>NC_059987.1:5000000-6250000 GCF_912999745.1 Papilio machaon
CACCATGCCAGCAATGTGTAAGTATTTATATTTCTCTCTTTGATCTTTAGTAATTTTGTTGTTTGCTAGTAACTCATCCAGTAAACTAGACCACTCCTGACGGAAAAGATTTGCTCCCGTGAGGGACCCATCACCACCAATGACAACCAAATTGGTTATACCACGTGTCACTAAATTAAAAGCAGCTTTCAGGCGGCCTTCTCTTTTGCTGTAATAAATATATGCCTTTAAATCTAAGACTGTTAATAAGAATTTTGATTCAAATATTGTATTGTCTATCCTAACAATTATATGATTACAAAAAATTCCAATTCCAAGGCTTTACAAATTTTCCAAATTTTACTTTTTATCAAATCCTAAAGTTAGCGGGATCATGCCATTCTATAATGGAAAATACAGATATCATACCAACATAAATAATTAGCAATTGTTTGGATACTCTAAACATAGATAGTATTGCGCCATTTGTAACTGTAGTTGCAACATAAAACATATGTCTTTCATTAAAACAAAGAAAGTACTATTCATAGTACTATAAACTGAAGATATATTGCAATTAAAGATTATAAATAGAAAACAAAACAAACACTCACATGAAGTCCATGCAGCGTGCAGATCCAATTATAGTGCCACCTTTATGAATAATAGAGCTAACAGATGACCAGTTGGCTTCTTCAATGTTATCACCACCATCTACCATTCCTTGATAGCCCTCGCGGATAAAATAAACTTTACAACCTAAATAAATACCCATTCGTACTACCGAACGTACTGCGGCATTCATGCCCTGAGAGTCACCACCACTGGTAAAAACAGCGAGGCCCTTGCCCTTATGGGCACCTCTTTCAATAAATTTTTGTGTTGATGCTATATCCATTTTTAGTTCTTATTACAAAGTATTACCTGAAAAAGTAATGTTAATTGATTAATATTGACCAATTTTCATTTAAATCCAAAAATTATAACACCCTACTGTTATAAAATATTTTAACATGTTTTTAACGAGGATTTAAATAATTTAGAAATAACATACGCACCACAAAAAATTTAAAACCGCTTATAAAATAAAGTACGTGAGAAGGTGAACTTATCAAGGTGACCTTTATTTGACATGAGAGGGTAAATAGGTTTAGTGATGTTTTGAACTTTAGTTTTAAAAATCGATTTCTTTATGAATCGATTATTAAGTTTGCCGGAAACATTGACGGAAAGTTGGTGTTATAATCTGGGTAAATATTGTCTACATCTATCCTGTTTCTAGTATCTATGCTCATATTATGCTCTTTGATTTTTTTAATTTGATGGAAAATAGTGGAACGAATAGAAGACATTATACAGATTTCTTGTTATGATTATTTTCTATAAGCATTTAGTTCCAAATGTGGTGAGACACATTTCTTTTCCAAGCTAGCCACATAATAAATATAGATAATATGTCAGCGGAATCTGATATGGAATATTCGGACAACGATGGCGACGACTACGATTACTACGGAGGACAAGACGACTGTGACATGGAAACTGTGGATCGCAGTAAAGCCGACCCAGAATATTTTGTTTTCTCTTGCTTAAAAGTAGAAGAAGTAGAAAAACTGCTAAATGAGTCTATTGAATTACTTAGCAATAGCCTTCATATAACACCTTCACTTGCTAAGGTATTTTTTTACATCATGAAATTTCCCATTACAATGGATACTATTCCTTTGTAAACTCGATAATACGGAGAGTCTTTAATATTTCAGGTTATGCTACACGCATATCAATGGAATGCTCAAGATATTATTAACAAATACAAAGAGAATGCAAATGAAGTCTTAATGTACAGTCATGTAAAGCCTAGAGTTCCTTCAGTTCAAGTCTACTCAAGTATAAAAGTGTGTGCCATATGTGCTACTTCACCACCTATTCATAAATACAGCGCATTGGCTTGTGGACATTACTTTTGTAATGAATGTTGGACAATGCATTTTGAAGTACAAATAATGCAAGGTATTATACTGTCCTCATTATTATTGTATTTGATTGTAGTTTTCAAAATATGTTTAGCATAAAACCACTAGCCGTCGCCTGTAAGTCTATCTGTGCAGAATTAAAAAATAGCAGTAGCCTATGTGTTCTTCATCTATACTAAATTTCAAGAGCCATGCAATTGTTCAAGAGATACCTTCTAACAAACATCCATCCATCCATCTAAACATTCACATTTATAATACTAGTCAGATCTTAGAAACATATTATATAGTTTAAATACTTTAGTTCATTGTGTGTTCAATTTATTTGTTGTGATAAAGCAATACTTCTTATGATATCTCTTAAGAGATGTAATCTTTGATAGAATAAGTGGATCAATATGTCTATGTACTATATAATTGTCAAAATTATTTCCAGGTGTTTCAAATACTATACAATGTATGGCACAAGATTGTGAGGTGTTGGCTCCTGAGAACTTTGTTCTATCTCATGTAACAAACCCAGCTCTGCGAGAGCGCTACCAGCAATTCATGTTTAAAGACCATGTGAAGTCACACCCGCAACTAAGATTTTGTCCGGGTCCAAATTGTCAGGTTTGCAAATATTTTATTAAAAAAAATTTACAAAAATAAAACAAATCTGCAAATGGATAGTATTTAAAAAATGATAGAATTCACCCTATCTGTTAAAAGTGTGTGATAAGATAGCTTCACAAATGTAACTCTTTAAATTGCATGGGTCTATATAAACGCTGGAAAGCGTAAACGCTGTAACCCCAAAAGTATGAACTTTACAGGAGAGCCAAAAAATCATAACTCATGAGCTGATACGCCTGCCTACAAGCATGCGGTATTTAGCAATGTTGTGTAGTTTTTGCTAACCTATAATAAAATCATTATCGTTTGATAATGGTTGAAATTATTAATGTGTGAAAAACATATTCGCGATTTCAAGGGTTACAGTGTTTATGCTTTCCAGCGTCGATAGCTTGCTATGCTTTTAAAACATGATATAACCTTATTAATTAAAATATTTCAATTTGCATTTGCAGTGGATTTATCAAGCTGTTGCGCGAGAAGGTGCTCGTCGTGTTGAATGCTTAGGCTGTGAGTTACTGACGTGCTTCACGTGTGGAGCACCACATCATGCACCCACTGACTGTGCCACCATACGCAAGTGGCTGACAAAATGTGCTGATGACTCGGAGACTGCTAATTATATTAGTGCTCATACAAAGGTGTGTAATCTAATATATAAAATTCTCGTGTCACAGTTTTCGTTGCCATACTCCTCCGAAACGGCTTGACCGATTTCAGGAAATTTTGTGAGCATATTCAGTAAGTCTGAGAATCGGCCAACATCTATTTTTCATACCCCCCCCCCCCCATTTTTTAACTGCGCGCGGACGGAGTCGCGGGCGACAGCTAGTACAAATATAAAATTGGTTATAAACAACTTATATTTCAATTTAACACAACTCTGTCACTTTGTTGTAGGAGAAGGCAACAAGCATATCACCTATGCTTACTTTAAACAAATCTTATGATCATGTCATCTCTATGAAAAAATAAGATACATATAGAGGTGACATCTAATAAGTTCACTTTTTTTCAAAAGACTATTAAAAGTGAAGTAATTTGTATTTTTCACAATATGTTTTCTTTTCATATACAGGACTGTCCTAAATGTCAAATTTGTATTGAGAAGAACGGGGGATGTAATCATATGCAGTGTGGTGCTTGCCGGTATGATTTTTGTTGGGTATGCTTGGGGGATTGGAAGTCTCATGGCTCTGAATACTATGAATGCAGTCGCTATAAGGAAGATCCTAATTTAATTAATGATAACCAACATGCACAGGTAAGTTAGTCACATACATTTAGAGATATCACTATAAGATCAGGTAAAAACATATAGAAATAAATATTCCCAGAGCTGGGCATTAACTCGTTAATCCGTTAATCGTTAATTAACGAAGTTAACATTTTGCTTAACGGATTAACTTTTAAGTTAACTTTAAAAAGTGTTAACGCTTTTGTTAACTTCCGTTAAACTCAACTTCCGTTAATAAAAGTCCGTTAATCGTTAAATTAGAAACTTGGAGACGTGCTGTCATTTTGTTTAAATTACGCATCACGCCACGCTCGTAAGTTTAGCTATGTTGGGCGAGTGTCGGCGACTTGAATGGTGAACGAATGAGTTGATATATGTGAAGTTCAAGCGACGAAGTCAGAGCGTTCAGCAAAGACGTGACCAACAGGACAAAATCAAAAGAAGGTTTGAAATAGTATATTTCATTACGAGTATATAAAAGCATGAGTATGTAATAGCCCACATCCCGAACGCTCTTCTCTCCTGCAATACGCCACTTTTTGAGCAACTTTATTAAAAAACTTTTTTACTCGTGCTTATTCTTTAGCTTTTCCAAACTCGTGCGTTCTCTTTCCCAACTTTCAAAATAATGTCTGTTAAAAAGAAAAAACCACCACGAAGTTTTTACAAAAAAAATATTGAAGTTTTTATGATTCATGCAAATATTTCTAAAAAGAAGCTACTAATTTGTTACAATATCAGATTTAGTGATTTGATTCAGGTTAGGTTTCATTTTATTTAATCTCATTAAATTTCATTTTCATTTCATATCAAATAAAATGATAAAATACTGAAGACTTGGCTGTTTGGGCATAGTTCCCTTTGCCTACCCAGAATGGGTGAAGAAAACAAAAAAAAAATCTCTGTTCGTATTCTTTTACGGTTGGCGCCTTTTTTCAAACATTTTAGTTAGTTTTGCATTGCAAAGTGTTTCGACAAATGTCTACCCGAGCCGAAGGTGAGGGTAGACATTTGTCGGAACACTTTGCAATGACAGGCGTTCTGCACTCGTAATGAAATATACTATAATGCATTCATACTTGTCTCTAATACTTATGTGTTATAGAATGTATAGTCAAATTACTATTTTAAACAAGTGTCGCCACATAAGTGTGAAATTAGTATGTATAATTTTGGTATGGTTAACTGTTAACGATTAACTTTAACTTGCGTTAAATTTTCGAGAATTTAACGCTTTAACGATTAACGAAGTAAATTTTTTAATTAACGAATTAACGATTAACGAAGTTAACTTTTCGATTAACTGTGCCCACCTGTGAATATTCCTATATGTTTTATGACTATTTTAGGTTACTTTGTCTAGGGGCTTTTTTAGAGAAAATATTATTTATTCCTGTTGTGATTTACTATATCAATAAATCTGATATTATAAATAGTACTTTATTTCAAAAAGAGAATATGTATGAAAGAAAAATACAAAGAGGTTTTGTAATGCCATCAGCTTTATTCTTCTTTAATAAAATTTTTCTAAGCTATAATTACGTTATTTGTGTTCTTAGAAATGAATTGATGAGTCATTTATTTTTTCTGTACCTATTATCAAATGAACTATTAATCATTTATGATTTTATTGTCAATTTCAGGCTAGAGAAGCTCTTAAGAAATATTTACATTATTATGAAAGATGGGAAAATCATGCTAGATCATTGAAACTTGAAGAACAAACTTTAGCTAGTTTAAAAACTCGGATTAATCAAAAGGTAAAGGAAAAGTACATAGTGTACATATCATTTAAATTATTAAGACCAATTTTTTTGTCCAAAAAACTTATGTAAATATTTGATAATGAACCAGATTACTTTAAATCAAAATTAACGTAAAAATACGGCCTGCTAGTATTTTATTGATATTTTATTAATATTTCACTTGTCTCATCTCAGTAAAAAATTATTGATTGTTAGGTAATGGCAGGAGAGGGTACCTGGATAGACTGGCAATATCTTTGGGACTCAGCACGCTTGTTGAAAAGGTGTCGGTATACACTCCAATATACATACCCTTTTGCATATTATATGGAAGTTGGACCAAGGAAGGAACTTTTTGAATACCAACAGGTAAATATAAACACTACTCTAATCAAACATAGAAAAAACTCTGTAATGATAGAGTTTAGATAAAATAATTAGACTTTAACGATTCAGATTGGTAAAATACTTATGAAGGGCTACGGGCCTATACGGGCGTGATTTATATTCTTGTAGTTTTAAACAATTTTCTTTTGATATCTAGGCTCAGTTGGAAGCTGAAATAGAAAATCTCTCATGGAAGGTCGAAAGAGCGGAGACAACTGATCGCGGGGACTTAGAAAACCAAATGGACATCGCTGAAAAACGGCGGACGACATTGCTCAAGGACTTTTTAGAATTTAATACAACCAATGCCTCTAGTAGTAAAGTTTAAGGATCATCAAAGGCATTTTAATATAATTTATATGTAAAGAGTATGTCAATGAGGACCTTTGTATAATAAACGCTAAGATTTTTTTTGCCAAAGTATATTTATTAACATGGATTTGCAATAAAGAGATAATGCTATGTATGATTTTTTATTTTATCACAAATACCACGTAAATTGACTATCTCGATGACTCAATTATAGAATATTAGACGTTAACTAAATTTTTTGAAGGATGTTGAAAGGGAATATACACACGTTTTGGCACAGTGTTTCAGCAGTGAATGTTGATTTGGTAATCTCAGAATATACCTATACATACTCATCATCAACATCTACCATTTCAAGAGTGAAAACCTACGGTAATAGATACAAAAAAAATTAGGCTTGAAAAATTTATTTTAGTAGTAATATTTGAATTTATCCATTTTGTAGCAGAAAAGCTATGGTTTGTTTAAGTTTCGCTTTTTTTTTTATCTAAATACAAATATGAATGGGACCAGGTTAGTCTAGATATATTGCACTTAACTCCAAAATTAAGAAATTCTTAAATATTTCTCGTAAAACATTTTTTGTCTCATAACTATATATATTGTTTATTTCACACATTAATTAAAAAAGTATGAATTTTGACGTTCCTCTGTTTACTTAGTTTGACTTGGATAGACTATCCTTTGAAACGACGATTACGATCGAAATCATCAGTATTAAAATAATTAATTACAGATAATGAATTAAAAGAAATAAAGAAAAACTTTGATTACCATACATACA
Organism: Papilio machaon; assembly: GCF_912999745.1. Classification (NCBI taxonomy): domain Eukaryota; kingdom Metazoa; phylum Arthropoda; class Insecta; order Lepidoptera; family Papilionidae; genus Papilio; species Papilio machaon. The sequence continues at coordinate 5,007,033 of NC_059987.1, forward strand.
TTACACAGACTTGATATAAAAGTGTGGCAAAAGAAAGCCAGTTCAGCTCTAATTTAAATCTTCACTTTACAATTTTTTTAAACATTTTTGCAAATACCTATATTTAACTACATTTTATTTTAAAACTATTTGTCTAGAAAAAGTTTTGATTATTAAACTGTTTCTAACCATAGATAATTAAGTAAGGGAAAGTAAAAATATAACTTAACTTCCGCTTTGTAAACAGAATTTTAGATCATCCAAATAACGATAAATATAAAATTATGGTCATCTAATTGCAATGACCTTTTTTTTAAAGTAAAAATATTATTTACAATCAACTACAAATTTTCACAATTTCTAAAATCAAAAGTTATTTTTAATTAAAGCACTGTTTTGGTGTTCCAAGTGCCAACTCGGCCGTCAACAAACATCACCATCAATTTCAGGTTGTTGACGTTTCACCGCGTAGCAAGTGAAAGTGTCACGTCAGTTGAATTACTGTCAATAATTTTTTATTCTTATTTCTGATTAACTGCAAGAGGCTGCCTAGTGGTACGGATTTTCAATTAAATTGTTAAAAGCAGTGTTTTATCAGTGATTCGATGTTTATAGAACCTGTGTTCAATTGATATTTAAAGTGAAATTCACAATACGGATATTGTTTTAGGTTATTACCAAGAACGATGGGTGTAAAGCCTGCAATTGGAAGAAAATCTAACAAGAACCCACCGATTTTTAGCCACGAATTTGTAATTCAAAATCATGCCGATATCGTTTCGTGCGTTGTTATGGTTTTCTTAGTCGGTCTGATGGTCCAGGTAAGTGCTAAAGGGTTGCCACGTAAGCTAAAAAAATAATTTTTGAACAGTGTGTAAAGATTTAATTTTGTTGCTTTGCAGTCGACAAGTCCTGTTGCGAGTTTATTTATCGGTCTACATCATAATGTCAGTGGTACTGAGCCAACCAGGGATGTGCCAAAGGGAGAACCATTTTTGTATGAAGCTGGTTGGAAAGATATTTGTGCAGTATTTTTCTACTCACAAGTGTGCATAGTAATGCATGCTATCCTGCAAGAGTATTTCTTAGATGTAAGTAGATGTAAAACTTAATAGAAGTCTTATTTTAGTGATCAAAATAAATTAAAAAGGGTTGTACTTAATGTATTTTTTTTTTAGAAAATATCAAAGAAATATCATCTTTCTAAATCAAGGCTGAGTGCACTAAATGAGTCTGGACAATTGGTTGTGTTTCACCTCGTAACTCTGCTATGGGGTGGCGATGCTATTCTTCGTGAAGGATTTATCTTTAACATTTCATACCTTTGGGATGGTAAATATTATTTCTACATTCTAGCATAATATTACATTATATAAGAGTTTTAATAAGCTTTAAATTTATGTGTTATAGGACTGTAGAATTTTTACCAATGTAATTTTTTATATGAATTTTAATTGTATTTGCTATAATCTTCTTTAATTTAAGGTTACCCTGATCACCCGATGAGCTTCCTTTTGAAGTTGTGGTGGGTAGTACAAGCAGCATACTGGGTGCACACCATTCCTGAATTGTACTTCCAGAAGGTTAAGAAAGATGAATGGGCCGGACGCATCAGACATGCTGCTGCTGCTTTTGCTTTTGTTGCCGTGGCATACGGATTTAAGTAAGTTTTCTCAACAGTTTTCATTTTGGAATTGGTTTATTAAAATTATAATTTTTTTACAAATAGGCTATATTTATTAATAATTAGTTTTAGGCTATATTTATTTGAAGCTTAAAAAAATGGTAATAGTTATTGCAAAATATTAAAAGTGGTTATCATAGAATTGCAATATTGTATTTGGTAATTGCTTTTTTAATAATATAATGCAACTTATAATGTTACTTAATCTACATATTACACAATTTGAATGTCTTATGTAATTATGTTATATGTTGAAATTTTTTGTTAATTATGTGGAAAGTAGTAGACTATCTTTGTACACATTTTTGTAATCATATTTTATTAGTGTTAATTTTGTGTTTTTGTAATATTTATAAATCCTTTTAGATTCCAACGTGTTGGAGTGTGCCTCATGGTGCTGCATTCCCTGGCCGAGTTCATTGCTCACAGCTACCGTCTCAACACCATCCTGAGAGGAGAACGTGAAGATTACTTAGATAAATGTATGTATTCATTTTGACATTACATTTTATATGAGAAATAATTATAATTATTAACAATTAACTGTTGAAAAATGATACATTACATTGTACTACATTGAACGTTTGATGATTTTCTGTAAGTAAAAAAATACTGATCACAAAGTGACAAAGTTGTCAATTGGTGACATGTACCATGTGTACGTAACAGTCCTGAGCGTGGTAAATGGTGCGGTGTTTGTGACTGTGAGACTGTGCTCTCTGGTGCTGGGCGTGCTCACTTTCTACTACGGGCTGTCGGGCGTCGCGCCGTTCCTCGTGCGTGTTGCCGCACTCTCCGTATTGGTCTCATTCCAGGTATATGTATTATATTTATTAAGTTTGAAAGGAAATATATGGTGTTCTAGAATATAGTATGGCTGATGATGGAGAGTTTACAAGTTGAAGAAATGTAGTTGCAGGGTTCATTTAAACCAATAAATATGAGAAAAAAGTTTTGGAATCTTTGTTGGAAGTTTATATTGTTATCCTAATTGCTTTCAAATGTTTAATTATCTATTTTAAATGTAAGTAATAGAAATTCTTTTAGCAAATAGTATGATTTATTTTTCAGGTGTTCTTAATGTTTAACTTTATCACGGAGGCCATCAAGCAGAGGCAGGAAGCTCGCCAACTGGCTCTGAGTAAGCCCAAGAAAGAGAAGAAGGAGAAACCTAAGAAGGAGAAAGGTACTTTTAATACAAATATCAATATTTCGATTTGCTCATCTTTTATTAAAAAAAAACACACACACAGACACACATAAAACTTTTAAACAAAACTTTTTACAGTTAAAAAGATCCCCACTGATGACTCTGATTTACCCGAAGTGGATCAAAACACAAACAAGACATTGAGGCAGCGACAGGCGGCGGTCAAAGCTAAGTGAAAACGCACAACGTAATTCGTAGCTAAGGAAAGTTAGCTTGTCCCCATCCCGATTTAACGTAGGACGTACAACTATACATTATTTTTTTTATATATGTAACAAACTGAAGCACAAAATTCCTAGTTACTAAAAATCTTCCAATATATATTTAAGGGATATATTTAAAAATTTATGTTAAAACTTCCAATTGTTTCGTAATACAGTTAATTAATCTGCGCATTTCATGACATGTAACGTAATTTATTTATAAATAAAGAATTAATACGCAGATAGGCACATTATTTTTTTATAACAAATCATTACATTATCTTTCACTTACCACTTTAATAATGGTCTTGATTAAATGACATCAAAAATGTGTATAATTTGACATTTTAAACCAACAAAGACTTTAAATAACTATCTTTGACTAGTTTAAAAATTAAACAAGATTTTTTTTAAAAAATAATTCAATATGAGTCGTATTTCTCACATTTAACATCTGAAAATATAAAATAAGTTTATAACACTTGGTTAAATTTTGATTAAAAATATATATGCTTTTTGTTTGGGCCTATCTCTGTATGTAAATCTTATTTTGACACTTTTGTATGTAATTGTGTTGTCTACGTATTCAAAAAGCTGCATTGTCTGAACACAATATTGTCGTAAAGTATAGTGGATACAGGGTTGTAAAAATATCTCTTTAAATTGTAAAAACTAAAAGTCTAGGTTAAAATGTTGTTTGTATAAATATATTGATAAGAAAATATACTGTGGCGATGTAAAGTGCTCACAACATAATGATAAATTCCATTTGATAATTTTTTGCATTTTTAATACAATAGATATATAACAATATTTAACATTTATTCGATGTTTTGTGGATTCCAATTTGAAATTATTATTTTATGAATATTTTTCTTGATATAATACACTTTTAGGTATTTTTATTTTTACAATAAATAAGGTTTATGCCTTCCATTTGAAGTCCATTTTATTTCTTTAAAATTTTAATTTAAATTTTGAAATTTTAATAATTAAAAATTAATTTTGACATGCGCTGACTGATTTTTGTATGGGGATAATTTATCGAGAACCTAATTATTGTTTATACTCGTATTTGAAAAACGGACGGCGTGAAATTATTCTTCCTAATTGAAATTATGCTCATAACTTTATCACGTTTCATGAATATTGTCAATTTAAAAAGCTTCATTGTATTTTTATTTCAAAATAAATTTTGTAAGAATTTATTTCTTAATTTTAAATCGATTTTTATTTTATACCCTCACATTCCTGAATACTCATTGCTTTTAGGAGCTAATCGAGTAAACTATATTATTAATGATATCAAATATCTTGGCGGCTCTGAACATTGTACCGAGTCTGCGCAGAACACAATGTTCGTCGTACTGTAGGAAATGGATGCGGAGGCAGGAAACTACCTAAGGGATATCGCTAAGATATTTGAAAAGACGTACAGCCTCATTTCGTATGCTAACTTCGAGGAACTCGAGAAATTTTTAAGCTTTGCATCTCTTCCCATTAAACCCAGTGAATACAGTACGCCTCCTTCAAGCAACAAACCCGAGGCAAACGAAATCACTTGATTATAGAAATTGTAAAATCCTACACAAAACTTACCGACAAACTATCGATCGAACCGAGATATGAAGGAGCACTCTGATACGGAATACTGTACAGCAATGAAGTCAAAGTTGATACGTCGAGGTTCCCTCTTGGAATGTTATATTTGAGATGGAAACAAAATAAACTATGTAATGTTTGCTACATGAAGCTCCTTCAAGAAGCAGGCGTATCACCATCTCAAAGGCCGGCAACGCATTTGCGATTCCTCTGGTATTGCAGATGTCCATGGGCGTCGATGAACACCTTGGTGTTTCCGCTGCTCGTTTGCCCCCTTCTCTTATATAAAAATATAAAAAAATGCAGTAAATGGTTTAAATTAAATTAGCTTACTTAAAATAGGTTTAAATTAGCTTACTTATTTATACAAAGAACAATACCTAACTATGACATAAATTGGAACTTAAATACTAACCGCGTAAAATCCGTATATAAAATAAACTGTTGTGTTAATTGATCATTGTGTTCTTCATTTGTGTGTACGATGTAATAGCTGTTGGAAAATAGTTATTTATCAATATTCCTCAGAGGATCTTCCTGATTTAATTTTATGCCATGAATATTTCTGTAATGATAAATTTGAAATGATCCACATCATCATAGTAGAGGGTCTAGTAGATATTCAAATATAATATGTATTAATTTTTGTTTTCTTTTATATTTATCCACTAAGCATGCTTACCCGCAACTTTTAAGGTGCTACTATCTCACTAAAATTATAAATGCGAAAGTTTAGATGTATGGATGGATATTTGTTAGAAGGTATCTTCAAAATGGATCAATGGATCTCGATGAAATTTGGTATTTATGTAGAATATAATCTGGAAAAACACACAAGCTTTTTTTTTCAATCGAAGAAATCGTGGGCGACAGCTAGTAGTTAATAAAACACACATCACTAATATGTGTGGTAGCTCATTTAACTGACTTGATCTGCAGATGAAACATTTGTCACTGTCAATAAGGAATCCTTTGAAAACTCAATTATAATCATCAACCATCAAATACATGGTAAATTGGCAGCACTCGTAAAAATCATAAAATGCAGTGCATTGTTACGTGACCTTGGAACGTTTAATGTTGCGTTTAACTCGTATTCATTAGCTGATACTTGTCATGATTACCTTCAGATACGTCAATAATAAACAAATGTTACACTGAAATATTAAGTTTTTTTTTTAAATTAATTTATCTGTTCCTGAAGTAATCGTTTAAACGAAACTATTTTACATCATCTGCCGATGAAACTTAATATCAGATCTTAACTTTAGGACATCATAATTTCTTTACCTCGTAAGATTTAGTCCATTTTTCATTCATTTGATTTTATCATAAAAATAATTCAAGAGCAGTTACGCCAAATGATAATAAACCCATAGGTTCGAATCGTCGAACCCAAACTCTATTAAAAAAGTACATCTACGCTCCAAGCTCCAGTTCTCGGCGACATTTAAATAAATACAACCACATACTGCATTATAAATTTGCACGACTGCTTTTCTTGGGAAACACACAACACAAGACTGCTTTCTTCTGAATTTTAGCAGACTTTTACGAATGTCTGAGTATTATAATAAGATTGTATACTTTTTTCAATCGTTATCAGAAAGTCTTTCCGTATTTTAAGTGTGTCTGTAAGTTAATAATACCTATTCTTAAATATTAAGGTTCGATTAGTTAAATATTTTTCTGAAAAAGATCAGTATTGATACTATTGACCATCAAACCCAAATTAAAGACAATTCTGAGACAATTTACAATATCTTCATTAACATTTTTCGATAAAAAACTTATTAAAATATCTTACTATGTCAAGCCCCAATCTAATTAGATAGTAACCAAATGTAAGAAGCTCTATTTTTTGTTACTAGTTCAGTCATATCATGTAGCCAATTTGATGGTAATTTTTTGCTAAGCGCGACCGTTAGCGTTCAAAGTGATGCACGAGTGCAGGCCTGGCGTCAACGGGAGATGTCATATTATATATAAGGTGCACGTGAATGTGCTAAAGCCAGTTCTAAAGCAGTATCTGAGGAGGTAATACGTCGCTCGACATGCAGTGCGTCATTCTCTTCGTGTTGGTCGGCGTCGCGGCCGTGGCGCTCGCAGGTTAGTGGCCCCCTTGTTTTTGCCGCGCTTTAACCTGTCATCGTTTCCTCTAGCTTTAGATGTATAAGTAATTTGGGATTCGTTTCAGATGAAGCTATATTGTAAATCTTTCGTTTTGCATGCTCAATCTCACTTTACTGGTAAAAGCGAAACTTCGAAGCGAATCCCGTGGAGGAAAACCACAGCCTCACTTTTAGTGTCTTATGTATGATACAAGAAAATATTACATGATTTATTTCCACAAAATGTAAGCACCAGCTTCTTAAAAATATTTTGATATCACAAATTATCAAATAAGCTAAGTTAACTACTTATTGGTTTTACAAATTTGTTTTTCTAAGATATGTAAAAATACATTGATTTAAGTTGGTAACTTATTCATGAGATGTTATAAAATCCCGTGAAAATCAGAACTGAATGTAACTTTACTTTTCCAAGAAACGTTAGTTTTTTGCACTACATCGCCATTATTTTTCCAATAATTTTTCTCCTCTTCTTATTGACAGTTGTAACTCTTCTATTTAATACTAACGTTGAAAGGTAAAAATCATCATTTACTTACTCGAGCCGTTTTCTCATTTCCCGCCTTTTATCTCAAACAAAAATTATTTCTAATTCGAGGTCCAATTTTGTACTGAACGTATGTTTTTTTTTTTCAACAAACTGTTTCAATGGTAATATGCCCTTGACATGGCAGAATTTTAATTTAAGATGAAGCCTTAGTTGTTAATAATTTCAATACAAATAAATACTTCGTTAGATATATTTCTATTTTATAGTATTGCATTATGTTTGTAATTTTGAATGATATAAAAGATGACCTACAGAATGTATGTTCTATGATCACGATATTTTAAGGACGTAGCTATAGAAAGCTCACGAATTGTACATACTCGTGTAATGATGATCTCACTCCGCTGACTAATATGTGCCTTTTATCTTAAGAACCGTAATTTTTGTATATATTTCACCTTGTAATGGAAAAAATAAACAAATTACGAACAATAGCATGCAATAAATAATTTGGATTTTGAATTTCGAATCGAGTTAAAATGATATAAGCAATTATGAAAAAGCTCAACAATATTTCATGATTTCATAAATTTATTTCCACCGGAATTGACCAATAAGTAAACCATGAAGCTACAATTTTTCTAACATTTGACGATAAGCTCTTAGTACCTATGTTTGATTTTGTTTTCATTGAATTGTGCCCAAAGTTTTCCTTTGAAGGTATGATATAGACGGAAGACAGGTCACAAAAATAGGCCAAATTTACAACAATAATTTTCGATATTCAGGTAATGACAGATCACCGCCGATGCGATGACTCCAAATAAAGTGGCATAAGGACAGGCAAATGATGATGGAGATTTTAAGTTAGTTTATTTATGTTTTCTTTCAGATGGCCAGTTCTACGTTCCACGTGCATACTACACAATAGACGCGGAAGGGCACGCATCCGCTCCGGTGCCACTTCGGAGGCTGCGCCGGTCCCTGAGCCCCTACCCCTATGGATACGGCGGCGCGGACGCGAGCGCTACCGCGAACGCGAATGCTTACAGTTGTAAGAAAAACAGTGTTATCTAAACTTTATGGCGGCTCACAATTATATACGAGACGCGAACAACATAATTCTAGGTATCAGCGGAACGTAAACTATTACCCCTAGTAGTATTGCGTCCACCTGGCATCCTGCAAAAAGCTTGCAGCTAAATACGATCATGTTGGAATCTTATACTAATAGCGAACTTAACGTATTTTGATACGAGCAAGTCTTTTATTTATGTTTTCCACAGCAGATTCCGAAAAAGATTTTTTTTATTAGTGTAAAAACGGTAAAAACACATGAATAAATTTAACCACATCTAAACATTACATTTATAAGTCATTACATTTATTCAGGCTTAGGATTTCAATGACGTAGAAACATTCAGGACTCAATTCTTTAGAAAGTGAAAACAAGTTACATCTATATAAATCCCGCTAAGGTTTAAATGATCTGTAATTAGAGGATGGCAAAAGATAATTGCAGCTCAGTATTTTTTTTTCCTCAACAACTTTAAGGGAAAATTATTCATCGAATCCATTTATATACCAACATATACCATTCCTGGACTGTCTTAACAGGTCTCACATATATTCCGATTAACTTGCTCATAAGACAACATCTTAGCCAAGAAATGCCCCTTAAAATTAAAATTAAAATGTAGATTCTGCCAACTCCACAGACTGACACTTTGAATAAATATTTTTATGCGCGTTCATATTTTTATTCACTATAATGATCAAATAATAAAAAAAAACAAATACAATCTGGTTATATCGCAATGAACTTTTATTAAATAAGTACTTGTTGATAATGTCAAGTTAATCAAATAATTTTTACTTTAACCGGTTGAGAATCTCCGTCCTGTCTTTTTTAGACCTTCAATAAAAACAACTTTTACATTACGTACTTTGTTAACTACAAAACAACTTTTAATAACAAAAACAGAAATACATTTTTTTTTTCAATATAACCTCGTTTCAGTTCTTTGTTAAACTTCTTTATAATTTTTTAACAAAATATTAATGTAATTTGTGGCAAAAAATCTACTTCGATGAATTCGTTTTAAAAATATTTTTCTAGCCGGAAATAAACTAGTCACATATACTCCGCCTCGTCCTCTACAATTATATTAATTTGTAATAAAGTAATGAAAAGTACGTTTTTGCTTTAACCTACTCACTCTACTCATAAAAGTACCCACTCCAATCGGCCAAAGATATGGACGGCAAATTATACAAATTCTCCGTTAACATTACTAATAATAGCTTTTGCCCGCAACTTCATCTGTACGGAATTCTAAAAAAAAACTAGTAATAGATATAGCCCATGTCGCAGAGATGATATAGCTTTCTAATGACAAAAAATTTTTTGAAATCGGTCCAGTAGTTTTTGAATTTATTCGTTACATACAAAAAAAAAAATCTTTCATCTTTATAATATTAATATTGATATAGATATATACTTCATTAGGAGTAGATTCTTGCATACGATAATTACAACGGTGCTTTAGCTTCACATAAAAGTGATTATTCGACCTGGTTTTTAAAATTGGCCTTAATTCAGGACGGTAAAATCTAATAGTATGTATTAGTCTCGCATTCTTTAGTCTCGCATTTATTATAATAATAGCTTTTGTAGACGAACTGTTCCCTAAGCAAGGCACGCACTTTGCTAACCGTACATCCGCTGGACGACCGGCGGCTGACGGAGTGTCTCGGCTCGTCGAACGTTGTTTAATTAACTACTCGATCGCATCTTTCTATGTACCGTTACCTGTTGACTTGAAATTCTACTGTATTCTCTGCTTGTACGAATACGTGAGAGCAATGACAACCGCGTCTTCATTACTTCTGAACTACTTAACGTGCTATTTGAAATGCATTTAAAGTGCTACTAATTGTTTTATTTTTTCTCTTTATATTTGCCTTTTTAAATGTAAACTTTTAAGCATCAGTTTCTATACGAATAGGTCAGTTATCTTTTTAACCCACTTAAAAAAGGAAGAGGTTCTCAATTCGTCTGTTTTTTTTTATTAAAGGTTATATCGACGTATGAACGAAAAGGACGCTATACTATACCCTCTCAATCTGACATTTGACTATACCACAGATACAAAAAAGTGTTGTGAATTCTATCACAGGTTCACAAGAACACATTAAATGAACAGTTAATATACAAACTTTACTTTATGAATCAATACGGTGTGTTATATTTTGTTCTTATGTTTGTTCTTAACACTTGTGGCGCCCTCTATGGTAGTGGTACGTGGGTACTCGTTTGTAAAAACTTGCACCTTTGTAAGCTCAGGTGACGCGCCGACTGTTATATTGATAACCGATTGTTTCTTTATTCTTTTGTAGCTGTTTTTTGGTAATGTCTAGTTTTTTTTTAAATAATTGTAATAGTGCTCTGTTTGCACTTTTAAATGATAATGTAAAATAATGTTTTACAAGTATTAATTGTTCATCTCATACGATTATCGAATTCGTTTTTTTTAACAGGAATATATTAGCGTTTAGGTTATAAGTAGTTTAGTCATGGATAAAGAAACTAATCGTTAATTGGACACGATTGAAACATCGTCAGATTCTTTTGATAGTCGTGATGTAACCTAATCAGGCGTGTTTTGTTTTAAACTTAGTCACGTTTTCCTGGTAATGATTTTTGAATCATTGATGTTTTCAACTTCCTGTTCTATAGTTGTTAATGTAAAACGGGAAAACACTGACCAAGCTTCGATCTTAATGACTTCAAAAGTTCGTTGTGCATTCCTAAGGTCAAATTACTTATGTACACAATGTACACTTCGTCTAAATGGTCATTCGGTATGCGCGAGTATGGTCGCAACATAAACCGTGTAACAGATAATTTCTACGTGAAGTGCGTTCGTTTTCCGACGGTATATTTGTCGTCGGTTCGTATAACGGTTTCAAACTTGGCGACTGATCGTCGCAGTCTACAAAAAATATCCAATGCTACAGAGAAATTCTATCTAGGTTAGGCTATTGATAGGTTTTATCGAAACGTTATAGTGAAGGGTGCTCTCATTTGAGTCTCATGCTTTTTAATTTATTTTAACAATCAATGAATGTATCTGATTGTGACCATAGATATGCTATACAATAATATTTTGTGTTCAAATTTATGAAACTGGAAAGGGTACCTATAAATTCTTTTGAAAGTTAAATCAAATATTCAGAACAATTTCTTGATGCTGAAGTCTGTTTATCTGTTATAAGTAGACACAAAGCTTAATTGTGTACAAGGTTTTAATAGTGGATAAAATATTACGTGCTGATGTTATCGTATATATCTGGCCTTTGTATTGAAAGGTATTTTTTCATATTTCAGGGGGCGGTGGAGACGCTCGTGCCAACGCTAACGCCAACGCGTACGCGGGCGCTGGAGGCTGGAGCGTGCCTCAGGGGGCCTACGGTGCAGCTAACCCTGCCGCTCTCAGGTAACTACGTAACTATTGACGTAACCTTTTGAAATAATTTGGCGGCTATTTATTTTGGAGGAATCGCTACGCAGAACATAATTTTTTAGGTGTAGCGGGATGCGAGGGGACGAATTGCGCAACTCGCGAATAATGTTGTGTCAAGTTATTTGAAAAAACATTGTCTCATTCGAAAATTGTCTATAAACCATCAATACTTATGTTATGATCTGTCTATGTAATCAAACAATACTAAAATTGTCATAACGTATGTGTAACAATGATGGTAATTCATGAGAGCCTTAGGTAAAATCTTGCATATCCATTAAATGCAAGATTTGTATGATTCTTATATCTTACATGACTCTTGTATCTACAGGCATAGCATAATGTCTTAATGAGATATGTAACAGTAAATAGCTATTTACTTTAATCAGAAAGCTTTCGTTATTTTTTTGTGTCAATAGCAAATTTAAATATAAAGAAAAAATTAAGTTAAAACACATTTTCATTAATTAAAATGATGTTTCTAACAATGTGGCTTAATACTTATTAATTACATTTGTGTTTGTAGGCATTAATGTAAGCAACGGTGAAGTGATCAGAACTAACTCCACGGTGTCGGCTCATCCATCCTGAACGCGCATTTTCCATCAGCTGCACGCCGCCTCGCTGTCCCGCAGCCCCAGGCTTCTCCCGTGCAGCTGCCGGAAGATACATTGCTATTTATTGTAATTAATATCTACTAATAAATGTCTTCGACGTTAATTTTATTATTTACTTTTAATACAATCATTCCATTTCTTATTAATTACAATGAAACAAAAAAAGGGACAACTAGGGTGTTTGATTTTCAATTGGCCTCAATGCCTTTCTAAAAGAAATAAACGCTTAAAAGACTCGAATAAATACTTGAAAAATGGGATTGGTTGGTCGCTTTATGAATTTAAAAATTATGGCCGATGACTTTGAAAATTTTTAAATAAAAGAGGACTGGTAAAGAAGTAAATGATAAGGAAGTAATGGTAATTAAATATTGGGCTTTCATTCCTTTCCGACGAGCAAGATAATGCAATGCAATGTCCCGTGATACGAAAACCTTTTCCCACAATAATACAGGCATATAAAGCTAATTTAGATAGACTGTCAAAAAAGTGCAAAGTGGTTTTGTTTACAATCACTCGTAATATTTTGGCAGGCGCTGGTAAATAAAAAAAACTTTACTTGTTTATGCTCTTTGTCTAAGAACATTTTACAATATGGAATAGGTAGACAGACGTAGGACTTGCTCAAGGTTGCTATATACATAAGGGTAGCAATTGGTAAAATCAATAATGATTAAAGTTCGTTCGTCGAGAAAGTTCAAATCATTTAGGTTTGCCCCGTTTCGGGCGTGAAAGATAGATACGAAGACTTTCTCGCAAATATTCGTGTTAGTCCCCTGTACATAATGTTTTGAAGATAGAAATCACGTATTGAATAATGTCCAACCATACATTATTCTAAGCTTCACTAGCAACTGTCTTCATTTAGTATTCAAGCCGGAAATTAGTAACGATTAATGTACATTCGAATAATCTTTACTAATATTATAATGCGAAAGTGACTCTATCTGTTTGTCGGTCCCGCTTTCACGCCAAAACTACTAAACCGATTTAAAATAATTATGGTACACAGATAGCCTAGAGCCAGAGAAAGCACATAGGCAACTTTTTAAATAGAAAAAGTTTGCAAACCCGTAGGTAGAGATCACGGTTCTCCATTTATCCTAAGACACCTTTCTTGCTTCTTCTGTATTCATACATCTACGCATACGTGCACGTCACTTAAGTAATATAATTAAATGCTACCCGATGACAACATTTCAACCATAATTAAGTTAGAGTCAAGATCAAGGCCATTGAAATTTTAATGTCGCTTCTTTATATTAATTTCAATATTTAAATGTTTAAGACACTACATGGAATAGAATTTTTTGTTTGTTTCATTTAAATAATGAAGTGAATAAAAACTAAGTTATATCCAAAAATTAAAGTTTACTTAAAGAAGTAATACCAAAAGGGTCATTACGAAAGTTGCGTCCATACAACGTCGCATTTAAGGCCAAAAATTACGTAAATAAGGCGTCGGTTATAATTATTATGGACAATAAATTTCCATATTATGTTAATGCTACTAAACGTTGATGAGCTGCCGAGTTAATTGACAAAAGCCAAACAGATGCTCTGCTTAATCCAAAATAAAATACAGTCGAATCTGGATAATCGAGACCGCGGTATACTTTTCGTTTATTAAGGTTTCTCTCTTATGGAGATGGCCTTTCGGGACTGGACTTTCGCTTATAGAGGATTCCCGCTTTTTATAAATGGTATAATAAATAAATAAACTCATACTAATTAAGAAGTAGAAGTCAAGTAACATTCTGATTAAGATATTCTCTTGTCGATTGGTATTCTCAAAGGGTATTTATTATTTTGTAAACTGGGAAGGCGAGATTCTATAGCATGAAAGACAGATCTTGGCTATTATTTATAGGCTGGGAATCTTGCATGTTTTATGAATCCTAAACATTAAGGTAGAATTAACTACTGCTTACAAAGTTTTTTCATATGGAAATTACTTCATGCTGATATATAACGACTTTTACCCATTGAAATCCGAAACAAGCAGATTTAATGTGTTCTCAGTAATAACGTAGTGAAGCGAGGAAGAAAAAATACATCGTAGAAGACTAGGGAATAACAGTAGAACTTTCTGTTCAGTGTGGAATATGTGTTATTTCAATTTATTTTTGTTCACAGTGTTGGTGGTTTCCGTCGTCAGTTTGGTCCTGTGTCAGGTGGGCGTTCTGTTTCTGCAAGCTCCTCTGTAGGACTGGACTCCTCCGGCCAGGGATACTACGATCAGTACACTTCTGTCTCAAATTAAATCTCTTTAAACAATTGACAACGCATCCCTTAAATGTTTCAATGACTTTTTATCAAATTTATTTTATCCATTTTGTCATGATCACTCTTATAAAAAAGACCACTTGTAATTTATATCTAAACACTGCGATGGAAAGTTTCTTTTTTTGGCAATTACGTAACCTGGAAACGAGTTTGACGAAAAGATGGACGAAAATTTAAAATGATTGTTCATTAAATACGAATACAAATTAATGTCTGGCATCGAATGAATCACGCTATAATAAACATATATCACCGAAAACTTGATCGAACATAAATATAAAATGTTGTGTTCTGATGGCATTGCAGGTGGGATTCTTGTTTAGCTAGATTAATAATAGTAATGGATGGATGAGAACGTAAATTAATAATAACACACATAACTAATTCATGTAAGATAAGTCCTTGAAAAATAAAATTATTTCTACAATGAACAAACTTTTATTTCTTTAATTACAATACCTATTATTTATTATTTAATAAGAGAGCCTCTTGATGGTTAAAAATGGTTCAATACCCGTAAAAATCACAAAGAGAAAAATATTTAATAAGTAAATGCATTTCCGAACTATGTTAAAAATGCGATTAAAAGCAAAAGAAATTTCGATACGTAATTAATCAATAATACTTTTGTGGTAGTTCTAGCCTATAGCGTGGCTTTTCATAGTTATAGCCTGGGGATGGTTGTGGTTGGGGCACTGGAGCTGGCTGGGGCACCGGCGCTGGTGCGGGTATGGGCTGCGAGGCGATAGGCACTTGAGGCGGCGTCACGATCACCGCATCATCGGTAATAGCCACGTCTCTACCGAAGGGCACTTGTTGACCGAAACCTTCATACACTTGCGTCCTATAAGCATCTTGAGGGTTAAACTGGTTAGGTGTATAAAACTGCTTCGGTGGACCGTACTCTGATGGTAGTTCCAAGCGACCGAACATGTTTCCTAAGAACGGGAATTTGTTAGTCAGAGTTGCCCAGAGTCCCGTGCCGCCGACTTGGTTGCTCCCTTGTCCATTGCCCCAGAACAGCCGTTGTGACTGTTCCTGGGGTAAATTGTAACTGTTGCCCAATGGATAGGGATCAGCAGGCCCGGTGTTGTACGGTACATCCCTTTGGATGTAGTAAGCTGTGCTGCTACCTATTGAAAAAAAAACTTAGTTATTTTATAAAAACAATAAATGGTTAATTTTATCTGATTATTACATTTGGGATATCTTGAAATTCATCCCGGATATTTGGAAACTGACAGTATGAATTAAAACAGACAAGTAGATTTAGATAGGACCGGATTTTTAACAAGGTCCGTTTTGTTAAATTCAAAGACACAATATAATTTCATAATGAGTCTTTCGGTTCGAATCCAGGATGGAACCTGTTATTGATCAATGTGCTTTTCGAGTTTTTGTCATGTATACCTATTACTTGTTACTAGTAGAGTGTGTTAAATATATTGTACAAAATATGAGCACTGGACGTACCCACGATCCCGCACAACAACAAGACGACCGGTGTGTACATGTTAGCTCGCTCTCAACTCAAACTGCGTCACATTGTTGCTGGTCTTCGGCTTTATACCTTTTCGTATTTGTTCCTAAAAGTGGGCCTTGAAGTAAAATTCTCGTAATCCAATATTGAAAGTGTGAGGTAATGGTGCGGCTCACCCAACGGCCGGCGGACGGCGGTCGGCGGACAACGGACAATAGGCGCGACGACATCTAGGTGACTCGTGCGTCGCCTGCATACACAGGCTGTCCTAAAACACTGCGCTTGTTCTTTATAGTAGCCACACACGTCACGATTCAATCACGTAATGATTTGCCTTAAGTTTGCATGACCCTCGTATCGATTGTGAACCGTCCATCTGGAACATTTTCTTACCCTACACCAGGGATCTCCAAACTATTTTGGACAAGTGATCCCCTTTTCTAAAATGAACCGTTACCACAGACCCCCATGGCCAAATTACCTACTTTTAAGATCAATTATTATTATTATTATTAATTCTGACTTAGGTCAATAAAAGAAGACAGAGTGAGAATTAGCAATGCTTTAAGTTCGATATCGACCCCTAGGGGTCCCCTTTGGAAATCCCTGCCATACAAGGTGCAATATGATTCTGAATTTCAGGGAAATCGTAACGTGTATGGCAGCCTTATTTGTGCATAGTATGCATCGCGAGCGATGATCGTAAATGAGCAATACGTTACGTTGACCATTTTGCATATTTTCTGAGTAAGCTGAATTTTTCTTACGTCTTATTGTGCCGTTGTGCAATTAGATTTGGATATCGATTATTCTGCACGTA
Source organism: Papilio machaon (assembly GCF_912999745.1). NCBI lineage: Eukaryota > Metazoa > Arthropoda > Insecta > Lepidoptera > Papilionidae > Papilio > Papilio machaon. The sequence goes on from NC_059987.1 coordinate 5,024,062, forward strand.
TTTTATTTCGATGTCTTTCTTGTAGAGTTTGCTACATAAGTTTGTTGCATTTGTATCAACAGAATAGGTGTAATTACTTATACTGCTTGTGAAATAAGTACCTACCGCAAACGTTAAATAGTAAATTAACTAAATTACATAATGATCAAAAAATGCTGTGATCATTTTTAAAACCTATACATTTACCTCAGCATAAGCTTCTTGCATTTTAACTATTTTTTTTAAATCTCTGAACTATTTTTGAGTCGCACACCTCGATAATATGTCTAAGTTTGAATTGTTTATATGAATATAAAGAGAACCTTTAACATAAAAGATTCACATTTGAAATGATTTAAAACCTTGTGCAATAGACAATATCATGATATTTTTGAATAATTTATCAAATTCAATATAAGATAAATTGTCCAAACTTAAAAGGTTTTTTTTCCTATTGTTTTATTGATGTTTTAACTAATGTTGAAATTGGATGGGTAAGTTTATCTTTTGTTATTTATTGAATAAAGAATTAATTTCTCTTTGTTTAGTTTTCTTACTAATAAATGATTGTTAATTTTCCAATATTTTACATTTTTGGAAAAACCATAGTGTCATCTATAAAAGCTTTCAATAGACATTTAAATTTCATAAAATAATTTTATTTCTATATTCAGGCATTTCCCAATTACGGTTCAGCAGTTACCTAAACTACTTCTAACGACTATACAAGGAAGAAAAGCTATACGAAACATAAATGTTTAAAAATCGTTTTTTATCAGGTCAGGATGACTGAAAATAATTTTGCACTTTCATGTCTCAGAACAGAAGGATTTTTTTAATTAAATTAAACAACGAAAGAAAGAAAGAAAGATTTAATATGAATATTAAAAACACCTTGTAATCATGTTAACATGAGTTTTTTTCAAGCTATATAACAAATTTATATGTAACGATTTTGGGTCATCCTGTAAACTATAAAAAAATTATTGAAAAATTCACTCTTACACGAGCGTGTGTGTTTACCTAACATAATCGGCATTATTCATAAGATAACAAGTGTTTGCCTTCACAGGTTGTCACGGTATTGTCGTCCGGAGGCGAGGTAGCGTTTTGCGAAATGTTGCCCAACGCTGAGCTTGTTCGTCCGATATCGTGCTGAACGAAATAGATAATGAATATCGAATAAGTATTGTTTACTAATTGATTTCATGTCTGTTTCTGCAATCTTATCACTTCCTTCGCTGTCCTGGAATGTTATTAACCTTAAATGGAATTTTTCCTTGAAATCGATACGTTTCTATCTATGACAATTTTAATAAAACATTCCAGTAACTTAGTTTTAATAAAGCATATTTTTTATACGGATCTAAAACTTTTACTACGACTATATTCATATATATTCATATGTAGTTCAATACGTTGTAATCTTTTTTTAAAAAAATCTTGAAATTTCAATATCACTTTATGAATTAGTTCATGTTTAACTTTTTAATTCGTTGAAAGTTGCGTAAAACTAATTTATTTATGTAACATTAATCTATTGTGGAATCTTAAGATCTATAGACATGATAATGTTACATATTAGCGTTAGCCTTGATTGTGCCCATTTCTGTTTTAAAATGTACATCTTTGACAAATTGTATGTCATATGTAATCTTATCTCAACATCGGACCAACCTAAAGTTCATTATAAAGATTAGTAATAGGATGGTCAGTATTGGGTTAAGATCGTGTTACTGTCATTCACGCATGCCAAATTGACATAGATTCATTATGTTTATGCCACATTATTTAAAATATTTGTATGGAAAATATATCTAATTTTAATATTGATAAATCTTTAGGCAGATATTGTGTAATTTATGCAGCTATGGATTGAATCGGATATATATTTACAGTGATTTCGATGTCTTCGTTTATTTACTTTGATACAAGTTTTAACGGTTGCTTGTTGGTACTATAAATATTATTATTTTCATGTTTTTTATTAGAATAAAATATAAAATAAATATAAAATAATAAAGTATAACAAGGAGGATGTTGACTATTGAATCACCGTTTATGCGATCAAATGGACGACGCTGTTGTTGGGAATCTTTATTTTATTTATGACTCAATGTGTCTGTTTTTTTAGTTAAAAACCAGGTTATTTAAAGGTGAGTGTTATTTTAATAAAAGGCAACACGTAAGGTTAAAAGGTTCATGGTCGACACACGCTAAAGGTTTAGTCAATCCTTTTATTGGTTGCAGTTAAAAGAATGTTAACGATATTGTATCGTATTTATCAGAATACCGTTTCGTTATAGAAACTTTTTGTATTAATTTTTATAGTGCCTTACAATATGATAACTCTATTCACATGTTAATATTTTGTGCGTACATGTCTGCATAAATGTACAAATAAATCCAGAGTCGCGTTCAAGGTTTATGTCATAGAATCGAGTGCTCCAAAGTTTTCATCTTATTTGCGTCTTGGCAGAATGGCAATTGGGATCAATATCCACAACGATAGTTTACTAGAATAACTGAAAAACATTTACTTTTACGTTAAGTTACGGAGTTAAAGAGATTTATACGGCGTATTCTTTTTTACCATGCCATAGAGGATAAATCCTGACAAACTTCATTTGCGTAAATAATCATATTATGTAAGTTTATATTAAGTTAAATATTTAGTAAAATAAAAATATAGAAAATAATACCGATATGGTCAAATCGATAAACACTTTGCCTAATAGTTTTTAAACAGAGAATATTAATATTGACTTTGCTTATCAAACGATACGTTGAATTCACAAGAGGAATAACCTTACAAGAAAAAATAAACATTGCTTTTCATCACATCATAGGAAGCGTAAGGTCCTTCGTACACCAGGCAACGTAAATCTTTGAAACCCGCCGAGTTTAGTCCCTAAGCGACTTACGCAATACAATGTCTCAGAGGTTCGTACACAACGCGCGACGCTGATTTATATCTATCATCGCCAAAGACCTGCTCGGAACCTGTTTGTCAATATGCTATCGCTATACCTGTACTAACCAGAGACGATTTGCGTCGACGATTCATTGCTATGTGTACAGAGCGCGCGCAACGCGATTCTCACGACGCAACCATACGATATTTGTTTCCAAGATTTACGTTACCTTGTGTATGAAGGGTCTAAGGGAACAAAAATAAATAAATCCATATTAATAAGAAGCTTTCTTTCAACGACGATCAATGATATTAGTAGTTATTTACTAACATGTCATCAAACATATAAAAATTACGTATACTGCATCTGTATTTAGTATAAATGTGTGATTTAAATTCTCCTCATCTACGTCAATGCGAAAACCGGTTTTCTTTATAAAAGTAAGTTGAGTATGTATGCATATATCTGAAATATATTATATAATGCATAATAGATGTACAAAAAATAACCCTGACCAGCCTTTGTGACCATTGTGAATGGGCGTGAGCCATAACTAACACATAGCCATGCATTGTGTCCACTAATAACGTGTTTTGAATTGATAAAATTAAGATAAGTTCCTTTAACTACTTTATTTTAAAGCAAGAGTGACGCTAGTCGATGAACGAGGGAGAATTGAGGGGAGGAGTAGTATAAATTAATTTTTTAATTGCGAATGGAATGCGTATCAATTTTTTTTATATCAAAAGGTGGCAAACGAGCTAACGGCCACTTGAATTCGCCGATATCCGCAAATGCACATTTAAGAAGATATTATTTGAGAAGATTATTATTTATTAAGAGAAGAGAAAAGAAAGAGATTATTTGCTCTTCCTATGCGTCCCCTCTTCCACCAAATCCACTTCACCTTCACATCCTTTCCTAACAAGAAAAGGGTGGGAAGGGAAAGAGGACTAAAATTAGGCCATCAACGAAACGCGGAATTGCTTCCACTTCACGCCTTTCTTCTGTGTGGTCGTGGGTATTTCACCGGTCGATCCGGCCCATTCCATGCACCCGACAAATATTGTTGTAGCGGGGTCTACCATTGTTAAATGTAATTTGGTACAAGTTTTAATGAAGCGACCGCTGCCCATAGACATTCGCAATTCGTCTGATTAATATGTTTGCAAGAGGCTTAACTTTATTCCACGTTCCTTTCCCATACTTTTTTTTTTACAAGAAAATTATGGGAAAGGGAAGTTGATTAAGCTAAGGGAGGGGACACATAGGAAGTGGAAATATCCTCTTTCTGTGCGTCCCCTCCTCCGTTGATTAAAGGGAGGTAACGAATGTACAATTGCATATGGGCAGTGGTCGCTGCGTAATCAGCAGAAAATTGTTAAAATATTAAAAGATCTACTGTCATTATCTACCTGTTATATACTGGCGATTACTCTATTACAAAAAATATCCGGTTGGTATTTCTTACGTGTTACCCGAACAGAAGTAATGTCATAGGACATATTAGCTTTGATTAATTGGATTCTTGACAGGTCGGTATGGGGCCTTTGAATCGGGTGTTATAATGAATTTACCTAACTAATGACCTGTAAACTGTCGTGGTCATCAACGCTAAAGTATTCGAATACTTAAGTACGTGTCGTATTATAAATTTAACGATTAGTATTAACTTATATTGCAAATATGAAAGGCCATTAGGTAATCTGACCTCTGACTCAAATGTTCTGCTAAACCATCAAACGGATCAAAATACGGTTTTCATAATCATGTGGGTTGTATTTCGGATGGTTTGTGTATATACTTCTTCGTAATTAAAGTTTAGTACATGAATAAACAGCATGTTTCTGAAACCCTTAACCCCTTTCGCCTTTTTTGACGTACACTGGCTAAACCGTTAGATAAAAATGATGTATGAGAAAATTGTAGATCACAAAAATATCTACAAAAAAAGTCAGTGATGGCATATTGCTATCTTTTACGATTTTGTCACAATAACCACTTTTTGCTTTAATTCCTAAAATAATAAAATCGTATGTTATATGCGGCGATATTTTTTTTGTTTTAATATTAATCTAGAATAATGTTCTTCCCATATAACAAAACATGAAAATACGCAAGATTATACTTAAAACTTTTCCTCGTGTCATCTTTTCTATTATTATTTCCACAAGATTGTAGAAATTCACTGGACGAAGCCATAAATCTATAGTTTTGCCGGCTCTTGTAAGCCCTTGTGCACATCTGATGGACTGTTTTCTGATATTTCAAGACTTAAATTATCTCTGTTTGATAGTAATATGAAATAATCACCTCAAGTGCAATAAAGTTTTTTTATAAACGCTTGCTTAGTTATTAATGTTGATGGGAGAAGATCGTTAGCACAAATTAACGTTGGAATTTATTAGCTGGTACGAAAAAATCAACTGAGTGAATTTTAATACATCGTTGTTATGTATCTTAAGTATACGATAGTTTTAATCAAATAACAAATCAGGTAAAATGAACATAAAAATATTTATAGTTTCGTTAAGACTTTGATAATAATATTCATAACTCCTTTTCCGATTTTCAAAATTTTTTTTTTACTTAAATTTGTCATAATTCGACAAAAAATTAAGGACATGCACTTTAAAAGTTTGGTGACTGTGATAAATTTTTGGTTCCTATGAATAAAAGTCATATTTGAAACTGAAATTGTGAACAGTCATATTTGTAAAAAAATATCAATTTCATAATAAACTCATCTTACTTTCAAGTTTTAAATTCTTTTGGTACTTTTAATTGAATTATTGCGTAACAATACTTAATGAGGGGGCAAAAAAAAGCTATTAGAATTAAAGCATTCATGTATTAAATTGTAAAATTTTTTAACAGTATTCACATACGGTTCCTTTTATAGTGTACAATAAAGATTAACAAATTAAGACTATGGCACAATGAAACAATTATATAAAGGTTTTTTGTAAACATATTATAACTTCACAATTTGCAGGAAATACGTCGAAGTCAGGTTTTGTAGGCGCATACATTTTTATCATTTAAAATTATCGTCTGCCCAAGACTGAAACAAAAAATAACTTTATTACTATTAAATTACAACAAATGCGACAAAGGATAAATAGTTACCTATATTATAAAGAGGTAAGATTTATATTTTGTATGTAACGAATAAACTCAAAAACTACTAGAACGATTTCAAAAATTCTTTTGCCAATAGAAAGGTACATTAGTACTGAGTAAAGCCTATATTTATTTCTAGATTTTTATTAATTCTAATAAAAACATTTCATTTTTTCAAGTATGAGGAACTGCCACTAACATTTTTCTATTGTATTTAGAAAGCTGTATTAATAGAAAGCATTTATACGGAGTACTATGCAAGGTTGGACGTAATAATACATTTATGTATTTCAAATGCCTCACGCTATTCGATGTGTGTTCATACACAGAGATATTTCAATAAGTATTTAAATTTTCTAGGATTGCGATTTGAAAAATATTTTACTTACGACGAGCAATATCTCCAGGCGAACCAGTAAATGTGCTTAAAGGACGATTAAAAGTAGTAATGCTTCCTCCGGAACCTGAAGATGTTGCACTGGCAGTGGCAGATCCTTTGGCATTTGCACTGAATCCATTTATTCTACCAGATTGTCCACTAAACGTGGTGCCAGTATTAACCGCTCCAGAACTGCTTGCATATGCATTGTTATTAGCAAATCCATTTGCGGCAGCATTAGTTGCAGAATTTACTTCAGAATTGGTTGTAGTACTAGGTTCAACATTTGTTACAGAAGTTCCTTGCACTTCAGAGGATACTTGAGCACCATAGCCGGTTTGTTCTTTGATGTTTTCATAAGCTCCTGAAGCTGAGAATGTAGGTTCTACATAACTTGTTTGAGCTCCGCCTTGACTTGTGCCAGCATGGAATCCATTTGATGAGGGATTATTATGTCCGACATGCTGAATGCTGTATTTCTCATCTGGTTTAAGTAAACCCGATGATGCTCCGAATCCCCCTGAATACGAAGCTGTAATGGAATCTACCTTTGCACCGGTGTAAGCACCCGAAGCTGCTTGGAATTGAGATTGAGTATTCCCTGGGTTTGAGGATATACCAAATTCATTTGGCTTTAAAATACCTGAAGGTCCTCCAAAACCACCAGAGTATGTCGGGCTAACAATATTGCTATTAGGTTTACCTACCACAGTTATTTTTATATTTGGTTTTGTGGTCTGAAAAGTAGTTTGCTGTGGCTCTGATTGTGAGTTAAGAGTCCAATATTGACCCGGTGGCTTGGTTGGACCAGCTTCTGCTTCATTTGAATAGTTTTCTTGGGACGGGGCAGTAATTGGTGGTTTAGTATTTTGCTGATTTGCAAAACTGGTAATTGATCCAGCTACTGAAGTTGGTTTATAAGCAGATTGTACATTTTCAAAGGTATATTGAACTTTATCGGGTTTAGAATTGAAATATGCAGTACTGGGGATTTGCGAAAATTGTGAAGTTGCAGAACCACTACTGCTTGCTGATGAAAATGGTTCACTTGATTGTTGATAAGACGGATTATTTTGCGCACCTGGACTAGGAGTTTGATTTGTTAAACCTACTTGTCCATTAAATGGGTTCAAAGGTTTTTGCCCAACAAAATTAACAAAGCTTGTCGGTCTTACCGGACTTGCCTGTGTTTTGTCAACAAACTGAGAATTATCACTACCATCGACAGATTGGGTAGGATTTAAATTACTTGTTGCTACCTCAGTAGTACTCGTGTATGAAGAGTCCTTTTGATTTGAATAAGACCAAACCGGTTTAATTGACTGACCAACTTCAACGTCCTTAGTAGGCGCAACAGTTTGTTCAGAAGGAACACTTTGCTGTTGTACAGTATAAGTATACGTAGGTTTATTTTCTAATAGTGGAGTTCCTGTAGTTTGGAAGTTTGCTGTAGGTTTTGCCGATATGAAAGAAGACGTTACGTATGTATTGGACAACGTTTGAACTGTAGGATTAACAGGTTTTTGTGCGTCGTATTTTGAGGTCGTAGAAACGATGGAAGAGGTAACTTTTTCTTTATCTGAAACATTTGTTACTGAAGGGTTTCCAGTACTTGATTCAAATAACGTTCCACTAGAAGTCGGTTTTTGGGAAGCATATAATGCAGAAGGTTGGTTTGTGGGCTTTGCGACACCAGTGGATGACGCGAAACTACTTGAAATACTGGGTTCTTTTTGATTTACAACAGGAGCTCCGCCACTGACCTTCTGTTTATCGAAAGATGACGAAGTTACAAATGGTTTACCTGTAGTTTGTGTGTAGGTGGAAACATAAGAACCTCCGGTTTGGGTAGGCTGATTAGAAGGCTTCTGGAATTGTGATTGACCCGCAATTCCCCAGTTATATGTAGGTTTATACTGGCCTGTTGATACAGGATTGTACTGGCCGGTCAGAGATGGATTGTATTGACCTGTCGAAGTAGGTTTGTACTGACCTGTTGAAGAATATTGAGTGGTCTGTTTCGTTTTGTCATATAATCCTCCGACTGAACCCTGTCCAAAAGTAGTAAATGAAGAAGTAAAACCTGGATAACTATATGGTTTTACTGCTCCAAATGTTCCGTAATTATTAGTGTACCATTGTTTTTTCTGTGTAACTGGCTGAATCGTAGAAAACTGGTATTGAGGTTTCACTTGAGAGAAAATAGAGGACCCAAAAGTAGATACTGAGGGATTGCTTGTCGAAAATTGATTTGTTGGCTTCGTCGGTTTGGGAGATGCAAAAGAAGTGTAGGACACTTCACTGTTGCTTACAATTGGTTGAGAAGTTGGCTTCGAATAGGTGGTGCCAGATCCTGACGCAGGAGTAGCTGTTAGTTCTATTTCTTTCTGGTTAGTGATACTTGAAGAACTTTGTTGTACTACAGTTGTAGATGCAACTGGTAAGGAGGGTTTTTCAGTAGGGTTGGTGGGAATTACCTTCTCTTTTTTTTCTGGTAAACTACTCACTGTAGGCTTATTCGGATTCAAATAATTTGTTTGTTGAGGTTTGTCATTAGATCCAGTTAGATAACTAGGGCCAGACCAGGAATTAGATGACCACCCCGGGTAACCAGTTGAACTAGGAGAAGAATAGCTTGATGGTTTAACTGCTCCTGTTAATGTTCCAAAGGCATTTGAATACACATTTGATTGCTTCTGAGGCCGTGTTTCTGTCGTCGGTTTCGTGTAAATTTGATATTGAGGATTTTTTGATGGACTAGTTCCTTCAGACTTATCATCTGATGGCTTTTTTGGTGATTGTTGCGAAAATGTTGTAGATTGAGAAATAGCAGGTGTACTAAAGGTCTGACTGGCAAGATTAACGGAAGCTGTTGGTTTTTGCGTAACAAACGAAGTAGGTTTGTATTCTACGGATTGTTGGGATATATTAAATTGAGTTTGGGGTTTTCCAGAGTACGCATTGGAATTAAACTCGAATGCGGTCCCTACTGTCGAATCTACATTGCTGGAGGTGTCAGACGGAATTACCTCAGTTTCTTTTGGCAAGTTATAGGTAAAAAAGGGTTTCTGCGTTGGGGATACGTCAGAATTGACGTATGATCCAGACACTGAACTAGTCGTTAGAGAGCTTGCGACTATTGGTTTGTTGGGTTGCTGCGGAAAATATGCTGATGTGGGGCCAGAAGTAACACCGGGACTTTGGCCAACAAAGTTAACTTTTGTTGGTTTTTGTGTCACAAAAGATGTAGCATCTCCATAGTTAGTTGATTGTTGATGTTGGTTGTGGGAATTGGCGTGGAATTGAGATGTCTCAGAATTTGGAATGAGGTGAAACACTGACGCTACACTACCGGGGGGATAGACGGCATTGCTTACAACTTGAGTTGGAACCTTATATACTTCCTTTGAGACAGTAAATGCGCCCGTTGAAGAAGTTTGTGGTGATGAAGTCTTGGGACTTTCAGATAATTGAGGGATAGAACTTACTGCCAAGGAATTTTCAAATGACGGTTTATAGGACGCTTCTTGCGAAAAACTTGTTAACGTGGGACCAGCTAAACTTACTTGAGCTGTAGGTTCTTGTGTAACTGTGCTACCATAACCAGAGGACTGTTGATTTAAATTTGAAGTGACTTGAATATCATCAGTAGTTGAGCCTACGGTACTATAAGTTCCGCTAGGATATTGTTCCGATTGTTTGGAAACAGTGTTGTACCCTGTTAATGAAGGATACTTTGTAGGAGACGTCTCCTGTTTATCGAAATATCCAGGGGTAGAACCATCTACAGATGGTTTATATGTAGATTGCTGCCAGGAATTTACAGGTGTTGGTTGCGTAGTGAAATATGCGAAAGATGATTCTTTCTGTTTTGTAGCTTGAAAATACGGTGTAGTGGGTGCAACAACTGGTTTATAAGGTTTATTAGAGTAAGCAAAACCATTATTAGTGATGGTTGATTGAATAGTGGGCTTCACGTCATCAGAAACTTGTCCAAAACTACCAGATAGAGTTGTTGGTTTTGTGTTATCTATTGAAACGGGAACTCCACTAAAAACTTTCTCAGGGGCAAAAGGCGAAGGTGTATTAAAGAAATTTTGACCGGTTGGTTTTTTCTGCAATTCAAATTCTGGTCTTATTGGTAAAGAATTGACTGTCGGATTCTGTGCCCAAGATGAAACTGTTGGATTGGGGTAACTACTTTCAGACGGCTTGCCTGTAAATTGGTCTGTGCCTTTTTGTTCTGTAGAAACGTAGTCATAACTTACTTTTTCAGAAGGAGAAGAAGTAGAAAGACTAGAAGTAGAAGGTTTGGGGGTAACGTAAGTAGCTGAGGAGGAGCCACTATCAAACGAGTGATCATTAGTGCTCTGCGAAGAAGGCTGAGCAGTTTCTTTAACTTCATTTAGAGACCCTCCAAAATCAGTATTCAATGTTGTTTCCTTTGGCCCTGTTAATTTTTCAGCTGAACTCTCAAACTGTTCAACCTTCACGGGTGACGAAGAAAACGTTTGCCCGCTTGATACAGTTTGGCCTGAAGGTTTTAAGACTCCTGCAGGTGCGCCAAATCCACCAGTGTAAGATAACTGATAAACTGGTTTTACCTCTTTTTTATTTTCAGAACCAACTTGAGTATTAGTGAAATACACCGGTTTGGAAACTGTTTGGGGTGCATTACTAGGTATAGGCTGAATAAATATTTGAACGTTCTTAATTGGTTTCGAATCATTGTTGATTGCCAAAGGTTTTTCACTGTGCGAGGAAAACTGGCCAGTTGAATGGGAAGCTTGCTCTAATTCCTTTTGGGTAGTTTGTACAATTTCAGCGTGTGGCTGCAAGGTAACATGCTGTCCATCGTGTTGCCATTCGCTTGATGCGGAATTATAACTGCCCGACGCAGTCTGTTTGTTTTGATCAGAATAAGTTGGTTTTACGTCAGGCTTGTACAAAGGTTTCGAATTTTCTGTTTGATAAACATATTCATTGTTTATTGACTGGACAGTTGGGTTTGTGTTCTCTATTTGGTAGCCGTGTTGAGCGTACAATGGATTTACTGTACTTACAGGTAAAGTTTGTTGTTTGCTGGGCACATTTACCGTTGCTCCGGGTGTATAGGATACGATAGTGTATTGCCCTGGGATATTGCCACCGACAGAAGAAATCTTATCATGAGGACTTAATATTCCTGGCGGTCCGCCAAAGCCACCGGAGTAAGATGGTGCATTTTCAACTAAAGCAGACTCTTTACTCGGTGCTGCGGGCGTTGAAAAAACAGCTGTGCCACTTTGCACATCACTTGAAAAGCTTTGCACACCGAAGGTTTCTTTGGCTTTTTCAGGTACGTTTGTGTTAAAACTATTCGGCTTTAATTGATTACTGGGTATTCCTGAACTTAAAGCGACGTATGAATTAGGTTTGTTTTCAGGTACTGCAGATTGATACTGCACATTTGCAGGACTATTCGCGTTTCCTGAAAAATTGTTTCCTTTCTCAGAAGAATAAGATCCTGTGGCTTGGCCATTTACTGAAGCTCCTGTTTGGCTATTAGATCCAGCCGTAGCAAATGCAGTAGCTTGTGGGACTGTGACCACCTGAGGCACTACATTTTTATTTGGTACGAAAAAACCCTGAGATCCGTATCCTAGTGAAGCCGTTCCTATTTGCCCAGCATTGTAGTTATACGCACTCGAGCTTGAGCTAGCACTGCTTGGTGCTAAACTTGAAGATGATGATTTTGAGAAAGTTCCCGAAAATCCACTAGTCTTTGAGGCAACAGGTTTCACCACCCCAAATTGTCCATAGGGAGACGTCGCAGCTTCCGCTAAAATTAATAAAGAATACATTAATATAAATTTAATATAATACATGTATAATTCAAATGTATTAATAATGGTTTCAATAAACTTCAACATCTAATTGATTAGCCGTGGGTTTCTGAGACCAAAATCTCGGTATAAAACATATCGTCATCCCTTTAATTATTTTTGACAAAACAGAGATAACAATATGTTTCGAACGGATATTTTAGGCTCAGAAACCCACGGTTAGTGTTTAAAATGCAACCGTTACGTTTTTTGTATCCATGTTTTCAACTTTTAGGTTTATTACTTTTACAAATTATACAAACATCGTTTTCAGATTACAACAATGAAAAAAAATGTTTATACAACCTGTTTAAAAAATAAATCTCTGCTTAACTCCAGTATTGAGAAAGATTGTACCCAACATAATCTAGCTTTAATCAAGTATATGAAAAAAAATTGTATCGACATGGTTATCAACTCACCTCTTTATATTGGATTATTGTTTCCATCTGTTATAACTATTTCACGGGTGAATAACTAAACTACCTTTTTTATTACTTTTTATTATTATTATTATTTTGTAAAGGGGCCAGCTGAAAACCAGCGCGTGTTTAATCTGTCCCTGCTTTGCTGAGCTAGCTTCCTTTTGCCATTGTTCTCGGTGTGGCAATAAATGTTTCTATTTATATGGAAAGCTAACATTAGATTGGTTTTATACTAATGATCCTTGGTTCGAATCCTAATCCTATCTTACATAAGTTAATTATCCTAACTTTACAATGTGTTACATGCAAATTGTATATAGGAATTTGTTGATAGGAAGAATGTAATTTGATCTAAATTTTCTAAATATTACTAGAAACTAATAGGTGTAAAGTACTGACCTTTCGCTGATGCGCCGCTACCTTTGACACTGAAACTGTAGGGGGTGGCGATCACAAGATTCGTTAGGGTCAACACTAAAGCACACGAGAGCTTCATTGTGGTGAAGCTTTCCGACTACGATGATGTTATGATGCCGTCACCTTATATAAAGCATACACAAATAGACGCATCTAAAAACCTGTTGTCATTATTATTAAGCCGCAGTAAGGATCGCGGATTGAAAAATATTTCCCATATTCATGTCAACAAATGCTCCGAAGCGAGTGGTAATAGACTAGAATATGTTCATCACAAAAATAATTGGACATGCGATGAATAATTTGCACTTCATGTATAGTGAAAAAAGTATTAAAATGCATCCGGTTTTTTAATTGTTGCTTATTATATTAATAGATTTTATATGATATTAAGTACTATAGTATATACTTTGTAAGTATATACTATATATATATATATATATATATACTTTGAATGATAATTTTAGTGATTTTTTTTAGCTTAATTTGTTAGTTATTACTACAATTTCCACCTATTTCTTTGTGAGAAGTAAGTTTAGGAAAATTATCCAAATACAAAGTTATTAGATTACAAAAAAATGCACTTAGAACGTTCGTTAAACTTTAATTTATAAGTTATACCATGACTTAGGTATATGCATAAACTGTGCTCGTAATATAGCGGTTAGTGTACTGGACCAGATTCTAATCCAGTCAAAAATATTTGACATTTTACTAGTAAACTTTTCCTTTTGGAAACACACGTCTTGCTAACTTTGAAGTTGCATCAACGGCAAAGTTTTAAGTGTTATATAAATTCTAAAAAAAAGTAATACACCAAAATAATAATTTCAAATTAAAAAAATATTATAACGAAATAAATCAACAGTAATTATTATGCAAATACGCTCAATTACCATAACTGAAAGTACATTCATAATACGCATAATATGAAAGACATAGAGCATAATAAAACCCATGGATCTTACAATAACTTCAGTAAGATTTCTATAAATATAATTACATAAACACTATTAGATATAACGTTATCTTATAACGTATTTGAATACAATTTGATAAAACATCAACCGTGGTTGTTTTGTAATGTTATGGTATTTAATCAAGGTTATCGAATGTGTCTGAGTCACATACGAAACTAGCGAGCAGTCATTGTCATGTTAGTAAAATATCATTGTTAGAGCTTGGGAAAATCAGCGCCTAAGTATCATAATCGCTTACTTGGAGTGACAAAATAATGCATACCTATGCAGTTAGCCAGTGCGTACAGACGAACATCCGGGTGACACACTGCTTACAAGTTCACCATGAAACTTGTGCACATACCATATTTTATTCGCAAGAACCTCTTTATGGCTTTGACATTGACTACTTTTGTTTAGAATTTAAACAGAAAATCAATATATTGTATGGAAGTATCTCGATATTGCCTAATAATAATTTACTCATAAGACGAGACTTACTTTTAATCGTAATTGTACGAATCTACATTTGTTTGCGTTAGCTAGTAAAATTGGTTAAAACGCTCTTACAATTAGTTTAATTCGACAGCGATTCTTATTAAAATCATTATACACAATATTATGTTGATACATGTTTACATTACACATTTTGTTGTTGAACTTTTTTAAGAGGTCAAGGCTAGTAAGTTTTGTACGTTTGACATTCAACTTGAATTTACTACTTTCTACCATACTTTATAATGGGAAGAAAAAAAAAGCGTTGGCTGTCCTCTGACAAAGATTTTATATGCCATTCTAGCGATTTTAAAAAATGTATCGCTTTTCTCATTTTTGGTTAAAAATATACTTCTTTTTTTATTTTTTGAGTGATATTTAACGAAAGACTTAGACTACAGTTTACAGAATACAGTCAAAACCGTTTATGGCGACATCGTTTAGAACAACATACCGGTTAAATTGACCAAAATCAAAGGTCCTGGCTGAATGTTATATACATATCTTTCCTATTAATACCTGTCACCGGTTGTTACAACTATCGGTTTTTACGACTCAATATGAGTAGTCCCTTCGATGTCGTTATAACAGATTTTGACTGTACTTTGTGTGTAAAATAAAGTGTTGTCTGTGGTATATTAGTACACTCTTGATCATGCTGACATCTATCCCGAGGAAAAGGCAATTTTTCTCGCCATTGAAGTGTAAACCTGTGAACTTTGCATTACATTATTTGTGTTGAAAATCTGCTTTATTTATTTTACTTCACTTGAAGATGCAATCTTGTGCATTGTAGTTTCGTTTACAAGGACATCAAATCTTTTGTAAGGTGAACCGAAGTCGATTGTACATTATCTATGTTGAATAAAATTCGAAGAAATGATGATAGATTCTTGCCCGTTTAACTTCGTTTGGAAAAAAAATCATAAGAGCTAGTTTTTTCTTTTGTCCAAACGAAATTAAAATTCTCATCGCAAAACTGGTTTCCACATTTATAGGTATACTTCGGTGATATACCCAATTATCCTTGGTCAGTTTATTATGCTTAGATGTGCTGAATATTGATGATCTGTTTTGGTTTGTTTTTTTATTGAGATGTGGCACATCTCGGGCCGATAGCAACAGATTCGTGGCAATAGAAATTTATATATTTTTCCAACTCATCAGCATATCTTTTACAAACCAGTTTAATAATGAATGTTGTTATACGAGAGGGCGATTGGAAGTCATTTTAAAATTGTTATTTTACGTAAATTTAAATGTTAAATAGAATTTAAACTTATGCTTGAATGGTTATTAAATGTTGTAAAGTAGATAAGAAAAGAAATTAAGTGCATTAAGGTCTAATTTTTCATGTGAAAAATAAAACTTGTAGGTATTAAACATTATATATACCGATATATATATATATATATATATATATATATATATATATATATATATATATATATATATATATATATATATATATATATATATATATATATATATATATATATCGAAATTAATATATATATATATATATAATTTGATATAGGTTACTCGTCTTTTGTGGGGAAACGTTTTTGTTGAACTCAACAACTGCTTACCTATGGAATGTGTTCCCTTGCTATGCAACCGGAACTTATATAACCACCGTCGCTTCCTTGTATATCGTGAAATACAATGTCATTAACATTTTATGTTTATTTCATATTCATTGTTCTCTAGTCTCTGCGGTCAACGATAAGACAATACATTAAAATTGGCAACGCTCCCATTTGATCATGTCTGTCACACAGTGACGCTACCTAATTGTATTAAGAGTAGGTAGTTTATCTTCTTTCCCTTCATGAGATCTTAAAATGCTATTTCCCCAACGAAACAGTATATAACAGCTATTTTATTATTTAGACCTTATGAAAAGAGACTCAACTGCCTTGCCCAATTTTTAGCTCATCTTCTATCTACAAAAACGACTGACAATAAAAGTGTGGATTCAGTTCCAAAAAAAGTTGCTTACTATTTTGATCTCCTTTACCTCTACAGCGTTTTTAACAAGAAAATACCAACTGTTTTTTTAACAACTTTATTAAAACTAATATTTGAGACATATATGATACTATAATGTGGCTTATTCTTATATCAATTTGTAATTCAATAATTAATGTGTGCAAAACTAGTGTATTTTTATTTCTGATGATAAGTTTACGGGACAAACGTATCTTGTTAAAGTATTGTTGTGTTAAATGAAGTCGTCAGGTTCGCGCGGCGCGTCCAAGTCTCGGTAGTGAACGACCGGGCGGAACTCCGCGGCCTCACCCCTTCAACATAAAGCATGCATTAGAAAAACGCTTGAAGGTAGACTCAAATCGCTCAAATACTCGCAAACAAAACTACATCTTGCATTTAGTCAGTATCAGTGGAAAACCTTGCATTTATAAATTACAAAGCATGAAAATTTTGCTTTGAACATTATTCCTGTCTTTTGTAATCAAAATTTTCGGTTCCTTAAACGAAGGGTTCTTAATAACAATCAAAGCAACGTTCTGCTAAGTTCCACACTGACCTGATAAATATGTTTATTGCTTACTTTTACATTATAAAGAACTCTTAAAAGAATTAAAATTGTCTCAAATCTCAGCTTCCCGGGAACAATACAGGGTTAAATGTTAATTAAGAATTAACAATAAAAAAAGTGTTTTCATAATCTCTAATATTTATTTATTATCTCTTAACTACAACAATGAAATTATTAGCAAAATGAAATATGTACTTATCGTTAGATGAACTATCAAAAGTTTTAAAACAAAATTATGACAACATTGATTTCGCGCATGAAAATTAATATTAGAGAAAAAACAAAATCAATATATTAGTCGACTTGAAATTCTTTTTCATTAAAGTTTATTACATACAGTAAAGTATTTAGTACAAAAAAAAAACAGAAAAGTATTTTAGTGCAACAAATGAAAATTGTGACACGGTCAATGTTGTGATTCCTCTCAATAATTTGACACAAACTGTATAAATACGTCAAGTTTTTTAAAGTTATGTTTCATACCAAATTGTATAATTCAAAAGGTAAAAATTTTAAGAGTAATCAAATTAACCAGCTAGGAATGTCATTGTGATTAATATTGCAAACGTCACAACTTAGAATATGTCACCATTGTCCGGGAAGTCGAGATCGTTGTATGCAATAATGGGCCGGGACCGATCCACGTTTTCCCTGCAAATTATTCCTCAAAGCTTAAAACTTATTTACATATATAATGTTTTGCAATATAATTTCATGCGAAAATGGTAAAAGCAAAATGTCAATAGAGTAGCGTCTCAGTTGATAACAAACGACTGCTCTGCAAAGATAATAACAAAATGTGTGAAGCATATAGAGCAAATGCTAAGGTCAAGCACAAGCAAGTCACGTAAAAATACGGGCCCGTTTGTCTTCGCTCATTAGATACTGGGCGTTTGTATAATAAACTAGCTTTTACCCGCAACTCCGTCCGCGCGGAATATAAAAATGCACACAAGATAAAAAAGTTCCTATGTCCGTCTCCTAGTTCTAAGCTACGTCCCCATCAATTTTCAGCTAAATCAGTTCGACCGATCTTGAGTTATAAATAGTGTAACTAACACGACTTTCTTTTATATATATACTAGCTGCCGCCTGCGACTCCGTCCGCGCGCAGTTAAAAAAAAATGAAAAATAGATGTTGGCTGATTCTCAGACCTACTGAATATGCTCACAAAATTTCATGAGAATCGGTCAAGCCGTTTCGGAGGAGTACGGGAACGAAAACTGTGACACGAGATTTATATATATTAAGATAGATAGAAGATGCTCGCGTGACGTCAAAGTCCCATCCAAATCGGTCCAGAGATTAACCCGTAATAAAGAGGCTTTGCGGACAGATATATAGACAGACAAAAATCAAAAAAATAATCAAATACATCACGTGTACAAAAATATGATTTTCTTTGCTCGGTATTACAAACAGAAACTCCAATTTTTTTAATGTGTATAGATTAAGTTTGCATTTAGAATATTATTAAACATTTAAATGAAAATAAACAAAATTACTCCTCATTTCTTCGTTGATCAATAAAACTGAATAAATTTATCGGGTCATATGGTGACATTCTAAAGGGCAATATTAACATATACCCACAAACACGCTTGATACTAATGATACATGGTTAGGAATCATCTATTAATCACGCTCGAAAGTGAGGAGGCATTTGGAAACAATGACAAAACATCAAGAACGGAGTTTAGGATGAGATATCACGTGTGTTTATCATATTGTTATATTATTATGAATAATGACGATTTTTCGTGCTTTTCACTACAAGTTTTCGTTTTAGCTACAAAAATGTACATATTTTTACACTACCAAGCGAGAGTAAACAGAGGGCCTACAATGACGTGTCACGGGTTATCTCGAAAGGAAAAAAAGGAACCTTTATAGGATAGCTTTGCTGTCCTGTACGTCCATCTGTCTGTCTGGTCCTTTTTTTAATTTCGTGTATTTAATTGGATCAGAGAAGTAACAGGATGGAGCTACTAATTAGCATTATAATCCACATTTTAGAGATGCTATAACGCACGTAATTTTTATTAACTAATAACCTTTCGTCCGACTTTATTTAGATGTGCAATAAAAAAACGAAAAAAATACCTCTTTTAATGTCAACACGAGAATACGTGCAAATTGTTGCAAATTTTATATGATAAAAATAATTTAGATTTTTTTGATAATATTATTTGACGCAGGACTTATCAGATGAATTATATTTTGCATCGTTGCTTCTCAAAAAGTTAGATTAAGTAACTTACAAAGTTGTGTTAGATTATTATTTCCAACTAAAATTATAACAATTTGTAAATTACTGTTCGTTGGCAGAACAGAATTAACTGCTAATACATTTAAAAAAGGAACAAGGCCAAAAAAGGCATGTAACAAACTCAACATTATCTACAGTTTCCTTTTCCATTTGAAAAATGTTAGTTTTATGAGAATAATGATATAATGTTACATACTTGTAATACAATATTCCCGTAATAAGCAGGATGCAGTTGGAATATATTAAAGATAAATCCATATTTATCAAAAACACGTGTTAATCTTAGATAAAGATGCAGTAAAAATATTTGTACAACTACATCATAATTGTGCATCAATTGTACATCTAATCATAAGTCAGACTTCCATCGTCAAGTAATAAAATATTAAAACTTAATTTATACAAAATTGTTGTTTGTATTCTGCTATTTCGAATCCGGATTGAGAGCAAAATTATTATTGTTATGTTGTTTTGGTGAGATATTTTTATTTGTAAAAGAAAAACGAGATTTTATTGGTCGTAAAAGTTTTGAAAGGTCATATAATAAAGACTACATTTTGAATTTGATTAGAAATACTGATGGGCTGAGTAATTAAAACTTATTTGAAAAATAAATTATTGATTTTCAGATTGTTTATTACATCTTTTTTTTATTAAAAATGTCTAGACACAAAACAATCTTTTTAACTTTTTAAATAAAATTTAGTATTTGAATTTTCTATTTGTTATAGGTATCTAATGAGCGAATCATTCAAACAATGCCCCATTCTAGAAATGTGACGAAGCATCCAAAAGTAATCTGAATGTCACTATCTTCAGAATCACTTTAGAAAATGTTGCAAAAAAAGCCGATTTATTTAAAAAAAAAAAAACTATTTCCAAACAATAGTTTTAAACAGATTAATGAAAGATAAACTGTAACAAAATACTAAATCAAAAAAGTAATGTTTTATACTAACGACCTATTCATAAATAAAATGAATAGGTTCTTAGCAACATATCTTTTGGTTTGTAAGATACAAGTTATGAATTGAAATTTCGAACTCCATTTAGTATCTATTAATATGTGATGGTTCAGTTTTTTTTTTTTTTTTTTCAGGAAACGACCATTACATCGACTATATATTTATTTACAGTTTATATCTGTATAAATAGTAAAGCATTGCATAGATAATGTAGATGTTACCTGGGTCGTGAGAAGCGCGGATGTCGTGGTGCGTAGGGCGCGGGCGGGGCCCAGCCGCCCCAGCCCCAGCCGCGTGCCCCCGCGCCGCCACCGCCCGGACCTCCGCCGTACCTATCAACAAATATTAACATATACACTAACAATTTCATTTCCCATTTCTTTAAAACACTTGTTATTTATTTCATCTAAGTAACGTTACTACTTATTCACACAAAAATCAAGAAAAATATACTAGTCAAACATTATGCCTGTTTTACATAGCCAATATAGTAGAGGTAGCAGGTATGGTAGAGTAGCACTGGCCTGGCATGGACTGTATAGATACTGTCCTACTATACTGGCATAATGTAAGCCTGGCATCATCCGTACGTACGTATGTGAAGCTTCGAATCATTAAATAAAGCTTAAATTGTTTAAACTTTCGTGAGACATCATAATTAATTAATTTAGAAACACACTCGCCCTGAAGATGGACCCCCGATGGGTCCGAAACTAGTCGGTGCCGTCACCGGACGATCAAACGTGAGTTAAGCCGTTTCTTAATTAATTAATTAAATAAAGCTGTTTATTAAAATCACACTACTAGATTTAACATTTAAAGTTAGTGTAATATTAGTGTATACAAGGTGTATGATAGAGGCTGTGTGTGTGTATGTGTGTACGTGTGTACGTACGGTGCGGGGGGCGGGGCGTGCGCGGAGTGCGGGTGGTGGGAGGCGGGCTGCGCACGCGCCGGCGGCTCGGGCTGCTGCGGGCGGCGCACGTCCCGCACGTACGCGTTGAAGTACGCCACCTCGCGGCGCACCTCGTCCACCTTTACACCATCAAATATATTTATCACATTGAATCTACGCTTAGTGATCCTGAGTGACTACTAAATAACTATGCGTATGTCTGTAAGGAGCAATGGTTAACGTGTCTTTATAAGTATACATTTAAAAAGTATTTAATTACCTTTTCAGCATGCTTGTTGAATATGTGTTTTCGAATAAAATCTGGACCTTTAAACTTTTTACCGCTAAGAGGGCACAACCATTTGTCCTTCGACAACTCTTGAGTGTTAGCTTGGATAAATTTCTCTACTTCTGCATCAGGGTCCTATTGTATAAAAAAAATATTTTAATCATTTCTCATATCATTTAAAATTTAAATACAACAATAAAAAATATTACAGTCAAAATCTGTTATAACGACATCGAAGGGACTACTCATATTGAGTCGTAAAAACCGATAGTTGTAACAACCGGTGACAGGTATTAATAGGAAAGATATGTATATAACATTCAGCCAGGACCTTTGATTTTGGTCAATTTAACCGGTATGTTGTTCTAAACGATGTCGCCATAAACGGTTTTGACTGTATTTCCAAACACAATGTTACGTTACCTTTATCCCCAGTTTCTGCAACTCTTCATCAGATAATGGTTTAGCGTCTTGCAAGAATGAAGACATTTTGCTTTCAAATGATTTGATATAGTCTTGTATTTCTTGTTGCGTTGGCTTAAACGAAAACATACAGTTTAAGACAAGTAAATAACAAAAGGCATTAATTACATAATTTATTTTTACATGTAACTTTTTAATACCTTATTAGGTGGTGGACCAGAGCGCGCGTGCATGATACCGCAGCGGTTGGGCATTTCATCCTCATAAGGGTACTCGCAATGGTTGTAGTAATCTACAGAGTGGACGATGCGTAAATACAGGACGAGGCGGTCCAAAACGCGAATCAAATCTGGATCAGGTTGCTCCGTAGTACTGGGTTCTGAAGACGCTTCTAACCCAAGTAATTCCTCCTCCTCTGTGGACGCTTCCTCGATCAGATGCTCCGTTATCTTATGCAGCACTGGATTCTTCGAGTTAAGACTGAAGTTCTGTAAATTAGGTAAATGTCATCTAATTGCTCTGAACTTAGCATATTCCACGTTGCTACGATTATTTTCGTATTAGCAACTCGCGAGGCGTGAAGGTGGCATTGAAAGTGTTAATACCAAATAACAAGAATATTTCTATACAACGTTCGAATTATCTGAAGTATCTAATCGTTTATTAATGTTTGTTGATTGTATAAGATGTCAGTTACGTCAGGCGATGTTTGTTCAGTGTTGTCAGCGTCGTTGTCGGTCTGCCAGAGATGTGTGCGCGTGTCAAGGAGATGCGCAAGTCGTGCGGCGAGACGTGCGTCGGCGCGCAGCACTGGCCGCTCCAGCGTCACCCCCGACACCGCGCGGATGCGCCGCTGCAGGTCTCTGTTCACTATCGCGCCCAATTCACACTCGCGCAGCTAAAACACATATAAGGGCCTTATCATAAAAAACTTACATAGTGTTTCAAATACATTTTAGCTTTAACATATGTCAAACTACTTGCGAAATGCTGTCTAGACCAACAAATAATGAAGTACTTTTTTATAATATTAATGGGGAAACACATTTCCATGGTAACATCCATATACGTATCAGCGTCAAAGGGTTAAAACACGTGTTTAACTAAACAGTGTCTAAATATATATTATTTGGAGTAATACAGTACAGTGTCTCATTATATTGTGAAAAACAAATAACAGTATCAGTGACCTATGAATTTGTGACAATGTACTTACGCGTATGTTATTGAGGTTCCAGCAGATGTCTTTAATGTTGACCTCACGGCGGAAGGTGACCCAGCCGCGCCGGAACCAGCGCCGCTCGGGCAGCGGGTCCGCGAGCGCCACGCGCAGGAACCCGCCGTACCGCTTGCACATCTAACAAACGATACAACATTAAAATTGAAAGATAAATATTTCAATTAAAACAAAAAACTTCATTCGTAATATGCTTACAGCCTCAACTTCCGCTTTAGCTATAGAAGGCGCCAAATTTCTCAAAAATATCGAAGTAGTTTTGTGCAAAGCTCGAGACTCCTTTTTCTCTACAATAACATCATTTGTGCCTTCTGACTTTTCTTCTTCCGTCTTTTCTTTGTCCTGAGCGGCTTTGGGTTCCTCCTCAATTCTTTCTACACTTGGGGACTTTTCCTTCCGTTTCGGGGACTTGTCGGGGGTCTTGGACTTAGATTTAGATTTCCTTCGAGTGGCGGATTCACCCTCGTCTTCTGAACTAGACGAAGAGGAACTAGATGATGATGAACTAGAAGATGACACGGCCGGTGGAGCTGAAATAAAATGTGCACAATTTAATAAATTCTTGTAAGAATTTTCTTTTCAACAATAACCACAATACCCAAATGTTTGAGAACAGAAGAACTATACAAAGTATTCTTTTTTATTTAAACTAAATAAACTGTAATTTCATATATAACACTTTCCTATTTAAGAAAAAAAAGATTATGTAATAAAAATTTTAGGGCCATTGTTTTTTTTTTATTTCATCTCTCACTTTAATTATATATGATTTACTGCTGATGTTACATACCTTATGACGCTCCAGGGAAGAAGACGCACTCGCTAAACTCGTTAAAATCGGTCATTTAGGCTCTAAGTGCTTATAATGGAATTTACATACATACCCTACGCTACACTAAACTTATATACGCGCGAAAAACATTAACCTTTTTGACAGTAGGGTAATCATTTTAGGTGTAAAAATAACTCACGAGGTTCCTTCTCTGGTGGTTTTTCTGCTTCGTTGTCGCTGCCGGGTTGGGAATTGAACCTCGAAAACATCTTGGCCTGTTCCTGAAGTTGACGCAAGTGGGGATCTATCTCCATAGTGAGTGGTGCAGTTGGCTTGGGAGACTCTGCTTTCTTGTCCTATTTAATAAATTCCAAATTACAAAAAAGAAAGCTGAATTATGATTTGGATAGAAATCTGACAGAAATTAAATTTTTCAAACCTTATCTTCCTCTGGTTTTTCTTTCTCTTCCTTAACTTTAACTTCATCAACATCAATTACAACTGGCTTCTCTGTATTGATTTTTTCTGAAACCCAAAAAAAAACATGTCAAATAAATTAAAAAGTACTATTTGATGTACAGAAAAAGTTAAAAGTAATATTCATCATCATCATCATCATCAGCTCACTATACGTCCCCACCGAGGGGCTCGGAGCCTACCCCAATTTAGGGGTGACTAGGCCATAGTCAACCACGCTGGCCAAGTGCGGGTTGGTTGACTTCACACATATCATTGAATTTCTTCTCAGATATGTGCAGGTTGCATCACGATGTTTTCCTTCACCGTAAGAACGTCGGATAAATGTACATATGTAAATCGAAAATCGAAAAACACATTGGTACATGGCGGGATTCGAACCCAAGACCTGCAGATTGCAAGTCAAGTGCTTAACCCCTGAGCCACCGACGCTCTTGTAATATAAAAAGTAATATTGATTTATACAAATTACCTGGTTGTTTCTCAGTAGTAGTTGAATTTTCCTGCGGTTGCGGGTCATCAAGTGCCTTCAAGTCTTCTTCGGTGCCACCTTCCAACTTGATGACCACCGTATCAAGCAGTCTCACTAATTTTTCAGACTTGTCCACATCAACTGTCACTTTGTCTAGTTCCCCTTGCTCCAATAACTCCAGGAACACATTTAATCTGTTCTGTTTGATACAAAATGCAACATTCATTTAGTAAATGTAAAAAACAGTTATTATCAAGATATGGACTTAAATCTGTTATCAAAATAGAGTTCATTTCATACAACAGGGTAAATGAACATTAAATTTGAATTGAACATTGTTAATGAATGTAAATAATTCAACATAGATTCTGTAATTTCAAAGCATATTTACCTTCAATGCTGCCAACTGCTCATTTTTACGTTTTACAGATTCCTCTGGATGATATTTGATCTTGAACCTAGAAAATATAAACATTATTTAATTTTAATAGTAACAAAGAGTTGATAATACTACAAAAATAATAATCACAATTAGACCAACTTCCAAGATCATTCATATATGTACCATTTTATTATTGATAACTTTACAATTATGATAACACATTTCTGAATTGTTAAAATAAACATAGACACAAATAACTATTGTTGGAAAAGTGCAGTAAAAAAACAAGGAACGGAAATTTAAAATATACATAACACTGAAAATTACAAATTATTTGGAACTATATAATATTGAGAAAACCAAATGAAAATTGGTCTAATAACCACATACAGCTCTTGTTTTATCCACATATCTGTTCATAAAAAAGGAAACTAAAATGACATTAAATATTTAAAAAATCTTCAGTCTCACCTGCTCCACACATGTGGACTATTTAAACCCTACCCCTAACATAAACGAAACCTGCAGCATTGCGCGCTACAGGTCAACGCGAGAATAGCTAGCTACACACACATTTAATTTTTGTACAAAGTTTGATTATAATTTTCGTAACGATGTGCAGCAAATCCACGCGAATACGCTGTAGACTGTAGGGAAAAAAGGTTACAATTAACATTTGCGCAGTAACATTAAAAAAATCTAGGCAAACTTACAGCATTCTAAATTATATTTCAAACACAAATTACAAACAGGATTGCAGTAAGTTGTTGCTTAGATTTTTTTAATTACCAGCAAATAAAGGAAAGTACACAACACAAAAGGCTCATTGTATTTAGATGGTTCACATTTTTTAACAATCCTCTCAGAATTTACCTATTTTTAAAGTTAGCTAAAAAAGAAAGATGAATTACATACCATTCTTCATCTTTATGGGCAACAAAGAATTCATTGAGCTGTTGTCTCCTGAACTCCAATTTGTATTCATTATACTTCTGAATAGAATCATCTACTGTGATAGAGTCATCTTGTGCAGCCAGGAAGGCTTTGAAAGACATCATCGTGGGAGGACCATCTGAAGGCCCCATCGGTAAAACTGCATCTCTGTAATTAAATTATTTTATACACATAGAGTAATTGCTAATTTTATGTAACATACAGTGAACATAAATTATATTATAGGTAATCCCTTCAGTCCCTTTTTAAATTAACACATTTTTAAAAAAATCAAGGACCTGTTAATTTATTCAAAATTATTAACCAAATTAACACTAAATGGTCGAGGCTAGGCTATCTAAACAATTGTGTGGTTTTTGTAGTAAACATAACCAGTTAAATACTGACCTTGCCGGTACAGGTGGCATTGGTTGTCCATAACCCTGGTGTGCTGGATGTGGGCCAAAGTGATCATGACCCCAGCCATAGGAACCGTATGCATCATGAGGCATACCTCCATATCTTCTATCATCTATTGGCCAGTCAGGTCTGATTCTCTTACTTGGTGGTCCTTCTCCTCTTATAGGAGAATACCCGCGGCTGGCACTCGCTCCTCCCCTGTAGTCTCTGTAGTCAGGACCAGAACGACCTCCTCGAGATCTTCCCACCCAACAATCTCTGATATTATTTCAATAGTTTTAAACTTATAATTTACCTACTAAATTACTTGTGCCATTTAAACACCTTAACAGCTTTAAAAAAGCAGACACCACATTTATTTCTAATAGTGAGGAAAAATAAAAAAGCTATACATGTAAAAACATGAAAGATTGTAACAACTAAATACAATTTAGCAACAAAATAAAAATAACTAGGTCACTAAACTGATCTACAAAAAAGGAAAGCCATTAATCAATTCCACTGAATATTCTAGTAAATAGTTGTCTACCTGATTTCTGGGGGCTTGCTGAGTAAGCATAAGAAATAAAAATAAATTTAATGAATAACTACTTATAAGACATTAATTTATATTTCTTAAATGAATTGGTGTACCGATTCAAAATATTTAGTGATACTTTACAACATTTTTAGTGCTTTTCATTGTAATTATTATTAATGCTGTTATACCTTCCAACTAATGCAATGGAACGTTTAGTAGGTTTAGAACTTTGGATTGGGACATCAGGATGTTTGAGGGAGTGAGGTTGGGATCTGAAAATGATATTTTGATAGGTAGCATAGATTTTCTGGCTAAAAGGACAAAGGAAAATAGGAATTGTTAGAAATAGATTTTAAAAATATTTACCTTTCTGACCATTCTTCTCGACCACGGCTCCTCTCTTCTCTGCGATCGCTACTTCGATAACTGCTTCCTTCAGCAGTCCCTCTTTCGCCACGAAATTTATCGCGCCTTTTACGGTCATACTCATCATCACTGTCAGCCATAATGTTTAATGTATTAAGTCTATCTTACTGTTATATGTTAAAATTTGTGATTTATAGTTACAATTTTTATTTTGTTAAAAAATAAATCGTAAATGACGAACGTAGCCATTCATGCACAGATGAAAAAAGAAAAAAAAAACGACGTATTGTTTTTGGTGCTGCCAGTTTAAAATAATGTGATGTTTATAAAAAGCTTTGCTATACGGAAATAATGACAAAAAGTTAAAAAATCTTTCACAAAAATAATTCTTGCAAGAGTTTAAAAGCCACGAGGAAGAACTTTAATACTATCTGAACCTCTATCAGCAAGTGGTGAGGCAGGCCCTAAGTTTTTCAATTGCAGTGAATAGAGAATATG
Organism: Papilio machaon; assembly: GCF_912999745.1. Taxonomy (NCBI): domain Eukaryota; kingdom Metazoa; phylum Arthropoda; class Insecta; order Lepidoptera; family Papilionidae; genus Papilio; species Papilio machaon. Next base: position 5,052,097 of record NC_059987.1, read on the forward strand.
CGTGTTAAAATACATGAAAAATACAAATCTTTTTTACAACAAAAAAAATATATCCATTTTAGTGGGACGTGCATATTCCCCATTGTGAGCTTTCAAACAAAATCATGCCATTTATCGAATAATAATATGTCAACGACATCTATCGACAATTTTTTGCATCTGAATCAATCTGACGATAATTAGAGAAGGAGGTAGAAGATATTATTTAAGACTTGATTGTGTCTTATTTCGATAGATTGGTTCACTATCAGTAAAATCTACTAGTCTTCTAGTTATTTAAAAAAAATGGGACACATCTGCAAGCACTTCCCTTCGATTAAAATATTTTTAATCAAAATCGGACCACCAGGGGCGGAGATTCGCAGTAACACACATAAAAAAAATACAGTCGAATTGATAACCTCCTTCTTTTTGAAGTCGGCTAAAAAACAGAACAGACTGGAAGAAGATGGAGGAGGCCTTCACCCAAAGTGGGATCCATATTTGAATATAACAATACTATTACCTAACAAGTAACAACTTTGACTACCAATACTAATAATAATAACTAAAATAAGTTTAAAAGCAACAATACTAACAAAACACAATTTTAAATATGGAAATAAAAAGGCTTATTATAATGTCTTATTTATTGTACTTGATATGAGAAACGAGAATTGGTATCATTTTGTCTGACTGCTAAAAATTTTAGTTTTTTAAAGGGACAGTCTAAAATTGTTTAGGATTCCGTATGTTCATTGTAGCAACATTGCGATAAAAGTGAGATTTTCTTCTTTGTTACACAGAAAAAGCCATTTAAAAAACCACAATCTTTATTTTTAATAAAAATAACACAATACAAATAATTTTAAATTAATTAAGATATATTTTGGCTCAACAAACACTTATTCTTACTTATACAATTCTTTTTTTGATATGCGGTGGGTAATATACAAATTTGATACTTCTAAAACTTTTTAATATTATGTCTTGGACTGATAATACCCGTAAATCATTTAGGATCTGGTTTAAATTTAATTATAGGGTAGGTATAAAAATAATAGACCATTTTAGACACGAATATTGACACTCATTGGGGGTTTTTAAGACATCTCCTAGCTAACGCAGCGACCCAAAGTGCGTCTTGGCCTCCGACACTTGTGTCAATAATAATAATTTTATATTATTATACATCAATAATAAGAGACTTTCTATATTATAGTTATTATATAAAAAAAGGAATTACGTCGAAAGTGAGCTTAATTCACATTAATGTTTATTATAGCGACACAAGTTCTGATAATAACGCTATATATAACATGATGGCAACGTACTCATTTGATGTAAATTGTTGTCTTGAGGATTGCATGCATCAGGGTTTGCAACTCCTGTATAAAACCTTTATCTAAGGACATTGGAGTTCGTCACTATTGTCTCCGCAGTCGTCGCGGCCGTCGCATCGTAGGATTCGAGGGATGCAGCGCTTATTTGAGCAACGTATCTCATGAGCATTGCACCCTCCTTCGCATCCAGTGGGTTCATCGCTGTGGTCGCTGCAGTCCGCTAACCCGTCGCAGAAACGAGAAGAAGCTATGCATTCTCCATTCGTACATGTGAACTGATAGTCTGGACATTCTGCAAATACAAATGTTTTATGTTTTTCATTTATGGACTAATAATGTGGTATTTTTAAATGATGCCGTTAAAGTAAGACAGTAACTTAATATTTGATTAACAGACACGAACAAAAAATAAAATTAATGAATTTAAATAGATTAGTGCTAACACTTGAGCTATTGGTAGGTTTTACCATCCAAAAAGGCAAGAGCTACTAGGTTTAATACTCTATATAATACTAATATAATACTCAAATTATATACTTTTTAAGATGTAAATATTAAAAGTGTTATCTATATGGAGCAATATTTTGAATACAGAGGAAGTGGCATAGGGAGGTCCGTTAGGTCTCAATGAGCGCATTCGTAACCTAGTTTCGTGAGCTGCTGAACGGTATAAGTACGATTTACATTCATTTATACCCGGCTTTCTGGGTCAAGAGACGAAATTTTATTATTCTAGGAGATGGATTTAGATGTTGATTCAGGACTTAAAAAAAATGGTAATTTCGAACATTACATTTTACAGCAGGGATCCCGAAACTATTTTATATAAGTGACCTCTTTTTCAAAATTCATTTTGTCCATTGTCATTCATCCGTTATCTCAGATCCCTATGGCCCAATTACCTACTTTTAAGATCAATTATTATTAATTCTGACTTAGGTCAATATAAGAAGACAGAGAGAAAATTAGCAATGCTTTAAGTTCGATATCGACCCCTTTGGGAACCCCTGTTTTACAGACTTAGAGTAAAGTAACCCTTTATATTTTTTATATTGTTTGTGTTTAGTGCTTAGTCAATCATTTCTATCGCATTATGAGATTTCTTAATATCAAATACTGAGCTATTTGTGATCATTGTAAGTAATTGCGAAGCCCATTGTAATATTCATTTTTACATTTCATTATGTTTAGTAAAGAGATTTTTGTTAGAGTGCAATATGACGTATTTAGTAACAAATGATGATTCTAGAATTAATACTTGATTTTTGCTACACAAGCAGGTACCTGGAGTGCAGTTTATTTCGTCGAGGCCGTCCCAGCAATCGATGGCTCCGTCGCAGAGCTTGGCTTTAGGAAAGCAAGATATAGACTGGCCGCACCGAAACTCCTTTGTTAAATCGCAATCTGAAAAAAAAAACATAATAATATTAGTTTTCACTCTGACCATATATCGACATATTCTTAATTTCCATTCCATGTTAAAATAAAATAAAAAGTAAGAATAAAACCAATAAGTCAGATTAGATAATATAAATTGGCCAAACAAAGTTTAGCTCATCCAAAGCAATTTCGTAATGAGTTAAGAAAATGTTAATTTATACTCTCTAATAAACATCAGCAATGAACGAAAGCATTACTCTCGTTCGTTATTTAATGTGGAAAACTTAAATCATTAATTCTTATGTGCATGCAACCAGTTAAATCATGCATGAATTTTGAAAATAGCTTACCACAATACATTTCATCGGAGCGATCGTAGCATTCAATGGAGCCGTTGCAGCGGGCGTGCTCGGAAACGCAGAAGCCGTTCTTGCAGCGCCACTGTCGCGCCGCGCACGCTGCCGCGACCAGCGGCCGGCAAACTCGCACCCCGCGTGCCTTGTCCACCAGGTGGCACGCCTCTGTCTCTAGAGCGCACAGTCCACCGCAACCTGGAACAATTAGTAGTAGATTGTTTATGCCATTATGCTACCTGCAGAGCTATAGATTTAGAGGCAGAGTAAACAAATATATTTAGGATTCGTGTACCCTTGGGGAATATACAAGGGGAATAACACTTCTTGTTCAAAATCAGTAATTCAGCTAAGCCTACAAAAGGTCATGCACAACGTCATCGGTTCTCGAGTTAATTGAAAATAAGATATCGCCAAAATAAATGGATTAAATAATAAAAAAAATACCTGTTGGGTCGTCAGGATCTAGTGCAATTTGACAAAGTGATGTTCCACTACTTTCTTCTAACATACACACTTCATTTTTTTGGCATTCACAAAACTTTTGAGTGATATTTGCTCCATTCGTCGAGTCATTGCTGATCTTAAAACTAGGTTGAGTTTTATTCCCTTGTTTGGGGTACGTCTTGATATTCTTTCGAATTTTTGTTAAAATATTTGATAAATAAGATATATTTTTTGCAGTTGTCGTAAATGGTGCAAGTGTTGTGTCAATTTCTGTGTTCCGAACAGTAGCAGTCAAAGGCAACTCTGAGTAAATGCTGGCAGTCGCCGAAGTAATGTCGTTCAAGTCTATATTTTTTGTTGGCACTGCATTTGTACTAATTATATTGGTGGCTTGTGTTTCATGATGTGATGTAAAATTTACTAAAATTAAACTTATTATTACGATTGCTAGAATCATTATGCTTATTGAGCACACTTGTAATTGCGTTCTTTTCTTGATAGAACTTTGAGTTAAATCTACAAAGCAACCGATTCCTTTTAGGCTTTTTCTTAATCTTCCTTGTCTTGGATTGGAGGTGGTCGTATCAAACGAGGCACATCTAAATTTGTGTTGTATACCGGAATCTATATCTTCAGATATTGTTGGAATCGTTTTATTTAAATTGACAATTTCGTTGTCGGTTATATTTCTTACTAAACTACCGTCATCACAGCAGGTTATTTTTTCTAAGTCATCAAATTTTGTTTCCGATCTGCTTACACTAAATTTGTCCCTCGGAGTAGAATATGACTTAGGAGTAAAATTATCATTTGTAGCCTTTAATTTATAATTTCTTATCTTTCCTCTACACGAGGAGCAATATTTGGTTATTTTATTATCTGTAATTGGTGCGTTTATAATTGTCCTTCTCAAACTGCTGTTGGACCAAAGATGTGTGCAATACAACGATTCTAAATTACAACTAGAATTTTCAATAATGTAACTTGTTGTAGGCAAATTGGTTTCGTTGTTGTTCAATAATGGCATCTTGTTTTTAACAAGAAAATTGTCATCTCCTCAGCATAGTCAATATTTTATGGGGCATCTGAAAACAAAAACGTATTATTTTTTGAGCCGTTTTTTGATGACATAATTCCCTAGCAACTACTTAGTAGATAAAAGTAAACAGTGGTATAAATGAAACTTTTAACGCCCTTACTACAATACGCACAAAAGCACAATGAACCATGAACCATGATGAAACCAATAGAATTATTATAACTAAGACATGATGTGCGATTATAATAAGCTTACATGTCTTTATAAACCTATTTAAATATGAATTAATTCCATAAGCATTATGTAAAATTTATTTAAACACAATCAATTGGTGATAATTGACCATAAGTTTTAAAGATTTGGCGACGAACGCTAATTTAACTACGTAATCGATTCGTTTAAAAAGCCAAAGTGAAAGTAATGATATTGAATAAAATATCTGATATTTTAACAAGCTTTCGGCAATACTACTTAATTATTTTCAATGAGTTCCTTTTGATAAATGTTATAATTTTAGGTTCAATGTATTATAATAGTTCTTCTTTGTCTTGTAGTAATTGAAATTTAAGTCCAGTGAACACAATTTTAATTACTTTGGAAACCGTATCCGAAGTGCGTTAGGATGGTTTTGTGAGGGGATCATGGTCGTAACGTTTATTAGATCTAGAGTTACCATTTAGTACAACTAATTACCTTTATTGGTGTGTTAATTTTAAGTACACATGCTAATATTTAATTTGAGTAAATTATCTATCTATACACGAGTTTGTACACAGTTACACTGTACCGTTTAATGTCAATCCGAATTAAGATTTGAATTACGGTGTTACTTAAAACTTCTTCTGTTTGTTTATATTATATTTATTAATTCTATTTTCCGAAAATTAATGAAGGCCTCCTTTATGAAACCTTTTTATTAAAATATACACTGACCTCGACTTTATAGTAGCTTGATTTACATCGGGCTTAACATTATCTTAAAAAGAAATTTCACTTAATCTTACAACTAAATAAAATTATGAATAATATGACTTACATGTGTTAATCACAGGAAATGTTACATAACACTAAAAATATATTTATTTCATTTAAACGTATTGTCGGTTGGAAGTATTGGAACACGAGCGGGTAGTGTGCAGCCGCATGTAGAGTATGGACTGCGGTTGCCGTTGACGACGTCTAAACAACTTTGCACTAACACAACACCACCCCGAGTACCGTAACATGTAGAGAAAAGAGATACATTTACGTAAAAGTACCCCTGTAAGACAAGGACGTGAAAACGGGGTTGACTACAACATGGTTAGCGGCCAAGGCCCGTGCCCAGCCAAGAGTAACACGCGCCACGTTTTTATTCAACCAACTGAATGGACAGCTGTTCGTTGAAGTACCCTCGTAAACCTAATAAGTGTCGAACACAGAACAGGTTGAAAGCACCCGACTATAATTGCTGTATAAATAACTGAGTCACTGTTCCGCAAGCTAATCCGCAAATGCATCGCTATTCCGCAAGATAGTATTTTATGTTTAGAGATAGTTCGAAAGTATGCCGCGAAATTTTGCGTTGAAAAACAGTGTAATTAACTTAACAACAAGTATAGGAGATTAATTTTATATTTTGTTTACACTTTACATACAAGCAGACAATTTTGTCACTAAGTGAAAATTACTTAACTACTGCAGATCCTGTTTGAATGTGAGATGGTGAACTAAACTGCACTATGTTCATACATATTTCGGTTAAATATCCGAACATGTGGAAAACAGTCAGTCAAGAATTTAAATATTTCACAATATACTTACACTAAAAAAATTAAATCTATACTTAATATATGAAGATAATCCCACACTAAAATATACTCACTAACAATTATATAAACAATCAACAATAAACAAAAAACTTGCTACAGTTATATTACTTAAACAATTTTTTTACAGAGAATTTTAGATGATTGGAAGTTCAAAGGAAATTTTCTAACCTAAAAATCTTTGAACTAGATCACTCATGCTGGTATAATTTGTCTTTTTAATTGGTCTTATATGCGTTTAATTAGTTAACGGCATGACATGTCACCCGTATTGTTATAATGATAGCGCAGCTGCAGTGAACACATGGACTTTTAATTGTTAGTTATTTTTTCATTAATGAATAAACTTGCATGGCTTAGGTAAAAAAATCTCAAACTCAAACTTGTTATGAGTTCCATTCGTAAACAAATACTCACGTCTTTTAATAAGAACTAGCTTTTACCCGCGACTCCGTCCGCGCGGAATAAAAAATAGAAAACGGGGTAAAAATTATCCTATGTCCGTTTCCTGGTTCTAAGCTACCTGCCCACCAATTTTCAGTCAAATCGATTCAGCCGTTCTTGAGTTATAAATAGTGTAACTAACACGACTTTCTTTTATATAGATAGATAGATAGATAGATAGTACGGGCTAACTAGCATATATTTGATTCATTAAAAAATAGCGTTTTCTTTTCACTACGTAAAGACATCGAAATGTTAACTAAGTATATCCTAAGATGTAAAGTAAGCAGATGTAAAAAAAAAAACAAAGTAAATATAAGTAGATGCAAATTTCTAAACTTAATTGATATATTTAATGGCCATAACTCTGATATCTGGTATAATCTAGATTAAGTAAGGTCTGGGCTAATGAGACGTATGGTCCGAGTCGGAAGGTAACGCGTTAACGCAGTGTTGCCTTTGTATGTCAAGATCCCATCTCATCTCTGTCAATTTTCATATAATACACGGTACACGGGTACTTTTGACACATTTTTCTTCCATAAAACTGTGAACTGTTTTTATTTCTTTTACTCAAATACATTAAAGTTTAATCCATTAAAACAAATGTCAATTTAGATACTAGATACTGAATGTTTTTAACAATATTGTTTAACATTTTTGAAGAATATGTTTTATTTTACAGTTTCATAGCATCACTAGCTAGAATTGGTACGTTTAAATTTTATTGCAGTCGCGTATTTACAAAAGAAAATTAACTGTGAAATATGATACAATTACAAGTTATACGGTCACGCGAACTGTTCGTAAGTACAGAGTGTTCCCACATTTGTTTTTCTTTTATTTTTTGGCCTTGAAAGTCTGGTTAAACCTATTCAAAGCTAAAGGCGCCTTGGGAGCTTTAGTTATATTTAATGCAGTCGTACGGAGCCACTTCTTAGTTTATGCGGCGTAATAACATCTTTGGGTAGTCACACTAAGATCGCTTTTATACAAAATGTATTTAGCAACATTATTAAATATGTATATTTATGACATTAAAGTAGTTACATGTTTTTTTTAAATAATATACTATATGCAAAACACATTGGTGATTGTACAATTTCATAAAAATAAATAAATAAATACAGTATTCTATATCACTATTCATTTATCACTTTCCACGATATAAGTACTTTGAAGAAGGAAAGGTATATATAATACTTTAACATCTTAGTGTTAATAACTTAAACTTAGCCTGTCAAAGGAAAAACAAGCGATAGTTTGATAAAGTGATTTAGTGAAAACAAAGTCGAATGTATGATATTTCAAGTGAAGTATATTAACAATGCCCTATTCACCTGTGCGTTGATGGCCCTAGATGAGATGCGATGCTGGCAGCCGGCAGCGGCAGCGTTCAAGAGCCGCTGCAGCCGGCGAGTGCGGGTGCGGGCGGACGCCAGCGGACGCCGACCGGCGACCGTGCGGCGGCACAACTCTCACTGCGCGCGTCGCGTGCGGTTGTCACTGCTCCGCGCCCGGCACTTGCCCGGCACTCTCTCGCCTACCTCGCCTGCAAGCCCGCCACTCGCTCGCACTGGCGGAAAAGCCTCAGTCCTCCTCAGTGCCCTGCCACACCACCGTCGGAGTGCGCGTAACGAACCGCGCGGCTTCTCTTTAAATTAGTATGTGAATGCGATATTTTTTAACGTTGTTTGTTCTACGCGAAAACGAGTGAAATGTTATTGTTCGCTCACTGATCGTTACTTCGTGCATTTACTTCGCTCTGCACTCGGACGTTACTCCATGAGGAACTGGTGTTTTAAGTTTTAAGGTGAGCCTAATTTATTTTTAAACAGTCTATGACACGAGGTTATTGGCAATCAATTTTGCAGTGCGATGGGTTTTTTGTCTAAATAAATAATATCTTGCACTGTTTATACTCGATGTAGGTACCTAAGACGAGGTAGTAATGTGTGAGTGTGTATTTCAATATCAGTGTCAAGAAAACTATGTTTATAAGTTAAGACGGCCTACTTCTGATCGGCCGAAGTGGAGTGACCAAGTAAATAGTGTGTCACTGTGTTGGTCACAGGTTGTGATGCGTTAAGAATTTCAATTATTTTTTATAAATTGTCACGAAATTAAACTTAGTAAAAAGATTGACGTTGCAATTTTAATACCTTTAGCTAATATTGTAAAATTAAAAAGATACTTTAAACCAAAACAGATTTAAATCAAAACCAAGAGTAAAAAAATGAATACAGGGCATTTAATATAATTATAGGTACCTACCACGAAACATAATTTATTTGGTTCGGTAAAATTATACTAGCAACGCGCAATGTATGTCGTCTAACCGTATATTGACATTACAAAAAGAATCTCACTTAACAGGAAATAATAAATACAATGTCGTAAAAGTTGTTTAGATAGGTATATAAGGTTTGCATGATCACGAAACATATTATCCACTAGCAGTCGCCAACGACTTCGTCGGCACAGAATAAAAAAGTAGCATATAATATACCCGCATTCATCAGCTACCTTCCCGTCAAAGTCTCGTCAAAATCGGTCCACCTCTTCTGCAGATTACCCGGAACAATCGCGGTCTTGCGGACAGACATACAAACAAAAATTTATAAAATTGCTTTCTTGGAAATGTACCAAGTGTACGAAATAGGATATTTTTTGCATATTTTCATATAGTATAAAATTTAGGTGTCTGTATTTAAGACACCTGAATTTTATTAAAATGTATGTATAAAATTAATTATTAAACTTGGGGCTTTTTGTCTCATGGGACTTCCATATAAATCAAACTGAAAACTCCTTTCCCGGCGTAAATGGCAAATAACAAAAATTTGTTTTGTTTTTTTCATCATTAACAGGAATACAAGCTTTATAATTTCAAAATAGTGGATTGATATCAAAATGCTTATAAAACAGTGTAACATGAAAATAAAACTTTAAAATTAAGATTTCGTTACTTTTTGTAGTAATCAGAACATAAACTAAAAAGTAATAAACTCATATTTGATAATTACTTTAAAAGATCCAAGATTAAGTTAATGTATATATACATGATACTTAGAAGGTGTGTTACATACAACATCGGTTTCACTTTTTCGTTACCAAGTCAAGATCGCCGAATGACGCAGTCTTTGCCAGTTGAATACGCTCTCTCTAGCTGATATTTATACGATTACGCATACCAACATCGCTTTTTCAATCTCGAAAGGCCAATACTATGACTATAGCAGAAAGGATTTTTTCATAAATTACAAAAACACTACGCCTTTAAAGTGACTCGAAGATTTTTTGTTATGAGAAAACGTAAATAAAATAGAAAGTAATTAAATTACCTGCACAATTAAGAAATTGAAATTCTTGTGTAGTAAACTAAAAATGGAACTGCTTTTAAACTGAGAATAGAACTCTTATTTAAACAAAGAATGTAACTCCGGTTAAACCGGATAAAAATACTTATTTTTGTCGTATTATAATAATATAATAACCGACCGGACACGGTATGCTATAATTTATATCAACCGATTTAATAAAAGTTTTGTGATTTTTGTTTACCTGTGTTACATAAGAAACGAATCTACAGCGGATCCATTTCATAACTTCGGGGTCAAATCAACTGACAATGGTCATCATTGCCTTACAAATAGTTTTGTATTTTAAAAAAACAATTCCAATCCAGTTAGTATGACTTCATTAAAATGTACGTTTGTGTAATCTTAGGAAAATTTTAATCAGATGATTTAATGATTGAAGCATCTTAATAGTTCTGAGGCGAGCACTTGCACTCAGATTGACGCCCTCGTACACATAGATAATGTTACATTGACCCATTTATTGTGAAATTAAAAATATTACACCGGCTGAGTATGATGTCTTAATAGAACCAAGTCATGCCTTCTAAACTTTCTTTGGTGGTCCGAAAGAGGTTAACGGCGAATTTAGACGTGAGTGGAATAAATACTGTGGTCATTATGTTACCTAAACTACATATGGCATATAAATGATAACCACTAATACAACTTCTATTTATTTCTTAACAGAGGTCTATTGTCGTCTCATTACCAAAAAGAAATACAGTAAACATCGTGTAATACTAATTTAGTTTTAGCCAGAATAGTTTACTCGATGAAATCTCACGTACATAAAAACTACATAATATTTATACCCAGTTCTAGATTTATAAACAAGCCCTTTATCACGTTTATACTATATTTAGTGGCAGTGAAAATTTTTTTCCTATTGTATTTTCAATTAATAACAATAAATTCTGTGCTATAGGCAAGAAAATTAAAAGATAAAAAATTAACTAATGTCTCTTGGGCTGTTTATCAGTTTTCTTTAAGAGAAGTAAGGATGTATTTTTGTATAATTTAATTACAATAATGGTCATGGCTTCCTACTTACATCACAAGTCAAATGAAATCGCGCCCAAGGCCAAACGATTATGTTCTCTGATGTAGATGATAATATAAATCACTATTACCAGAGCTGGGCATTAACTCGTTAATCCGTTAATCGTTAATTAACGAAGTTAACATTTTGTTTAACGGATTAACTTTTAAGTTAACTTCAAAAAGTGTTAACGCTTTTGTTAACTTCCGTTAAACTCAACTTCCGTTAATAAAAGTCCGTTAATCGTTAAATTAGAAACTTGGAGACGTGCTATCATTTTGTTTAAATTACGCGCCACGCCACGCTCGTAGGTTCAGCTATGTTGAGCGACTGTCGGTGACTCGAATGGCGAACGAATGAGTTGATAATTGATATATGTGAAGTTCGCGTGCAAGTGTGATGCATCAGAGCGTCCGGGAAAGACGTGACCAACAGAACAAAATCAAAAGAAGGTTCGAAATAGTATATTTCATTACAAGTATATAATGGCCCACATTCCGAACGCTCTTCGTCCCTGCAATACCCTCCAATCCTTTTTTTGAGCAACTGTATTAAAACAATTTTTACTCGTGCTTTTCTTTAGCTTTTCCAAACTCGTGCGTTCTCTTTCCCGACTGTCAAAATAATGTCTATTAAAAAGAAAATTGGTTTTTTCCACGAAGTTTTTACAAAAAAAATCATTGAAGTTTTTATGATTCATGCAAATATTTCTAAAAAGAAGCTCCTAATTTGTTACCATATCAGATTTAATGATTTGATTCAATGAATTAGGTTAGGTTACATTTTATTTCATCTCATTAAATTTCATTTTCATTTCATATCAATAAAAATAATCTACTGAAGACTTGGCCGTTTGAGAATAGTTCCGTTTACCTACCCAGAATGGGTGAAGAAAACAAAAAAAAATCTCTGTTTGTATTCTTTTACAGTTGGCGCCAATTTTCAAACATTTTTGTTAGTTGAGTTTATTGTGTTTTTATTATTCTATTAAATTGCTTCATTTTTTCGCAACTGTATTAAAAATAGTTGTTTAGTACACGTGCGGAACTGTCATTACAATTTGTTCCAACTGTAAACCCTCACCTTCGGCTGCGCCTCGGCTCGGGTAGACACTTGTCGGAACTCTTTGCAATGACAGGCTTTCCACACTCGTAATGAAATATACTATAACGCATTCATACTTGTCTCCAATACTAATTTGTTATAGAATGTATGGTCAAATTACTATTTTAAACAAGTGTCGCCACAATAAGTGTGAAATTAGTATGTATAATTTTAGTATAGTTAACTGTTAACGATTAACTTTAACTTGCGTTAAATTTTCGAGAATTTAACGGTTTAACGATTAACGAAGTTAATTTTTTAATTAACGAATTAACGATTAACGAAGTTAACTTTTTGATTAACTGTGCCCACCTGTGACTATTACATAAAGGTAACAACAGTCCTGCGGTTAGGTAGATATTTTTTCGTTTATCGAAGCGTAAATATACGTATTAACAATAACTGTTTGGGTATTTGGACGTTAGTTTTCAGATCTAAATATCCGTACTCAAAAAATATTTTCTAAATGTGTGTCGTAATAAAGCGGTGAAATGGGAAATCAATCCATATTATTAGCAAGTAAACTGAACGAGAAAGTAGTGTTGTGATAATTAACTAGAAAATTACGCATTGTCGCTCGTAATGCGTGCAATGTAAATGCAGTCCAAGAGACAGTTTTCGTTATTCAAAACAAAGAGCTTAACAAAAACATTTTATCTTTTCACGGATTATTGATAAAACTATGAACACGGTTTAACGACTGAATACTATAATATCTCGCGGATAGCGTATCTCTTTCTTCTTCGGGTACCATCTCCTATCGGAGGTTGGCGACCATCATGGTAACTTGAATTTTCGACACTGCTGCTCTGAACAGAGAACGTGTGATTTTATTAGGCTGTCGCAATTTTTTCAGCCAAGGTATACGTCTTCTACCTAGACTTCTTTTTCCCTGTATTATGTCGCTATCTATATTGTTTCTTTTTTTCATGTCGTTTAAATAAGAGAAAAACAAACTGGGTTATTCTGAACTCTTCTACTTGTAGTTGGCCGTGAAAAGATGATTGAATTTTGTCAAAACTAAATTCATTATGGCTTAATTTTTTTAAAATTATGTATCTAATTAAATCACATTTTTGCAAAGAAAATATTAAGTAAGTATACGAGTACTATTTAGTGTGTATACTAAAAATGTATTACGGTCTCCGAACTTAGCTAGCCTTATTTTGTAGGTTCAATAATACTATATGGACGCTGTCGTACTCACAAAATAATCAATAATTGTACGTTAAGTATATTTGACTTTACTTTGTTAACAAACACATATTTATTGACTCTCATGTTTTTTCCTTGACATTATTTATTGAAGGCTAATTTCAAAACATCGAAATCTCTTAATGATATTTGCAAATGAAAAAATCTATAAATATTGAATTTACATTCAAAGTCAATGGAATTACATTGACTAGTGGTCGCCCATTGGCCGAAATTCGTGCATAATGAAAAATATATTTTTTTCATGAAAAATAGCTTTTTGTACTTCTTAGCATTATCTTTCTACTATTTTTTCATATTCGCGCAAGTTAGGAAGTTAAGGGTAAAAGTTTTCGCTTCACGTATTAATGTACATATATGTATTGACAATACCATATGTTCTTCTTAAGAAGGAAAAAAATGCAAACAAAAATTCAAGAGAAATCAGACATATGATACATTAACCTTAAACAAATATTATGCTTGGGCTATGTATACATAAATAACCTAGTTTAAAAAAATACAAATCGAGTGATCTACACCAAATAGCTTGTATAAATTAATAAACCTATTTCGATGTTAATATAAGAGAGCAAAATTGTCACTAAATTGATTATAAAATCATGTTAATTACATTGTTTCGTCGCTGCAATTTGCACTGAACTTATATAAAATAAAACCAACATAAGTATAAAGACAGTCAGTTACAAGGCACCAGTTGACTTATTCTAGTGTGTTGCCGAGCGAACAACAAACAGTTGAGGATATTTTTTTTTAACATATTATATATAATTTAGTATATATAATATGTTATCTAAGTAATACTAAGTACTAGGTGTTAAAAAGAGAGCTTAGAGTTTTGTAGGTTTGTGTTTATACTCGTCCTATACTGAATTATTCTAAGCTTGTTGATGCAAAGAGGTATGAATCGTGAAATTTGATGTGTCTAGAGAACTTAATAGTTAAATCCTGCTTGCGGCGTTTGCTAATTAGTTGCAACAGAAGTCAACGTAAATTAATAAATGAACTATAAGAGAATGATTGTAGAGGTTGTTGAAATGAAAGTGAACTACAGGGGATAACATTCATGGCAAGGTGAGCGACCGATGAGTAAACGCACGAAACAGATTGAATAGACCTCTACTACAATTAATCGTGGGAATGCAGAATGCAACAAAGCATGTGCGCTTCACAAACAATAGTCTCTTGGTATCACGATAACGAATACCTGTTAATTATAGTGTCGCAAATAGATACTATGAATGGAAAACGCCAGGATGCTGCATAAATATTGATAAATAAGATTTTAAGTGACTGAGCAAGAATATCTGACTTTACGCCATAGTGTTTTAAGAAAAAAAATCGATGTTTTGGATTGCCAAATAATTAGTCTGAAAACAAAATAAATACAGAAAGGATGTGCGTAAAAAAAGGATGCACAGCCAAACGTGCAATTTTTATGTGTCCTTACATTTAATTGTTGCAAAGTTGCAGTTAGAATTACAAAAACTAGATTAGTTAATTTAATAAGCCATTATGTGGTAATAGGGTCAAATTAATTGGCCTCGTTAAACTTGAATCTAGTTTAAGGCATACGCGACCTTATAAATTGTGTCAACTTTAAATGTTTTTATTTTTATTCGCATGATTATTGAATCAATAACAATTATTTACTTCAACAAAATTATTACCGAACTAATAACACTTGAGACATTGATGTACAAGTGAAAAATCCTTTACTTTGTCCTAAAACTTGAATAATTGGCCTCACTGCGCGTACCGTGTGTATCGTACAGTCTGCTGGACTAAATGTAATCAACTTCAATTGATTACAAAAGGGAATATTTTACATCAAATGTGAATCATTTACACCAGACAAAGGTTCTAAGCTATTATAATATCCTGTTAGTGGACAAAGGTGTAGGTAATTGAGGCGTGAATTCTTTGTTCTTGCAACAACTGATGCAAGATTCTCCTGTACTAACTACTAAGATTGTGTGCCTCGACATCCAGTAGCCCATAATTATCGTAGAATCATAATTATTCTGTGTAATTATACCACGTCATAGCGTCGAGAAGGCGATAACAAATAAACTGTAATAACTACGAGCTTATGCATCAATTGAAATGTTTTATTAAATACGTTATCTGTAGTATTAGTGCATTCAAGTCTATTACTTGGTGCTATAAAAAACCTTGCTAATGTGATCATTGTCAATAGCTGTCCATGCTGTAGCTCTACTTGCGTCCTGGGCGAGATTTCTACGGCACTTTCTTTTTTGTCATTCTGTAGCGCCCCTTTTTGTCCAGCGCCCCGGGCGTTCACCCAACCGCGCCCTACACTAATGCCTACTCTGATCATTGTAATTGTAAATTGCACATCGTAATGGAAATAAAAATGACATTATTTCTATGAGATGTTAGTATTTAAACGATATTTAATTTTCGAGAATAAAGTACGATTTGATTGTTTTTTTTAACATTTTACATAACATACAAACATATTTTCAATTTGATAAAGGTTTCTATAGCTATAAAAAGTACTTAAAATAAATTTAAGTTGAAATAACAAAAAAGAACTTACTTAACTTGTGTTCTATTCTTAAAGATCCACCGCTGTATGCAACAGTAAATACTGATTTAGAACTTTAAGTTTGAAATTAATAAGAAAAACTTTAGCTAAGTCGTAAAATCATTCAATGATATAATTATACAGTCTTTTACTATAACTACTTCTTCCCAGACTTGCTTCTTGGGAATTACGAGTGTCTTGAGGTGAAATGATAATCCTTTTATACTACTGTATGGACCCTCTCACTTGTTTATCAATATAATTTCATATTTTACTGTATAATATTTATCATGCCATTGTCTTGATAATTATAAAATATAAATATGTCCTGTAAATACCAAATAAATAACGTTTGAGTAATATATTTGATAAACTATAAAAAATAACAGATAAATAGAAATAAACTATGTCATTGAGTGTGATGTCTATGTGAAGCTATAGTAGATACATAAGTCGACATAGTGCAAACAACAGGTTCACCTTTTTATGTACAAATATGTGGAAATTATCCTATTTCCTATTAATAAAATTAAATAATGCCTTTTCTCTTTTTAACCGTCCATCATTCGTGGTCACAATGTTGATTAAAAAAAGTATTTTTGAATATATTTTATATCCCGAACAATCTACTGAATGGAATAAGATTTAATGTGTAAGTACAAATCCGATTTTCTCATCAGGGTGCATACTTAAACACTTAATTATCTAATTAGTAATTATTTTTTCGACAAAAACCTAGAGATAAAGAGACAAGGTTCTATAAAATCTCATTAGTAAAAAGAAATAAATTAAACCATAGCCGAAAGTATTATGTGGTTTGGTAAATTTGACCCATATCATAATCTCAATTTTTTTTAAAACATTATGTTAATTAGCAACACGATATTAAAAATAATTCATATTTAGAGGTCAGACTTCTTTTTATCATACTTGGGGCCACGTGGGTCAATTGTGGTCTGATTTTCTGCGAGCTGCATTGTGTCTTTACAGCTAAGTCGTCAGAAGTGTCTATTGCGCACTTTGATCTACATATTAGAGTAGTAATATAATTGTCATAGTTAAATCTTGTCTAATTGTGTATACTTCGCGCATACAATATATATTAATAAAGTTACTGTGTTACGTTAAATTACGGCAGCATTTCTACACTACAGTAAGTAGATGTGTATGCATGCATTATTATTTATTAGTTTAATCATAATGATTAATGATTAAACTAATAAATAATAATAAGCTACCAATACATCAATTTCAAGTGTCGGCAGTGATACATTTTTAACAAAAAGTAGGTCAATTTAAAATCTTGTTACATACGAAAAATCATTTGTTTGTTGGTGGTGATTGATAAATAATTCCACTTACATACCTTTCCAATGATACTTTTCAAGAAACTCTAACTGGATAGCATTACGCAGCAGTTTATCAAGATACTGTTTTGTAAAGTAAATTCAAATTTAAAATCACACTTCACGGCAAAATATTGGAGCTCGCGGCCCGACTCGAACATTGACAATCAAATGAGTAAAATCGTAGCAAATTACGTCGGACTCATGTCCCAACCGCTGACAGTGTAATCAAGTATACCTAAAGTTATTAAGATTGCAGACACTCCTCCCTTTCAGTGTTGTTATTATAGAGTAATCGATAACTTATTTATAATGTATAAACTGTTGTGATATTGGTCGCCTAGTTCAATTTCAATGTTGAATACTAATAATACTAGTTTTTCCTACTTTATTTATACGGCGGCAAACATTATAATGTATATTCATATCATAGAAAGTCTTTAGAACATTCTATTATATATTTATTCTATAAGTTTCTATAAAAAGTACATAATAGAAGTTACGAAAGAAATATTTACAATTTTAATAGAGAAGTAGGATTTCGAAATAAGCAGCTTAAAAAGTGAATTAGGCGCGTGGGCGTTCAATGTCATAATGCCATTCAAAGTTGTGGAAGCTGCTAAAGAATATAATGGGAAGTGCATTCCGATGAGACTATGCGTTTACAATAGATGAGCTATTAGTTGGAGAAAGTGAGTTCGATGAACTAAACGAGAGTGCATACACAAATATAAAAGAAATGCATAAAGAAGTTGTATAAAACAAAAAATATTTGCTAGATTTACTGTTGTTTACAAATAAATGGATAATTTTCCGAACACAGCCATTTTTCCTTCAACATCATAACAAAGTTGCAAAAGAAACAATTAAAAGAATATTGTACTATACTTATGTGAGGATTTTTTTTTGTATATGTCCTTTATCCAGTTTTAAATTATAAATATTTTGCACACTTATTGCCGTTTTTCCCGTTTTCAAAATTCATATTGAATAACATTCTTTGAGACACTTTTGCCTTAACGTATTTCCTGGTAAACATAATGATGATAACAAACAAAATAATTTTAACTTCAGTTTCGCTTCTCTGATGTTTTATAACGAAATGTCATCGTACATTCTATACTTTTAAACAAACACTGAGCAGTGGCAGAGGTGAAATGAGATAAAACGAAAGAATGCCAAGTATAGAGTCAATATCAACCGATCGATTAAGACAGACCTTCTTTAGAGACGGTTATCATCTTGCTGATATAATATAATTAGTCATTAGCTGTCGCCCGCGACTGTTTTCGCGCGGAATTAAAAAGACGTAATAGCCTATACCTATATGCTTTTCCAGACTATGTTCTAAATCTGTGCCAAATTTTATCTAGATTTATTAAGCGGTTCCGGTGATACCTTCAAAAAAACATCCATCCATCT
The DNA here is from genome assembly GCF_912999745.1 of Papilio machaon. Classification (NCBI taxonomy): domain Eukaryota; kingdom Metazoa; phylum Arthropoda; class Insecta; order Lepidoptera; family Papilionidae; genus Papilio; species Papilio machaon. The sequence goes on from NC_059987.1 coordinate 5,070,929, forward strand.
AAGCTTTTGCGTTAATAATATTAATAACATTTACTGAGCTTTGAAGATTATATTATTTTGAAGATAATATCCATGTCAAAAAAAATATATCATCATCATCATCTCCTTGACCTTGTCCCACCTACGTAGGGTCGGTGCACCAGGTTTCCGTCCTCCAAATGAATCTGTCATCCTTCACGCAATCCATCGATCTCTTCCTAGGCCTACCTCTACCGGTGTACCCCTCCACACTCATACTTAACGTTCTCTTTGCCACATGCGATAAATAATATATATCAGATTATAATCTCGCGTCGCCTTTAAACTATTTCTTATAACTTGCGTATTTTATATTATATGTCCCTTATTTGTATGTCACACAAAAATCTAGGCTAAATAATCATACGTAGTTCATACACTTTTTGATTTTAGTTTAAATTCTTTCGTATTTATACATACGGGTAATCTACAATGATAATTAGATTCTAATTTCATAGTAAACTATACTTGAACTAAATATTTCTATACATTCAGAAAATTCTAATAATTACAAACATCCATCATATTAATTATAAAAAATATTCTATTTATATTTATTTCGTAAATCGTAAATAATTTATCGCGCTAATTATATTGTCATTTTTACGTTAAATTCGGTAAATTCAAAAATATCAATTTTCTTTTAAGAAAATACAAAATTTCAATAAAATTCGCAAAAAAGAGTAAGTATACATTGGAATTGGCTTTAATTTAGATCTATACGTGTATCTACCTTTTTCTATCATGCAAGTTAACTCATAATAAAAATATACTATATACTCATTACGTAAACATTTTGTGCAACGTTTATATAAAGTTTGGACTAAATTGGGAATCCTAATGACATTTAGAAAATATTGTATTTTGAAACCAACAGGTAACAATTAGTGATGTAATGTTATGAATGATTTAATGATTTCGAAACGATTTTATCTGTTTTCTCTGATGACAAATGAAATCCGTGCCATCCGGCGCGGCGGCGTGGCGCTACCAGCCACCGCGGCCACTAGCCACTGTCACCTCACTGCAAATCATTTGGCGATGTTGTCGCAAACCAGTTATTCCTCACGCGCTTATTCTAGAAATCTAAACTAGAGTAGGAAACGAAATTAACTAGCTGCAGAAATTCATAACTTGTTAGAAATACTATCTAAGAAAGTATTTTTAGTTTTAATATGTATTTATTATAAAATTTTGTATATGGTTTCAAATTTTGTAGATCGACAACAATTGTTAAATAGTTGATTGTTTCATAACTATTATCAAAACACGAAATCATTTTTTACACTTATATTAAAAAAATTATCTAATACATATTCAAAATTGATAATTCAATTCAAGTTTCACTTAATTGAATTGAATCAAACAATTTTACGCTTTCATTTCATACATTTGGTTCTACAATCTATGTATTATTTTAAATTCACTTTGTAGATTTTATTGTTATAATTTTGCAAATGTGTAAAGAAAAATCGGATACATCGAAGGAAAGAAATGTAAAATTTCATGAGTATAAATCTTAAGATTGTCAACAGATATTGATCAAAAAGTTTATATTCTTTTACATATGTGTAGTCTTGAAAAATGCGTTAAGGACAATGTGACGATGACATGGCGTTCGCAAAGATGGAGTGAAAGTGGAAGAGATTGAACGTTTTACGAAAGATTGTTGTCGTGTGCTCGACACGACGAAAGTGCATGAAGCGGATTATCCTTAACATTTACGCACGTGTACGGAATTTAATATAAGTGACTAGTCCCAAGACAATTTACAGGGATCTGATTGTAAAGTATTAATTTCGCTGTTGCACAAAATCAATTAAGATATAAATTCTCATATCTGGTCATCTAGATCAGTGATTCGCAAAATGGTACCGGTGAACCTCCAGGGGTCCAAGGAATACCTAACGCCCTCTTCGGTTCTTCCGAGTACGATGGCGGAATTATTGGTCGTCCACAAGTTAAAAAGAAATATAGCAACAAAGATATCAGTAAAAAAAGATTGAGAATCATTGCTCTAAGTAGAACGTCTTCCATACTTTAGTGCTTATTGTTGACTTCTCATATCCGCATTAGCCAAGTATGTTGCTGGTCCTTAAGAAGAGATTAAGGTTCTATGCTTAAAACGTGTCGGTTTAAAAATACCGTTAGCTACAGCTGCTTTCAAGGCGAGAGCGTTCGTTGTCGGAAATTCTGCGAAAAGCGCATGTGTAGAATGTCAACTATCAACTCTCTATATCCAATACTAATATACTATACGATGTCTCATATATCTACTATAGTTATAATTAGCAGAGAGCCTTGTCGAATTTTATTATTGTACATTATACTATACTATATAATGGTAAAATCCAATAAGACTAGGTTTCTAGCGACTTAGTTATAACGGAACAATTTTTTTTTTAATTAATCTTACGAAACATGATTAAACACCTTGGAAGGATCCTTTTCAGACTTGACGAATTATTTACATAAATCATTGTTTTTTAGTACAAGTTGTCTGAGAAACGAATTCATTCCACGGTAATACATTGTTTGATGAATTTAAATTACTGTATATTTTCAAAATGTTTTCAAGATTTATGGATATAGATTATTTTTCGTACGAGAAATATTTAATCACCATATCGTATTAAAAAATAGCATAACAGACCTGTTCATGATTTGTTTGGATGAACAAAAACAATGAGTTCAATGCTATGTAACGGTATAATATCTCGTTTCGTTAAATGTTTTACAAATGATTGCTTATTGAAACGCAAAACAATAATCAACTCGCTTCGCGTAGCGTATTAAATATATTTTTTATCCGTTGTTAAGGAATGTTTCTGTTAAAAATATTTTAAAATGTCTACAATTAGTTACACCTAGAGATAACATAGATTTAACTTAGATAACTTTAAGTTCGAACTTCTATCAAATTTACAGATCAAATTCGGATGCATTTTACAAAAGGATTAATTTGATTTGCAAAATATCGCACTTGATTATAAAAGGCTGAAATTGGTTTTTGAAAGTCTGAATTTGAAAAAAAAACTATATCAAGGGGTATTAATATAAGTATAGTAAGGAAATTGTAGTTTGTGATGCCTTTAGAAACTTTACACACTCACTACAACTGGCAATGATAATTTGCGCAAGGGTTGTCGCTTTGAGACTTGTATGTTAATGCAATGTTCTTGTAATATTTTTACAATAGCAACACTGTAGTTATCCTGAGAAAAGTTATAGTGGATTGAAAAAAAAAATTAAAAAAATCGTTAGAGTTGAAACATTTTATTGATACAAATAAAAAACAATTAATAGGAATATTATTTACAGCGAAAACTGTGCATAGTGATTATCAAACAGAACTAAAATGTATTGGTTTCAATATTTCTTTTATATTTATTATTTTTGTCTGAAGTTTTTGCTGGTAACCCTAAATATGGCCAGTAACAGTGGCGTAAGCGTTGGCGCTAACTAGAGAGACTCGTGTATTTTCACCCTCACTGTCTACAAACATTTTTACAAAGAATGATTTGTCATATTAGCGTAATTTTTGTAAGCGATGTTTTGTATTCAAACAAATCAAATAACATAAGTGTTTATCCTCACACTTTAAGATATTAGTTTTTCAAATTAAATTAATTGACTAAAGTATTCAATAATATTATACGTTAGTATACTTTCCCGTTAGAATATTTCTAAATGTCTTATTTTGTTATATTTATGACTTACTAGGTTAAAGTTCGGTTAATTTTGACAATTAGAAATTTCGGTAGTTAAGAGATTTCGTAAAAATATTTGAAAATCCGATCGCATACATTCATTAACCTCCTCATTGTATTATTGAATAGCTGCTGAATACGATCGTCAGTTCAGACCGTGCGATACTGCCGGTCGTCACTTTCCTTCCAACAAAGCAATGAAGCGAGGAGAAAGTGCCGACCTCCACGTTCGTGCCACTGCCAACAAACACGCTGACTCATATACTGAACACATCATTTTTGATAATGAATTACAACGCAAAACGATAGTAACATAGCGACGACTGTCAAAGCCTCTACCAAACAACTTCACGGTAACGTAAAATGTGTCTGCTCTCAGGCTTTGTATAAACCGTTACAAAGACTATAGTTTTTGGGAAATATGGTTTACGATTTATTCTAATTATTTTTACAAATTTTGTAGGTATTTTGTTGCATCCGGCTGAAATGCTAAAAACATAATAAATCTTTTTATTTTTAACCAAATTTAATCTTGTCTGTATATATATTAGTGATGCAACGGATGTCTGTTTCCGCTTCCGCAAGTGCGGAAGTTCCGCGTGCTTTTCAACATCCGTTTCTGCTTCTGTTTCCGCAACTTTTATAACGGAGATAAAACGGAACTTTACAACGGCTAAGAGATCCAAATGCGCGGCGAGAGACGCGCAGTCGGTGCGCGGCCTTTCGGCACTTGTCGCGTTTGTTTGTTTACGTACTATTTTGTGAATTTAAGCGCGTAATATTTTCTGCTGCTGTTTGAAACAATCAGTTTCTCTTGCTGAAGTAAACTGTCTATTTCTTTTCCATATAAAATTTGACAACTGGCAAAATGTGACGATTTCATACTTACGAGTTATTAAATGTACTTTTGAATAAGTGATAACCATGTAATATATCATCATCATTATATAGTTAGAAATATATTTGTCGTCTGTCAACACGAGTGGTTTGGCGAACTTTAATTTGTAAATAGTGTAATTTTGTTTCCTGAAAATAAATAAAAAAACGCGTATTTTAACTTATTGCAGCGCAGTAAAAATACATACATTGAAGGCTAGAGGACACCGATATCGATGCTTTAATAAATTAAAAACGAATACAAACTGTTTTTACCGAAAAAAATATTTTTGTAAATATGTTTTTTATTATTATTTACACTTCTGTTTCCGCATCCGTTTCCGTTTCCGTTTCTGCTAAAATTTATTTTTGACATCTGTTTCCGTTTCTGGTTCCGGTAAGACACTTCCGTTGCATCACTAATATATATACACAACATGTTAAATTTATGTTTGTTGCGTACGTTTTCATATAACGATATATACAAAAACTCGAATTTCAAGCATTTAAAGTAAAGGTGATAGTGCTTAAGACGTTGCAACCAGTTTTTGATAACGTTTTCCAGGAAACCATTGCTTAACACACGTCTATCTTTGCTAATTGCTGTAATAACAAAGAGTAATTTACACAATAGTAAACTCAGCTAATAATAGCTAAGTGTTACATAGGTTTACTTTGTAAAACATTTTTTTATACAGTGAGCTTCCACTGAAATATCATGTGTAAAAAAAAACTGTTAAAGCAGCAAGATAATATTCAAGTCTTATTACACGTATGACCCCGCATTTGAATCATATGTAACATGAGACTATTCTTAAAACATGTATCCTACTGATACGACAGGATCCTGACATCTTTAAACGTTTTCCTCATTTCTACTTCTGCTTATAGTATTATTGTTACGTCTTACTTCAATAGAAATGCTCACTTTCTACTCGAATTATTTAAATCACTTTACAACTAACAATTAAATTTTAATTTTCTCTAGATAGATGCGGTCCCAATACTTAAAAGCTAATTGTAAGCTCTCTGAGAAAGCTTACGCAATGATATCCAACATTTATGAGTGATTGCTTATATCGTAAGCGGTGGTAATACTTCAAGCCACGTATCACAAGCCGCAGCCGTAGTTTATTATAATAATGTGGCTATTTAAGCGTCATAATGTAATTTATGTAAGCTTCTTATAAATATTACGATTGGTATGTGCATTTACTTTCACTTATTTCTATGAAATAATGCTATTAATAACTTTTATTGGAATATGAGCTACTTTTCATTATAATAAATTATACTTTACGTCACATATCTGTAAGTTTTTATTCCTATGAAGATATTTTGTGATAAAAGCTGGCTAAATAAGGCGACTTAATCCGTTACATATTTTCCTTTATTACCATATGAACAAACTTTCTTTTAGTAAAATAGAGAATTTTTTTTAATAATAAACTTTGAAGATAGTCTCTGAGGACGAATCTTAACTAATGTTTTTGTCGCAGTGAACACAGGTGTTCCTCTGGTGTCGCCATACAATACTGACATTATTTAACTACCACTAAGCATACAATCAACTTATCCTCTGACTACATGTTTACATATGAAATAATTTTGTTTGTTACAGGATCCTTCGTCAGCACGCCTCAGTTATGATCATTAGAATACCATGTCTCCTATTAGTATTAGCAAGCGTCTTATTTTTACAGACAACAGGTTAGTTCTTTTTTTCATATATTTATATGAAATTATTACCGATAAACATATTTTTCCTTTAAATTAAATTAGACATTTTCAACTACTTAAATATAAATGCTTATTCAACTGTTTACAGGTAGCCCATTCATTCAACAGAGTGCAAGAAGTAAAAGACCTTTCATAAGATGGAGGCCGCCTACCGATACTTGGAGTTGGACCTCGACACCAAGGAACGAAGAACCTTTCTTCAGACCTTCCAATTTTACTCACAAACTGCCACCGACAGCGAATGAAACTGAAATACTGGCGCAAATGGCTTCTCTAAAGAGAAATTACTCGCGACTTCTTTGGGACAGCGATAAAAGCACCAATTTGCCATTATTTGTAGACAAAGCTTTGAAACTTCTGAATTTAAAACAAGTATACTATGAAGTGGAACATTCAGTGATGTCGAGAGTGTCGTGCACGGCGTGCAAGGCGGGCGCCGGACTGTTGCAGCATTACATCAAACTGGGAAAAAGTAAGGAAGAAATAAACAAGATGATCTATCAGTTCTGCGTCTCCCTCAACATACAGTCGGCTCGTGTATGTGAAGGTATAACCAGGTTGTTCGGGGTAAGGAACTGTTCCCTCTGTTTGTAAGGTAATTTATAATCATCAGAAGATGAATAATATTTTATAATTGTTTCAGAGCGAGGTTGTGTACGTTTTAAAAAGAATTACAATAGGACCTAATGAGATTTGCAGCTTTGTAATTGGCGATGCCTGTGGTGACGTGTACAACCCTTACCACGAGTGGGAAGTAGCGTTCCCGCCGGTTCCGAAACCAGTTGTGAGGACAGTAGACTCTCCAATGGAAAAAGCCCCGACATTCAAAGTTCTTCAAATATCTGATACTCATTTCGATCCTTACTACGCCGAAGGTATAATTTTTTTTTCAAGTTGTTTATTCTATTGTAGTTCCATTTGTTCATTATTAATGATCTGTCTTAATTGATGTTAAAGCATCAAATGACACCAGTATCAATCAATTTTTTTGTACATTTCAGGTGCTAATGCGGAATGCAACGAGCCTCTTTGTTGTCGGGCATCCAGCGGGCCCGCGCTGACGCCGGGCGGCGGCGCCGGCCGCTGGGGGGATTACCGCAAGTGCGACACACCGAAGCGTACCATCGACCACATGTTGAAGCACATAGCTGACACGCATCCCGTACGAAATTATAATAACGTTCACCGACCTTCCCTTCACCTATACAATACGCGGTAGACACGACATAGCAATACGTTTGAATCAACTTAGTTGATATCATTTTCCCCATTACGAAAGCGTTTCAGAACTAAGTACTTATATCTTTGCTGTAGTAAAAATTGCTTTATTGTGTGATATATATACATACATACAAAGAATCACTTTTTATCGAGTATTAATGCAAATTTCGTTAATTGACAGGACATAGATTACATTCTATGGACGGGAGACTTGCCGCCGCACGACGTTTGGAATCAGACTAAAGAAGAGAACTTGAAGGTTCTCCAGGAAACTGTGGTGCAGATGTCGGACATGTTTCCTGGGGTTCCCATATTCCCTGCTCTCGGAAATCACGAATCTTCCCCGGTAAATAGGTAACAAAATTTAATAGTCTTTTGTTATCTTTCAATGTGATTATGCAAGATACTATTACGAGATACTCTAATGGAAATTTATTAATGGAAAAGTTCACATAGATCTCATATCCTTATTGTAAGTTATTCAATTGTTGGTATAAACAAGGCAATTATTAGTCATTTACATTGCAAGGTGCTTAGTGGACTCAATAAATAGTTTTCTTGTAGGTACCTTATAAGTTCTTAAATCTGTTTAAAGACAATCTTATATCCAATACGAATACGAAACAGCAAATCATCAAAGAATAATTTCATTTAGAATTTGTACATTGATAATGACTTTTTAAACTGAGTTATACATTAAATATCTAAACACAAATCTTGCCGATCTCATATCTTTAAAGACAAGTGAATAATAAAATGGACAGAAATTATTTTATGAAGAGAATAAGCTCATCGGTCATAGGCTGAAAATATGTTTTTTTTTATTTTTTTTATTTATTTATTTATTTTTCCATACAAAATATTTAACAAAGAATTTTATCTCGCCAAGCTGTAATGCTTAACGGCGAGACGCGCTCATGTGATGTGAACAAAGGATTTTGTATACTCATACATACCAAGTTAGTATACGTATACGTTTGAAGGACCGTTCCATTTTTTGAAAATTCTCATGCCCTTAATTTTTTATTTTATTAAAATAATTTACTGTTATAATTAACTATTTCCGAGTCGTTTTGTTTCTACCCTAAGGGAAGCGTTTAGTAACCAACGACGTGTTTAACAATAATGTAATTTGTTTAGCTTCCCTCCGCCGTACATCTCCTCGTCGGAGTCTAACATCGCGTGGCTGTACAACGAGCTGGACACGCAGTGGCGGCGCTGGCTGCCGGCGGGGGTGTCGCACACGGTGCGCCGCGGCGCCTTCTACTCCGTGCTCGTGCGACCCGGCTTCCGCATCATATCGCTCAACATGAACTACTGCAACAATAAGAACTGGTTAATACAACTTATACTTATAGTTGGTTAGGTTAGGTTGAGTTGGTACATCGAGCATAAAACTACTCTTGGTCCCGACACAAGTTGTTGGACACAAGCGCCTATCCGGCATTTGTTTTGGCACGTCGGGCTGAAAAATGCTCTGTTCCAACATACCAAAACAAAAGCCTGGTTATTCTGCGTATCAATGGCATCATCGAATTCATTACCTCTGATTCAAGCAAACATTTACTCAAAGGGTTTACCTATTGTTTTCTTTCAGGTGGTTATTACTGAACAGCACAGATCCGGCTACGGAACTGCAATGGTTGATATACGAGCTGCAGTCGGCGGAGTTCAGCGGAGAGAAGGTTCACATCATCGGCCACATCCCGCCCGGCCACTCCGACTGCCTCAAAGTCTGGAGTCGGAACTACTACGCCATTATAAACCGATACGAATCAACCATAACCGCTCAATTCTTCGGTCATACGCATTTTGATGAATTCGAAGTCTTTTACGATCCTAATGATCTCGGTACGTTAATTTTCATATATTATTTTATATATTCTATCTAGTTGTGCTCATATCTTGGTATTAGTTGGTTTTAAATAAATCCCATAACTCTTTTCAGGAAGAGCAACAAGTATAGCTTATGTTGGACCCTCAGTATCGCCATATTATGATTTAAACTTAGGATATCGCATTTATTACGTTGATGGGGACCATGATGCTACAACGAGGGTAATTCATTTATTCTTATTGCTTAAAGTTTTCTTTTATATTTATGAATTTTTTTGATAATTCTGTTATCTTTGTAGCTTGTAGTTGATCACGAAACTTGGATCATGAATCTCAAAGATGCTAATCTTTTTGGCTACCCGATTTGGTACAAGTTATATTCGGCTCGGTCCGCGTATCAAATGCAAGCGTTACGGCCGCAGGATTGGGACAAATTCATAGATGATATGACATCCAAAGAAGACGTTTTTAATTTGTATTTCAAGTAAGTAATAAAATATATGTTACTACTTAATTTCATTACCTATAATGAGCCTACAACATTAATTGGCCCAGTATGTAGGTATTCATTACATATAAACTAGAACAACAGCTTTTTCTAGTTTGATTGGGTATTCTTGTTTTAATTTCCTTCCTAGTTATATTTGTTATATAATAAAAATTGTATACTTCATAGACATTATTGGAAGAACAGTCCCCGTCGCGGGTCATGTGACGGCGAGTGCCGCAAGCGTCTCGTGTGCGACGCGCGCTCGGGCCGCTCCCACGACCGGCGCGCTCTCTGCGGTCACATAGAGGCGCGCATTGACAGCACCGCGCCCGCACCGCAGACGTGGCGCGCCTGGCTGTACAATGGCCTGTCTGTTTCGTAAGTTACAAACACAATATCAATCCTCTCTTCCTTTCACCTCCTTACAAAATTACAGTAGCATTGTTGTAAAGTTGACTGCTTGTATGCTATCCTCGTACCCAAAAATGCTCTCACAACTTTGTCATATGCACCGATACTTATACCTAATTCAATTCGCTTTTTTTCTTCCTTAACATCAAGCTAAATGTAAAATATTAGCTTTTTAATTCTATTATAATTGAAATAATAAGCACATAATAAACTGAATTTGTAACATAAAATTCTATGCCCAGAGAATATTATTAACGACAGTAAATTTATATGTTTCCAATGACTTATAAATCACATAACTTTGGTAAAAATTAAGAATGAACTATTAATTTAATTAAACGATTTTCTTTGGCAGAGATAGTCCTAGTGTACAGCAAGTATGAGCGGTGGTGGCTTTATTTTAGGTCTGCAAATAAAATATGGTGGATGAAGAACTTGTAAATAAGTATGTATTGGAATCTAACGAATAAGTATTCACATTAACATAAATAAATTGCCTAATGAAATTAATTGAAAAATACACTACTAACATAGATATAACCTAAAATATTAATAAGTTTCCTACATAAGAGTTGATGATACCACTGGTAAGATTTCACAGAATGATCGAATTATAAAATCATTTTTGTAAATCATTCGAGTAAGATATTAGACGATTAAAGTAAAGAAAAGGGGAGCAGTTGTATCTAATGGCCACATTTGATCTACACTGAATTTGGATTCCTGAGTTGTTTCATAAAAAATGTTAGATTTATTTAATTACTCCATATTTAAATTTGCACATAAAAGTAACAATTTTTCTTGTATCTTATAAATATTCAATTTGATGACCTTAATCTCCAATCCTAAATATTCTGCTAATAGATGGCTGCTTTGTATCGCTTTCAATTATTTTGGTGATGGATCCTAATCATATTTGCTAAGGTCTCAAATTAGTTTTCTTTAAAAAGCACACTTGCTAAAACTTGAATCCTTGTCATCTCTAATTTGTTGTCAAATTTGATTACAGGCGTTATAAACTGTCACGGTAAAGTGGAAAGTTTGATGTGTTTATCGAATTAATTGTAACCCATTCTTTAATCTGTATAAGTAAACTTTATAATACTAAGTGATTTAGACTCAGCTGTATCGAAGATACGACTGCAGCAGTAATAACATATTTTAAAATATATTTAATGTTTACAGATTATCAATGTTGATGCAATTACCACAAGTGGCTTATCAAATACCAAAGTTTATAATGGGGTTGGGATGAAATTTGAAAGGAGCATAATCAGAGGTCAAATTGAATTGCACCACCGGATTTAGTCGCAATGAGAACATTTTTACTGAGTTACTTTTAACAAATATTTCCATTATAATTTATTATTCTTGTTTCTTTGATTTTTGTTTGTATAAATATTTGAAGATTTTATTTTTTTGCATATTGTTAAGATTATCTAGTTATCAATTTTGTGATTTCACGTGATTCAAAGTTGATAAATTTTAATGTTGTTAATAATTGTACATACAATTTGTAAATTTGTAATAAAAAGTAAGAAATAAATTTGTTTTATTAAAACTACAACATTTCTTGGAGATTTTTATTTTTTTCTATAAAATCATTAAAAGAGAGCATTTGTTTGTTCAAAGTATCGAATTATATAAATACTAATTATTAACATAATGCGTGTTGACGACATATAACGAAAGTATACCACAACACAAAAACAAAATTGTATTCTTTCAAAACGAACCAAAAGTATATAAACGTTATATGATGCCAAACGTTGATAAATTAAAATCGAATTAATATACATTGCAATTCGCGTGTATAAAAACACTTAAATTAGAATGCAAATGCTCACAAAGGCTCACATTACACACAACTCAGCTTTATTCCTCAAGCTGTAATATTTACACTTATCATTAAAAATGACAGACAAAACAAAACATACCATTTATGGCTTCCGGTGAGTTCACTTCAATTAATATAATCAGTCAGTTTTAATTAGACATTTGTAAAACATATACAGATTTCTTTAGGTTAAAACAAATTACAGTTATAAAGGTGGCACTACATACTATGATTTCATTACAATATTTAGGTTCAAAGTTTGTACATTGTTTTACAAGTATCATTTTAAAGTTATCAGAATTGGAATTGTGCCGAGTTTGTAATTGAAATTTTGCCACTCATACAGGAGCAAGATGTGCTGCATCAATTTACTTAGAACCACAATACCAAATCTAAATAACAAAAAAAATTGTATAATGAAAAGAATAAACATCTAATGTAGTGCAACCTTATGACCTTTGATTCAGTTATTACATTGTATATGAATTATCAAATTGAAATACATGTTGAAAATAGTTGGCTATAACTGAGTAAACCATAAACAACCGAAACACTCACTTATCTTTGAATACGTAAAAGAAAACTTACAATTTGTAAAAAAAATAACTAGTAAAACATTTTACAAATGTATTCTTAAAATGTTATAATACACATAATTCTTAATTTTTACCTCCATTACGACAGATACTGATATTTGAGCTCTAAAATTACAAAGTAGAAAGTCTTAAATAATAAATGCAAGGAACATATTTAAGTAGGAAATCTGTAAAGTGGCAAGAAAACAAGAATGAGGAATAGCATATACAAAGGAACAAAGAAATGTATAGAATATAGTATAGAGAAATAGATAAAAGTAGGACCTTAAAATTCCAATTTTACAATCTGTAGTGACTGTGTCTTTACAATACAATGCTTTGTTTCAACAAACATATTTTGTGATTTTAAAAATTTGTTTTAAAAAATAATGCTTTCACAGTCATCATTAAGGAAAAGCCAAAGAAAATTTAAGGACTAGTAGTAATTGTCTAAATATTAATGGTTGATATTTTAAATCTTGATATTTAATATTTAAGGCACATTTAAGAATTTTAAAAAGTAAAATACTAATATCTATAAATAATTAAGAGAAAAATTATATTAAAATTACAAACAAAAGTTCAAACTTATATTAAAAGCAAAATAAATGTGATGTAATTCATCAAGAGTTAAAACCATGAAAAAATTATGAGTATATTTTAAAACAATACAAGAAATATTTTACAGTCTTGAAGATGTTACAAGGACAAAGAGGAATTCAAACATTAACTCTACTGTTACTATGACTGTACCAAATGTAATATCACAGTGAACAATATATTACATCCTACTCCATACATACCTATCTTATCCTTTATGGCCAAAGTTTTAAAATACCTGAATTGATTAAGCAAGATTAAATGTTAAAATTGTAAAAAATCTAGTCTTGTCTATTGTATCAGTCGAGACACTAAAATTATTTCATCTATGAGGTCTGAAAATAACTAAAGAACCAAACTAATTTTCTCTAAATTAATTAAAAAAAAAAACAACTGTCATGTGCAAGTACTAAAATACTTATTTTCTATTTATCAATAAACCAAAATGAGGTAATAGACAAAGTTTTAAAATATGTACAAAAACATACCAAAAAAAATAATTAAAAAATGGCACTGCATCAGACCTTGGGTATATCCAATTATTAATCTCAAACAACATTCATTCTGTCTGTCTTTTATACAATGATTTTAAAAATCATTAAAACTATCTTTGGATATGGAATGTAACAGCATTAATTTTACAAAAGCTCACTGGGCGAATGCGCAAAGCATTGCAAGCATTTACAATGAAGTCACAAGAGTCTACGTAAAATTCTCTTACTCTTCTTTGTGCAAATTGCAAATGAGGTTTTCTTTCTTTTTGTAGGACTAGGACCTTCTAAGTCGTATTGGCGGCACTTTCTGCCGGGGTGTCTGTCACATCTACAAAATCTACAAAACTGGTAAGCACAAGTGTCATTGGTACATTCAACCCATTCCTCATCTGAATCCTCTTGATTTACTTTAGCCGGTTGGTCACATCTTGAACACACAACTTGAACTCGTGAATCTAAAGATGCAGCCTGGAATATAAACAAAACATTTGTCAGTACTGAACTAAATATTTTAATACCATTTGATTTTATTTTAAACATATAAAATGAATATTGCAACCCATTTTGGATTTAATTGTTATGCTATAATAAGACATACCTTAGTAAACTTTTTGAACTTATTTGTTCTGGGAGTACCCGGGGGGCTGGTTACTGAGCTCTTTGTAGAGTGAGTGTGGGCCACATTGTGGATCCCCATTGGTATTCTAACAACCCTGTGACACATGTCCTTTGGTGTTGTTCCTTTGTTCTCTTGGTTTTCCTTTTCACTTTGCATAAACTGGACAAACTTTTGCTTCACTGTTAACTTCTTACTAACTTCATCCCAAACCTTCAACCATGTATCACTCACTAAACTAAAGTTATAAATATCTTCGTTGGATAAATACTTGAATATTTCCATAATCGGAGGCATAGCTGCATGCTCGTATAACATTTTTATGATATCAATCTTTTTGTTAGGTTTGATGTGGTATGATTTAACTTTTACTGCAGACGGCTGCTTCACTGGTTCTAACAGTTCAATATCACATGAAAGAGAATGGGTGATTAATTTTTTCGCTGGTCTCCTCAGACTCAAGGGGCTATTCAACTTACAACTGCTTCTACAAACTTTCTTAACAGGTGTGGTAGGATATGACATTTCACTTGCTCCACATTCATGTTGATAATTAAACTCCTGCAAAATCGTGTTGGTACACCTATTAGTGCCTTTGCTTTTCATTTTACTGCCATCACTAAATTTAAGTTTACGTAAACATCCAGCTATAAGAGTAGTGGGTGTTGGAATAGAAGAGGTTTCTTCGACATTTTCTATTTCTTCTTGAAAGGGCCGCTTGACTCCACGTCTACTTGCAGGAGAATCTCTATTGTTTTCAAAACTTATGGAACTGGAACACTTGTATCTCTGACTTAACCGAACCTTCACATCAGGAGTGATATCAAAACACTCAACTTGAATTTGGCAAAATTGCCTATGTACGACAGAATTTAGACTGTCGTCTGATATTTCCGAATATTGGAATGAACCTGGAGTGTAAGATGTATGATAGCCGCTATCTTCATTCTTCGAAAATCTGTTAATGTTGTCATATGTTATGGCTGGTGTTGCGGGCTCCATGAAATTCGAATGGAAATCCATCTTGATAGGTTATTTGTATTCCCGTGCTTACACGGAACAAAAATTAGCAGCTTCCAGTTTGCATCACAACGAACGCTTCTTAACCGTCTACACCACTTCAAATAAATAACACGAAATCATTATTTGGATTTCACAATTTGTAGTTCTCACGTAAACCTAATTAGATCAAGTGTTTAATATTTTGATTTCACTGTCTAAATAATAAAACATTCAAAGCTTTTGAGGAAATATTTAACAACTTCAGTCTTCAATCGAAAGCCATGACAGGTAAGCAAACAAATTCGAATTCTGATTATCTATGGACTATCTATAAGCATGGACAATTTATTGGACAACACAAAAGAAATAGACTACTTCAAACTTGAGAAAAAATAGAATCATTGCTTGAGTTCCTTTTTTTTATAATGGTCTTTTTGGCAACTTCGACTGTTATTCTGTTTAAATTGACTACGTTATAATAGTCGCTAAGAGGCTCACACAATACTATGTCGTAAAGATTCGTATACAGCGCGCGTCGCCGACACTTCTATTCGTCATCACCAAAAATTGTTGCTGGCAACCTGTTTGACAAGACCGTCGTGAGAAAAGCCCAAAAGCCGCTGAAATTTTCAAAATGGCGGAGCAAATCTACAGTTGACATGTTGTACTTGCTATGTCTGTACTGACTGAATAGACGAATCGCTTCGACTATTCAACGTTGTTTATTAGTTTCGACGTTCAATATTAATTTCGACGATTTATGTTGCCTTGTGTGGGAAAGGCCTAAAGCGCCTGTTGATGTGTTAAATCTATCTCTTTAATTATTTTCCTCCTCACTGCCACCACTAACCGCTACTTTCAGCACTAAAATGGCGAAAATAAAATAGGCACAAAATACCACGTCTTATAGCCTGTCCTTGTACAGAAGTCATCAGTGCTTCGATTCCCAAAACTGGGTTTTTCGTGCACTTGTCCATTACTTTCGGACCACAGACAAATAGGAAAGCTCAGATACGGTCCCCTTTACGAATTGAGACACAAAATTCCTTGCGACAGTCTTTTTGATGATATCAGCATTTATGAGCTATCATAATTTAGATTGAATATTTTTTTTTGACATGACTGACTGACAAAGAGAATATAAAATAAATATGGTGCCTGGAAATAGTTTTATTGACACTTCTGCCCAAAGATGACACTGACGGACTGTCTTCTGTCTGACACTGACTGAGAGAAACGAAACAGAGAAAAGAGAAGCTAAAATCATAAGGCTCATCTAAGCATCAATTTCTAAAATGTTATATTAAGTTATATATCCTAGTTTTTAAAACGCATAATATTTTGTTTAAAGTGTAGATATTTTCATCTCTTTTATTATGAAAACATGACCATGAATTTCGAAGCATTATGTCGACTATGCGCAAAGGAAGACGAATTTACAAAAGACTTGCTACACGAAAGCAATCAGAATCTCCTTAAATTAATAAAAGAATTTGTACATATTGTTGTAAGTATTTATTAAATTATATTACTGACGTACTTCTAAAATTGTATTTATTTTTAAAGTTTTGTATGAAACATAATTTTTGTATCAAGACATCTCTTGAGATACTTTATTTTATTTCAGATCAGTGATAACGACGAATTACCTACAAAAATATGCCTAAACTGTGAAGAAAAAATGGTAGAATTTCAGTTGTTTGTTCTGGAATGTTTCAAAGTTCAAAGCACATTAAAAGACATACATAGGAATCTCAATATAAAGCAGGAACACGTAGAAGTGACAATTAGTCCATCCATTAAATCTGAGGTTTGTATTGGCTAAAAAAAAAAGTTAATTTGATGATTGCTTGTCAACTTGCAGTGCACGGTAAAACCAATATAAACTTATGTCATTTGGATTAGATACATGTGTTAATATGAGCAAAGTCGTACTTCGGAATTCCAAAAAAAACTCCACCATATTTACCCAGCTAGATTTTAATATTGTAATTTTTCAAAACTTATTTGAGTTACAGTTTTTTTTCCCATCTATTTACTTAATTTGGGATGGGCCATGGGCATCACCAGCCAATGATCTTGGCTAGGCCTTGCATTAAAAAAGTCTTATTTAAAGTAGGTTTTATATCTATATTACATTTTTCAATTCTCTAGTGCCTTGTCCCTGGCGATACTCATAGAATGGGCTAGGCATTGATAGGCAACATTGATATTTAAATTAATCCTTTTGTTTTAAGGTTAAAGATGAATTAATGCCAGAAGACATAGTAAGTGAGTATTCAAGAATTTTAATTAATTTTGAAATTACATATTTGTCATAAAGGTAAAGTTTATAACATAAATATGTGTCCTAAAATATATATTTTAATTTAAATAAAGAATTATCAGACTATTGTAAAAATGAATAAGGTTTTATATATTTATCTTGAGTTAGTTTAGTGTAGTCATATTCAAGCTTTAACTCGCAACATAAAATGCACTGTTAATTCCTGATAATATAATCAATTTCTAGAAGAAATAATATGTGCAAGTTTCTACCAAACATGTACTATGTATATTTTATATTAATTAGTTTTCTTTAAATTACAAACAGGTGTTATAAATGATGGACCATCATTAGCAGAAATGGCCGGAGTCATTATTGAAAATGAAAACAATGATGATGACAATAAGGAGGACAATTATGATAAATACGACAATGATGATGATGATGATGAAGAGTACCACACGAATGATGATGATGATGATGAAGATGATGACTATCTAGAGGATGTTTCGATAGCTGAATTGAAACAAATTAAAAAAAAACGTATAAAGAGAAAATCATTGACTGAAGAAGAAGCGGTTGAGTTTCAAAAAGTACTCCAAAAGTCAAATATTAAAGTTAAAGATATAGTTAAGTAAGTAATTCATGTCTCATGTAAATATTAATGAAATTTTTACTGTTGTGATATGAGATTATTAATATTTGACTAGTCTTAAATTGTTTTAAAGTATGTAATATATGTTATGTTACATCGGTTTTTATACATGATGATAATATATTTTATTTAATTTAATAAATGTTAAGTTATAAGCTTGAGATCATGTTATGATTAATACTCTTCAATATGTTACAGATTAAAATGCGATGTTTGTAAGGATTCTTTCAAATCTTGGAGCGCTCTGGGCATGCACTACGCAAAGAGCCACAAGAGTAAACCGCTTGTATTCTGCATCTGTGGCTTCGTTATTCGATCAAAGAGTGTCCTTTACAAACACGTGTCCGATCACAAAATAGAAAGTAGGAAATTTAGATCGGCCACAGATTCGGACGGGGACAAACTGGACGATTCCAAGTATTCGAGCCTTAATGTTAAAGATTTTATTAAGTATATATATTTTCTTATAATTGCAATAAGTTGCAACGTAAATTCAAATTTTATGTTGATCCTTATGTTTTTAGTTTTGTATGCAATAATTGTGACAAAGAATGTTCGAGTTGGTACACTCTGAAGGCGCACTGTCAGCGGGAACACAACACCTTGCCTTTCGTTAATTGCGTCTGTGGGATAACGCTTAAGTCTAAGTCTGTTTTATATAAACATGTTCAGGATCATAAGAATCCCAATTTCCTAGCGTATGTAAAGATTTTTCCATATTTAATTTTAATTAGCCTTGATATGCACACACACTAAACTTAGAATATTCAAAATTAAAGCTGTTAAGCCACGGAACCTGGTTCGATTCCCAGCCGAGGCTGAATAATTGCGTGATATTTAAATGAAGTTAAATCTTGTACAAATATTTCGGATTTGGTTATTTTCCGGCGTATTGCAACTATCGTATTTGGTACTTAATTTGCTTATTTAATCACTCTTAATACAATTGCTATGTCTGTCTGCCCTTATTGGATGTTCTTCTATATATCTGTAACAATTCTTTACCTAATGATTGTACGTGTAGTTAACAGCTTTTATTTTATTGTTTTTTTGTTCAAATGATTGCATTTTAATTTAATAAATGAGACTATAATTTGTTAACATTATTATTATCGAAAATAATTATGTTTTAGTTGCGATAAATGTCCGAGGATAACAAAGACGATAGAAGCGTTGACGAAACACAAAATGAGACACATACCTAAGTCGGAGCGTCGGTTCTGCTGCACCACTTGCAACAAAACTTTCAACAGCAGAGAGACTTTGAAATCGCACGAGAGATCCCACATACCTATAGAAGAGAGGAAAGTATTCCGATGCGAATTATGCGATCTCAAGTAAGTATAACACTTAATATGACTTTCACAGCATTTATTTCCTCCATTTGAAGAATAGTTTAAACAACTTGTTCAAAACAGCGCAGATAATCTAAGTTTTTGTACGAAAGCTCAGAAATCTCTATTGGAGCTCTATCAAATCTAACGTAGATATAAAGTATTGTTATGTTAGATGATAACAATTACACATAAAACATTTTCCAGCAAAATAACATTTTTATTTAGACACACCTTTTTTGATCACTGTATTCAATTCGTAATATTTGTAGTTGAAGTATGAATTAGTATCAGATACATAAGTGTTGTGTAGATTTACAACGCGTTCGTCCGCGGCTTCGCACAAGCGCGTGGTACACGACAAGATCAAGAGCTACGTGTGCGACTTGTGCGGCTACGCGTGCGGCACCAACGGCGAGCTGCGACAACACCGCGCCATACACAGCGACGACAAGCCCTACGTCTGCCGCAAGTGCTCCAAGCCGTAAGACACCTCATTACTGATTGCCATCCTACAGTCTGTCACTCACTGCTTAGTACACCCGCTCCTCTTCTCTACCCGATCTGTTGACTTGAGGCACCCAATCATTTATATCCCACGCTTTGATTCCATCTTACTAATATTATAAATGCGAAAGTTTAGATGGATGGATGGATGTTTGTTATAAGATATCTCCGTAACGGTTTAACGTATTTTGATGAGATTTTGCACAGATTTAGAACACATAGAGAATTTTTTTTAATTCCAAAGCACAACTGGTCTATCTATAAATATTAATAAAACTGCAGTGTCTGTCTGTAATACCGAAAAAAATCATATTTCGTACACTATGTATTTGTATTGTTGATTTTTTGTCTGTTTGTCTGCGACGCCGCGTCTCTTTCGGTTAATCTCTGGAACATCAGGACCGTTTTTGACTTGACTTTGAAAGGAAGGTAGCTAATGCATGTGGGCGTATTATAGGTTACTTTTTATTTAAATTCTGCGCTGACGAAATCATAGGCGATCGAACTAAGTTGGGAGTCTTAATAAAACCCCACTCTAGAATAGATTTATATGGGAATTTTCCTACTATGAGGTTAAATATTTTATATATATCATATTGAAATATCATCATCTCCCTGGCCTTTTCCCACTCACGTGGGGTCGGCTAACAAGGTTTTACAAACTTTAAATATTTTTTTTATATATCATATTGAAATATGTATGTCAAATTAATTTCGTGCTGAAACCTACTTAATTAACAAAATTTGTTTCTAATCCCACCAAATGTTACAGCGTAGATAATTCACACAAAAAAATCAAATTATAAAGATTCAAATGAGAGGATTAAATAATTTATGGTCCCGTTTCTGTATTATTTCATTAAAAAAGGTTTGAGTCTTATAAGAAATGAAATAGTTCTGTTTTTACCTGCGGGGAAAAGTGGAACGAGAAAATGTAAAGCGAGTTATTGTTAAGAGCTAGAAAATTGTTCCAGGTAAAGCGGGGTTTTTATTGTTGAAAGAGAAAAGAAATCATAAAGTAGGTTTAGCGTCAACAAAGTAAAACGCACGCGGCTGCGGCGCAAAATTGCGCTGAATAAAACTTGCCAACAACGCCTCGGGAATTTCTAAAGCGGAGCTATCAAATGTAACGAACATAATAAGCATTATCCGAAGACTCTCGCAGAATTATATTCTGTATTTATACTTAGTTGGCTACTTGAACAAACAAAAAATAGTATAAAAGAAAACGAATTGCCCTTAAAACTACTCTATTGTAAGCAAAAAATTGTAAAATTGAGCCCTATTATATCTAAGTTTATAAAAAGTATTTGTATTTTGCGTCTTTCGTCCGTCTTTCGTACAAGAGACAATTTGAATTATAAAAGATCGAAAAGTAATGTTTCGTAGCATAATTAATTACTTTAAATTTTAAAACTTTAATAGGCTGTTAATATACAGGTGTTGTATGTGTAATGTTGTATGTTGTCAGTTTCAAGACGTACTCGAACCTGAAGACGCACATGGACACACACGAGGAGACGTCGTACGCGTGCTACGTGTGCAGCAGAGTGCTCAACAGCCGGCGCACGCTGCGCAAGCACCTGCTCGTGCACGAGGACAAGTGTCGGCATGTCTGCTCCTACTGCAACAAGGCTTTCAAGCGCAAGCAGACATTGAAGGTGATCCATCTCCTAAGAGATGTAACGTCGGTTAGGTCGATAAATACATGCTATCTACAAATTCATA
Organism: Papilio machaon; assembly: GCF_912999745.1. Taxonomy (NCBI): domain Eukaryota; kingdom Metazoa; phylum Arthropoda; class Insecta; order Lepidoptera; family Papilionidae; genus Papilio; species Papilio machaon. The sequence goes on from NC_059987.1 coordinate 5,092,845, forward strand.
AAACTTACATACTAGGCTAGAAATCTATACATTTTAAACTTTGCAACTGTAATAGTACAATGTCTAAAGACTATTTATAACGCACTTTTATTATGAAGATACAAAGTTTGATTGTTTCTTTTACTTATCTATCCTAGCTCTTTAATATCATGTAACTCGATTACACTCGATGTAAAAATGAGAAACAATAAGTTTGTTCAACAAAAGCTTGTGTTGTTCAGGTACACATGTACATGCACACGGGCGACAAGCCGCTCACGTGCAAGTGGTGTGACGAGCGGTTCGCGTACGCGTCCACACTGCGCTCGCATCGCCTGCGCTGTCACGCAGACAAGATGGCGGCCAGCCACCCGCACGCACACGCGCACACGCATGCGCACGCGCACGCTACACTGCCCACGCACGCGCCGCCATACGACGCGCTCGCGCACGCTATACAACAAGTAAGTATAACATATATTCTATATCATTAATATAGGTTTAACTTCTTAAGCATTAAACAAGAGTCCTACTTCTGTAAACGTATTTTACTTTGTGAAATAACCACAACTTACCATTCCTGATAACATTAATAACGAAATAAACCTTTAGAACACTTAGATAATTATAAAAATTTCATAATTATCACATTACAGAAGTTTTTCCTTAAAATATTAAAGCAATGATAGCACATGAAAAAGAATCTCATACTTATATGAAAGTGACTTTGATTAAAAATGTGATGAAATAAGTAATAATTTTGCCGTTTGTCTCAGAAACCCACCCTTAGACTTATATTTCATCGTGGTATAATAATTTTTGTCTTTTTGTTTTTAGGAATTCATGAAAAACGATTCAACGGGAGCTGTACCTAAGAATGAAGTGGAGGCTATATAAACTATAAGAACCTACATTGTGCAAGATTTTCTTGATTTATCCTTGGAATATGTTATATTTTTTGTATTAGGACAAAGACTTATATTTTAGGTTATTTTTATTCTTAGACATATCAAGTTCATTTATTATTTATGTATGAAGAACACGAGCAGCTATTTAGTTTTTTTATGTCATATTATTCATGTCATAAATATTAAAATGCAGCATTGAAACAATTTTCACTCTTCAACTAAATGGTGTCGTCTTCGTTATTAATTTAACGACATTGAAATTTTGTATTGTCGATAATTTTTGAAGATTCTATTTGACCACAGGTACAGTGGCTATCACTAGCGGTATTCTAATTCTGAAGCAGTTATTGTCTTAAATGACTTGAAATTATAAATATTAATAATTGTTATAACAATAGCGTATTCCATATAACATTTAGTCAGATTTATAGTGCAGGTAATCTAATGTAAGAAGAACGCGGATTCTCGCCTCAAGGAACAAGACTATCTGTAAGTGCAATAGCGCAAGCGGAGGCCACTGTACATATTATTACGTATTTACAGCTGTAATAAAAACGTGTTACAAAACATCTTAAACACGTAATTCTCGATCTATTTGATCTGCCTTTACCTCTTTTAATATCACAATTATGCTTTCTGTTGTCTTCTTTTAACAAAACATCACAAATATTAGTTTTTTATAGTAAAGTTTTTATAACTAATGTATGTATTATATTAGACTAGTCTTAGATCACACCAGTGACGTCATCATTTTTACAAATATGGAGCCCTCGTTTACGTTATATCGGCTGCTTCCTGTTCACAATGGGGTTTTTTCCCCTTGGGCCGATTGAGTCCCTAAAATCAAGAAATACCAGTAGGCTGATTGATTCTATGTATTCATTTATCCCAATGGGAAATAATCCTATTGGGCCGATCGGCTTACGGATCAAACGGTCCAATGAATCACCCGTTATATCTATAATATAAACTATTTTAATCTTCTGTGAAATCCAGTTTTAGATTTCAGTACCTACTTTTGTACAAAGTCCAGCTCCAAGTTGAAATTAAGAAATGTATTTTTGTGTTGTTTATATACTTAGTTATTCATCTACGATGAAGTCTGTGGAATGTTTTACACATTTTACTGTATCTAAATAAGTATAGAAATTTGTTTCTTAAATAAAGAATTTATGCCTGTAAAAGTTTTTGATTTCGCACTATTTCCTATTGGTTTAGGTCAGTGATTGTCAAACTTATTTTCTTTCACCGCCCCCTTTGAAAATAAATTATATTTCAGAGCCCCCTTATTTTTATTCAGCCCTAAAACTTAAACTATCACAATTTCATTACTTTAATTAATTTCAATGCCCCTCATTTTTGGGCCCCTTATCGCCCCCTCCTAGGTTTCAAACTCTCCCAAGGGGGCGTTATCGCTCACTTTGGGAATCATTGGTTTAGGTCCTTATACTGCAGAATAATATCGATAGCTATATTAGATGTATTTTCGGAATCGTATTTAGCAAATATATATAACGACATAGTTAAACTTTAAAATTATTCAATTGAAAAGTACAATTATAGTTGAATGTTTTCCTTCGTGAAATTAAAACATATTCGATTACGATGATTGTCACAGTAAAGAAAACATGATGTATAGACCGACAAGGCCCGGTGTGTTTATGTCAGACAGTAGTTACAAAGTAAGCCTCGTTTCTAAGCGATGCATATTACTAATATTATTTAATTTACTAATTTGTCATTGAAGTACCCCACGTAGCACAATTGCAATAGATGTAAATAATTTTTTTGTTTAATTTTTGTATATAAGTTTAAATTAATAAATTACTAATTTTGCCTATTAAAAATGTTTGATTTAAAAGTTCATGCTTAACTCACTTCAATAAAATTACTGACATAACAAAGTCTGGTAATTAAAGTTTTAAACTTTAATATTTCAGTTTAAATTTGTAATACCCTAGAAAATGTAGTAAGCTAGAAAGCAGCTTAAAAATAAGCTTTTGCTTTGATGACGTCACTGAAACGAACTATAAACCTATTTTAAAAAATAGAACAGCATGCGTGCATTAAAGTCAAACAGAAAAAATACTGTGCGTCAAGTTATAAAGCAATGATGCAGTCTCTTACATAATTAGCCTTTGTTCCTTTCAACACTCGACGTTACAAAGGCGGAGCGAGCTTTCAAAAGCGATAAAGGAAAAAACAAATATAATGTACTTAGCTCTATGACGTCGTTTATTACTTTTATAGAGTGTAAAAGATACTTTAAAAAACAGTATATTTAAACAACTTTTGTCATTCGTATCAAATCGTGTTGTTGTGTATAGTATAATACTGAGAGATAAGGGAACTGTGTTTAGTAATATACAAGGAGAATAAAGGATGTAGTATGTAGTAAAAGTATAAAACTCTAATTTATTATCTTCTAGTATTAACTTTATGCTACGCCGTAGCTTGTCTACGCGAAATCAATTATTATCATTCGCAAAATTCAGAAGATCAGTAAACATGTTTGTAATATTTTATACTATACAGGGCGGAAATATAAAAAAAGTGAAACAAATTGATATAAAACTAGACATAGTACCACACGATTAAACGAGTATGTAAATGTGTAATAATTTAAAAATATAATTAAAGCTTTGTGGACACAGTATATTATTACCCACAACAAAACATGTTCTATCTTGACAAGTCTAGTACAACTTGAGAAGTTTATTGAGTGGAAGTGCATCTGCAGAAATGCGATGAGGTGGTACTTCTATGTCGATAATTTGGAATGGCGCCAGCACGCGGGGCGCGATGTGAGAGTGTTCTCTATGGGGACTGGGAAGTGAGAATATTTTCGAGGCTGTGTTGGATCCACGCGCGAGATAACCGTCACTAGGCCGGCTGGCGGTTAGCCAATCTCTTCCACTTCAATGTTTATTACGTAACAACTAAAGCGATACATTGGACGTTACATCACGTTGCTCATAACTTAAAAAAACCAGTCATTAAATTTAATGTATCAATTACACATTAATTATGTACAAGTCAGCCGGTATTACTTTCATGTAAATAAATTGAATTTCTTGATTTCTTTTCATTTATTCTAAAATATTGTAAGATTACATTTTTGATCCTAATCGTCTTTCTCGCTTAGGTAAGCAACTGGACATATTGATAGCGGATTCAATTAATACGAAATGTAGCGAACCGAAACGACCGAAAGGCTTTTGAAAATAAGCAGATTTTGATACGGTTCTTAATGCGTAACCGAGATTACTTTAAATAAATTACATTTTCACCTCTACACGGTTTGCTCAAATTGTGTACTCAAATGTAGCATCTGTGTTGATGCAAATCGAAGATTAATTTTAATTTTTAGAAGTAGGTATGTATGAGTATTTTTTTATTAATTTTAAAAAGGTGTAAAGGTCCATACAGCACTACTGCAAAATCAGTTACAATAGAATCGCCAAGAATGCGGTACATAAAACGTTAATGTATTAGCCTGTATTGATTTTGTGCTAATAAATATATAAAGTATCTGACAACAAAACTAAATAAACAATAAAAAAATAATTCCCAATGTAGAAAATTTAGCTATTTCTGTTCTGCTCTGCTGTTGTGGTGGTATAGAGAGAAAATGTGTAAGGATACGGCGGTGTCGGGTGCCCGGGGCGCGGGGTGACGAATGAGGGGCGCGGGGTTGCGGGGGTGTGGTGTCAGGCCGCCCTCAGTGCCACGGAGGCTGCGGTCTACGCCGCCCGCCCAACGTGTTTCATACAACAAAAACAAATTGTATCCTTAAGAAAAATATATTAAATTCACTTAAATTAACCTCATGGCATAAAATATGCACGTAATGTTTAATTTTTTTAAATAGATGTAATAATATAAATATGAATTATCAATTTGCATTTAATGTCAATATGAGATGAACTTTACATTTTAATCCTGTGCGGTGTTTGTACGCTTTTAACGAAATCGATAAAAAATAATATTGATAAAAATAAGTTATACCAATAAAGTGAAAACTTACGTAAGTACACATAAATTATTATTTTTAAGGAATTTGTAAAGTTCATGTGTTTAGTACCATATCAATTTTACACTTTCAAGAATATCGCAGCCCTTTTTGCTTTCAAATAACACGTAGATTTTGCGATGCGAAAGGATTTTCATATAAAGCTGTTAGAGCTTTGAAAGTTTAAAACGTTTTAAAATTATTTTACAAAAGTTTGTTTTCAGTGTACACGTACAGTGAGTGATCTTAAAGTATCCTATTGTATTTTGTTAAATAAATTATACATATAACATTTTATAAGTTTAAAAATTAATACTTTTACAATAAATTTACAATTTAGGACACAAAAATATGTTGTAGGATAGAATTAATATATGAGCGTAGATATAATAATGATTTATTTGAATGATAGAAATTCGTTATAAATGCAAATTAGTTAAACGAAGTTGACGGAGAGTGTGTCCTCTGATTTGAAGAGGGTCGCCATCGAAGCAAGGGCCCTACAGCCCACGGCCTACGGCCCACCGCCGTCGGGCCAATTATATTATGTAGATGTTTTGACTGACAAGAGGTTGCTCTTCTGCCTTCCATAATAAGAGCAGCTCCTTCACTTTAGAGGCGACTGTTAGTGAGGTATTGTAAAACACATTGAATCGTGTCGAGAGAATTTACGAGTAGTAATCTCCAGTAAAAAGTTATTCATAGGTACACAATAAAAAAAATTTCTTATTTGAATAATTAATTACTTTTGATTATGGTGACTTCAAAAACTTTGATAGATGTTGGCTGTTCAGTACATTTTGTAATAAATGCTATAGAAGGCTATTACGAATCAAACAATCGAACAACAAATCAGAAGTCAGTAGCAACCCAATTATCTAATAAAATACAAAATTTGTTTTACTACCCGCGTTGCAGAAAATGTGGGAGTGTATTGCACTTTGAACGTCATAAGTTATTCAATAATCATTAAAAATATAAATGTTATAAAGTTATAGTTTTGTACCTTGGTGAATCTAAGTAAAGCTCTTTTACTTTGTGTTTTACCTTTTCAAACCTACAACAAATATTTTTTTTTTCTAACAGGTAATAAAAATAATAGAACAACCTATTTAATAAAGGCAAAGAAATTTACATAAAAATGAAGAACCTTCCGAAGCGAAAACTAATTGTGATGTCGTTAATATTCTTAGCGTCCATAAACGCCGCTCGTTGCAAAAATTCAACAGACGCAAACTATCCGACTACAAAGGATAATATCGAAGTGACAACAAATGCGTCACCTGCCACTGAGCTGCCTTCGACACAATCAAATGACAAGCTATTACACTTTACACTAACTCCGTTGATTACCACTTCGATAACAAAAGACGACGTAAACAGAACAATAGAACGCGCGAGCAGCGAGAGCACAACGACCATGCGGACCAATACAAAGGCCCCAACAACAGCTAAAACAAAGAGTGTAACGAAAAGTGCAAGAAAGCAAAAGCTAAACACTACTTCTAGTGGTTTTAGTGGCGGCGCGCGTTCTCGGGCGCGCTTTCAAGATCACTTGGGCGCCACAGACTGCGACCTGCCCCTACTGCCGCACGAGTCTCGCCTCTGGCGCGGCAACGAGACCCACGAACTCAATTTGCCAGTAACGGTAAGATATGTACTAAAAAAATAAACTTACATTTTAGTTTTAAATTGTTTTAAATTAATGATTAATGTATACATTGTTTGGAAAATGATTAGAGATTATTATTTAGTTAAATAGAAAAATATATATATATTGTGGACCATATTACGAACTTCCATTGTACGTGGGTGGCAAGAGAACAATCTTTGTGAACCGTGTAGAAGTTTATAAGTTACAAAGTTGGTAAATCTGGTTTGAGTTACTCTCTTAATCTCAGTTGAGTGTGACGGCTTCTCAGTTGTAAAGACGAGGATTTAGCCCAAGCTACGCGTCATTCACAAGCTCTTTTAACTTTTATGAGACTCTTAAATGCTGTTCACGTATCTTCACGTCACCCTTACTGCCACACGCAGAGAAGTTTAATGAAACGAAATCAAACCTAAGAGATTGCCTTCTCACCTTTATAAACTTACTTAGACCGATCAGGAAAGTAGTCGTTAAAAATCTCTTGAAAGCTTTTACGAAATATGAACACATGAAAGTCAATCTAAAACTTTATTATTACTTAAAAGTTCCACTTAGCAGATACTAGCAATAATTAATTCAAACTTTGATGGGTCTTGTAGAAGCTTTGAGCCTGTTAAAATGAATTACAGTACTTATTCTATCGCTGAAAAAGGAAACAAGACATATAAAAAGTATTTCACGATTCTTTTAGAAAGCTTTTCAAAGAATGTGATTTTAAGGTTACAAGCGTTATCGTACAAGACTTATGACTCAACTTAAAGTAATAATAATCATCATCAGACTTTGTCTGCCCAGTGCTGTACATAGGCCTTCCCCAATTCCACAGTATGTGTTCCTTATTAGTAAACATACATCACAATCTGTCTGGATTTGACTTTTTGACTTAAGCTAAGAACTAGCTGTGCCCGCGACTTCGTCCGCGTGAAATGCGTCTTTTGGTAGCATTTTTTAATATTAGAAATTTTAAGTTTCATATTTATTTATATCAAATTAATAGCCTAAAAAATAAGTTACAAGCTTCTAACTGTAAAAATGACGATACTCTCATACAAATTTCTTCCATCACTTTCAACCCCTTGCAACCCTTTTTTCGCATTAAAACGTAGACTATCTGTGTACCAAATTTCATTTAAATCGGTTCAGTAGTTTTTGCGTGAAAGCGAGACAGACAGACCGACAGACAGACACACAGACAGACAGAGTTACTTTCGCATTTATCATACTAGTAAGGAATAGTAAGGATTAGTAAGGATTGGACATACCGTAGGATATAGACACAGATTTAGTACTTAAGTGTAGTTTTTCACACCCTGTTTCATACGTTGCAAAGGATAGAATAGGTCAGAAGTCTTTATTGATCGCAACGGTAGTGAGATAAAGTGGCCATGTTGGATGTGAGACAGTCGGAGACTTGATAACTAATTGGTTAGTTGGCTTGCAGCCCGACAACTTAACAACTATAACAATTCACTTTTAAACGCTACGAGATTTATAACAAAACTTTGTGTGGGAGTAATTCAATGATGAATAGGTCACCTTGAGTAGATTACAAGTACAAGAGGAAAACGAGTAGGCGGTTTTTATTACCACTATAAATAATTACTATTTAATATTTGTAAGAAATAATGGAAAGTGGTATAAAAGAATTTCCTCATTGAAAGCATTAATAAAAAATCAACTTTTTTGCATTACATATTTAGATACTTTCAGGGTTTTCTCATGACATGAAAAAGTCTTTTCTTGTGTTAATTAAAGTAAAAATTAAAATAATGTAACATTACGTGTTTACTAATGTTGCCTATGGTCAATGTCACCCAAATCCGAATTTTTATTTTTACTACTCTTTAGCTTAATGTAAAGAAATCCAAATACGTATTTGTACAATGTATCAGTTGTTGTTTGTTGTGTGAAAATATAAATGTTTTCTCGTGTGTAATATAAAAGTATGCAAAACATTAAACGAAACACGTTCCCATTACCCAAAGTTGAGCGAGCGTGAATAACTCCGGTAGACGGTACGTTTAAGGAAAGCGTATTTCAGAGAAAATATAATATTCTTGTTTGCGTAAGTTTGATCGTGACAGCGACGGGGGCACGCCGAGGTCAAATACATAAACCATAAATCGTTTTGGCGTCAGAGAAATGGGGGAAAATTTTTTGCTTCACTGGTTGGAACTCTTTTCTTTATAATTTGTTATTGCTCTATGGTACATAAAATGTATAAAATAGAATACCGTGAAAGTGGACACTTCTCTTCTAAGATAATAAAACAATTGCACTATTCTGTAACAATCTAAAATACTTGTCGTAGTTTAAACTAGGCACAATATCTGTATTATCTGGCGCTGAAAATTGATTTCATTATCACTATTTCTTTATTACGATATGAACAAAAATGGTAGAGTTTTGGCTAATATATTCATAAGCTTTCACTGAACGATTGGGATAAGGGTTTGTTGTAAAAACTGTTATTTTGGAATCTGATCTCTGGCATTGAGTAGATGTCGTTTCCTTGTAACCTTGACCGTTAGTTGCTCAATGTCGATTTTTATAACTCGAGCTAGCAAACATACTGGGTTGTATTACGCGTACTTGCATTTTGACTTTTTATGCATAACAATGCAATTGTTATAACATGTCCTATTTTAACACTTAAATATACAAGTAAATATTTTTATTATGTACTCATTTCATACTCTAGAAATGTAATAAAAATACAAAAGCTAAAATAGAAAAAAACATGATTAATGTGGCATAACGGGGTCCAGTTGTGACTTATGTTAGTTGACATTATAATGAATGTTGGTGTGTTTGCGGTGCGGATGTCGGAGGAGTGCGGAGCCGGGAGCCCGGGTGGGGGCGGAGGCGAGGAGGGCTGCCCCCCCATGGTGGTATCGTGGGAGGGCACCGCGGACATCCAGAGCGGAGACATCCTCATCGTCCGCATCGCCGACCCCCTGCTCCTCGACTCAGCACCTCACGTAGCCAACAACAATGAAACTGAAGATTCCAATTCTATCAATGCAGCACAGAGGTCAGTCATTAATTTATGATAGGAATTCCAGTGACCTAGATATAGTATGTTATATGTAAAAGTTTATGTGAAAATAACAATCTATCTTGTTTATAACCTACACGATGCTTTATTACGCAGTGACCCGTGCCATTCCGCCTGCGATGTTCAGCGGTGCATAGCATAAGTTCATTTATGGAAGAACTGTTTTGCAGAGCACACCGCGCCTCCGTTCAGCCCGCCGTGTACCAGGTGACGAGACAGGGACACCTGCACTGTGACGTCACCGACGGCATGCTCCTCGATATCACGCCACTCGATGAAAACGACGCCAAACTATTCACTCTGTACGATAAAGATCTAACTGAGGGTGTCAATTTGCTCATAGGTAAAATGTAAATTATGTCACCTGAGTACTTAGTTTATTCAAATTTAATACGGAATAATCATATTTTTTGCATAGCAATATAGTTTATTTTTTAATACTACTGTATAAATTAAAAGTCATAAAATGACATGCCTTGGTATTAACATATATTGTTACTACATTCAGACACTAAGGTTTAATAAATGCGAAAGTTTAGATGGATGGATGGATGGATGTTTGTTTGAAGGTATCTCGGTAACAGCTCAACGGAGCTTGATGAAATTTGGCACAGATGTAGAGCATAGTCCGGAAGAACACATAGGCTACTTATTAAGTTTTTTTTAATACCTCGAAGACGGAGTCGCGGACAGCTAGTATTATAACAAATAAGTAAACTCACGGATGGAAAGTAATATGCGTGACGTAAGCGGAAGGAAGCAGCGAAAGAAAAATTATGAATATCTTCCGCAGCTGAATTGAAAAAATATATCTTCCCTTCCTCACGCAATATACATCAGTATATTTGATGATTACAGCGGGAAAGACAGAATAAAGTCTAACCAAGTTATATGAAAATTGCAAATACCGTCATGGTTTTGAAATTTCAAGCGATTTTTGTAACGTCTGTTAATTGGTAGGCTATATTATCGATAGGTCCATAAGTATCTTGGATGTGAATGCATATATATGAATGGTTCATCAACGATAACGCTTATTCTTTTGGCCGCAGTGGTAGCAGAGAACTGGGGATCGCAGTGCGTGCGCCTGAAGGTGACTGTCAAGTCTGACAACTGCGGCGAGTCGCAGGAGTGTTCAGGGAACGGTGTGTGCTACACGAATGTCTCTATGGTAAGATTGGAAATGTTAGCAATACATGATAAGTTCGTTTGTAAATTTAGTATTTTGTATATGTCGGCGCCCGCGCGCCACCTGAGCGAAACTGTAAACAACACGTGCACCGATTGCGTCATTCGATGCCCCCACTCTACCCACTACTAGCTCTGCCGCTATAAAAGACGTGCAACATTATTTGAAAGGCAGTCTTGGCTCTGGCGTGGCTAGGTGCACTAGTTGTACTTCGCTTGCTTAACCTAGACGCTTTGGATAGTTAATTTGTGGAAACGAATTAATTATTATTCCGGTGCTATAATTTGGTCCCTAGACTAATTATACCCGGTTATTATTTAAGGCTAATTTATTGAATTGTTACTTTGGAACATAGTTTAGTTTAATGGTTAATTAACTGTCATTAGTACTGTGATTTTGCTAAAAACTATTATACGGTTTAAAGTAGCTTCTTCTTTTTAACTATGGCCGATCCTCTTCCTACATCAGAAGTGGGATCGGATCCATTTCCATCTCACGATTAAACCAACTCAACCAACTGCATGGAAAAGCAAATGTCTCTTTTTTTTCCGGAATGGAAGCAATTTTATGAAAATTATCAAATAGTTTAAACCAGCATCCAGTCAATCCACCTACCCCCTTTAAATTGGTGTAATTCGATTCCTTAAGCGAAATGATCATCGAAAAAGATCTTGGAGGGTGTTGACCTCATTATTGCACTCACTCACGCCCTTAAAGGTCGCCGCGACCTGCCTTACAAAATAAAATAATAATAATAATAATTAGTAGCTTTTAGTTCACAGTTAAGTCCTCGCCGGCAAAACGGAAGTCGTCGCTGATCAATCCTTAACGCCAACGATGTCGTCACATCCTATAAATCTACCCTATATAAGCCGTTGCACTGACACTGCAAGTTTAGTTTTCATTCTGTCTTCGGAAGGTCAACATAACTTCAACTTCAGTTTACTTAACTTATAAACTCAGAACCAACCACGCTGCCGGTTACCTGCTTGATAGATAAGTACTGGTTACTGAGTCATTTCTGCCTTTTTGTCATTTTGTATTCGTGATGTTAGAATTGCAAATCAGTTTAGACTCTAGCCGTTGATAACTATGATTGTAATTTGATTTTGTGTTGAATAATTGATTTTGTGATAAAATGTAAAATCCCTTTGTGATGTCTTATTACATCTAGAACTTCTAATAACATTGTTCATGAAATCGAGTATCCGTTAGATAATATAGAATTTAATAACCATCTTGATGATGTTTCAGATACTATCTCGACTAGTAGTGACCACACCCTTACTGCAAATTCTGATACCTTATCGGCACAATATGATACAATGTCGGCTAGCTCTAATGTAACATCTGTATATTCTGTACCTTTAAATATGTAATTGAAATTTTATTGAAGGGCTTACGCCGGTCCAATAATATGGCTGTAGGGAATCTTAATTCCGGTCCAGCATGAATGCTACAGGGAATGACAATTCCGGTCTAGCAATGGCTGTAGGGAATCTTAATTCCGGTCCAGCATGAAGGCTATAGGGAATACTAATTCCGGTCTAGCAAAGGCTATAGGGAATACTAATTCCGGTCTAGCAAAGGCTACAGGGAATACTAATTCCGGTCTAGCAAAGGATACAGGGAATAATCATTCCGGTCTAGCCCCTCTAAAAAAAATTTTTATCTTTTTGCAGGACCTCAGGTCGGACCAAAACTAACTACCATAACTCTGAAGGGTCAGTTTGGACCGGACCAGACACTATAATATTGTCAGGATAATCGAACGATGTTTTTCTTACTTCAGATGTATAAAAAATTAAAAGGGGCGCGTGCGAGAGCGCACGCACGTCAGCATGGCCGTGTCGGCGCCCGCGCGCCACCTGAGCGAAACTGTAAACAACACGTGCACCGATTGCGTCATTCGATGCCCCCACTCTACCCACTACTAGCTCTGCCGCTATAAAAGACGTGCAACATTATTTGAAAGGCAGTCTTGGCTCTGGCGTGGCTCGGTGCACTAGTTGTACTTCGCTTGCTTAACCTAGACGCTTTGAATAGTTAATTTGTGGAAACGAATTAATTATTATTCCGGTGCTATAATTTGGTCCCTAGACTAATTATACCCGGTTATTATTTAAGGCTAATTTATTGAATTGTTACTTTGGAACATAGTTTAGTTTAATGGTTAATTAACTGTCATTAGTACTGTGATTTTGCTAAAAACTATTATACGGTTTAAAGTAGCTTCATTCTTTTTAACTATGGCCGATCCTCTTCCTACATATATGTTGTGGAATAGTTTCATATTAAACATGCATTGGATGTATCAATATGGCACTAACAGGATATCCAGTAGTAGTAGTAGTAGTAAACACTGGGTTTATAGGATTTGGAACATGATTCCTGACTCGTTTCGTGCGAACGGTGGCAGCCGCGGAACAAATTACACTTACTATACGCCTAGCTATTATTATATTACGTTCCCCGTTTCACTCGCCCCTGGGGAATTCTTTCCTGAATCTGAAATGTGAAATATGAGTAGGTATTTAAACTTTCAGAACACTTGGGGAAAAGGAACGAAGATTAAATAAAAAAATTATTCAATTAAAAAGTGGATATTTCCATCCCATCATATATTTACTTAACTTAATATCGGTAATAACTTAGTCTTATTATTATATTGTAATTATTTCTTCGATAGGTATTGCAATTTTCATCACATTTAACTTTTTTAAGGTAACTTAATGTAACTTCTAAAAAATTTGTGCATTCACTGAATATTTGCAGTTACTTAAATGAGTACACTAATGTGAACAGACTTATCATGACACTGTATAGGAGGGTTACGAATGCCAGTGCTGTCGGGGGCACGCGGGGCCTCACTGCGAGGAGCGCGCCGCGTGCAGCCCCTCGCCCTGTCTTAACAACGGCATCTGCGTGGATCTTACGCAGCCGCTCAACGGCGCCAGCTACCACTGTCTCTGTCCTTACGGTAACTATATCAATACAAGTTTTATGAATTAAGTTTGGATACCGCGGTTTTATCAACGGCGTTGTAGATGTGAAAATCTGAAAAAAGTGGATCATATTTAATTTGGAAGATTTGATGAAGGACATTGAGACAGGTGAAATTAAAAAATCTTGTAAAATTAGGTCTGGGTCGAATTCTAAATCACGATACTACTTACCGATGGAACATTTTATGGATTTTTTTTGGGATAATTGTTAAAATTTGTTTTTTTTTTATTCTCATACAAAATTAACACAACTTTTAGATGTTTTTTTTTAGAAATTCACTGTCTTAAACTGACTTTACTTTGATATTGTGAAGTTGTTTTCATACGAAATGAAGTTTAGTCTGGCGTACTGATACTGGCGTACAGGTTACGTGCCTTTGAATAATATTATGATAAGACGGGCCATGTTCCTTATATTATCGTGATCACTATGCGATATAAATAAAATGTAAAGCAAGTCTATGTTATGTTCTCGACAGTAGATAAACTTAATTTGCTTTATAATATTTTTACCATATTTGTGAAAAATATATTTTACTTATGTATTTTATTCGTCTGGTCTTCTAGATTTGAATATAAATTGTAATAAAGCGATAAAATCTATTGCTTCATCTTTTTGTACTCATCTAATATGTAAGTGAAGTGAGATAGGGCAAGAAAAAGAAGCGGCGTAGCTCAATGCCCAAGGTTTTGCAGCGATCAAAGGCGATAAGTGATGTTCATTGCAAGTAACGAATGTAGGTGACCCCTTAGATGGTATCTATTCTCGGCGCCACAGTGCTACTGGGCTGCTTTAACCGTTGGTCTCAGCAATCTGGTCTAGAATGCAATAAATTATAACCACGCTTAGCTCGTTATCGCTGTTAAGCTCAAGCTCTAATAGGTTTAAGTACTTACATACAAACGTTTATTCATTAGTGTTATTTTTTATGTTATGTATTTAATATGAATGAAGAAAATATTTACATATTAATTGATAGTTAAAGAGGTATCTAAATTTGGAGAGTCACAATGTTTACGTCCATTTCTATTTTATGACGACTAGTCAATTTTCACTATTCTATAAACCTAGAAAGGCGACTCTTTTGAACAACATAAACTCCGCTTTTTAAGTTATCCTGGCAACGTATACTATCAAACCATAGCTATAGAGTAGCTAGCTTATACTAGCTAGTATAGCTTTATACTATATAAAAAAACGATTTTTAGTCTGTTCAATTTGTACTTTTTTCATAATACAGGATTTACCGGTAGAAAATGTGAGAAGGATCCTTGTTATTCGGCGCCGTGTTCGAACGGGGGGTCGTGTATGAGCATGGCGGTCAACGGGTCGACGACGTTCCACTGCGCGTGCTCGTCGGGTTGGTCGGGCCCACAGTGCGAGCAGCCCGTCAGCAAGGCCTGCACCGCCAAGCCCTGCGCCCACGGCATCTGCGTAGAGGAGAAGCAAGCCAACAACGGAAAGAACTATCGCTGTTTCTGCGAGCCTGGTAAGTTTCTTTGATGACTAGTCAAGTTTCCATTTCTTAACTTCACGCAAAAAATATTTTCAACTTTTATTTTTATTTCATACTAGCTGCCGCCCGCAACTCTAAATCTCAATCAAATATAATAAACTTTTAATTGACCTGAACATAAAATTGAATTCCATTTAACATTGAATTCGAATTTAATTTGTGTTTAGATTTTCAATTCAAAACATAGCCAATTGAAAGAAGAATGCGGCAAAGCGCTGTAAAGCCTCCAATAACGTAGTAATCTCGTATTCGAAAGCGGCCGCTTGAAATTACGACAGACTTATTCCAAACGTATATATTTGGAAGTTTGCCCGTATGGCTCCGCTCGCAATTGCCTAAACGTGTCTAATGAAACTCCTTAGTCAGAAGCTCTACGGTCACAAGTAAATCTTCGAATTCCGGCGATTTTTGTCGCGACTTATGCAATAACGCATCAGGCACGCTTTGCTGACATTTATTCTTTAGTCGCTTAAACCATTACCGCCAACTCGTAGGTATGTTAAGATCGTCGTGAAAAAGTCGCTGTGGTTATCAATATGCGAAGCAAATCTATGCCTGTATTGTTCGAATAGACGACTCGCGTCCACGATTCAAAGCAAGGCTACAATATCAGTTTCGAATACTTATTGTCTTGTGTACAGCGGAGCAAACAAAAATATAAAACCCAGTATATCAATGGAGATTAATATTCGGTGAATGTTGTTTAATGTTTTCTTCTTAATATTTTGTATTTCTGTTTCGTGTGTGCATAATAATATTGACATAGTAGAAACATTTATAATGTTTCGTAACATTTAAACTATTTAACGGAATAAGTTATTGTAAAATCCTCTTTAGTAGTTAAATATGATGATCATCAATGGGGCAATGTTGATGAGTTAATTACATCAACTGACACCAGAACAATCAATATTTGCAGAATAGCATCGAGGTTGACATAACGGTGAACATTCCGAGAGCCACAGATTAAACACAGCGGCGAGACCGCCAACCATTTTACAGTGCATACATTTATACACTAAATTCCATTGACACGTGCTACATACCCTTCATTTTTTTTAAATTGTTCTTACGTTGTTCGTACGAAATGGGCTTAATTATAAGAATTACATTTAACACTATACATTATTATTTACATCTTAAAATTATAGTCATTAAATACATTTTGACAAAAGCAACCAGCTTTTGCAGAATTCTAGCCAGAACCATTTCGGTATTCTTCTCTTTAAGTATCTGTATATACGAGTATAGCGAAAAACTCCTCTTATAAAGCATCATTCCATTCCCCTTGTCTAGTTTGTGGGCGGTCTATTGATCGTGGTATTTCAGATATATTTCATTCATCGGACATATATAAGTAATTTCTTTGGTGTATTGGTATCCGTCATTTGATTTGACACGTCGGGTACAACAACTCGAATACCAGCGTGTATTTGTTTCAGGGTATACAGGCGAGCATTGCGAGGTGGAGTACAATGAGTGCGAGTCGTCTCCGTGTCTCAATGGCGGCACGTGCACGGACCGCGTGGCCGGTTTCACGTGTGCGTGCGGCCGCGGGTACGCCGGCAACGCGTGCCAGCTTAAGGTACCCTCCACTATATCCTCTGCATATCTTTGTAAATTTATTCGATCAGTATAATTTTACAAAATTTAAGACAATGTAAAGTATCATTTTATAGTCGTGATAAAAATACGTAACTAAATGATTTGTGTAAGTATTTTGAATTAGACTTACACGACAATAATGTGTTATAATGGACTACCGGTATTTGATAAGTTGTAACAAACGGCAGCGTGTCTAATTGACCGCACCCAGGTAAGATGGCGCTCGCTGCAATTTAATACATATGCAATCATTCATTAAATAAAAAATGAGTTACAGTCAGAGTGCATACTTCCTTCTCAAATACACCACCTTCGCTTTTAGGTGACGCATTAAAAATGCAATAAGTGTGCACTTAATCCATTTGACACTTAATAATGAATATTTTATACAAACATCGATTTGCTTTTAGTATCTTATCTAATTTATTCGGTAGGCAAAATATCGTAAATAGAATCGTGCGTACGAATAGGTAATGACAAGAAATAAGACTAAAAAACTTTATAAAAAATTCTTGACAAGAACTTTTCTAACAATAAGTTATGACAATAAAGTGATGTCATACTTTAAAAAAATTGTTTTACATTTTTAACCAAACACTTACAGCTGTGGATTAGGTTTCTTTATCTTCTAGTTGTATGATAGAGGGAGTTTAATGTAATGCAGGTGAATCTGTGCTCGCCAAACCCCTGTTCGGAGAATCACTACTGCGTGGACCGCGGCAACTCCTACACCTGCGAGTGCATCGATTGCAACATCCCGCCCAGATCGGTCAGCCTATGTTTTAACTTATGGAAATAATCATTCATACTTAAAACGCATAAATCAACCCTTGCATAACTTTGGAATATTCCTTTGTTTAATTTCTTAGTTTAATTTAGCACAGTTTCCATTAAGCACGCAATTCATATGGCTCTTTCTTAAAACCAAAGTTTAGGTCCTAAACAAATGTTTTTTACTATGTCATATTTGTTGAAACATTTACAGCCGTGCGACAACAATCCGTGCGCGCACGGCGGCACGTGCTGGAGCAGCTCTAATTCTTTCTACTGCTCCTGCCGTCCAGGATACACGGGGAAACTTTGCGAAGGCAAGCTATTATTATATATTTAGCTACATGTTACACTGACATAGTTTCATAGACTACAGCCCTTAAAGTGGATGTAAATGTAAATCACACATGTAAAAATAACACAAGCGTTCCGTTTCAGTCCATAGACACGTTGATCACTTTACACATCCTAAAGCAAGGTACACGTATATTTCAGAGGACTTTATTCTGGAACCGGTGGTGGAGGGTGAGGTTGGTGAGATGGGCGTGGGAGAGGCAGGTATGCGGTCGGAGGGGCGCGCAGGCGGCGTGCGAGAGCTGCGTCTCCCGCTCGGCCTCTACCACGACCGCCTGCACAATGTCTACATCGCTGCCGGCACGCTCGGCGCTGCCATTGCTATTGTTGGAGTCGTCGTAAGTGCTCATATTGTTGTATCTTGATTAAATCTTTATAGGGGCTATATTCGTAAAGTAAATTAAATAAATGTAAGCGTAAACACCAACGTCAGCTTGGGAGTTCAATATTTTAATAGAGTTGACTTTCTTTGCTTCTACTGAACTGATTCCTTCGTTTTTTTTTTTGACACCGAGTCAAACAAAATAAGAACTACGTGAGTCAGTCGATATCTTATAAAACAATTTTTCCAGGTAACAGCATGCCACTGCCGCGTGAATAAAACATACGCGCGTCTGCTGTCGCGTTTGTCGCGCGTGACAGAGGGCGGACCGCCGCACCACTGGCTGCAGGAGAAGCGCGGGTCTGCGCCCCCCGCCGCGCCGCCCGCCGCACCCCTCGACACTGCTGACATGTACTACACACTCGACTTCAGCGACAGCCAGAGCTCGCCTCTCATACAATAGCCATCACTCCTGAACTGCTCCGACGGGGAGCGGTTCAAGATTCAAATATAATGTTCAGTGTACAACTACTATTACTTCTCGCTACTAAACTAGCACCGGCCCTAGAGTCAAGGTAGCGCAAGATTGTCTTGGTCTACGCTTTCACTTTACCAATCAATTTACGTTATATTTTTATTAAATTATATATTTCCTTGTAATTGTTGTCCGCATTTGCCATTATGGCGTCCACTGGCACTTACGCTCTACCTCAGGGCCGCTGCGAATGGAATCGAATCGCTTTATCATGTAATTACACTGTGTTCGTGTGTCTAAATATTGTTGGTGTTTTTAGTCTTTACGTCAAGGTTAGATTTCGATAGTTTCTAATCCTAAAAATTGTATAAAAACGTTAAAATTTTACAATATTCAGTATTTTAAGCTTATGCTCAATTGCAAAATATTAAAAAAAATTGCTTGCCGCTTTCAAAACGTTTTATTATTTGTTTTATATCTGAGTTTAGAGAAAAAAGTAAATCAACTTGGCTTTGATCACGACTTCATTGGCGTATGAATGCTAATATTAAATTATGTAAATAAATGTATCCGGTACTTTTTGATCAAACGTTAAAAGGGACGACATGCTGATTATGAAGAATATGGTTAACTAAATTTATGTAAAAAGAGCTTTATTTAACAAAATTTAATCTTTTTAACTCTCTGTGTTTTAAATTTTTCGTCTTTCAGTGTTATATTAATTAAAATTATCTTTTAGTGTAATATTATTAATTTAGAAAAACTAGTGATAGTGTTACACAAATTTATTTTCTAATTAGATTATGTTATTCTAATTCATCAAATATTTTTTAAAAACTAATAATTATAAAAATACACATATTAGATTTAATATGCACATATTATGTCGTGTTTTGATTGATTTAGGTTTTTTAACGTAAACGTTAAATTAGTTATAATTTTAGCTGTGGTACCAAAATATCTTCTATTACATTAAAATTATAAACAATTAATAATTTCAATTCATATTAAAAATGTTTAATTCTTTGCAAGTTTAGGTTAGGTTGTTACGATATTATCACTACATTAATTAATTTTACATGATACCATGGTTTAGTTTGACATTAGATCAAGTAAGATTGAAAACGGAACTCATAGAAATTGTATTTTATCAGAAATATTTAATGTATGTGGCATTATAAGAATTTGACTGATCTTCAATGTAGGTAGTTTTACAATTTTCTGTCTTTGTAGTTTGCTTATGTATTACTTTATTAAGTAGTAGTTACTTTATTAGTAAGTCATGAATAATAAAATCGTTATCTTTGCTTCTATCTCTATGAATAACTATGCTTTCGAAACATACTCGTATCGCTTGTCGGTGTACATATGTGGTAAATTGTTGTTAAATTATGATAAGTAAATAAAGTCATTATGGAAGTTTAAATATTTATTTTTAATAAATGTAGGTATGTAAGATGTATGTAGATAATGTTACGAGCGAAGCAAACAAGGGATAATAGTGGCTTTCACACCATACGTCGAGAAAATAAATAAATTTTAGTGAGAACAATACCGTTTGTTCGTCTTAGTTTGGGTTTCATTTTTGTGTGGGTCTCATAGTAAAACACCTCGGATGTTTTGAAGAAAAACATTTTTATTTAGATTATAAACTTTGATAAAAATAATTATATTAATAATATTTTTATGACAACTTACAAATAATCATCATATAAAATAATAACGTAACATCTATTCGATTAAAAATTAAGTACAGTAAAATTTAATAACGAAAATGCGCAAACATTTTCATGATGTTTTCATAACTAGTGTGACTATCTGCTGGGCGAGTCCGCGCCGCGCCGGCAGAGCGCGCTGCCTCTACACTATACCTCAATCTTACCATTCTCTTCCACTCCGCCACCAAGGCGCGAGCTCCCTCTACACTAAACTCTGTTTAAACATTGCACAACACGGCGAAAGCGCCACCTGCCGACGACACCTCACGGACGCGCTCGCTACGCAACTCCTACACGGCTCTACGCTATTGCTACTGACGTTTGTGACTTATGACGAGATTCAAAATCACGATCTAAAACCATTGTAAGTAAACATTAAAGCTGCACAATTTATAATAATAAGTACATATAAATAAATATCATTACATCGATACGTATAAGTAGGTAAAATATAAAACAATGTTAGAGTCCGCCTCGCACGAGAAACGTAAATGCAGACTTTGAGCAATGAGATGCGTTAAAATAAAACAATTATATTTCATATAGAGAGATTTCAATTTACTTAAAAATAGTGAAGATATATTAACGAGTGTGTAAAATATAAGTTGTTTCCAAGATAACAATTTGTTCGCGCGCATAAAACAACCGCAGCGCAATTGCAGCTCAACATATAAAAACAATAATACATATTATAATGAGAAGTATCAATAGCATTATCTTAGATTTGATTATAATATACTCGATTGAGAAAATGATCATAATGTAACAAACTATACTAAATCTCTACAGCTAAGGTAAGTAATCTAGTTTATGTCATAATATGGCAGTTAATCGAACCGTCCGCACTAGGCACTTCTAACAACATCTTGGGCAACTTTGTCTGCGACCAACCCCTTTGTGAAAACAGAACCTGGTTCTAGATTTCGAATAAATCGGTGGAAAAACACACTTAGAGTAATAAATAGAACAATTTGAAAAATATTATCCGTTACAGATCAATGGGTTCAGTTTACATTGATATACATGTTTGAAAATGATGCAATAAATTTAGTTCTAAAACATAAAACATTCATTTATAAAGAATAAGTCACGACGAAAATTCAAGTCAGGTTCTTACTTGATGCTTAAGTGTCCTCAAGGCTCGATTACTAACGTAATGAAAAAGAAAATATTAAAATAATAAAAAACTATTAAATCAAATAAAATCTAAAATCGTACACATACCACTCCCCACAATTATAATGTTAAACTTGCAGATTGAACTTTGTGACTATGTTGACTTTGTGACTACATACCTACGGAGACGACAGGGCGCGCCGCAGTGGGCGCGGCGCGACTTGGCCGTCGGCGACTGTAGCTTGTCCATAAATTAAAAATCAATTTTTATTGCTTCCGTTTATCAACTGTCATAAATCTTGGCAAGTTGATCTTGTAAAAAAATTAACCCAAATTAACAAATTTCTTTTAATGGCTTGAAGAACGGAATTTCTGAACGTTTTTGACCTTAAAACTAATATCAACTTTACTAAATGATTGTATTGAGCGAGCTTATAAAAGCAAACTTATTTATAAAACTTAACAAAGTGGATGGCATTTAATTTGACTTAACTCACTTATAATAAAAAATAACATTATTTTTACGTCAAAGGCACATTATATTCCTTATTGACTGTAGATACTATCTACATGTTATAAAATGTTTGTGACAAGAATTTCTTACTTTATCACCATGGCAAGATTAAAAGGTACCTGTTGAAACAATAACTACAATCTAGAATGATAACCGAGTGAATGGCACGCACGTTACAATTCCTCTACGCAGCAGATCATTTCTCATTACATAAGTATTAAAAAACAACTCTCAAACGTCACTTTAGTTCCGACTCATCAAAATGTTTCTTGCCATCGTCAAATCGTCGCACGATGTTATGTAATTTCATAAGGCACTAAAATATGCATGTATTAACAAGTCGGTCCCTCTAGCGCTCGTCGTTTAAACGACGACTGACTAAAATTTGTGACATTCGGTTTGTATTTAAGACAAAGTATGGTGAAACACTTAATAGTAAATTTCAATCTGAGATCGACAATTTTTGAGACCTTATCATATAAATTATGAGTGTAAATGGGGATGTTAAGACGACCCTTCGCATAATCCGCCACAGATGACCATAATAATTAAATATTTCACATAAAAACATTAGTAGAGAGCGCATTGAGCAGGCGAAGAGAGGATCCGTCCGGGAGCGTCAGACGTGGGTGCGGCGCGAGTATGGGCGGGCGTCGGGCACGACGCGGCGGGCGCGGGCACGACGCTAGTGGTCGAGCGGCAGCTCTACGAACGTGATGTCGTAAAGGGGCTCGTCCTCGCTGGCACCGGCAGGCCGGACTTCCAGCAGGAACAGGTCTTCATTGCAGTAGTATGCCAGCATCTCGTCGTCAATTTTGGCCGTAATCCTAAAAAATATTTAGACGAGATTTATTATAAGACGTTATTGATGTTAAAAAGATATGTATGATATTGCAATATCTTTAATTAAGTTTAATAAAAAATTACATCATTCTCTATTGTAATTGAAATGCTATTTTTTATTAAAATGCTACTAATTAATGTGGAAAATAATTTTAGTGCATTTAAATTATAAAAATGTCAGTTTTGCATGGAGGTATCAAATTAATGTGTAGGTATAATCAATTACAAAGCGATATATAGTTAAAAGGACATTTCGTAAATGAAGCAACGTGAAGTTAGTGGCGCGCCCTCAGGACAAGCGAGGCCTTATTAACGCGAGGCGGCCGGTATGTAATCATGAAACTGTCTGACGCCAATGAAAACCACTTACCCTTTCTTGTTCTTTCGATAAAGATTATTTATTGCCGAACTTGAAATTTTGTACTTATTCTCAATCTGAAAATGAGCAAAAAACAAACAAAATTACAATGGGCCTTTGGTTTTTAAACCGAGACGTCTCGTCTGACGGATCGACGTTGGCTCAGTAACCGGTCTAGTGGTTTTGCAAGGACAATTTTGAAGTCTCGCGAGGACCCCGCGAATGGTCCATTGCGGCGGCCGGCCGCGCGGGTGTTAATTACAACATGCAGTTATGATGATCGTGTGTCATAAGTATTAGACGGGGTTATGAAGCGCCACATCGGTTACGCGGCGCCGCGGGCGGCGGGCGGCGGATACCCGCGTCCCCGGCACCCGCGGCGCTGACGAAGCGTCTCGATTCCTTTCGTTTACGTTAACATTCGATTATAAAAATACGTTCATAAACGAATATCGATATCACGAGTAACCGAGAAGACATCAATGTCCAATTCGCTCATTCGTGCTCTGCGGTTAGCTAACATCACCAAGGTTATTTCTCGCTCGCCGCGGACGGCAGCTGCATTCTTGATCCGTAACTTTGACTTGTTTAGTGCAAATACCGGTCAATGTGACGTATCAAGCGTGTGCGGTAAGAGGCAGAGGGACTCACGGCGTGCAGCAGGCCCTGCGTGGTGGGCGGCGCGACGTGCAGCGGCGTATATACATCATCGGTGTCTTGGCGCACGTACAGCATGACGCGCTCGCTAAGTGGCGGCGTGCCGGTGCGCGCACGTTTACCCAGAACGCCCTCCAGTTCCAGCGAGTCCTTGCGGTCGCTGTACGGAGACAGTCCGCCCACATCCGATCGGTAACTGAAGTGGGAAATTCAAATTTAAATTTCTTTTAAAAATAGCAAGATAAGTCGGGAAGAATAATCACAAATGACGAGTATTTAAACATAAGTTTATGAAGTTAAAGTGGATAGCAAAATCTAGTAACGGTTTTAGAGTCCGCAACAACATGCAACAGGCATGAAATGGCCGGCTCCACTGGTGAAATACTAAGACCACACAAAATAAATGCAAGAAGTCGAAGCAATTCCGCGTTTCGTATGCATACCGGAGGACTGATATTGGTCTTCTCCTTAACATTCTTATCTTGTGGTGAAGGGTTAGAAAAGGATGGTAGTTTTGACAGAGAAGAGGGCGCATAGGAAGGAGAATTAGTCTCTTTATGTGCGTTCCCTCCTCTGTCGATGAAAGGTAGGCGACGCATCTGCAAATGCGGAGGTCTATGGGCAGCGGTCGTTTCGCTATTTTAGCGAATTCAGGTGTCCGCTTGCTCGTTTGTCACCTTATACTTTAAAGAAAAGGTAATATTATTTAGTCGATTAACTTACGCAGGGGCGTCGGGTGGGAAGTGATTGTGGAATTTCAACGCTGGAACTTGCGGCTTCGCTGCATGAAGGAGGAAAGGCGACGCTCCCTTAAGATGGGCCTCTGCTAGAGCCGCTTCGTCGTGTCCGTAGAAACCCTGAATATCCATTCCGGCTAACTTATCAATATCTTCTGCCGGACTGAACAGCACTGGAGGTTTCGAGAGGTCCGCCATGGAATAGAACTCGCTACGTTCTGTCACCGGGTGATATATTTCATCGAGCTTCTTTCTATTTGTGGCCGACAATTTCCTTTTCGCTGCTCTTCTCTCTTCATCTCTTGTTTTTCGTTCAGCGCCCTTCAACAGTTAAAACGACACATTGAAATAAAAATAGAAATAACTGGCATAATAAAATTAATAATTGAGGACAATACGTATTTCGCCTTACCTTATCACAAAACACTTTTATCTGGCAGTATCCTCTGTGATAAACTTGCGTGTCTCTCGGATCTTCAAAGGTGTCGATTTGAATATGAAGTGGAAGGCCCTGCAAATTTTTGTTTTTAAATATTTACACATTTCTAAATTTTACAGAAAACTTAAATAACAGTTATGTATATGCTCGTGTCTCTCAGTTTTACTATCACACCTTTCTCCATCCGCCTGCATTTATCAGTCACCATAAACAATTAGAGAACCATTCAAACAAATTGTTTTGACTAAAATGATTTCACGCTTGATATCTACGGTTATCTTACTATTCTAACAAAAAAACAGTTTTTTAATAAACGTTCACGAGGGATAATTGCGATAAATTTACGAATAAGGAAAAATATGCACGTGTCTGAATCGAATCGCGTTAAAACGTCTTAATTGCGTCAGTTCGAGGTCGAGCGTCGTCACTGGGCACGGTGCGAGCGCGAGCGGCCAGCGGGCAACGGACATGTTGCAAATAGACATTACTCGCTCCCGCTACCGCTTTTGTTGCAGTACCGACCCACCCTGTGTATAATGTCGCGCTACGCTTATCGAAGCGTCGCCGACAACACGGTTACCGACCTCTTGATTGAAGAAGTCTCATCGTAACTTTAATTTACATACTTTTAGTGAAGTGTTTAAATTAATATTTCTCGCTACAAAATTACATTCCCACTATGTTTCTGTAATTAAATAAACGTTGATATACTACCTTCAATAACCTAATTTGTGAAATGTGTCATAGAGTTTCTAGTTATTAAGCAAATTATTTGAAATTTCCTTTAGCAGTTCTCATTTTTACTGACCTTGACGCCTTTTTGACTGCTGAAGTCCGTACTTAGACACTGCACTGCAATGTTGATCTGAAAACAATAAATACATACATGAAAAATGTAACAAGTAGTAAAATCTAATTTAACAAATTATATTTAATAGTATATGTAAGTATTTTAACCTAAACAGTAACAAGAATGTTTTGATAAATGCAACTGATAATGGTTATCCAAGCACCGTCCTGTCTCGTGATGAATTCTTCCGGCGATACAAAAAGGTTTAATAACCGGGATTGGTTTAATGAAACTCATTGAAGTGCGCTGTATTACAGTGTAGGGTGGTTTTTATGCAGTAGCCGGTCGGTCGGAATCGCACCACACCGCGCCACTCATTACCGCGCTCTATGCAAATGACGCCCCTCACGTTTTTACTGTACACCGCCGTCGCCACCGCCACCGATCACTGTCACAACGCATATTTACGATCGCAAACGGCTCGCATCCGCTATGCTTTCGTGTAATAATTAATAATTAGCGATGATACTTATCGATTCAATGCAAAAATAAAGTTTTACGATATTAACATCGACCAGTAGCAGCTTCGTTAGTTTCTCACAGTACTAAAACGCTCATTCAATTTCCGCTGTATTGTTTTTAGTTTAAGCTCCAATGTTACTATTGAATTCTAATGATAAGATACACATGTAATTAAATGCTTAACGACTTAAGTCGGCTTCGCGTCGGTAACGTGGATACACTCCCGTAATGGTCTTTCACGTTGTTTTTGCTCGCGTCGAAGGAGTTTCATTATATATGCATAAAACTGTCTTTGTGCTTCCATGTTCCTATATTATAGCAACTACAGCCTTTACACTGTACATGGTAGCGAGGAAATCAACGTTAATAAGCGTCGCCGACATAAAAAGGTTAATTAGAATACCGCGCTGCTTCAATACGAAATAAATAATAAAGTATTATTTTATCGAGGACGTTTCATGTCCAGTAATATTTACATTAATTAAAGATATTCATTTTTGTAATGTTAAGATCTTATTTTTTGCTAACATAAATTTTCCCAAGAATTAAGAAAGAGAGCAAAACTTGTGTAAAAACGGTAATGCTAGTTTAATTATAATAATAATGGCTTGCGATGCAGCGCGTTCTCTGAGAGGTATGGGATTCTTTGTACGTTGTGCAGTAATCATTTTTTGTGGCGCGGACAAAGCTATACGACCCAATATGGAGACAAGTTTCAATTAAATTGATCCTTAATTAGCGCAATAAAATCATGATCCACATTTTAATTTCTTAAAAAAAGATGACCGTTCCGTACTTACAATATGTCCTTTTTAATATATGTGCATATTTATTCATAGCAGAGGTAATTTAATGTTTACTTGCGGCTATTTCTTTACGACGCTTATTTCTATTAAATTATGGTTCCACTGCTTTGTATGTTAAATATTACCAATGCATATTAAGTGAATAGTTTTATGTTACCTCTTATGGTCTTGATAGTTTGTAGATTTTCTTATTTTAGTAAAAAAATAAATATTTGATGTGAAATCGTCTCATATAAGCAATAATATAAAATAACAAACAAACACTACGGCAAAGGTAATTTTTAATACTTTGAAAATTTTATGGTAACCTTATTAATTAAAAGTATAACTAAATTTATTAAAATTTTATTTTTAATCAATTAAATAGTTTATAAATAAAATAGATAAAAACCATACCTTGGCAGCGCTTTCGAGTGGGTTCCAGTAGACGGCGATGGCGTTGTGTGCCACCTCCTCGATGCATCCAGCGAGGCCGATGCTGTTCTTAGTGTCTGCAATAAAACAAAACATCGTCATTCATCTTGTCCGAACGTATAATTGTAGACAATGCATGTGGAGATTTCGATTAAGATTTTAATGCACAATACGTCATCGACGACGGAAATTTATTTCTACAAGGCGTGAATAATAACACGATATCATTGATAGATTCGCGACAAGGGACAAGGTTCTCTCATCCTGGGGAGCACCACCTTATTGAATGGATGTTCTTGACATTTAAACATATTAGTGAATATTAAATAATGTACAACGAAGCCGAGGATTATTTATTTACTTTACAGGATAATTTTTCAGTTTTCAAATTGCTCTTTAGATACAACGAATTGCTATTTCTATTTTTTTCCCTAATGTTATATCGAGTAACGAGTAAAGGTATTGTGATTCTATTATACTCAAGAATATTAGGATGCTTTGTCTAATTTTTACCATTTGGTGAAATATGAAAAGCACGAGAATTTATTGGCAATGTACATTTTTAATTTGAATATTGAGAGCAGTTCGTGACTTAGCACCCCCAATCTATACGGAGGAGCGGAGTTAATGTTGATATGGAGGTCGTTAGTGAGTAATCGCGAGATGGCGCGTCGTTCGCGACGGTGGCGTGGGCCGTCCTATCAGCGGGGCCGCAAGCTGTGCGGGCGCGCGACCGCTGACGTGTTTATGAGCCGTGGAGTACTGCCGCCCGCCCTCAGCTTGCCTTATTGTTTGACTGGCTTTAACAAATTTACGACACAAACTAGTGTTCCTGCTATTCGGCGCAAACTAACACCTACATATTCCATTGTAATTGTTAGGTCCTGTTTAGTCGTGACTACCAACATAAGTTTAGTTCGTCGGTACATTTGAGAACTTATCTAGTTGTCTTTTAAGTAAGCTTAGTAATATTTATTAGACTAAAAGTTTCCAGCTCTCATTAAAAACATTATCCAACTGTTTCTTTTAATTTAAAAAAAGGAAAAGGTAAACATGTAAACAAGCTAATATTTTATCTTAATATAGTATTGAAGGATTATTTCCTTCAAATTCAATGAATCCTGTGTAATTAGATGTGCCTGTTGATGACGTTAACCCGCTGGGTCACGGCATCCGGTATTCACGGGATGCTGTCTTAATGCAAATATATTTAACTTTGCTAAAGTGCAAATGTTACTCGTAACGTTAAAGGTCTTGCTTTCGCCTGTTGCCAGCATTAGGATATAATCAGCAAAGCCGATAGCAGATAGTTGATGAGAGTATAAAATGCCATAGATAACTAAACTACTTAAATTGTTTCAATCTAGAAGAATCTGTGAAATGTTCTAATCGAGAAGTAAAAAACACAAATATCGCAAAAACCTATATTGTAAAATAAGTTTATTAATTTATGTTTAAAGTAAATGCATGTAGTATATTATGTTTGATTTTATGAATTTTATGTAATACACATGTATTTTATTGGGCGTAATGTAATTTCATTTTGGTGCCGGCGTAAATTTCGTAGCAGTGTTGGTGTTTGTTTTAAAGGGAACAGCGGTTGCGTCGTGTCGACTCAGCCGAGCGTGGGACGAGCGAAAACTGTCTAAAGGCATAGCAGTGGAAGTGAAGAAGCGATGCTGCAACGGGCAGTGGACACGCAACGCAACAACAAGAAGACATGCAGGTAATCGGAGAACGTATTGTGCCGGCGCGCGGTGCGTTGCAGCCCCTCTGTGCCGCGGCGAGGCCTGCCTCTCCCCGCCTCTCACTCGCCGCGCACAGGTGTCCGATATCGCCCTTGACGCTCCTTCCAAGTTCGTTCAAAGCATATTTTTTTACTTGTTCGTTCTTCTTCGAGGAGTTTATATAAGAAATCTGAAATACCTTGCATTTTCTCTTTGTGAGCATTATAGTTTAGTTAGGGTTGTGAATTGAACTTAATGTTTTGTAAAAAATTTAAAAGTTTAAAACCCCACAATTACGATACCCAAGAATTCCGCATTTCTTGAATACTAGATATTTCTAAATGTTTCATGTTCATAAAAATCGACGACCAATAACTTAACAATGTGTTAGCATCGTGTTGATTTAAAGAAGAATTAACGAATACATTTTTTACAAGGTTGTCAAAACAACGAAATAGAGCTTCAACACGGACTTTGTCTCATACAGTTCCAGTATACATAAATATCGTTAGTACACGGACAGTGATATATTTCTCCGACACCCACATTTATTTTTGCCTTATATGGTCTTAACCGACAAAATTCGGTGGTTTTTAGATATTATTTCATTTTGTATAATAACATCAACAGAGTAAAAAACACAAAATTTGACTAACATCGAGATAAGGTAAAAACCTTGACATTAAACTTGGCCCGACCGCGCGAATTAATGGCTTCCATGTTTTTATTTTCCTTGAGATTAAATTTATAGGCAGCGCTTGCGGCGGTGTCACTCATTACAAATGCTTTGAGCCTCAGTTAAGCAATGTTAGAATGTGTAAAGTGTCATATATCAGCGCTGTTTACTCGCGCTGAGGTGGCCGATTAATAAGCAAGCATTCCGCCGATGTCGATGACGCAAGCCTCTATTCGTTCGATTCTCCGGCGTGGCAATAAAACGAATTCACATTTAATTTTACCCGTGCTAATAGACTTAGATAGTCTTTACATTCGAACGCATCGAATTGAATTTGTATAAAAACAGTCGTTTATTTTATCAACATTG
The DNA here is from genome assembly GCF_912999745.1 of Papilio machaon. Taxonomy (NCBI): domain Eukaryota; kingdom Metazoa; phylum Arthropoda; class Insecta; order Lepidoptera; family Papilionidae; genus Papilio; species Papilio machaon. The sequence goes on from NC_059987.1 coordinate 5,123,377, forward strand.
TTCGACGGCTATCGAAACGCTTGAGAACGTCACGGCAGCACCATTACTGGCGACGATAACTCTCGCAGGTCGGCGGAGGCGCGAGGCGCGAGGTGCGAGGCGCGGTATCGGGCGGGGGCTCATCGCGCAATTAACATGCTAATGAACGGCTCCCCGATATCATCGCGGTAATTATGTCCGCTTGCGACTATATCGTATGCTTGCTTATATTTTCAACGTTCATTTTAGACAAGCGACTATATCATGCGATCAAGCTATCGACTGTGTTTATATCGGGACTTAACAAAATGGATACGGTGATACGGGACAGGTGTTTACTGCTTCTCCGAGATGGAGGTTTCTCACGAATTTTTATGATTTCCTGTTAGTCGGCCGTCGCGTTCATAGAGCTCGTGTCGGATATCTTTATTATATCGTTTTACTTAACCTCGCCTCGTGGAAACGTAACATTCTGTTTTATATCTCTAATTTAGTTGAGACAGAATGTGTCATTACGAGCGAAGGTAACATAAGACCGTAGTGGCGGGCGACGGGCAGGGATGAGGCTAGGCGGCAGCGGCGCCACGATGTTTATTTTTAGACGGGCCGATTGATAGGTTCGCCAAGCGGTGTGGGCCGCGGACGATGCGCGTTATTTATGCAAATGTCCTAACGACACATAATGGTGGGTAGCGGGGCGCGCGGCGCGTCTCCTCTGCCTGCAGTGCGGTAATTAGGTGCTGCGTGCGCCGCCCTCGCCCAGGCCCTCGCCGCACGCAAATCTTCACCGCCATGTTTCTGTGTCGCCTCGAGCACGACCGATCATGTTTTTCTGCGGTAAATATCGTGTCTCGGTCTCCCTATGAGCTACCGTTCGCCCGTCGTATGCTCGCGGAAAATGCAAGGAGTCATTGTGATTTTAAATTACTAATTTGTATTGTAATTATGACTCGGCACGCAACATGGCGTTATTTTGTAAAAACACATCGGCAATCGATCGTTTCAACTCACCGGCGTCGAGTATTCTTTGTTTCACTGAATGCTGCCTGCCGTGCCAGAACTGCCACGCTTTGATCTCGTCTTCGGGGGATTTTTCCTCTCTGAACATCAGCATAACCACGCTCTGAAACAAAATACAATATTAGCTGATTATATTCTAAACTCAATTATAACTCGCATACAGAGTGTGCATCGCAAGATATTAAATATAAATAAACCGTATAAATGTACACTATCGCGATAATACTCATTAGAAACGCCTATATAAAGGTATGGCTCCATTTAATTTATCGCAAGCTTTAATGACAGAAGCAAAGGCGAGCGATGCCGTGAGCATTTCGCGAATAAACTGGCCGCGATTACGTGCAGCATTTCTCAGTTATTAAGTTAAACGAATACGATTACGTCGTCGAGACGGGCATCTTAATTCCATATTTCATTTGAATGCCCTTCACAATACTCGGATGGTCGTCGCATGTTTCCGTTGCGTTGTATAAGTGAAATATGTCGTTAGGACGATTTCTATGAACGGGTTAGAAAATGAAGTGAAAAAGAAGTAAGTTGCGCCAGGCGTGGTGCCAGTCCCGGCCATATAGGGCTAACGACGAGAAAGCACCGATCGTCGCCTCTGATTGATGGATCGACGATCGCCGATCGACGAGGCGAGTTCGCCCGCCCGCGCCCTACCTACCTCCGAAACTTATTCTCATCATTTTTCTTATAATTTTTAAAGCTATATTTAAAAAGTTATCATGGAACTGCCGACTGTACGAAACTTTTAAGTTACCTTTACATCTTTACAGTCGAGCCGTATTATTTTTTGCACTCAACAGTTACGTGATCGAAGTCATTTTGTTTTATAAAGATATCGGGCAAGTTTCGTATTTTATGTCTTTTTCATTTCCAATTTTGGATCGTACAGTCACGTACGAGGACATGCCATGAATAAATTAGTTTTTCAACAATATTGTAGCTGTAGTGCATTAAGAAGTTTTCGTAACTTGTGCCTACGCATCGTGTATACTCAGAAAGCTTAGTCTACGAAGATAAAACGCTCGATACCATAACGGCGGTGTTATCGCGCGGGAATCGCAATTAAATACGGCAAGGACCTCGGTTACGGTATTGGCGACGCGCAATAAAAACAAAGTTTTATTGTGAACCGATGTATTTATGAGTAATTCGCGTCGGCGAATAGCGACGCACTTCTATAAACGGGACGGCGGCTTTCTCCGGACATCGGGCGTAAACTGAACGGAATCATGCATACTAATAGATAACCCGCTTATAAAATTGTAACGGTGCAGTTCGACTCTACTACACATACCTAATCGCCGTTACTAAATATAAACATTTACTGCTTTACAAGAATTCCCCAAATTCATAGGTAAATACATAATGCATGCATAACTGTAAACAAAAATTAGATGGTAGGTCATATCTTATCTGTATTCATATGCCACCAAAACGAGGTTTATTAGTTTTTGACATTTTTATGGCACGTATTTATTTACGCCAGAATTTGTAGTTATATCTATCTCGTAAGTAGCAGCAGTACATTTTAAGCTGTTGATATAAATGATTCATGAGGTCTACTGGGTAATTTAAGGTCTAACTCCATCCAGTTGTAATATTTTACGTAACTTAATACCTATTTTATATTAACAATTGGCACCGAACAATGTCGCTATTGTTGTTTGACAGAGACACGGAGTTACAACTGGGGCTTAAATGACTGAATTACGCAACGTGTCATAGACAAGTCTCAGTTTTATCGAATTAATGTTTCTCGTTTACTTTATTACTTATTGAAATGTTATCAGTGCCAACTATTATGGTGTCGACGATAATAGGTATTTAAAATAATAAATTTCATCTGATTGACTTACGGATACTGATAACAGCCGTGTTACATTTTCTTACGATTAACAAACCCCATTCTCATTAGACTCCGTGCGATATTTTTTTAAACATCATTATTAATACTTCCGTTGAATACTAAATCAGATAATAAAAGTAAATTTTATTAGAATATTCATACAAGTTAATTGATTGGACAATCTAAAGGTCGGTCCTATCCTTGATGGTCAAACTAATGTTTCCGACTACCGTCATAGTTTAAACATTTTGGTGGTATTCAACGATGTGTCATCGATTTAGTTATGTAATCGATTTTTTAAATGTAATTGTTTTCTATCCTAATTGTTATATTATTACGTTTTTTTATGTTATTTGCAGTGCATTTTAAAGTGTATTGATGAAGTATTGCATGTTAGATTTTTTTCCTGATTTCCCCTAATATATGAAAAGACATTTATACAATTTTAAAGTTCTAAATGTTATTAGTTACAGCGGCCATATCACGGGCGAGAATATACATTTAGAGGAGGTATCGTAAATAATTCCGATACACACACAGACAATAACTGTTAATTGCATATACTATACGTATGTGCAGTACATGGAAGTAGCTATATGTTTCGCAAGAGTTTTGAGTTCTCGAACCAGTTACCTCCAACTTTTCGGACCGTCAATTAATTAATCGAGTGTATCGACATTCGACCCGATTTCAGGAGCCCAGACTCGGTTGACAATCTTAGTTATCTGATTAAACACGCTTTCTCTCCGCGTGTGTGAGGCACGCGGCTCGACGCTGTGCTGTGCCCGCAGTACGGTCGCACGACCGCCTTTATTTCATCACTTTATTTGAATAAATAACCACTCGTTGCATTTTTCATGCATAATACACAAGTCGATTGTTATCTAAGGCTTACGCGGGACATCTCAAGACGTATCGTTAATCAGGGGTAAGTGTAATATGTTTCTGATAAGAACAACTTCCTGACATTGACAGAGCTAGATTAAGGTGTCTTTTATGTGGAGACAGATTGGTTATAGTTAAGTTAGCTTTCATATTGGAATAAGATGTAGTGCGGTATCTACATTTTACGTATAAATGCTGAAGACAGAAACATATGCCCGACTACGTAAGATTACCAGACAAAAATTACCTCTTCTAGATCATTAGACGCAAATACACAGTTGTTATCTTCGTTACATTAGACGCTATCTATTCTAAATTCTATTTAACTGAAAATATAAAGTAATATCCGCTATAAAATACTGTGAATTTAATTAAAATAATATCGACGATGATAATGAAATGTTAAAAAACAACATAAAGTCCTGGAAAATTATTTACAAAGAAATAACTTCGCCCAGATACGTGATCAATTATATTACATTTAGTATTCATAAAGCGTACAGGCAGATATAAAGGAAATGATCATTTCGTTTCACACGAAGGCAGTTATTGATCTCATTCCAGATAAATGTTCTAATTAAAACTCGTGGCCGCGCTTGTACCCACTTTGTTTCTGTTCGCGGCGCAATTTCTCTTTGGTGTCGCTAAGAATACTTAAGAAATGGACCTATAAGAAAGTCAAGAAGTCGTCTTACAACTTTTTAAATTGCACAGAGTAAATCTTTATAGAGCTAATTTTGCTCTTTTCGCATATTTGAGGTATTTTTTAATACCGTAACTGGCCCTAGAGTGGCCTTCATTTATCTTATGAAATGAATATTATGGGTACTTGAAACTTGTTCTGAATTAAAATCACGTTTGGGAAATCGAACATATTACGAGTAATAACATATAATATTAATAAATATATTTATCTAGACTTACAAACAGGAAACTGTGTTTTGGAAAAGTTAACTTTAAATTAAATTAAATCATTGTTAACAATTAAAACAGTAATACATTTACACAGGAGTTACACTTTTTAGGCTAAAAACTTAAGTATGTCAGAAAAACAACAGACTTATACTATAATTTTATGCAAAAATATGTTTTCAACTGAAAAAAACTGCAAATTCACAGATGAATGGCATTAAAATTTCCCTAACCGGTATGTTACATTATCAAATTGAATATAATTAAAACATTATCTGTTACGCATACGAGCATGGAGCGTTACAAGTAGTGCGTGGCAGTAAGTAGCGGAACGCGTTATACATGTTCGCATCATTTGTTCCTCAACCACTGCACGCAGCATGTTAAGTAATATTGTTATGCAGGAGATGATCAGTGCACTCGCTTTCCTCCAATCGTGCTTTTTGTCGGACTCCTCGTTAGAGCGGGTGCGGCCGCTGCGGCCATCCATCAGACCCTATCGCCTTTATGACAATTATTTATGTTTACCGCCCCGCGAAACTATTCCACTTACAGCTGAGCTTTATCGATAGAGCAGAAGTAATGTCCCGACGTCGCGATACGCTATATCTGATACGGATACGTCTGTTTGTTAAGTGCGCCAGTTTTGCTAGTTGTTTTAACGCCCCGGTTATTTGCTGCGAATGTTCTCCGCGGTGAATGTCGGTTTCGACATAAATTCTGAGCGGAACTGTGGGTGTAGCCGCCGAGAGTTCGCTCCTAGAATACGTCTTGGTATTTATTTCGCATCAAACGAGATTTATCAATGGCCGCTGTCGGCTCGTAAATAAAAGAAGTCGCGCTCGAGTAACACAAGTGGGGATTACATTGATGCTCGCTTTGTTTGACAATGACGTAAATGAATAAATATTGATTATCTTAACTTAAATAAATATTTTGAACTTTAGAATTCATTTTGTAAACCGAATAAAGAATAATTTCTTACAAAATCAATGATAAAAAAACAGTAAATTACATGTATTAATTACATTTTTATGTATGAATAGATGTATGTATATTTGTATATGGACATTAGAAGGAGGCGGATAACTAGGATCATTTGAAGCAAATACCTTTTACAATATCAAGAAGTCACGGACGAACTTACTTTTTATTTAATGAATTCATGAGACAAGATGAAAACCGGATTAAAGTTCATAGAGTAATAACTTATCCAAACATAGTCAGTTGTTGCTTGACAACTTTGGACTAATTATTATATAAGAAAGTATCAATATATATACACTATTGCGTAACACACGCGTTTTTTTAATAATCACGTTTTATAATATTCTACACATGGATATTTTTCATATGTATTGATATTTAATAAAAAGGAAAACAGTATGCTGAGTACAAGGTATATAAAGTGAGAGTTATATATAGAAATTTATGTTAAACAGCATAATGTGGATGTGCCCCACGCAATAGTTTGGAGCCGGAGGGCAGAGCTCAAGATTACTAGAGATGGGGAGCTTCCGTCGCCGACAAATTGCCCTGTTCCCTCCCCTGCTCTGCTCACGCCTTTCCCCGCATCCGGCGTATAGCCTTCGTTTCTCATTCAACGTAAAGTCCAAGACCTAAAATTACTTATATCCTTGCACGCCTCATAGTCATACTATTACTTATTAATAAATAGTAATCATCTTTGTTTTGTTTAATTTTTTTTTAGCTATCAACGGAAATTTGTTCTGTGTTTTTATGTTTGTTTTACAATAAATGCAAAAGAATATTTGTATACAAAGTATTCTGATTTAGCTGGACATAATACTTTATTTCTTTGTTTTGAAGAAGGAATAAGAATAACTGTAACGTAAACTGTGGCAATTTGAAATTTTACTGTCGTGGATATTTGTAATTCCTACTTTCAGAAAAAAAATATCTAATGCAATTGCTCTATAGATACGTATCATTGTCTATAGAATTAAAATGCTAATGGAGTAGCTAGTTACCACTAAACCTCGATTAAATCGGAGCAGTTCCCGCGATCCGTCCGGCGTCGGATTAAAATCCAAAGTCGCGTCGTAACACTAATCTGCTCAAATGTCGAAAGGAAATGTCGGATTGTACGCAGGGCTCCGGACGAGATGTGATACGCGAGACGTCCTACTCGGACCTACAGCTTAGAGTGCGTCCGATAAAGCTGCCGCGACGGCCATCGACGGCAAACACTACGTGTGGCATTTTATCCGTTGTATCATATTATGTTACCGAAACACGAAATTTTTACACAATAAACAAACAAGCATGGTATATCACTGAAGATTCAGAATATGTAGTTATGTTATTAAAAGGATTGGTCTTTTAAACATTTTATGCGTTTTTAACCTTTATCACATTAGTCTATTCAACCCAAGAGTTTGATACGTGTGCAAAAGATATAAATGATTAATAGACAATAAGTAACAAAAGTAATTTGCTTATTGCGAATATGGAACAATTGGATCGTTCAATCATTACGATTATTTTGGTTCGGCATTAAGATAATCGAAGCGCGGTGTGGCGGGCGAGCGTTGCGAAACCGAACCTTATATCTCCTAATGCCGCTGATTACAGCCTCACGCTGGCCCCGATGCTATCTCGGAGTGACGCTAAATACGCGCGCTGTGACACTTCCAATATCGAAACAATGACGAACCCCGCATTACGCAACGCGCGCTCCGGCCAGCGCGGCGCGGCTGTCATTCAAACTATAGATTTAGACTAAGTGAAAGTTTATTTAAGTTCAGCCTTTCATTTAGCGACCTGAAATACGATTGATTCATTTCTTTTAGATACTTATTACATTTTATCTTTAATCATATGTAAATAACCGACTGGATATGATTTATTTCGCACGCCGTACATTACTTTCACCTTTATATTTTCCATGTCGAGCAATTCACTATCTTATATTTGGATATGAGTTCAAAATTGAAACATAATTTCTTTCACATCGATTTTAACTATTAATTTCTTTAAATCAAATTTTAAAACTAAAAAAAGTAAGTGAATTGAAAAACAAAAACAAAACGTACATAAGAACGTTAGATTTTAACGATAAGAATAGTTGCGTGAATATTACCGAATAACTCGTAATGAGTAACGTAACAGTTATAGAAGGTAATTACGTGCGCCTGAAGCTGAATATGAAACGTTCACGCGCCGTCGAATCGCATGCATTTGTCTAGATATGTTTCACTATGTAAACAACGGACCTTCACGAATTCTTTTTCAAAATGCACTTTGAGTGTTTAGGACCAATTTGTTAACACTAATGGTCGGAACACAGACATTTTCTCTTAAATTTCATCATCATCATCAACCTGCCCTTATCCCTATGGAGGGTCGGCATAGTATTTACTACTCCTCCATACATCTCTACCAGCCGTCATATATAAATTTACCTCCTTCTTACGCATATCCTCTTTTACATTATATCTTTCTCTTAAATTAAATCAACACGAAATATTACTGTTTTATTAAGTACTAGTTTTTGCCCGCAACTTCGTCCGCTCGGAATTAAAAAAGTAAGTAAGTAAATAGCCTATATGTTTTTCCAGTGTTCTATATATGTGCCGAATTTCGTCGATATCTGTTAAGCCGTTTTGGAAATACTTAGTAACAAACAAACATCCAGACAAATGTTTATAATATTATTATAATATGATTAGTGTTTTTGACACATATAAATTTAGCTCTTACTGCTTCTTTCACAGAATCTTTAAATACGTTTTTTACAGATTTTAGATGATTTTATCTTCTGTGCGTGTTAAACGTGTTACAAGGATAATGGTGGAACCGTAGTAGCCTTCGGGATAAGATCAAAAGAGTAGGTACTTTCATTTCCAAGCTTAACGGAACACCGCGCTCTGAGATAATTGTGTTTTTTCTTTCATCGTTGCAGACAGATTGCTATATGATAAAATTTTATAACGAAAAACAAAACTGCCAAAAAAAGCAATTACATTAAATTCACATAAATTACTTTCAAAAAATAAGGAAAGCCATAAAAAGTACATTATATTAACGCGAGACGGCAGTGATAAATAACTTTAGGTGAGACGATAAAGTTATAGTGAGATTTTTGTAACACTGTTCGGCATTAACATATGTTGATCAGTCAATAAATCACAGTTTAAAGCCAATTACGGCTCATTTTTATTTACATTTGCTAAATGGAAAAATACGTACCGATGCCTCAGTTCATAGAAGCAAATGATTCAATATATAAAAAAAAAACTGCTATATTCTAAACATTATTTTTTGCAAACACGTCTCTAACTACACATGTTGACAAAATAACTCAGATACGTTACGAACCCTATGGATTCGAACATTTAAAAGAATCGCGAATTAATGTTGAAAATATACAACACCGTTTTATTGATTACTTTCGATTAAGCAAAGAATGAAATCGTTTATTTAATTAACTAAATGAAAGTGCAGTACCATGGACTATATGTCGATGTATAATCAGTGCAATTTATAATCATTAACGTTTTTCTGTCGCCGGAAAGACTGGCAAGGAGCGGAGCGGGTCGCGGCCGCGACAGGGGTGCACGGTAAATTGAGATCTCAACGCGTGATTGATCGAGAGCGTGACTGGCGTTTTCCAAATATCAAACGAACGTATGCTAATTTCACATTTTTTGTTATACCTACACACATTAAAGAACTCTTTCTGTCAGTGTCAGATACGAAATTTCATTACACGTCAATGCGCCCTGTGAGAATTATTCGATCTGTCTCATATGACAGCCCTTCACCGTGCCGCATGACGACGACGTCCGCAGAATGGGCGCGGCGGGAGCCGAGCGCTTCGAATTCCGACCGTTATAATCCCTCATCGAGCATAACGTGTCGAGTGTAAAAGGCATCATTAACGATCGCCTTAAAAAGGCAAACCGGAGCAATCATTAAAATCGTAAAATATTGCAAAAAGAAAAGAATACAACAGCGCGGCTCGTTACGCGAGTTTCCGTTGCTACGAAAGTGAGCACAATGATGTTGGCGCATCGACAAGAAATAGAGCAAAAAGCGTTGTCAATGAACAGCAGCGCCACGCCGCGCCGTGAACATGCAATACGCGGTTTAGCCGCGCTCGAGAATAAAACGATAAGCGGAAGTTTATTACGGCCGCTTAAAAGGTATTAAATATCATTCGTATGTAAATTACATATTGCAAATAGATAACGATCTTCTACTCGACTTCATCCACAAAGTGTCAGTTTGTCATAAAAACGTTTAACATATTGCGTGCTTTAAAAATGTTGAAAGAAAATTAACATTTAAGACAATGGTATAATATTTATCCTGTAAAAGAATATTCTTCATTTTAACACAGAAATGAGGTTAGTAGCATTTACATACCATAATAATATCATTTGTATTGAAAATATAAATGACGCTTGTGCATAACCAACAATTTTTTTAGCAATAATTGTAATGCACCCTTCACGTGACATGAACATCAAACATCACGCACGTCGCGTTTGCTAGCGAGGTGATTAATTGCACTCATATTCTGTGATTGATCGATTTTCTTCCGTGCCAAAGCACATAAAATATTTTTTCAACTTTTGAACATCTCGAAGAACATTTTAAAATTCTATTTATCATGTTCATTCAAATGTAAATGGCATACTTGGCGTGCGAAAAGTGAGGACGAGGTGGGTCCATTGTATTGGCAACGTGGTACCTTTAATTAGGTGCAAAACCTCGTACACGAGTCGCCGTAAGGTTCGTTCGGAGTAAATCTGTCCGATGATATCGGCGGTGGCCAGCAAAGCTGCGCCGCGGCGGGGCAGGGCGGTGCCGGCCGTAATTACAGCCTCGCCACTCACGCTCCGTGCGCCCGAATCTCTCTTTTTACCGAATTTTCTTGTATCTCCTAACAGCTTACGGACACGCGAAATATTCGCATCGCGTGTGAATTTAAATTGTCAGCAACGGTGGATAACTAATGATCAAAATTGACATTAAATTCATGGGATACATTATTTTTATTGCAATCATCTAACTAATTATAAAAAAATAGGCACTTTTGTATGCAATGAATAAACCCAAAAACTAATAGTCCGATTTTAAAAAAATCTTTTGCCTCTAGAAAGTTACATTATCACTGAGTAACAAAGGCTATCTTTATTGCTAGAAATTCTAGCTATTCATAAATTTGTCATTATTACTCATAATATAAACAAGAAACTTAGTTAATACAAAAGAACAAACTTCGACTAAGTATTATTATAAACATTTATAAAAATCTTATAATACGATAAGGAAGCTCAGCTTTAATCTTTAGATATCTACATACATACATCAGATAAACATCATAAAATAATTTTAGCTTGTTTTTTGTGAAACTTTTTATATCATATTTACACACAAGAAGATTTGCATATGCGTTGGTAGGAAACAAGTATTAATAAAGGTTCTGAATGCAAATAGATATATATTTCCCTGTCATAATTTTCCAACGCTACTTTTATCGAAGTTGTATATTTATTTATAGAATCTAGTCTTTTTATAAATTATTATTACATAAACGCATATATAAATGTATATATATATATTTATAACTATTACATCTTATTTTTATAACTATTTTCTAGATGTTGTTACGATGTACCTAAAAACTCGCAGACTTGCCCAAAATTCAGTATTACTTCTTCGCAATATAGGTACTTATGTATTGTTGAAACTTTTTAAAGAATAATCTTTAACAAGCTAAAGGTTGTTCGGATACATGTATTGACATTATGTTCGAAAAGGCAAAAAGTTGCTCGTTAAGGAAACATGATGTTTGGCGCATTGAAATTATTTTATCATAATGCGGCGGAGGTTATTGTTTAAGGGAGCGATATTATCCGAGACGAGGCCCGGGCCGAGGCGGTGCGGCCAGCGCGCTCCCGGGGCGGTCATTGTGTTCCTATATGGCGAATGTCAAAAGCGTCGTCTTAATTATCAGGCGCGGCCATACAATGCGCACTCGATTGCGGCGAGATAAGCACCGTGTATCTATCCGAGTCGTTATTGAATGCGCCGGACGCGCGGCCCACTTGCTGCCTTAATAATAACTTCAAACGTATGTCGCATTGTATCTCTGATTATTCCGATCTAACTCCATTGAATCAAGATAAAGCGCGCTCAAATACGATACACATCGCAAGAAAAACGAAGGAAAATTCAATTATTCCGGTATATTTAATGACGCATATTGTTTACAATCGAACCAAGCATTAATGTTATATTTGTGTTCGCTCACTTGCATTGTTATGATATCCCTTGTAATCATGGGAGCGGAAGATACGTTTTCACACAATAGTGTTGAGGTAATTTGAAAACAATTAGTATTAGAGTCTTTAGTCTGGATATTCTAGTTTTATTGTACACGACGAGTTAGAAAAAAACCACTTGCCCGTTATTCCAGTAATTATGTAATTTCAAAGGAAACGTCGGGAAATTCTGTAAGGGGATTTCCCAATAATATGAGAAAATGTAAACATAACTCATCATTTTTTCTTGGCCCCTATTTTTCCATATTAATAATTTCAAACAATAACCGGTTGTTCTCACGCGATGCGAGATTGTTTTATGACTGCTTAATTATTCGCTTGTTAAATATTTGTCAGATTAATAGTTTTCATCTTTGTTAATTTTGTTTGACATTTGCGAAAAATTCACGAACATATTTTATAAACTTTGTGAATAGTTTTTGTATACGAGATCAACTAATTAGCTACATATTCATTTGCATAGAGCTTTTAATTGTTTTCTCAAAGTAGAGTATTCTTTAAATATCCTATTCGTAGTAAAAATAATGTCATATTTGATTTCACAAGAAAAACTAACAAATAAAAATCATTTGTGTAAAAAAGAAGCGGTTATGAAAGTGAGTCGTTGAAGGCGAACACGTAATGCAACCGGGAGCAGTGAAACCGAGCCGCGGCTGCGGTCGGGACCCTCGCTTTCACACCAGGATCTCGCGACACCACTTTGTTAGTGTCGCATCATAGAATTATACGCTGACAATAGTTTTTTTTAATTATTTTTTTCAATCCTCATTGTATTGTAGAGTCACTTTGGTATCAGATTAGCGATCAAGCAATCGTGAGTCAATTCGTATATACTCGTAACAACTATCTAGTTAGTATATTATGCATAGCGTTTTTATTTTATCTACCTTTAGAAAAATCATAAACCCAACATAATACAGTATTATGTGTAGCTTAATTTCAGAACAAATATTGCAATGACTAATCTCGGACTATTTTCAAGACGAAATTAAAAATATGTGTGTATTTTGCAATATCGCAGTAATCATCATTGTTAACAAATAGCTCAATTTAAATAGAGTCGTTCAGCGCGAGTATCCAAGTTATTTAATGGCGGGCCGTGCCTCAAATAGTCTGTTAGGCTTTCTAACGTCTGAGAGAGGTAAACATCCGGCCATCGCTTTGCTAAGGGACTCAATAATCAAATAACGACAAAATCCCTCGACTCTCTAGATGACTTAATGAGTAGTCTCGTTGATGTCTTTTCTTAGAGCAATGGTGAAAGTTTCAAATCATAGGTACAAAAATATGACTTTTGAAAAACTTAAAAATTAAAACTAAGGTATTTGCGTGAAACGACAAATAACAATTCTTTTAAAGTTAATTGTAACAAGGATTTTTCAATCTAGCATTAATTAGAAATAAGTGATATTGCGTTTAATGACTTAATTCGTAAAGTTGTTGTTGTTAAAGAAGTAACCAAACAGGTCTAGTTAACTGCTTCATTAACTGTATAATCTTAGATTTGAAATAAATTAAATGAGTTTCCTTTTCAAACCAATCAAAACTTATTTATTACTTACATATCTTTCATGTTATTTATTACGTGCTCAAAATTTCTTTAGATAACTATAGATTCTTATTTTTGTAAATGTTAATATATTAGGTTATTAAATTCTGCTCCACGATTAATAATAAAGAAGTAGTGTCAAATATTTCATAGTACATAATATATAAGAATGATGATGGCTAGTCAAACCAATACAAATGTGACTTACCTTAACCGTTTGGTTTTTTAGGGGCTTGTCTGGGTCGTGGACGTACTCGAGCGTGATGCCGTAGAACTGGCCTTTGTTGATGTAGGTAATGCGGTCATCTTCGCGTCGCTGGGAGCTACTGCTGGCCGTCTCGAGGTGGTATTTGAACCCGTACGGCGAAAACCTATGGAAACACATATTAATAAGTAAGTTGACAGACAACACGACTTTTATAATATTAATGATAAGCGATCACGATAGCCCAAACATACGTCGGTCCGTACGTACTACGGATTGAGATAAATCTTAAAGTTGCACGTTACGAAGTACCGCAGTAGGTAAGTCGTTGCAGTAACCATTTGTTGGAATATAAAATAAGCCGAGAGCTGGTTTGAGTGAGAGACATTTAGAAAAAGTGCGATTTCTTTAAGATACATATCAACGGATACATGTTCACGACAATAAAGTTTCCATGAAGTGAAGCAATAAAAGTGAGCAAAAAGTGGAAATCTCAATTGTACGGCAAGCGGGTCCAGCCGCGGGCAGCGGGGCGCGGGGCGCGAGGCAGCGGTGTCGTTACATAAATGCGTGGAGATCCAGTTCGCAAAGAGTAATGAAAAACTGCGTTTTCTCGTGATTTCCTGCGCGTGGGATCGGCGGAAGGAAAAGCCCGCTAATTTAGTGACGATCGCGTGCCGTAGCTCGTTAAGTGAGTGCGCGCACAGGCTGCACCGCACGGCTTGTCATGTCGTGTCGCGTTGCAGGCCCACGCGACATTCGCACACAAAACATTACACTAAGAAACGACGACGTCATTATCTGCCCGCTCCATTGTAACACACTTTACTTATGTAACTCGATAAAAAGCTATAAATCGTTAAAGAACGCCTAATCTGCTAATAAATCTCGCCGCGGTATGCAGATAGCCGGCCGAGGCGGCGCAGTTCTCAGCTCGCGGTTACACCATTACTTAAAGCTTATTGAAAACAATTTGGTAAACAATCCCGCTGATGTTTGCGATTTAAACCGAGCGCGTGCAGATAAAGGCCGTGTAATGCAAACTCGGACCGACATTGACGGATCGGTCGCTGCAGTACTCGCCTATCTGATTCTCTCTAACTTATTCTAAACGATATTTCCATCGGTGATGTAGACAACCATTGTTATTTTGGCTGTTATTATTCTTTGTTTGCGTACCGCTCGATATATTACTCTCATGATCGTAAATTAGTTTTTGCTATTAATCTCTGTAGCAAATATAAGAAAAGCATAAATTGGATTTTCAAATATGTTTTAAAACTTTATTACACTTAATAAGGCTTTTTAAGTTCCACCTGGTCGTTGAAACTGCCTACATGAATTCTCAGTACTCGATAATAAATAAGGCATTGTTTTCGAATGAGCTTCATTACAAATTTCAGCAACGCGACGGCCAAAAAAGACACTTCCTGTGTGAAGGCGAGGGTATTTCATGAATAAATCAATCGGTGAGGCGAGGAAATTGATGATCGCGCAAAAAGCCTTCGGAACGCAGCGACAATAAAGTGCTCGAAATAAAAACGTTCACTGCGATAAGAAGCGATGTCCCGCAGAGGCCAGAGTCTACCGCGCCAAATTAGATGCGCATAAATACGGCTCTCGCTACCGCATGATTGGGCATGGCTACATTGATCGCTATCCCTAACAACCCTTTTTACAAACAACAGTGGTATTAGAAAACAAACTAGAAACCTATAATATTGACGATCATGTTAGATTACACTAATTTTCAAAGGTTATTTGAAATAGTGAATGTTTCAAAGAGCTTCAGGAAATAATACAATAATATTTACATACGTTGTTTAATTCCAACAAATTCCGTAATTAGTTTTTTTATATATTTTATTTATTTATTTTTACACAAATAATTAATTTTTAATTATATTTTTTACAAACCGGAAGAAGGTTAACATTAAAATATAATATTATACTTTAATTAGGCACAACATATAAAGAGGTTTATAAATCACCGCTGTCTGTCAAGGTCTGGGCGAATGGTCCGCCGATGGCATTACGGGCGACGAATGTAAATTGGAATAAGAATACCGTTTTATGCGAATTGCAGTCGGGCTCGTCTCCACCGTATCGATGCTTGATGGAAATTGAAGGACCATTGTATGCCTCCGACGAGACGTATGTCCAAACGGACACAATACTGTGAATCATAGCTGTCTATCTTAAGATCATTAAATTCGGCTCCTTTTACGCAATCCTTGTATATCGTGTAAAAAATTTACAAATTACGATTAGACTATTTATATTTTGGAATTATGTTTCCCTAATCAAGTTCAGTTTTAGAGGACAAAGGGATAGGAAACAATCCCCGCGGCCTAGGGGCGGGTAGGGGTTTAATGAGAACGGTTAGGCGGCAGGGCGTAATGGCGGCGACTGATTGCCCGCCACGCTGCCCCACGCACGCATCACGCACGCGGCACGCACGTTACTCATCGCCCACCGACATCGTCGTCTCAACGTGATACACTTAAATCATTTTATACAAGTCGGTTAATAAATTCAGACAATTTATAATACTTCCTAAAAAGATTATTTATAAAAAGCAACAAATGCTTGTTTGTGTATTAAACAATCTTCCGGCAGCGCTCAAGATAACTCAATTGACCTTGTAGATGCGGTATATGAGTTTTATAAGTCCCATTACTCCGCATTAGAAGCCTTTTTGTTGTGGTAACGAAATGTGCATACATTAGTTGATTAAGCTACCACTTTAAGGAAGCTGATTCCAGTGTTGAACATTGGGCGAGCAAACACACGTCGTATTGGTACTCGGAGCCGACTACTTGGGCACTCCGGCTACTTAACTGGGCGGTAAGTAATAGTTCAAATAGTCGAGAGGGCATCGGAATACCTTAGGTGTTGGCAATCGTTCGGGGAACGAGCGTGTATCGAAGGTAATCGAAGAAGTTAAAAGCAACCACGTTTATTTGGGCCAAATGCAAGCAAGTAATTATCGAGATAATAATGCTAATGCACTTATCATGTTGACGACTGCTTCCGTCGCTACGTTGACTCGCTCGGAGCCGCTCGTGTAACGATTTGTTCCAACGATCCCGGTATTCAATTAAGACGAAGATTTAGTCTTCAAGAATTTAATGGTTCAAATTAAAATAAATGAGTTCAAATAATAATGATTACTGCATGCTTTCTATTAGCCGGTAGACGCATGTTCTTTATCAAGTTACTTTTTTTGTTTTCGGAAAAAAGAGACGTAAGTTACAAGATAGACTTCAAATATTCAAACCTTAGTCAGCGCACAATGTTTTGCTTTACTGTGTAATCCGGATACACGAATCGAAGTCAAATTGCTCGTACATTTACTTTCTATTGGTATCTTACAAGGGCAAGTTTTTCTATAAATTTTAATTATTTATTAGTTCTATAGAAAAACTTATTGCGATATTTCAATTTAGTATTTTAACTGTGGAAGGTTCTGTGGTCTCCTTTTTAGTATTGACAATTGTGGCTATTAAGTTTTAAAAATAAAAGACAGTCTAATTAATTATGAAGAAGTTAACTACATTTTAGGTCTAATTCTAGACAAAAAAAAAATATTTGCGCAACTACAATAATGTAACCTTACCTTTATGTCCAATCTTAATTACAATGTAACCTTACCTTAAGGTCCTCTCTTAATTACTAGCAGCGTGAAAAAATAATTTTCATTGTAATGTAGAAAACAAGATTAATTAATTGTAACACAATTAATGTTTAGTTCGTATGTCTGTGGAATATAAACATAGTTATTTGTAAACAATTGCCTATTTATTATGTGAAATTAATTGTCTATATTTTGTAGTCTACTCTTTGCAAGCAATAATCTTATATATAAGAGTACCAAATAATACTAAATCGTAAATATATCAGTTAGAGTATTAATGGGAGAGATATACACTAATGTATCTATGTCTATCCACAGCTATGTATACAAGCCTCCATTACCTTGAGTTTAACCAGCTAAGATAAAGTGAAATTATGATAAAATAGTAACCTAACTTAAATTATTTTTTAACAGAAAGTTCTTTTTTTAAATAAATGTTCATGTTTCATTTGGTTAAGTATTATAGGCCATGACATTATGTGACTTGGCGATTAGTCACCACATTATATTAAGTATCGTTACTTTAAGATACTTAATTGTTAACTACGGACATTTACATATTGTTAAGCAATGTAATTTATTTATGTCTAACGCCATTAGGCAGTATAATATACCCATAATCTTAAGCTACTGAGTAAACGTGTATAATTTTCATATAAACTAAACTAGCAGCTTGACCGCGGCATCGCTTACAAAAATAGGAAATTATTTTTTCTGAACAAATTTGTTTAAATGTGATAAAAAGTCTAAATTGAAGTATCCTTATGAAAATAAATAAATAAAGAAATATTTTAATAACATCGCAAACTAAATATAAGAATCTTATATATTCATACTTTAAAAAATTGGAAATTACTTAATTAGATAACCCCTTTTGAACATTTCTAATGAAACTACGTGAAACTTTATAAAATAATTGTTTGTTTTCATAACATAATAAGTAATATGAAAAAAAATGTTATTTATTCAGTTTAATATGGACATGTTTGTAAAGCGTCGAATTTGATTATCACGACATACAAATTAGCACCCAGAACCGTTAGATGCTGTAGCAACATAACAATATCAAGTAGCTGTAAATGCTGGACTTGATTACTCAGTAAACAGACACTCTTTGACCAGCTGCCGACTCGCTTGTTAATGACCACAGTTCGAATCCTTGACAAAATAACACCGGATATTGATACGATAGGCATTTCATTAATATAATTTTACATAGTTGAAAATTTGCATTTCAAGTAGAGATTTTCATTATTATTATTTTTTTTATTCTATGGATAAATGTTATGGTCATTTACAGATATTAACAATTTGAATGATTCATATTAAGTAAGATTTGTCAAATTATATTTAACATTAAATAGAACTTAGCACAAGATGGAAGTAAAATTAAATAATAACACTCAAGACAACTAGGTAACAACAACTATTGTACATTAAGGTATTATTTAATCAAAAAGAAATGACGCCAAATTCTTCATATTAAAATTTTCAGAATAATTGAGTAAATACATTATACATAAGCGTTAATTAACACGTCAGTGTAATCATTTACGTGAGTGTTTTAATTAAAACGCAACAGACTATAATTGCCACAGAATGCATTGAATTGTAACGTTTGTTACGCGCCACTCACATACATAGTATTTCATTATCACATAATATATATAGTACCGACGTAATTTTAACGTAGAAAATATTATACAACTTTAACTTAATATTTTATAATTACTTTTGACGTTAAAATTATAGGTTTCAGTTGTTCGGAGTTAAATACGCTCATGCTTTTAGATGGTTTAGTAGATAATACTTAACGGTAATACTTTCTTTAAAAAAGGAACGCTTGGACTAAAATAACAAAGTTCCAAAATATTAATTAACAGATTTAAGATGAAATCATTTAAAATAATAAGACACAAGTAAATGCAGAGGAGGCAATGCATAGAGGAACAAATGCTAGATGTTTATCATAGGGATGGAACTTTGTCTGTATATAAACAAGTGTTCTAACACTATCACGCCGCTGATTGACTTTATAGACGTCAACAAGGTTGTATGTTTCACCATAAATATGTATAACCAAAATGCTTTCGGTATAAATACTTCATTATTTATTGGTAATGATCGCAAGTCTACGCATAATAATGTTTTAATAAACATGATTTAAAAGATAGCTATAACTATTATATCCAAATTATTAACATAAATTACTTGTATATTGTATTATACTAATGTTATTTCATTCGGGGTAACACTGCGTGTGTTCGTCGTTCGATGTTTTTTTCCTAGAAAGGGCCGTATAGGGTAAAGGCGAGATAGATGCCTCAGTAGGATAGATGCCTCATTTTCATAAAACCTAACTTCCCAAACTCGCGACTAAAAATCAATAGTATAACTAAGAGACGCAGGTACCCTGCACCTAAGTTAGCAATGGGCCGTGGTGCGGTGAAGATGCATTTTGCTTATTTTTGGATTTATGTCCGCGGCGAACTTAACAAACACGTCAAAGTTTTAAAAGTAAGTATTTGCTGTTGTATATCTTTATAAGTAGTTATTAATTCCGTTATATTTTTTATTACGTCAATATACTGATTCATCAAGTATGCATCTAGATGGAAATAGTAGCTCTTTTGTTTTTTATTTATTTAAAAACTACTTGGGCATCTATCCCTATCAAAAAGGATAGTTGCCCTGATTTTCCGGGGTATAGGTGCCCCTAGGGGCATCTATCCCTCCATTCACCACGTTGTACTGAATGCGCTTTGAACATATTTTTATGTTCTATTATATTTTATATGTGTTTATGTATATTTATATTTAGACTTCTTACTGATTGTAGCAGAACTATGCCACGAAAATACAAAAGAAAGGAAGGAGTCCGAGCTCGAGTATGCTCTTGGACTACAGAACAATTACAGTCAGCTTTCGAGGAATTGGACAAAAATACAAATTAAGGGGAAGAAAACTAAAGGTTTGCCGGTAAAGAGAACTAAAAGAGATGAAAAGCATAAGCCTAAAGATACAAAGATAACTGCACAGAATGTTTTGAAATTATAAACATACGAAGTCTCAATCTGACTGGAAACAATGTGTAGAGTGTCAAAACTGGCTACATGAAACATGTAGATTCTTCAGAAATTATTGCTCAAGATGTGGAAAACTAAAAGCTCTATCCGGTTAAGTATCATTTCAGTAGAATTACAAGATGAAGATCTTTTTGTGTATTTAATTTTTTTTAAGTAAAGGCTTTTATGAATATGCGTGTTGAAACTTAATAGTTAATAAGTTATAATAAGAATTTAGATTTTCTGTTTTTGTTGAACAAATAATGTTAGAAATTTATTATGATAATTTTATTTGATCTCATAATTAGAATTAAATTGTAAAGATGACAATTAAAAGATTTTAAAAACTGCAAGATGCTTTTCATTATAAATAAAGCAAGACAATGACAAAAATAAAATATTATAATTTTACAGTATGAAGGGCATGTATCCCGCGCCGCAGGCATCTATCCTTGTTAGTATTTTCATGGTGGGGCAACTATCCATAGGGGAAGGCATCTATCCTCAAAAATCGAGGTCCACAAAAAGCTAAAATCTGCAAAATCTGTCATTTATAGGCCCAAAAAGACAAATCATAGTAAAAGATAAAGAATTAAACTAGCTATATTAATAAACACTATTTATATAAAATTAATATTTTTTAAATTAGGCGTATATTTCAAAAAGTGGGGCATCTATCCCGCCTTTACCCTACTCGTAGAAGATAGTCTGGAGGTGCGAAGTGGTCGGTCAATAAGTTTGTTCTGGTCGCTGGCAGTTTCCTCCTATTCTCAGCCAGCGGGTATCGAACGACGGTAATCAAATTGTTTTAGGTGTTTACGCTAACCATTTACAGGCGTACCGTGAATTATTTTTATTAACGGTTTGCCGTCAACTTACCAATTGGAAAATTCATTTTTAATTCGATGTTTTTATAACGATGTTATTCTTGTTATTAATTTTCACCTTTTATAGGAAATACATTTGAGGGTTTAATTAACATACTGGTTAATAAATCAAACAAACTTTTTATATACAGTAACAGTAGCATTTTTAAGAAAAGATACGAATGAGTTAAAGATAAATGATTAAAACTTAGTCTTATGTTCTAAGCACTTTTCTTATTACGTAGTAAATATTTTTAGATCAGTGATTCAATAAATCTTTTTGCAAATTGTTCGTTTGAAATAATTAATCCTTTTTGATTTAAAACGTCTTTACGTGATCTTATCTCCAGAGAATATTTCTTTTAACGTCGCAAGTAACTTAGTCCCCACATTACTTAGTGGCGAGTGTAAGTGTACCTACTGTAGCGCCCGTCATTAATATGCGTGGAAATAACGCACTATGTTTATGGCAAAACAGGTAGATTCTGTAAGCACATTTACTCGAATGGATAATGTTGAAGTTTCTTAGTGGATATTTAAATGTAATCAGCGAATAACGGAAAGTTGGAAGAAGTTTTTTATTAACACTAAGCGATAAGGTTTGATTTCTAGCATATGAAAATCATAGTATGCTTTGCTGTCATCACATTTCTATTTTTCAATCTAGTTGTTTGGTAAATGAAAAGATGTTTAACCTCTATGTAATTAGAAGGCTAGGAGAATACGAAACAAAATGCGAACAAAAACATAATCGATATTTTAGAGACTGGAAATCCTGGAAATGTTTAAGAAGAAGAGGCATAGCCACTACATATCAGCCTCGGGAAGTCATAATAAATGTGCTTTACTCCTTTAAATCCTCATACTCTCCATTACTTACTTATTTATTTTTATTATTTTTGGTTTGGTACTTGTTACCAAACATAAAAGAAACAAGCTTATAAGTTCACAAATACTTTAAAGGTTTTATATATTAATATAATTAATGAATCTGCGGTAAATGTCAAGGATAGCGCATAAATGTACAAAGTTATTAAGACCACTTTCTACTTTATAATATTTTAAAACATTATTTAAACATACATAAACATTCCACAGCGGATTACGTGTTGACACTACGAGTAAATACGGACTTGAAGAATTCGAATTGGTTCATAATTTATGGAAGAATGAGAAAAAGAATTTTATTGACATAACTTATACAAAAGAGAGGTTTAGTTTTATAGCACTCACAGTTTGGCGATTTGTATCTTGTCTGCATCATTCTGTCGGCCGAAGTCGTGCCAGGGGCGCGTGCGGGGCGGCTGCGCAGGGGAATGGTGCGCAGAGGGGGTGCCGCGGCCGTCCTCGCCCACGCCCGGCTGCTGGCAGATCACCGTGTACTCGAAAGACTGTGTGGGATAACATTAATCTAATTATTTTTTTTACATAACATTGTAGTTACAATCAAGTATAAAGTAATAATTAAATCAAAATCAGTGAAAGAAATTAAGGATTTGGTGTAACTTTAAAACCATATCTCACCAGAGTTTATTTGAACTATTAAATGTACGAATATACTAAAAACTTAACGATTAATATTATTTATCAGGTCTTAATTCTGAAAACTGTAACAGTGATGTGTGTTCCAGGATCGTAGGCCGAAATAAATAAACCTTATGTTTTTTGTATTGGGAGTAAAAATATTCATCAACTTTAACGACTTATTATTTTTAATTGAATATATAGTTTAGTGACTCAATGTGTCCAAAAAAGTTTATTTGCTCAACAGAGCGGAGGTGTGTAACTAACAAGTTCTACGTAAAACTAAGCTTTTTAAATAGACATTTTAGAGTTAAAACATTCAATTAGCAGAGTACTAAATTAAATTCATGTTATGAAAAATTCACGAGCAATTTAATCGCGTGTTGATGTGGCGCACGTATTAGCTACTCGTATTAGTTACGTACGTCAATTTAAGTTTCAATTTGTTTTTATTTACTTTAATTATTTTGATTGAAAAAAGAACGTCAAAAGGTAAATTTCTTATTTAGGTAATTGTGATAGTTCAAATTTAAAAATAAAGTTTATAATTGCTTGTTTTTTTTCTTTCCACATAAACCAACATTTTATGTAGTACCTACCTGTATTTTTTTATTCCAAAATACACGCTATATCTTATTCAAACATTTTATTTTTTTTAGAGCATCATCTATTTACAATAACAAAACATTAAAATCAGAGATCACATCGGGAAATTTATGGTGAAATGAATAAATGAATAATAAGTTTTTAAATATAACACACATTAAAAATGTTGTTAAGTTTTTTTTGTTGTAGCTATATGTCTATTGAAAATGTAAAGGTAACAAGAATACATTTTATGTCTTACTGGAATAGGTAGGTACTCATGTGTACATAAATATCATCAAAATATTCCACTTATGTTTTAAATAAAAATACTCTAATTAGGTTGTTACATTAATAACATAAATCGTAAAACCCATTTTGGAACTAAATTGCAAAAATAAGTAATAACAGATATGTTTCGTAAAAAATTATTAATATGGCGACATTGTAATAAATTTCAATATTACCATAACGACATCTTCAAACTTAATCGAACACTATCGTGACAAATTTTTCATTAATGATTTTTTATTTAGGTATGAACGAGACACAAGTCCGAACACCAACCAGTATGGCAGGTTGGAGGCCGTATCACACGAGTCTTTTTTTTCCCTCGCATGATTAATTTCAATCATTCACAGTAGTTTCCATTCTCGTCCCCTCAATCGCGTTTGTGATAACCCTAAAGGTTAATGTCTATCACTTATCTGATAGAATATGTATGTGAATATGTGTTTACCGTTTATAATATAACCGCGGATTATTAGATAAATATATTCGTAGTTGGCGTCGCGAAGTTATAGTCGGTAGGAAAACTCCGTAAAATAAAGTATATTTACATAGATAAATAATTTTAAGCCAGTGAGTTGCTTGACACAAAACTGAAAACTAACCATCGCACTTAGTATGTTGAAAGATAAAGATATTTTTTTTTTACAAATGGGAATCCCACTATGTGATGAAAATGTTAGACACATTAAAATAATTACTGGGCTATTGCTTGAAGTTATGTGGAATGTCTTGGTATGATATTTAATTTTTAAAATTTAAATCAATTAAGCATTTCATTATAGATGACATTATCATCTCTATTTGTTACAAATTGAGTCAGAAATCCCCATTAATCACAATTACGTACGCGTATATATCAAACTATTTCTTGTTTAACTCAAATAACATTGGTTGTTAAAAAACAGGAAGGAATAAAATACTTGTTTTTATGAACTTAACGGAATGGTAGGTACCTAGGTACAGGTTTGTTTGTTGTTTTGATAAATTAGTATAAAATTACTCTAAAAAAAAACAAAACACCGGAGGTGTCGTGGAATTTTTTACATTAAATTTAACTACGACATAATTTATGATAATGGTTACAATTATTAAAATATTAGTATAATTACGTCATCATTTCCTAGTACAACCGACTCACAATGATATCAATAAACTTAACGACTTTTAAGCATAATAATGCTTAGCATTAATTTTATGATATGCTAAATTATGTTTAATTGGCATAGAAGTTGAATATTTCGCCACAGCCGTACATACAACATATAAAGAAATTCATCATAAGTGAATATTCATTTGAAACGTGAAACAAAACGGAATCTTAAATGTAATATTAAATGACATTATTTGAATTTAAATAATGCACATAATCTGTTAATGTCAACATTAGAATTGATTCTACGGCAGTAGAACAAAAGATAAATGTTTTAACAAGATAGTATTGTAGGCAGGCTGGGCTCGTGATAGCCGCGCCTTAGAGGTGCAAATCCTACTACCTATATATAACTCGGCTACCGGCCCGTTTATAGTCATGCCAATTTGTTATTTTAATATGATACCTCAGAAATATATAGTAAAATGGAAGGGGATTTTAAATATGTCTCGCAGAAGGTCGCAATGTCGTGACTTTATAAATGATTCGATGGAGATGGAATAAATTGGATCTTTGTTGAAAAACAATTTATCTGACGTATAAATAAACAAAAACCTAGTGCTATTATCGTATTCGACTTCCTTGTATTGGATACAATACATTCGTATCGGATGAATAAACAAATCAAGTTAGTAATTAGTGGGCATCTCGGATACGGATAATTTCTGTTTCAAAGTACGATAATTGACTTAATTACATTAACATTGTTTATCCTACCTTTAGGAAAGTAAACGTTGAAAATGATGTTATCATTACCAATAAGTTCTTCGTAGATGAGATATAGACGTCAATGGTCTTATTAGACTTTTATAAATTAGTCCCCAATTGGATAATTTCGATTCCCTACGATTCTGGAGACACTTCATTTAAACCTTAATTCCCATGTATTAAAGACTTTTAAAAATCATTAAAACCAAGAATCATAATTTTTCCACTGACATCCCATCTGTTACATTATTGAAAATAAACTCTGATAATTATTTTAAAACGTAACATGGCAGACGAACATAATTAAAAAAGGTGAACACAGTGAATATACAAAAATATACACGAAGGTGCGCGAGGGTGGGCTTCTGGAATAGTCAATATCGTCGATAATCGTAATCTTGTTTGATTTTTGCGAAATGTTACGATTGATGCAAAAGTTCTACAAACATGAATACTACTCTCGAGGTGCATAAACAAGTTTTCCTCGTAAACTCGGTTCTGTACCTATCCGTAGCTTATTTTAAATATTTTAAGAGAAATTATAAAAAAATCTATAATTGACAAAAATCATAACATAAAATATCCGCAAATAAGCAAGTAAGCATGTTTAGTGTTGTGTATGTGTGTGTTGTGTATGTGTAAAGCCCGCCCGCCCGCTCCCCCGCCCGCACCGACCTGCTGCACGGCGGTGTGATCGCGCGGCGTCACCGCGTCCGCGCCGATGCCGCTGTCCGGCGACGGGAGGTCCACGGTCAGTCCGGCCGCTGCGATCACGCTCTTGCTGTGGTATCGGGGCGCGGCGTACCGCTCGCCGAACGTCGACGCCGGAGCCGGCTCCGCGTCGGCGTAAGGAGGCGCACTTCGTTGCTGGTAGCCATCACCCACGAAGTACTCTCGGTAGTAAGGCTCTCCGGCAAAAGTGGCCGGCTGACGAGAATACTGATCCCCGTATGGAGTAGGGCTGGGGGTGCCGGGCGGCGCGAACATCTGCGCCGCATACATCGCCGCGTCCGGCAGCAATGAGCCCGCCGAAGAGGCGCGCGACGGCACCGGCGACGGCGACCCCGCTTCCCCGGGCTCGCCGACCGCCACCTGCGGACACACGCGCCGGTTACACGCGTTCTCCCACGACAACTGTCCGGTCCGCAGCGTCGACGCATACATGCCGCGTCGAGTCACAGTTCACAGCTTCACGTACACTACGATCGTTCGCAACACGTTCACAGAGCGAATGTACAAAATCCTATGGGTAACAGAAAGGTCCTTGTGGTAGCGGTGCTCGGTGCGCCGGTCGAGGGGCGCGGGCGGGCGCGGCTAGTGCGGCGCGAGCGGAGCGCTCGGCGCATCGTACGCTAGCCGCGATAGATAACACATGAGTGACCGGTAGGGAGGTGTGTAAGTGCGTGCGCGCGCGACGGCGGCGTACGGACGTGTGACGCACCTTGTGTCGCGGCGGCTTGAGCGCGTGCGGCTCGGGCTCGTCGACCACCTTGCGGCTGAGGTCCTCGGGCTCGCGCTTCACGCTCCCCGCGTGCAGCAGCACCGACAGCTCGCCCAACTCCGCCCCGTGCGCGCCATTGGCCGCCTTCAGCGCGCCGCCGGCCCTGCGGAGGGGAGACAAGCGTGATTGGCGACGCCCGGCGATGCGTGCGCGCCGCTATTTCTACGACCGACCTCGTCGAGTGACGAGCGACGAGCGCTGAGCTCGCTTATCCGCACTGTCATATTCGCACTTTGCAACACCTATATACCAATTATATCTTCTAGTTATGTTTTCTAATAATGTACTGGTCCGATCGGATATTCAGAAACCACCGAATAAAATGTTTTTCTACGTGATAATTCTTATTAAAAAAATATTTGTATTTTACCTTTTTCTTACATTTTTGTTGATATATGTAATCGTAGGAAAACATTTACTTTTAATCGGATAGTAATAGCCTTTAATTAATTAAAACGTAAATGCTACTATATAAAAATTACGGAAACATCCGCTTTGGGATAGCGCAAAAATTATAATGATAAAATACATTGAAGAAAATGAATTCTAAAAATTTACTTACTATAAATAAATATAGGTAAACCCAACCTAGGTAGACAGAGACTGTTAGTAGTAATTGCATCTCATCACATCATAGACTTACTTAGCACTTAGCAGCCAATATAAAAGCACACAATCTATAAAAATATTTTTGAATAATGCCTTGTTCATGAAACTTACGAACAATTATCTTCTTTAAAATTATACCTTATATTATATCGTGTCAAAATATAAAAGAAAATAGATGCAGTGACGATGTCATAGCAAGTTTCGGCACATTGATTCATCTTACCTTATTCAGCACGAAACTGTTTCTTACCATATCCGTACGGATTTATTACATCCATGATAAAGTAAGATATACAGGCAACTATCTACCAGCACAATCAAAAGGGGAACAACCTTAAGGAGCTCCAATGAAACGAAAAGAAATAACCGTTTCTGAAACTAAAATCTCTGTATAAATCATATCGTCATCCCTGTCATTATTTTTGACAAAACAGAGTTTTAAACGGACATTTTGGACCTCAGTGTTAAAATATTAATAAAAAATTATTTTTTAGAACTATAATGGAATAGATTTCTCTAAAATAGAATATTAATATCTAAATACAAACAGAATACAGTTGATCTTCAAACAAACAATTAACAAAGTTATTATTAAAAAAATTACAAATTAAATATGTTAACTAATCAATAGACGATTTGGAGATTTCTATGCTATCTAAGTTTAACTTCATTTCGAAAAAGCTTTCAAAACTCTACCGTTACATCAGATCGAAAGCTATAAGCTGCTTGAAAATCCAATGAAGAGAAATGATAACAAACCTATCTAAAAAATTGAACCTTTATCTGACTGTTTTTTTTTTTAATTTAAATGCTAAAACTTTCCAAAATAAATCCATAGACAATATATGACATTGCCAGCCAGTGAAAAGTTCTTACTCCATTAAATACGGCTACATAGTTTCAGTCAGAAGATTTTTTTTTTCAAGAGACCAATATGTTACAGTGATTACACGCGTGACGTCCACAGCTTAAACTTTTTAATACATAGTATCTATGAATACTTTGTTTAAAAAACTGATTAATTAAACCAATGTTTATGTATTTTAAAGATTTGAAGAATGTCCTCTCTAACCCAGAATGTTTGCAAAATGCTGTTCATTAATGACTTCATATTTTTTGGGAATACCTGTTAAGAAAGAAATTTCAATAAAACACATTAACATTTATATCTATCTATATATATAAAAGAAAGTCGTGTTAGTTACACTATTTATAACTCAAGAACGGCTGAATCGATTTGACTGAAAATTGGTGGGCAGGTAGCTTAGAACCAGGAAAAGGACATAGGATAATTTTTACCCCGTTTTCTATTTATTATTCCGCGCGGACGGAGTCGCGGGTAAAAGCTAGTTATAAATAATTATACAATTTCTTTAAACATAATTTTCTGATATAAAAAAACTCAATAATTTAACATTTAAATGTAACATCACATGCAATGTAGCAAAAAATTATCAGCTTTCAAGTTTTTGACAAGCAAATGTGTTTTAATTGGTTACTTGAGTGTGACATTAAAATGATAATCATCAACATAAAATAGTCATATACGTACAATTTTGTCTTTGGACTAGGAATTCTCAATAGTTACAGTTTGCGTCGCGTGTATTACCATCATTAAGCAAACCACTACGCCAAGAATACCTATATGCGTTTCCAATAACATTAGCATTATTGACATCTTCTACGAAACGCTTGTAATGTTCTCTAAGAAACAAAAAAGGCTTTTTAAATAATTATAGGAGGCACTTAGACAGTAACGCTAAATAACTTTGACTCGTTGCATATGAGTGAGCGGGCACTTGGGTGCGGCGCGGGTCGCGGGGCGCGGTTTTCGTCGGCCGGTGTCGGCGAGGGTCGATTTATGATAATTGAAGACATGTTTCATTGGCGCTCAGATGTTTATTTTAGATAAGACAGTCGGTTGGCACTATTTCATGCGTCCGATTCGACCGCGCCGCGCGACCTCCCGCGAGCAGCAACTCCGATTGCAGTGTTCGCTTCGTTTATTCATCTCGATTTATGCTTGTTATTTGTAAACCAAACCCAAAGAGCGTGAAATCGCCACGATATTAAGACAATGTTTGATTTATTTTCTGAACGCTACAGTTATTCGCTAAACATCAACTGCCAGCATTTCGGGACGCTTGGCAATTTTGTTTATTCTACGATGATCAATTCTTAGGTAAATAAGGTAAAAAGTCTTTGAGGTAAAAATGCGTTTATTGATCCGAGTTCAAATCCGTCAAGAAAAGAGAGCTTTCTTCCTTAGAGGACGGCAATGCTTTCGATCTCTAATCTGAATATCGACATGCTGGCCACCCCTGCCTTATTCGAACGATCGGGTTTGTGTTGTGACATCATGAAGGGTTTACGTTGCCATTTTTTTGTTAAAGCATGCAAATTGAGTTTGCGTTAATCCTGGCATGATATGCCGGAGGCAAAGTAAGGCAAGAATCGTTATTCATGTGTTCAGGGCGCGGCTGTTTACATTTTGTTTATTGTCTGTGGCGGAATGAACACGACACAAAGCTCTCGGCGTCGCGTTGACAGCTGACTCGACAATTGAACCAAAGAATGCTTATTTCGTGGATTCTGGTAGCACTAAAATGTCAATTTAACGGACAATCACTTTATAATTTCTTAATTAAATTGTTAAGACAAAGAAATCTTTCATTTAAGTTTTCAGAGTCTTGGAGGTGTGTACTTTTTTGCTGTCGCAATCATCAGTTCCTACTTACATCAGAATCATATCTTAAACATTCTTACTATAAATTTATAAAATGTTTTCTACTGAAGTTTACCTACGTTTGCTACAATTGTCTAAATTGAGGATAAATTTGTTAGTATTAAAACTACCTAACCTGTTAATTTTCCTTATCTTGATTAAAAAACACAACATAATATGATACAAATAAATACACCAGATTAATATAGTGATGTTACAAATATATTTGACATTTACATCTTGTTTGCTGAATGAAATCTAAAAAAAATATTTTAAAGAAATATTTTACCTTGCAAAACTTATTTATATAACATTGTTTGAGATTGTTTAGATTCAATATGCCGGGTGCAACTATGTTGTTGCCAGCCCTACAAACGGAAATAGCAGTTAAATTCCCAAACTCCAAATCTGATATCAGTGTCATGTTGCACAAGATTAACATAACATTGCGCACCATAAAACATGTCTCTATGAACACCTTCTCTACCAACAGTAACTGTATTTCGCATGCAAATGCAAAAGTGCATCGCGTAAGCATCTGAATGTTGCCTACTCAGATGCAATCGCGTCCGTAATTATTTGCAATGTTTACTTAACACCCTTTCACACATGACGAGGCATCGACAATACGCCGCTAGGGGCACAACATACCCTCGATAAAAATATCAGGTACCTACGTCAAATGGCTTATCGCTACCGAATCAATCTTGAATAAAATTTTCTTTAATTTAATTTTCGATCTGATTTAAATTCGGATTCATAGGTTACATTTTTACTGTGTATATTTAAATGAGCTTCTAATTTATACGTAAGAGTTAAATTTTGTTTATATCAGCTTATATTTTTATTAGCACGGGTCTTTGTTCAGTGTTAAATAATCAGAAACGCTCGGAATAATTTTCATTCAATGTTAACAAAAAAATCACCTAGGACAATTCCAAATAACATACGATGATCAGAGGACTCTTTTTAAATAAATTTAAATGGAAAATATTAAGGAAACCATAAAATATATAATTTTAACAAATGATCTGTTGTTACGTGTAACTATTTTTAGATCTATCTATCTATCTATTCAGCTTCGTAACGCCCACTGCTGGGCATAGGTCTCCCCCAAAGATCGCCACGATGATTGGTCCTGTGCAACCCTATTTTTAGATAATCAAATTTATTATTTGTATAGCCTTTACAAGAAGGAATATTGTCATTAATAAGTAAATTTGTTTTTACGTGATAGAGCCTTGCTTGAAACTGGAACGGATATGTTTTAGCGCAGCTGCGTAAGAACTGCGCAAAGTAGGCCTTGAAAGCCAGCGAAGCTTTGTTAACTAGGGCTAGTTAAGGTATCTAACTAATTGAATCTATTCCATCTTTGAATTCACTAATGATAGTATTTAACTATAGGTATTATATGTTAAGGTTGTATTAGACAGATGCTTTATTACAATTTTCGCAATAAAATATTTGTTAATTTGAGATCTCCACCACCATTTTCTGCATCCATTTTTATACTATCACTCATTCTCTTAAGGAAGAAATCTATAAAAATTACTCTTATTCTTCCCAATAGTCCAAAATCTACATATATCCCCTAACTAGCTGTCGCCCGCGAATCCGTCCGCGCGGGATTAAAAAAAATTGAAATGGTAGCCTATGTATTCTTACAGACTATACATGTTCTTCTATGTCGAATTTCATCGAAATCCATGCGGACGTTCACGAGATACCTTCTTACAAACATTCATCCATCCATCCGTCCATCCATCCATCCATCCAAATGTGGCAGCAATAGATTAGTTACATATATTCGTTACTAACATGACATGACTACTCGTATTCTGACTTCACAGTTAATGTTCAAAGTATACCAAGCAACATCAGTTAAGTAAATATGCAAGTATGTCTAATAAATAATCGTATAAAATTTTATTTATTTAGCAAGTAAGTGTCTAATGAATCTAAGAAATAAACATACATTAAAGTATTACTATCGTGATTACGATCAGAAGCGATGACAGTTTATACATCGTTTGACGAATAGATTAAAATCTACTGAGCGATAAAACTACATAAAGGAGGCGCTTCCAACGGATGTGAGCGACGTAATTCCATTCTATTTGAATATATCATTTGGCCAAATGTAGGTTTATTGCCACTTTTCTCACGGAACTGATATCTAAGAAAAAATTTAATTGAAAATGAATTCGCCGTTTGATAATGTCAATAAAATATGAAAAATGACGCACGTGAGCAAACCGACTCCTTCACCTCGAAGGACTCAGCTAATTAACAGTTTTCTGATATGGCAACTGATAATAATAATACCGACAGCTGCTCCTTACAATTCGCACAGTAACTACGATAATTGGATTTCTTTAGATGGTCGAATGAATGGAAAATACACAGTTAAAAAAATGGTCAAGCCCCGATTTCATATTTCACTACGCGATGTCCGACGCTGTCCACGACATAACGACCTTACTGTATTCTTTATACATTATCATCGGCTGAGGGTCGGCCGCTTCCAAGGGAATCTTTTGGTATTAACTACTAAGCTATAACAATGCAGACGTATCTTCAAGAGGAAACCGGTTTCGTTCCTAAATGGGTCACACGGTTCCAGCTCCCTCAGTTTTTGTTAAGCAACCGCGAAGTTGCATTTTGCTCCGCTGCCAATTCTGCTTTAATCTAAACCGTTTATATTGTTTTTAAATTATACGCAGCAAAAAGTTTTACGAGAAATAAGTTAAACGTTACCCCGTTATTGTATATTGACTAATATAATTTATCCATTTACATGCGACTATCATATCCCGAGGGGAAAATTAAATAATTGAAACTTAAAATAGATCCCCACTACTCGTTCATTTTGCTAATAAAAAGTTCGATTGAACTATGTTTCGTTTAACGACTACTTATTTATTACTCGACCATTAAGTCGTCGTTATCGTCTCGAATGGGTTCTGTGATATTTTAAATATCCATTTAATTTATATACCCAATTAAAGCGTCGCATACTAAGTGTTTACAGAGAAACCGATTTCCCGTTAGTTGTGAGTGTGATCGGCGACAGGGTCAAGAGGGCGCGGCCCTCCCCGGTGCCGTGCCGGTGCCATCCCGCGCGTTTCTATGCTAATCTTTACGCTCGTATACATGGCTCCCCGACAGCTATTAATTATTATACTCATCGTTTTCACTTAATACCCAGTTACCAGTAATAAGTATACTTAGCCTCCGTGCTGCAACGCGCAGCGCTATCCACATTGCAACGTTTATGAAAATTACGCCTACGTCGAACTGCCAAGGAACGTATAATGTATTCGAACTAGTTCGCTTCAACATCTATCGAGCATTCAATTCAAATAATATGAGCGATTTAGTCTACGAAAACGGACCCGAAACTGACGATATTCTGGCACTGAGCTACATAACGGATTTACATACAAACGCATGCGGCGACAACGTACGAATGGGTGCGGGCGAGCCGAAGTATTCGTTATAATTTTGAATGTATGAATGAGAAATAGCAGCGCACGTCGAGAGGGCGCGCGCCGCGTGGGCCGCGCGCCAACAATAAGCCGCGACGAGCGACGAGTCTCGGCCGGCCTTGTCAATGAGAGCAACTTCCATCTACATCCGTCTATTGTCGTCATTTGTATTCGTGGTCGAGAGTGCGCGGTGACGAAGATGACGGGCCGAACGTATTGCAGCCGCCGCCGGAGACAATGCCGCGACTCCAGTCGGAGGCAATAATGCTGACGGCCATCGACGTGTGCGGCTGCATACAAAGGGGCAAAACGGAGACCGCTACCCACTCGAATATTTGCTTCATACTACAGTTTATATATTTATTGTAACGCCTGCTGCGCACGTGGGCTCCTGACTTAACATTTTAAATGACTTACATTATCTTTGGATCGGCATCAGAACGTAACATAATCCATTGCTACGCCATTTTTGTCACTTTCGCAAAAGTAGTTGACGTATTTACTCAGAGTGGCTATAGAAGAAAAGAAATTGAAAGTTTTCATAGGGGTAAAAACACCTGTAGTTTCTTAAAACAGTGAGGTTTCTATAGATAGAGTTTCTGTTTCCTAATTTTGAATTTATACATATATGTAAGTTGCTTGCGCCACTTATTTTCATATAATAATGATTCGTTTATCCATTACAAAGAAAACAGAAGGGCAAACTAGCCCGCGGGGTCAAGTCAACATGATGCACTTTTTATAATGACAATATGTGTCGGCGCGACGTTTGCTCATTTCTGTGTCACCATTCAAAGGATGCTGTTAACAACGTTTCTCAAAGAGCGGGCATAATTTGATCGGGGTCGCGTTTCTATGAGAATACCGTTGAATGCGCTAACATTATCTCCTATGAATAGTTTTATGTCCTTTATAAATTTTGAATGGCGTTTATAAAAATAAAATATTTTAATATTTTTGCATCTAGATTCGTTTGTGTTGCAAAGCCATAAAGTTGTGTCCTGACACTTTAAATATGGTAAGATGTTTGTAAGAACATAATGAAATATAACATTTCTCATGTTTAAAAATTCATTCACGAAGTTATGTCTCAATAGATTTTATAGATTTAATTATTGCAAACACATAGCAATTTTAATCAACATGTAGTTCATTTTAGTGCACATTAAAGTTTACAAAACTGTTACATTTACAAAAAGATACAAACTGTTTCTTCAATCGAGTGCAAAAAATATGGTAATCTGTAATGATATATGCAACGAGTCTCAGGGGGGAACATTCTTAGGTTCGCGAACTCTTATTTCTTTAATCTCGCTATACGTATTCAAATGAGTGCTTATGATTTATTGAGTGGAACATTAACATTTTTATTATTTGTTATTCTTACACCTTTCGTTGGGGCCGGAAGACACGCGGCCTATGTCTCAGTGTACTCAGCCGTGAGACTCGCTCACACACCGCGCTGCAAACACAACGCATACAAAAACTACTCAGCTGACACAAAAGATAACATATTATCATAGTTTACATATAAATTTTACGCAAATTCATTCCGTATTCACGGCACCTCGATATTCGTCGATTATAATGATAATTGCATCGATACACGAACGTTCGATTTGATGTACGGCCGTGAGAAGCGGCAGATTGATTTTCCGCAATCTCACTACCTACACCTGACTCATTTACAAAAAGTGGATTTATTTGGTTTAATCTTTGTATTTATATTTCGTAAATTAGTAATTTTAATAAATATTATGAACTATGGGATATGAGAAAATCGTGATGAAGTAATATTACTGTTCCGAGGTGCAATTTTTTAATCGGCTAAGAAAATTCAGATTTAAATTATGTGAAAAGCTAAGAACTATACTTAGAGCAATATCTCTGTATACCCCGGTGGGTTTACCTATCCTTATGCAATACTTATCTATGTTTTTCTTGTGTAAAGGGAGCAACTTACGGCCAGACGTCAATTTTAACATCTTTGTGTAGATTAAGGTGTGCATCCTGCGCGAGCGGCGGTAGCTTGTAGTACTCTGCGACGAGCGGCTGGGGCTGCCCGTGCGCGTGCGCGTCCTCAGCGACGCCCAGCGCCGCCGCGGCCAGCCCCGGCTCGCCGCCCGCGTAGTATGTGCGCCACGACTCGCCGCTCACCTCCATCATCTCCTTGCGTCTCCTGCGCCACAAACAATACACTTACTTATTTCATATACAACTTGTACAACTCATACATTCAATTACACATTTATTATTCTCATGAATATCCTTAAAACCAAATCGTTATCTATCAATGTGTGGTAGATAACTTCCGCATATTCGACAGCAACAAAACATAGCCACATTCTTATATGTTATGATATTCGATAAAAATTGTTCGTATACGTATCGTTGTTTGTCATTGATTCTATTGAATCAACAAAGTAAACACGATGTAATACCCGAAGTTTGTAGTTTTACAACTGGACCGACTACAACATACAACCAGTTATTAGGCGTGACCATTTTGGTACGTATACTGACCTTTGATGGTATACATCGGCGGCCGTCCGCATCGAGTATGACGCTATAATACGTACGCTAATTGTTGCGTATACTAACCGTGAGTCAGCACATCAAGTGTCCGGTTAAAGAAAACTGAATAACCTCTGAATACGGTGGCCGCTTCATTTTTTTGGCTTCGTTTGATATCAGAGGAATGCAAGTGGACGGTATCGGTCGATCAAATCATTTGCATCTCTCGACGTAATGACTCTAATTTGGACGTAAGCCTGTTGCGAGCGAGCATGTGCTCGTGCTCCGCGGGCATACGTCACGCGGAGCCGGGTCGGGCCGCCTGGCGCTGAGCAACCTGAATGTAGAACAGGTCCGAACCACTTGCAGAACCGGAAGGATACGAGGCAAATCCCTGCTCCCTCGCCAACCAGTTTAGGTCGTCTGACGTCACACCCAGCGGTATCCGACGGTGCAGACAAATAAATAAAAAATGTTGGAAGCACGCGTCGGACGAGTTTGACCGGATCGTAGTTCTACCTGATTCCTGTTCCTCGTTCATACTGCGCCTGAG
This sequence comes from Papilio machaon, assembly GCF_912999745.1. Classification (NCBI taxonomy): domain Eukaryota; kingdom Metazoa; phylum Arthropoda; class Insecta; order Lepidoptera; family Papilionidae; genus Papilio; species Papilio machaon. The sequence goes on from NC_059987.1 coordinate 5,160,317, forward strand.
CACTGTTCATTGTCATAAATGTACCACTATACAAACAATAGTCGAATTTAGAATGTAATTAATTACCATCAGAAAACTTGTTATAATTAAAACGTGTAACTATTTTTCTTTCTTTTCTATCATATACGAATGTAATGTTTTCAATGTATACGTAGTCGCAAGTGCAGAAATATGTCGACAACTCAAGAAAATCTATATTCTATTATAAAACTTACGGTTCTATGAATATGAGTTGAAACCATCACTTCATAACAGAATGTTGTCAGTAATCAAAACCAAAAAACATTCACAACAAGTTGTTTAAATAAACAATGTAATAACGATGAGTTACAACATTTTGGAATGTAAATATTCCGGTAAAGAGTAAAAGTTACGCATAAAATACCTGTAAAACCCGAAGTTAAAAACAAAACGTGACTAATATAGCAATTATCATAGGTTATTCAAGAAAGCTGTACTGGCGTCTATCAAGAATAGAATATGCGAATCAGTTCAGAAAACTGGAAAAGCCAGCTTCTGGCATTTAACCAGCCGAAGCGTGAGTCATTTGACGAGTTAACTGGCAGGCCGGTGGGAGCGGAGGGGTGTGGGGTAGGAGGCGCGGGTGCAGCACGTGAATGAGATTCCGGTAGGTGCGCACGTAAAAATCGTGCAACGAATCTAACAGGTTTGCTGGGGTCCTTGAGAGGCCACCGGGACTGGTCTAACCTGCCCTGCGCGGCTGAACCTCGAATTTCCGCGACCGTTTGCTATCACGTCGCCTTCGAACCGAAACGTAAACACGCGCTCGTGTTTACACCGCGCTCGTCGCCGCCGTCCGCCACTGGCCACGCGCTCGTAGTTCGTACGACATTACTTTTGCAATCGCTAGTTGAAGAGATGTAACCTCGTGCCTTTATAAATCATAATTAATCAATCACTACTCGCTTTATCGCCTCGATTGTAACAATCGTTTTAAGTTTCGCAAGTTGTCTCATCTTTTTATTTGTCGTCTATTGAATGGTGCCCGATTAGAAAGCATCGCACGCAGCTGTCACGAAGACGTGACGCACGCTAGAGTGGAACGGATGGCTTCGAGCGAAGGGTTGAAGGAGCCTATGTTAGGCAAACAAAACATTCGACACGGCCATTCATACCCGACTGTTTTTCAGACAAATCGCGTACCTCGATACGCAGCACGATCTACACCGTTGAATGTGGATCGAGTGCCTTGGTTTATTTTCAAATGTGTACATGCAAAGTACTGTCCATGTCACTCAGATTTCCTAGAAATCTATCAATGTCAGTGTGCATCAGGAGTAAATCTATTTGTGTGGCTGGAGAAGTTCCGACTATTTTTAAAATATAATCGAGGTTCATCTCACGAACGACGGTCTTTGGATCGATGTACATAAAAATAAAGCTAAAAGATCAATTTGATGTCAGATGTGTCGGTGACAGTGTAAGACGAAGATGCATCTGAGGCCCCGACGCGGCTAGCGAAGCAGCGTTGCGGTGGCGGCGAGGATGGCGGCGCTGCGGGCAGCGGCGGTGAGTTTCGAAAGGCGGCGCAGTCTGGGGCCGCGTCCGGTGTCGCGTCCAACTATCGATCATTCGGTTCGTTAATAAATAACACGTCGGCGTCGTTCGCCGCTTATCTCGGCTGTTCGGGCATGTGGAAAAATTTGGTGTAGGTGTCGTAACGGAGCGGCACGCATGTCGCGCAGGCTGCGTGCGCCCGCCTGGCGCGCTATCCTCGCGGTCGTTGCCTCCCGCCTTCGTTGCATCATTATTAATCTTTTAATTAAAATCACGAAAGGGACTTACATGTTAAGGTTCAATTTACAACATGTGCCACGTTGAAGATAATCTCAAACTATTATTTTAATATTTAAAATTATATTACCTTGACGTCAATATTTTTTGTAATCGAAATACTTGTTTAAAATGATTTTACATGTGTTGCCACAAAAGAAACACATTTTAGTAACACTAAATTTATATATTTATATAATATATATGTATTACGTTATACATAACGCTGACAGAATTCATTTCTCCAATTTCCGCTTGTTTAGATTTAGGGAAGAGAAGTTTAAATTAACATAAACAACAAAGTAGATAATTAAAACACAATCCATGACAGACTACAAAACAAATAACGGCACAGCGACGATAATACGAAACGTCATGGTAATATTTATAAAAAATAAAACAAATTCGTTCCGGTATCGACGGACGTGTCGTGACGAAACTAAGCTTTATCCAAAACGGTCTCAGCGGAGCTTAAACGCGGTAATTTATTTTGAGTGAATTAGAAGTAATACCGTTGTTTTAGAAACATTTCGGCATCTTATTCACACAATAAAAATCCCACACTCTTGGTGCATTAGAATTGAAATGTCTCCAATTCATCACATTTAGATAACACCGACGACGATTTTAAAGTCATTTAAATTCTAGAAACTTTAACATTAGACTTTTTAATAGAATTAAATGAGTTAAATTAACAACAACGCGGCGTATACATAAATATCGCTTGGCTCAACGCCTACAGCACCAAGATTATAGATTTACATTTAGCACGCTCTCATTTATAAAATAATAAATTAATTCATATTATTTAGGAATATAAACATACAAACATAGGCCATTACAATTGAATTTTTAATTGTATGTACAAATTTATAAAACTCTACAGAAGTAACAATAAATAAGGTTTTTGTAAGGCCCCCATGAAGGTTATAGTTTACCACTATAAACTTGCTACATTGAACTTGCACCAGGATATGTATTCAATGTATGACATCTAAAAGGTAAAAAACGAGTTACGACAATACGCATGAGGCCCATCAATATGTATAGAGCGAAATGCGATACGTACGTAGTTGTAACTGACGACAACGAGCGAGTCGCTACGCAGCCTCTCGACGGCAGGTGTGGCCGCTGTGTAGGCAGTCAGGGGAAAGTTCAGGGCGCGGCTCAAATCAACGCATGTTTTATCATCACTGATAAGAGAAATCAGTACCGAAGCTCGCTAATGACTCATTAAGAGCATTTGACTCAGGCTCTTCGAGCATTATGTCTGTGATAAATAATGTAAGCTCTCAGTGAACCCGCACTTTCATACTGGTTAACAGTTACAATTTTATATTTAAATATTGGTACAGTGCATAAAAGTTACGAATTACAAAAACTCTTATTAGATTTTAACATTTGTTGTTAAATAAAAACAATTTCTGAATTTCTCGCACACTGTCCACTGAAAATATAGCACTTCTAACAAATAAAATAAATCATTTTAAACTTCATTCAGAATAACACATATCTCATTACATCATATCATATCAGTCTAACATACGTTCACGATCGATTAACAGTTGTCAATAAAAATTACCATATGAATAAACGTCTAAGCACTTTAGTAAACAATTATTTGAACGAATCGGAGAAAATAAGAAATTACCTATGAATCTATTTTATATTCCCACATTAAAGCTAACGATTGGAGCGGGAATGCAGCTATGCTGCATTTCGTCAATTAAAGAATTCGCAGTCTCGGATTGTGGCCGCTGGCCGCATGCTGTTATGGGGCCACAAAAACAGTACATTCTTCATACCAGTATAAATAAATAAGGGATGAGTACTGCTGCGAGCTACGGCCAGCCAGCACAGAGCAAACTAAACGAGGTGCATTTTCGACAAACCTCTTTTTGCGCGCAGACGAGGTCCGCATATGCGATGATTCATTTACGGAGTTCTTCGCTGTACGAGTATGGCTAACATTATTACAACTGTTCTCGGCAGCATTATGTACGGTCAACAAGAAATGTCTTCTCAGAAATATGCGCCCACGCAGATTAAAGATGGAAACGCAACATGACCACTAAATATGTTATGCACTATAAAGAACTAGCACCATCCAAGTATCAAAATTATCTTGGTTAGTTTTTTTATTTTTATTTTTTATCACATTATAGGGTATCAATAATAATTTGATGGGAAAGAACTACGGAATACAAAAAAATCTAATTCAAATCTACACTGTATGCCGTATAAGTATCCGTTTTATGTGACATGGATCCTTGTCAAAATTATGATCTCTAGATGAAGTTTATTAAAAGTTGACATTTGACACGGATATAACATTTTAAAACGAAGCACAATATTCTGCAACTTTTTTTGATGAAATCGTTTCTTGACCGTTGAGTGACAGCTCTGTAGTGTGACACGAACTGAATGAATGGAGTTTAATGCGTTCACTGGAGTTTATATGAAGTATTCATTGTATTGTATTGGTTGAATTGTGCGGCGGAGTCTGCGCCTGCACCGCGTAAGGACAGTCGCAGCCGTCGCGGCCCACGGTCGTGAAAGTGAATAGCAAGTGGCCATACACGTATTCTCTATAGAATTATGATTATTGCATTTTTTATTGCCCTATAACCGCGCAACGCTCCGGTTTTATTTACATTTTCATTTTTAAACCACAGTTATAGTTGTTAGAGGAAAAACATCATGAACTTGTATGTTTCTTGTTTATTCACTCCACTTTTATTTTTTTTTTAATTTAAGGTATTTTATTTTACTTTTATAAGAAAGTCCCTACTCCTTTTACTCCTCTCGCTGTTCTGCCATCTGTAAGTTCAATTTATTTTTCTACAGCTTCTTTCTTTCTTCCCTGAACTTTCTTATAGGAAGAACTTGGAAACTCAAAGGAGCACAAGTCGTATTCTAGATTTAATTGCTGCTTTCTTAGAAAAAATACGAGAACCTCTGTAAAAATTAAGTCTATATCTGAATTTATCACTTAGTCCATGGTATAACTTCAGGCTTACTTAGGCATGCTTCAAGGAAAATTTAATTATAAATATGTTCAGTTTTCAATGAATAAAAATTGATCACATACAGTGTATATTATACTACTACGTATAAATTAGTCATATCAGTTGCGGAATGTGGCATTAATTTTTAACAAGATAGACTCGGATCATGCAATGCGTGTATACACGATAACTTTGATAGGGTACAAAGATAAACTGAATAGAATAGCACAATAGTGCGCTCATTGACTCAAGTCGTATCGAGCGAGACGCGGCAAAAACTAGGGGCCGTTTATCAATAATCATCGCCACGAATTATCTCCCGCTACCGACTCATACGAGAAAAAGTTCAATTGTTACTTTACTGTTTTGTAAATTCTTAAATAACGTACCTTGAAATATATTTAGTGCTTTAATTTTTTATTAATTTATACGCGCAGTATGCTGATAATTGAGATTATTAACTGCTGACATTCTTTGCCTATAGCAACTTAAGACTGAAAAATTGTAAAACCGAATTATTTGTGTCACCTCCAAATAAAATTAAAGCACGTTATTTCTTTTAATAATTCCGTACTACGTAGTTATCTATAAGTAAAATTTGTATTGGTATTAAATAGAATACAGCATTTTAATAAGACTAGCAAAATTTTTTGCAAACACATCATTACTATATACTAATAAAAGATATAAAAAAGACAGTGCGTTTGCAAACTCGTATTACCAATGCACATTAAATTTTTTAAAGCATTTTCATGCAAGAGAAGAAAAATGTTTATAGGTACTCATCAATCAAATTCAACTCTCGTGTAATCACTTCTGCCTTTGGCAAAAGAGGTTACTCGCTGCAGAAATTATCATTACCGATATCGACCTTCCTACAAACTTCATTACTTAGTTTAGTTTAACCAATGAGTTTACCTCAAATAGCATCATAGAAAACAACTTGAATAACTCCTCTATATCTTAAAAATATTGGGTATGGTTTTTTTTAACTCAGGTTATTTTTTCTGTCTACAATATTACATTACCTATCATAGAATAGAAAAGAATGCGAGGTCATTGAACCACATTAGAAGTTTGGTGATATTTTTTCGCCGAATGTTTAAAAAAGTTAATTTGTATTCCATAAGCATGAACTGATTCATATAAGAAGTCGTCCACTTTTGAAATACCGTTTCGTTCTGTATTAATTTAAAAATATAAATCCGAATATTTTATAACACGATGAAAAATAACGGCTACTTCGTTTTCACAAAAACAACTTGATATATTACTTGAACGTTGAGCTTGGGCTAGCGTAAACTGTCTTATTAAGAATTATGAGTTTTGGAAAGAACGCCCGCGGCGCAAGTTCTTCACTAAAACTATAATAAATGCATAATTTCCGTTAGTCTCTCTTTTCTAATTGGAGAATATGTGTGTGGTCCTTTAATACTGTTATTTTAGAATTTTACATTACTGTATATCTCTTTGTATGATTTTTACAAATATCATAATCTAGTTTTAAATTACTCCCCAGCATAATCATTTAAAGACTCTTACTTTTGCGTGCAAATCGCAAGTAAATTCGTCTAATGTATTCGCGTGAAGATGGCGATATGAAACTGTTCTATAAATCAAATGATTAAAAAGACTCCAAGTATTTCATAACATTGAACCGTCAGAAAATCCTTTATAGCCTGCAGCAAGATGGCGGTTCAATGAAAATGTTAATGCTCTCAATTGTGTGCTAAGTGATATATGTACTATAAATGGCAGTCTAACAATGCATCCAAGCGGCCGATAAATAACAAAAATTTTTATTAAAAAATTTATATCTCTTTCAAGCAATGTGAAAATTAGTATTCTTTAGAATCGAAAGAGCAAAAACATTGATACGTTACAGATTTTGTGGTTTCTGGCGGTAGCAAGTAAATGAGCATGAAGATATAAATTAGGAGGCATGTCGGCCGCACAATACGGCAGACATCGCACCGCGCGAATTGAAACAGGTTGCGGCTGGCAGGTATCTATACGATGTGATTTATCACCGATTATGTTTTACTCTCGCGACTATAATTAAATCGCGGAGCTATTAAGTATGCCCGAAAGATCTGCGACAATGCCTACGGAAATAGCTGCGCTATGATTTACTGAACTCAGCTGTGATATTGCATTGTTTAGTTAAATTATAAAGTATGCCTATCTCACAGAAATAACAATGAACAAGTCACTTTAATGCTGTGATCGTTATTGAGATTTCGTTTTAACGTGTACGTTGACTTAGTAAACATTGAGTGCTCTTAAGTAAATAAAATGCAGGAACCCCTGAATAAATATTATATAATGTTTACTAGATATTTTAGATGAGGTATATCGATTTAACAGTATTCGTCACATTAAGAAAGTTCATCGTGTATCATTTTGTGAAAAACAAATATTGAAAGTATGTAATTTCATTTAAAAACAAGCGAGTAGTAGACGGCAGTGTTCAGTGGGCAGTATGCAGCGGGCAGCGGGCAGCGGGCGGCGGCGCCTCGCGGCTACGCGAACTTTTAATGGCACAAAAATTGCGTGCGACTCGTCGGACAGTTGACAATTGTGAGAACCCGATCAATTATCTTGAGCAAATAGTAATTGTCAACAATAAATGCAGTACTTATTTTACTGCAAAGGAACGTTTTCATTATCGATTTGCCGTTGAGCGGCGCGTCAATCATTTTACACGGCAATCAGCGACGCTCGGTGGCGGGCTGGCGCTGGCGGGACGAGCGATAAGCTTTTAATTACCTCCGACGCCTATTTACATACTCGAGAAGATACCCGGTGATATCTCGCAATTAGGGGCGTACCCTTTTTCCTTTTATGACTCGAAGTGGCTGCGTTTGTTAACCCGGATAGCATCTATATGACGGAAAGATTAAATGGCGGCCTGAGGAAAATTCGCAATGGCTTCCATCGCTTACGCACCGTCTGCCATATTATAATTTACCTGTTTATATGTGGGATATTTAGCAACAAATGTTAACACCATATATTGTAGACTGTTTATAATTAATAAATATGCCTATCGAAACGATAAAATTTGCATGTTAACATTTAACTTGCAAATCAGTAACTTTATACAAATCGAAACAGTGTTTGTTGATTTCCATAATATTATGTTGCCGTTTTTATGTCGCTAAGAGGCTGTGGACCCTGCTAAGTTGTTTCTCTTATCTAGTTAGAATTTTATTTTAAACGAAAAGAATTCCATTAATAACAGTAACCCACGAGAGTTATAATGAGAAAGATTATCTTTAGCTAGTTTGAGAACTATACTTATTCCGACTTAAGCGTGAATTGAAGGAAACGTAATGCGCCAAATCGGCGCCTACTAATTGCGGAGGCTGATTATTTATGATCAAGTTGAATAACTACGTCGCTTTAAGCCCTCCGCTAGCTGAGTAACCGCCCTTTACGAATTGCTTTTACGTACAAAACTGTAACGGACTGTGAACGAAACACGTGTAGGTAGCGCCAGTGGAATGTTTGTATTGCAAATCACATTGGAGATTATTATAGTGACGTAAGCGTATTCAAATATAATACATAAATTAGTTCGATAAAAATATGTGAAGATATTTTTTATGTAATCAAATGGTTTTTTCAATCTTATATTCAAATATACCATTAATTAGAATGTAATATTATATTTTAATTAATTGTATTTGAGGTTGTATTCCTATTGCTGATTCATATGAAAATAATGAATTGTCAATGGTGCAATGAGTAGTAAATTGCTAATTCAAGTCCTAATGAGACATTGGGACACTTTGATTTGTAATAATGATTTATTGATAAGCAATTACAATATAAGCATGTAACATACTAAAAGTAAAAGTAGGTAAAAAACACTTTTAATATTATTATCATACCTACGTCTAACTAGAAAAATCGTAGCAATTAGATCGATTACTGTTCGATCAAAACTTATTGGAAGCTATTAAATTTTTTGCTACATTATAATTTCATAGTTAATTTACGAGCGATAGAGTATGTATCGCCCGCCTCGCGCCGCCCCGCTCTTCCGAGCCGCCGTGCTATCTAAATGCAAATCGGATAGGTACAGTGGATGTCCACAATAAATCAGTCTCTCGGCTCACGCACCGTTAGCCGGCGCACAAGCCCCTCCGCCGTCGGCCCTCTGATACCTACATAGAACGTAATGCGCATTCCCAAAACTTAAAAAAATAAAAACAAAGAAAATTTCATACACTCACTACCTACCCAAAATTTTAAATTATTAGAAACATACTATTAAGGGACGTAAATTAAGTTAGTAATCAAATGTCAATGGTGTTAGGGTACTTTGTCAAAATTTACAACAGTAGCGTTTTACTTGTCATAGATAAAGGCACACAAACGTGATAGCAGCAGCGCTAGTCTATTAATAAACTGCAGCATTCCAATAACACATTTCTAAGAACAGTTAATCTGGTGTGAACTTGAAGTATTGAAGACAAACGACTGTTGTATATTCTAATGAGTTAAATGCCACTAACGTTGTATTAAACACAAATACAAATCTTTACACATTATGAGCTTATACTTTAAACGTGCAGTTGTCTTAACGTAGCAATGATTATAGTTAATTCTGTTATTAAAGATACGACAACTTCATCTCTTTTCAATAAGAAAAGTATAGGATTCACATGCATTTCATCTTGCCCAGAAACTAGACACACATTCCTAGGAACGTTCTATGGTGAACAATTAGAACCTCTATTTAGGAAACAAACATGTATAATTCTTTTTTGTTAATATTCAATGTCGGTGCAACCCTGTATCCGAAGCGTAATAGCTACGTAGTAGCTAGTGAATCCGCTACACAGACGCTATAGTCTAGTCTAATGCAACAAAAAATGAATACAATTATTCTTGTTAACTCAGTGGCATTGACAAGAAATATGACATATGTAATGGTTTCCTAGACGCCACATCCACGGTGACGTTTTAGCACTTTATATTACACCTTGTTCCGCTTCTATGAATCTTATTAAACTAGAAATTCCATAATGAAAGACATTCATAAAAAAAGCGGAAACATTAGTCGTATAACCTTTTACATGTACCGTTATAGACATTAATGATGTGTAGGCAAGGTTTTACTGACGTGAAAGTTAAAAATCTACCAAAAAGGTATTACCAAAATTTCCTCAATAAATATCATTTGAAGTAATTCGGTGCGTTTCAACGGATGCCTTTAACAACGTAAAATTAATTATGTGGGAACTCTAAGCTATTGATATACAGATTGTTTTTAAGTTCGAAGATTAACAATCTGATTATAGCTTCATTATCATATTAATTAAAGCGATAATATTTTAATATGGCTTATTACCTATAAAATGTTCTTTAAATAACTAATTAGATTTTTGAACACGATTGTGTTTTTGTAAACTAGGATACAAAAAAAAACTAAGAATTTCACAAGATTGTTATTACGTGAAAGATCGTAACTGTGATATGAAGTTATGCTAAATTACAATTCAAACCTCACCTTACACATTAAACGCCTTCGTCTTTAAATACGCGCTTCACTTAACCCTGCGAGCAAGGAAAGGTATAAACGCAATTAAGTTTGCATTTTATAGATACTAGTTTAATGTAGAGCGTTGGCTAATGGATCTGTACATTTATTTACATCTCAATTCTGACCAATATAAATATTCATTCGCCGCCAACATTATCTTTGTGCCATAACGGTGTAACTGATATCCCTAGATATTAAAATACCTTTTATAATAATATTCAAATAACTAAATGTATTACATAGAGTTACGCCCTTCAACCTCGACGTAATTTATGTATTCGTGGATAAAGAAATCAATAAACATTTAGTATTCACCGCATCAAGGAATAAAGTACATAGTTCAAGTATGTCTGTAGGTGATTGCAGACCTTTATATATAGTATTAATAAATATTGACCGCAGAGCGCTTTTCAGTTTTTTAAAGGTTTATAAAATGTTGAGCAAATTTAAAACCATTAGGTACATTATTTTATTGTAATAAACACGTAACTCTCTTTTGCTCATTTATTACTTTGCCCAATCCACCACCAGATTAGAATATTCGAATGGATATTTTTTTTTATATTATCATTGTTTATTAATTAATTTTAGCCAGCATTTTTCTGAGTTCTGAATCTTAGTGCGTCACACATATATTAGGTCCTTACATATGAAATTGGCGTTTTGTATGGGAGGAACAAAAAGTCGAATATTTTTTAATATAATATATTTAATTAATCAAAGTATGAACCATTATTTTCTATGCACTTTTGCCATCTCATAGGTAGTTCATTGATCCCTTTACTAAAAAAACCAGTCGGACGGGAATCAATAAAATCTTTGAAGGCGATTTGGACTGCCCCATCGGAGTTGAATTTTTTCCCTTGCAAGAAGTTATCCAAATTTCAAAAAAAATGGTAATCTGTTGGAGCAAGGTCCGGGGAGTACGGAGGATGTCTTAGACTTTCCAATTGAAGCTCTTCTAATTTAGTAGCCGTCTGTTGCGCAGTGTGTGGTCTAGCGTTGTCGTGAAGCAGCAGTGGCGTGGAGCGATTGACCAGCCTAGGTTGTTTAGCCGCTAGCTTTTCCATCATGGTTTGCAATTGCTGACAATAGACATCAGCCGTAATAGTCTGGCCAGATTTGAGGAAACTGTAATGAACAATACCGGCACTAGTCCACCAAACGCTTACAAGTAACTTTTTTGGGGTTAATTTTCGCTTGGGGCAGGATTTGGCTGGCTGGCCAGGATCCAACCATTGCGCTGAGCGCTTCCGATTATCGTAAAGAACCCATTTTTCATCACAGGTAATGATTCGGTTTAAAATACCTTCATTATTGTGCCGGTTTAGTAATGTAACGCAACAGTCGACACGCGTTTGCCGGTTTGCTTCAGTCAATTCGTGAGGTACCCACCTTTCAAGCTTTGTAATCTTCCCAATTTGCTTCAAGTGAATTAAAACAGTTTTATCACTAACATCGCAGCCTGCAGCTAACTCGGACGTGGTTTGCGATGGATCCGCTTCCACAATAGCCTTCAACTCTTCATTATCAACTTGAGTCTCAGGCCGTCCACGGGGCTTGTTCTGCAGATCGAAATTTCCAGAACGAAAACGTTGGAACCAAAAACGAACTGTGTTTTCTTTTGCAACACGACCGCCATACACATCATTCACCCTTCGAGTCGTTTCCGCAGCACTAGTGCCACGACGGAACTCGTACTCGTAAATAATGCGATATTTTAAGTTTTCCATTTTGTAAAATGAGTGACGCAAACAGAAAAAAACAGAAGAAAAAAAACAAATGAATGACGGTCATCGAACCACAAATACATGAGTCTATAGCTGTACAAATTTGAATTTGGAATTCCTTACCAAAGAGGAGAAATTCGTGATTAAAGTGGCCAGTACGAAAAACGCCAATTTCATATGTAAGGACCTAATACATTAATACATTATCAGATTAAAAAATAATTCTTATAAGATTTATAACAAGGTAACGCTTTAATGGGAACTAAAAATATAATAAAATACAAAATATAAACTTAATTTTGTTAAATAATAATTAAGCATTTTGCATAAAATTATTAGTTTAACTTTGTTGTTAATATATTGTTTTATTGTAATAAAACAATTTAATGATAGTACAACATGTTCTGTATGATGAATGAACAGTTTGTCTTCTTTTTAACGACATTCTGCAATAATTTGCTTTCACATTTAATGCTGAATTATTTCTGAAATAAATTCGAACCCACTTTTATACATATGTCTTTCTTCCTAAATTAACCGAAAAGAATTGTGACTTTCCTCCTTAATTTATTAAATTTGAACTTTTCTCATTGCTTACTATAAATGTAAGAAGTAAAAGCTCAAGGTTAAAATAAAACAAGAAGCGCTAAGTTAAGTTAGAGGTCAGCCTCGTTCATTGATCCTTATTGAAAACTAACGATCATCTTCACTAATATTATGGATAACACAGATAAAAGCGACTCCGTCGCGAATAAATATAGTGGACTCATTAAAAATATACAATTTTATGTAGATATGGACACTTATTGGTACAATTATGCAAATGTTCTGCGTCGATTATGGCCTAGTAACCACCGCCTTGTTGGGGGAATTTATAGTTAAATCGGAGCCCCCTGTATCTCATGGTTATGTTTGTGATTGTGTGTGTGTATGTGTCGGTGTCGGTTCGACTTGATTATAAAAAATGGATGGGGAACTTAATTACGTAATACCTCTGACGGTTGGTTTAGATATTGACAGGTATGCAGACGTTGAGAATTGTTTACATCTAGACCACATAATATCTTATTGGTTATAATCCCATAACCTAAGGTTAAGGAAAAGTACGAAAATATGAAGTTATATACACCAGTTGTCTACGCATGTACCTGGTCAAGTATTGACCGTATGACTATACATAGATACATCTCATAGAATACAACAATTTTATCTAATGAGTTCGTATCTATTCCTTTATTGTTTGGAATTTGGATTTATGTCACAAACATGTTATATACAGTATTTTGTAAAAACGTAAAATTAGAAATTCTTTTTAAAATTCAAAGTAGGTATACATTCATTGCATGTATAAAGTTTCTTAAATAAATGAACCTAGATTGTGAACAGCTGCGGCGAATTAAATTAAACCATAAAGTTAACAACTGCGCACTGAGATAATATTAAGTATTTTACGATTATCTAATCGTTCCTACTGAATTGTTGGGCCTGTAGTTTACCAAAGTTAATCAAATATCCACGTGAATTGGAATTATTGAACAACTAGATAATGTATACGTTTATGTCAAATAAGGTAATTGATTTACCTAAAACCATTGGATCTGTTTTCATTACTGTTTAAGTATCCGGTTTAATACACATTAAGTTGTATATTTTGACCAAGTTTTAAATCATGCTTGGTGTAAAGTGTTCATCATGTTCTTCCGTCTCTGATTTCTTGAAGACGTCAAGCTGACCAGATAAAGATCATTTTAATAATAATACAATCATTGTATTTTTATATTTATAATTTGAGACATTTATGGTATCCACGAGAAACTTTGACGATATACAAAAAATATAATAAAAGACGACAAAACCCAAGGTTTTAATCTCGCTGCCATCCCGTGGGAGAAGGACTCTACAAAATCGTGTACTTGATTTTTCACCAAAATTCTTTGTATAAGCAATTATAAGTGAATTTCTCCTGTGTGTCCGTCATTAACTTAAACGTACGATGTTATTTTAAGGAGCGTAATGGTCGCTCCGGCGAGCCTCCGCATTTTTTTCGAAGTGCTCACGAAACGCTATGCATTTAAACGCTTGAATTATGAAATTACAGCATTGAGTGCAAACAGGGACCCATAGGAGGCTTGAGTTCGCAGTAAACTTTATAGCTCTTGTTACTTTTTATTTTTTCCTTTTGCTCGTATGTTATCTTTTATTTCATATTTTACTATCGTTCCATATATTTTATACCGTATTCTGTCACGAATAAAAAGAGTTATTCAACAATAAAAAAGACACTTGATTCATATCATTAAGTCGCTGATAAAGACTAAGAAACTGAATAAAAATGATTGCTTTTACTGATTTTAAACATAACAAAATTTACCCTTATTCTATTTCAGGTAACTAGGAAGTGCAAGTTTTTAATTTAAAGGCGACTACATTGCGACAAATGGTATTCATTTTAACTATTGGAGAACGGTAACAAAATAAAGCATTTAAATTGAGTGAATCTGGTCTTAAACGCAAACAATAGATTTTAAGTCATTCGGTGCGTAGTATTTGTATTGTATAAATTGCACTAAAGTTAGGTACTTTATTCTAGGTTGTGTAAAATTTAACGGTTGCAGATCGAAATCACAATTCTTGATTTTAAAATAACTTCCAAAATTGTCATCGTGTGTGAAAATCACTAAAACTGTAACACCATTAAAATTCGTAACAGTTAAAGAGTATCTTTTTAAAATAGATGGTAAATTTTATTTTACTACGATGCATAATGCATCATTGTTTCAATTAAAAAGGCCTCGACATTTTGTTAGCGACTGTATAAAGTTATACGTTACTCTCTTTCGACACCCAGAAACAATAGTAGCCTATAGATCAGAATCGCTATATTGATTCACAATGCGTAAATTCATTTTGTTATGACAGGCGAGCGTAAATTCGCGTCAGGACCCTCGGAGGCTGCAGAACAATACGCCTCTCCCTACTAGACGCGGTACATTATCTTAGGGCAGTACAAAGCTTTATGGACATGGTCCAAAGAAAGGGGTAAGTGACAATGACTCGAGATGCAAACTCTGTATTTAATAATTTGGTCAATTGGGAGATGCACCGTGTGAAAATAAATTGCAAATACACGATAGAGAGACATCGTTAATGTTTAAATGTTTTGAAATTATCTGTGATTGATTCATTAATTTATAGTAGAATTATATTTTATTAGGGAACTTGTAAAACATGAAAATTCTTAAATTTAAATTATGACTAAAAGGAAAAACCTACAAGTTGTACGCTTCACCTTCTCGCCTTGAAACAGTCCCTATAGTTACACTAAAATTCATTAATATAGTTTGCAATAAAAAATATATATTATCAATGACCGCAAAATTATAAGTTTCATGCCCAGCAGGTTACAGTCTTAGGTCACAATAGCTCAGAGGAGATCGGTGGTAAGAAGTCGATTGCCAAATTACAGGGTAAAGTGACATAAGTACCGGTTAGAGCCGGCGACTGCGCACGGCGAATGTTTATTGTTGTCGATTACACACTCGCCCCGTATTCTATCGATATTGAAATACTCGTAATGAGAAATAAAGCCACGTGAGATTCAATTTTAGTTTTTTTTTATCACTACGGTATTTTTATTAGTAACTAATTATTACATTGTTTAAAAAAATGTTTTCACAGTTTTCTTTGATTTAAATCAACAAGTTTCCATTAACTTATTTCGTAGTATAAGAGAAATCTCATCGCTTACATCTCAAACTAAGTGAAGAGTTAGAGATGCCGAATCACTCACTATTCATGTAAACATTCCTTGAGATAAACCCAAAATATGAAGAACCAAAGATATAACATTATTTTGTTATTTTTTTCATTAATTTTAATGTAATGAATATATATTTTAGGTATTTTCAATACCTGCGAGGTAACAGAGGTTTAGAACATTGAAAGTACTGTTAAGCTGATGCAATTTGGTAAATTATTGAATAAAACAAAATGGCCTTACGCCCTGCTTATTAAGGCATGATAACTATACTAAAATATGGTTACGTTAAGGACAATTCAACTCACAAAATTTTATTATTATTACTTTCCTTCAAATGCAATGTAAACAATTTTATTATTATCATTTTTCAATGTCGAATACAAACAGTGACGTCACAAGACTCAGTAATAAATAGACAACATTTTTCGACTATATTCGATTTTTACAATAAAATCTATATTTTCTTTTTTTTATTTTACCATATACATTAATAAATAGAAATCGTACGAAAATTCACTTGCATAAATAAAATATACTATAATCATTTGAAGATACATTATAAAAATGACGATTTAATTATTGCTACTAATTTAATTCGTACAGTGCAATTCCTCTGTGGTGAGAACATAATTATACGTATTCCTTAATGACAACATTTGCCCGTTGCACAAAAACCCTAAAGCACTGCGGACCCTAATAAAGGGTTGCGTAAAAGAAAGCAACAAAAAATTAAGAATCGCCCCGATGAGCCATTATCTTCGCATGTTAAAAATAATATGGTCATAGGGTAATACACATTCATGCGAGCTACGTCCAGGAGCGAATTTAAATACGTCTTTGTGTTACAGACCCCCTGCCTGCACCGGACTTCACACGCTCCCCGCAGGTACGCGGCCTCCCCGCATGCTCCCCCGGGCTATCCGACCCACTGCCGCGACCAAACAGTTTTGACACTCACATTATTACCCATACATGTAAATAGATAAAATTATGTAAATAAATATGCTTTGCGAGAAATATTAAAATAATTAATTCGTTCGTCGGCACACAACCTCGCGAAATAAAATAAAAACTTAGCAAATTCCGGTTTTTACAAACACATATTGTATTGATCTTAAATCAATAAATTTATAAAGACCTTATGAATATGTTAAATTGTATATAACCGATTGATAAACAACAATAACATTTACGGTTTCCACTCGATATGTCAACCGGAACACAATTTTAAATATCATGTTCCAGTCCAAGAGTCTAAAGTATCAACATAAATTAAAATTTGAGTTTTTTTAAGCGATAAAATATTCTATGCGTACCTTACTACGTTGTTCTACTTATTCATATACGTTCTCTACGCCTACACGTTCATACCACATTTGTCACATCTTATCTTTTTGAGTAACTTCAAAAAATCAAGTGTCAAGATTAGTTAAGCGCCTCAATTGACGGACGCAGTCGCTATTGTATGAACACTCTGATTACTAATAATATCAATCTAATTTAGAATGTGTGAGTATTAATTGAAGAAATTGTAAGTAATTCGTAACTTTGTTTAGGTTTGAAGTACCAGTATAAGTTTCGCAAATTATAAACGAACGTAAGTAAAGCAGCAGCTAAAAATAACAAAAAAAAACACCGCGCGAGGTGCATTCAATATTATTTTTTTATTTAAAATCCCAAAATGTTTTTTTTTCAATGTTGTTCTAATGTGAGAATATCTTAAGAAACCTCTCAAATTACTTTTCACCTTCTAAAAATTCACCATTTTCTCATGTTTAGGTGAAGAGTTTAGTTGAATTAATCAGAGAATTAACATAAAAAGATGAAGCAATGCTGTAATTATATAATTAACGGACCACGCTGCAAGCATTACTGTACAAACATTCCAGGACTCTACTACAGCTGCACTAAATCCCATTCAATCCCACTAGCAATCAGCGATATGCGAATTAACATAAAACCTTCAATCGTAAGAAATTATAGAGGGATTACATAGAAGACAGTGCGTAATAAATCCATAAATTCACCTGTCAGTTAAGTTTATTCACGTTTAAAATACGCCGATACCAATGTTGACAATTGGAAGATGTAATAAAATACGTCGGGCGGGCGTAACATTGCGTGTCACTCTGCGACCGTGTACACGCCGCCTTAACATCTCAGAAGCGAGGCTTTAGAAAGCTCGCGCACCAATAAATACTCGTCCGATTATGATCTACTGCGCGTAGCCCGTAGCCACAATGCATTCAGTGGGTATGAATCAACGCGCCACTCTTTGCCTAGATATTTACCAGTAGTTCATCCCGACTTCATAAATCTGCCGATTCAATAGATGATTATTCAAATTTATTGCAGCCGAGCGAAATGACACTAACTTTCACAGATTTATAGCACTCTTTCATTACCCGTTAATTGGAAATGGACGAGTATTTTTACTACAATTCATTTAAATAAAGTATTAACTGTCTCAAGAACGAGGCTCATTTCTTACCCTTCAAGTACGGTTATCTAGAAAAATGTTGATGAGGCGATTATTTCTTGGAAGTTTTCTTCTTAAGAAAACTTCTTAAGGATATGAAAAAGCTATTTCACATAGATGAAACATGTCGTTGCTTTAAGTATACAACATTTTTGTCTATTAAAATTTTTAACAGCTTTTACATTTTCTTTTGTTATTTTGATTATTTAAAACGAATCTTGAAATAATTGAAAGGTGTTATCAGAAAAGGCGTTTCGAATATTAAACTTCACGCTCGAGGCTTCAATTAGCATTTAGCCTGATACTTAAAATTATAGCAACCGCCTATATAGATTTACTAAGCAATAACGACTTTAGGTGTTGAAGCTTTTTTTAGTGTAATCGATAGTAATGTTAGACCATGTTAATTTAGTTGCATGTAAGTATAATTGCACATCATCGAAGCGATAAATTCACTTGACCTCATCGTAGTCTGTGATTATGTTACACGTTCACGATTTATCATTTATTAGAAAATTTAATTTTACGCTACGGTAAAATTTAAAAAGTTTATTCCTAAATCTGCACACTTCATCTTTTTTTTATATCAAACATTCATGACAATTTTCAATGATATTAGATAATTTTCTAATATTTGTGAACTTAATTTCAATACAAATATATATTTAGATTTGTAGTCATAATTTAATCAACCGCATTAAGACCACAGTAACTAACAACTTGTGTGTGTTTGTTTCAATATACTTGTACTACATATTTAGTCGATCAATATCGTAAACTAGATTTGTAAAACGAGCGTTTGCAAAATTTTACTTTAAAACGTTAATGACCATGTAAAATAATGAAACGAGGTTTTAGTAGAATAATTTAATTCGGAATTACAACAGACAATCGTAGTTATTTTAAGATAGTAAAAAAGTAAAATATTGACCACTGTGTTATTCACTACAACTTGATATTTACTCTATTATTAAATAAATTCTTCTGAAATTCTGTAAACATTACAATAACGTTGCAAAAAAAATTAAAACATTTCTATATGTAATATAGTATAAGTTGGTAACACGTGTCGGCATACCGCTGAGCTGAACGCGGCCCACGGTCCACACATGAGGCCGCGGCCACTTTCACGCCGCGCGGCCGCACCCATATTAATTGCTCCCGTTCTACGACGAAGCGTTATTTATTGGACTCTCCGATGATTGTGAAAAGCATTAATCGTTGCATTAGTTTTTAGTAGTATCTCTCCCGTTAGATCAGACATGACATATACCCGGAGATGGCCTGTCAACCGCGCGCACATATCAACTTATAGCACTTTCGGCATTCCGCAGATATTTAACGATGGAATTTTAACCGAAAGCATTCATTCGAGTAAGGTTTAGGTGCGGATGCGGCCGACGTGACACCGACTAAGGTGCCGTGAGAAAATCTGTACAATGCTATTGCTATTACAACCGTTGTCTCCGTACGGCAACACTCGGGGAGTAAATAAAAAATCAATTATTAGCCGAACAAAAATGTGAGCGGTCGCGAGCCGATGTCGACGTTTTTAGAGAAATAAACATTAACTGTTTGCACAACGACCGTCGCCATAACCAATATTTGATATTCGAAAATACTATTCTAATGTATGTCGCCGTGGTGCGTGGGTACCTGCCACGAAGTTTTACACTTTAGCGGCTCTTTTGGTCTCTTTCTCATATTGTGTGTCATGTTGTTTTCTTTTTTTTTTTCAAAGAAAAAAACTATCGCTTGTCCACGATCCCGCCTGTTGTTAAGGGGTCATTTAGTCGAAAGATGGTACGCGCCAGTTTGGCAAGAACTTATCATAAAATACAATTAAACATTAGTTAACAACTGTAAACTCGAAACAAAGTGTAAAGTTAAAACAAAAATTTCAGTAATGTCGTTTGCATCCAACCGGTACTGTTTTTATACAAATAATGGAAGCCTGAATTTGGGTTACGTTCGACTGGAATAAATTCCGGCCGAGTAATTTCACTTCGGCTCACCTTCACGGGAGGACTAAATAAAACTATACGTTAATTATTTTAATTGGAGTACCTTGTTAAAAATAAAAAGTCCGATAAATCGTTACATATTCATTAAAACTTTATAGACTGGTATTTATGTTCAAAGTATTAAGATTTGAGACGGACGCCGACACGAGGAATTAACTACGATTTTTTTATTCAAATTTTAATATATAACACATTAAGCAAAAAACAGCTACGCTCCAGGTCTCACGGTCAAACTCGCAATAAATTCGATGAGGAGCGGTGGCTGCGCGGCGAGGGGCGACGGCGGCGTCACGCGGAAACCTCGCCTATGCCTAACTAATTATCCACTGCCGCCGCGTTGGGAATTGTATAATATTATACCACCTTATCGCGTGCGTATCAACGTCCAAATTTACCATTTCCGCTTTGTACCACAAATCGTTGTTATTTTGACTAACTCAACGACTTTGAGAGTTAATGTACAAGTCAATGTTTACCTCCGTATTCTATTAATTTACCTGTATAAATAATAAGAAAGCTAATAATGTAAGGTAGAATGTGGTACTCAGAGTCTCTGAAGTGATTACGTAGTTTAGATTTCTCATTCTAAATATACAGTAGGGGAGCCCCTTAGTAACCTTTCCACGACGGTGGGTGTACCAGTATGTCTCATAGACCCTGCAGTAGAAAGTCAATTACATTGTTTTCTTAAACAACATAGGTTTTAAAAATTAAATACTTAATTTATCATATAGCTTATTGTATTGATGTAGTATATATCTTTTAATTTTAAATTTAAGATCAATTAAATGTTACACGCGTTGTCCGAGAGGAAAAACAACATTTTTTTGACAAGTAGGTAACGACTATGTTTATAAAACTGCTTTTAATCGTGTATGTAAGAAGATTTGTTTCTTTGATATTCTTACATCGAAAAGTCAAATCATAGGTTTTATAGTATGTCATATCTGAAACTTAAAATAGGTACATATGAATCAGTAACGTATGCCGTAAGCATTACTACTCGTAAAATGTTGCAAGCAAAGAATAGTTACCGCATGAAACAATAATCGTGAATACCTGCGGTACGGGTTGACAAATCGTCGCAGAGGGGCAGCCTGCCGACCCCCTATCAATGATAGAAGGCGTTTTGCATTTCGATGTTAGCGGTCAGTTGGCAGGTTCGTCCGGCAGGGGTCACTCGTACACAATACAAAGTCCAGTCCACCCCGGCTATGCTCGGGTTGGGGGCCGAAACAAACTGGTTCGCTTCGATCCGAGTCGCGGACGCATTGGCTCAGTGGCGCATTGGGCCGGCTCAGTGCGTGTCCGGCGGCGGTGCGGTCCGGGTGCGGCGTTGCTTGCTACTGCGCTGCGCCGCTCGCCCCACGCTCGCCGAGCGCTCACTCCGCTTGGAGAAGGGTGACATCGCTGCACATCCTATTTGTCCAACTTTACAAAGGGTTACCGGCCGTTAAGCTTTATTTGCCTTTGTAGTCTTCTTACTATCTTTTTTATGACCCTAACAAAAAAAAGTTTTCAATTGAACAGATCTAACATTTATATGGTTAGAAATAATTAGGAAAGGGAACAACGCGATTAGTACTTGATAACCTGTTAAATAACAAATAAACTATATTTCAAGATCATTTCCTGTTTTTTTATTTACATTAACCGTAGTAATAAAACTCTGAATCAGCATTTTAACCATGTTTTGTGTAAATAGTAAATATAATTTACAAACCATTTCCATTTCCGCATAGAGCTACACATTACACACGTGAGTCATTTTCCAATTAAAAATATAGGAAGCCGTTAACATAAAAACCCTAAGCTTTAAGAAATATACAGTTTAAAAACTCTGTTTGAAAACTTCATACAATCTTTCAAATATAATTTTATTAGTTTACCAAATGAACTTCCGTGCAATTAATCTGAATAAAATTGAGACTTATTTTAAAAAGTCAATAAAGTGAACACTAGAATTTCTACGTATAAATACAATGACTTTTTTCTACATATGTTCTAATATTTCACGTATTATATCAGTAAAACTTTTTCCATATAAATTTTATTATTTCTAATAAATTTAAACGATAGCTGCTAATTTTAGTGAGTTGCAAATGAGTTCGGTGCCCCGATGGCGAGGATCCGGAGTGCTCTGGAGGAGGTCGCCGAACTCTTAAAATGCTTGTTTTAATGCAGTCCAAACACCGGCCACAGGATACTTTTAAATGATTATACCCTTTAAAAAAATGTAGCATCGACACTGTTTGGCTCATTTATAAGGTATTAATGCATATTTAAGATAGGTATAGAAATATCATAGTATCAGTAAACGTCATAATAACATCAGTCATAATATTTGAAACTAATTTTAAATTTGCGCATCCACTGCCGCTTATTTGCAAATTAGTGTAGTAAAATGTGAACAATTCAAAAATTAATCACACATAATTTGAAATAAGTTTTTAATCTATTTCCCGAGGATTCTGTACTTTATTTCCAAATCCGGACGAAGGAGCACTCAATAATAACGCTATGATGATTTATAGCTTTATTTTGATACCTCAATTCGTACAAATTGCTAGAAATTAATAACTGTCAAATTTAATTGACTAATCCTTTCGTTAAGATGTACTGACCGCCTTGCCTTATTAATACATGATAACAAAACCGTGAGAAAAGTTTAGCGATGTTAAAATTAATTAAAGTAATGGTTATAGGAAACATAAAAAGTCGGCGGTGGCGAGATAATTAGAAGTAAAATTTTAGTGTAGCCATAGAGGCGGCCGCGGCTTCGACCGAGTCGGAAGTCATCGCCCACGAGGCATCTGTTAACGCATTGATAATTAACGTTGCCAGCTTTATAACGTCCCATTATAAAGTTATCGGCAAACAAAAACCGATGGTCACAAGCAGCGGACATTATATGACTGCAAGATGTTCAATCTACAGAAACGGTACACAAGAATTTCATAACCGCATTGTGTATGCCAACAACTTAGCGAAACACGCCTCAAGTACTTTTCTGAAAGGCTATATTGTAAAATTATGATTCTAATCAGTAACATTTAATTCTTATAATCCAACTGTTCTTATAGATATATATATATATATATATATATATATATATATATATATATATATATATATATATATATATATTAGGTCCTTACATATGAAATTGGCGTTTTGTATGGGAGGAACAAAAAGTCGAATATTTTTTAATATAATATATTTAATTAATCAAAGTATGAACCATTATTTTCTATGCACTTTTGCCATCTCATAGGTAGTTCATTGATCCCTTTACTAAAAAAACCAGTCGGACGGGAATCAATAAAATCTTTGAAGGCGATTTGGACTGCCCCATCGGAGTTGAATTTCTTCCCTTGCAAGAAGTTATCCAAATTTCGAAAAAAATGGTAATCTGTTGGAGCAAGGTCCGGGGAGTACGGAGGATGTCTTAGTCTTTCCAATTGAAGCTCTTCTAATTTAGTAGCCGTCTGTTGCGCAGTGTGTGGTCTAGCGTTGTCGTGAAGCAGCAGTGGCGTGGAGCGATTGACCAGCCTAGGTTGTTTAGCCGCTAGCTTTTCCATCATGGTTTGCAATTGCTGACAATAGACATCAGCCGTGATAGTCTGGCCAGATTTGAGAAAACTGTAATGAACAATACCGGCACTAGTCCACCAAACGCTTACAAGTAACTTTTTTGGGGTTAATTTTCGCTTGGGGCGGGATTTGGCTGGCTGGCCAGGATCCAACCATTGCGCTGAGCGCTTCCGATTATCGTAAAGAACCCATTTTTCATCACAGGTAATGATTCGGTTTAAAATACCTTCATTATTGTGCCGGTTTAGTAATGTAACGCAACAGTCGACGCGCGTTTGCCGGTTTGCTTCAGTCAATTCGTGAGGTACCCAACTTTCAAGCTTTTTAATCTTCCCAATTTGCTTCAAGTGAATTAAAACAGTTTTATCACTAACATCGCAGCCTGCAGCTAACTCGGACGTGGTTTGCGATGGATCCGCTTCCACAATAGCCTTCAACTCTTCATTATCAACTTGAGTCTCAGGCCGTCCACGGGGCTTGTTCTGCAGATCGAAATTTCCAGAACGAAAACGTTGGAACCAAAAACGAACTGTGTTTTCTTTTGCAACACGACCGCCATACACATCATTCGCCCTTCGAGTCGTTTCCGCAGCACTAGTGCCACGGCGGAACTCGTACTCGTAAATAATGCGATATTTTAAGTTTTCCATTTAGTAAAATGAGTGACGCAAACAGAAAAAAACAGAAGAAAAAAAACAAATGAATGACGGTCATCGAACCACAAATACATGAGTCTATAGCTGTACAAATTTGAATTTGGAATTCCTTACCAAAGAGGAGAAATTCGTGATTAAAGTGGCCAGTACGAAAAACGCCAATTTCATATGTAAGGACCTAATATATATATATGCTATTTTACAATATACATTTTTTAAATAATGTCTGCTATTTAATCTTTTGTTATAAAAGTCAATCAACGTCTTTAAAGCTCCGAAGCTTTGCACATATAGTACATAGTACTTTATTTTAATGCTATGGTCCTAGTATCACATCCAAAAGTAGTTTCAATGATTTAATTCCACGCGGCGCGTCTTATTATATGTTAGCTTAATACATTACATTTAACAGGTTTACTAGTGTGCAGTTTCATCAGCTTAGACACATAGATTAGGCGTCAAATAATGTAGAACACATCAATTTATAGATGCAAGCTGATAGATTTACCGTCCTGGAGTTTTATTATAATGGCTATTAACATATATTGCGTTACAGATAGCAAACGTTTTAGGCGTTGTTTTTTACCGTTTTACATAATTACGAAATTATGCCTTATTGACGGGTACGTGTACGCCTCGCCCACTCGCGCCACGCTCACAAGAGAAGCAGAGAAGTATTCAACTGAGATGGATTGTCATAGATAACGTGTCATGTTCTTTTTTAAAGTAGCCAAATATATCGTATCTGTTTTGAACCGAATCACTAATGGATTGTTTAATATTAACTTTAGTAACAGTAAATTACTAACAAACAATATAAATAAAAATATATACCTTCATATCCATTTAATCATAATGTTTGCAAAAAGTCGTTAAGTCAATATAAATATTTAATGTATCAGACAATTTTTTAAACGTATACAATTTAAACTGAATTTAATACAAAAACACAAAAAGTACGGTTAATGCTGGTATACATATATATAAGTAGGAAGGGTATGATTGGCGTAACGAGCACAGGCACCGATTTTGGTCAATAATCGCCATAAGTATAGTGAGTACTTTCGCGTACCGAATGAAATAATAATTGGAGGGTCCGATTTATCACATTACTGTTCTCCGAAATGCCTGAACAGTTCTTGTGTAAGCCCTTCACGTCGAGTCGCGTCGTGCGCACGAAAATATCTCGAGGAGTCCATGCCGAGTGCGCTTAATTATAGGTAGAAAAATAAATCGATGGGAAGTTTGGCCGAATGCCGCACAGGATTTTAATTATTCTTATTATTTTGTCTAACCGAAATCGTCGTCGCGCAAAAAGTACTACAGAATTTATTCTTCACAATGAAACCATTCTTTAAAAATTTCAATAGATTTTTTTGGCAAAGTATGGAAGGGTCAAGACTTAAAGCGTCGAACGGTTTCTTCCCACACTGGTCAGTCGGGCATGGGTATCTACTGGTCATCGGTGGTCATCAAACCCTTTGTTTGGATTTTGTCTCCGTATTCAAAACGACCCTTGCGATAAATTTTAAAAAATGATCCATAGTTAGGTGACACCCCTTTAAAGCTGCAAACGGTCCCTATTCATCGAGTTTGCTTATCGCATGACCCACAGGTGTCTAACTGTAAACGGTTGAAAGAAGCTAGGGGTAAAGCACCATAAACAATTCCCCTATTGTGTTACTTTATTTTATTATCTTACATTTAATTACATACGAGTACTACTTTTTATAAAGATCGTAATATCAGAATGATTTCAGAGATAAATAACTTGTAACTTTTTTAGGAAATGCCGTCAAAATACAACTCTGATTATTACAATTTGCCAGATGTAAAAATAGTTAAAACCGTTTGAATTTGCTTTTAAGTGAAGCGTGCATTGAATAACATAAACAGTAGAGTTTTTAACCGATATAAAGTAAACTATGTGCACAGTCACTAATATTATCAATTCAAATAATTCGTAAGGTTGTTATAATTTTCAAAAAATATATAATACATTTATCAATATTTCAATATGACTCAAAACCCTTCGACTTACAAACCAGTTCTATATTTATTTATAAGAATTTGATTATAATTAAATGTGTAGGTACAATTCCTTTAATCTCGATCAGTATCACCTGGCCGAGATATTGCGAAAACTACAAAGTAAATAAGTTAATTTATCGGTGGTTGCAATTTGCCAGCGTGGCCCAGCAACTTTGCATAACCGCTGAAATAAGATTGCATAATCATTATCGTTATTTATTGATTAAGAAATCGCTTTTTAAAGCAATTTTCTTTTTGTTTAGTACATTTTAACCTTTATTTCAATTTATATGTAATAAAATCTGACTGTAAAAAGTAACGGCCACAAATATTAACAATAAAAAACAAAAAATAAACGCTCCCTGGTCTATAAACCGATATATTACAAGATTGTTTACCAATTAACATATCATTTCCAATATTAAAAGTAAAATAATAGGCAAAGAGAAATACGTGAGCACCGGACAACCTACAGTAACTAACCTTGATTAGCGTAAGGTAAAAGCTTTCCAAAGCTGGTAACAACTGGAAAGTAAACAATGGAAATTTTCAATTTTCAATAATAAAATTCAGATAAACTTAAATTTCAAGAATACGTGTAGAAATATGTTATATAGATATGAATGGCTACGGTACTGCAACACGCAGATATCGAATAAGTATCGGCACTCAGAGAAAGTGGACTTGTGATCCGTGGCCCTGATAAGACACTCGATGTATTTATACGCCCTTTGTTTCTTCACAACCATTTATCAAAAAAAATTCTTCATATCCGGCACAATTCAATAAGCAATGATCATAATTAAATCCAGATAACTCAATATAATTATACCTGTAAGAAGTGAATAATATACTAGTAATTTTTCTTATCATTTAATCCATGATTATATTGTAATGAGCAATGTTTTGTTTGTATTAGATTATTTGAAAATACTGGATCCATAACAACTTCTTCGCTATTAAAAATATTTGTTATCTAAAAGTAGCATGGGTTATATTTAACGAACTATATAACATCAGAACAGCGATCATTCTGTCTGAAACCGATTTTAACACACATCAATGTATTAAAATTGGTCACGAATAATAGGTTAAGTAGTCGTGTAACTTAACTCCATGCATGCAAATAAGCAGGCATTATTATTACAAAGTTCCTGTTCAAATTGCTAAAACGCGTAATAAATTTAATGTCTTATCATATTACTATGTTGCTGTCCGCTATTATTATTCTAATTTATTTTATACTAAGTATACAAATAGAATAATTGAGTTAATAAGAAAGTTTTTTAACGACATAAGTCCTTATTTAGTTAAAACAAGATAACTTCTTTTAGGGAATAGGGAAAGGACAAGGACATGCATTTTTGCAACCTATTGATTTATATTTCTTAGTTACTTCATTTCTATGTATCTATTTATGCTTATCACTCTACATAGTTGCATATTCCTTATAGTATAACTCCGCCATAGTCTAGCGTTTATAGTATAACGTTATCTCAGCCATTATAGTAAAATAAAATAAATATTCAAATTATTTTATTTTATTTTATATTTAATTTTATGAAACTATAGCCTTATATCTCTTTTATTTTTACTTTTAAAAAATTATCAATAATTTGTATCGTAAAATTTTGCAGACACGTATCTTTCATTAATATAAACTGAGTAACATATCGAAGTAAATTTTAATTATTATCTGCATTTTATTAAAAATAAATAAACTTTATCAAGTAACAGAGAAGTTTAACGATGCTGAGACCTTAGCGAAGTAAATATAAGTCGTAGTTTACAACATAACACAGTTTACTCTGAGTTTCCACTGCCAACACTTGTTCAAAACCATATTATCATTCTGTATTTGATAGTATTCTTTCCACCTTATTATGCTCATTAACCGTAACTTATTTTTATTATGCTAATAATTCTTTAGTAACAAGAAAGTAAACGTCCATAGTCCTAATTAGATGACAAAAGTTCCATATCAATTATTCTTGTTATTCCATATAAAAAAAAGAATCTAGTTTAATTATAAAATGAATTAAAAAATTGCAACGATGCCATTCCCTGTTACGAGTATAGTGGTATATTATTTTTGCATCGTCTACAACAGTTCCGTAGTAAATCATGTCTTTTGACAGACTTGATAAATTATCTTGAAGAACCTCACGGATACGAGATATTATTTTGCATTTATAAATACATTTATGTGAATTCTAAATTAAATTAGCTAAAACAAGTTTCTTTGCTACTTTTGGCTGATATGTAAGTAACTGTGAAATTTTTATAGGTATAACAAAGTAAAACATTTCATTTGAAGTATAGAGATAATGTGTCGCAAGCATTTTAGAAACAAGTTTTTTTAGAACCAGAACTAATTCCAAAAAATAGTATTCGCGACTTGATAACACCGTAACAAGATCTCAAAGAGTGCATGAAATATAATTTGACATAAAACTGGATTAGCTATGTTTGGTTGGTTCGAGACAACCTGTTCCAGTGATCTTCAACATTATAAACTAGTCGCTGAAATCAGAAACGATCAGTACTAACGCATACCACTTAGACATAAAGCTGTAAGCACATTGCAAGAAAAATTAAAATTTACTTTACACAAATAAGAAATATTATTGCTTTACTAATGTTGCCAACATCTGCATGTAACATAAAATTTAATTACGTCCTAATAATGTCGTGAATTCTTAACTAGCTTCCTAACGGACAACGTCGATAAAGATTCCCACGTTTATGACATAGTAATCGAAGCAGAATTGTTAATTGCGTACGTCGAATGAATTTAAAAATGCATGGCATTTAAATGCCAGCTTGGACGCCATTTTGGTGCGATGCGAGAAAGAGACTATCACCTTGAACGCGACTTAAATCTGACAGCGTCGAATGTCACCCGCGCTCGCTCGCGCTCGAGTATATTAATAAAAAATGAAGTGTCGCAAAGTTTTAATTCGATCATAGTTAGCGCCTGAAGCGTGGCTTACTACTATTACTATAAAATTATTAACTTACTGGAACCCTAAAGTATCTACAATGTAACATATTGGACCGTCAAGACGACCGCTAACGCTGACGCTGAGCACACTTTTTGTCGTGACAGTGTTGTTGTAACATAGTCGACTGAGACGCTCGATTGCGGATTCAACCTACATGTATGATATAAATATTAACAGAACGTTCCCATTTATTAAATTTTTTCTGCGTCTTTTTACTTTTACACAACAAAGAAAATACATAAATGTTTGTTCTCAATGTTTATTTGTTTGACAACATAAAGATATCATAAGCGAACATATGGCATAAATATTGAGTTTTATATTACCTTTTACATGTGTGAAGTATGAGCCTATTATTACATTAATACATATTTATTGTGAATCTACAACGTGTCCCCGACATGGAAAATTTAAAATATTCATCAATAAAAAATTGTTTACGAAACTAGAAGATATAAAAAGAAGAAAACAACCGATAAAAATCTGCGCCGTTATGAAATGTTATAGGTAACTACGCACACGGAAAGGGTCTTAATTACCTGCCGTATATAAGGTTGTAATATCATTGACTTAAAATAAATTTATAAAATTTATTCGCCACAAACGTAAATCAATTCTTACTTCAATAAAGAAAAAAGAACTATAAAGAAAAAAGAAAAAAGACTATCAATTCTTACTTCAATAAAGCTCGTGGTAAACTTTCCTTGCAACCAGATAACTAAAAAATTAACTAAAATATTCTATATTTTTAAAACAAATCGCTTGCAAAATCTTCATACGAGAGATTTGAGAAAAAAGGCATTAACAACGTACAGTTACCGACACGCATAATGATTGAGGAGATATAAGTTTCCAGAACACCTTAACCAGAAAAAATGTGTGACAGTGTACTAACACAGGTTCATTCATCTGATGATAATCAAGGTTTCTTTCTCGGTACCGCTAAATTACATTTCTAGTAGCCGTGTAACACGTTTACGAGGCACTTTGAAGACGATACGGTGCGTTCATAATGGCTATCGCAATATTATATGGACAGATGCCACCGCGATACCATCGTATTCTTTACTATATAATTTATATACGAGCAAGACGGCGCCGAGGGTCAAAGAAAATTGTCAGCGATACATAGCGAAGTGTCTAACATTTAACTTATATCAAACATCTAAATTTTCTTAGAAACAAGAATGCAAACTACCGCCGCTTATCTTCGGAATTTAGAAAATGTTATCATTCCCCAAAAAACAAGAGCGCATGAATGTTTTGCGGTTTCTTTTGAAATATACCAAACATGTAAGCCGAAACAATTTGCTGTAAACTTTGACTTGCAATTTTACGATCAATATTTAATATACGCAAAATATAATTTACGTACGTATTCATGGTAAATTTTTCCATAATATTGTGACGTGATTTGAAATTTTAAGTTAAACCGGTTTAAAAAGCATAATGAAAGCTCCGACCGTCTACGTATGATATTAACGAGGGCTATATTTTGAAGCTTATTAAAACTTATTTGATGTGTATTAATCCAACCGTGAGAGAGTAATGTAATTTAAATTAATTTCATAGACATGTAGGTATAGTTTAGACATTCTAGTTTTAATTGAGGTTTTATAACATAAAACGCAACAACTTTATATTCAGCATCAGTGTGACGACGGACGTCAGACTAAATACAGAAAAATTATACTAGTATTTTCGAGACAGATCAACTTGATCTCCAATTATTACATGAATCAACAAATTATTAGTATCTTGTAACTAAAATTTATGCATCGCAAGCAAAGCTCCATAGTACATCCATAGTACACAATAATACTTAGCATTGGCGTAGCATTGGCCACTTTTTAACTAGCTGTCGAGAACGCACCTGTAAAATGGGTTGTATCTGTCGCAATGCAAATATTTTAATACTTAATACCATCATCCATGGTTGCAATCATCTTTGAAAAATTTTCCTCGAGACGGTGGAGATACATTAAAGTTCTTTTTACCCAACGGACAGCATTTAGAGTTTTTAAAGTATTCAATTGCCTAAATAATTACTACCGTTAGCCTAGATAAGCTAATAGTTTAAATGGAGTGTAAGTTTCTAGCTGAATTCGTCCCGAGGTCAGCTAAGTGGAGTCGAGGCAGTGATCTAAGAGTATCGGTCATTTCGGTGTGTTTACAACCGGCGAGCAGTTTCGAAATATTATCTATTGGTTTTAGCGTAAGTATTCATGTCAAACATTATGTCACATTAATTACAATCGAGAATGTCCGGCATAAATTAGTCATGTACACGTTCATATGTACATTTACTCAAATACGTCTCTGTCGAAATCCGGACTAGTTTATTTTAGCTCTAATTAAATATAATATGTATATTTAATAATATTCAAACCAGTTTTTGAATTACACTTTGTTGCTGGAGATACTAAAGGTTATCATAGTAAATAGCATTAATAAGTAATAATAAAGGAATCCAACAGAAAAAAGGTTTACGTCTATTTTTAAATTTCCATATATCCGCGTGAACTAAAAGCTTCCTGTAATATTAATCCACCCAAGAGGTATATAGCATTAAGTGGACAAATAATTTAACAACAAGGTATAATCGCACGCCACGTACCGACGCCCCGCCCAACGACTAAGTTATGGTCGATAAAATGCTGCTATCTCCCCATCTAGCCCTGAAGGTTTATGAGTACTAATTAAGCTTCTTGTTTCGCGAATTCGCTCTGTATAGGGACTGAAACTAATTATTAGTACTCCGTAAACTTTTTTTATCTGGCGCACACGAACAATGCGAACGTGACTGTACTAGTAATCTCGCGGCGTGTATTATTACCGCCTCCTCCATAGGGCACTACCGCGAAAGAATTGAGAGTAAATTCATCGCCTTTTTCGTTACGATGGTAACACACGTTCTCTCATTACGATAAGTAAATGTCGATTGTATATTATCTTCAGGGCGGTATATATAACAAACGACCGGCTTTAAACATTTGTGATGTGGAAAGCCTTTAAAGTATGAACAATATTGCGACCTGTCATTACAATATTTTTTGTATCAATATTGACATTGGCGCCAGCTAAATATTACAATATTACATTTGATAATGCGATGAATTATTACCGACTAAACCTGTTTATTTTTATACTATCATACTTAAGGTTACTTTTTTAATTCGAAGTAAGCAGACAGAGAACATGAACTTAGAGCTTTAGAATTAAGCATAGTGTTATAGTTTTATATACTGTTATAGGCTTTTTTAAGTTGAGTATACAACTAAAAAACTCTTGGTGGGTATAATTACCCATAGATTTTTTATCTGTTTTTTTCACCTTTTCAAATAGATAAAATAACTCTAATACAAATGTTTTTATTAGAACTTTTTTTAATAAAAGCTCTGTGATGAAATAAGCTTAGGAACATTAAAACCGATGAGATATTGAAAAGTTAATACATATCCACCAAAATTAAATAGTAATAAAATCGTTATACACGGGACTAAGTTACGATAGTCAATAATACCTTTATGGCAGTTCTGCATCGAATGACCATAAATTGCAAAGATTAAGGTCAATAACGCAATAGAT
Organism: Papilio machaon; assembly: GCF_912999745.1. Classification (NCBI taxonomy): domain Eukaryota; kingdom Metazoa; phylum Arthropoda; class Insecta; order Lepidoptera; family Papilionidae; genus Papilio; species Papilio machaon. Next base: position 5,193,540 of record NC_059987.1, read on the forward strand.
AAGATAACTACTAAGAAAACGTATCTAACATAATGTGCAGTGTTTATTAGTTAAATAGAGTCATAATGAAAATAAATTGGATAACGTTAATGAACTTTTATTAATATTTAAAAGGAGCATTAATATTAGCAACCGCAAACTGAGAACAAACTAGTTGAAGCGCCACCTGTTAGCAGCAAACAAAATTATCATAAGACGAATGTATACCATCAGAGACATCTATTAACTCGGGTAAGTAAAACACAAGAGAGGTTTTATGTTTGCATATTTAAAAATATGTTTAACGGCATTGTTTACCGCAAACGGAACAGAAACCGTGTGTTCAAAATTATAGTCACTATTTTTGTAATAAGACAGTCAATAAAAAATATTTCGCATGCAATTATTGTGAAGGTTATATCTTGTCTTGAGTCTTCATAACATTATTTAATCTTCAACGTTGTTTGATCTTGAAAACATGGATATAAATATACAATTAAATTTGATTATAATATAGTTTGAATCAAGGTTGTTTTTTGCTTCTTCTTAACATAATAACCAAATACCCATATAATAGTTCGAACTTAATTATAGAAGCGCGCCATTATTCTACGATAAAGAAGTTTACGAAATTTCTTGTGAATGCTTTTGCTCTTTTTTATATTTTGAAATATGAATGAGACAAATTCTATCATATATTGTCGATCAGAAAAATGTATATAGTTAGAAACTGCTTAAGAAGGGTTTAACTCACTTAGTCTAATGTGGACACCGACTTACCGATCATTAGCGGCCGAACGCAATAATCTGTCCTTAAGATCGATCCATAGTTTATTTTAATTATGTTATTTTGGACGAATTACAAAAATATATAAATCGCTCTGCAAACGTTACATTACGTATTGCTTATGCGTGAAAATAGTGATTAAGAATACGTTAGATACTTAAAAATGAATCCAGATCGATTATTCGATTCTCAAATCGGAAGTCCTTAATGGTGCAGACGGGGCACAATCAACAATCACCCTAATAAAGGATTTTACAAGGTACGGTTTTAGAGCGTTTTATAACATACATTCTGAACCGCGGGTAATACAGTCCGAATAACTTTCCTTTATCTTATTGTAGGCACGCAACTGCAGACCAGGAAAGCAATGTTTAAGTTAATCACATAAAGCAGGTTATATATTAAATTGCACACTCTTTCAAAACTTCTGTCCCAAGAAGTAAAATATTCAGACTACGCGTGTGTTGCAAAAGTCGCCTATTATACGTAATTATACGGCCGTATAAACTGAGTACTTTGCGGCGAGGACCCCAATTACACTTAGCAGACTTCTTAATATTGTTCATTATGCTAAGGAAATGGTAAAATTTTGCTAGCGTCGATTATCCTTTTAAAGTTGCAAGTAAACTTAATGCACGAGGACGAGGACCCATTAAGCACCAATGGCTTTTATTATCGTTTCTTTTACCGTATAATTGTTTTAAGATTTTAACGGTAATATCATCAATTAAACATTACAAAATTTAAAATTTATGTAATTTTCTATCACGAAAATATGAGCTAAATTCATATTAGTCTTTACTGTTACTTATTCTTTTACCTACTGGGAAAAAACTCCAATTATAATTTAAAAAACATTCAAACATTCAAAAAATTCAAACACATCTTAAGTAAATCCAGACAAAATTGTTACGAGAAAGCATAAAAAAAAATAATATTAATTCTCCTAACACGTAAATAATTGCTTAACTTAATGTGTTATGTAAAATTAGTATATTATCCCACAGACATCTGCACAAAGTTAATTTAAAATAATTTGTTCATTCTCAAATCTCAATACTGTATATTTTAAAAGATTTCCATCTAATCAGATAACATTACGACTATAACAAGATAAAAACACAGTTTTTGAAATTGCTCAAATGTCTTGTAACTGGAATAAAGTTTTATCGTACTCACATTTAGTATTTAATTTGTAAAGGCCTAAATCTCATATCTTGAATGAACTTCGGTCGCCTTAATTCTTTCACATTAATTCTTTAAAAATCGAGATGAACCGCAATATTATCGATAAGAAAAATAGACGTATTACAAACCTCCTCCTTATTAAAATCGGTTTAAAAGCACTAATATTACAAGAAATGTCTATGGTTTTTAATCAACATAGCTATTTATATTATAATACAACATTTTTAGAAATCAATCCACGAGTCTTATATTGATCACATGTGCATGTTAAAATAAGATCAGCAAAAAATTCTGAAACTAAGATGGAAATTGTCGTATGTTTGTTGATGCTAAAATTATACATACAAATGTCGATATGTATGAGTCGTAAAGCGGTCCTAAACCTTATTATCGTATGCCATATATACAGCTTATCCAATTTTATATTTCCTGCAAGATCCTTTTTATAATTATCGTTATTATCCTGAACTCAACAATCGATTGAATGGAATTTTATAAGTATGGTAGTAATGTTCTTGCACAGTTGCTTAATGAGTATGTTATCAAACAGTTCTTTTGCTAACAAACTCATTACAAAATACTAAAAAGTTTTTGTTTCGGTGAAGTTTAAGATGAGGTAAAAATATGTACGGTCTGTGTGCTGTTCAATAATCTGACACCAGAAAATCAACAATTCCGTGAAGTGTAATAGAGTTTTATTTCGTTTTCCTCAAGGATGTCTTTCTAAAAATTAAAAAAATTAAAAACGCTTTTAGAAAAACCCAATATATTGTATTATATAAATGTAATAAATTAGGAACCGATTTAATGCATTTTAATAATAAACACTCTACAGGATTATCATAAAGTTTGTGTATGGAAGTATATTATATAAGAAATAAACTTATAAACAATTTAGACTTTGATATTAAAACATTTAACATTTATATGTTTGTGTTAGAAAATACAAAAATCGCTACTGACGCGTTTAAGTCTTTTCCATACACTTTATAGCTCTAACTTAAAATTATTGAATTTAATATTGAAATGTTTGGTATTTTTAGCCTTAGATAAAACAAATTATTTAATGCACAGGTTACTGAAATATTTTAAACTAATTTCATTGTTCAAGACAAACTAACATCGTAAATCATAGCAGAAATATTATAAGAAGGTGTGGTCTTCCTTGATCCACTGGGTACAGATAAACATGTCAATTTATCTCAGACTATCAACATTGTTATTTTCAATTATAATATTATAAACATATGAAACAAAGTGATAATTTCAAAGCAGGAATTTTATTTATTTAAATACATTTCACATAAATATTAATGCCGCATTGTGCTGTGCCCGTGAATTATTCATACTTGACCTGATCATTAATCTGTCATAAAATAATATATGATAAATATCCACGCTGATAACTATTTGAAAGGTTTGTCATATCTTAAGAGACATTTTACCTTTAACTTTTAACTGAGTTAAGTATTATTACATATGTATAAAAAAATTATTGTTGTAACTTTAATTTTATCATATAGTATAATTATTTGACGAACATCATTTGTTTCTTTCCTATTTAGTTCATTTAATGTCTTTTAATATTATTGTGATGCTGGTATACACTACGTGTGGTCATACTATGGATCCCTTGGCTGGTTTAAAATAAATAACAAAGTTCAGTATTATTCATTTGTTGTACATAGTTCTTTTTACTTATTGTTTATATTATATGTTTCGTGTCATTATGAAATCTTCAATCTTTTTTCAGTTTTACGATTCCCCGTCGTTTATCAGTGCTATTCATGGTCTTGCAAGTTATATATGTTTTATTTGAACCATACAAATGTTCATTTCCGAATCTGGAAGAAGCAGAATGCCGCTTATAGACAATAAAAAAAATATACTCTCGTTAGTCCCCTACGTGGAGACGGTACAAATTGGTGTGCTGTGTGTAATGACAAACATTAGCATTTACAAACTGAAGACAGCCATGGAACAGCGCCATCTGTGGTCTTATTGCAGTTTTTGACCAAGTAAGGATTGTAAAGTGGAGTTTTTCATAATTTACTGAGATTATTAACATAGTTTTAAAAAAAATAGCGAGTTTATTTGTAAATGACCTTAATCATTATTCCTGAAAGCTCTGTTAATTCATGATCAATTGAACCATTTAGAGAGAATAATAAAGTAATATTGTAATATAAATAAATGTCGGATAAAAAGAACTAATAAATTTATATTCAAGTGCAACTTCTGTGAAAATAAAAATATGTTGGACCCGCGATTCTTTTTTCTGTGAAAGTCCAAATCCCGAACATAAATTACCAGTATTCCTTTGTTTATCAAATTTTATAATTTAAAACAGAGCCCTATGTCTCTTATTGTATTAAATTGTACACTGGTAATGACGCGAATGTTTTTTGTTTGCGGTATTAGACTTTGAAATATAACAGTAGTTTTCATATACGTTTTAAATATTAAACTAAGAGAAATACCTTCGCCGGAACATAAGACTACCGGGGAAAGTTTCCAACGCCCTGTTATGGCGGCATTTCTCATTCCTCGCCGCCTTTTCACTAGGGATTGCAATCCGGCGTCATTTTCAGTCCGGCCGGATACGACCGGATTCCCATCAATCCGGCCGGATCCGACCGGATCCGACCGGATTGATTAAATCAAGATGATTTTCGCTTTTTAGTACAAAATAAGTAAGTTAATCAAGTGTCACTGCACTTATATGTAGGTAGTTTATAAAAAATAAATCACAAATATATAAAATCGACTTTATTTCTTAACCAATGTTAAGACAAATAGACAACAAGAAAACATTTAAAATTTAGTAGTGTAGGTAACTAGTAATAATTTTACGACGTAACGAGTAGCTTAGTCTTTCTAGATTTCACTTTCACAGATAGATCAATTTATAAGTAACAATATTAACTATCAAGTAACTATAATATCTAATAGATACAATTAACCTACCGTAATTAACTGAAATGAGATCAAAATCATTATTAAAGTATTTGAGAATGCTAACAAACAAGTCTTATAGGTATTTATGATTATAACAGATACCATCATGATTTGATGAATCTGTCGAACGAATGAATGACAAAAATTATCACAATAATGAGTTTAGAACTCTTTAGTTTAATCAGCTTACGATAAATAATTATTTTAAGTAATAATTGTAAAAAAATATAAGTATTAAAAGAAAATCAATATTGATTTTGAAAATAAGATCGTAGAAAACAAATATTGTTAATTGTGTCATCAGCTAAACGACTTCTAATAGAGCTGCAAATATATACGCACAACGCATTTAAAGTACCTAATCATGCAACAGCTATATTATTTTCCCACAAACTGCTAGCACCGGATCCGGTTTTCGGATCCGGTATATTGGTACCGGATCCGGTAACCATTAAATGATGCCGGATCCGCCGGATTACCGGATCCGTTTTTCCGGATTGCAATCCCTACTTTTCACCTTATTACGGGTGTTAATCTGTCTCCACGGCACTTAAACCACAGACATAAATACTGCAGTCCAACAAAGTATACTAGTAAGAGAAATTGTACATTATGACTGCTAAAATTTATTATTTAATTTGCAGACAGTTGTTCCGACAAACGCCGCAGCGCAATCGATCAATGCGGAGACGTATGTCTGGTACGATTAGTCACGAATGTACGGTCGAATGCACGGTAAACTCTTCGCGTGTAGAACTTATTACAACTTAGTAAGTCTCATTTTGCAACCGTTGCTTCGCTCTTGAACTTTATGTGTGTTCCGCCAGAGAATGCTAAGTAGCTTTTTGATAATTCTTAGCAAGTATAACAACCAAAGATTAAAACTATGTCCTGAATATTATCAAGAATAAATTCAGATGTCGAACCTAATGAACATAACCTGCTACATAATAAAGATTATGAAATATGTCGGTAACAATTATATTTTACAGAAATAAAATAAGTTTATTCAAAAATAGAAACATTATATAGTCATGACTCAACGCTTTATTGCTTGAGCAGGTTGTTGTAAATAAGTGTACGTATTGTAAAAGTTTGTGGCTTTTGATTTAAAAAACAGCGTTAAATGATAAGCGTTGTGTTCGTTAAGGTATAAGCAGGAGCATTTGTTAGCTGTTTATAAAGTGGGAATTGATACATCGACCTCTGGTATTGTAACTGAGGATAAGGAAAGCTTGGTGTTGCGAGAGCGCATCAGCGCAAGAGTGCGACCTCTGCGCGGCGCACAGGCAAGGTCACGAACGCGCGTGCGCGTCAGTCGTGACCCGCTCGCGCGCTTCGCACCACATCGCACCGCGAAAATCACACTTGAATAAATTTTCATAGAGTTCATTATCATTCGTATCCAATGCCATACCATGCTGTCTCACTGTATGTAATACATCGGTGATATTCAACTGCGCTGTTGGCTCGTACATATCTACCGCGCGATTTGATTTTATGCGAATAGCCTCTATACATAAGTATAAAGTGCCTACTTTAGGTCGATAGCATTAAATCGCTAGCACCGAATAGCGACACGCTGAGATCATAGACCGTTTTGTTTGCAGCAAAGCTCAACAAACTTCCAGCTCTTGTGTTAAACGATACGATATACAGGATTATTATGACAGTGGCCCCTTAATACATTATCGTTGTTTAAGTGTAGTGCTACATTATTTTTATAAGCGAACAGTTTAGTAATAAATTTTGTGAGTGTATTTGAAACTATGCCTTTTTTATCTATGATTCAGTTATTGTAACAACGTAGTTCAGTATCAAAACACAAAAGAAAGATTTAATTAAACAAACACACGCAACTTTATGCGTACTGAGTAAATATAAGGGTTTATATCTTTTGTTGTTTTTGTAAATTCATCCGCAGTATCTCAGCAACGGAATGTTAATTCCGCTGCTATTTAATACTTAATGGCAACAATGAATCATTAATCTCGTCGGTAACGCTTAACAATAACACACATTTTCCTTTTACAGTATTAATTACTATTACTTTGTTTTGAAGATTGTACTTCATAGTTTTAACATTTTGGATGGACATTAACATTGACACGTACTATGACGTGATAAATAAAGTCATGAATTCAACACTTATTGGTATTTCTTACGAACCACTTATTAGTGTCCCATAAAAGGCATCTAAGGCGAGTATGAATTCTTTAGGAAGCGACGGTAATAAATCAGAGTTGGACGGACTGTACTTTGATTACTCGTGCAGAGAACATATTCCATAACTTAGATTTTATCGTCAAACGTTGTCATATGAGCATATTCTAGGCTTTATAAAGAGAATAGAGTAAAAAAATAAAAAGAGACTAAACTGCTTAGGCAATTAGCGTATTTCTTAGCGATCTTGTGTAGATAGAAAGCAGTTGAAGATAACGGTTAGATACCGTGTACCATATAGGATGGTAGAAGAGTTAACCGAGAATGGGATACATTATTCAAGAGGATCATTTACATCGCAGCGCAGCGGAGACGTGGCGGAGGGATTCCTTGTACGTAGCGAGCGGTGATGGCGGCGGCTCGCCCGGCACTCGCGCCACGCAAAAACGCTTCCACCTCGCCCCTTCCAGTCATTCTTTTTTCGACGAACTGCGCTAGAGTACATGCGAGCAAATTCTTCAGGTTCAAGAAAAAACCTCCTATTCAATAGAATGTAAAGACAAAAATAACGTTATTCAGGAGTTATATAAAATGAGCTTTTCAAATCTACCATGCATTATTCAATAAATATATTTATTTTTGGTCGTTAAAGGACGCTATACTGTACATATGTGTCAGTGTTATTCAAATATTATATCAAAAGGCGATTTAACAATTTTTCTTAAGTATGTACGAAAAGATTTTGGTTTTTTTCTCGGACCTTTCTAAGCCTCTGTTATCTTACTTAAATTGCCTTTATAGAGCTAGAGTCGCATGGGCGTGAGAGCTTAACTTTGTTTAATTTAATAGAAGGCAATTATAAACCTTACTTGTGCGTATAAGACATAACTGCACAGCGGTAACCTGTCCGCTGCGAAATTAAAAGATACATAAATGGAATAAGAACAAAGCAAAAACAAGAATCGTATTCATTAAACGAGGGACTGCCAGCACTGTCATTTTTGAATGAAAAATAATAAAAAAGGAATAAAATGCATCGTTACAGTAACCGTGGCAGATATAGATTGAGTGCAATAATTATATCGGCATCCGAAAAACATTCGCGTGACGCGAGTGAGAGGCGCGCCCTTGTACCGCGCCGCACTGCATACCCACAGTTCGCAGCTCGAGGCAATGTTGTCGTTTTCGGTCCCCGAGCGCACCCCGCTACGCCCGACACGCAGGTACGCACGCAAGTGAATGTACAGCCTTAAACGCATGGACCCCAAAACTCATTAATATTTTATTGTCTCCTAATTATGTTTGACGAAATGTCACAGCTAAAGGTCGAAGGTGTATGCATCGAATGATACCTTTTTCTGATGTGTGCTAAAACAACATTAATCGCAGCTTATTTGTTATATAGGATATATGTAACATACTAAATATGAAAGAACTATATTTCTTAGAAATAATTTTAATACATGCATGTATTTTACTTACTTATTTGATATATCATACGTCTAATGTATGGAAACTTGAGTAACAGTGCGACAGTTCACTTAAATGTACCAGTGTATTTCTTATTGAATCACTGCGCTATCGACAGCTACTTTGTCATTATAATCACATATCGTTAAAGTTATTTTCGAAATTCAAAACTGCAATGAATGCTTTCAATTACGAAAAAAGACAATCACAATTATCTAATTTGCTTCACTACACTTTGTAAACACTTTATACTTAGATTTAATACAATTCAATTGCAAAAAAGACCACGAATATTGATCTGAATAATATTAAAATTAAGTTTCGATGTTTATTATAATTTAAAGCTTGTAACGAATCAACTTAATTAATTCGTACGTTGATATTTACTTATAAGGCGAAGCTAGCCTTGTCGAAGATATGTTTGCCTCTCTGTCGCACAAATGACCAACAAAATATCTGTCTTTATCTCACTAATAAGCTACAGTATACAATACACACACACGCAATAAAACACATGTGTGCGGTCCGTCGATGTCAATGTGATGAATAAACAGTTTCTCCGATTTTACGATTCAACGATTACAGATATCTATCTATTTAAGTTGGTTAATGATTTTGAAATATTTAAGTGGTCTGATGAAAGAACACAAAAAATTAGAATAGTAATAATGTTTGAAATAAAATTTGGGCGGTCTAATAAAATATTAATTTAAGGCCTAGTGTAAATATTAAACTAAGGCTTTGTACTAATCAAAATCAATTAAAACGGTATATGGAAGAAAATCTTCACACTGTAAGCTATCAACTAATAATAGTAGTAATAACAACTAGTAATATTGGGAAGAAATGCGCCTCGTAAAATATGATATGTAAGACTTCTCAATCTATCAAAAACAAAACCTAAGCACTAAAATCATAAAATAAGACAAAATGTATTATGACATAAATATTACTTAATAACAATAAATGTGTTCTGTATTAAAGTTATTTAGATTTTTCGTGGCCTTCAAAAAATTTACCCATTTGACATTTACGCTTACATTTAAAAAGCATTTTTATTAAATAAAACATAAAATTGTAATACACAATAAGGTTAACGATTAAAAATAATTTAATATGCTTATTGTGTTTTATTTGTTCAATTATATTTTGTCGTATAATTAAAGTTGTTGTTCGGCTTCGACAGTACACCTTACTTAGTAAATTTGACTTTTCGTTTTTTTCCTGTCATAACCTTTTCTTACATTAAACTTTATTGTCTAATTGAAAAATCGACTTAAGTCAAAAAAATATTTACCAATTTTAAGTCTAATTAACTGAGATTTCACTTAATTATACAAATCTTTTATAACATAACAAAAATATCTTCTAACATGTATACTCAAATAATTACAAGATTACGATTATAATAATTATATAACTTTATTAACAAGCCGTTCCCGCAACGGTTTTTATATTTAATTGAAACGTAAACCTATAATTGTTCAACTGAAACGAAAAAAGCCCTCAACCGTATTTGTAATAAATATTAGTGTTCCAGGTTTTCCTAAACAAGAGAGAGGAAACATTATGTTTTTACTCAATAGTTGCTTCAGTGGAAACCCCCAGTTGTAGAAACAATCACGGATATGTAAAAAATACAATGGTGTGGCAACAATACAAAATTCACATAATTTAATATTTAAAACACAACACAGGATAAGTAACGTATCCATGACCTTGCATTCCCTCGCTGTGTTTGTTAACTGTTATTTTGTTGTACGAGGCTAAGTATCAAATTAATTTGACCGATTCAAGATTATTATGCCAAATTTTAAAATAATTTATATGTGGTACAGCCAATGTTTCCTTTATAAAGACAAGCTTTAAGCTTGCCCTAAGTTCCTTCTCCCTATAAAAGTAAAACGCTCTGTAAAGTTTACTTGTATAGTTAAACTATGTTGTAAATATTAAAAATTTTAAGTAGATTACACGATAAGTACGTTCTAAAGAGTTTGAAAAGGGCATTTTCTTGCAACTACGCTGAAGTTGCCTTTCAGACTAAAGGATGTTACAACGAAATACATTAAAATATATAAAAGTATACTTTATAAAAGCTCAAAAATTTAATCGATCGATTAAGTCGATCAATAATATTATAATTTTAATTGGAATATTATTGCTAAATGAGTGAGGTAACTGATAATTAGTATATCGCTGCTATGATACTTGGCCACTAAGAAAAATTCTAAATATAATCTCACCACAAAGAAATCCCCGAACGTCACAAAAAGTTGCGTATCTCTATGAATAATGAATATACTCGTTTCATCTGCTGTTTTCAATTTCAGTCTTATTTTAATGCTCAATAGAAACCCTTTTTAATTAAGAACATATGAAGGAACCGTCCTATAAAATGGTGATGTCTTACAATTCCGAGCCTCGATGTAAGATAATAAAACCCTATAATGGATTTACTCTTGTGGTTGTTCACTTACAAAAAAAGGGAAGACCTGCCTACTCCTTGGTGTTCATGGGATCTGTTCATAGCGTTTCCGATACGAAATAAAAAATACGAAATCACGACCTCTGCAGTGAACCTGCTTTTCATATTAATTGCATAAAAGCCTTTCATTTAAAATTGTAGTATAGGAGATGTTCATTAACAAAACTAATTTTATTTAATGACAAAATTTAATTATACAATTAAATAATTCGATACAGCTATGTCAACATTTTTTGTTACAATGTCAGTTCCATATTATTATCATCCTTCTCGAAAGAAATTTTATCCCCCGTAGAGATTTCTGTCGGACATTGCCGCGTCGAAGCCATGTTACGTCGACGTATCAGAGGCAAGGCACACAGATGAATATGAGTACGAGTATGTGGGCGTATGCTTGTGTGTGTGTGTTTCTGTACAGAATGGGAAGTGAACCCTTTACGTGGGGGAAACCGTTTTTTATTTGCGCTCGGACAGCGGCAACAGGTAGAAAGGATGATCGTTAATTTTTAAAGGACACACTGATCTTTGTATTTTTTACGCGCGGTCACTGTTTATAGTGAGATAACTTTGATTAAAAGGAGAAATACATTTTTTTTTACTGGTGTGCAAAATATTAAAATGTATAAAAAAACTCGTTTGACTTCATCGTAATTCTTAATTTTTATAAGAAGCCATTAATATGGACATGACGTCATCAGCCCGCAAGTCGCTACAGGAGTAACCGAGATCCCGTTGATGTCTTTTACTTTGGGATTTAAAACCTCCCGACTTCTCGAGTTTGTTGACCCTATCTGTAGTTATTTTGTTGCCATTATCACTATTTTAATTTAGTGTTTATGGGTTTCAAATGTTTTTATTAATATTAAAATGAATCGTTCATGGTAACAAGCATAACAATTCTTATAACGCAGACCGCTTTAGTAATAAAAGTAAGGGAATAATTTTAGGGTTTTGAAATACCTATTGTGGAATCGTAAACGTTTTTCGAAGAATGTGAAATTTTACTTCAATTCTCACGAAAATGGAAATAACCTTATAAAATGTCTACATAACTGTTATGACTCCCCAAAAATTGTTTACCGGGCAAATCATTATACATTAAATAAAGATTTGATCGGGAACGCAAGCGATGCTAAGCTCATCTTGAGGGCTCGCAGCAACGAGTATAAGGCAATAAAATAAGACTGCGCCGAGGCTGGGGTCGGCGGCAGGGCGCGGGGCAGGGCGTAGGCTGTCGCCTTGCGGACTCGCCGCAAATCACGAGATACGGCGGATCAGTAACTAGAAGTCCACTTAATATTTAAACTGCGAGATAAATTAGCTACACCATAAGATATGTTTTATTAACATTAAAGGTAAATTTAAACTTAATGCTAGTTTTTCTACTAGTGTTTATTCATATTAAGTACGATCTATAATAATTATTATACTTTTATTGGGGAAACATGGAATACAAAACGTAGTAATATTTGATAGACATATTATTAATTCTGACTTTTTAAGTTAGATTGTTATTTTGATTATAAGAAAATAGTCGGTGAGCGCTCAAGGCATGTACCGCGGCGCAACAAAAAGTCGTCATTAAAGTGTTGGAGGCGCGGCGCGGTGCGGCGGCGAGGCGGCGGCGGGTGAGGCCCGCTGCCCGCTGCCCGCAGCCTCTCGCCGCGAACTAAACGATTCAGCCGAGTTTTTATCACAGAACTGGTAGGTACCGAGCCATATCTGGCTTATTTATTTTAACTTGTTTTTCATTATTTTTATGTCCTTATAAAAACTTTTATCAGTATCTTAAAGAAAAAATGTATTCTCCCCATTAAATACTAAAATTATTTCTCTAAATTGCATACACACATATCATATTATATCTATAAATTTTAAAACTTTATCTCATTTTAATTTCAGGAATTGTTTGATGACTAACGCCCAATTACTATTTGCATTTATTCCACCCGGTTTAAATTTGAAACAATGACCAAGAAAATATTATTTTTCATTAGGTTGTAATTGCAACGTTGGGAGACGCTCTAATATGTATATTATGAATGACATGCGCATGACGTGTTTTTGCGGTGTTTACGTTCAATGGCTCTTGACTATTATGTTAAGTACAAATGTAGGCAATCAGACGAGTACGCGACGTCGTGAGCAACGCAAAGCAGCGCTGAATACGCTTAGCTTCACGACGTTTTCCGTGAATTCCTAAAAATAGCAGACGTTAGATCATCATTGGCCGCGGATTTCAATTTAGGCAACATGTAATACGTGGTATACAAATCATTAAAATGAAACAATGCAGCTAGTTAATTTAAAAGGCATACTATCTTTTAATTTATAATGATATTGTGGTACATGTTAATATGTATTAAAAGTGTTTAAAAGTCAAATGTGGATAAAATTCGTTTACCAACCTCAGCGTTGTCGTTTATTATTACAACATCATTCGACAAGTTTTGTGATGTGAACTGTGTCTTAGCGAATAAGTTCTACGGACTATAAATATCATAATGATATTTTGTGACTATATTTATTGGGCGAACATCTCAGCATCAGAGTGTGTTCGGTGCTGGCGCGGACGCTCTCGCGGCAAGTTCAAGGTAAGCTCGTCGCTCCGCCCACACAGGCCACTCGGCTCAGCCGCTCCTAGCGCGCCGCGCGACCGTTACACTACGCGCCCTGGCTGAACCTCCTCGCTCGCACCTCTCCCGCGTATCCACGCACAACACTCGCTTGCACAAATAATCCATTGTTTTTACCAATGCAAACTAATCTAAGGAAGTGTTAGCGCTCTGACAAATTAATACTCGCCTCCGATTAAGTACCGACTATACATTTTATCATTACCACGCTAAACACATATAACCAGCGCACTGTCTAAATTGTACGTCCTATCGTTAACTTGTAGTGTAAATTTGAAGGCGCAAATAAAATCGAAGTGGCCAATTTTGTTATCAAATTTAAATTTAGGTAATGATGAGTTTTGTTTATAGTAAGATTATTTTTGTTGCCATGCAGAAAAAGTAGCTTAACTACTTCCATTTCGACAAGTTTTAAATGTTCCTCATAGAAATCCCAATCGTTAAGATGTAGATATCTGATACCACTATTTTTTGTCGAAATAATGTCATAAATTACGCAGAACCTATAAATTTTAAGGCAACTTAATAACATACGCAAAAATTCGATAGGCAGTATTCAAAATTATGATTAGATTGACACGAGTTCACGGTGGTAGCGGCTTAGTACATGTTCACTGAAGCCACCAGCGCCGTGAATAGATACAAAAGATTGAAAAAGTGTACAATTAATTTACCTGGGTATTGTGATAACTTGTCCTAATTCGTCCACGACGTGATCAGCGAGCACGAGCACGGTACCCTGGCCGGGCGCGCCGACCACTACGGACACACCACCGTCCACGAGCTGCCCGCCGCCGCCGACCAGCTGCCCGTCCTCCAGCTGCCCGCTAATCATCTCCACTCGTTTCTGATCCGGTGTCGTCGTGTATATAACAGTCTGCTTGTCATCTTCGTAGATGAGATCAATTGGGGTCTTCTCGTCGATGGAATCCATGCCTTGATCGTAAACGTCCGGCTGGACCTGCACCTTGTTGTCAGGCGCATACGCGGCGAGCTCGTGCGGTGAGTGGCGGTAGGAGTGCGCCTCGGGCGGGTAGCCGTCGTCGGAGTCCATCTCGACCTTGTGCGGATAGTAGTCGTGCGCGGGCTGCACAGGGGTCATGGTTGCGAGAACGGCGTGCGCGGGCGCGGGTGAGCGCGGTGCGGAGGCAGGGGAGCCGGCGCGCGGGCTGGCCTGCGGCGACGCCATGCTGCGGCCTCGCAGGGAACCGCCGGGGACCGCCAGGGATCGCCCCGCTCCACACGAGACGATCCCGATATACGCTTCTGAAATTTATTACACTATTCAATTATTTCATTGAATTTTGTAATTAACGAATAATTAAAAGACCGTGTACCATGACGTGCTCGTACGACATTTATAAATTGTCTTGCTCGTAAATCTTATAAGGTATATAAATGTTTATATTTCTCCTTTGCTCGATATTCTGCGACTTAAAAGAGTTGACACTTGATTATTGTAAGCATTTCGTCGATTGTCTCAAATGTAAGGCCCTTGGAATAAGATACCTATATCCCGAGTTGCGAACAATATACCTATGACAACAACGAAACAGCTGACAGGGGTCCAGTTAGAGGAACGAGTATCAAGTAGCACCTGATAGTCGAGAAGCGCCCGAACTCGTTCAGGAGCGGCTCCGGCCGCGGCCGCGCACCAAACCACCTCCGAACGGTACAAACTGGAAACGACTATTACAAGCACGTGCTTGTCTTGTCGAACTCGTCATTGTACAATAACCAAAACAAACCACATTACATATACGACTTTTGCATTAAGTCTTGACACATTTGAACCAAATACAAATTGTTTTCAACGATTCTAATTAGGATCTCCCAAAATTCGTTTATATGTTACAAATATCACGCTATAAACAGTGACAGATAAGACAAAACAAAGAACAAGGATCACTGTAAATGATAGTTACTAATTCCCAACTTAAACATAACAAATAAGTCATAGTTACTCAATAACTAATAACTTGGTAATTTATGGATATTTTAATTTTATGAACTGCTTTAGAATACCAATGTGAAATGTATAGTTGTTGTTTTCTAGTATTGCTGGATACCTACATAACTTAACAATTGTCGTGTAAAAAGTTAAAAAAAATGCTTGATTGGCTCTTACGGTTAACTGTTAAAGTCTAGATTTATGAATTATTAGAATCGAGATAAGATTCAAATAAAAAATCCAATATGATTCTTCACAGTCATAGTTCATACGATTACTAATAACAAACGCCACATGCTCACGAGTACTTCAGCCTCGCCGCGGGCAAAAGGAAAAATAAAAGAGTAAAAAAGGCTTCGCCGCGAAGCTGGGATGTCGAGGCATACTCTCGCACACATCGACGTATGAAGCTCGCCGATCACTGCGCTACGACAGGGAATAAACACACGTTATTCAACCACACATTACATTCGCTCAGTGCGCTGTGCGCTTTATAACTGACCGATATTATAATTGGTTTTAAAAAAGAATCAATCACAATAGCTACACTTTCGTCGGCGGAGATATAAATGCGACGATGAAACCGAACAAAGAAAAGCACGTCACGATCCGATCTTTTACGGACGACATCGCAGATGACGCCGCCTTGCGTTGCCGGTGTAATACTATCGTTATCACTTGCGAGCAGAGGAGACAGACGAGCACGTCATTGCACAGGTACCGAGGTCGGGGGCGGCGGCAGCAGCGTCCTGGCGCAGGCCGTCACGCACGCGCGTCAAACTAGTATCGTGACGTCACGGCCCGACCGGCAAAATTACAAAACCGGCCGGGCGGCCGCGCCGGGCGCGCCAGCAAGCGGTGTTGCGGCGCGGCGCAGTGAGGAACGCGCTGCCGCCAGACCCCGACGCGCCACCGGCGCCGCACGTACCGTGGGCGGCGTCACGACGCTGGTACAGCACAGAAGCGCGGCGAGCGCGGGCGCGGGGACTCGAGCACGCGACGAGCGGCGCCTCGGAGCGCGGGCGCAGGTGCTCTGAGCGCGGCAGCCTCCGCGCGCCGGCGCCGCGCCTCCCGCGTCCCGCGCCGCCCGCACACCGCTCTCGCACGCACCGAAACGACCAATTTATCTTCCGTGCATGCTGGCCCTCCTACCCGAGGACGTTGCCCAGGGTGTCTCGTCGGCTCTCTGCACCTTTACGAACGACCTTCCCGATACGATGAATCGTACACATGGCGCCTTTGTTTAAATAGGAAAAAATATACGCAGATATGTATATATCGATGAATATACTCGCAATCGAGATGTGAATCGTTACTTTTCAAAATGAATTTTGAAAGCTGTGTTCACGGCCGCAATGACACGTCGGTGCGGCCACTCCTGGCAGCGCCCGAGGCGAGGATCACTGTCTCGCCGCCCGCCGCCCGCCTCCCGCCTCAGCTTCCACAGACCACATCGTAACAGCCGTTACAAAATATGAAGCTTAAACTTACGCAATAACTCCTTACTTTCTCGAACTTAAATGAAAATGCTATTGCGTGCATTTACAGTATTCTGTTAAAATAATAAATTGCCACTTTCCTGTATATTGCTTCAGTAAATATTTTAAAGGAGAAATGTTTTAAACGAGTAGTATCTTTATAGTTCATATTTATTAAATATATTTATTTTACAAAAGAATTGAAATTGAATCACTTTTGTGATCATAAATTAAACCGCAAACTATTTTCAATTTATAATAAATAATAATTAAGATACTCGTACTTTAATAGCATTATAATTATTGTACAATTTGTTCTACATTTACAGCAATTTTCATTGTAAAATATTTGTTAAAAAACGTTAAATTAGTATGTGATTATTATATTACTGTTGATTATTTCTGATTGGTGGTATAAGTGGAAAGAAAGGTAAAATAATATTTTATATAAAGTATTTGTACACAAATTAATGAATGTCTTAATTAAAAGAAAAGGCATACGGACACATGGTCTTAGTTCGAGTTTCAGGCAAAACAATAAGCGATTAATGACTGACCAAACTAAGAAGGCTTCTAAATATGTAGATGCAAATTGTATATTTTAATGGTAGGACACGAATCTGGTTCATTTGCGTTCAAATATTACATAAGGTGTTCGCAATAAACAAGACACCTGCTGTGTTACACGATGTAGAAAAGACATAATTCTGGGTATTGCTGTTACACAACTTTCGTCTTGTACTCTTGTAATCATGAAAAATATCTTGCGTCTTTTTGACATCACAAGGTCATAAATTAATGAAACAATTATAGTAATTACCAATGTGATGGTCAAATATAAGATTAACATAATTACGGAGATAAATCATGATAAAAGCGGTAAGTATAAAATGTTTATTTATTTTTTATTTCATCTATGTAATACACATATCAAGTATGTTTCATCATCAGCTCACTATACATCTCTACCGAGGGGCTCGGAGCCAGTGCGGATTGGTTGATTTCACACATATCATTGGATTTCTTCTCCCATATGTGTAGGTTACATCACGATATTTTCCTTCAACGTAGGAATGTCGGGAATGTACATTTGTACATATGTAAATCGAAAACACATTGGTACATGGCGGGATTCAAACCCAGGACCTACCCAGGTCTGTACGTCTGTTCCATAGAATTGTATTTTTCATAGCATAACGTCATTGCTAACGTGATGATGTCGGGTTTTTTGTTGTTAAACCATTACTTACTTGCTCTTTGTCATATTTTTTCGTACTAACTTGTACACTCAAATTATATTAGGACGATAAATGTAATAAATTTTTTTATGCTTTAAATTTTTTTTAATAAGTCCACCAAAATCAAAAGTTTTCTTTCATACTCTGTATACTTGATCTGTTATATTTTTAAATTTAGATCCATGGTTTTATATTTGTTAGTAAATATAAAACCAAAAAATATTATAAGCTTTTCAGCCGCAAAATAAAGTTTCATTATAATTAAACACCAAAGGACATATATATCTATCTGGTAAAACAACCAATAAAAAAATAAGTATAACTTCTCTCACTTTTATATTATAACAAGCTCAAGGTTACACTTGAATAGCGCTTGCCGCTGTCCGCTCCTATTGAGTCGAAAAAACGTAAGCATTTATACTGTATTATGTATATTCTATGCAAATAAAATGGACGTTATATATTTAGACTTTAGCAGCATTATGATTCTGTCCACTTAGACGGCTGCTATAATAAAAATCGTTTTTGTCGCTTTTTTTTTTTGTTAATGTTCTAGTACTAAAGCGCTCCGTAACCTTTCTGGTGTAACATTTATCGTTATTTTTGTCGACTTGAAAAGCTCTGGCACCAGAATAAAATATTTTTAAAATGTTACTGAGCTGCATAATTTTTTAATTGACATTTATCACCTCACCTGGATAGTAATATAGTAATTGTTAAACACCAGTCCACGGAATCAATTATTTCTTCTAAGTTCAAACCAATGATCCCTAACACACAGAGGATATAAGTCTATTCACCAATTGTTTCTATAAATTTTTCCCCATAACAAACGCATAATGACTATAATAATACGTTGTCCGGAAAGTTCATGCCGATGTTCGAGATATAGGCGTATTGAACTGAACATATTATAATTATTGAAATCACATGATATATGCACATATTATAAAAGAAAATAATTTCAGTTATATTTGAAAAAGTTTGGTTACCATTATTTAATTTTTAGCAGTTTTATACGCCTTAGGCATTCTTGATTTTCTTTTTATAAAAGGTTAAAAATGCCACACAAGCGGCAAATAAGATATGCGCTTTTTATAGCGATGGTGCTATAACTGAAAGAACTGCCCAAGTGGATTCGCAATCGGATTTCCACCTTTTTCGACGATTACACGAATAATTTTAACTTTTTGGTTGAGATAAAAGCTCTTTTAGACAATTTTATGCCTAAAAACCCAAGAGGATGTGAAACAGAATGGTATGTAGTTTAATAAATCTAGTTTTATTATTGAGATCCTCATTTGTTCTTAAGTCAACGATGTAATGTAACCTTCCAAATAATTCAGCTTATCGTGGGTTTCTGACACCAAAATCCCCGTTTGAAACATATTGTTATCTTTGTTTTGTCAAAGATAATGACAGTAGTGACAATATGTTTTATACAGAGATTTTTGGTCTCAGAAACCAACGGTAAGTCGTGGAAACGAAGAACATCAAACACACTCAAAACTACCCTTTATTTTAATGTTCTAATCCGCGGACGTTTATAATGAGATAACGGAGAGCGAAATCTTAATATTTTTGACCACACAAACAAATTAAAACAAAAAGGTTCGATAAAAATTATAGTTCTATCTTTTTACAGCAATGCCGCAAAGTTAGGATAGGAGGAGCATAAGGACCTACCTAATGATCAAATTTTTAATCATTAATGCTCGAATTTAATATCTAGCAAGAAGAGTACAATGTAGTGCATACATATAGGTACTTATGTATATGATATACATAAGTGTGCGCACGTAACACATAATTAGATTATTAACGTTTTACTCCAAAAAATACTGTTAGACACTGCTTTGTTAAAACGTGTTTTTAACCCTTTGACCACCGCTGATAGATAGTATTGACGTCGACGTGGTTATATGTTTCACCGTAAATATATATCACCACAATGCTTTCGGTATAAGTACTTCATTACTCTTTGGTAAATCGCATTTTGTAAGCCTACGCATAATAATGTTTCAATAACAACGATTTGTCAAAAAATTTCGCCGGGCGCTAGAGTTACGTTATAAAATTGATTCACGTATGTTTAAGCTAGATGTATTTGAAACACTTTCTAAGTTTTTTATGGTAAGGCCCTTAATTTGTCTCCATTTTCTTGTAGAACCTACCACAGGTTTTCATTGACAAAATATTCGTACAGAGATATATTGTTATATACCCCATTGACGACGCGCCAATTTTGATATATTTCCAAAAGCGAATAAATATTTAGAAGTTTATCTATTGTAACTATTAAGAATAATTACTTAACGAAACTTGTTTTAATTTTAAATAAACTTAAGAAGTAAACTTCTTACTTAAAACTTCACTTTCAAACCCTTCCCACGATTTAAAAGTGTGGAAACGATTCTTTCTAAATCAATTTATACAATATCAATATAGTTAATAAAAAAAAATTTTTTTTTAGTTGACTACCTTTTTTTTACTGAAAAACTCTTTTTACGTCAAGTTGCCTACTTTAGCTTGAGCTTTGAACACACCACCTTTACCTCGCACAGTAGGCAACGCATCTGTAGTTGCGGATGTCTATGGGCAATGTGTCTCTCCGCTATTTCTGCGAATTTTAGTAGCTGCTTGCTCGTTTAAAATTTTGTCATATATAAAAAAAATATATCAAGTTATCTTACCCTTATTTATTCAGGGATACCAGCCAAAACAATTATTTTTAGCCAAATAGTAACTATAGGTGGTTAACATTTTTCTCAAGAGTATTTTTATCCTGGCAATTCCCACTACCGCGCGCCAACGTGGTGTAAAAGTTTTACAAGTTGCCAAGTGCTATCGTTCAAAATATTCTTTCCTTCCGAAGTTTGACGCTTGATGACGGTTTAAATTGGATCAAAAAATATTCGAATATCCGTCAAGTAAAACTTTTATGTAATTTGTTCTGAATATTTATTACGAAGGTAATTATACTTATACTAAATACAATTCAATTTTTTTAACGTTTACTTAAATTGTGACAACGGAATATTTTCTTCTAACCTATAACATTTTATGAAACCTTTGTAAAGAGCAGGTCATTGATATAGACTGTACGTCCAGTTTGCTATAAATTATGAAATAAATAAATGTTTGCTACATATTAAGTCTATTTGTTAATTCAAAACTTTTATCATATACTTCCTCCACCGAATCAATTGTTTTTCAAAATATACTTTAATGATCTCTAGAATCATTGCAATTAATTTTTAAAATATTTCACAAAAGGTAAAATAACAAAAATATTTTACATAAAAGAACAAAAATAAATTTGAATCATATCAATGTGGGTTAGTAAGGATTTATTATTAGTATTTAGCTTTACACTACCTTAATTTTTAGACACATTATTAAATACATGGACATAACATAAAACCTATGTGAAATTAACAGTGTTTGACCCTCTGAACAAAACATAGACCAATTAAAAGTTAAAACACTTCATAACTCAAGCTTAAAAAATATTTCAGAAAATGTCTGCCCTAATTCATGAAAAGATATGGCTGGACAAAACAACCTACAATGATGCTGAGAAGAATTATTACGAATCAATATCTAAGGTAACACTACATTTTCCTAGACTACCAGAGCAATGTTTATACACTCATGTGTTATATTGATATCTATAAATACTATATTAATGGTAATATTATGTGTTTAACCTGCAGTACGGAAAGGGAAGGGGCAACATATACTAAATGGTACCACACATAAAAATTAAGAATATATATAATTTGTTATGTGATATGTCTAAAAAATTTCAGGCTCAAAACCCCCAAGGTGGTGCAGCATTAATTGGGAATTCTTCATTAGCCAGTGAAGTTGCAAAAGCCAGGCAACATATCAAAAACTCCTTAGAATGTGTAAGTAAATTAGAAAGTTTACAATTGTAATAGAATAGGACTGAAAGCAGATTAAATGTTATCTTTGTTACTTCAATAAATAAACAGCACAATTTGAAAAAATCGTCATCATATCAGCCACATGTCATTCACCATAAGAAGTAGACTGTAGGTGTAGGGAATTATCCTATTGGGGAAACCAGCTTTGGAACTAACTGATGACCTTGGACAATATCACACATTATTTAGAAAATCATTATGTTCATATATTTCATGTTTAATATAATTTTTAAGTATCCAATCAAAAATTAAGCCTTACATCAAGTATAAACCTGGTTCGCTATCATATGAGTGGAATAAATCATGGATGTGATAAATTACATATACTTACAGTCAAATGCTTTGTGTTTTATTATTAACTCTCAATCAAATAATTTCTATTTTTTTTAAGGAGCTTTGAACTTAAAAATATTACTTGATGGAAATTGTAATGAAATTACTTCTTATCTATTAATTTATTTCTTTACTGTACATAACATTTTTTTAACTCAAAGTAACATTGTTATATTTTTTTTTCATTTATTTATTAAGGCATTGGATAACATATATTACAGATGGATAGTGTTGCAACATTAGCTGGTGTACCAAACACTGAACTTTTTAATAAATTAAATAATTTAGAAAAAGAGAATGTCGATTTAAAGAAAGCAATTGATGATTTGCGCAAGTTGGTACTTGGCCTTCAAGCTAGAGTAGACTCCCTGGAAACAAATGCACCCAAAAGCGTACAGCCTGTAGCACCTGCCCAGAGCCAAGTAAGTATTATTAATGAGTAAACTTTAAAGAGAATAAAATTTCTTTTAAAAAAAAAAATAAGTACTAAGCACTTGTCCGCGACTTCGTTTGCATGGAATTAAAAAAAATAGTAATAAATATAGCCTTTCAGTGCAGTAATTTCTTAGCCTATTCAATGCAAACAAACAATGAAATGTTTTTTTCTTTATAATATAAACAATTAATTTATCAATACAAATTATATGATTAAAATACAAAACTACATACTTCAATTTACACAATATTGTTATTTTTGGATTCTTTCAAATATAAAAATTTGTAGCAGGTAGCAGACAAGGAGGATTCAGATGATGGTGTCGATTTGTTTGGGTCTGATGATGAAGAGGAAAGTGCAGAAGCTGCAAAACTAAGGGAAGAGCGCTTGGCTGCATACAATGCAAAGAAAGCTAAAAGTATGTAGTTTGTATTATTAGTATGTAATCAAATAGCATTTGAAAGTGTATGCTTAAGCTTTAACAGGAAAAAACCTAGTCTTTTATAAATAATAACTACTTTAATTCTCTTGTTTTTAGAACCAGTTTTGATTGCAAAATCTAATATAATATTGGATGTCAAACCTTGGGATGATGAAACTGATATGGCGGAAATGGAAAAAGCAGTGAGACTAATTAACACAGATGGTCTGCTTTGGGGAGCCGCAAAACTTGTTCCATTAGCTTTTGGCATTCATAAGTTACAAATTTCTTGCGTTGTGGAAGATGACAAAGTTTCTGTTGATTGGCTTGTTGAAGAAATTGAAAAAATTGAAGACTTTGTAAGTTATTTTCTGTAATTAGACTTTTTTTATTTATAGTTACATAGTTTCAATAAATATGTTTATCTGATCTTTTATATGCATGGGGATAACTTAAATAATAAGTGGTTTAAATCATTTATCTACTATGATATTAAACTTACTTCAATAATTATTTTTTACAGGTTCAGAGTGTTGATATTGCTGCCTTCAATAAAGTTTAACTTCTGTTGGTTTGTTAAAGACAATACAATTTTATAAATCTATACAGCTTTGTTTGTATTTTCCTTTTGTTTACATATTATGCAATATGCCACGTTCTATAAGCAGTATTTGTGACAAAAGATTTGTATCGGATTCACATATTAGAGTCTACAACAAAAAGGTCCTACATTTGTTCTTGACAATGATATGCTGGCGGCTTTTCGAAAATATACAATAAGTAATTGTTTTTTTTTTGAAGTTCACTATTAATGTGAATGCGTTTCCGAAAATAGCTATTAAATGAAAAATAAGTAAAAACAGTCATTGATTGAAACAATTATTTGTACCGGGAAAAATAAAATTTATCTAAAATGTTATTGCTTAAAAATGTTGTGATTTATATAAATTAATGAGACAATTTTCAAATCTTGAATAATATTAAAAAAGCGCCATTTGGCGAATAATTAAATAATTTTCTTTTTTTCAGTAGTGCTACTTTTATACCTATCTAGCTTTAACCCGCGACTCCGTCCGCGCGGTATAAAAAAAAAAGCACACAAGCAAAAAAAGTTCCTATGTCCGTCTCCTAGTTCTAAGCTACCTCCCCATCAATTTTCAGCTAAATCAGTTCGACCGATCTTGAGTTATAAATAGTGTAACTAACACAAGTCTATGACACGGTAATAATAATACCGTGAGTGAGAGAGATACAGTTATACACAATTCCTGTGACGTGACAAAGACAGGGATAACTATCTTCCGTCCCTTTCTGCGTACCAGGGTTTGGGGTTTGTTTGGAACAAAGGTTGTCCCCTACAAACAACCTAGGTTGTCCCTAACAAAGTTTGACATTCGTGCTATTTTTCGAAAATTGTGAGTACTTAGTGGCTGTAATTGTGCAAAAATATTTTGATATTACAGTTTTAGTAAGGTAAAGTTTATAAAACATGGTATACTGCTGTATCGTCGGTTGTAAAAGCCGTAGTGAGCGAAAAGAGAAAAACATAACCTTTCACTCGTAAGTACTGAAACTACGCACTTATTCACATGTATTCATACAAAATAAGGAAGAAAATACAAACTAGTTGTTCTTTACAGTCTTTGTAATAACTAATATGTTAAAATACGGGTAAAATCAGCTAAAATAAAATAGTATTTTTCGAACATTATGCGCCCAAACGCAGATGTCATTTGTGTCAAATAATATACTGTAGATCTGGGAAACAAGCGGCCATATTAAACTTCTTTTCAAATTGGTTGGTTATTACCCGTAAAAATAATACCACCATCTTGTTGTAAAAATTACCCTGAATTTAGGGGAAATAAATTATAGTATGTATAATGTATATAAATGAAACAATTCATATTTTTTATACTATTTTCAACAGATTTCAAAAGGAGTTTTTAATTCTGGTATATGCTGTGTTTTTAAATATTTGATACTTTCTTATCCCGTTGATTTTAAAGAGTATGCTTTTTAATTTGTCCCATGTAAATTTTGTTTCTTAGAAATTACAATCAAAATAGTTTAATATTAAGTAGTTTTACATGTAGTGTTCACTGTAATGATATACAGAGTAATTTAAAATTATATGACTATAATATTGGTATGTTTTTTGTAGCTTTTTATGAAGACTTAGGGCTTCGTGCATATCGAAGAAAAATAGGACATCGTTTGAATGCTCGTCTAATGGACCTAAGACTGAAGAGATGCCGCGCTTTGTTGAAGCAGTACGCGGGAAAAGAATATCGGGAAATTCTTTTTTTGGAGTCACTCAAGACATCCTTGATTAAGGCAGCCGCCGATATTGACATGGACCTCGTTCGTGCTGTGATAGACGACTGGCCGAGCAGATTGAAGGCCTGTATTCAAAATCACGGATGTCATTTTGAGTAAACTTTAGTGTCATAAGAATCTATGTTTTGTTAAGTTCATTTTGGTATATAAATGGTCACATAATGAATAAACTTGTTTCAATTATTTTATATTAAACATGTAACAGAATTTATGACCTAAGTATTACTAAAAAAATCTGTTTACGTAATCTTAGTCACATAAACAAAAATTACGCATTGTTTTTTTATATTTATTACGTTTATTAATTACAATTTAATTGGGAATATATAAATTGGTCTATATTAAATTATATCGTAATTATTCATTTTCGGGACAAAACAAATAACTGGTAACCCCAATCCTTTTACATATATATAGGTATAGTCTATAGTACTCTCTATCTGTCCCTTACGGGTGAACGCGCATGCCATATCTATATAATTCTTCATCTGAGAACTAACACGACTTTCTTTTATATATATAGATAGAAAGATGTACACGGCCCGGTAAAAATTTTCATTGGCAACACAGACGTAGACGTAAAGTTTTGTAATGTGAATGGCGATTTTAGTGCACTCATAATAACAGGGTTTTCGTATTGTTGGTAAAGCTTTACATAGGCCAATAAAGTACCCTCAATCTGAGTATTGTTATATAGAGCGTAAAATACTGTTCTTTTATCTTTCTACAACAATTCCTATCAAAGAAGCAAAAATTCGACACATTTTTTATAGTTGTATATTACTCAAATTGTAACTCAGATGAAGAATTATATAGATATGACATGCGCGTTCACCCGTAAGGGACAGATAGAGAGTACTATAGACTATACCTATATATAAGTAAAAGGATTGGGGTTACCAGTTATTTGTTTTGTCCCGAAAATGAATAATTACGATATAATTTAATATAGACCAATTTATATATTCCCAATTAAATTGTAATTAATAAACGTAATAAATATAAAAAACAATGCGTAATTTTTGTTTATGTGACTAAGATTACGTAAACAGATTTTTTTAGTAATACTTAATCAGGTCATAAATTCTGTCACATGTTTAATATAAAATAATTGAAACAAGTTTATTCATTATGTGACCATTTATATACCAAAATGAACTTAACAAAACATAGATTCTTATGACACTAAAGTTTATTCAAAATGACATCCGTGATTTTGAATACAGGCCTTCAATCTGCGCGGCCAGTCGTCTATCACAGCACGAACGAGGTCCATGTCAATATCGGCGGCTGCCTTAATCAAGGATGTCTTGAGTGACTCCAAAAAAAGAATTTCCCGATATTTTTTTCCCGCGTACCGCTTCAACAAAGCGCGGCAGCTCTTCAGTCTTAGGTCCATTAGACGAGCATTCAAACGATGTCCTATTTTTCTTCGATATGCACGAAGCCCTGTCTTCATAAAAAGCTACAAAAAACATACCAATATTATAGTCATATAATTTTAAATTACTCTGTATATCATTACAGTGAACACTACATGTAAAACTACTTAATATTAAACTATTTTGATTGTAATTTCTAAGAAACAAAATTTACATGGGACAAATTAAAAAGCATACTCTTTAAAATCAACGGGATAAGAAAGTATCAAATATTTAAAAACACAGCATATACCAGAATTAAAAACTCCTTTTGAAATCTGTTGAAAATAGTATAAAAAATGTGAATTGTTTCATTTATATACATTATACATACTATAATTTATTTCCCCTAAATTCAGGGTAATTTTTACAACAAGATGGTGGTATTATTTTTACGGGTAATAACCAACCAATTTGAAAAGAAGTTTAATATGGCCGCTTGTTTCCCAGATCTACAGTATATTATTTGACACAAATGACATCTGCGTTTGGGCGCATAATGTTCGAAAAATACTATTTTATTTTAGCTGATTTTACCCGTATTTTAACATATTAGTTATTACAAAGACTGTAAAGAACAACTAGTTTGTATTTTCTTCCTTATTTTTTATGAATACATGTGAATAAGTGCGTAGTTTCAGTACTTACGATTGAAAGGTTATGTTTTTCTCTTTTCGCTCACTACGGCTTTTACAACCGACAATACAGCAGTATACCATGTTTTATAAACTTTACCTTACTAAAACTGTAATATCAAAATATTTTTGCACAATTACAGCCACTAAGTACTCACAATTTTCGAAAAATAGCACGAATGTCAAACTTTGTTAGGGACAACCTAGGTTGTTTGACCTCCGTGAAGTTGGCCCCCTCACTTTAATTTTTTTAACTTTTTTTTACGCAAATCGTTTGAGAATCGTTTGAGAGGGTTTGAGAGAAAAGAAATATCGTTTGAGAGTTCCTACTTTCTCCGTAAAAACAATTTCAAATTCTAGTGTTAAGTTGGCCCCCTCACTTTACTTTTTTATATTTTTTTCAATGCGAATCGTTAGAGAGTCGTTTGAGAGACATTAAGAGAAAAGAAACATCGTTTGAGAGTTTTTACTTTTTCTGTAATAAATATTTTAATTCTGGGCATCGAAAGTTACAAATCGATTTTCTTTTTTTTCCGAATTAAATATGGCAATCGTGCACTTGGACGTTTCAAATTTATTGTGTAGGTAGAGAATGGTAAGAGAGTGATTGAGAGAAAAGAGAAATCGTTTGAGAGTTAATACTTTTTCTGAAATATATATTTCAATGTCGGAATCGAAAGTAACAAATCGATTTTCCTTTTTTCCGAATTAAATATAGCAATCATGCACTTGGACGTTTCAAATTTATTTTGTAGGTAGAGAATGGTAAGAGAGTGATTGAGAGAAAAGAGAAATCGTTTGAGAGTTAATACTTTTTCTGAAGTATATATTTCAATGTCGGAATCGACAGTTACAAATCGATTTTCTTTTTTTTCCGAATTAAATATGGCAATCGTGCACTTGGACGTTTCAAATTTATTGTGTAGGTAGAGAATGGTAAGAGAGTGATTGAGAGAAAAGAGAAATCGTTTGAGAGTTAATACTTTTTCTTAAATAAATATTTCAATTTCGGAATCGAAAGTTACAGATCGGTTTTCCTTTGCTCCGAAATAAATATGGCAATCATGCACTTGGACGTTTCAAATTTATTGTGTAGGTAGAGAATGGTAAGAGAGTGATTGAGAGAAAAGAGAAATCGTTTGAGAGTTAATACTTTTTCTTAAATAAATATTTCAATTTCGGAATCGAAAGTTACAGATCGGTTTTCCTTTGCTCCGAAATAAATATGGCAATCATGCACTTGGACGTTTCAAATTTATTGTGTAGGTAGAGAATGGTAAGAGAGTGATTGAGAGAAAAGAGAAATCGTTTGAGAGTTAATACTTTTTCTTAAATAAATATTTCAATTTCGGAATCGAAAGTTACAGATCGGTTTTTCTTTGCTCCGAAATAAATATGGCAATCATGCACTTGGACGATTCAAATTTATGGTGTAGGTAGAGAATGGTAATAGAGTGATTGAGAGAAAACAGAAATCGTTTGAGAGTTAATACTTTTTTTGAAATAAATATTTCAATATCGGAATCGAAAGTTACAAATCGATTTTCCTTTTTTCCGAATTAAATATAGCAATCATGCACTTAGACGATTCAAATTTATGGTGTAGGTAGAGAATGGTAATAGAGTGATTGAGAGAAAACAGAAATCGTTTGAGAGTTAATACTTTTTTTGAAATAAATATTTCAATATCGGAATCGAAAGTTACAAATCGATTTTCCTTTTTTCCGAATTAAATATAGCAATCATGCACTTAGACGATTCAAATTTATTGTGTAGGTAGAGAACGGTAAGAGAGTGATTGAGAGAAAAGAGAAATCGTTTGAGAGTTAATACTTTTTCTGAAATATATATTTCAATGTCGGAATCGAAAGTAACATTTCGATTTTCCTTTTTTCCGAATTAAATATAGCAATCATGCACTAAGACGTTTCAAATTTATTGTGTAGGTAGAGAATGCTTAGAGAGTGATTGAGAGAAAAGAGAAATCGTTTGAGAGTTAATACTTTTTTTGAAATAAATATTTCAATATCGGAATCGAAAGTTACAAATCGATTTTCCTTTTATTTCGAATTAAATATGGCAATCATGCATTAAGACGTTTCAAATTTATTGTGTACGTAGAGAATGCTTAGAGAGTTATTGAGAGAAAAGAGAAATCGTTTGAGAGTTAATACTTTTTCTAAAATAAATATTTTTCAATTTTTGAGATTTGTAAGTTTTTGAAAATCGATTTGTTACTTACGATTCCGAAATTGAAATATTTATTTCAGGAAAAGTATCTACTCTCAAACGATTTCTCTTTTCTCTCAATCACTGCCTAATCATTCTATACCTATACAAAAAAATTGAAACGTCTAAGTGCATTATTGCCATAATTATTTCGGAAAAAAAGGAAAATCGATTTGTAACTTTCGATTCCGAAATTGAAATATTTATTTCAAAAAAAGTATTAACTCTCAAACGATTTCTGTTTTCTCTCAATCACTCTATTACCATTCTCTACTTACACCATAAATTTGAATCGTCTAAGTGCATGATTGCTATATTTAATTCGGAAAAAAGGAAAATCGATTTGTTAATTTCGATTCCGACATTGAAATATATATTTCAGAAAAAGTATTAACTCTCAAACGATTTCTCTTTTCTCTCAATCACTCTCTTACCATTCTCTACCTACACAATAAATTTGAATCGTCTAAGTGCATGATTGCTATATTTAATTCGGAAAAAAGGAAAATCGATTTGTAACTTTCGATTCCGATATTGAAATATTTATTTCAAAAAAAGTATTAACTCTCAAACGATTTCTGTTTTCTCTCAATCACTCTATTACCATTCTCTACCTATACCATAAATTTGAATCGTCTAAGTGCATGATTGCTATATTTAATTCGGAAAAAAGGAAAATCGATTTGTTAATTTCGATTCCGACATTGAAATATATATTTAAGAAAAAGTATTAACTCTCAAACGATTTCTCTTTTCTCTCAATCACTCCCTTACCATTCTC
This sequence comes from Papilio machaon, assembly GCF_912999745.1. Classification (NCBI taxonomy): domain Eukaryota; kingdom Metazoa; phylum Arthropoda; class Insecta; order Lepidoptera; family Papilionidae; genus Papilio; species Papilio machaon. The sequence goes on from NC_059987.1 coordinate 5,224,419, forward strand.
TACCTACACAATAAATTTGAAACGTCCAAGTGCATGATTGCCATATTTATTTCGGAGCAAAGGAAAACCGATCTGTAACTTTCGATTCCGAAATTGAAATATTTATTTAAGAAAAAGTATTAACTCTCAAACGATTTCTCTTTTCTCTCAATCACTCTCTTACCATTCTCTACCTACACAATAAATTTGAAACGTCCAAGTGCATGATTCCCATATTTATTTCGGAGCAAAGGAAAACCGATCTGTAACTTTCGATTCCGAAATTGAAATATTTATTTAAGAAAAAGTATTAACTCTCAAACGATTTCTCTTTTCTCTCAATCACTCTCTAAGCATTCTCTACGTACACAATAAATTTGAAACGTCTTAATGCATGATTGCCATATTTAATTCGAAATAAAAGGAAAATCGATTTGTAACTTTCGATTCCGATATTGAAATATTTATTTCAAAAAAAGTATTAACTCTCAAACGATTTCTCTTTTCTCTCAATCACTCTCTAAGCATTTTCCACCTACACAATAAATTTGAAACGTCTTAGTGCATGATTGCTATATTTAATTCGGAAAAAAGGAAAATCGAAATGTTACTTTCGATTCCGACATTGAAATATATATTTCAGAAAAAGTATTAACTCTCAAACGATTTCTCTTTTCTCTCAATCACTCTCTTACCGTTCTCTACCTACACAATAAATTTGAATCGTCTAAGTGCATGATTGCTATATTTAATTCGGAAAAAAGGAAAATCGATTTGTAACTTTCGATTCCGATATTGAAATATTTATTTCAAAAAAAGTATTAACTCTCAAATGATTTCTCTTTTCTCTCAATCACTCTCTAAGCATTTTCTACCTACACAATAAATTTGAAACGTCTTAGTGCATGATTGCTATATTTAATTCGGAAAAAAGGAAAATCGAAATGTTACTTTCGATTCCGACATTGAAATATATATTTCAGAAAAAGTATTAACTCTCAAATGATTTCTGTTTTCTCTCAATCACTCTATTACCATTTTCTACCTACACCATAAATTTGAATCGTCTAAGTGCATGATTGCTATATTTAATTCGGAAAAAAGGAAAATCGATTTGTTACTTTCGATTCCGACATTGAAATATATATTTCAGAAAAAGTATTAACTCTCAAACGATTTCTCTTTTCTCTCAATCACTCTCTAAGCATTCTCTACGTACACAATAAATTTGAAACGTCTTAATGCATGATTGCCATATTTAATTCGAAATAAAAGGAAAATCGATTTGTAACTTTCGATTCCGATATTGAAATATTTATTTCAAAAAAAGTATTAACTCTCAAACGATTTCTGTTTTCTCTCAATCACTCTATTACCATTTTCTACCTACACCATAAATTTGAATCGTCTAAGTGCATGATTGCTATATTTAATTCGGAAAAAAGGAAAATCGATTTGTTACTTTCGATTCCGACATTGAAATATATATTTCAGAAAAAGTATTAACTCTCAAACGATTTCTCTTTTCTCTCAATCACTCTCTTACCATTCTCTACCTACACAATAAATTTGAAACGTCCAAGTGCATGATTGCCATATTTATTTCGGAGCAAAGGAAAACCGACCTGTAAGTTTCGATTCCGAAATTGAAATATTTATTTAAGAAAAAGTATTAACTCTCAAACGATTTCTCTTTTCTCTCAATCACTCTCTTACCATTCTCTACCTACACAATAAATTTGAAACGTCCAAGTGCATGATTGCCATATTTAATTCGGAAAAAAAAGAAAATCGATTTGTAACTTTCGATGCCCAGAATTAAAATATTTATAACAGAAAAAGTAAAAACTCTCAAACGATATTTCTTTTCTCTTAATGTCTCTCAAACGACTCTCTAACGATTCGCATTGAAAAAAATAAAAAAAAGTAAAGTGAGGGGGCCAACTTAACACTAGAATTTGAAATTGTTTTTACGGAGAAAGTAGGAACTCTCAAACGATATTTCTTTTCTCTCAAACCCTCTCAAACGATTCTCAAACGATTTGCGCAAAAAAATGTTAAAAAAATTAAAGTGAGGGGGCCAACTTCACGGAGGTGGTTGTTTGTAGGGGACAACCTTTGTTCCAAACTAACCCCAAAGCCTGGTACGCAGAAAGGGACAGAAGATAGTTATCCCTGTCTTTGTCACGTCACAGGAATTGGGTATAACTGTATCTCTCTCACTCACGGTATTATTTTTACCGTGTCATAGACTTGAATTGTAACGATCTGTGAAACTACTCTTTCTCTTTCCTATATTTACTTAATCTATGGTCTAACCTAAACTGAACACGAAAATGAAAAGGTTATTGTTTTGTTACTATACAATTACTTAAAGTTATTTTTAAAATATTCACCGTAAATACTATAAAAATGTATTGCAAGAAATGTAAGGACCTCGGTACTCTCACTATTCGTAAAGAACACCTATATTGTGTAAAATGTTTCATGATAAGTGTAAATCATAAGTTCAGAGCATGTATTGGAAAAAACAAAATATTATCATCAAACCAAAAGGTTTTGGTTTGCCTGACTGGAGGACAAAGTTCCACAGTGCTACTGGACTTAATTTATAATGGTTTACTACAAGATAATCATAAAAAATTAAGAATAATCCCATTTTTCTTGCATCTCACAGGTAAAAATATTACTTACTTTCCTTTCCTTTAAAAATTCTCACTAACACTGATAAAACTTTCCTCTAATGTATGTATAAGTATTTACCACTCATCATCTTTTCAAAAAATAGCTTGTCACAATAGACTGATTCCATTTGAAAATGTTCAAATGTCTTAGTATCATACAATTTTTAGTTTTAAGAATTTTTTCACATTTTTCTTACCAAACATGACAAATCATAGCTGATGAATATGTAAACTTTGTCATTTGAAATAAGGCTCTAGCACTTGTAGGTGATTTTTTTTAGTTTATATTTGTTTTTAGGATTTGGAGAGGAGGAAACCGATCATAAAGTTGCGGAATTAGTTATTAACCAGTGCAAATCCTACAAATTTAATGTTTACATTGTAAACATTAGTAAATTCTACTTTCAAAAATCAAATACTCTGCCTGATATAAACAGTTTAGCGGAGACAAATACTGAACAAGATTTAAAGACTAATCTAAAAAATATATTAAAAAAAGTGACTCCAACATCAAGCAATGATATAGAAACCAAAATAAAACATGATACATTCAGACGAGTAGCTAAAGAATGTCAGTGTAATTTTATTTTTACGGCAGAAACAACAACAACATTGGCAGTCAATCTGCTCTCTAATCTTGCAATTGGCAGAGGATCACAAGTAGAATATGATATAGTAAGTTATATTAAAATTAAAATATGTTGAAAAAAAAAAAATTTAAAATAATAACATCAAATTTTTTAGGGCTTTTCAGATAGCCGCGATGAAATAAAAATTTTGAGACCAATGAAGGATATAACTGTAGAGGAATTACATCACTATATCCAAATAAAGAATCTCACCCACATATCAATTGATAAAATACAAGATAATAACCTTCAATCAGTTATAAAACAATTTGTGTGGGACCTACAGGAGAACTTCCCAGCTACTGTGTCAACTGTGTGCAAAACTGCTGATAAAATTGGTTCAATTGACAAAAGTGATAAAAGGTGTCAATTTTGTAAGGTAAGACTTTTCACTTTTTTTCCTTTAAAACAGTCCCTTTTCAACGATTACTTTTCATATCCGTAGGATCTGGGCAAGTGAACTTTTGTGTTTGTTAAAAATATTTTATTTATAAATGTCATCTCCTCAACTGATACAAAACTAATCAACTTACATTTTTAATTTAAACTTTATGGCTTGTTTTTACCTTTTTTAGAGTGCTGTTGTTCCAAATAATGAAAAGCTTACAGCAATAGAGGCAACAAACTTTTCAAGAACAGTTTCAAATTTTCATCCCGGACAATATTTGAATGAAGAAACTAGACCAAAGGAATTGACGAATGAGCATGATGGATCAATGTTCCCCTTCATAAATGAATATTTTTGTTATTGTTGTAGTAAAAATTATTTGGAGTCAGGAAACCAAAATAATAATTTATTTAAAGATATGCTGCCAGTCTAGTATGTTTTTAGCATAGAAAACTACATTTATAAGAACTTGTAATGCATTATTATATAATGTAATTTCAATCCAAATAAATTATTAAAAGGATTTTGTGATTATTTGGTGATAATGATTTTGTTATTATTTCTTATGTGCGTAATAATGAATGGCACAATTGTGCTTCAGCAATTGTACTAGTCGTTGCAGTTACACGACGACTCCGCATTTTTAATGCCTTCATGATCTCGCAGCATTTAAACGCAGTACGATGCTATAAGACTACGCACGATTGATTATTGTAGGAATTTAGTTCACAAAACGCTATTCCACTACTTGTACAGTATAACTGCTTGTTGCGTTTATTAGAAAGGTTCACATAAGCTCAATGCAAACATTTAAACGGGTGGTTTTAGTGGCTAAAATCCAGTCTTTTCCAGAAAATACGGAAACGCTTTAGGGCTTAGTCTAAAGTAAAGCATCTAAAGGTAGGTATGTTAAGTCCTAGCATATATAACCGCATTTCAACCCCTTATTCTCTCTGTTGAGCTTAATTTTTGTAATTAGTACCTACATCAAGTTATGGATTTTCTTGCATTTCATAAAAGGCATTAGTCACTAGTTCAGCCTTGAGTTGGTATTTTATTTAAAAAGATTGCTCGAGCGCCGCGCGTCGACCTGCCCCTCGACGGCCTCTCGGGCAAAGCTGATTATAGGCGAATTCATGCATTTTTACTGTTTAAAAGTTATATTAAAAGGTTGTTTAATTTTTAATAAACCAACAGAATACCAGAAGTAGGTCTAAAATGGTTTTAAAAAGAGGTAACTGGATGTTTTTCAATCTAGATAAGTTATTCGAATTATTAAGTGTTTTAATTAACTAGGTATATATGCGTACAAGATTATTATTCCAGATTTTTATAAGGAAATCATTTTTATATCCTTGATTTCCTAAGGCGCAAAGCAGCATTTCGTGCGACTTCTTTAATGCAGAATACATACGTGGTGTTCATGAAATAATTAAGGTCTTTTATAATGAAAATAATTCGAACCAAAGTAAAATACCAGTTGATTTTTCATGAATTATTTTTAACTTGATGTCGCCCGCGACTCTGTCCTCACGGCATTAAAAAAAACTTTAGTATGTTCTCTTCCACACTATGTTCTACATCTATTACCAAATTTCATCAAGATCCGTTCAGCCATTCCGGAGATACCTTCAAACAAACATTCATCCATCCATCTAAACATTCGCATTTATAATACTAGTAAGAAGTACGATATACCGTTCGTAAGTAATGGGATTTTTACCACGGTAAAGATGTTTGAACTCTCGATATTTGGACACAGTTGCATGCGCCATTATCACGGGCTGACTGTGCGGTAGTGTCTAAAATTCATGGCGCATGCAAATATGCCGAAATATCCGGAGCTCAAACATCTTAATCGTGGTAAGAATCCTGTTTCTTACGAACTGTATATTTGTAAAAACCACGATAGTTTAAAGTTAAAGAATTATTTTAAGACTACCAATCCAATCTACACTAGGTAATATATCTTTATTACCTTTGAAATCGATATTAATGAAATTCCTTTAGTCTCCTTCTCCGAAACTTTTAAAAAAAGCTATACACTTATTCATATGTATATTAATAAAAATAAAAAAGAACAAGCACAATATATAAATGTAGTATGCTTGTTGTGAACTTTACAATTTTATCATCTGTTCCATCGAGAAGCAGAACAAACATCAAAATACAATAAATATGCTGCAACCATTCTGGTGTCGTCGTTGCCTGCCTCTTCTAAACAGTAACAATCAGAAATATAAGACAAAATTATAGTTTGTTTCCTCTAAGTCAACAATAACAGATATCCTAGCATGTTATAAAGACCAAAACATGGCAGCAACACAGGGAAAAGTATTATCTAATTTAATATTTCGTGTTATTAATACAAAAAACCGAAGACAAAGTTCAGGCAAAATTAGTCTGTTTATTAAGAAAATTTTGATGCAACAACTTGAAGTTATCACACTAAAAATAAATTATAACCATTGCAGCCCATCATCAACGTTCATGTCAACGATAGACTCGATTGATCTATACGTGTAGGGACAGCTAACATAACTTACTAAAATATTCTAATAGAAGCAATATTCATTTTGACATTACTACTTTTTATCATGTAATAAAAAGAAACGTTAACATCTTAAAATTTTGTATTTATATTACACATATCTACATTTTGCTTTTATTACATAAATACAAAATTTTAATAGCAGTACCAACAAAATGTTTCTAACCAGTATTTCTCAATCTGTATGCAGGTGTTATCAATATTATATGATACAAGTAATTACAATATCGATACCATATAGGTTAATAAATGCAAAAGATCAAGTGCAATCAAACTCCAAATATTTTCCTTTACCTCAACAATTAATATTGAACTTCATGAAAAAGATTCATATTGAACTTTAACTGTTAAATTTAGAAACCACCGTAAAATATAGAAAGTAATAGCTTGATACACTTTCATGGACTTAGTAGTTTTTACCGGAGAAAAACACTTTAAAACAATGAATTAACCTGATATTTACTAACATTAAACACTAAATTATATTGTCTTTCCAAATTAATTCATTTTGTAAACATTGGAATTCCTTTTGTTATCAGTTTGGGTTGGAACAGAGATGACTTCACCGTGCCCCTTGCCGTCTCTTCCTACAGTGGACCGGAGTGTTTGTGTTGTTGTCTCTGTCACGGATCTCGTCTGGAACCTTGTACAAGTAAATATTCAATATATAGTGTTTATAAAGAGCATTACTGAGTTTATTAATGATTATTCCGTAGCATTTATTGGTCCTTGTAGTGCATTGGGAGTTGGAGAGTTGGATGTCACCATTCGACCCTGCTCTTTCACAATTGGATCTGTAACAATAGTCACTTATCAAATTTATGTCACAAATCAATATAAAGTTTACAAAGATATAAAACATGCATAAAGCACATAAAAAAAAATTTAAATATGACTCCTGATTTTAAAATTATATAGATAAGTTTACACGTGTAATGTGTGAGAAAATAGTACGAATTTTACTTAACATTTTACGTCATCGTCGTACGGAAATATCTGTTTAATTAACAAGACCTTAAGTATAACTAAACTGGAGAAACAAGACTTCTGAAGTTCAACTGATATTAATCCAGGTCTACATTGTACACATAGCATATTTATGTATGCTGTTATGTAAACTTATTAACTTTGTGGGCGAAATTATACTCACAGAAATATGGATGATCCATGGCTTCTCGAGCAGTATAACGCTCGTAATGATCATAACGTAACAAACGATCAAGGAAGTCTAAAGCTTCAGCGGATACCAGATGTTGGTTTTCAGAATGAACAAATCGCTCCCACCGTTTACGTGAATGCCTGTGAATAGAAAAATGTTTTTGGAATTACATTCAATCAAAACATTTGCGATACCTTAAATTATTATCATTACCCACCTTCCAAGAATATCATTAAATCGAGGATCCAATTCTATATGATATTTGTCCAAATATTCAAATAATTCTTCAGTGCCCAGCACTTTCGCAATACGCACAAGTTGGTCATAATTATCATGACCATGGAAGAATGGTTCCTTACGGAATATCATAGATGCCAGCATGCACCCTAATGACCACATGTCGAGTGAGTAGTCATACATTTGATAATCAACCAATAGTTCTGGGCCCTGAAATTGGATTAGCAAAACAATCTTTAGAATATTAAAATGGCAACATATGTATATCAACATAATTAGCACAAATTGCAAGTCATATTACATAGTGAAATAATACAGAATACTCATTTTAATGAAGAAATTAATTTATAGTTTAGATACATTGATCTAGTCCACTGAAGGCATAAGTCAGTTGAGTATTTGTATTCTATAATTAGCCGAGTAACGGATTACCCAGTAATAGATAATATATAGTTAGTGAGGCTATAGTTTCTACAACAGCATTATTAGCACATATTTTGTGTGGTAGTTATATGTAGCTTAAGGAAAATACACTTTATATTTAATAATTGTACATTTTAAAGATATAAAAAAATCAATAACTTTCATCCATAACAATTCAAATTTAATACAATACAAACAAATGCAATACAAACTATTCTAAAATTACCAGAATCAGAAACTATAAGACTAAATACAGCAATAAAAAGTGTTAAATACCTTACCTTAAAGTATCTAGAAGCAACACGGACATTATACTCCTGTCCAGGATGGTAGAACTCTGCTAAGCCCCAGTCAATGAGACGTAACTTTCTATTATCATGATCAATCATAACATTGTGAGGCTTCACATCTCTGTGCATAATACCCATACTGTGGCAGTAATCTAATGCCTTCAGTAGTTCATACAAATAATACCTTAAAAATGACAAGACATTGAACATCACAGGTGTGTATGTATATTAACTATATTCAGTGTATGCATATTTACCTTATATCATAATCTGACAGTGTTTGATACAGTTGTTTAAAATCAGTGTTGTTCACATGTTCAAAAATTAAAGCTGGTGTACGAGATACAGGATCTTTAACTACAGCTTGTAAAGTTATTATATTAGTGCCACCTCTTAAGTTTTCTAATATCTTTATTTCTCTTTTTATCTTCTTCTTTTTAACGGGCTATAAAACAAAAAAAAACATTACTTGACCTATTTAAAAATGTTTAAATACCAATTGGTAGGACAATTATGCAGTACTTTTTTAATTAGTGTTACTACTTAATGTAATGTACAATGTACATAATGTATATGTGTGCCACATGTTTCACAAAAAGTTAAGTTATAAAATTAAATGCATGTATTCATTATTAATCGATGCAAAATTTCTTCTACTATGAATAAAAACTATAAGAAATATTCAAATATTAGCATTATATGTTAAGCTATGCGACTTACCTTCAATATTTTTACTACACACTTCTCATTATTTGTGATATTTATTGCCTCAAATACTTCACTATATTTCCCGCGCCCAAGCTTCCGTACTAGCTGATAATCCTCCTGATTACCCCAGTCGACCACATAGCTTTCATAGTCCCAATATTCTCGTGGCTTTTGTGAATTAACATCGGCATATACCCGGGCTCTACTAGGTAATGCCATCGTTTTATACCTTTGCCAACCTAAGGTTTTATCGACGATATTCTTACCGGAAATCGCATATGTCTTGAGTAATGATACTGTGAATAAAAATATTTTCGACGTCACTTTTAAAGATCACACTAAATCACACTTGACTAATATAGTTTTAATCATAGAAGTCGTCACTGGGAATCATTATTAGCGATTACGAACGATTACGAGTCACTTGTATTGATGTATAACCTAAAAACGACATCCAGCTCAATAGTTGCTGCCAAACTTTACAAATTGATTAAAAACTCGAAAGGGTACAAAAAATATTTCTAAGCAACTTTACAATAAGGCTTACAAATAAGTTAGAACTAATCATAAAATGATGACATGAAATAAAATTTGAAAGTCTTCGTACAGAAAAACGCACGCCATTATTCGTCAAATGATCAAATGGTTCGGTAAAATATCCATACCTAACACATTACTGAGGTTAATCCTATATTAAATATTAAACAGTAGCAGCATACGTAAACTTCTTGAAAATTAACAAGTAAAGTGAAGTCCGATCTATAAAATACACTTTTATCACATAACCGGCACAAATTCAGCAAAATTCAAGATGGACGCCTATCCATCCATCTAATATACCAAAGTACAACGAAAGTACACCGTCCACAACTGGCACTTCTTTACTACAGTCTGAGCGAAAATTGTTGTCTCTTTCGCACCTTTGGCTAAAACATAAGACTCTGATTCATCTATTTCACTATCCTGCCTGCGTGTTTCATGAAGTTTTATTAATTTTAAGTTAAAATTGAATAGAAATTTACCAAAAGTCATCTATTACAATAATTTATAAATTAACTTTTCTGTGGAAATACTCGAACACAAAAAATTACTACTTTGGTTATACCGCGATAAACAAAAAGAATAGAGGATTGGATTTCACGATTTTTATCAAAATGTTAAAATAAGGTAGGGGAGATGCAAATATCATTAAGTACTTATTATTTAAATAAATACTTATTACTTATATATTGTTTTGAACAGTAAATAAGGTTAAAAAATTTAATTAATCTTTTGTGACCTACTCACACCATGGTCGAGATTGAGTCTGGATATAAATATGTTTGTTAAAAATATGCTCTAAATTCTTTCAATTCAATTTAAAGTTCGATAAACAATATGTGAATGGTAACCAACAAAATATATATTTGTCATTCATTCCGATTACAAAACTTATTAAGATGGTAAAAATATTGGCGTAGAACTTAACGTGTTCAGCAATAAAAAAAACTTTTAAATTGCCGTTTCATTTATGATTCTATGTTGTCTCTGGTTATTTCAAACAAGACTTTTCACTACTTTTAACTAAACACCTCTATCCAAAGCTGCTTAGTTTTCCCGGTAGAGGGTTTTTTGATATAATATGATAAGTATTTATACATTTCTTAAATGCAACCACGACCACACAAAAACAGGCATGAAGTGGAAGTGATCCTTCAGAGGCTTAATTAAAGTCTTTTTTCTCTTCCCACCCTTTTCTTATTAGGAAAGGATGGGAAGAGGACGTGAACTCGCCGGAAGAGGGGACGCATATGAAGGGAAAATATTATTTTTCTGTGCGTTTCCTTTGATTAAAGGCATTTCGGCGAATTTAAGAGACCACCTTTTAGTACATAAAATAGATCAAGTTAAAAAAAATTGATACGACAAAAAATCTCCGTGTTTGCTATAACAAAAATGTATACCCAGTTTAAGAGGCCATGGGTAGCCCAAAGTTGCAATAGTTTATTTTCGAATCTTATCCTGACTGATTTTACACTTGAAAGTTCTAAAATGTCGATCAGGCCAAAGCACAATGTAGGTTTTTCTAATAAGATCCGTTCTGTCTAATACTTAAAGTTGGAGCTTACTAAGTACAGGTGTGATTTTTGCATAGTTTAGGGGAAACTGAATTGCATCCTGATTTTTTTACAGAGTTGTGTTAAATTCTTCTCACAACGACTCCCACATGTCAATCCTGGTACAAGGCTCCAGAGTCTTCTATCTACACTACACTCCTGAGAGTGTAAGATAAAAGCTCTGGGGGTTCAGACCCCCTCATTATACTGAGGTTAGCGCCGACATTGCAATCAACAGCATTTGTGTCTTGCGCATTAGGTAATAATAAAAGAGGGTAGAAATAATGCCAATTCTTGTAATATGAATAAATTTAAATTGATTTTTCAAATTATTATAACATAAATTAATTTCACACATTTGTGGTACATATGAATAGATGATTCAGATATTTGTTAATCAATAATATGTTTTAATAATACCTGTCAATAAAATGTAAAATCTTGATTTCCAAGATGCCATTGTACTACACTAACATAGATCATTTAATACGATTGCAAAGTATGAAGCCACTTACTACATTTTTGATTCAAATACTCAAAAACAATAATTTCTTGTTTGTCCTGAAATTCAATATTTATGATATCATATTTATAGCAGTTATAAAATTTTTAACAATTTTATTTGAAATTGTGAATACATAAATGTAAATAATATGATTTATTTTATATGAAGCCGAAGGCCGACCACGAATATTTGTGACAATCAACATCGTGTTGTCAACGACAAAATCTTTATTAAAATCTGTGCAGCGCTCTTATCGGGCGTAGTATGAAATTTTTGGTGTACCTTACACCAAAAACCTCATACAAATTATTACAAATTCGTGCTCGGCCAGCGTTCCAGCGTACACAAATTTTGAACCAATATGCTAATCATGCCTCTTTCAAAAAGTGATATTTTACTGTTTTATTAGAAATTTTTTGTTAAATTTCAATTAATCATATAATAAAAATCATTTTACAAATTTATATTCTTCACCTCACTATCGAATACAAGTAAATAAATAATGTTACAAGTTCAACAAAGCATTTGTTGCATTTTGTGGAATGCCAGTAACTTTGAGAGAAAAAAATACACTTACGAATTACATAATATGTGGAAAATGGAAATATAATTTTTAGCTAATTTTAATTAATTGCAACATAAATGATCATTATCAATGTGTCATAGGTACCTACATAATAAGTATTTCAATTGATCGACAAATTAAAAATAAATTTCTATAAATTTGTAACAAATATAGCGAGCAGATATCCTAAGCGGCTTGTCTGACGACTAGAAGCGAGGTGTTGTTGGAGAAGTGCGCGGTGGCCTGCGTGCCGAGGCCGCAGCGGGTGGTGAGTGTGAACGCGGAGCCGAGCACGTACGTGCCGGGAGCGGCGCACAACGCACGCACGTGCACGCGCCGCGTCTCGAACTTTTGCAACGTCACATTCACACCCAAACTCTTCGACTCCGCATCGGGCCCCGAACTTAAAGCTCCCGCCCAACCTAATTCACTCGTTGATTCCCTGAAATATTCATTTATTTTTCACATTACAAGGTGGCAATAGAACAAGAGGGTAATTGAATTCTCCGAAACAGTGAAGCGGCCGCAGCTCATGGACATCTGCAATTGCACATATCTTGCCTAACTTTACCAAAAGATGCACAGAAAGAGGATATTTGCCCTTTCTATGCTTCCCGTCGCCCGCCAAATTATCTTCCATATTTAATATTACCTTTGATTTTAACTAAAAAATTGTTCTTAATTGTTAAACCATTACAGTTGTTTTTTGTGATACAAATACCGTATGTTATGCGTAAACATTATGCGTAATTTAAAATATTACCTGTTTTGTTGTTTAGTCATATCTATAAACACAGAGACTGGTACTCCGTAACAGTTGACTATATTTATGACAATCGGTATCATGCACAATTTTCTTTGCATAAAGTTATGATTGACGTAGTTGGAATGTTCCAGCCTGAAAAGAACTATATTATTAGTGTCGCTTTTATCTTTCGGTTCATTGAAGTTTTCCAAATCGTCCAACTGTATGGGCAATTCAGATGACACTTCTTTTTCTTGCGACAAGGCTTTAGAAAAGCAATTAATCCACAAACAGTGCTGTCCCACTGCGGTTCTACTTTTAACTTTATCGTGCGCCTTCCATCTTACAACGAGCATCGATTGTATCAACCCGTCTCGTTTTGTTTCAGTTTCTGAGTAATTCGAATCAGTCAAATCGTCAGTAGAAGGCAGGCAATCCATGAGGAACCTTGAGTATGGCAAAGACTTAACATCAGCTTCGATTTCTTGGCTTCGCTTCGTTGAAACTTTTATGTGGGAATATTCGACATTACTTTTGTCCGATTCTTCGAATATTCTCTTAGCTTTAAAAACGTAATGAACCCTTTCACGAGGTATTAAAGCGGCGTCCATACTAGGCGCGGCGATAAGGTCGGTCAAAGTCCACTGCTGACTTATCATTGAAACCTCCAAAACTTCTATAGCTATCTCTTCATTATTTTCCTTGCAAACATTTTTAACTTCAACAGCTAAACTCATGTTTTCTACCATTTCTTCTTCAGACTTATTTAAACTTCTTCTCGGTGTGACTTGAATTTCAACAGCCTCCTGTAATATACATTGTAATTTTAAAACAATAGAGACATTATATTGCCTAAAATAGCTAATTGTTATTCAATCTGTCAAATAATTACTTTAAATAATTTTTCTTAATTAGGTAGAACATCTGTGAATACAAAAAGTAGTATAATAAGAATGTTGTACCATAGGCTGTAGTCTCATTTCGTGCCTGAGCAGCCTGTGCGGGCGCTGCGGCAGCGCTGTCTCGTAGTAGGCGAGCAGGCGCAGTGCGGGCGCGCGCCTCCGCGGTCGCAGCAGCAGGCGCGCGCGCACGCCCGCCGCCGCGCCCAGCACTGAGCTCACAAGTCGCGTGTGGCGCCGCGCCGCACTCGCCCGCCTGCCTGCGCGCGCTGCACGTTCGTCTGCCATTACATTACCATTTTTTACACCTCCAGTTTTATTAAAATATAAAAAGTTAGCTACAATATTTCCGCACACAACATCTAACTTCCAGTGAAGTCCCGTGACAATAGATCCTATTACCAGAAACAAACGCGGCTTTCGGACAGACGGACAAAAATTTTAAAAATTGTAAAGCAAATATACATACAGATACACAAATTTTATTATATGTATAGATAGAAAGATTACCAGAATTAACAAGGAGCAGTTATTGAACACTTTTTATTATCACGTTTCTACTAAGTGATGCAACTGACAACAAAATAATGTTGAGTAGTTTTGTTCCATGTGAGATGTAACTGACCTTGATATACAGGTGGTTCTTGGTACTTCTCTTCGTACAGGATACTGAAGTCGTCGCTCGGCTCCTCCGTGACCAGACTGAGGCAGTCGGGGTGAGACACGGCCACGTATAAATTCTTCATCTCCACCGGACCCACGTTACGAAATTCAACGTCTATCGTTCTCAACTCCCCACTTATCACATCCGGACTTATCTCCGAAAAAGTCATCTGTTTAGGGAACAAAGGTAATAGTTTCACATTTTCTATATAACATACAAATTCTTACATTACAACTCAAAATTATTATTTTGAAATTAGGATTTTATCTTAAATCAATCTATTATGTTACCTAATAAAAAATGACAATAGAAAAATGATAACCTGCAAACATGGAGCTTGTGGTATGACTATAATTTGCAAACGTTTGTCAGCGTCATTACCAGCAGACGATAATTCCAATTTTCCCGTGATAACTATGCTGTTATTGTTTTCTTTACCATCCTCTCCAGTATTGGTTAACCTAAATATTTATCAAAATAAATATAAAAATCTTTCATTATTTATGTAAATACTGTCTAAATAGAATAATAGCAAACTGTGAACAATTCAATATGAGAAAATTTCAAGTGCGTATGTTCCTGGAAAAAGTGTCACGCGTTACTTTTTGCTCTTACTCTACGATTACTTACTTGTATGCCAAGCCTTTGATATGTAAGCGACCAACTTGCAATGGAGTTAAAGAGAAAGTTAACCGTTTATTACATTCCCCTTCGAGGAGAGACACCTGAATTTTTTGTCTAGATATCACATTACTATCCAAAGTGCGGCCTGATGCTACAAAAGGCTCGTTATCCAGAATGTCTTTAGGAACATTGGTATTTTCTGCATTTGGTATGAATTGCCAAAGCAATTCCAAGTCTTTCAATAGTAACGGTATCTTCAATGGGTTTGTCAAAGTTATAGTGACTTGTATCGGTTCTGAAACAACAATAATGTCATTTGATATTTCAAATATTCAAGAAATAAAGGTAAAGGTAAATATATATGTTGTCCAACCTCCTTGCGGTACAATAGGGTTAGCATCCGTGTCCTCGGTGTACAAATCAACGGTGGGCTTGAATATCATCGGAGGCGCGCCCTGTGCCGCGTGTATGAGCATCTCCTCGAGGCGGTGCCAGACGCGTGCGGCGTGCGGGGTGGCGGGGGGTGCGGCCGCAGCCACTCGGCCCGCCGCCGCCAGTGGAGCGGGGCCCGCACACGATACGCGCGTCTCGCCGCGCACCACGAGCGGCACCGGGACCACCGGCAGCTTGCCACCAAACTCCTCCGAACTTTCTATCCATTGCTGTCCACAATTTCAAGTAAACTATACGATAAGTATTTAGAAACCGGGTAGGTTTTTAGCAGTAGAATGTTCTAACAGTACATGTGATGTTAAAAATGGTGATAATAACCTGGTGTGCGAGCATATATTCGCGCAGGAAGGCGGCTTGTTGGGGGGGCGGCTGCGGGGAGGCGGGCGCGAGCGGCGCGGCCAGCCAGCGCGGCGCCACCGCCTGCTTGAGCGCGCCCGCCAGCCGACCCAACGCGAACTGCACGTGGTCAGTCGCCAGCCGCCAACCACTGCCAGTGTACACCTGACAATGCGATAATATAACGCATGTTCCATATGATAACGCAGAAATCAACATCTAATCAAAACTTAATCCTTATATACTTTTATTCTAATCCATATTCCGTACTTTTTTTTTGTTACCTGATAGGCCTGATGATAACATCTGTAGGCATGTTTCTTCTGGCCAGCTTTAGAAAATCTATGGCCCGCGAGCACCATGTGGAACGCATACTTCCTGCACATGGCCTTCGTACCGGGCCCTGACAGGAAGCAAAGAGAAGCTTGTTCTAACAGCATTGCGCTGCGGAGGTCGCTGTCTTCTGAAGTCATACGAATCAACTGCTTGGCCGCCTCTCCATGAAGTCCCGAGTTTATCAAACACAAGGCGGAGAGTAATGTTGCTCTGACTGCATACTGCACCATCCTGAACGAGTCATTTCATTATTACTAAAAGTTTGAAGAAATGTTATTTTAACTTCATAAATTACTGTCAAAGCCTTACCTGCATGTATTGAGATAAGTTACAATACTCTCTTCCATGTAACTGTGCGTTTTACGATTGGCCTCGCCGGCCATAAAGGCGCTGATGGCGGCCATTTCGAGCGCCCCCGCATAGCACAGCCATGCGCTGTCCGCGTAGAACTCTCTTTTGGCAGTATGGTAAGCGTCAAACGCCCGCTGCCATTGCCCACACAAAAACCATAGGTCGCCCAAACGCCGCAATTGTAGCTCCGGGCAATCACTTGAATATCTGTAAAATATAATATTAAAATTGTCATTTTCTTAAAAACAGAATAGGTCCTGTATAGAAGTTACATCACATATGAGATTGGGCTACCTTGTACTAGGTAAATATGTAGTTGCATAATCTATATATATAAAAGAAAGTTGTGTTAGTTACACTATTTATAACTCAAGAACGGCTGAATCGATTTGACTGAAAATTGGTGGGCAGGTAGCTTAGAACCAGGAAACGGACATAGGATAATTTTTACCCCGTTTTCTAATTTTTATTCCGCGCGGACGGAGTCGCGGGTAAAAGCTAGTTAGAAATAAAAATAGTGTCATTGATTAATAAAAATCATAAATAATCAGTTTAGAAAGACTTACATAACTGTGTTATTTCCAGTAGTATTTCCAGGTTTTCCAGTTGCAAACCATCGTTTTGTTGCTGACAATAGTGATCTACTAACGCCTTTTCTGTTAGCTACCTGAAATTAATATAAAATAATTTTTCAATTCTTAAAAAAAAGTCAATGATTTAAAATTATCTATTGAATTTTAACTTACCACTTCTGATAAATGAGAAATTTGTTTTTCCAAATAAGGTAATAATGCTTTAGATGCGTACTCGTGCAGAAATTTCTTAATGGCTTCAATATCATTTGTATTTAAAGCAGCTCCATGTACTTCGTTAGAGTAATCTACACCCTTTCCTGCTACATTAACACTTTCTGAACTGCCAGAAAATGAATATGTCTAAAAAGTATTTAATTTAAATTGCACATAAAGTTATCATAGAACATAGACAAGTTGTTTTATTTTATAATTTTACCTGCAAGCTATTTGCATTATCATATACATCATTCTCAGTAGCAGTTAATGGATGCACACCTTCTTGTGTTGATGTTATCATAATGTTAGGTTTGTCTTCTACAATAATAAAATACAATGCTTAATTTTAAAATTTTATATAACATACTACTAGAGATATCACAGCAAAAATAAATATTTTAATTATGTACATAAAAATCTTTATGTTTTGTTATACCTATATGCCCAATTATCATATAGACATCAACAAATGAATAATACAATTAATAAATTACAGTCATATGAGTTTTAATTTAAAATTAAAATATATGATTTCTGTTTATTTTTATTTTTATTTCTGATTACTCTTGTGTAAATATTAAGTGTAAATGTAATTATTATTTTGTGTATATAAAAAAAAAACTACAAATGTGACATCTTACCAGGTGTTACAATAGTAGTTTGAGGTAGAGCAGCTTGTGGTTCAAATGTTGTCACATTCATAGGTGATGACATTTCACTCTAAAATATAATAATAACATTAATATGTAAATCAAATAAAAACATTCACATAAATAATGTTTACATAAATAATGTTTTTTTTAATTAATTTACATAGGATTCTGTTGATCTTGTTATATATTGAGCCCAATAATCTGTGAGTAGTTTTGGATCGGATAAATTTTTGGAGTTTATGGTCAACATAAAACAATTGCTTGCACCAAACGCTTGTTTAACTGTTTCAAATGTGGCATCAGCTCTGAAATGCAAAAAAAAATAATGATATTAGTATTAGTAAAATTCTTAAAATGATTCAGAGATTGAAACATACTTTTCTTTTGATACTGTTGATACATCATGGAGGAGAAGATAAGTTTTTAAAACACCATTATTAAACCATTTGGGTAATTTTGGTGGAGCTACATTTTGTAATTGTGCATATTGTTGATTTAGTTGATTATATGTGTCAACAATATTGTCATCTAATGTTGTGGCAACAATTATGCAGGACAAAAAATGTTTAGTAAATTCATGATCCGAAGGGAACTGCACCTCAAGGTATGTTTCTCTCCAAGCATCAAACCAAGGTGTTAGTTTTGGAACATCAAATTTTCGTCCATCTGTAAAAATAGTGAAAATATAAATATAATGCTGAAGTATAAATTTTGTTTTATAAAAAGTATTCATACCGAATTCAAATGTACTAGTTTTATCATCAAAATTATGTAAAACTGCATTATTTAGTTGTCTTCTTGCTTCTGTAGGTTGGAGAGGTTTCCAATTGACATCTCTGATGATTAACTTCCAATTTTTAACAGTACAAATGCTTCCACCAGGTTCTCGAAATTGACCTAAAAATTACAATTTTTTAACTTTACCCTTTAGTTAGTTCTTTAATAAAACCTAAAATAATTTATTTTGTACATGAGATTGTTTTAATACTTGAAATTCACATCAACTTTACTATGTCTTAATTTCAATAACTAAAATATCTTTAAAACTCAAAAACATATTTTGGTGAAATATTCTTCAAATAGTCTAAGATAATGGAATGGAATATATGCATAGGTTGAGTTTATTACGGTTAGCTCAGACATATCTCCAGTAGCTGAGAAAGTAAGAAGTGAAGTATAACACACGAGTAAAACACCGAAATATTAACAGAGTTTTACATGAGAGTGTAGGGATATGTAGATAAACACAGGCCTAGGAAGTGATTGCATAAATGATAATTGTTAAAAATAATGGAAGAAGTAAATGTGTTAACTTAAATGCTGGAGCAGGGGTGAAGAATTATAAACACATTTAACGTGTTAAATAAGAGATTAGTATAAACATTCTGAGTTCATAATAATAAATGAAAATAACAAAGTACCTTCCCATTCCATTGAAGCAAAAGGTTGTAGTAGTTCAGAAAACGTCAAATTATTCTTTGAAACTAAATTGTTCACTTTTGAACTGCATAATACCGCAACAATAGGTGAAAAAGAGCTTTGAATAAATTCTTGAGCCGATTTGGCCATGGTTGAGTTTTAACTGAGGTGAAAAAAACACTATGATCTTAAATATTCTTTACACAACTTATTTCTTATTGACTACTAATAATTAACAAAATATATATAACTCATTCTTTTTAAGCAAAATTTTACACCTTTCAAAGTGACATTGGCAGTTTGGTACAAAAAATGACAGATTATTTTGAGATTTTGTTTTGTTTTACCATCTTCTAAGTAAATAAAGGCAATACGATTGTAAGACTTTCGACAAACACTGTTTCAACAATAATAAACTTAATACAACTTTGTACATTACTTCTTGTGTATGAAATAATTTTAATAGTTCGATATACCTGCTTTAAATTTATGATAATTTTATTTCTGCAAAATTGAATGAACTAAAAATTCTAATTCAGTCATTTATCGAAATACCGCAGTAAATACAATGTTAACTTGTATAATTTAATTAAATGTTTTTATTCAGTGTAATATCGTGCAATAGAAATGAGATCATGTAAAATATTTTCAGGTCATTTCATTAAGTAAGAGAGAAATCAAACATGCGCTAAAATAGACACGAAGGTTATGGTAGTATTCTTTTTAGGTGGCAATGTCATGTCATCTTTATTGAAAAATGGCGTTTGTGTTGTTTTAAGAGTTTAACGATAAACACAAGTTTTTTACGTTTTAGTGTTGATTTGTGATATTTATTTATATGTTAAATAATTGTCTAGCAATAAAATAACGTGGACAGATGAATTTATTGACCGATGTCTGCCGTGGCTCCCACTATCCCCGGTTGGTGCTTTTACTTGTTGCAGTGAAATATATCCTAAGATATTGTTTCTTTCAGTATATTATTTATTCCTTTGAAAGAACTGTTGAATATGTTTCAAATAAACTTAAATTGATGCGGTTGTTGATAAACAATAAACAGAAAAACTCCGACCTATTTTCTATTGACGTCGTTCCGCGTGACGCGTTGCTAAACGGAATTGACCCACAAGAAACAGTAATTACATCAATTCAGAAAATACCTTGATGAACTATAGTTTAAATAGCATCTATCATAGTGCAATATTACTTAGTTATAGTGTATGAATTCTGCACAATTTCTGACTGGTATTTGTGCTTTTTATCTGTGTACATGCTAATTTGAAAAAAATCTTAAATTAAAGTTTTGGTTTGAATGAAAGTTTCAATAGTGTAGATTGATAATTTTATACTTTGAAAGATTTACTATTTATTTATATTATTGTAATTATTTTGAATACTTTTGAAACCATGAATATACATTTAGCTTGCATCACATGAACCTAGTTTGTAACCTAGAATATTTTTAGCAAAAAGCTTATTGCAATTTTTTATAGGGGCTGACCCATCAAAAGATTTACAAAAGCGCCGTGCTGGCAGTGTTGGGTAAGACAACAGATTTATCTACTAAAAAATTTGATTACATTTAAACATCAAATATCCAAGAATTTTATATTTTGTTTCATGTTATAGTAAATACTTGAATTTTTATTATTCAATATTAAATATGACAACACTACTTTTTCTTATCCATAAAAAGTATGCAAAGTGCTTCAAATTAAACATACCATTTTGTTATGGGAATTTTGTATTTACTAATCAACTAAAACAATTTTTTTTTCCTAGAATCACTACAAAGCTAAATGAAAATTTTGACAACTATCAATAAAATGTGCAATACCAAATAAAACATTTTCAGTTAAAAAGGAACAGTAGAGAACCCTTGAGAATTGACAAAAAATTTGATTCTTTAGGCCAATAAAGTTTTAATTTTCAGCTGGTTCATATAACAAGCTCCTTTTTTACATTATGATGTAATCAATTACATTGTGCCTGTGGAATTTAGGGAGAAATGCATCAAGATGTTTTGAAAATTTTCTCATAATTAGTATTTCTTTTTAAATTACTTCTTGTGGGACAGTTTTTATTTCATGTCAAATTAGATTTTTGTGATAAATTATTTAGCTTGATGAAAAATGTGAAACCAATAATAGTCATCAAAATGATAAATATCTTATCTGTATATTACTTTCTCATAAATCTATCCATGACAATTAAACCTAACTAGACCAGATATGTTTATATGATAAAATCTATCACAAACTTTAACAGTGAGAACTAGTGAAAGAAGATCAATATTGTTTGTGTTATTTAGTAAGATTAATATTAACACTAGCTGTCGCTTCCGACCCCATTCTCTTAAAATTAAATAAAAAACTTAACCTAACATACAGGATTATGTCTGTTCCAAATTCCGTACTAATCCATTTAACCAATCAGGAGTTATTTAATAACAAACATTGATTCATTCAAACTTTCTAATTTATAAGATTACTAGCTGTCGCCCGTGACTCCGTCCGCTCGTAATTAAAAAAAAATAATAAGTAGCTTATGTGTTCTTCGAGACTATGTACTACATCTGTGCCAAATTTCATCAAGATCTGTTGAGCTGTTCCGGAGATACCTTCAAACAAACATCCATCCATCCATCCATCAATCCATCCATCTAAACATTCGCATTCTTTAAAACAAATTCGTATTTGAAAAATATTGATCACAAAGTTAATTCAAAGAAATGTATATGTGGCAAGTTAATAGTTTGTGATGTCAAGTTCACCTGTTTTACGTGGTAATAAAATTGATTACTTCTTCAAAAACTGCATATAAAAAGCTTTGAGAATTAATTGATTGTATATAAATTAACTGTTTCACCTCGCAAGAGAAACAAAAATATGGAGAACTGATTGCCAACCTTCGTTAGTCTGAGAGGCACCTCAAGAAGAAGATATAAATTAAAATTTAGGTTTTCTTATCAGGTCCGATGAAGACGACGCAAGTGGTGGGAAATACACAAGGATGGAGGAGGACAATATTCAAGACAAAGAGAGGTTCGCTAGGTAAGTATTTTATTATTTATTTTCTTTATATAATGCCATACCATGCCATGCAACATGATACCAGTATATTATCAGTCAGTGAATTTGTAGCTCTTGCATTGGAAATTCATTTAATTCATACATTTGATATTCCAATGTATAAGTCGTGGCAATTATTTGTATTATAAATTGATGCGACATATAAAAGATACACTGATTTTAATTTACTTTTCATGAATAACTAATAGTTCCTTTATTAAAATTAAATATTTGCAAAAGATTCTATTTTAAATACAAGAAGAGTGCAGTGAAAATTCATAAAGCATTGTCAGCAGATAGTTTTCAATGGACATGCTTAATAAACAATAATAAAATAGGTCAAGTAACACATAATAATTTAAATCAGCATTTGTATTTACAAGTAAATGAATAGTGGGTTGAAAATAATTTTCTCTAAAAAAACTTATTTAAATGAACCAATATGATAAATCATACAATTCTGTGGAATGCTTTAGTCAGCTACCTCGATAATCGGACCGAAATCGTAATATTGTTTGCGCTTCATTAATTAACGAAATGTATGATATGGTCTACATTCCGTTACTTAATTTCGTTTTTGCACCTTTCACTCGATGCGTTAATACGACGTGCCGCGACGCACTACAAAATGCGGTACAGTGCCATAACATTTAGCATTTCTATATCTTTGTGTCTTGTTCAAATGATTCCAAGCTTCCGAGCTCAATAACCCAAATGCGCTGGACTGGAATGAACTGTTTAGATAATAGTGTTTCCATGATTCCAATCCAGCATAAGCTATCGAATCGCCAACACTACAGTGACAATGAGTTCGATAAAGCGACGCCAAACTTGTCTGGCATACTATTATACTGCTAGTGCAAAGATCTTCTAGTATTCGTTTATACCAAATTATAAAACTACAAATAAAATAATATTACAAGGTCTCACCTATCACCTTAATAATCAAGTAAATGCTCCTGCAAGGTCTTTATTATACAATTATCTTTTCCCATGAGCTATTCATTCATTGTAAATAACCGCGTAATGATTGGAAACGTGTCTTATCACGCTATACGCGTACCTTTGATATAGCTTATTAAATAAAATTCTTTAAATTTAGGGACTTATTAAGATATGGTAATGTTATAGCCATCTTCCAGACTTCCAAACACCTTGATACTGAATTCATTTTGACATTATGATAACAAGCACTTTACAGCAAAATTGTTGTTGTATACACATATAAATTGTATACCAAAACCATAATGATTATATATCAAGATTTATCGAACATTATTATAGCATACGAGTACTAAAAAAGACATCGTCAAGAATGATTTAGTTTATATATTACTATAGTTTATACATCACTAGGATATTTTATTGTTTTTGAACATTATAGATGTATAAATTGCGAATGTATTTAAGCACGTGCCTTATATATTCTATATGAATGTTAATTTCAGTCGTGAGAATCATTGCGAGATCGAGCGTCGGCGCAGGAACAAGATGACGGCATATATCACGGAACTATCTGACATGGTTCCAACATGTTCCGCCCTCGCCCGCAAGCCCGACAAGCTCACCATACTGCGTATGGCAGTAGCACATATGAAAGCACTCAGAGGTATACATTATAATGAATAATAATATAATATTTCATAATTCAAATAAACATATTCAGTACATTCAGTAACGCCTGAACACCTGGGTGCAAAGGGCACCCAATATGGTTAATATGGTTCTCTGCACAATCTACCTAAAAATTTTCAGTAAAAAATTTATACTCGGACTTATTTCGCAAAATCTCTTTAATTTCTATAATTAAATTTTTAGGTACAGGAAATACCTCAACCGATGGCACATACAAACCGTCATTTTTAACTGATCAAGAATTGAAGCACCTTATATTAGAAGCGGCAGATGGTTTTTTATTTGTCGTTAGTTGCGACACCGGACGTATTATATATGTTAGTGATAGTATAGCACCAGTACTTAATTATTCTCAGGTGCGTATGTTATTTATTAACGTAACATTTGAAAGTTGATTGTATCTAAGGTTAGGTTGTATGCAGCAATTCTTTGAACAGAGAGTTTTTGTTGACAGGGAGAATGGTATTCGTCATGTCTATTCGACCAAGTGCATCCCGACGATGTGGAAAAAGTCCGGGAACAGTTAAGCACCCAAGAGCCACAGAACACGGGCCGGATTTTAGATTTAAAAACGGGCACTGTTAAAAAAGAGGGACATCAATGTAAGCATCTTTTTTATTCACGATTTAAACACTAATCAATATGAAGTTTTTTGGTGGCGCTGTGATATTTACAGCTTTATATTTGTTCAGCATCGATGCGTCAAGTGATGGGGTCGCGTCGCGGGTTCATCTGTCGCATGCGTGTAGGCGGGACGGGCGCGGGCGATGCGCACGTGGGCCGACTGCGCGCGCGCAACTCGCTCGGCCCCTCCCACGACGGACACAACTACGCCGTCGTACACTGCACGGGCTACATCAAAAACTGGCCGCCGACAGGTAAACCATCTGGCCGCTACACCTTCAAGTGCAGGATCCTACAAAAAGCAAAATTATTCCTTACTAAATTATATAATTTGAATTATTAAATTAAATAATAACTAAATATAACTTGAAAGAGTACTTTTGGGAAATATGTAAAAATTTTGTTTTTAAATCATTAAAAACACAATTTTATGTATTTTGGGACATCAGATCTGTTTCCAGGTATGCAGATGGATCGGCCGGTCGAAGACGAGCTACACGCGTCACATTGTTGCCTCGTCGCTATTGGACGGTTACAGGTATATACGAGTGTTTACTGTCTTTTGAATTTTAAATTTTTAAAATATTTTTTTTTTATAAAATTCATATTCTCATAACTTTGTAATCATGAAAATGACCTTGCTTATAGGCTGTGTATCTGTAATGTAACATGGCATGTTCGCGGGCGCAGGTGACGTCGACGCCGACGAATGCGGAGGGAGCGGGGTGCGGGGGAGCGGAGTTCGTGTCTCGGCACGCGGCCGACGGGCGCTTCACGTTCGCGGACCAGCGCGCCGCGCAAGTGGTGGGACACGCACCCGCCGACCTGCTCGGCAAACTCTGCTACGACTTCTACCACCCCGAGGACCAACAACATATGCGGGATAACTTCGACCAAGGTAACCGTGGCTTCCAACAGAGACAACAATAAGTGTTATAAAATAAAAGAATGCATGTAAACATCTTGCAAAAATGTTTATTGTTCAGACTAGTTTATCCTAGTATATCCCTTTTTAAAAATATTAGATACACAAATTATTTATTTCCTTTTCTTTTTCAGTTCTAAAGCTCAAAGGACAAATAATATCCTTAATGTATCGGTTCCGGACCAAAAGTAGAGAGTGGATCTGGCTGAGGACATCGGCTTTTGCTTTCCTCAACCCATATAATGATGAAGTCGAATACATCGTCTGCACAAATACTCTCGCAAAGTGAGTAGGGCAATAAGAAACTTGTAATAGTTAATTATCATATGCAATGAACACAAGGCCTGTTAATATCATAATTTTTTAATATTAAGTAGTTACGGGAATAAAATATTAAAGATTTTTCTTGCAGCCGTTCATTAGGCGGCGCTGGTGGCGGAGAGGCGGCGGAGGAGAGCTACGACTACCACCTGCGACAACGTGATGTGTACCACGCGCCTGCGCCCGCGCCAGCCGCACCGCCCCCCATGCACCAGCAGCACCACGCGCCGCCCGGTGCGTCATACATATGTACATACATATATTCAAAATATCTAATTTTTATTACACTGTTGTCACTACCTTTATGATGACCTAACAAGGTTTTAATATATTTTAAAGATTTGTTATTTGTGTAGTGAGCGGCGGGGGCGTGAGCGCGCGTTCGCCGGGTGAGGCGGCGGGTGGAGTGGGGGGAGTAGGTGGAGCGGGTGCCGTGTGCGCGGCGGGCGCGGCGTACGCGCACTACGCACCGGACTACTCGCCGCACCGCCCCGCTAACACGCCGCCCCACACCACATGGACCACACTCAGACCAGTAACAATATATTAATATACCATTTTATTTATTACATATTTCACTGTTATTGGTGTTGTGTACAATAACATATGTAATGTTAACAGAGTGGGGGCGCTAGCGGGGAGAGCTACGCGTACAGCGGTGAGGCGGGGGGTGGCGGCGGAGGCGGCGGCAGCCCGGCGCGCTCACCGCCCGCGCCCGCTTACCTGCCGCCCGCCGCGCACTACCACCACCACAATCACCACGCACATCCCGCACACCCCACGCATCCCACACATCCCACACACGGTAATCATTTCTTGCATTCATTTGCTTTCAGTTTTTTCTATATTTTAACGTGGATAATATCTGAGAAAAAAATTACGAGAAAATTCATAAAGTTGAAAGAACTATTTAATAAAATAAATAAATAATAAATATGAATTTCTAAAAAAATATAGAGACAGTAATTTTTAAAGATTAAACTACTGCATTAATATAAAGTATAATGAAAGTGTAATGTGTTTTTGTGTTACATTTGTTGGTAGAGGGTGGTGGTGTGGTTGCAGGCATGTGGTCGTGGCAGGGCGGCGTGGGCGGCGTGGGGGGTGTGGGCGGAGTGGGCGGCGCGGCTGTGGGGGGCGTGGCGGCAGGCGAGGGGGGCCACGCGCCGCACGAGCTCTCCGACATGCTGCAGATCCTCGACTCGGGCCAGGCCACCTTCGAGGACCTCAACATCAACATGTTCAACTCCAACTTCGAATAGCACATGCTCTATGTAAATATGAAACTTTCGTTATGAGATTTTTTACTGGCATGCGGCTCTGTGATTGTTTCGCTCATGATTCGTGTTAATTTTTGTTTAATGTTCCTGTTTCTAAGGTATTTTTTTGAACAAACTCAAGCATTGATGTAGTTTAATTTTACAATATGTTACCATAGGTAGTCTTAAATTAACATGTTGAAGTACATAATACTTTGTTTCGGGGCTTGTTGTATAGCTATAAAGGAATAAAAGCGGACATTTTAAACAAACGTTAACACTCTGCTTTAGGTGATTGAAAATTAATTCAAGGTGCCTTAAGTATGTATAAATTAGAAATAGTCTTTAATTTGTATCCTGTGTGTAAAAGGTTTCAAATAATATATATGTTTTTAAAAAACGACGAATGTTGTTTTTATGTAGCTCCTTAAAATTAAAGCTATTGATACAATTACGTATTTATGTGATTAAATATTAACTAAATTAGCTATTAACCTTAGCACTGGTTGAGTATATAATTTAGAGTAATTTTTTATTTATAGAGATGATTTTGGCAGCTGAGTCAGTGACAGCAGACCCCGCCCCCGCCGCACCACACGCACACGCCCCCTCGCCCCCACGCCCCACGCCCCACGCCCACGTCCACCACTCCGTGCGTGTATCGTGCGTACTGATCGAAAAAAAATATTGTTTCTGCACCTTGGATATGTTGTTAAAAACATTCCATCACGATATTTCAATATAAGGTGCATTGTATAGGTTAAACTTGTAATTTTAGTACTGTATTATTAATAAATACATATAGTTATAGAACATGATTTTTGACAATTGTTGTTTTGAATCTTTTTAGTTTTTAATTTTTTTTTTTCAAGTTTATTTTAATATACGTAGCAATATTTTTATGTAAGTAATGCATTTATGGATATTTTCTCCATTACGAAATTTTTTATTAATTTGTATTCAATCAAAATTAGGTATATCTCAATTTTGTAAAAGATTTTTCATTAAATATAAGGAACATGATCTTTAACATTGCTTTTATTTTCCATGAACGTAAATAATTTAATGATTACAATTTTAAACATCGTGCAGATGTAAAAAAAAATATCTGCAATATCAGTATGTATGTGTATCATATTAGCCAATAACAAATGTGCCGCTCTTAATAGTCAGATGTTGCTGGTCCTCCATATCCATATGTGATCGCTAGAGTTAGCTAATGTGAGCTAATCTGACACATATACTTCCTACATAATTAAGTTCAAGAAATATGTAACGGCGAATTTTAGTTCATATTTCGCATGCATATGTAAAATAAACATTACTATACCCTTTTATTGTCCAATCATTCCTGTTTATATCTTTCCTTGTCGATGAGAAAATTGACTTTATTCCGTGACGAATTTATTACGTATTTCAAAAGGAGAAAGAAATACGTCGCTGTTTATGAAACTTGGATTTATTTCGAAAATTGTTTTGCTTAAAAAATAATTTAGTCGAAATAAAAAGAATTTAATATCTCTTAACGCGGTCGGTTTAATTTTCTTTCGTTGCACTGTCACAATAATCCTTTTTTTAATTTATACTTTTCATGTTCTATTGTTTGTATTCAAATTTTGACATTGAATTAATATCAAGTTATTCAATCCGATCTGTCAAATATATTTTTTTTGTTTATTCAAAATTATGTAAATAATAAAAAAATCAAAAATGAATGGTGAACCAGAGGTATTTTCGGATTCTACGACCAATTGTAATGGAACAACAGGGTCGGATGCGATATCCGAGGTCAATCAGGCGAAATTGGACACTTTAGAGAAAAAAGCTGTTCACTTAAGGTAAAACGCAAGATAAATAGAACTATTTTTAGCGATATGTTAACAACAGATGTTATTACACCTAGTCTATGCTCGACGCTTTGAAGGACGCAATTTAGAAACGCGTGCTATAAGACCCCATCTGCATATTGAGAGATCCACATCCAACACGTGCTCCGTGTATATTCTTCTTATTTTCTTTACCTTTAAAATATAAGTTAAAATTATAAACATTTATATTTTTATAGGTTGGTTTTAGAGAAAGATTTCAAAGCCGCAGATTTTAAATGGAGTCTCTTTGTGGCCGCCGCATTCAGTTTCAGATACGAAAGTTGTCTGAGACCGTTTCCTCCGGCTTTTATGAAAGACGGCGTCAAGGATATGGATGAATTAGTAAATCAAATTGTTTATTTTTACCAATAACTTACATGTTAAAACGCAATTTAATATTTGTTTCTAATCTTGCAGTTGAATGTTTTAACCGACGTGCCCGCACTTGATCTGTTCCTACAACAGTTGGACGATATTGATAATTTAACAAATATAAGTGATATAATAGATTTATTGTTTTACGTACTCGTCAGGTTAAAAGAACCAAGTCTAAAGACTGTACCGGCAGAATTGGTATGTTAGATATTATTATTTTTTTATATTTTTAAAGCAGTAATGTTGATAATTCTATTTATTTATTCTGTTTTAAATTCCAGCATAATTCAATTCTTGCAAATACAAACTCATCAGTAGCGCCGCAGCCCCAATACATATTTCAGGTGCACAATTCGAAAACATCACACGCAGAGGCAAAATGGAAAGACATGTCCAAAAACTATAGAACATTTTACGCCTTTCATGGAACTCGTCTGGAAAATATTTACAACATGTTGCATTTTGGTTTTCATCAACAAACGGCCAAGGTCTTGTTTCGTGACTTATTTTGAAAATTATTTGATTTATATTTATATGTATAGTGAATTACAAAAATGTAATATTACAGAATACGTCGCTGGGTACTGGGTTTTACTTGTCTCCCGATCTAAATATAACACTGCCGCACAGTCACGGCGGGTTCGGTTGGGGGGCGAGCACCATCGGTGGCCACTTGTCCTGCGTCGCGCTGTGCGAAGTGATCGACACCCCCGACGGGATCAACTACAAAAAACCCGTCTCTGACGAAGGTGTGTTGGTTGGGTAATATATAAATTTACAATTACTAAATTTGACTCTTATGTGCTCATATCTTTGATTTATTTTCGATACCTATTGTTTTAGGTTATCAATTTTTTAAATTAAGTAGATACTAGCAGTGCTATAAGTCAAATTGCTACGCTCAGAGTCTAATGGCTACTTTGGGAATCCCTTAGTGTAGGTGCAGTTCGAATTCTAAACTAAAGGACTGCAAAGTGCATAATATCTGCTTCTTAAGAGAACACTGACAAAACTTTTTACAGTTAAATCTTATCTGATTTTCTTAAAGGACATAAAAATTTCTCTATAATACATGTTGACAGGTGATGGGATCACACAAAATGCAAATAAGATTTCCTTGGGGAGTATGCCCGATTCAAAACAAAATCACTATTTAGTGATGAATAGTGATTTGCTTAGATTACGTTATCTGCTGGTGTACGCTAAGCAGCCGACCTCCATAAGGTTTAGCACGACCAGTGTTAACAGAAACGGTAAAATGTTTATTTTAAATGATAGAATGGTAACATTTGTAGCGATATTTTAATCGTTTTCTATAACGGTTGCAGGAGGCGGCCTGAGGCAATGGCTGACCAGACACAAGTTAATGTCGATACTCCTCGGCTACGGGCTCATGCTGGCGACCATCGGCTTCGCAAATAATCAACCAATGAACTATTATTATAAAATTTTGCTAAAGAAATTGGATTTAGCATATGGGACCGTAAAAGTTTGACTTTCTATAGTGAACGGTTTCGGTGGTAATATTGAAAAATTTGTAGTTGTGATTTAATTTTGAATCGTGTTATGTTTTTACCCTTTTTTACATTTGTATAAAATGTACTTATTACGCAGTTATTTGCGTCTTTTGTAAAATTTTGTTATAATGAATCGAACAAATAGTGAAGGCTTAGCTGTGGGAATTTTGGTAAATAATTATTGAGAAAATAGCGTACAGCAGATAACACAGCAGAGTTTTGAACACTGAGGTTCGAATAAATTATCTCAAAAGGTTAACAATGCCTGTCTACAAGCTTTTATTTTACCCAAATGATAATTGTTACGTGATTTCTACCTTTCTTTATAATATTTGCAGTTATATAAAAGGTAAGGAGTTAGTCAACACTTATATTGGTTTGAATAAAAAAAATATAATATACATTTCAGCAATTTTTGCCAAAAATATTTCGTCGCCCGGCCAATTATGTTTCTACAGGATATGGCGGTTACGCCTGACCTAGCTTAATGTCCCAATGACGTTATGAATATATTTTCACTTGTACACAAAAGACTGCCAATGAATTTAGAACAATTACCATAGGCATTATACTGTCGCCCTATTATACAGAACTCGTCATGGGCTGGAGCGTTGCATTGTCAAACTCAAGTACTGTGTGATGCTATTCCGAATAGCGATGGACTGTGCCATTTAGTTTGGCCGCGTAATGTACTATACAACATTGCTTCTCCGCGCGAATCACAACTTTTTAAATCATGTATTTTTATATTATTTATTGCATTTTATTACAAATTTATCGTGTCTCGACCCAGGATCCAACAGCTAATATACCACAAGGACGTATCGTGGGGGTAAGATTATTGTTATGATTTTTTTATGTTTGTTAAAATTAAAAAACGTATCCCTAAATTAAAGTTTTTACAGATTAAGGTTTATACTGAATCTACCCTCACGCCTGTGGAAATTTTCTACGGCATCCCTTACGCGAATGCGCCTATAGGTAGATTCAGATTTTCGGTAAGTTTATTTCGACGATTGATTATTTTAAATTCCTATTATAAACTGTTGTGTTTTTACAGCAGCACAAAATCCCGTTGTTTTTGATTTAGTAGAAATAAATATGAAACATCAACTTTTAGGCGCCTGAACGCCACCCGGGTTGGAGACGGACGTTCTTTGCACATCGAATGCCGCCCAGATGCCCGCAACAGGACTTGAACGCCGAAAACTACAGCGAAGATTGTCTGTTCCTCAATATTTTTGCACCAAAGGTGAGGTTGTGAAAAAACATGTTTTTTATGATATCGCCGACGCAATAGTTTTATGGGCGCTATTCCTTGTAGATAATAGCTTATGGTCGCTTGTAACTGATTGGCTTAGAACAAAATATAGTGTAGTAACATGTACCACATTTAGCACGAATTATATTTTCAGGTAGCGAGCAGATGGCAAATTACTTCCAGTAATTGTTCTGCTGTATAGCGAAACATGGTTACGAGGCGGTGCCACGTTACCCTGCCAAGAGTTGGCGTCTGAGGGTGTGGTAGTGGTCACTGTCAATTACCGCCTACATTTACTGTCGCTGTTCACGCTGAACTCGGTTGCGGCGAGGGGTAACCTAGCCCTTCTCGATCAGTACCTAGCGTTATTATGGACTCGAGAGAACATCGCCGCCTTCGGAGGAGACCCGAACGCAATCACGCTCGTCGGTCATTCCGCGGGCGCTGACTGTGTTCTACACCATATCGTTTCGCCGCGATCTGCGGGTATGTCCAACAAAATGTGTTAAATAAACTGAGTAGTTACGTTTTGGATAGGTACTAATAATAATACCATGGATAGGTTTATTCCACAGAGCAATAATTATGTCACCAAGAAACGTCTGGCGTGCGGTTGATAAAGGATTGAACATAAATGCTTCAGAAGTTGAAAGAATATCTCGGGCGATCGCTGAAAACCTGGAGTGCTCGGGTAAAACTGACAAAGACATTTTAAACTGTGTGCGATCCCGTTCCGTCACCGATATCATCTCTGTCGCCCTGGTACAAAATATACACCATTTTTAAATATGTGTATTTTTTATAACTACAGTTTTATCTTGATAACGATATATACTTATTTCTCTTCTTTTACAGAATAGCACTTGGCTCAATAATTTGCAGCCTATATCCGATAATTTTTTACCAGATTCGGAACAATATTTACCAGTCTCAGTGGCGGAAGCTCTAACATCATCAAAAATGTCAAACATTCAACTTGATATACTCATGGGTACTACCAACCTTGAAGCAATCAACTCTAATGGTTCGTCTTGGAATATTTTTCATATACGTATGTAGCAGAAAAACAACAATAGTCAAGTTAATTAATAATTCGATGCCCGCAGATCACTACTATGAAGATCTAATGAAAGAGGGACCGCAGCGTATTTTTGAATACGCAACTACAAAGGCTATACCGGAAACACTGCGCCTGCTTTCGTTGCAAGAGGAAGCGTTGTCGATGGTATTATAAACAAAAAACATCAAATTCAAATTTGTTTATTACATTTTGTATATTTTTTGTACTTCAAATGCTTATCGAATTATTAAGAAAGACTTTTTTCAAGCTTATACAAGCAATAAGATGGGAGTTTTGGGGAGCGCAAACGAGGAACGAGGTCGAAACAGAAACGATATCTGCAGTCGAGGGGCTCGCGCGGATGGAAACTTCCTCACGGTGGGGCGCGGGCGGCGCGCTGCTGGCGGCGCGGCTGGCGCGGCGAGCCACGCGTCTCTACGTGTACCGCTTCACTCAATCCTCTCAAATTGACATACAGGGACGACACTTCAATTTCACTGGTATTCTTAATACTTGCTTCTTCTAAAACATTTTGAAGGTTCTTATAATGAAATAGATGAGTACTGATACTGAAAATTTACTAAATGAAAAATGTCCAATTGAAATTGTATTTCATTGCCTTATTGTTTGCATTTTCAGGAGCCGTACATGGAGCCGATTTAATTGCTCTTCTGGGAGATGCTTTAATGCTTCAAATAGCTCGAAGACCTGCTACTGATAGCGAAAAACGTATTTCATCTATCTTTCGAAAGTACATTGCGAACTTCGTCAAATATGGGTATAAATTATTTATAACTAACAATACCTCATTTATTTCTTTATTACTTGATGTTTAAAACATTATCTTGCAGATATCCAGATGCAAATGATGGATGGGAAAGATATAAAGTGGGAAATGCGTACGTTCAAGAAATTCGCGAAGGATTGAGTAACGACCACAACTCTCTTTCTGCATCTAGAGATGTAGCGTTTTGGCTTAAGTATTTGCCGAATCTTTCAAACTTACTCAGTAGCAGAGAGCATTCGGAACAATTCGTTACTGAAAAAGGTAAAACTTAAAACAGTTATTTTCTCATATCTTGCTGTAAATGTCATAACATTGATCTGTTTATAATGACAGAGGCTCAACCAGGAAATATTTTTAAGGGAATTTCGCTGTATTTTGTATCGTCGTATCGACAAATTTATCTGAGATTTGTGAATCGGGCGATGTACTGTGAAATTTGGCGACCAATAAGACGTTTATAAGTTTCGAATCATTTCTCACCAAATAAGTTCGATAGCAGCTGCGAAAATTGTTTTCACTGTACGTCAAAATGAAGTTTGTGCTCGCAGTTACCTTAGTTGAATTTTCGTCCAAAAGAGTCACTACACAAATCTCATACGACATTCAGCGAAATTCTCGGCAATATGTTTCCTGAGGGCCTAGCACGAATATTTGCGACACGTGCCTTTTTAACGTCGTCGACAAAATACGTCAAGATTTGTATGAAATATGTTGGTGGACTATACTCCCACAAATTTTGTCTACGACGTTACAAAAACGTTCTCACGTTTATTCCTGTAAAGGCCCTCTGCTTTAGACTCAGTCAGGATTTATGACAATGGATTTACGACATTATTTGATTATGCTTAGTTGTTATTATTTTGATTCAGATGAAAGTCGTCTACGTGGTGGTATGGTCGCTATGAGCGCGGTATCGGTGGTATTGTTGCTGTTGCTGTGCGCGGCCGCGGTCCTGCTGTACTGGCGACGAACGCACAGATTTTCACTCCATGACGACGTTATGAATCACCATTGAATAACTTACATTAACTCACTTTAGGTACTAGGAAACATTAAGATTCCTGCAATAATAAAAAAAATCCCACGAGGTTTCATTTTTACATTACACACGCGGGCGCGTCCGCGTTTTCACATTGGCCGTTAGACATTTACGCGGTCGACCAGTTCAAACCCGTAAAATTTATTGGCGTCGTGAGTAACTCACGATTTCCGCCGCTACTTCGACGTAAAAACCACTCCCATATAAGCCCTAGGGCTTATAGATTTACAAATATTCCTTCTATGAAAGATTTAAAACATTCTATGTAATAACTCAGTCATCGGTACTATTATAGTCAAACAAGGATATCTGAACCGGTGAGAGGCGCAGCTATCGTGGTTGGTGCGGTCGGAATAGATTTAAGACATGGCAGCTACAGTACAAAGAGGACTTGACATTGTGAGGGAGGCGCTAGTGAGCTGTTATAATTTAGTTTGACTTATGCCCACCGATTCAGATAACCTTGTCAGTCTATAGATATAAATGTTATAATCTCTAAAATACTTTTGGCAACTGATTTTGATCGATTGCGTGGTAATAACAGCTTTTGATTTTTTATTTTTTGAATTAACCGATTCGTTGCTGATGGTACAACAGGTGATTCATCAATTTTTTTAACTTATAGCTCTTGACAAATAAACTTTTATAAGGCTCTGCCTAGAGTAAAATTATCATAATTTTCTTTTTTACAATTAGCAATGCATTAATTAATTAGCAGCAAAGCATTGAATTATTTTAACATATGGCGAATGACACGATAGGCGTGTCATTTTTCAATAGATAGAAACACACAAAGTTTTAAAGGTTGTACATTTTTTTTCATCTACAAACTAAACCGAACAACAAATAAAACAAGTCTTAAATTGCCGTTTTTTCTTTTAAATCATGGTATAAATTCACTGAAGTATGAAACCTATGGAAATGAAACGTCAACAATATATGCGTGCCGCTGTGACGTCATCTGGCCGCTAAACAAGGCGGTTTTAGTGCTGCCCAGAAGATTTTAAGGTTATTAGGTTTTATCGATAAACGTTCTTGGCTCATTTTATTTTAAATATTATTGAGTATTAATTATTTGTAGAATTTATACTTTAATCGGAAGTAAATATATTGTTATCTTACTAATATTATAAATGCGAATGTTTGGACGGATGGATGGATGAATGGATGTTTGTGTGAAGGTATCTCCGGAATGGCTCAACAGATCTTGATGAAATTTGGCATAGATGTAGAGCATAGTCTGGAAGAACACATAGTCTACTAATAGTCGCGAGCAACACTTAGTATATCATAAGTGAGAGTGATTCAAAATTAAAACTTATCAAGCGACCGCGTGATAAAAAACAAAGCACCTTCAGAACATTTATTTAATTACAAACGTCATTCCTTATGCATATTTGCGACGTAATTATTTACATTTGGCTTCAATTATTTTAAATCACAAGCAAAATATTGAAAATTGGTTATTTTGATTTATATCACGACTTTTCGACAATACAAGTACGGCTCTAAAAATGACATTTGGTGCGCTAAACATGCCGGATTTTTCGGCCTCATTAGGTATTTACGTATTTTCATGTTTCACTTTATGTCCGCACTGAAATACTGTCATCTTGTTTTCCTGCGACTTATAGTGCTGAGTAAGAACGAGATAGATATATGTTTATGTGTGTTCCTTCAAAATTGATGCTATTTGTATAAGTAATTGTACGTATAGAACAATATGTCGCGTCCCTATTATAAAGGTCTATGTATAAATTACGACCTCAACGATTACCAGAATTTTAGACGCATCAACAAGTAACTGTCAGAATGTTCGGTTTAAATCTGGTCACACTGATTTTCTCTTTTTTTAGCAATTTTGAGTTCGAATCCACGCCATCACTAAAATCAAATCACTAAAACCATAACTATCAGCGCCAAAATGGCGAAAATCAAATAGGCAC
This sequence comes from Papilio machaon, assembly GCF_912999745.1. Taxonomy (NCBI): domain Eukaryota; kingdom Metazoa; phylum Arthropoda; class Insecta; order Lepidoptera; family Papilionidae; genus Papilio; species Papilio machaon. The sequence continues at coordinate 5,261,592 of NC_059987.1, forward strand.
AAAATAGTACAATTCTTAGCCTGTATAGAGTGCAGTGCTTTTGACAATTTCCTTCATGACATTGACAATTGTTAATTAAGAAATTTACAAAACACTAGCGAGGAGCATTAAAAATTGACACAAGTTGCTTACAAGATTGTTATCTTTTGTGATTTTAAGTTCCAATAGAACAAACACATTATTAAAACCTTAGCTTAAATATAGTTAGCACTTTTACATTAAAATGGCTTTAGCTTTACAGAGACGCGCGAATGTAAGTACCTACACAACTTTTTACTACCTTAGAAAAGCTTATTTTACAAAACTTCCACTTAGAACAGTTTTATTAAATTATTTTAGTCACCTTTTCCCTAGAGTTTATTAATTTGAGCATAAGCTAAATTATAAATCAACGGCAATTTGATTCGGGTTCTGATTTTCAGCAGTTGTATCAGATACGGCTTAGACACACGGCTTTTGTATACATTGGTTGATTTTTTCTTATTTTTAGGTCCGATTGCCTCCTGAAGTAAATAGGATACTTTATGTGAGAAACTTACCATACAAAATATCAGCTGAAGAAATGTATGATATATTTGGAAAATATGGTGCAATTCGACAAATTCGAGTGTGAGTTTAAACGTTTTTAACTTCTTAAACAAAGTTTGCTATAGTATGACAATAATGTTTTATTTCCTTGCAGCGGAAACACGCCGGAGACAAGGGGAACAGCATTTGTTGTGTATGAAGATATATTTGATGCAAAAAATGCATGTGATCATTTGTCTGGATTCAATGTATGCAACAGGTATTTAGTTGTATTGTACTACAGATCAAACAAAGCCTTCAAGGGAATGGATATAGAGAAGAAGCAAGAAGAGATAGACACATTGAAAAAGAAATATGGTATATCAAGTGAAGATCTACGTAAATAATATATTATTATTTCTTGTTTTCAATGTCATATAACATTTATTCTGGAGGTGGCCAGTTGAGCTACAAAAAGGGATTTCATGGAAATTATATTGATTTATCTAAACTTGGACCTAAGAGAACTAAGCACTTCTGTAACTAGATCTATTTGTCTTACCATTTCAGATAGCAAGTCATTAATAATAATTTTACCTATCAATCAGAGTTTATGGTATTTTTACTATAAAAGAAAATGTTTTATTTTAAATGGAATTTATACCCATCTATGTAAAATTTTAGACTATGTGTAATATTAAGAAAGTTTAATTAAAATGTCCAAATGGAATGATAATAAAATAACCTACATAAATTTGACATTGCAGGAGAACTCTTATTCCCTCTATACTGTTATGATCCTCATATCATACATACTACTTTCTCACCAATATGTTTGTTTCTTATTAGGAATTAGCATTTTGCCTAAATGGTATGGCATAGATGCATAATAAAAAAATAAATACATTGAGACCATGTTCAGTTTGCGACAATGATATGTAATGTTTTGTTTTATATTTGCTGCTGCCATGTATTTTTTGAATTTGCATTTGATTGATTGCATATTTAATTAAATTAAAGGAAATGTAAAATTTATTAAAAGAATAATTTAAATTTCTTAAAATATTGCTTAAGATAATAAATAATTTGTAATATGAAAATTATTTCAATTTTACCTCATATTGATCACAAGATGATTATTAAATTTATGTATAACAAATTTTTGTACTTACATTTAACATTTGAATATTATGTGCAGGATCTATATGTTTATTTGGTACATCTTATAAAAATTAAAAGACAAGTTCTATTATTGAAAAGGTAAATAAAACACAAAATTTAAGATTCATATTATATGTTTATCGGTATGTGCATACAAGTGGATTATTTTGTATATGAATAATAATAACTGCTAGCAATTAATTTAAGTTTCTAAAGTGTAATTTTAGGAAGTATGGTAAAGAGAGGTTCACTGTTTAAAATTCAAATAAACCCACTGATAATACAATGACTAACATGTTTTTAATACTGAGTGAAGTAAGATGAGCTGGCTGGTAAAGTTTCCAAATAGTATAACATTTGCGGACAGACTTATACATAATATACTTTTTATTTAACTGGGTTTCTTGTGTGACAAGCATTATCCTTAGTAAATGTCAAAAACTTGTTAGCTTGTTGAGCTATAGATTTGTCTACTTTCACTATTTGTTGTATTAGATATTGCAAAAAGTTAGATTTTTTTAAACATTCTGCTCTTGTAAGTTAAATCAAGTTCATTTAAGTTTAACATTTTTACCAACATTTTACATGAGCATGCGGTATGTATGATAATCAATATCTATATGTTTTATATAATTTTCTGTTCTATATACACTAAGTATTTCTAGAATACTACCAGTTATATAGCTGATAAGTCCAAGTATTTGTTGCTAAGAATATAGTCGCTTGTCTGTAAGTAAACACTGATTATTGCTTAAAAATTATACACTTAAAAATACCATACTAAAAGATAAATATGGAATTAGTGTTGAGTATTATGTAAACAGCCTCAGTTTACTGAATGTTGAACAAAAACTTCCCAATACCCCTTAAGTCTGCATTAAAAGATTAGATACATTTCTATTGTAAACAGGCTATACCATGAGGAAGCAAACCTAATGTTTTATAACAGAATAATTTAAGTGAGAGCCGTCTAACTACATACATACACGACTGCTTTCACTCATTAAAAAAATGCAAAACAAATAAGATATAAGATAACAAAGTCCTTACATTTCAGTACATTAAAATATTTAGGTATTAGATGCAAGTCTGGCTCTGCCCTCGGCAACCAACTGTTTGTTTAGGTATATGTCTTCATCAGTAGATGTGTCAATAAGGTCAAGGATGAGAAGCGGCTCGTTTGGATTCAACGGATCCTTGCTTACTTCTTTGCATATGCCAACAAACTGTTGTTCCACGCACAATTCTTGAAACCTAATACAGTCTTCTACGGTCCAGTCTTGGTAAAGTGGGCACACATCTGTCAACATCAGAGAAATAATTAATAAAAATTATGCCTAATCTCATGTTGTATATTCTGTGGACATTCACTATGTCAAATTGTAATCTGTCAAAAACAAACTTTAGTAATATTTAGTAATTTTTTTAAAGTTTTTCTAGTGAAAGTATTATAGTTGACAATTACTATTAGCTTCTTTCTGACAAGCAAAAAAAACATAATGGCATATTACAAAATAGTATATAAACTCACCGAACAATCTGCCCTTTATTGCCTGCGGGGGCAGCGAGCGCGCCAGGGGCACGGAGGCGGGCACCGGCCGTAGGTCCTTCATCGCGAACAGCGCCAAGTCGCCGAAGTCACAGAAGTATATAGATACCATGTCTGACGATACCGTACCCGCGATTGTAACTCTGTGAACAATAAAAATCTTTATATCGAGTGGTAATTTAACATGCCACCGAAAGGATCTGCGAGTAAACGCATGAAAATCATGTGGCATTCAACGTGTCAAGAAAAAGGATTATATTATTGTACCAATATATATGCATTAATAAGATTAACAACTGTTTTTTACCTGTACCACGATGAGTCCTTATCGTAGTAAGCAGTAAACAGCTCGCCGTTGGCGGGGCTGGTAGGCGCCTCGGCAGCTGACAGCTTGGGGCACTCACGCTGCAACTCCATCATCATCGTTTGCAGAGTGTACCTGTTTGTGTTCGGCTGCACCTGGTTTAGAGCGAAACATATACGCTCATTAAATTTTATATTGTCTGGAAAGTAACTTACGAAAGAAGTGAAATCGCCAGAGGTAAGCAGAGATTTATAATCTGACGACCTACTATAAAGTTCCAAGGATTGGCGGCCATGGCGATGTAGACGTCGAAGCATTTGCCGGGTGCGGGCAGCACGGGCTGCGGCAGCACGTTGCGTCCTCTGCCCGCCGCCCCGCCCGCCGCGCCGCCCGCCGCGCCGCCCGACGCCGTGCGGAATATACGCTCCTTCTTCTTGTTGAGTGCCTCCACGTGGTCAGTGGCACCCTTCCCCTCTTCCTCCGTTTTAGCACTAGTATAAGAAACAATTTTTACAACATATCAATTATACAATGCAAGCCTTTGTTTAACACACACACTCCTTCAAAATATAATAGGTCATGTGGCGTTATCAAATTATGTAATTGGACTCACTTCTTGAGATATTCGTACTCGATGAGTATGGAGTCGTTAACTGAGCCGAGCAGGCGTTCGGGCCCGGAGCGGACGTACAACTCGACGTCAGGGCATGGGTGTGGGTGAGGAGAGTGGGGCGCGGGCGAGGCGCGGCACAGCACCGACGCGCCCACCAGCAGCTCGCGCAGCCGCGTCGCCATGCTCGCCGCCACACGCTCCGCAGACCCCAGTCGCACTTGGATGGCCTACGAGTCCGCATATCAAGTTACATTTATTCAAAACTTACGTCACGGTACACAGATCGGCTTATTATAATAAGGTAGGGTAATAAAAAAAACTAAATATGAAGAACCTGATATGGGTAGGCGTTGAGCGCGGGCGAGAAGGAGTGCAGCGGCACGAGCGAAGAGAGCGGTGCGCGCAACACCAGGCCCGAGTCCACCAGCTGCGTGCGCACCGTGCCCTCGCCGTCCAGCTCGCTGATGATCACACACCGCACCCTGTGTCGCACGTTACATCTCATCTAAATTATAACTAGCCGCACTACATTAACTCCTCCAGTAGAGTTACGGCGTTAGCTGAGGCACAATGCATTATGAGCAAGTGTTGATGAACAATGTGGAATGTAAGAAGTATTGCGTGTGAGGTATGTACCAGTCGCCGGCGAGCGTTCGCACGATGAAGAGCGTAGGGTGTGGGGGAGGAGCGTGTGGCGCGGCGGGCAGCGGGCGGCGGTAGGGGCCGCTGGTGAGCAGGGCGAGCGCGTTGCGCACCAGCGCCGCACCGCCCGCGCGCGACACCCACACGCGACCCTCATCCGTCACGCACCCCACCTCCATCTCCGTTAACTTCTGTTTATCAAATACATGCGTATTACTAAATAGCTACACAGATAACTATACTCTAAGTTTATGTTGATGTAAGTCTGAGATGACGAGGAACCTGTGTGACGGTGAAAGCGCCCGCGATGCAGAAGTCGTGCACGATCTCCTTGTTGAGGTTGAGGTCGCGCTGCGTAGAGGTGTCGTAGAGGACGACGGCTACGGAGGGGTCTGCGGGGTCGGCGCGGGGTCCGGGCGCCGCCACCAGCACCTCGCCGGGCAGCCGCCGCGCCACCAGCGCCGCGCCGGTCTCGCTCGCCGCCAGCTCCTCCGCGCCCTCCAGCCGGCACAGGATCGCCTGCACCACACATCGCACACATCTGCTCATATACAGAAACCCACAATATACACCATAAAAATATTTAAACAAATTAAATGATTACTATATCATTTAAATATATTTTGGCAAAATCATTAGAATAAAAAAGGAAGTTAATTGATGTGTTATTAGGGAAATGTAATATGAGCGACCTGCGCTGGCAGTTTCCGGAACTGCGGCTCGAGTATCTTGATATCGTTTATATTGACGGTGTCGTCGTCTCCGTGGTCGCCCAGGAAGACGGTCGCGGTATCGTTCTCTATCTCCAGCACTTTAGCGCGCTGCCAGCCGCCGTCCTCGAGGTTCACGGCGTACCTTCACACACAAACATAAACTACTTAGAACTATTTGAAAATTTATTTCAGACAATGTTTTAAATAACTTTAAAAAAATTACCAGGCATTCTTTATTATCATCGATTTGTCAACAGAAGTTCCGTAATGTTCGTAATATTTTCCCATATCAGCTAGCAAAGCGTCTAACATATTCTGAAAAGCAAATAACAAAATCAAAATTAAATTCGTTACATCATGTATACTACATAATTGTATAAAACTAGTTATTACTTACACTATACTCAGTTCCAATAATCCGAAGCCAAACTTCGAGCGTGGAGTTGGCAACTGTGATGAAAACATTCCAGAAGTCTTGCTCCGGGAACTGCAGAGGTGGTAAGTCGCTGTCGATGGTCTCATCGGGTAATGTAGTATCGTACAATGGCGTCGTCGGCTCCTAAACGTGTAACAAATAATAACTTAATACTTATACTTCATTTCATTGATATGTTTAGTCTGTAAGGTGTTTAACCAAAATTAATATATACCAACCTTGTTATTAGGCAAGAGAACTAAAAGTCCATTGACTACTCTGTCTTTTAATATTCGGGGACAATTCTCCACCAATTCTTGCCAGTTATTTGGTAGATTTTCATTAAATTTCTCCCTAAAAATAAATAAAAAATCACTCTATCACTAAAATAATGTCAAGGCTGTGTTGTACATAAAATATTTATCACAAATCTTTCCAGGCATTACGAAAGAGATTATTTATAGGCTAATTAAAAACATCTGACCTTGAGGTGCTTCAATCGCCTTTTTAGTTGCATCACTTATAAGTGTGCACAAATAAATTAGTTTCATATTTCTCGTAATATTGGCGAGGGTTTTACATTCCTGGTCAAGCAGTATATGAATAATTAAAAACCGAGATAATTTAGAAGTTATGCAGTAAAGAGAGGAGAGTATGTGTTGCACCTGTACAAGTGCGGCACGATGCTGGCCCAGAGGCCGGCCTCGTGCTCCGCGACGAGGTCGACGAGGCAGGTGAGCGCGCGCGCGGCGCTGGAGGTGGGCAGACCCTTCACCTCCGAGCCCTCGATGACGGCCAGCAGCTTCACCGCCGCCACCTCGCGCGCCATCTCCTCCGACGGCGACGAGTCCGGGTACGACGACGCGCTGTACGTGTTACCTACCTACACGATACACGATACACGTACATACATTTGTCATCTACTTTTTTTGTACTATTCCAACAAAACTTAGCGCTGCATTCACTTAAACTTAAAGTTTGAGTTATCTTCATATAGAAAAATAATGGATGGACACTAACTTTGACGGTGCAATCGTAGGTGACGGGGCCCTTCTTAGGTCTGTAGTCGTAGAGGTTGTAGATGGGCTGAGGCAGGCCGAGCTTCCTGCACGTCCACTCCAGCTTCTCGTGCGAGGAGGTGGACTCCGGCGGGGGCTCCAGGTTGTGTGCGGGCACCACTTGCGTCACAGGGTCCATGTTCTCCTTCGTATCAAACGCAACAATTATAAACCGCTTCGCCGTCGCAGATAGTTACAAAATTAGATATAAAAATAGACAAGATTATAAATCTCTTCTTTTGAAAACTGTGAAATAGGACTAATAGAACGCTCGATATAAAAAATACGCATATATTAGTCAATTTTCAAATATCTTGGCAGCCCAAGGTGATCGACGCACTGCGCAGTAAACACATAATATTATGTCCTGCATAGAAACTTCCGCAAAGTTAAGAACCGCAAAGATCTGAAAACATTAAGATAATTTACCACGTAATTGTTGTGAGCGGGAAGCTGCAGAGGTATGACATCGACAGTGTTGAGACGGTCCCTCAAGTTCAACAGCCTCTGTGACGCCGACACTTTGGGGATTCGCACATCAGTCTCTTTCTCGTTACGTGTGGAATGCTTCGACTAAAACATTTACAAATAAAATAAGCTAAATAGTTTTCTTAACATTTTGCTTTGCTAAAAAATTGTTATTAACTAATTAAATAGTAATAATATTTTATTATTACAAATTACATTTAGGATATGATTTTTTTTAATAAATTTGTTGATATCAAGTAAAGAACGTCCTTAATTTGTTGATTTCATAAACTAAGTTTTTGTGTGATTAATAAATAAAAAACAGTCTCGTAAAGTTTTTTATAAGTCTCTTTCCCTTTTTCCACTGACGAAACAAAAACGTATTGTTGAAACAATTTATTCTAGGACAAAAATAATAATATTTGTACAGTGACAGTGGAAACCCACGGTAACAAATATCTAAACAAAATATTAAAGGAAGTGAAAACCTACTTTATCATTTTGTATGTCTCTGGGTGCCGTGCTGTAGTTCTTGGGTACATTAGGCGCTACCTTTTCTTGGTGCTCTATTTTACTGGATTGCTTTATTTGCTGAGGTTGTTGGTTTTTCGTTTCGGTTACTTTGTTATATTTATTTGACTGAAACTAATTATTGTTAAAAAGTTTGTATTAAGTAAAAATTTTGCACAGTTAAAATTGATATAATTATAAAAAATAAAATTGTGAAATTCTATTTACCTTCGTGTTGTTATTGTTATTGTGGGACGTGTTTGATTTGTATCTGTAGAATTGTTTTGAGTAATCCTTGTCGTAACTTGATGGATAACTTGAAGTCGACGCTGGTTTTCTCCACGATCCTTGTTTTTTCGGGAAACGATTCTAAAATGTGAAAAATTTTGCATTTATAAAAATTAAACCTTACTAATATTATAAATGCGAAACTGAGTAGCTTTCATGTCAAAACTACTGTACTGATTTATGAAATTTGGTACACAGAGTCTAAAACCTGTGAAAGGTCATAGGCTACTTTTTAAAGCGAAAAAAGGGTTGTAAGGGTTCGAGAGATGAAAAAAGATGGATGGAGATGGAAATTTGTATGGAAGTATCGTCATTTAATATTTTTACCCTCAAGAGTGCAAAATAACAATAGGGACTACGAAATAAGAGTTTGTATGGGAATATATAAGGTTCATGTCAATGTTTTATAAGATAAAGTAAAATAATTAGCCTAAATAATTAAAATGCTACCCGAAAACCGTATGTCACGCGGATGAAGTCGCGGGCACAGCTAGTAGAATATATAACATGCTTATTATAGTCTTACCGGACTTAATTTCATGTTAGTTTTTTTTGTAGACTTCTGCCTGGCAACCATTGATGCGATGTGTTGAGTTTCTTGACTAGCAATGGCGTCGACGTACCACTCGCCATTGATTTGTGAAATTTTAAAACCCGGAACATCTTGGAAAAGCTTTTCAAGCGTTGGATAACCCAATTTCTTAAAGGGTATCCATTCACCTTGCAACTCCCGGTAATCGCCTGGAACGTTATAAAATGAAAATTGAAGAATCCAAACATTAAATATGTATACAATTAATGAAACACTTTTCGAGATATTTGGAGAAATATAAATATTTTCATTAACTTTGTAGCCCTCTAGCATCCAAACTAAGTAACCTTAAATGAAGATAAGTTGTGATAATCTTACTAATATTATAGACGCAAATATTTGAATGGATGGATGGATGGATATTTGTTTGAAGGTATCTCCAGAACGGATCTCGATGAATTTGGCATAGAGTTACTTAATAAGTTATACTACTATTTAGTAAGTTTTTTTAAACTCCACGCGGGCGGAGTCGCGGGTGACGAAATTTTTTTTATATTTTAGAATAAGGAATCTGTTGTGTTCCGTTGTAAAGCCAAATCAAGAACATTAAAGCCCTGGGCTGAAGGCTCTTTAATCAACCTTTTAATTACATCACTTTCTAATGCACATAAAGAAATTATTTAAATTTTTTCCGCAATATAACGAAGCCTTTGATAGTTCTGGTCAGGCTATACAAATATTTTCCGAACATACAATATATCTTCAGTTATGTGCAAATTATGAAGTTTTTATTTTCAACGCGGCGACGCATCGTGTTTTACGATCGGTCGCTTCGGCGTTTAATGATATAAAAATTAATTGATACTCACGATTACACTGTTTTATTGTAAGTGCTCCTTTCACCGATATAAGAGTCGCACGCAGAGCTTGAATCACTTGGTCCTTGTCAGCCATTATACAGGTTACGCTGTTGGAAAAATATTGAAAAGATTAGGAGTTAATAGTATTGTTTGATATATGATATATGCTATATTAGTTCATATCTCCAAAAATAGGTTTCTAATTTAATGTTCAACTAACAGTCATAGATAGGAGGACTTACACCGCCGTAATAAAAAAAAGTTTATCATTGTAGCAATAATACCTAGCATTGCTTTTTTATATGGAAACCAATCATACATAATGCAGCGCTGCGTATTCAACAAACGTGATCGTTCATAGTTTAGACGATCGCTTTCTCAATATTACTGATAGGCAGGAAAAATATATAAAAATAAGATAAGGCAAGTTTTATAGTATAAAATATAAGTATTAATTTAGTATTCTTAAGATACTTCTGATTTAACCGAAATTAATACGCAAGATTGTTAACGGAGAATTCTCAGAGTGTGCTGCAAACTGATCTGTAGATGCACAAACAATATTATATATTTTATTTAAAAACTTACATTTAACGTGTATACATACATGTTTCAGATCATTTATTTATTTATGTATTAACATCTTACTAATATTATAAATGCGAATGTTTAGATGGATGGATGGAGGTTGGTTTGAAAGAATCTCCGGAACGGCAGAACGGTTCTCGATGAAATTTGGCACAGATATATAGAACATAATCTGGAAGAACACATAGGCTAGTTATTATTTTTTTTTAATTCCGCGTGAACGGAGTCGCGAGCAACAGCTAGTCTAATATATAAAATTCTCGTGTCACAGTTTTCGTTGCCATACTCCTCCGAAACGGCTTGATCGATTCTCATGAAATTTTGTGAGCATATTCAGTAGGTCTGAGAATCGGCCAACATCTATTTTTCAAACCCCTATTAAGTTTTTTTTAACTGCGCGCGGACGGAGTCGCGGGCGACAGCTAGTATTATTATAAACACCGAACGCCGCCCATGCCGAACCGTGGGTTACTAAGACCAAAATCTTTTTATAAAAGATATCGTCATTCCTATCATTATCTATGACAAAACAGAGATAACAAACCCCCGGTTAGTAAGCGCAGATTTTGAAAAAAGTAGCCTATAATATGCACGCATGCATCATCTACCTTACCGTCCAAGTTCCCTCAAAATCGGCCCAGCTATTCGTTTAGCATTTAGCATTACTCGAAATAGTAAACTAAAATTAATTAGCTTCGGTAACAACTATTATGCATTTTCTGTCAAAATTATTAATACAGTTTATGTGCTGATATGGATGTCCGAAAGGCAATTCCGCTTCCATTCCTAGCGATTGTTTCATATTCTTTCCGGCCAATTTATATGCTTATGAAATAAAGAAACTAACCGCATAAGATAAGATACAAAGAGAGAGAGAGCGCCGATGAGACCGCTTGCTATCAAAACCAAGGTTGTCTAACAATTAGTAAGATTTTAGGAATTCGGCAATGCAACCTAAGTATGGTTACATTTTTGCAATAGATAAAGTAGCATATGAGAAATTCGGTGTAAGCAAATATGAACGTATTAATGAGCTTGTTAATTTTTAGTTTCTTTTTTATAGTCTGAGGTAAGCGGGCAATCGTGTCGCCATATTGAGCAAGTGGGCATTATATGAACACCTAGCTTTGATCATCCGATACTAATAAGAGTTACAATTACGAATCTATCCTTAAATATCGGATGACTGCGGGTTCCGTGTCAACCTAATCGGCTCCTGACAAAACTTTAAATATACTGCTGCTGGATAGCTCTTTCATTGTTAAATATTTCGTAGATGCTTCCAAGTACAATACACAATGACATTATGAGATAAAATTGACCTAACGAAAAGACGTAATTTATTATAAATATGAAACACTTACTAAAAACTTGAAGGTGGAAGGGCTGCCAAAGTAAACGCATAGCACTCACGCATTTCTTCATATCGCTTTGGAATAAGGTCCACGTCACGGCCAAAACTTTGTAATAACATATTTTGTTTTACATTCGGAGCATACTTAAAGTTTTTTCTTTCAATCCCTTTCATTGCCGTAGTATGTAACATTATAATTAAGCGAAAAATAAACTAGACTTATAAATTAGAGCTCTACTATATTTGCCTGTATCGACAGTGACTTGCACTCAATATCGAATAGTATTACAGACTAATAACATCGAACACTTATTACGTACATGCAGTCATATGGATTCACTAGTTATATCAATATTATTTACTAGCTTTTACCCGCGACTTCGTCCGCGCGGAATAAAAAAAAATGCACACAAGATAAAAAAGTTCCTATGTCCGTCTCCTAGTTCTAAGCTACCTCCCCATCAATTTTCAGCTAAATCAGTTCGACCTATCTTGAGTTATAAATAGTGTAACTAACACGACTTTCTTTTATATATACCTATAGATATAGGGGAAACTCTATACTTTATCCATGGGTAAATATGACGTACCTATGTATGTACTGTATATAGTATTATTTCCGAATTTTTATTTCATAGGGACATGAAATTAGGATAGGAATAAGGATTCTATGGTGTTGTAAATTTTGGATTACTTTTTATTACTGTTGAAGACTATATCAGTAATCACTAATCATATTGAATCACATAGACAGTAAACAAAAACTTGCTGAAAATTTACTTGTAATATGATTTTTGAGAACAGTGAATAGAAATTGTTATATATAGGCATATCAATAACTAGCTGACTATTGTGACATTAAAGTACTGAAAGTGTTTACATCAACAATTGAAAGATTTAGAGGGTGAATTTTGAAATGAAAAAACCCTATCTTAATAAGCCTACATAGTAACAGAAAACTGATGCAAAACAAGTTGCAGATACCCATATTTTAGGTGAAAAAAATATTTCTAAACACAAATTTTGACCCCTTTAGACCTTAACAGGATAAATTTGAATAAATCACGAGATACAAATTAACGTTTTTGTACTAAAAAGTGTAAACTGCTTTAATAAGAGACAGTGATAAACATAGATTAAATTGAACAACAAACCAAGGAGAAAAAAAAAAAAGGTAGCTTAAATAATACAGAAATCAAAAAGTTAAGTTAATATCAGATGCATTATACCAAAAGTAAATAATACTTAAATTTAATGATAAACAAATTTTTTCTCTAAAAATTCAAAGCAATCTTTTGACCATCTTCATAGTATAGATCATCATGTAATCTATAAAGATCTATTGTAACAAAATGTATATACATAATTGAAACCACTGGCTGAGATTCACCATTTTCTTATCTCATAGTATGTGTATAGCAGTATTGTTTTTGAAACAAGACTTTAGAACCACAGAAAGCCCTAGCATATAGCTGATGATTTTGCTCTAGACTCCAGTTAGTAAGGGGCACCAAAACGGTAAATCGAAAATTTTCATTAAACAAAAATCATAATTTCCATTTTAAATTCTTTCAAGGTTTTATTAAAATTAAGTTTAAATTAGAGTTTAGTTTATTATTAATGTCAAGGACAATGAAACATAAGTCAAATTGAACATATTGATTGTTTGTTGTCATTTCTGTTCTATGCATTTATACAGTCTCATTTGACTTTAATATAATGACCGCATTACAAAAAATAGGAACAAACATATGACTTGATTGTGAGCCTACAGTGATTTGATCATGTTTCATAATATTATTAACATTAACTTTGCTAAGCCCACCTCACTGCATGTTTTAATACATCTTTTTGTTCAATTTAACTTTTTTTTCAATTACAAAATAAACCATAATTAGAACTCTTAATCTTGAGTTCACTATTTTTATCTATCAACAAATTAAAAAAACACAATGAAAATATCATATTACATAGTGAAAAAAAAAACTGAAAAGCAAGTCTCAGAAGCCTAATTAATTTTAAGTATAAAACATTCTAATCGTTTGTATCGCATAATCAAAATTATAATACAGGATCACATAGTTACATACCTTACAGATCGTTAGAAATTAAATCGCTTAATTCCTTTTACCCCCGACGTGAGGTCTGGTTATTTGGTAAAACAGTTTACATGTCGATAACAGATATCAAGAAAAATATTCTGGAACTGTTTCTGAAACAATAATTCGTAATGCATACGTAATACCACTAAATTGTTACAGTGCGCGTAGGCAAGAGAAATCAGGATATTTCATCAAAGACTAAGAATCAGTAAGCCTCCTTCTTTATATCGTTTAAATTCGTGATCTGATCTACTTGCTAATTTTAAATCACAACATTTTAAATATACATATACTAATTACCGTTAAAATCGATTGTAATACTAAACTTGTCCGTCTGGTCGTTTGTTTTTTATTCAAAGTTCGATTCGAAGACTGGAACAACTTAACTACAACTTTTACTTATGACAGAAAAGTGACAGCAGTGGTGATGACAGGGCGACCTGACAGTATAAGCAGTAGATTTAATACCATAAATTCCTTTCTTTGAAACTCGGGGTAGGTTTTTTATTATTTTATTTATTTATTTATATATATACGTTGTTAATCTTGGGATTAGAACTAAGTTAGACATTGTCTGCGGTAAACTGAATAGGAATAACTGGTGTTAACTTGTGAATGAATTTGTTCAATATGCAATTCGCCGAGTCTTTGCGTTGATAATATATACCCTACAGGAATTTTCAAATATATTATAAATAAATTGCTATTAGAATCTATATAAAATCTATATAATTTTATATTAAATCAATTATTAACGTTCATTAAAATCACTGGTGACTTAAACAGTCTGCAACACGATTTTCACTGCCAAACGACAAGAGCTTGAAGTTAAGTTCTACTTATTGAGCTTAAAGTTTGTCTAGGATGATTAGTTTAACAAAGAACGCCTATGAAGGATTGAATTAATTTTTTATGAGAATTAATATCGTCTTTGATGGACAGATGTCATAGTGTCGGACCGTACACGAACAACTATGCACTATCGAGAATCGGTCTAGTTATAAAATTAATGGATCAAATGAGTACTATAATTTAGGTATTTTATTACTTTTTGTATTTATTAAAGTTAATTGACTATGTATCGAACAATAAACTAAAAAGCATTAACTACCTTTCTTTTTTGATTGTCAACACCTCAATTTTTAGTTAAAAGTTTTATTTCTTTAATTCGTTTTGAAGAATGGACTAAGAATAAAAAGAAAAAAAATTGTACGTAATGTAATAAAAAAATTATAATCACTAAACTGTTTATTGCAAGTTCTATAAGAATAACCACCGGAAATCGAAAAGATTCAGAACCAATTTTACTCACATCTCTAGTAAATTGTCAAACTATTTATCCTTAAATGGCTGTGTTAAATAGACAAACTGTACCCATAAAAAGCTTAAACAGTGTTTCAGTCATATGTTAGCTTAAACATATGACATCCCCTTTATATTTTTATGCCTATTAATAAAATGAAATATGATAATGCGTAGCCTTCCGAAATGCGATCTTGGCAATAAAAAACAAAGTGCTTATACCTGTAATACATATTTAAAGGTAAAACATACTCTTTTAAAACTACGTTGACGTCCATAATGTCTATTTATGCATAGATTTTGGTCTCAGAAACCAAAGGTTAGCAGGATAAAGATAACAAAAAAATTGTCTTGCATGCACGGGTTGATGCCACGCAAACCGTATGTGGGCTACCAGCAGAAGCTCTTTCAAGTCAGCTCTTTGCTGTCGACTTGAAAAAGCGGTGCTCAAGCTAGAGATCGAGAACGTTTCTTAGCGAAACAAATCGTACGTCTACTCATCGGTGTGATTAGCTATACGCACGGCATCAATCAGCGTTAATCCTAGGTTTAATTCTAGAAAAGGCTTAGGGTCGAGAATATAACATTATAAGAATTTACTCTTTTTTTATTTATGACCATTTTCATCAAAGGCTAAAATGAGTTGTTTTGTGCCAAATATTTCCTCCCAGTTTTGTGTGGTTTTTTCATGTCTATGGTCAAATACGTTGACACTGACCTCTTTACATGGATAGGCTACAAAGCCGTGGTGTTTAGTGCGTATTTGATATGCGCCATTTTGGCGCTGACGTTAGCGGTTGGCAGCGGTCGTGAACATTCTAACCAATAGTAGAGCTAGAATTAACAAAGAAATACTGTCAGAGCATCAGCAGACGCGTTTGAGTCGGAACGAAATGAAAGCTTTCATTTCCAAGCAACGACCTATCCATCTGTAGAGATCAGTGAATGTCGGCCATTTTATTTTTGTCTTTAATAAGTCACAAATCACAAACGTCACCTTTCCTTTGGTGAGCAAGGTGTGTTCACGTGAGGTTGTGTGGTCCCTCAGAAATAGGTCACACAATCCTCATAATTTCGTGAAATATTCTTCTAAAATAAAAAAAAAAGCACAAAATTTATAAAAACCCAAAAAAATAGTAAAATATTAAATAATAAACGGGAATTCCTCGCTTATAAGTTAGTGTACGTAAGCGTGCAACGTGGTCTAAGGAATGCGATAGGTAATCATAAAGAGAAAGTGAACTTGTTTTTTGCATACAGTTAATTAATGTACTATATAAAACGATCACAGTGAAAATTCCAAAATGAATCCTGGACCACCTAATTACCCTATGGCGTCATTGTATGTCGGAGATTTACACTCCGATATTACTGAGGCCATGTTGTTTGAGAAATTTTCAACCGCTGGTCCGGTTCTATCAATTCGAGTTTGTCGCGATATGATAACTCGTAGGTCTTTAGGCTACGCTTACGTAAATTTTCAGCAGCCTGGCGATGGTAAGTTTTTAATATCATATTTTTTTATATTGTGTAATATTACGTGTGAAAATAGGATTTTACTTGTCATCTTGGATTTTTAACATATGCTTATGCTCTTATCTTTAGTTTTCACCTGATGACATCGCGTGCAACCATTAGTCTAATTGTAATCTAAATCATGCATTGCAGTACTAAATTTTTTTTATTAATTTTCATACAAAGATGATTATAAAAGCTGCATGTCTCAAATTATGTTGATATTAACTTCAAATAATCAATAAATGTTCATTTTTAATCTAAGTCTTTAAAACTAAATGGAACACGCAAACAAAAATTGAGGCACAACCAACACAACATAATGTACAATACAGCCTAGATACATTTTTAAAAGATTATTTATGTTGTAAATATTTAGGATTTAGACAAAAGACTAAAGAATGCATACTTAAGAAAAGAGCATGAGTATAATCTTTACCCCCCCTTTGATTCCAATCAAAATTAAATATAACATTGCTCACAAAAGATAAGACATTCATTAAAATATAACCATTCATTATGCAAGGTTATAAAATTTAAAACTTTAATACCTGTTACTTTGTTCAAGATATTTGTTATATTGAAAGAATATCCAGTTCATTTTCCATTTATTATGTTATTCCGGTTTTTAGGAAAATTTTATTGATATCCCACAAACTGTGGTTTGTCTATTTAAAGATGATTAGTTTGACAACTTACACCTATGAAGTATCAAATTAATTTTGTGTTAATATTAATATCATACTTAATGGACAACTGTCATAATGTGGAGCTTTTTCCGCATAACAAACAACTATGAACTATTGAGAATTGATCTTGTAAAAAAGTTAAATGAACAAATAAGTCCTATACTTTAGGTATTTTATTACTTTTGTTATTTATTCAAATTATTTGGCTATGTATTGCACAATTAACTATAAATACATGAAGTACTTTTATTTTTCGTTTGTAAACAACTCAATTTTTGGGTAAAAGTAATGTTTCCTTATTTCGTTTTGGAGACTGAAAGAGAAAGAGAAAGATACAATTTTATTTATATTGTAATTGAAAAAGAAATTGTTGAATGAAGTTCATGTAAAATCAAAAAGGTTCATAACCAATTTTACTCAACCCTTCTCTAGTAAATTGTAAAATGAATTGTTAAACTAATCATCCAAATAACCAAACTAAAGTCCATCATGTAGCTTGTTTTATTAAACATCATAACTTATTTGTAATTTATACTAAATTTTTGTGTTAGAATAAAACCTTTAAATTAAATTTAGACAAATTATATTTACAGCTGAAAGAGCTTTGGAAGGCATGAATTTTGACATAATAAAAGGAAGACCCATTAGAATTATGTGGTCTCAACGTGACCCATCGCTCCGCAAGTCAGGTGTTGGCAATGTGTTCATTAAAAATCTAGACAAGACCATTGATAACAAGGCCATGTATGATACTTTTTCGGCCTTTGGCAACATTCTGAGTTGTAAAGTTGCTCAAGATGAAACTGGTGCCTCTAAGGGTTATGGATTTGTTCATTTTGAAACTGAGGAAGCCGCTAATAAGTCAATTGAAAAAGTAAATGGAATGCTTTTGAACGGCAAGAAAGTTTATGTGGGCAGATTCATTCCTCGCAAAGAGCGCGAAAAGGAACTTGGCGAAAAGGCTAAGCTGTTTACTAATGTGTATGTCAAAAACTTTGGTGAAGATTTTTCAGATGAAATGCTTAGAGAAATGTTTGAAAAATATGGCCGCATCACCAGCCATAAAGTGATGTATAAAGAAGATGGAAGCTCTAGAGGCTTTGGCTTTGTTGCTTTTGAAGACCCTGATGCTGCTGAAAGAGCTTGTATGGAGCTCAATGGCAAAGAACTTGTGGAAGGCAAACCATTGTATGTTGGACGTGCTCAAAAGAAAGCTGAGCGACAAAAAGAATTAAAGCGTAAATTTGAACAATTAAAATCCGAACGTTTGACTCGTTACCAAGGTGTTAACTTATATGTAAAGAATTTAGATGACACAATTGATGATGAACGTCTACGTAAAGAGTTTGCTCCATTTGGCACTATAACTTCTGCCAAGGTATTTATGCATTTCGTTTGCATTCAAATAATTGTCATGTCATGATACTAGGTTATTATAAATGTAATGTACTCATATACAACATAACTACTTCACACAAAAAATTCTATTCATCTGCACCTTTCAAGGTCTCATCAGTTAATTAAATTGGAGTAACATTTAGGCTAAAGTTTGTTGAACATAAAAGGAAAGTTGCAAACATTTTGTGATTCAAATCTTTAAAGGTTATTTATTGTCTTATTATTTATCTTAAACTAAATGATTGCTTTTTTGTTCAGGTAATGTTGGAAGATGGCCGCAGTAAAGGATTTGGGTTTGTATGTTTTTCATCTCCTGAAGAAGCTACTAAAGCTGTTACAGAAATGAATGGGCGTATTGTTGGCACTAAGCCTTTGTATGTAGCATTGGCTCAACGCAAAGAAGATCGTAAAGCTCATTTGACATCGCAGTATATGCAACGCATGGCCAGCATGCGCATGCAACAGATGGGTCAAATATTCCAACCTGGAGGTACTGGAGGATATTTCGTACCAACCATTCCTCCTGCCCAACGATTCTACGGTCCAGCTCAAATGACGCAAATAAGACCATCTCCTCGCTGGACTGCTCAGCCAGCCGTTAGACCCAATGCCCAATCTGCTGCTTCGGCTTATCCCAATATGCAACCTCCATTCCGCCCTGCACCACGCGGACCTGCCCAAGCAGCATTGCGTTCATCGATGGGAGCTAGACCTATCACAGGACAACAAGGAGTGGCTACTGCTTCATCTATCCGTGCACCTATTGTCCCTCAATCTGGGCGTCCGGCAGGTTATAAGTACACTTCTAACATGCGTAACCCACCAGCTCCGCAACCTGCAGTGCATATTCAAGGTCAAGAACCATTAACCACTACAATGTTAGCTGCAGCGCCACTTCAGGAACAAAAGCAAATGTTGGGTGAAAGGCTGTTCCCACTTATTCAAAGGATGCACCCTGATTTGGCAGGAAAAATTACTGGAATGCTTTTAGAGATTGACAATTCTGAACTGCTCCACATGTTGGAGCATGGAGAATCCTTGAAGGCTAAGGTTGACGAGGCTGTTGCTGTTTTGCAAGCTCACCAAGCTAAACAGCAGGCTACCAAAAAAGATTAGGTAGCTTTGAAAATTAACTTATAAGCTGCAAGGTTTATTTCTGCCGTTTTTTATTATTTTAATGCTTCGAACATCTATAATTTAAATTTAGTCCCGGTCATAAAAAAATTAAAAATAAAAATTGAAAAATAAAAGAAAAGGTGGGATGCACATTTCCAACATATATAACTATTATTAGCATTATTGGAAGTGCATTGCTGCAAACAAAAACAACGCAACTATCAACATTTCTATACTTGAAAGTGTTATGCTACTGGGTACTTTGACTTTCTATATTGACCAAGAAGTTGGATTTAAGTTTAGTTTCTTAAACTTTTTTGTTTCTCAGTAAATGGAGTTGGCTTTTGTTCTTGCAATTATCTTTCTTTTTCTTCATCAGTTTTACATTGGACATTTGTCTACCATGTATTGAAAACTTGGTCGCCAATGTAACTGATTGATTTACTATGTATTGTTATAATATATATATTCAAGGGAATATTCAATATAACCGCGTGTTTTATTTCATAACCAGACCTAGTAGTTACATATAATAAATGATTTCCGAATACTCGAGGAAAAGTAGGTTAGGCTATTAATGTAAACTGAAAACTTTATAAAGAATGTTGTAATAACGAAGTTTCCTACGGTTCAGTGCCCCATAGTCATTGAAGCATGATTTACTCCGCTCTATCTGTTTTTACTATTTTCACAGATTGTCCACAGAGGTCGCTCATAAATGTTCCTCACATGTGAGCATTTGTACTAGTTTAAATTTAACTCTTAGTAGGATTTAAAATTAAATATAATATACAGGTACCACTTTGATAAGGCGAAATAAGAAAGTAAAAAATAACAATTTAAAGCATAAACTTTGTTGATATAAAGACAAAGATAGAATTCCTCTTTTTTTGAATTGAATATATTAAATCGAGTAAACTAGGCTGTATTAAAAATTAGTACATTACTATGTAATGGTTTAGTAATGTTCATAAACGAATCTCTTACTCGGTCTCGATCCGATTTCGTTCTTTATACAGTAGTATTTTACAAAACAAAACCATACGTCAGAAAACGTGACCATTGCTATCTTTTAAATTGTGCAAGTTACAAACTCTACAAGTGAAATGAAATTGTTAATCTTTTCGGACAGGGAATCGAGATGTGGGGCCTTAGTCATCTATTTCTGGTTAAACCTTATTTCAAATGAAAGTGTACATTTTTAAACTATGTTTACTTAAAGCACACACGTAAAAACAATTTACCGAAAATACTTTTTAAAGGACTGTGTCACCAAATCCTCAATTACGGAATTGTTGATGAATACATGATGCGTAATGGTTGCCATGTAGATACGTGTAGGTGACGTACCATGTAGGTAGGTGCGTGAGTGAAAAGCGTAATGCAATATTCAGTCTTTATGGCGGCTCCTGAAAAAATGCAAGCGCATTCCTGCGCAGGTGGATGCTGGATGGATCAATTCCGGGGAAAGATGTATGCTGTCCCCATATATGTACGTTTGGCTCTCCGATACCTAAATTGTGTTCTGCGGAGTGTCTGCGAAATTGTGAGTGACCATAAAGTTTAAATGCTGTCGTGTACAGTCAGCTTCATAAATATAGTGGCAGTCAAGATATCCAAATATATAGGAACACCTAAAGTGATCAATTATATAAGTACAACCAAAGTTATCAAATTAATTGAAGCATCCACTCTGCTCAAAAACACCGGAGCGTTCACATCGTCATATATATGAGTACATTCAAAGTGCCCATAATTATAGTAACAGCCATAGCGTCAATAGTAACGAAGCATCGAAAGTATGCAAAAATATCGTAACATTTGACAAAATTGAACTCTATCTCTATTTACTTAAGATACACTTTGAAATATACTACTTCTGTTAAATTCATTTGACGCTTTGTATCAACATAATAGGTTGTCCAATAAGTTCGTTCCGATTTTCAATAGGTATCTTAGAATAGACCCGAATATATTACAATTATTGAAAACATATGAAATGTTTACATAACACATACATACTGAAAAGCTTAACTTCAGCCATATTTTTACAAATGGTTGGACACGATTCGTTCTTTTCTATCAGTTTTATAAAAACTGATTGACTTAATTTTTGCCGAAATACATAAGACTTTTTGCTATAAAATCGAACAAATATAATTTAAAAGACGTATGCCAAAACTTAAGGGCCTTTAAAATTTCCCTTAAAAATGGGCACGAACTTATCGGACAACCCAACATTTTTCTTCTTATTATTATAACGCTTAAAATTTATAAATTTACGATACATGACAGATACTATCTATATATATAAAAGAAAGTCGTGTTAGTTACACTGTTTATAACTCAAGTTCGGTCGAACTGATTTAGCTGAAAATTGATGGGGAGGTAGCTTAGAACTAGGAGACGGACATAGGAACTTTTTATCTTGTGAGCATTTTTTTTTATTCCGCGCGGACGAAGTCGCGGGTAAAAGCTAGTAAGTAATATCAAATTTTATTCTGTCACAATATGTTCTAGTTTCAGTGTTTTACTATTTTCGCCGCAGTACGTAAGTTTAATGGTTCGAATCCCAGGCTTACAAGGTTTTTATTTTTCAATATTATCAATATATGTATAGCTTGATTTATTTTTAATGAAAAGGAAAAATCTAGTAATTTACTTAGAATATGTTTTTTACTTAACAAAAACAATTTTAAATTTTTATTTTTGGGGTATTAAATATTTAAATAAAATTAATAACGATTAGGTTCGGCCATCTATACAACTTCTGTTAAATTAATTGACAATTTGTATCAAAATATTTTTCTCTTCCTGTTAGGTACCTTCAGTCCGGTTGCAGTAGAATTTTCCAAGCATAGATTTATTACACGTATTTGATGTCCCCTGTGACTTAGTCCGCGCGGAATTTAATGACGAAACTTACAATAATAAACGTGAACAATAAAAAAACATGCTAATGACGTCTCGGTTAAAAAAAGGGACAAGGAATATTGTGGTTCCTTAATTTTTGAAGATGTCGAATAGTAACCAATAATTGTTGCGATAAAGTTCAATTTTATATAACGCTTTGATAATAAAATTAATAACCTTAAAAATGTAAAAATAAGTTTGGGATTCGAATCGCCAAAACTGCGTATTACAGCGAGCAGTTAAGCCGTAAGGCCAAACTGGCATATATGGTGTCAAATTAAAATTTGATATTGCTTATCTATCTCGTACCTATCTGTCATGCGGGACGTAAACTTGAAGTAAATAGCAAAAAAATGTTTTGATATAAAATGTCAAATGAATTTAACAGAAGTAGTATATTTCAAAGTGTATCTTAAGTAAATAGAGATAGAGTTCAATTTTTTCAAATGTTACGATATTTTTGCATACTTTCGATGCTTCGTTACTATTGACGCTCTGTCTGTTACTATAATTATGGGCACTTTGAATGTACTCATATATATGACGATGTGAACGCTCCGGTGTTTTTGAGCAGAGTGGATGCTTCAATTAATTTGATAACTTTGGTTGTACTTATATAATTGATCACTTTAGGTGTTCCTATATATTTGGATATCTTGACTGCCACTATATTTATGAAGCTGACTGTACCACTGTAGACGCCAGCAACAACAACATCTGTTGCACGAATCGGCCAGCTCGCCTGATGAAATACCGCGACCACACAGAAAACAGGCGTGAAGTGCATTTTAGTGTTTTGTCTGTTGAGTGTGCTTGCAGAAAGCCTAATTTTTGTCCCTTTCCCACCATTTTCTTATAAGAAAAGATAGGAAAGTGAAATTTTACGGAGGAGGGAACGCAAATGAATTGGAAAGAGTATTGTAAGTATAGTTATTTAGTCAGTTTTAGGCTAAGTAAGTTAGTCTATCTTCTTTCTGTGCGTTTCCTCCTCCGTAGGTAAGCAACGAATCTGCAATTGCGGATGTCTATGGCCAACGTTTTCTTCGCTATTTCAGCTTTATTTTCTAATTAAGGTGGCCGCATGCTCGTTTACCACCTTATGATGATAAAAAAAAGTTTGTATAGCAACATATTTCCCAGCTTGAGTCTTCCCGTTCTTGCGTAGCAGTTACAATTCCTGCTATTGGATGGATCCGCCTGGATTCATAGGTTTTGTAATTAGTAGTATAAATAAGTAAAAATATTAAAAGGTATTTTTTAACCAAACTTTTAGCAATTCATTTTCAAGTTTTTAATTAATACCTTGAATTGAATTTTACAACGTTGTTCTATTAGTCAAATCAAAGTGTACCATACTCTGCTCTTTTGGCGGCTCTACATTAGCTACGTGAACTCCCCCATTCGCGAGATGTTCACATTCATTCTTGATAGCCACTGCTAACTGGACGTGGAAGCTGCTGGTGCAAAATCTTTGCTCTGGCAACATATAAATATATAGCTGTCCAAAATTATTTTAAAGCGAAGGAAAGAAGAAAGTTGTGGATGCTATTGTTATTCCGATGTTCATGTTGGGAGAATTGTGTAAAAATATGTGACATAGTCAATCAGCAAGCTAATAGTAAGAATGTAATAACAATTAACTATGAAAAGTTAGTATCACTTAGATACCTCATTTTTTTTATAGCATTTGTATAAAAAAATATATAGCATTTATAGTTAGGCTGTGGATGTATCAGGTGATAATGGCTGCAATTAGCAATTTTTAAAAAGACCTATTGTGTCCATTATAATTAGCATAGCTTTTTAATACCAGCAGCTTTTTAATTGAAATTACATTACAGTCACAATATTATATGGTAACTAGCTGTCGCCCGCGACTCCGTCCGCTCGCAGTTAAAAAAAAAATGAAAAATAGATGTTGGCCAATTCTCAGACCTACTGAATATGCTCACAAAATTTCATGAGAATTGGTCAAGCCGTTTCGGAGGAGTACGGGAACGAAAACTGTGACACGAGAATTTTATATATTAGAAGATTATGTTAAGCAACTAGGTGCGCTCGAGACTTCGTCCGTTGGAAATATTGTCTTAGGGTTGCAATTTAATTATTTTACTTAACTGACGTGCGTTGCTGTAAGAATGTAGAAGCTAGAGAAGTATGTTAGGACCGCGCCAAATGGAGGGCCGTAGTCTCTGTCCTGCTCTACCCCTCTGGGTTACGGGCGTGATTTATTTTTTTGTATTTCACATAAAACATTACAAAAAAATATTCACATAAACCTTACATATTCCCATACAAACTTTCATCCCCTAAATTTCTTTTGCACCCTTGAGGGCGAAACTTTTACAAACTTTAAATGTCATATTCATTTATATAAAATTAACAGCCTAAAGAATAAGTTTCAAGATTCTAACTGTAAAAATAACGATACTTCCTTTTTGACGAATGACGAAATTTCCACCCCTTACAACCTTTTTTTCGCGTTAAAAAGTAGCCTATGTCCTTTTTCAGTTTCTAGACTGAGTACCAAATTTCATTTAAATCGGAAGCAGGACAGACAGACTCAGTTACTTTGGCATTTATAATATTAGTAAGGACTAGCTGTCGTCCGCGCGCAGTTAAAATAAACTTTATAGGGTTATAAAAAATATATAGTAGTAGCCGATGCTCATCAGACCTACTGAATATGCATATGACATATGAAATATCAAAAAATCGGTCAAGCCGTTTCGGAAGAATTTGGTAAATAAGAATGTGACACAAAAATTTTATATATAAGTAAGGATTTGTACTGTATCACATTATTTAATACATTATTGTATTTTTGACAATGTACAGTGGTTTATTAAAATTAAATATGTTTATATTATGTGTACTTCTATGTATATTTTATATATATGTGTAAAAATCCTAATTAGTAATAAAGAGAGGAAGATATATGTATAGCACACAGTATTTTTAATTTTTAGGAGGCTTGAAACAACATAATAAATATATTTCACTAAATGTTTAGGAAAGTAGCGTTAACAAAATCAAATATTCACACATAATTACAATAAAGAAATAAAATTTGTCAACTGTTATTATATTTAGAAAGAATAAAAACATTACATATTTTGAGACAAAATATAAATAAGAAAGCAATAAGCTAGCATACTCAAAAACAATATGAAACTGTTATTGAAGAACTAAACCTATTTTATTAGGAGTAACACTTGGGCACCTCCAGTTGTACAGATAGTACTGTAGATTACCATCCCCTATCCCAAATTTAAGTGGTTCTAAAAATTCTTTATTATCCATTAAATCTAAAGCATTAAATACATCAAACCCAGAGTTTTTAGCAGTTATCAGTGCATCTAGCATCAAATCAGTCCAAGGAGTTTTTGTAGATACATTATAAAATGAATAAGCAGCTTTGAGAGTTTTGTGCACCGGATGGTACACAACGGTGGACGGAAGGGTGTAATAACTTACAAAATCTGTAATTGTACCATCAGTTGCTTCAACGACAAAGCTATCAATAATACCGTTTTGAGGAACAAACCAGTGCTTAAACTCTTCTTCAGAGAATATTGGTGCTAAATCAAATCTTTTTAAATAATCATTTAGTAGTTTAAGAACTTTCTCACAATCTTGAGACTCTAACTTCCGGAATCCTGGTGTTTTAGGTAAGTCAGGTAGCTTGAATAATTTTAAAGTTCTTTGCATAGTCATGTTTCTTGACAAATGACTAAATTTAATATCAATAAGTTTCTTAGGATTCAATGATCTATGCCAATACCGGCATGTAGCTATCGGCTTCGGCAAAACAATTCCAGCAGTATATACTCCTTGGAATATACCTGTTAAATTCACTCTGCGGGTTATTTCCCTGATTAGTACAGGGGCTACTCTCTTGGCACGAAGTTTTTTATGGACACACAAAAAGTTTATTTCCACCACAGTTTGCACATGCTCATAAATTCGCAATTCCGCTGGTATAGCAGATATAAATCCCACAAGTCTACCAGATTTTATAACACGGACCCCACAGTGCCATTCCATTCTCCAGCCGGGAGGTTGTAGAGCCCATTTCAGGAAATCGGTTTGATAGTCAAATCTAAACATGCAATCATCATCTTCAACATAGTTTTCATTTAACAATGTGTACAGTTCCTTTAAAACCAATGGCTCATTAAGATTTAGTGTGTCCCACTGGAATCCATCTGGTAAAGTATACGGTTCAGAGCGTATTTCTTCTACGGCCTTTGGAGGTTCAATAGGCTCATTTGAAACTATTTTTTCATCCATTTTTGGAACAGGTTGAGTAGACCAAAACTTATAAGACTTATGTAAAGCTTCTTCGGTCGTCTTAGCCGGCTTCTGCTGGAGATTCAACACTTCCATTGCTATTTTAAGATCTATCAAAGGAATGTTTTGATGAACATCTCCCGGGTTAGCGATTTCAGAAGTTCCCGAACTGCCGTGGTCACCATCGCCTGTGTTACGCTTTTTCTTATTTTTATTCTTCTTCTTCGAATGTTTTTCTTCATTTGGTTTTTGGTTTTCTTCTGTAACTGTCTTGTTATCTTCCATTTTAAGGGTGTAATCAAGAGAGTAGGTATGAAAAGCGAAAAATTTGATTATTAATTAAATAGTAGAGCTCAGCACATTATCATTCAATTCAACCATAGACAATTTAAAGACATCTAATTGAATCTAATCTGTGAAAAGATTTCACAGAGCTACACAACCACAGAGCACAGTAGCGCAGATTATTTATTGTTAGTCATTTCGCTGTATCATAAACATCAAATAATTTTTTTGATCGACGAAGTATTACGACGACAAATCCAACAAGTTTTCCGCTGTTGGCGAGGAAATTTGAAACCATTTGTGTCTTACCAAAAAAATCTTAAGCAGTTTTTCAAATACATTTTAGCTTAAACATAGACAACTGTGACTGTGACTAGTGTCCGGCACGGATTTTTGACAAAACTATTAATTGTCTTTAACAAAAACATGGTTATTGAAACTTTATTATGCGTAGGCTTGCGAAATGCGATCTTTATCGATAAACATTGAAGAACCTATATCGAAAGCATTGCGGTGATACATATTTATGGTGAAACATATCACCACGTTGGCGTCAATAATATCAATCAGCGGCGGTCAAAGGGTTAAAACACATGTTTAATTAAACAGTGTCTTACAATATTAATGGAGTAATACAGTTTTTTTTTTGTAATTCACCTACTTTAAATAAAAATTAATTAAAACCTGCTATTTTAATAAATTTCGGCTAACTGCTTTGTGACAAAATCTGTTTATTATTTTTGTTTTGTTGCTTACTCTTTGCCTTTTGCTCTTTGCCATTTATGTTTATCTGTGATTATCTGTCTCTTTCTTTTCTAACTCATTTTGCTCTGTGGTTAGTTTTATATTTTTACTAATCTTAAATAATACCGAAAATCATTTCATAATATATTACGATAATAAACGACAATACTGTTTATATTGCAATTTATGCTTACGATCATTTATTTCAATTTATAATCGAATTGTTTCAGGTAAGGTGAGTTACTATCAAACATGGGGAAGGGGAATAATATGATCCCAAATGGCCATTTCCATAAGGATTGGCAAAGATTCGTGAAAACTTGGTTTAACCAACCTGCTAGAAGACACCGCAGGAAGCAAAACAGAATAAAGAAAGCAAAGGCAATCGCGCCTCGTCCAGCAGCAGGGCCCCTACGACCGGTGGTACGATGCCCTACTGTTCGGTATCATACTAAGGTCCGCGCCGGACGTGGATTTACACTTCGCGAAATAAGGGTAATTACTATCTTATAATAAAAAATGATTCAAGTTTTTATTTGGGACTAACAACATTGTTTTCTTTTATTTTAGGCCGCTGGACTCAATCCTGCATTTGCTAGAACTATTGGTATTGCCGTCGATCCTCGCCGGCGTAATAAGTCTGTAGAATCTTTGCAGACAAATGTTCAAAGGATAAAGGAATACAGAGCTCGACTTATTCTGTTCCCCAAGGGCAAGAAGGTAAATTGTTTCCACTATTAGAAATATTTTATGACCCTAAATTGAATTGATTGGAAAAAAGGAAATGGGACAGAATTGTTTATAAAGAAATTGTAAACAGTGCCTGACTGGACCAGTCGAAATTCAAAACCTTAATAAATGAAATAATTATTTTTACATCTCATTGGAAGCATTAGTATGAATAACTCCTCAGAAAGAAATAGTTTTTTTTATAATTTGTTGTTTTGGTGATCGTTTTAGTTTTAAGCACATAAATCATGCTCAGTTAAACCTATGCTTGACACTTCAGATATATTAATCCAAGAAAAGCTTATTCTTATATTATACTAGCTGTGCCCACCACATGTTCTACATGAAATAATGACTGAGTAGTATTTTTTAATTACCATAAATGTTACATCAGAAAGCTCTTAAATTTTGTGTCTTGTAAACTTATACTGACAAATGTGTGTACATATGTACTTAAATAATGAATTTTATGATAATAATAATTATACTATGTCCATGCTTACTTTCATAATATACACTATATTCCAAATAAATCCACAAACAATAAATAACTCTGTCAGCTAGTGACATGTGTTTATTCCCCCTGAACTGCAATATATTCCTTGATGTATTGGATTTGGTCACTGTCAACAGAGGTTTAATAAATTAGCAGATATGAAGCAGATAAACGATCTATGTATTATTAGTAGTGTTAATTATTTTAAAAAAGGATTATTTATATTAAGCAAAGGAATCTATCTTTTTAATCCATCATTATTTTGTTTTGCACAATTTGAAATTACATGATTCTATTCATCACAAGACACAACTTATCTTTTTGTAAAGACATAATGGTGAGAATCCTCTCTTGTAACACTTTTAAAACAACAATGTTGATGTAATGGTTATTCATTTTAAAAAACCTTGATTAAGATTTGTAAAGTTATTAAAATATGACAACATTTGAAAATATCAGTAATAGTAATATTAACTCGACCATCTTACTAATATTATAAAGACTAATGTTTAGATGGATGGATGGATGTTTGTTACATGGTATCTCCTGAACAGGTCATTGGATCTCGTTGATATTGGGCATAGATGTAGAACATAGACTGGAAGAACGTATAGGATACTAATTAAGTTTTTTTTTATCCGCGCGAACGGAGTCGCGGGCGTCAGCTAGTATATACATAAAAGGATGGGCTAAAATGTGCGAAAAATCAGACCAGAATTATTTGATAAATTTATGTTTACAACATCTCATAAACATAAAATATAGTAACCGCCGATGTGCATACTACATAGCATATATACATAGCATACATAGCAGTTTCAATTATAGAGGTGTGCTAACAAAATTTTCGGTTCATAACTATCGCTCATAGAGGTTTTAGGGGTTAAAAACATTTGGTAGTGCTCCGATGATTTTGGGCTGCCAACATATTTGGAAAGAACCAAGTCTTAATGATCCAAGAGGTTTTTTTTTAAATCATTGCCTACAACTATATTGTTTATTTTCAAGGTTCTAAAGGGTGAAGCTAATGAAGAAGAACGTAAGTTGGCTACCCAGCTTCGTGGCCCTCTAATGCCTGTTCAACAACCAGCACCTAAGTCCCATGCTCGTGTCATCACCGAAGAGGAGAAAGACTTCAAGGCCTATCAATATCTGAGAGGAGTAAGTTAAACTTTATTATTCACACACCATGATGTCTAAGTATTTATATGTGAATGAAATATTTGTAAATTTTTTCTTTTTTTTTGATAATAGACACCAAAACTGATATTTTTGAATATAATCTACTATAAAATAGTAAATGGGAATAATTTAAAATATTTATTAACAAAACACAATGAACAAAATTAACATTAGATAGGTACAAAGTAATCTAGTTGTAAATAACTATAGAAACATTACTTAAAATTTGTTGGTTCTGTGGCATAATCCAATAAGATGTGTTAAACAAACAATATGCTTTGGCCAGTATTACTATTTCCACATATTTTAAACAATGTGTAATGTTTACAGGCTCGTTCTATTGCTAAACTTGTTGGTATTAGAGCTAAGAGGTTGAAGGATGCTGCTGAAAATCCTGATGATGTCACTAAAGCCCCAACAGGTGCAAAGGAAGCGAAGGCTAAGAAGTAGTCTGTTCAATAAACATCTTTAACATATCTTGTGTATTTATTCATCAATCCCCCATGACCTCCAATCTTGTTGTTACTGAAGGCAATGGTTTTAGGAAACCAGTGAAACAAACAACTCTGATACTTCAAATCAAAATATTAAGAAGCTGCAAAAACTTATTTAATAATATTTGCAACCATAAGTTTCCACTGCAAAACATTTATTGTAAAAATTGAGAAAAATATACAAGCCTGTTTATTCATCCATCCATCCATATACATCCACAAGGTCTTGACAGTTGGAAAATATGTGACCTAACAATGTCATATACAAACCAGTAAGTGAGTATCAGCTGCACGGTTAAATGTTACCATTTTCATAATTTTGATATTGCATATATAAAGTCACCCCAAACTTGGGGTAGGCTCCGAGCCCCTCGGTGGGGACGTATAGTGAGCTGATGATGATGATATATAAATTAATGCATTTTCTTAATGTGTTTGGATCATTCATTCATTCTTCATCAGCTCACTATACGTCCCCACTGAGGTACTCTGAGCCTACCCCAAGTTAGGGGTGACTAGGCCATAGTCAACCACACTGGTCCAGTGTGGGTTTGTTGACTTCACAAATATGTGCAGGTTGCATCACGATGTTTTCCTTCACCGAAAGAACGTCGGATAAATGTACATTTGTGAATCGAAAAACACATTGGTTCATTTGAACCCAGGAACTGCAGATTGCAACAAGTGCTTAACCCCTGAGCCACTAACGCTCAACGTGTTTGGATGTGTCAGTTAAAATAGTAAGAACTCATGTCGTAAGTTGCAAATCAATTTTTTGTAGTGGCAACATGGACGACTTTCTGAAGAAGAAATATTTGCTCACTGGTAACCCTTAAAACTTGTAGGCGCCCCCCTGTCAATGTCTTCAACATGTCGTTGCTGAGTTTAGGTAGACTAGAAAAAGGATTTCTAGACCTGTATAATGCAACTAGGAAGTTGCCACCGCCTTTTGTTCCATTTGCCAAAATAACAAGGATAAAACAAATCATAAGCTCACATTGTAATTCTTATTTATTTATTTATTCTTAAAGAATGTTAATATTTATGAAATTTAACAATGTCTAATTAAGATACATGAAAAGATTTAAGAAACACAGTTGTGTAACTATGATCTTACAAAAAATCTGTTATATTTATACTAATTATAAGAATATTATGCAGTAGAGTTGACTTCAGTTATTGTTTTCTCTTTAGATATGTCGCCAGCTTTCACATCACCTTCTTCACCATCGCCAATTTTCGACTTCTTATCACTTTTACGAAACTTGTCATATCTGCGAATTCCATTAGAAAACATTCGTAAATGACGAGAACAGGTTTGTTAATGATTTCATCCTAGCTAAATTTGGTGTACTGCTTGTCCCATTTGCCACTGAATTTAAAACAAAACAACTGCAATATCAGTTACCTTCCAAGGTCTTCGTCATCATCACTGCCTTCATTGCCTTGGGGATCTACTTCTCTCAAAAGCTCTCCTATATCTTTATCAACATCCGCCCAAAGTTTATCTTCACTACCTGAATAAACAAACAAATAATTAAAGGTTATTACATGAATGGAAAGAAAAATTAAAGATCTTAGTGAGTGGCGCTGGCGTCAAGAATTGGCTGCCTGTCAAGTTTTTTATACGTCATTCTAGCGATTTAATAAAAAAGTATCCCTTTTCAATTGATGGTGTAAAAAATTTATGAACAAACGAAGTAACGCCTATGAAGTATGGAATTAATTTTGTATGATGATTAATATCGTACTTAATTGAGAGGTGTAGTAGTGTCGGACCGTACGCGCATAACGAACCATAAACTATCTAGCATCGGTCTGGTGATAAAATTATTCGAATAAAAAGTAATATAATTAAGGTATTTTATTAATTTTTGGACAGTTGATTAAAAAAAACATTAAATTCATTTCTTTTGTTTGTCAACACCTCAATTTTTGGTTTAATATTTTTCTCTTTATGTAGTTTTAAAGATTGCAGCAGGAATAGAAAGAAACAACAACAATTTATATTGTATTTCAAAAACATTTATCCCGAAATTTTCGATCGTAATTTCTATGAAAACAACCATCGAAAATGGAAAAGATTCATAAACGATTTTACTCAACCCATGTCTAGTGAATTGTTAAACTTATCATCCTTAAATAGACACACTATAACTGCCACCCGCGCGGAATAAAAGAAACTTAATAATTAGCTTGTGTTCTTCCAGACTATGTTCTACATTTGTCCCAAATTTGATCAAGATCTGCGAAATGCAAAGTTTAGATAGATGGATGGATGTTTCTTAGAAGGTATCTCCGGAACAGCTTAACGGATCTTGATGAAATTTGGCACAGATGTAGAAAATAGTCTGGAAGAACACATAGGCTTCTTACTACGTTTTTTTTAATTCCACGCGGCCGGAGTCGCGGGCGACAGCCTGTTAATAAATAATTTTCTATTACTTTTCGTAAACATTAACAATATATTATATACCTGCATTAGTAATGTCTGCGCCATTTTCCAAATTTTTCTTGTCGATTCCGGATTCCGATTTTTCGGTCATCGCTTTATCATCAGTGTTGTCTTCACCGGCCTCTGCTTTTTCATCTTCTGCAAAGTATTTACTTTTCAAAATCTTTCTTTTGAATAAATGTCAATAAAAAAATGGCTAATTAGGACAACCTTTCTGCTGGTGCAGCTGGCGGTGTATGCGCTCAGCATGTCGGCGCAGCGTGCGCGTGTCGCGGTGCTGCACGTAGCGGCCGAGGTGGGTGCGCATGCGGCAGTGCCGGCGCAGTGCCTCAGTCTCCTCCGCGCCGCCCGCCTCCCCTCCCGCTCCCCTCGGCAGGTACACGCGGCACAGCTCGCACCACAACACCTGACAATATACCACCGACACTTATTAATATTTTTTAAGTAATATATAAGATTTGGAATTAGAATTCACTTTACCATCTCTAAATCTCATAAAAGAAAGCTTTTCGTGACCTCTAATCGACTTAAATGTTCTGCCAAACCATGGAATGGATCGAAACACGGTTTTCACTATCATGTAGGTTATGGATTCTGGATGGTTTGTGCATTTGTTGAATTAAAGTTAGTATATATGAATAACAGCGTATGTCTAAACTTCTTAAAATGTGTCGTTGCTGTTTAAACCGATATATAAGAGAACTAGCTGTCGCCCGCAACTCCATCCGCGCGGAATTAAAAAAAAACGTATTAAGTAGCCTAAATGTTCCTCGAGACTATTTTCTACATCTATGCTAAATTCCATCCATCCATCTAAACTTTCGAATTTATAATATTATTTATAGTAAGATGGTAGATCTCAAGAAGTTACAATACATACTCGTAATAGCCAGCAATGGCATATCGCATCTTTTACGGTTTTGTTCCAATAACCACGTTTTGTTTTGGAATTTTTGTTACCAGGACAATTTAATATACATTAAAATTGCCTTTACAATAAGTAACCGAAAAATTAGCTCGCGGGCTGACCGCGCCCCTGTTGTGTTAACAAGGTTTTTAGGGGAAGGTATCACTAGGAAGGGTATTATTACTGATATAACAAACAGATCAGATGTATATATATCCTTTGCCACTTAAAAACAGGGGCGGATCATATTCACTTCACTTTAAACTATTCAAGTACATAATATATAGGTACAAGTAAATCGTATTATATTTACGTCAGATCTTTATCATAGTTACAAGATACTTAAATGTATGTCATACCTCGACTTTTTTAATATGTTCACTTCCAATGTTTATTTCTACTTTGGGCTTTTTAGGCGATTCATCTTTCTTCTCGCCACCAGAATCATCATCTTCAACTTCTATAATAATAAATAAATTACATGTAGTTCATATCACTCCATAAAGGCACAAGATATTAAATAAAATTTACCATCCACATCGCCCACAGAGTCAAGGGTCATGAAGTTATCTAAATCAACATCCATGCCTTCATCGCCGCTGGCTTCAGCCTTTGGGCTTACTCGACGTGCGGTCTGATTGGCTTTTCTCTGTAGAAATACAATTAATATTAGAGACATGTTCAATAAATATATACTTTATTTGTTGTTGCAGTTAAATGTTATATAAATAACCTTGAGATGCTCCAGGGAGCAGATATGATGTTCGTAGATCATGGGCGAGCGGAACTTGATGCGACAGATGCGGCAGAACGGCATGAGGAAGCGCCGCATGGCGCGGTGCGTGTCAGTGAGACTGTGAGCGTGGCTGGTGGTGCGGTGGTTGAGGCGACACACCATACAGAAGGTGGTGCGCGCCGCCAGCTCCGCGCCCGCCGACGCCTCCAGCTCGCGCTGCGCCCCGCGCTGAGCCACGCGCATGCGCAGCAGCTGCGCCTTGTGCCGCCGCGCCACGGCGCTCATAGCCGCGCGGTGCTTGTTCGACAGCAAGTGTCTGGCGTAGCCCTATGTCATATTATATATATATTTTTAATGAATAATTTAAAACGAGAATATAAAACTACAGAAATTATTTTATACTTTACTTACGACAAAAGTAGCACATTTTTCTTTACAGTGAACGCAAGAGAGAAGCACATAGGACGCTGTTGAATTATCCGGTTCGCCATCTGAGGCGGCGTCGGGCTCTTTGTCGGTATCTTCTCCGCCTTCGCCGACTTCCCCTTCGGATCCTTCTGCCTCCACCTCATAAATATAAGGATAATTAATTTATAGGTTCATACTTATGATAAAAAATATACATGAAGGAGTATTACCTTGGGAGATTTTATTTTGGCCTCTTTCTTCTCTTCGATTGCTTCTTCTTCCTTCTCATCGGCATCCCAATCCTCTTCAGTCGATGATGCCTCGTCTTTTGATTTAATGGAGCTAAAATAAGTTTAATTATTCAAAATTCTCAAACCATAAATGTAAAATAATTATAAGTACCGATTGGTAAATTAATACCCATGAATATAAAGTCGTATTACTTACTAATGCTCAATTTCGATTAAAATATCGTAGACATATACCTAAATATAGATGTCCAAAGTAATAAAAATTTCGGTACTAAGTATTGGGGCCATTGTACTTTGTATGTAACACAAATTATTACCTGTGCATATTATATAGTGTATTGTGCTACAGTCTCACAAACTGCATCAATTCAAGTTTTTCGTGACATGATTGTCAAAAATAAATGCAATTAGGTCAACTCAGTGTTTCAACTGTGTACTTAATAAAAATAACCAATAATGCAGTTGTTAATACTCTAAAGTAAGACAATACATAAGCAGCTATATAAGTTAATAATTCAAGTTTATTAGTTTTAATTTTCCTTTCTGAGCTGCTTTATTGCATTCTGCTTTTTCCATGTTTCAATAAAATACTGCCATTTGTATGCTTATTGTTTTTATAAACATTCTTTTGGTTACGTCTATTAAGAACGAAGACCTGTTTCATTCCCAGTTGTGATTGTCCGCCTTTGCCAATAGTTAATATTCATTTTAACACCAGCCATTTTCGTTAACATACTTTCTAATGTATTTAGAGTTGGAAGAAGATTTAATTTAAAACTGATTTTATTCATACAAGTAATGACAATTGTGTTTATTTTGTACTGTCTTTCTCATTTTATATTATTGGGTATATATAAAAATTCAGTTCAGACTCTCACTTGCATTACATTTGAAGGAAGTAACTGTGTAAAGTAAACTTATTTTCCTCATGATTTTTGATCGACTAACTTACTCTTTTACATCAATATCTTATTTCCTGATTTCTACAATATGAACTCTATTTTTATATATTCATATAGTTTTGGTAGAAATTTTCTATACATTTAGGAATAAAAATAATTTCAAAGCTCTTCAATACGGCAAAATTATTTCTCCAATATCAATTGTCCGAAACACGCTAAGCTAAGTGTAAACATGGTTCAATAGACTCAATTACCTTCGGCTCTTGATAGATCTGAATGCGCGGGTGTAACCGAGCGAGCGTTCGCCGAAGCGCCTAGAGGTAAAGGAACCGCGAGAGCGCGGCGCGCCGCGGTAGGAGGCGCGCGAGCGCAGCATCCGGCCGCGGTAGGAGCGGCGTGGTGCGCGCGGCCGAACGCTCATGCGCGCCGGCTCGCGCGGCGGGCCCATGCCGCTCGGCTTGCGGTACCCATCTCGGGTCGGCGACCGCCTTCTGTCCTCGCCGCCGAATGACCTTCTCTCGCCGCTGTAACTATCTTGTCTACCGCCGTAAGATCCGCCATAGTGCCCGCCGCCATCATGGCTACGTCTATCGCTCGTCGAGCCCTGGACATAAGTCTCTTTGGTTCTTCTATCATGTTTTACAAACCAAAGTGCACAAAAACAAGATTAAAGATAGCAAACACACTTTCTCGTTAATTATACCAAGCCTTAATTATATTTGCAAATCCGATGGCTGTTGGGTTGTTCAAAGCTGAAGTGATTCAGTACCATCTTATACTAATAGATAAAAATTGTTCTTGGCTGAATATTTTACTTATGTGACCAGGGTTCAACTTTCTCCGGGAAAGCTCTAAAGAAAATCACCAATATATTTGGCAGAAATTGTATTTTTTTTTCTGCAAATTATCAAACATCTTCTGCAACAGAATGCTAGTAACTGTGATCCTTTGTAGTTGTACATATTAAGGCCTTATTGAATTATTTTTCATACTATTTATATCTATCTATGCTATTGTCGCTCATTTCATGGAGAACTGTATTCATCTCAAAATCAATTCAATATCACAACATGATATTGTTTTTATTTTATTATTGTATTGTTCATTCTGTAAAGTAGTCAAGTATCATGGCAAATTATCATGACAAACCTTTAAAATTTCTCTTAATTCATAATGCAGTGTCAATACTGAGAGTATGACTATTCAAAGTTTTCATAAATTGAACAATTCTATGGTCCCATCTAGTGATGTTTACAGGTAAATAGATTCACTACAAAATTTACCTGTCATGTAATTTACATACCTCCATCCTCATTCTTTTTCGATCTGGTGAACCTGATCTCCCATAGTCACGATTTGTGTAGCTTGCAGAGGCTTCCTTTGGTAAATATTTTACAGATTAAAATATTGACAATTTGATATAAACATTTATTATTCTGAAAAGCTATCTTACCGATCTATAAGGTTTTTTATATGAATCATCAATTCTATCTCGGCCAGTAGAATATCTAGTAGAGTTGCTATTGTTATAGCGGTTATCATTATTATATGAGGAGTAACCACCTCGACCCCCTCGCCCGCCCTCGTATGAGCCTCTGCTGCTACTGCCACGGTAACCTCCTCTGTATCCACTGCCCCGATTGTTGTAGCTACCTCTACCACTATAACCACCATATATTCTCCCACGTGAAGACATTTTCACTAAAAATATACATATATAAAGGATAACTGTAATTAAATGTCTTATAGTTAAGATTTTGTTGCATGCTATAATAGCCTCCACTAGTGCTATTTCAATCTTTAAAAAATTGCTTCACAAAGAACTTTGCAGAGTCTACTATCTTTTTACTAATACATGAAGCGAAGGCTTTGTTTCACTTTTTAAGGAAATTGCTTGAATAAATGAATATGAAATTTGACAGTGATAGACACCAGCAACTACAAAAATATCTTTTGCACCAATGGCCAGAACACCGTGAAGTGGAAGCAATTCCACGTCTCATGTGATGCTTGTAGTGCTGGATAATGAATCGATAATAATTACACTATAATATATATTTTTTTCATTTAAAAAAAACTACAAATTGCAGTCTGAGTTCCACAACTAGTGCAATAATTATAATGAAAAGGTTAATAATTTTTTAACATACTTAAAAGATGATCAAAAAGAGGTTAGGAATCATTATACTAACATCTACTAAGTACAGCAATTACGAAGATTAGCTGTCCTCGTCAAAGTCTATTTTAGTTTTAGTTGCGGTAACTAGGTACCTACCAAATATGAAAGTTTAATTTGATGTGATAAAATATTATCACCCCAAGCTTCAGCAAATGGAACAGTCCTTAATTTATTATCAGGCCACAAAAACTTTAGACTTGTTTCTTTTTCTGTTAATCTATAATTATAACTACTTTTGGATTAAAATTACTTAACAATAACTTTAAAATAATAACATTAAAGGGTTTTTCTGCTAAATCTAGTGCCAAGCCGGTGAAATTAAGATGGCGTCGTGCATTTTTTACCTTACGTGGAAAAAAACTTTATATGTGATAAGGATCTAATGTAATCATAATCATAATTTAAAATTTATACTCACGGTTTCTTGTTAAACTGAAAATACGAGAAAGCCTAATTTAATTTTTTTAAGTAAACTTATTAAAACAAATCACTTATAGTAAAACGTCGCTTTTGGACGCATAACGCATTGACCAAAGAGTATAGAATTGCATTGACAAGTATTTAAATGGGGTGGAAGGGGAGGTCAGGGTTGCCAGTATCCAGCAAAGACCATAAAGAAAAGTTGCCAGCAGGTTGCCAAGCTCCAAGTTCTTTCCGTCGCAATTTTAAACACAAAATAATTGTTATTTAAAAAAGTAATGAAGTAAGTATTTAGTTAGACATGTCGGGCCTTATCATGAAAAACTTAGACAGTGTTTCAAATACAATTTAGCTTAAACATAAGTCAAATCCTTTTATACCCTAATACTAGCGCCTTGCGAAATGCGATCTTTACCAATAAATATTTGTAGAGAAACGTATCTCATATCACCACGTTGACGTATAATAACAATCAGCGGCGGTCAAAGGAGGTCAGCGGAAGTCAAAGGATTTAGCACTTAATTTTGTTATTTTTAACTTGAGAGTTGTAAGAAATACAACTTATTTTTTCTAAAAATCTAATATATAAAATTCTCGTGTCACAGTTTTCGTCACCGTACTCCTCCGAAACGGCTTGACCGATTCTCATGAAATTTTGTGAGCACATTGAGTAGGTCTGAGAATCAGCGGACGGAGTCGCGGGCGACAGCTAGTAAATAAATAAAAATAACAAAACTCAATTATCTAAAACTGTAACTGTGTATTTTTAATGTCTATGTCTATATATGATTTTATACATATAGATACATATTTTTGATTCAAGTCATTGTTATCTTCTATTTCTTGCTTTTTTTCCAGAGAATATTTCATTTTTGTATTCCACTAGATTTGCCCATGAATCCTGAAATTTTTAAATTAAAAAATTACATGTATAATATCATCATCGAGCAATGGCAAATAGTATCCTTACCTTTCTTGCTTCACGCCATTCAAGATTTCGAAGTCGTGCTAAACCTTTAAAATTTCTGTCAAGTATTTTCAAAAATTCTGCTCTTGTTATTTTTCCCGCTTCAGCAGTTCCATTGTTAGCATTAGGCTTTGATTTATCCTGGAATTAAATTAGTTAAGGTTTTTGCATCAAAAACCGTTCACACCTATACATATTTTAGGTACCGCGTATAAAAATTAAGACGGGATATTTTCTAACTCAATCACCAAACACAGAAAATCGAAAACTGACATCGTATCTTATTAAAAAAGCGAAGACGAACGTCCAATGTAGATCGGCAATGTGCTGCAAGTTTAGAACGCATTGACATAACATAGTGAAGATGATCTCCTTCGCCTTTCACATCCTTTATTTTGAATTCAGCTGTCTTGTAGGTACTTACATCATTATCAGCAAATTGATCGTTGACTAATCCCGAAATTTGATTGTACGCACTTTTGGTATCATTGATTTGCTGAAACATTAATTTTAGTATGAATTTATATAATTTTTTAGCAGCAGAGACCACAGTATCAGTAGCTTTACAACTTATTACGGCTGACTACCACGAACTCAGACAAGAAGATTTTTAGGCGAAGTAACTAAAAGGTAATCTGCATTTCGTCTGCTAAGTGGCATGCCCCAGATCAATTTACTTAATCTTCACCTTTCCATCCTTTCATGAGTGGATACGGAAGTATTTTCCAAGAATTGGAGGGATAGAGAAAATATAGTTTTGCCTGTCTTTCATCTCTTCTGTCCATCAAAGGTAGACCGAAGACAAAGGCATTTTTTCAAGCTCAAATGCTTAATGGGGATGCCTAAGCTTATCGGTCACCAGGTGAACCAGTTGGTCCAGCGAAAGTGCGAACTTTCTTTGAGAAAAAAATAGTGAAAATG
This sequence comes from Papilio machaon, assembly GCF_912999745.1. NCBI lineage: Eukaryota > Metazoa > Arthropoda > Insecta > Lepidoptera > Papilionidae > Papilio > Papilio machaon. The sequence goes on from NC_059987.1 coordinate 5,302,558, forward strand.
TCAGTTAAAATATTTAAAAAATTGTTACGTTTTATCGTCGCTATAGTATGTGTAATTTTATTTACCTCCAAAATAAGATTGAAAATTGTACCAAAAAATCCTCGTTGTGGAGTAGATGCTACATTTTTTCCAGCCTTCAATGTAACATATCTTAAAGCACGATCTTTGCTTATTGAAGCGTCGGCTGTTGGCTGAAAACATAGATAATCATGAAATATACAGCAACAGCATTTATGTACTAGCGTATGTCATAGCAGTATGAATAAGTTAGATTTGCAGTGAAATGTTTTTGAATATAACAACTTTTCTAATTTTTACGAAAAATATCGTTTAGTTTTGTAGCTGTCTTATGAAATTAAAAAAAAAAATCAAAAGCTGTGTTTTAGTTGTAGCGTCAGTAGTATCAAGTAATTTAACAATATTACACAATTTGTATAACGATTATGTGTAGTAGGAAGTCATTTTGTGGTGCGCTGCGCTTACGTGTGCATTATGTACTAAAGATCTACTAACTGGTTGTGCGGCGGCCTGGAGTGCTGCCGCAGAGATCACAATGGCGCCAACGACAAATATATACAACTTTTGCGACATAACTTTGCTCACATAGATCTTTTCCTGAATCACAAAGTATTTTATCAAAAACTATGACAAACAATAGTAATACATAATATGTGACATATCATTTTAAAGCTTGGTTGTAAACAGTTCAAACTCAGCTACTGTTAGAAAATATTTTAAAAACATGTGTCTAGATTTCATTAATAATTGTTTACAAATTAACCAAAATTCAATCCCTAATATATTGTCTACTCACAGTTTACTCAAAGTTAAGCAGACGCGACGGTACTATCTTATTCGTAATTTTTTCAAATAATGAATAAATATAAGCTTTTAAAAACAATGATCGGATTTTACTTTTTACCCTGCAATTTAAAACATAAATAAGCCGTTATTAAAAATTCTTAGAGGAACACTATGCACAATAAATAAAATATTATAGATGTGTAGATTTGGAAGAAGCAGCGGAGATTTTGCAAAACATTTAATAACCAAGGAACACCGGAAGATAATATTAATACAAAACTTCAGAAGTTTTTCATAAAAACATTGTCATTGTAATGTCCTATTGAGTTTTTAATTTAAGTTTTAGTGTAATTCATCATCATCTCACTGTCCTTGTCCCACTTACGTAGGGTCGGAGCACCAGCCAGGTTTCCGTCCTCCATATCAATATATTTACCGTCATTTCAGTTTAATACTTACAATTTTTTTATTACATAATAGTCCCTGCTAATTAACAACAATTTGAAATGCTAGGGACGTCTAAGATTGTCTAAGTTTTTTCTTTAATTGTTTAAAATTATTTCTAATAGGTACATAAAATTAGAATAAAAAACGATTTACATATTTCTTAATGTTAAACATTATAGAAAATGGTATATAAGGCAAATTAAAAACGTAGCTTTGTAGTGTAATTCACTGAATAAAGAGTATGATACATATAGATGACCTACAGCCTACAGCCAGTGGTTACAGACCAAGTTAAAACTTCTCTCATTTCACCCGCAGCCGTAATAAAACTTTTTATATGTTTGGATTATTTCCGGGTGCTGCAGGGATGATGCCTCATTTATGAATATAACACATAAAAGATACAATATACCTATTGTTTGTTGTATGCGTTAGATACTTTTTTTGAAAAGTTAAGCTATGTTTATATATTAAAGTTGATTTTGTAATATTTCATCATAGTAACAAGCAATATTTAAAACGCCAAGCTGCCTGGCACATGTTTACGAGTAATACTTCCTATTGCGACAAGATCTTGCAACAGCTTTAGCAGAGGTCGTAAATGGAAAGGGGCCTGAATATTGTTATGTTATGCTATACACATCTTACATTAAAATTGAGATAAAATTGGAACTTGATTCTATTTCTTAAAGCTAAGCTCATAACGTTGTAAAACGCTTTATGCAGAATGTGTGCAACAAACGTAAGCTTTCATTCCTAATGTATGCTTAAATTTTTACACTTTAATATTCATTCACTCATATACTCATGTGTGACCGGTGTTGTTATTATCGCTGCATAACTGGGATCAATTAGTCCCGAAAACAAATTCGCGCGTTTGTGATTTTAGAAACCATCATGTTAATTTTGACGGATAGTAGTCGAACCCAAACCTACGCGTAATTTACTGACAGACAATTTTTTTTTTAATTGAATTTTCGTTTTAAGCAACTCTATTTTTTCAATAGCTCATACAGACACTAAGTTTCTTAATTGGACAGATTTAATTTAAATGGTATTTTAAGATAACTGTATAAATGTATTAAAATATGGTTTGGCTTTCGAAGTTTACGGGTAAGGAGCACAAACTTTCTTGTATGTTTTTATTTCTAAGCTTGAAACTTGTTTCTACGACGATAAGTCCCAATTTTATCCTATTAAAATTTATTTTTATACTTGTAACAAAGTATTGATAAGGATAAGCGTCAATATAATTCTTTTGATTCGTGAAAACAAAGTTTAAGGTCATCCACCCTTCACTGAATACTACATATGTCACAAAAATACCTCTCCGTAGATGCATTCACTAAATGTTTAAATTATTTGATAAACAAGTTGCTTACAATAAATTGTAAAAATCAAGAGTCATGTACCAAATATAATTTAAGAAACTATCAGTTGTATTGTGGTGGATATGTTTATAAATTTAATAAATAAATAATTGGGTTGATAATTAATATCTGATACCATAAAAAATTAAAACCTTATCACGTACTCCAATTGTTTTTCTTAGCAGGAAGTTACACTTTTTCGTAGCCTTTTTATGTTAGTTATTCTAAGCACCTAAAATAAAATTACACAATCATTTATTTAGACACAAGACACATTGCTTAAGTGAAAAATTAGTTAACCTTGCGCGATGGGACCGAAACAATACATTCTTATGAATATTCAACATACTCAGCCGTGTACATTCACAGCGAGACTACACTTTATTTTTTATACAAAATACATTTCCGTTATTTTGAATATATCATATACGCACTGGTCGATGTTTTAAGTCACAGAGTTGTTAAAGCCGGCGTGTGCAGTGCAAGCAATAGGTTTGACTGCAACGATAACACTGCGAGTTGCTAGTCCGAAGCGCGCTTGCCGCTGCGGCGCCCGGCGGCGGCCCACCGCCAATGCGACCATTAGGGCCAAGGCCGACCAGCTGATTGCGAAGTTTTCGTTATGTCAGCTTGCGTTCTACTTATGCAACGCTTACCAATCCGATGCAGTTAGATGACCCCTTCTGGTATGCCGAAGTGTTCCTATTAATTTAATACCGATTTATTTTAGAACATGTTTAATGACCGATAAGGACTTAAATACAATTTTCTACGCGTGTGTAGGTACTTTTGCTATTTAGTACTCACTAGTAAGACCAACGTAGTACAAGTTATCAACAAAGGTGGGCATTAACTCGTTAATCCGTTAATCGTTAATTAACGAAGTTAACATTTTCCTTAACGGATTAACTTTTAAGTTAAATTCAAAAAGTGTTAACGCTCTTGTTAACTTCCGTTAAATTCTACTTCCGTTAATTTAGACCGTTAATTGTTACAATAGACACTTATTGACGTGTTGTCATTTTATTTAAATTATGCATCAGGGTACATTCGTAAGTTCGGCTATGTTCGGCGACCGTCGGCGAGTCGAATGGTGAACGAGAACGAGAGAGAACGAGAACGAGCGAGTGTGATGAAAAGAGTACCACAGAATCCTTGTTAGAAAATAGTGACGATTTAAACAAACTTACCTCTATCAAATTTTGTGAAGTTTAGGCGCTAGACACCTTCAAAGTTTATTAATTATTTCACATTTACACAAATATCTCGAAAAGTCTTTATTACATTTTATTCACGTTTAAACTGGTTTTCATTTATTTAACATCACTTTTTTTAGAACAAGACTTTGTTATAAAATCAACATAAGGTTCGAAAACACTTTACTCTTAATACAATAATTGTTATACGTGAGACGCAAAATCTATTAAAAAAGATAAACTCTGCGTTGAATTGCAATCAAAATAATCGAGTGTGCATTACTCTTCAACATCGTACCTAAAATACAACTAAACTTTGTTGCAGACAAAAATGTTTATTTTAATGTTGGAGTTTAAAGACAACAAAAAACATAAAAAAAAATAGTTTATGGTTCATTTGAAAAAGCGTACAAATAGGATTTTTTTGTCATTGCGTAGATAAGAAACAATGAAAAATAAATTTAAAAATTCGAAAGACGAAATGTGCACGCAATAAACGTTCCTCAAAAACAAAAGGGATTTAGGTGTTTATTACCGTCGTTTGTTTTTTTGGGGCTTCTTCATATTCTACGAAAAATAATTTTAACAACAACAAAAATATGAACAAAGGATCAAATGGACAGCCGCACAGAGAATGCGATAACGAACTCGATGGATTTATGGCCCCAACCCTTCTAATGGTCGGGGATGCACGTGCGCTGCGCAAAGACAATAGCGAAAATAATTTGTTTGTTTACAAAAAAAGTATACGACAAAACGAGAAAGAATGAGGAAAAAGATAAAATAATTATGTTAGTGAAATAATGTTAAACTGTGTTATACTAAATTTAATATATGAAATGTAGCCACAAGTGACCTTTACAAAAAGACATGGATTTTTTTACGTATATCGAAAGTTTATTTTAAAATTAATCGAATGTCATTGAAAATAATTCAAAACATATTCTTACTAATTAGCTATAACGATTTTATAGGTGATAAGAAAGAGAGAAGACATCACCCGCGATCGGTTGTTTTCGTTATGTCGTGTAACTTATGATCTATACACCGAGAGTAATTTAACTTGATTTAACATATAACAATAGATCAGACGATAGATCATTAGATGATAGAAGTTATCTAAGGCATCTCAGATGTATAGTTTGATGCGTTGAGATGTATCACTGGATTGGTTATATATGTAGTTTATTTATCAATGTTATAATAAGTTTCCTCTGATGTTAGAAGTTTTATTAATAAATCTATCTTAATAAATAAAAAGTACGTAAAAAATGATGTCTGTTCGTGGGCCCTTAGCTAAAATAAAATAAAAAAATATTACCAAATTATACATTAAATTAAATGTTCAGTTGTTGGAGTATGAGCAAATGAATATCCGGGTGCAAATAGTAAGAGATAAATGTAAATACTGCACAAAAGTTTTGATTGTTTTCTTTTGAATATTATCACATGTCTTACTGTTTAATAGAAAATTTATGTTGTCTTTTAGTTAGCTCTCTAATTCCGTGATTTCGGATTGTCGATAAAAAAATTGACTGAAAAAGTCAATTGTCCATAATTGTCAGTGTAGTATATAAGTGTGTGTAACTAGTGCATGCTATGTCATTATTATGGTACAGACAGTACATCGCTCCTATTGTCTAAATTATATTTTAGTATATTATATAACTAAAATATAGATAGGATTAGCGATCGCCCGAGATTTCGTAAGCACAGTAAAAAAAATAGCCTAAGTTCTATTGAAAGTCTCGACAAAATCGGTCCATACGATTCGGAGATTATTCATATGGCCATTTCCCGCTTGCGCCTTATACTCGTAATATAAACAGAAATTAACTTTAACTGTTAACTTTAACTTGCGTTAAATTTTCGTAAATTAAACGCTTTAACGATTAACGAAGTTAAATTTTTATTTAACGAATTAACGATTAACGAAGTTAACTTTTTGATTAACTGTGCCCACCTATGGTTATCAATTAAAATAAGTATTGGGAAAAAATTATTTTCTAATATGGTTAGTTATTTTCATCTTCTCCTCTTAAAGAATTGGATGCAACTGGTATATTAAGTGAATAAGGTGAAGTATATAGACACAAAATAATTGAGAATCGAACACAGATCGTCTCATTACGAGTTAAAAGCTCCTAAATAATAATCATTGCATTCATATTTTTAACATAACTTTTTTTTTTAATTTAGTTTGAAAATGTTTTGGTTAGAGTATCATAAATGTGGTTACGTCACAAACACCAAACGAGGTCATTAATATCTTTCATAGTTCTTGGAAGCTAATTTTAAAATTGAGCTTAATGTAAATTATATGGTATATTTTAATTATTGTTAACGATTTTTTATTCGATGGTTATGTATTTATAAATTGACATATAAATTGAATGCTGATACATTATTAAATTCTATAACATAAGAAATCAATAATTTAGTAAGATCTTATTAAACTTTACACTTAAATTACAACGTACGTTTGAAACATTAATAAAATTTTTTAATTTTTTTTTATTTAACATTAGAGATTATTCAAAATTAACTGATATTTCTTGTAACCATTCCGACTAAAGCCGCTAGGATAAAGTTTAATAGTCTAAAGGCGGGATTTAAACCCACGACCACGAGACTCGCTGTCCGCACCGTCAACCGTTAGGTTATTGGGGTAAGTAAAAGACATGTTGTGTCCATTAAACGCATTAGACAAATATGGCCTTCAAAATCAAAAGTCACGAGGTCGATTTCTAGGCCAACCTAATCGTATCCGTGTACCTATATTTTATTTGCAAAACATTCACGCATTCATATTACTTAATTAATTGCAAGAAGCGTATGAGAGTTCATGAAAAAATTGTATTGCCATTGAAAAGTAAATATACATGTATAGATAAATATTTATTTCTACAATTCAATTTTCTATAGTATAGTTAGACTGATAAGCAATCTGAATCAGAATGGCAAATTAATGCCTTACTGCTGTACTCGGAATTCTAGGTCTAGGGAGTCCCATAGGTTGTTTTTTTTTATTAACAATAGGGCAAACGAGTACTGCGAAGAACAAAGTGATCATCGCCGCCAAAGGACATCTGCAACATGAGAGGATCCGCAGAAATTGGGAATACCACCGGTAACAGACCCTTCACTACCTCTCCCTGTGTGGCTGAAAATTCCGCGAGAACCGCACCGTTCAGGAATGCCCGACGTCGAGGTGGTGCGGATCATACCTGGCTGTCTGTCGTCTGTTAGGGATTAGATTTGCTATGAAAAATCTACATTAGCAGACTGTAACTATAAAACTAATCAGGGAGAGGCAGTTCTAGACTTTCATAGGCCTTTAAAAAGTATATAATGTATTCATTAGAGTTTTCGACTCGAACAACGAGTACATTTTAGTAAGACCGAAGGTCGCAATGCGCCTGATATATTGAGGATGGGTGAGGATGAAAAAAGTATGATTTTTAACAACAATTGTGAAAACAATATATTTCGTTCTACTACAATAATGGTGCAGATTTTTAAGTAAACAACCGCTATAATTGTAGTTTCATCTATGTCACTTAAATATTATAATATTACATAATTGATATAATATGTAAGAATGCAAATAGATAAATGTAATTAACTTTAATTATTTTGATTAAAGTTAATCACAGTTTTCTCATTCATTTCCATCGATTGATGTGACATTTCATTTTATATTCCATCCTAATAATACACGTTTTATGAACAGAAAATCTTTTCTAAAGTTTTGATTAAAAAAGACAAAGACATCGAAACATGTATATATGGTAGAAGGTAAGTTTACGAGGTCACCAGTTCCATCTTCCTGTATTTCTTCCTGAGCGTGGAGACGGGATCCTTGAACAGTATGGGGTCGAGGCGCAGCACGGAGCGCAGCAGCGGCATGTAGCCCCACGCCGTCGCGAATGTGTTCAGACACGACTGTCGCTGCACGAAGTGCTCCGGGTCGCTCCACGATGACCTGCTATACATTCTTAGTCAGTTCTTAACTGGATCTCAAAGTGCAAATTAAGTAAGAGTAGTAAATCTATGCAAATGATCACCCTTAGTAACCAACTAAAGACTAATTGAGACTGACTGCTTAGTTAAGTATACTATAAGCGATGTTTTCTTTAACTTATATTTCGTACACTGCATTTTGGATTAACTTTCATGATTTATTATCGACTAGCTGTCGTCCGCGACTCTGTCCGCACGGAATTTAAAAAAAAAACTTATTAAGTAGCCTATGTGTTCTTCCAGACAACATTCTACATATATGCCAAATTTCATAGAGATCCGTTGAGCCGTTCTTCAAAAAATATCCACCCATCCATCTAAACATGCACATTTATAATATTAGTATGATATAAATCGAGTCCAGACACGTTACGGCTATTAAGGTTTAGATTACGAAACAGAAGGAAGTCCAAGTATTTGAATGGCAATATAACTCGAACTTGAAAGAAGTTGTGGCGGTACACTATTGTACTTGTGGTCTCACTTTAGTTGTATTAAGATTTATTAGTGGTCTTAATTATATTTGTGTGTAGGAGTGTTGTAGGTTTATATTAACCTGTATTTATGGTGCGGAGGCTTGTAACGTCGCCGCTGCGCCAGCTTGAGCGGCGGGCGGCGCGTGAGATGCGCGACGAGGCAATTGAGCAAGATGTCCTCGCAGTTGCGCGCGCGCCGCACGGCCAGGCGCAGCGCGGGCGCGCCGGCGCCGTACAGCGCGAGCGCCGCGCGGTGCACCAGCGCTGCTCCCGGCAGCACCATGGAATACGCACCGCCCCATCTACTGCTATATCCCCATGCGTCCTAACATTATGAAATAAAATATCTATTTTAAATTGAAGGTGGCAATCGGTATATCTATAATAGCAAATTGACCTCTGTCCAAAGATATGTATAACAAGCAATAGTTGCATCTGCAGAACACAAAAAAAGTATTTTTTTCTAAATATCCCCTCCCCCGCACATCCATACCCTCAATAATTTACTTATACAAAATGGCTGGAAAAGAGAGGAGAATGAATTGGGCACATTTTAGTTAGAGCAAAGCATTTTGATATCGATTTTGGCGCGTATACTTTTTATGCAATATATCTATCTATACAAATAATAAAATTAGAGTGTCTGTATGTAGTATCTAAAAAAATAATCATATTTCGCGAACATGTCTGTCCGCAAGTCTCCGTTTGTTCCTGGTGATTGTTACTGGAAGGTAGGTTACTTTTTATTTAATTCCTCGTCGACGAACTCTCACTAGTCGGTCATATAACAGTAAATAGGATACCTTGGCCTCATCCCAGTAATGACTTCTAGCTGGGTAGCCCACGATGCGCTCTGGGAAGTGCTGCCACACGCGGAAGGCGAAGTCCAACTCCTCTGCCAACAGCGGCGCGTCTCCGTCTAAGGAGAACACCGCTGCCGTGGGGACGGCCCACAGCGGCTGCCATCTCGCTGATACACCTTCACTGAATCATTCACATTTTTTATTTAAGATTATTATTTTAGATTCAATTGTCTAATTTAATGTATCTAATATCAAATATAAGCTTTTGTCGAAATCAGTCAAAAAGTGCAAATGGTCCAATTTAACAGTAAGTAATTTTCAATATGTTCTTTGCTACGATTTCTCAGTGGAATGCGTCTGAAAGATACAAAGATTTAATTTACCCGGGGTAATGAGTGGTGGCATCGATAACAACCACGGGTAGCGGCTCACGGTCATCGCCCGCCATGCGCGCTAGCGACTTGAGTGTCGGGGCCGCGCGTTCACTGTCCCACACTAACACTACCTGTTCATTAATTGAAAGGAAAATTTACTATTATCACAACGCGGTGAAAATTTTTGTAATTTTTATTGTCACTATCACATCGTTCGAATTATCATTAAATTACCTTTTCGCAGTATTCACTGCTAGCTATGTTTGCAAGTAGTTTATGTAAGGCGGGGGATGTTGCTTGGACGTACAACAGGGCGGTGTAAGTGTCTCCGGGCGTTGGGGGCGGTGCTATGGATGGTACGGACGGCACGGGCAGAGGGATGGGTGGAGGCGAGGGCGCGGGGGGAGCCACCGGTACTGCTACGCCCATCGGGTAATGTGCCCGGGAGTCCCCGTATGTAGCTAAAGTGCCCAGAGCGCCGGGTGACGCATTCCAGATAAGTGCCTCGCGTTGTTTCGACGACCGATGCGCTAAAATTCGCTCAAATAACAGCTGTAGCAAAAAAAAATGTTTCACATCATTATTCAAAATAATTCCCATCTTCAAATATGAATTTTTTTGTTGTGTCTTGACTGAGTGAGCATCTTCATATGTCTTGCCATTTTTTCAGAGCGAAGCAGACCCGTTCTTAGCATAGGCAAGACACTGCTTGAGTCGCGAACTAACTACCGTGCATTACCGCATGGCTACTTTGCTGTGGTTATTTAAGTCAGGACATAATAGACCGTAGTCATAGCAGAATAGACACAAAGTTTATAAGAATATATATGTAAAATACCTCTACTGTCGTAAAAACTATTTTCTCAATAGAAGAAAAGTACTGTTGCCATAATAATTGCGTTTGTTGTCGCAAAGCAAGTATACGCTCAGGAGGAACTGAACGTACAAGCTCTGGCACCTGAAATGAACAATTTAATTTTATGCATGTTTCAAATTATGTAATGTTATAAAATTAACAATTTACAATGTTTTAGATATATGTTTTGCAATTCAAGACGTCCCGACCTGAAGCAAAAGACGCTCATCAGCCCATATTACAGCGCGACGCCAGTCAATACGTTCATCAAACGGTAACCTCCAACCATTACTTAATAAAACAGGAACACAGCCAGCAGCCAGCGCCTCTAAGAATCGGTAAGACCCGAGGCGCCGCCCTCTAGCGACTAAGCAGAACGTTGAGTTTGCTAACAACTGTTCATAATCAAACCTGAAAAAAATTATAAACATGTTATATTTTAATATATTGTTAAACAGAAAATAGAGAAAATTCTAATTGAGAATTTTAAGTGATATTGTTCACCATTTTGATGAGAGAAATGGTAATAATAGTGAACTGTTATTGATTCAATTGTTGTGTTTAAAGACTTAATTTATCCTTACTTATCATATTCTCTATTGTCTTCATCACACCTCTCATCCCTCAGGTCCTTCCAGGACTTTCCATGTCGACATGTTGTTACCAATATGAGGTTGTTACCATCATGTAGATGCCATAATGAGTTCCTTGTCTCACTCCCAATACCATGCACATATCGTTTTCCTTTAAATGCTAATAAATGTCTTTTTGGTGCTGGAAAAGGATTAGCAGTGGCAGCAGGTGCAGCACCTCCTCTCTCAGGGTGCTCTTTATGAAACAAAGGCAATGATATGTCAAAGCCATCGCGGAAAATAGTTTCCGAGGCACTTGCTCTTGCTAAAATTGCTTCACCTGGGTCAAAACCTAATGCATTCTCAGCATAATCAGGCCAGGTGCCAGCATATAAATTGAATATAATATGATTACGACCATTCTTCCAATGAGGCAACCTTGATAACCTTTGAGCTACATCAGGTATATGTTCTGGTGACAAAGGATCAGCATCCAAAGTATCCACAGCTGGTAAAAACAAACATGCCTCATTTGGGTCTCGTGTGGCATATCTCGATTCTCTTAAGACGGATAATACTTTACGATAAGTAGCACTGACTGGGCCATCAGTGGGATAAACATAAACTTTAGGCTCATCACCACATTTTGAAAAATCAAAGCATGTCTCCATACGACATGATTTTACTGTAGCATGCGGGCTCCTTTTTTGTCTAGAAGGGGCCTCGTATAATTCTTCTAGTGTTGCAAATGAAGGCAGTTGTTCACGGCGAATCTTTTGCGCCAATTCAGTTTTTAAGCGAAATCCACTCAAGTAACCATAAATAAGTAAGCTACATGAAAATAAAAGTAAAATATATCGCTTCTTAGCCTGCATAGCGAATTTTAAAGTGATTTCATTAAATCTTTTCTGCCTTAACATTTTCCCATTTTTTCTATAATAAAAGTATATGTTTTTAGAAGCATATTTTATGTTTTAAATTATACATAACAATAAGCAGATCACGATGGATTACATAATTGGAATGTTACAATTCTATACTGTGTATAAATGTACTGATATTATTATATTACACATATATTTTTTTTGTTAATTAATGTTTATTTATTTTTAATCCTATAAATTCCTATGTCTCATCAAGTGTCAAATTGTAAAATGTCAATGTCAATTTTAAATCAATAACATCAGCAGATTATAGAGCAGGGAAGTTTTAGATTATGGAAATATGAAAGGAAGCTAATACATAACATCATAACTTTGAATTTTAAAATCAATTATAGAGACTGAGATAAGCAAGCAGGTCCTCAATTATATTTTAATGGCCATAGATTCTCTGAAGACATTAGGAGCTATTCAATATCCTATCCTATCTAGTAGGTAGCATTAGACATAGACAGTGTAAAATAATCATAAACCAACTTCTAGTGATTCTACTAACATACTCTTTGGTTTTTATTGTCCAGTCCAGCTGTTAATGTGTATTGATCTGAATGCTGTCAGTTTTTGAAGAAAATGAAGAAATTAAATATAATATTCGTTTCGAATTCGATGAGTGATCTATTTTTATCCATAATTAAGTAGGCTTGTACTTTTTGGAATTGTCCCAAAGATTTATAATTTCAATTCTAACTATAGCTAAGATTTTAATTTTGTAGGTTAACTTATTAGATTGTAATATACTTTTTTAAATATTAGAACTAGCAGTGAACCTTAAAATACTCCTTAAATCGAATTATACTAAAATGGAGACTGTTGACCGTATTCCTCGATCACCATTACATTTATATATTCATTTATATTGTAATAAACGACAATTGTTGGACAAAAATATTAAAAAGGTATGTTTTATATATAATTCCTAAATGCATTGAAACCCGTTAACGATTAATTTTCTTAAACTTGATTCTAGAATCATAAACTTTTAAAAGAGGCAACCCAATCTTGGCTTTCCCTTAATGATGATGAGAAACAGGTATTCATTTCAAAACATGATGAAGTAATAGCAGAACATAAGCAAAAAATCGCAGCTTCCCTTAAAAATGTAAAGCCTTATCTAAGAAATAAGAGTCAAAATCGGTAAGTTCCATTTTTACTAGTACCTATTTTATAGTTTTCCATATTTTATAGCATAGAATAAAATTATAATTATATGAAAGAATTAGTGTGTAGCATTCTATATATAAGGTCACACTCTTTATGCATTTTTTTTATAGTTCCAGACCTGAAAACAGCAAAAATAGTTACATTCTGGGACCAAATCAGATTGAAATAAATTTAAATGAAAGCTTACAGGAAAATATACCACAAAATATCAGTACTATTACGTGGCGTACTTGTGGCGATATGGATGATAAAAAAATGTAAGTAATACCTTAAATTAAACACTTCATATTTTGGTATTCTGTTAATTTCTTCTTCAAAAAATACTTTTTTTAAATTTTACTCTTTTGGTAAAAAATTGTAATTTTTGAGTTTATCCAAAACAATCGAAGCTCTTTCCTTTGTAATATTTTCACAGGTAAAATTTTATAAAAACAAAAATTTCTTGAAGGTCAGATATCACTTTCTCAGTAAATCAACAAATTCCAAGTGATATAAATGAAAAGAGTAATATAACTCAAGATCAACTGTTCATGCGAGAAAAACTGCCTGAACCAATTCCACCAAGTGTAATGTAAGTATTACTGTGATGATTTTCATCAATCCAAAAACATACCAATATCTTTAATGCTAGGTGTATCAACTTGCTTTAACTTGGTACATATATTTTGATTATTATTATTATTATCATCATTGCATCACTGCCTCTCACTGTAGAGCTGTTTTAATAAAAAAAAATCATAATTTTGGACAAAATATTGTTTTTTAAATTGCTTTAACATAAAATATATTTTATTCATGTTTGTTAAAAACAGTGTTGTAAATTTTACAAGATTTAAAAATTATTAATTTCAGGTCTGGCAAAGAACTTTTTTTATTTTTGGGCACTGAAGCAGAAAATTGTACAAATTGGGAATCTTTACCAGATTATAAGAAGAGATACTATCAGAGAGCTGTCCTTGCTATAAAAAGAAATTACATAAGATCTTACAGAGCATTTTTGGAAAGCTTGGAGCTTAAGGAGCTGTATAAATTTTATATCAGGAATAAAGAAATTGAATGAGAACTGTTTTAAATAGTGTTTTTCTACTGTGTGTACATTAATTGTTCATATTTCAGGCAAAATATACAAAAAAAAGTAAATCAATAATTTAATCATCCATAATAAATATCCTTCTACCTGTCCACACAATTGCTACAGATTATGCAAGACTTTTTCATAATATTCCAGAATAATTGGTTACACAAAGTTGTTCACCTTTATCACACAAAAGTAAATGTCAAAGAGAATGGCATTCACTTGGAGGTCACCACCACTTTGTTAACATGTTTGCTTTAACCTTTAACACTTTGAAATTAATACCTAGATAGCATAGTTCTTTATTTGTGCAATGTGAAGATTAGGAGTAGTAGTTATTATAGGGTGTATAGAACCAGAGTAGTGGTCAACTATAAGAATAGGCATTATATAACATAACCATTAATTAACAAGACATACTAAATGGTTAAATAATGTTAGTGTATATCATACATATTTGTATATGTATATATATTATTGTACTCTTTGGTGTATATACATGCATATAACAAGGTTTACTTTCATAAGTAGATGACTTTTGGCAGATAAATATGAGTCACAATTTATGAATTATGCTCAAATATAATACATAATAATAAACCAGAAAGATTATAAATTAAATTTATTGCACAATAATAAACAATACTGAAAGTGACAAGCAATATTTTAAATCATTTACATTTCTTATGCATACTACGATCACAAATCTAATTATATGTTAAACAGATCTACTTTAAGAATAATTGAAGTGATTAATGAGTTTTTTAATAGAATTTTAAGTTGGAAAGTTTATTTTCCACAAAGAAGTCCAATAGCCATGCCAGCAACAAAAGATGTTAAAAATATGTGTGTTTCAGTTGCTTTGTAGTGATCATCGCCAGTGAAATTGTTAAACCATTTCTTTGCCTTTTTCTCTTTTTTCTTTAACAAATCTTCAGCTTTGTCAATTTTGCGATCCACAAATCTCTCTACCTGTAATTGGATTATTTAAATTTTAAAATTGAATGCAATTTTCCCAATAAACTCAATAATACTCTCAATAAAACTTTTTTTAGATTTCTTAAACCTTAACAATTTGTTAAAAAAGCAGCACTTTATATCAAAATATATTTCACTGAAAAGTTAAATGAGATTTTGGCTTGACCGGCTTAATAAAATTATAAACTCACTGTCAAATTAATAATAAATTTTAAATTTCATGAAGATGCTATTCCAAAAAAGAATCCACCAGTAAAGCCAGCTGAATAATACGAATTATCTTTGACAAATGTTAACACCTGCAACAAAAAAAACTTTTGCAAAAAATATCAATTTATAAAGAAATCACTGTTCTGTTCTAACCTTGAGATTAGGCTGTTATAAAGGAATTTTATTGAAACCGGCCAAGGCATTTACTAAAAAATAAAGAAATATAATTATTATCTTTTGCCTTACTTTTTCGAACCAATCTGGAGATTTTCCTGTAGCTTCTTTCTCTATTTTGTCGCTGATTTTGTCAACTTTCTTATTGATTTTATCCCAGTTGATATCAACGTAGCCTTTTTGGCTGGCAATATGCAACAGTATAACACCTCCACCAATTCCAACAGCAGCAAATTTACCAATTTTCATTGTTATAAAACCAGTAATCCTAAAAATACGATTGCGGCATTAGTCAATGCATTGTGTGTAAGCGAGAAAAGTTGTATAGATAAAAATCATATACACATACCATCCCGACGCAGTTCCCAAAATAAGTTGTTTTGTTGCAGAAGTTTTTCCAATATCTCCTATAGCTTTTTCGATAAAATTTTTTGCGTCATCGACGATTTTTTTCGCTTCTTCAGAAGCATCTTCTGTTTTTGGTTTAGCCATCTCCAAGTTTGCTTCTATAAATTGGTGCAATCAGGCAACTAAGGCCTACTATCTTATTATAGTTTAACTTCAACCTATCTTTTAGCGTTTAACTTTTTCGATGAAATAGCGCAATTACATCGAATGAAGCAGAACAATGCAATACAATACAAATAAAATAAGAGATAAATTTGGTGTGTGATTCATCGTCTATGGTTTGACGTAATTATAGAATTTAGATAGCAAAGAGTGTATACTCTTTTACAAGCAGATACCATAAATGAGATAGTTGACAGTACTGATCTTTATAAATGGATAGACGATTTCTTAGAAATAACAGCTTTTGCTTCGTTCTGTTTTAACGCTCCTGTAGTAACACGATAGATTATTGTATTTGTAATATATATCGAATCCACACCACCGCTACAAACCACGACTACAGCGTCAAAATGATGATAATTGAATAGGCACAAAATACAACGTCTTGTAGCCATTCCATTCATAAAGGTCGTTGCTTGACAGTAATCGTCAGTGAGTGACAACACTGACATTTGCTTTTTCTGTCACTGTCGTTGAATATTGATATATTTTTTGTAATATAAGTTTTACCATTTGGTAACATGCAAAATAAGTATAACTATTACGTTAATACTTATTCATACTTAGGTTTAGAATGCGTTAAATTTAGCTTAAACCTTTACAATGCTCAAATGTAAATATCTCTAAGACGTCTTCGATGACTTTTCCATATAAGATGAGGATTCCAGGATGTGTATTAAATCTTCGGCGTGGATCATTTAAAATTTTTAAAAGATTCAATGGTGGTCTTGGCCTATGGGTACGGATAAATAAGCACATACTTACTTCTATAGCTTCCATAAAAAAAATTAAAAATTACCTGTACATTATGCTATATAAACATAGATTTGCAAGTCCACCTCATAGTTCATTTATCCTTAAATAATTTGTTTCTGTAATTTTATTGCAGAATGAAGATATCTCAACAGAGATTAAGTTAAAAATAGAAAAGCATTGGTGTAAAAATGTACAACGTAAAAATAGTAAGGTTAATGACACACCATACTATGTGCTGCCAATGTTTCCATATCCGTCTGGGAATTTGCACATGGGACATGTTCGAGTATATTCTATATCGGATACGATTGCAAAGTTTCATCAAATGAATGGAAAAAATGTTTTACATCCAATAGGCTGGGATGCATTTGGTTTACCTGCCGAAAATGCAGCCTTAGAGCGTAACATTCCTCCACAGAACTGGACAAAGACTAATATTTCTACAATGAAAGAACAACTTTTTGATTTAGGCTTTAACTTTGATTGGGACAAGGAAATAAATACATGTGACCCCAGTTATTACAAATGGACACAATATATATTTCTTAAATTATTTGAAAATGGTTTAGCTTACCAAAGTAAGGTAAGTTTACCAATTTCCAATTTTCTTTTGTTTTATAATATTCATTTACATCTTGTTGTGACCTACATATACACATTTATTTAGATCACTAACCTTCCTAATAAAGGTCAGAAACAAGTGCTTTTAACTTTTGGACAGTATTCATTAAGATGCTCAATAAATGCAAATAAATTGCAGGCAAAGGTGAACTGGGATCCGGTAGACAAAACAGTGTTAGCAGATGAACAAGTTGACGATAATGGCTGCTCATGGAGATCAGGTGCTAAAGTTGAAAAAAAGGTTCTAACTCAATGGTTTATCAGGACAACAAAATATGCTAAACAGTTATATGATGGTCTGAATAGTAAAAATTTAGAGAACTGGAAGGATATCATCAACCTTCAAAAACATTGGATTGGAGAATGCAATGGGATTTCAGTCACATTTCAGGTCAAAGTAGGCGATATTGTTAAATCTTTTGATGTGTGGACCTCTGAACCATACAAGCTCATACATGGGGAATTCTTAACTATGCAAAAAGATAATATAATTCTAGATGAATACCTAAAAGACAAAAGTTTAAGTACAAAATGTATTAATCCAATAACAAATTGTGAAATACCAATATATATTACAGACAATGTCAATTATCCTGAGGGACAGGAAGTATATCTTGCATGTCCTTCTGTAGATGTTGAAGATAGAAAAATATCTCAAGATCTTGGAATTTCTTTTGAACAAGCAACTGGAAACATAAATATAGACAATGAAAACCAAAAAGCAATAGATATAGCTTTAAGTCTAAATGTTGGAGGACATTTTGTTAGTTCCAAGCTTAAAGATTGGTTGATATCTAGACAAAGGTTTTGGGGCACACCCATACCAATTATTTATTGTTCCGAATGTGGAATAGTTCCTGTACCCTACGATGATCTCCCTATAACATTACCTGACATTGAATCTCTTGAATTTGGGCCCCCATCATTAAAAAATATGAAGGATTGGATGACATGTAAATGTCCCAAATGCTCAGGTACTGCAACAAGGGAAACAGACACAATGGATACATTTGTCGATTCTTCTTGGTACTTTTATCGTTTTTTGGATCATGACAACACAACTATGCCATTCAGTAAAGAAAAAATTAAAGATTTTACCCCTGTTCATTGTTACATTGGTGGTAAAGAACATGCAGTTTTGCACTTATATTATGCTCGGTTTATGAGTTATTTTCTACATTCTCTTGGATGGACTATGGAGCCAGAGCCTTTCAAGAAACTTTTAGTTCAAGGTATGGTTATGGGACAAAGTTACAAAATTAAAGCATCTGGAAAGTATATACCCCCAGAGGATGTTGAAAAAGTAGGTAAAGAATACAAAGAAAAAAGCACTGGTGAACCTGTTTTAGTTCAGTGGGAAAAAATGAGTAAATCTAAATATAATGGTGAAAATCCAAAAAGGTTGTTGACCAGCTATGGGTGTGACACAACACGACTACTAATGCTGGCTGATGTGCCCCCTGCTACAAGTAGACGTTGGTCTGATGCGAGTTAGTATGTTTTTTGTTGATCTAGATACAATCTTCAAATGAATGTATTCATGGCCATTAAGGTTGCTATGTGTAAAAGTGGATTTATAAATCTATAATCTACTTTAAGTAATGTAACTAACATGCTTTATTGTAGCTCTTCCAGGTGTATTAAACTGGCAACACCGCTTGTGGATAACTATTCGGGATTTTATGAAGCACAGAAATAATCCAGATCTCATTAAGGAAAACTATATGTCAAAAGAAATGGAAGATTTGGATACAAAAATTTGGAATGCAAGAAACTATTTCAATGCCACTGCAACATATCATTTTAAATACACCCAAAAACTGAGTGTTGGTATCTCAAGATTACAGAGCTTGACAAATGTATTACGAGTGAGTATAAGATTTTTAAAGATCACTATTTAATAGAACAGTTAATGGGTAAATCTCTCACATTAAATAAGCCAAAATGGCCATTTTGCCATTTTGGCTTATTTAATGTGAGAGACAGTTACAGTTGTTCAGTTAATATAAAAATAATAATAAATTCTTATGGACTCATATTATTTTATATTAATTCATTTTGTAGAATAGTATACCACCAGAAGTGATAGCTAACAGTAAAGAGTATGAACTAGCTCTTGCAGCATTAATTATTATGTTGACACCGGTCACTCCACATTTTTGCTCTGAATTGTGGGCAGGATTTTTATCTACGCCTAATAGAATAAACAATAACTCAGTTATAATAGACTGGCAGAAAAGTGTACTAGAGCAACAGTGGCCGCAGGTGGACAACAATTTTGAACTGTCATTCTTATGCAAGGTATGTATTTAATCATTTATTGAATTTTAGTAGAGCTTTTGCGGTGAATCTCCACAATTTTAACACATGTATTACGACAATTTGGCATCCTTTCCATTCTCTTTAAAAAGAAAGCAGAGATAGCAATAGTGTTCATATACAAATGTCACACCATTTGAAATTCACAGACGATATATTCAATAAATGAATTTAAATAACTTATTTGTATAAACTCTACTATACAATTGATTTAAATTTAATCAAATATAATTAATTTATTAGGTAGATGGAGCTGACAGGTGCGACCTTAAAATAAGGGCGGATGAACTTTCCAAAATCAACCACGAAAGGGCTCTACAAATGATGGTCGAGCAAGAACCTGTTGCTAAAAGAATTGCAAGAGGCATAGTAAATACCAAATATGAACTTTTCCCGAACTGTCGAGCAATATTGTATATTTACACAAACAGAAATGTTCAAAAATCAAAGATTCAAGAAACTTGTTGAAATTATAAAATGTTAGCAAAATAAAACTGTTTTTAATGTTAAAATTATTTGTTTAATTTGCCAAAGTCAGTAACGAATTATTACTCACGCTAATTAAAAATGCTAATGAAAAAAAAATGTCCTGTCTATTACTCCAAAGGAGACTATTTGCTCTTTGATTACATTTTTGTCAACTGTCACTCACGTATGCATTTGTGTGACAGTGACATTTACTCATTCTCATTTACAATTTGTACTGCATTTTTTATTCACTATATACGATTTTATATACACAATCTTAACTAAAATCAAATTGAACTTATATCTACATCCGATGTTGTTCAGTAAACATTTTCTTATATAGTTAAATGTCATGGATAGTAATAAAAAGTGTGTGTTTTAATATTTTCATATATTGTATTCTTTATAGTCCTTATTTAATAAACTTATAATTTACTTTCAGATATGGTCTCATTTTATCAGAAAAATCTAAAAAAATTAAACAACCTACCTTTCAGGCTACTCGTAATGTTTTTGGTAATGACACAGATTCTGACGATGAACCTAAGAAAAAACTAGTTCTTCTAAGACCGAGTGATAACATTAATAGACAGGTATTCATTATTTTAATACATGATTAACTGTTTTACATATTTATATCATAAAAAGCTGATCAAGTTTTAAAACGGTTATATATCATGCATAACATCTACTTTAATTGACTTAAACAATAAATAATATTGAAAGTAATATTTCTGTTCTCACAAGAATCAATGTACATCCAACAATTAATTTTACAATAAGTTAATGTGTTTTTTCTAATAACATATAAATGGTCTCAATATGATGTAAGTGACCAATGTTGCACTTATAGAAAATTTTATGTATGACAAGTGCATTGCTTGGTGTGCAATAAATTATAGAAAAAGATAGAACCAATAAGACATCCATTTTCTAAGTTTATTTTAGTGGAGATGGCCTATTAATGTTATTTTTTGACATAGTACATAAGGTATAAGGTCCCTTTATTTATACATTAACTGAGCATAGTAAAGAACAAATATAATAATAAATTTTGCTAGTAAGGTTAATAAATTATTTTAATCTTTCAGAGTAAAATATCACAAGAAAAGGCTATAAATGAGGATCCTACTGTGTACCAGTATGATGAAATATATGACTCTATGATAAGTAAAAAGGAGGAGAAAAAAGAAAAGAGTAAAGAACAAAAGAAACCAAAATATATAGAAAATTTGATGAAAGCTGCAAACAAGAGAAAGATTGAAAATGAACGGCGATTAGAGAGACAAGTAATTATTGTTTATAACACTAAGTTAACATACCATGTTTTGCATTTGCCTTTGGCACATATTTTGCATGATCTGATTTGATCTAAATTGATATAAAATATCATATCTATAATGTATTTGTTATGTCTTTTAAAATAAAGCAAAGAAGAAATATTGCTTTACAAAAATAAATAATGTTTGTGTTTCAGATACAAAAAGAAAGAGAAAAAGAGGGAGATGAGTTTGCAGATAAGGAAGTTTTTGTGACTTCTGCTTATAAACAGAAATTAGAAGAATTGAGAAAGGAGGAAGAAAAAGAGAAATATGAAGAATATTTGGAGAGTATTGGAGATGTAACTAAACAAAAAGATCTAGGTAATTGTTAATGCTTAAAAAGAGTTATATAATTCTATCTACTATTTCTATGGAAAATAAGCCTAGGACTAAATTTGTTTGTTGTGTTTACAAATATTGTTTTGATATGGACAGGAATATGTTTTAATAACTTTCAATGTTTATTTTCAGGTGGTTTCTATCGGCATTTGTATGAACAAAAATTAGGAACTGATAAACCAGAGAATAAAGATCAAAAGATACAAAGTAGTGAAGAGGCTGAAGTTGAAAAATCTGAAAAGGCCAGCAATATTGATAAAACACAATTAAGTAAAAAAAGGAATTACAGAAAAAGAAAGTCATCAGATCACAAAAATATGTCTGAAGGTGAAATTGATGATTCTGACGACGAAATTAATAGATGTAATCTAGAAGAAATTAGAAAGTCAAAGAAATCTAAACAAGTTGATGCAAATATTGATGCAGATTCAGACTTTTCTATTGATGATGATTCAAGTGATGAAGAAAATGATAAAAGTAAAAAAGATGATGAAGAAAAACCTCTAAATAAAAAAGACACTATTAAACAAGATACCTCTTCAGAACAGGAAGTAAAACCTGTAAAGAGTGATGAGAAGAATGAACAAGTTAAGAATACACTTGATGTACCGGTTGTTAAGAAAATCGATATATGGAAAAAGCGTACTGTTGGAGAAGTGTTTGAACAAGCTCTCAAAAGATATTATGAAAGAAAAGCTAATAGGGGATTTTAGTATGTTGATGAAATAAAAATCATAATTTACTTAAGTAGTATCATTTTCTTTAGTAATTCAATTATGTTACTACATAATGCGCCTTACAGTGAACTGAAAATAAAAAAAATCACATTAGATATGCTTTCAATTAAAAAAATATTTTTGAACTCAAATACAAAAGTAATATAAGGAATGATACCTATGAACTCTGACACAGGGTCATTTTCACCCTCTGCTCGCATAGTTCCAGTGATTTCCTCATTTTCGACCATGGGAAGAACTAATTGAACAAATTCTTGAGTATAAGGCGGTGCTATTGCATCGAGCACCTACAAATAATAACATTAAATTATTTTTTAAATTACAATTTTAAGAATGTTCCCGTGTGTATTTAATTTAGTTAAATTAACCTCTGTAATGAAATATCTTATGAGTGATATATCAGTATCGCCGCGCTGCCAACACTGTTTGATGTAGCGGAGCACGGGCACTACACAGCCGCGGCTCAGTAAGTTAACCATTCGGTCGAGAAGCATTTTCTTCAATTCCAACTGCAAAGAACATGTTACGTATTATTAATTTTGTTTAGAATATTACTTTATATATGCATACCATAGTAGGCATAAATAGTGGAGGAAAGTCTGTTATTAATTTTAATTATTATGAATTCATGCAATTAACGAAATGGGAGTCTGCAATTTTGAACAATAAAATCATATTTCATACACATGATGTATTTGAGTTACTTATAACCAATTGAGACGGGACCTTTTTGGAAAAAAGCTTATGTGTGAGGGAGTTACTTAGGCCAATTTTTTTCTGTGCTGAAAAAGTCCGGGCAACCATAAGGTAAATAATAAGTATCTTTCAGTCGTTTGACCTGCAAAAGAGCTGAACAATTGTGATTATACCTGTACTAGAATTTCCAGTTCATCTTGTGGGGATTCAAAAAGTTGTATTAGCAATCTCAATAGCCTGTGATGTAGTAATTGATGGCAGGAAGCAACTTCATCTAGTAATGCCAAGTGTACAGGACAATGTTCTGTGCACAGCTTGAAGTACGATGGTTCTGTCACAACACATTCTACCCACACCAGAACACCCATCCCAACAACTGGAAATCTGTTATAAAATAAGATAAAAGGGACTATAGAAACATGACTTTGGGTTTTTCTATATCATAAGGTGGCAAACTCAACTTTTTAGTAGATAAAATAGTGAACAATATACAAAAGGAAGGAGACAATGTTACCTGATACAATGATACAGTGTAGGTAGTTCTGCAATAAGTTCACTTGAGCTAGCAGAACTGCTACAGACTGTGTGTATCTTTTCAATTGCTTGTACTGTGGCTTTCAATTCCTCTTTAATAGGTCTGCCCGGAGTCACTCCTTCACAAACACTAGTGGCATATGCCAGTAAATACATATACTTTGATTTATGCTCAGGATTTAATTTGGAACCTGATTTAAACAAGGAGTCCACAAGAAGTTCTAGAAAACAAGTTTTATTTTTTCAGTAATAAATACATCATTCACTAATTTCACAGTTTATCATTTTGTAGTAGTTATTAGTTAACATCTGATTGGATTTAGTTGGAAGATAGTTTGCTGATAAAAAGCATTATAGGATGAATTGCACGCGAACCTCAGATTATAATTTATTTTGAAATGGGTCGAGCACAGGAAAAGTAGTAATAGATTTTTGAGTATTTAAGGAAAAAAAAAAATTCAAGTACCTAGAAACTGTGGTATCCTTAACAAATGCACCGGTGGCGGTTCAGGTTGTGTGTAGGCACGGAATAGTACCGATATGTCGGCCGGGTTTAGTGCATCACGCGACAACATGGCGGCGAGTGCCGTGCGCGCGCCTCGCCACGACTCGCCTGGTGTCAGCGCTAGCGTGATCGGAGTTACATCATGACCACTAAAAAGACAAACTTAGAAAATGCAACCACTCTTCTCATTATTTTACAATATGCCATGCTTATATGGATTAAAACAGTATGTAAACAAGACCTTCATAATAACTTTGTATTATATAATACCTTTGTTGTGCACAGCGAGTAATTTCTTGTCCCAGTCTCTTCATAATTGCCCCACCTCTTGGCTCTTGTGATAAAATGTGGACAATAACTTGACTGTAAACATATGTTTGAGCTCCATGGCAAACCATTTTCTGAAAATAAAAATTATCAGATATTGATAGTGTTAACTGTACCTTAGACAATATAATTCTTTATCTTGTACTATGCAAAATATAAATTTAGATATATTTTAATTGACTTCTTCAGATAAATCTAATTGAATTTTAAATAAATAAAAAGGAATAGTAACATACGGCACATTCATTTACACTATTCTGCCAGTCATCAGAACTCTGAAGAAATCCCACAATAGATGATTTGAGAACTCTTGAAAACACCTCTATTTGCTGTGCAGCAGTTGATATGCTGGTGATTTCTCCTTGGAAACCAGCATCTGATATAAGCTGTAGAAAAATACAAAGAATTACTCATAATATGAAGAGAGTCAACAAACATTATAAATCAAAAACTTAAGTTTTAAAGAGCAAAGCAGCATCAGAAGATTTCCTTTACTTTGTGACTATTCAAGATAAAAAATCAAACCTATTAATTGTTTTTTTACCTTAATAGTGAAATTCAACATGAGACAGTCAGGATATTCTTCAGCCAGTCTGTATATCAAGGATCTCCATGTTGGATGTTCAATCATTTCTGTTAACCATGCTGGTGTCTGAAAACAATTGTATTCATATAAACAGATATATACGCTATACAAGAAGCAAAGATTTCCAATATTCCAAATTTAGGAGTAGAATTGTGACACCTATGCCTTCTAATCTATTGTCACAATAGGTTTTTGTCTTACAAATTTTATTGATTATATTACCTATCATGCAGACCATTCATCCCTTTTTTAGCTTAGGCCTAAACACTAATTGAATTATGCATCTGTTGCTTGCATATTTGAAGCATCATAATACCAATTATATACCAGTTGACTTATAATTAAACTATATGGTGTTACGGATGTCCATAGGTGTCGGATCAATTAATGTTAAGCAATCCGCTGCTCATTTGCCTCTTTATACTATAAAATAGACACTATAAACTATTTAACTAGATATTAAATCTAATCAAATACTTACTTCACCTTCTTCCGTGAAAATTGTGTCAGCTTTTTTAGGATCAAATGTCTTTAAAATCATATCCTTAAGGTGATTTTCCACCATGGCTTGCACTTCCGTCACTTTGACACCTAAAATATGTATGTAATTGTTTTATTATAGAAAATATTATTAAGAAAAGAATTTTTAATTAATTAATGAAATAATATGCTTTCCAAAGATTACCTCCAAGAATAAGCCATTCAGCTAACAAATTTGCCATTTGTGCTACACCATTATAATTTATTGATAATTGTTCAATAACTTGCTCTGGATTTCCACCAGCTTGAAAGTATCGTTTTAGCTGGCCAAATATGCCGGGTTCCATGATATAGTCGGGTGTTTTAAACTTTTCCAAACATTCTTGCAGCACTTCTTCCGGATTGTCAATAACATCATCTCCACCCTCTTCCTAAAGAAAACGATTACTTTATTGTATTAACTATAAAAATGCCTAGCTAAATTTGCAGAATGTTAATAAAAAATATACTAACTTCGTACTGATTGTGGTTTGATCCCTCCCAAACACGTTCCTCCTCATACTGACTAGGCATTGTTATAATGTGATTACAAATTAGTAGATTAATAAAGTTCTTAAGGGTTTTAATAGAAATGGATTTCAAAACCAGCAAAATATTTATTTATTTTCGCATTTTACAACAACACTTTGTTACTTTCATTTAATGTGACATTGACAATTGACAGTAACACCTACCTGTTTCTGTCACAACAATATTGGCAATAGTCGCCACGAAAATTCTACCGAGCATTCTAACATAGCGTAAAAATGTTTTCATAAAAGAAATCCTTCATATGGGTATGGGTGTACCAGAGTCTTAAATTAGACAAACAAAATAAATTATTTTTGAGTTACTCCATTTATTCACCCTGAAATGTAACTCCTAGTGGTTATAGATGATTCTGTCTAGATAGATTACTACTTGCGGTCAGACCATGAGGCTACCATACGTTCAATCGCACATAAATACTTGGAAACATTTACATGCCAAGGAAGACTACACGTTCTTGTCGGTCCGGTACAAATTGTCGCAATTTTTTAAATTTAGTGCAATGGGACAGACTCTGTACGGAGGAAGAATGATGGAGCTTTGACAAAAACAAATAAGACTATTATTTAGTTTATTCAATTTATCGATATCGTAACAATTTAAATTACAAAATAATTAAATGCATTTAACAAATATAAAAATCAATATAGAGGATCTTTATTAAATAACAATTACATAAAACTAATTAAATAAATATGAATTTTCATATTTACTACAAAGGCGTTGAAATTCAGCTGGTTGTATTTTAAGTTTCAGATATAATTTTGACTCTTTTTTATTCAGGTTATAAATTAAATTCAATCCATCGGATTGGATAAATAAACATTTTTCTGTTTCTATTATTGTTCTAGCACAATCTAATATACTTACTTGTAGGTCACACATTGGACACGAGTACAATATTTGTATTATTGTAATAAGCATATTAATCTGAGAGCTTTACCATAACTGTTTTGAGTTATTGTTTAATAGTTTTATAGTACATGAAAATCTATCGATGGCTTTCAACGCTTTTGCAAAAATACGGTTACTTCAATTGATAATAACAGGGCAAGATCTTGTTCTCAAACAATTTTATATTTCACCTATTACACTATGTAAGTCCGTAGTAGTTTATTACCAACATTCTTAGTAATCAAAACTAGTCAGTAGCTGCCACTTTGAAAAATTAATTTCATCAAAAGGCTAAAAAACGGATATTTATTTATTTAAGTCTCTTTCTAGTATTATGTTATATGAAATAAGCATAATTTTGGTCATTCAAATGCGGAATTATAAATCTACAATATAAGCATCTTCGAAGTGGAAAACTATTATTCAACTTCTATATAGATCATTCTTAATATTATAACTATAAAAGATCAATTTTTCTTACATAAAATGGTGCTGACAGTGATAATAAAATATCAAAGAATCTCTTTATGGTAGAAACGATTTTAAAATTATTTTTAAGGAACTCTGTTTTACTACTGTACAAAAACATATTATGTTGAAACAGAAGTAACGAGAAATCTGTGGCCAAAACCATTTATATTTTTATTTGTGTTTCATTTTCATTAAAATAAAAACGGTAAAATTTATGTAATTCATAAAAAAGAGCGTTGCCAGAAAGACCTCAAATTATTTGATGGTTAATATTTTTTCGAAACCTTAAAATAAAATATTACTGAATCAAGCCAACAGTTTTATTTTTGTCACAGATCGGTCAAATAATGGTATACCTTACTATTTTCTTTATTTTCTGCTAATAATCTAAAATCGTACTTAATATCATGGTATTAGAATCAAAGTATTGCCAATATTGGCCAATGCATAAGAATATGTCACAGTTATAGAGTTTCAGTGTCTTACCACTTCTTAGACTGTGGCACACTTTTATATCGAGTCTAGCGCTCGGCGTGGATTTTTGATAAATGATGGTTATTGAAACACGTTATGCGTAGGCTATATCAATCAGCGGCGGTCAAAGGGTCAAAACACGTCTTTAACTAAACAGTGTCTGACAGTATTTTTTGGAGTAATACAGTCATAATTTAACAGTAAACCTGGCAACGCTTTTTCAAGTTTATATTTGTCTTTTAACATTGTAAACAAGTTAAAAGCGCCTCCTTTATAGTGCTAATAATGTTTTACAAATTCATATAGTTAGGAATGATACCAGCATATTTTTAATATAATTCTATACATTTATTTCATTTTGCATTATAATAATTTTCTGATCACTTAGTTTAATGATCGATATATTTATTATTATTATTATTGTCCTATTTTGAATTCTCCTTAAATTTAGTATTTTGCAGAAAAAGGAGGCGCACATTTCAACGTTGACAGAAGTAGTCTTGGGGGCGTCAAATAAAAATCATGAATTACTACTTTATAGATGTTCTCACCACCTCTTGGGAAATGTGATCTATAATAATATGAGACGAATTTATACATTATAATGGTAGAATGTCTTATATTAACGCAGTTAATTATTAATTCATATTTTGTGAGGCAAAACTAGGTCCCATTGTAACTATTATTTGCTATTTGCTGATTTAGGCAAAAGCCGTAAAATTTAAATTATTAGTTTATTGACCAGTGTAAATCTGGCAGATGGAGTGTGACATTCTATAAATATTTATATATAAACATTAAAGTCTTATAATTATTTTATTTTGAATGTCAGGCAAATGTTTACCCTGCTTTTATCAAGAAACGCGTCCAAAACTTTTTTTTAAAATTGGTTCAAGAATAGGTTCAATAGTCAAACAAACTAGCCAGCCATAAATCTGCATCATAATAAAGATGTTACACACCTTTACCTACTCAGAGACCTAAAAGTGGAATCACATTTTGTCCCGACAATTTTTCTGGGTTAAAATTGTTAGCGATATAATTTGCACTACAAAATTTTAATGTAAAGTAAATCGTAACTTCATCTGTTAAAAAATAGATAATTCTTAATTATTTACTTTTGTTGTTCTTAACTCGACGACTTGTTAGCCCTATTAGAGGAAACATTGAACAAATGCTCTGTTCTTAGTAAAAAGTTACATATGTCAGAAATGGTTACTTAAATGAAATTTAAACAAAATGATGCAGATTTATTGCATTGTGATTTATAGAAATGTTGAAGGTAATATTCGTATTCTATATCTTATTTATTGTTAAAATGTGTTTAGTGTAATGTGGGCACTAGTATTAAACTGAAAAAGTTTATCACAGTTCACTTTTAAATATGAAATTTTACTATTGAGAAATTTACAAAACAAATCATCTATTTTACAAGAGCATGAAGATGTGCTTTATTACAATCGAGGATCATAAACAACTGAAAATACCTGTCAAGGTCAAGATCAACCAATATCCAAAGTACTGAATTAATATATTATATTAGTTTACAATTATATAGTTTTTTTAATAATAAAAATCTATTTATTGGGACGTGCGAAGAAAAGTATAAGAACTTTTACATTAATCTAAGTATCAAGGCAGATGTGGTTTGTTCCGCCGCAGCTGTTATTCGTGGCTTTCTGATTGGGATATTCTAATATATGTACTTAAATTAATCTAATATTTATATACAGTTTAAATCGAACACCTACTTGCATTAATAAAGATTAACTCAAAAGCTCCTATTTATAGGTTTCGTACATAATATATTGTTTAAGCAAAATGTCGTAACGAGATAAGCGTAACCAGTTAAATTATGTACTTGCATATAAAAGGTACCATGTCTACTTTTGAGTCTTTGGTCTTTTATATACATCTAAAATGAGTGGAATTTTAATCTTAATTTAATCACACTATTTAAATCGTTGTACAAATTGTCTAATAATAATCACTGCACGAGACTTACATATATTATGATACTTTATTTTAATTATTGAAGCGTTTTTTCTGCTCCGACAATTTCTATGCTGAAGCATCTATGACAAGTCGTGAGCGGGTAAAGTTGTTGTGCGATTAAAATAGAGGTCGCTGTTGGCGTGGTGCGCGGCGCGAGGCGCGAGGGGTGGCGCTGCTCATACATCGGGCCTGAGCAAGTGCAGATCGACGGCGACGTCTCGTCTCTGTGTGCGCAGGAGTCTGGGGGGGTGCGAAGGCTGTGTGGCGCCGAGTAGCGCGGCGTCCTCCGCGAGGGAGTCACCCGAGCCGTATCCCCGCTCATCCCCTGCCTCGCCCTCACCTTCTCCCTCGCACCACGACGGTGACCCGGAGCTCCCTGAGCGCGTTCCTCCTGCCTCCGCTTCTGTTTCTACCTCTACTGAACAGCTTGCACAAACTTCTGGGAACATAAAATTGATATGCATTTTTAGAATGGTTATTATGTTATGATGTACCATATTATCAACAATCATTAAAACTGAACAGTTTTAGATGAATGTAACAAACATAAATATGGAAAATTGAATTCTACGAGTACACCTATATTTAACGACACATTGCTAAAATTGTAACGAAAAAGTTCTAGCATTTATCTAAACAACAGAAAATAATTTTTAATCGGAGGAATAGCACACTAAATAATGAGATGTACATTTTAATGGTTGTATTTATTGTTTTTTTTTAGTACAAACCATCACTGAGATATTTGCTTTGTCGCACCATATTTTAGAATATAGTAGTAATAAATCGGAACAGGTCTAAATATTGCATTATTGACCGAATTCGGAGGCATCACATTGCGAGCTAACATAAAACGTATACGACTAAAAAAATTCAAAATATATTAATAATGTTAAATGTCGATTTTGCGAGTGCAAATTATGAATAAAAAGTCAAAAGAAATATACTTCTTTATCATCGGTTCCACATCGAGCGTTCGATGTGTGAGCTGGCACTATTCCATTTATTTGAGTTATTGAACACCGTTTAAACTACGAGCCACTCATCCCGTTCTGGGCGTCTACAACTGAAAAGTGCTTTCAGATATTGTGAGATCCGATAGTACTCATAGCGGTATTCCTCTCAGATTCAGTTACATTACGGTCAAAACATTCCCGATATTACAATTACCTATTGCCATTAATATAAACATCAAATTAAAAAAAAAACATTTATTTATTTTCGCTTGTATAACTCCTAAATTGATACGAATCTGGTAAGTAACTCTCTTTAGGTTTAATTTTAAATCATTTAATTTTCTTGTAAAGAGTAACTGCAAATATTAATAAACGGCTTTAGCGATGAGACATTTTTACGACACACTTTAGTGTTTAATGTGACCTTTATATCATATTTTATTTTAGTCACTAGAAGAGGTTGAAAAAATCAGTTTGTGGTGTAGATAGTGCATATACCTAGCTAATATTGTGTGGGTAGAAATAACCTTCTGACTGATGCCTATTAATACTTATTATTCGATTGGAATATTAACATTTCTTGTGGCCTTGGTGTTACAAAACCGAATAGTCTTATTAAATCAGATCGAGAGTAATATTTTTTATTTAAATGAATGTTTAATATGGTATAATCTATTACTCTTAAGTTTAAATATTCTCCTTTGAATAAAAAATAATGTGTTTTTAATGCTTATTAGGATTTAGTTTTTGATTAAATTGTTAAAAGTTATTTACTATTATTTAAGTCATACGTTAATGAACACGTTAATGAAAGACAAAGAATAAATCTACGCTTAAAATATAAGATAAAAATGCATGCAACGTTATAAAGAGTATGAATGTTGCGGTAAATGTTTGTGTTAATATATAAAAATGCATGTACTCCATAATTTAAATACCACAACATAGCAAAACATTGCTTTGGGGACTTTTAAATAGAAATAACTACATGACACATTTGTTGCGAGGAACTTAAAGTATATGAGCTAAGGTTGGCAGATGTAGGTCGATAGACAAAACGAGAGACGTGGTAGTACTAAATACAACACCTTAATAATACATTCAAAAAGAGCAAAAAGGAGGGCACAAAGAGAAACTATTATACACATTCCACACATCGATAGGGGAAAGGTTAGGACTCACGCAGCCGGAGCCGGCCGAGGGGGAGGGGGCTCTCCCGCGGCGGCGGTCAGAGAGAGGTCGACGACGAATAGTCTTCATAAGATGCTGCAATTTTGTAATATTCGCATATTTATACCTATGGCAACGATGTTGAATTGGTTAATTCATATTTCAAGCCACTATGTGTTGTGTAGCCGGCTCATTGTGCATGTCTATATCATAACTGATAAATATAGTGTAAATCTTATAATTGAGCAATAAACAGCAAGTCATATTAAACTAACATCATGACATACAATGTATATTAATACAATAAGCGGGTTAAGCTAGAAATACACTACGCCTACATGTTGCGTTTTACTGAGAGCGTTCGTGCGGCAATGGCAGCGGCGGCTACTCACGGACAGATGCCAAACTTATCTCGGCTGCTTCGAGCGCGCCAGCGACCATTGATCGATGTGTTGTAATTCACTAATTTGTATTTACAAAGCGGGAGCTAGTTTACTTAAAACATTCCGATTATTAATTAATTAATAATATTGTTACATGATTCGATAAAATTAAAATAATATGTAATCTTTGAAATATTATGTGGATTTTGCCTACTGTCTACTGGGAGCCTTTGAAAAGCTTAGCCATTTTATGTTGATTGAAAGAACATTACCTACTTCATGTATAAAAAATAAAGTGATATAGCGTCTATGATATTCAGCTTACAATTTACATGTTAAATCGCACGATATATTTATATGAAGATAGCCCGTAATGACAGCTAAATAATAAAGCCCAATTTTTTGTTTATCTAGGCGCAATGAGCTTTCTCGGTCGCGGACGCGAAAAAGTCTTGTCGTGGTTGACACCCTGACTACGCACAGGCACCTGCAACTACACAGCGAGCTTTTTATGTAGCAACTGCGCGGATGTCCCAATAAAGCCGCCGAGCTATCGGGCCGCAATATTATCAAAGTTTATCTCATTCTCATTCATTTAATGTGTACGGGCTCTTATGTCTCTGTCCAACCAATCAAAGAGTATCAAAAAGATATGTAGTGAAAAAGAACAATTTCTGTATCGGAAAATTACTTAATTGGAATATTAGCTAACTTATTAATATAACTTTTAAGAATTAATTTATGGGCCATTAATTTAAATTTGTTTTATTGGTATGTAATAACATATAGATTTACCAGTAGACAGCATTGCGAATATAAGTGTGTATGCAAATACGTAATTACAGATAACATATTGATGAGTGATTAGTAGTAAACCGCTTAATATTTAAGTTTCAGTACAGAACATTTTATTACTGCAAACATTAGTTTTTGTAAATAACCCTAGCTTACTGGATAATGTAGATAGGCATATATAGAAAGAGAGGTATTTTACCTGAGCTGTCAGTGGCGAGGCGGGGTGGAGTGTCCTCGCGATCAGTCGGCACTACTATAACTACTTCATCGTCCCGAGGCGATTCTCCATTTCTGTTTGATGACGATGTTCTAAAAATCATATTATTTAGATTTTTTTTTTTAACAAAATAACACAGGTTTAATCCGGGATAAAGTCAGGACAGAAAATTTTAACTTCCTTGTCTTAAAAATTCTCACAGCTTTCTATCAAACTTTTCTTTTTTCAACCAATTCACCGTCTACTTTAAAGATGTCCATGTATATCTGCTTAGTTTTTAACGTTATTAAGAACTAATTAAGTACAATTAGTAGTAATAGCTTAATGAATTTCTATGGAAGAGTTCAGAACTTAATAAAAAATTTCGCAAATGACAGCTTTTAAGATCAATAAACTTACTTGACGATGACTTTTTTGCGCATAAATCTAGTACCCAGATCTGAATATCCTCTATTCATGGGCCGCTTGAGGTGCGGGGCAGCAAGGGCGGTAGGGGCGGTGGCGGGCTCGAAGGCGCGCGACACGGGGGAGTTGGGCTCAGAGCACTGCTTGTCGGCGATGGCGGGCCTCGCTCGACCAGCGCTCTCGCCCGGCCCGCCGCCGCCCTCGCCGTTAGCAGCGCCCAGCCGCCTTGTCGCCCGTCTGTCCTCTTCGTACATTTCTAATAGATGATCTAACTTACTTTCTATGTCATCAACCTGCAAGTAAATAGTTGGAAATATATCAGTTGTAAAACAATTTTGTAAAACAGGAAATAAAAACGTTTATAATACCAAATGTTACCTGTCTTTCAATTTTAACAACTCTGGAAGCTAGGCTGATTTTAGATGCATACACGTCTTTGGCTTTCGAGCCTTGCTTGCCGAGAATTTGATCTAACCTGCGGATTATTATCGAGTATATTTAAATGTATTTAACTTATACGATATACTATGTTTACAATAATAATTAAATGAAATACATATATAAAATAAATACTCACTTACATTACACAACATTTTATTTAATAACCAAGTATATTGGGCGTTGAAATAAAATATGGGCATTATGCATCATGTACAAGGGGATATTTATACCGTGGTTACCGTTATTTGAGTATTCGGGTTAGCTTTACTAAATTACAAGACTTTGCACAGAATTTTTAATATACCCTTAAGTTGGCTTCAACGAGAGGCAAGGATTTATGTAGTGCATTACTTATATTCATGACGTCAAGGCTAAGGTTCCAGTTTTAAGAAAATGGATACTATCGATTACATTAATTTGCATGGCTTTAAATGACATTAAAAAACCCTCACAAAAGAAAACATATCAGAAGATTTCCGTTTAATGTATAACGAATTAATTATTCATATGATAAGCATGGAGAAACATGTTTTAGGATGTTGTATTGCTACGGCTCTGAGCGAAAATCAGTTTACACCAAACTTTGGGTAGTTGTATAGTTTCATAGTGAAAACAATAACAAAAGGCTGAAATAGAATTGTTTTGAGGCAATTTGCCTCAGCGTTCGCTAAAATAACCAAAACCGTCTAGGTTTATAACAAGGTTTACTTTACATGTCAGTTTAGTAATATGTTACTACATTTTATTATTTTTCAAATATATGAAAATTGCAAAGTCTAACAATTATTTTATTTAATAAAGGCCTCCAACCGACTATGGTAGTCCACTGTGAAAGTTAACACAAAGTGTTTAGTTATTTCAGTTCTAAGTGGACCGAAGCTCCACAGAGTCTACCACTTATCAAACGTAACCTTTGGTAAGTACAATATAAAAACTTCTTTAATGTCATGGTCACATATTTTAGCTGACGTCGAAGCTTATTTGTTACTTTTTCTCATTTATACGTATACACACATACTGGAAGGTTACTGGTCACTGGTTTATTGGCACACGTATTTAGGCAGAGGTAAATACTTTGTAGTCTTTGTCATCAATGTTAGAAACATGATAAACTCAGATTTATAACTTAAAAATGAAATCTGAATGTTTTATAATAACGCAAAAGTAATAAATAAGAAAACATAATGCCCATATTTTTAGTAATAAGATTATTATCAATATAACGACTATAAAAATACTAATGAAACATATAAAAATGTATATAACCAACACCTTATTTTATTATTAAACATACATGATACAAATAAATGCTAGTTATACGAGTAGTACAGTGCAAGCGTAGATGTGGTGCAAAGCTAGAGCGTTACTAGAGTAACAAAGCTAAATGATTGCCGTGCACTGGCGACAGTAACACTTTACGTAACATACGTAGAGTGAAGCAGTCAGAGCCCGAAAGTTAAAAGATTTTTCATAACTTTTTCATAACATACGATCAATTTTTAAGTCTGTAATTAATATAAAACTTATTGAAAACCTACGCAGTGCTTGATATTTCCCGTGTAGTATTTAAATCCTAAAATATCTATTAAACTCTTATTATTATGGCTCATAAAAATTAATTGCAATCTCAAACGATAAAACATTAAGTAAATTATAATAATTCAATTGTCCACACAAACTTTTACTTTTACTACGTTTTTAGCATTTGCTAAAATTAAAAAAACCTAAAATTTATATTTTCTAGTTTTACTAAAGATATATAGCTATTAAATTAACTTGTTAGATAAAAACAAGAGAAGAAATGAGTAGCGAATTTTATTACTTCAGTTAAGCTTATCTGTCTGACAAAAGATACTAAGAGCAAAAGAAGAGATTATTTTTTTCACAAAAGGCTCTTGATTTGTACCTACACGCGTTATCCTAAGGTCGTAATACGGTGTCAATGCTACAATCTACAAGTTTGTTTTTATTTTTACAGTCTACTTCGTATTTTTAATGTTCAAAGAATACGCAAGTAGTAGTTTTAACTTTTAACATAAATGCTAAGTATTTATCATCGTATGTATTCTGATGAGAGCGGTGAATGAAGCGTCGCGGGTCCGATGCGGCGTGTTGCTTGCGTTAGGACCAGCTAGGACCTCACCTGTACTGCAAGTTCTTGGTGCGGTTTAGGAGGTCGGCGTGCCCGGAGGAGTACTGTTCTATGACGTCTTTCACGTCGTAAGGTTTCAATGCTTCTCTAAATCTCTTGCGCGCGACAAAGTACTTGAGCTACACGAAAATAAAATATGTTCCTGATAGCGATGTACATTCCTGAATAATTCCTATTTTAATTATTATACGTCAGTTTAGTAGTTTATTTAAAAAAAAAATTAATTGGTGTTTAATGGTATTGACTAAGATGACAAGTTTAATTTTTCTTTTATAGGTGAAATCTTGATCTGTAATTTTATATTTGTAAGTCCAGATAAATGTGCTTTATTTGCAAAAAACACTAATAATAATAAAAAATACTAGTAATTAATAAAAAATAATTAATAAAGTTGTTTAACGTTTTATTATCGTTAGTTAGTCAAAATTATTTCTAATAATTTATATACTTATTAAACAAAGACGTACTTTTATAATTAATAAAAAATTACAAGCGCAAGCAACTCCGTGTGATACATTTTATTATTGGTTTATTTTTTTTAATTATTAAGTTATTATTTTATTACTTATGATGAGAACAGTAACGTTGTCCTGTTGAGATTAAAATGTTTAAAAAATTACTATTCATACAACTTAAACGATTACGATTTAACGACTCGAATCATGCGTCGTCGCAACAAATCTCAATGATTCAACCACTATTCTAATGAGTCTTTAGTGTACGATTTACTCGTCGTGGTCAGTCATGCGAATAGGGGTTTTCGTTCTAGAGGGATATATACCAGTCGCGTCTATACGTATTATCTGTCGCTATTGTTTACCATACTAACTAGAAATGTATTAAAGAGAGCTACTTTAAAGATTGTGAAGTGAAGTAGAGGTTTAAGGCATATTCTATATAATTTTTATGTGAAACTTAGTGTCAACAATGTATGTCGAAAATTAAAGATAGCGATACACACACTACACTACTGAGTATTATGTATAACAAAGTTAGATTCGAAGCCAAACTTGTCTACAGAGGAAACGTAACAAGACAGAGTAGGTGTGAAGACCAAACGAGAGAATGTATGAAAGACGTAGAGTAGGTAAATGGTAAGTGCATGGCGTACTGATGTCTCTGGCTAGGTACTACCTAGACTGGACGTTTTTCACTCGGCCCAGCAGGTCCACGTGGCCCGCGGAGTATTGTTCTATAACATCCTTTACGTCGTATGGCTTTAGCGCTTCTTTAAACTTACGGCGGGCCACAAAATACTTCATCTGTCAGGATTCCACATTACAATGTTTCAGTGAACTTTCCTTATGCGATTATATAATATAAAATATAAAAAAATTGTTTATTAATGTTGTAGTAGTGTGTTTTGTGTTTTCTCTTGAAGTGTTGAATGGAAAGCTACTGATTATCTGACTAGATTTTCGGTAAAAATTTTAAGTGTTTTATAGAACAAAAGCAATCGTAAAATTGTTTCTCTTGCTACATAAAAATAAACTTATAGAACTATACAAACTATACATTTAAATAGAACAAAACCTCTCAACAGAACTATATAAGTGTATAACTTTTATCTGGACTATAACTTCTAGCTAGATTTGAAAAATATGACAAACAAGTGCATTCTAGTATCTACAAACTCTATTATATTAATTTTCAACTCCGCTTTGTTTAATTTAAGGTATTTTACAATTTTATTGTAATTGTCATAGTGAAAGTATCTTATTAAACATGATTTTTAATAATTTTAATAAATTATAAAAGTATCGAATCAACTCTTTAATGATATATGGTTGTTACGATCTACCTGAATTGAAGAAGAAATTGAAACATGTGTTCTGTTACGTTTTACTTACTAACGAAATAGGTTAAGTTGTATTTTAAGGTATCAAGTGATTTTCATTGTTGATTACTTGCAGTAAATGCTCGTTTAAAAATCGACTTATAAAAATAGGTTTTTGTATTCGCTTGTTGTACTTAATATAAGACAATTGGCAGCGTTATTTAATTATTTATACTTATGTTTTGTTATTAATATTGTTTAATTTGACCTGTTTATAAATGTAAATTAATTTGAAATATTTATCAATATTACTTTGTTATAAAATATGCTTCGTAAAAAAATTGGTGGTTAGAGTATTAAGTATATTAAACACGAAAAATATAATAAATACGTACCTTCCTTATAAATCTGATAGCAGCTTTATGTCGCGGAGTTAATGTCACACAACGGGGCTCCTCATCCTCGTCTGCACAAAAGAAAATCTTGACATTTAAACATGTAATTATTTCCATACATACCAAGCGCTTCATAGGATATACCATGATGAAGCATTTTAAGAAATATATTTTTAAACACATTCATGTACAGTCGAGGATTTTTATTTGATTTTTTTATCCGCGTCGATGCAATGAGCAGGAAATAACAATTAAATTTCGACGCTCACAATGTAAGTAGGCAAAGAACTTATCCTAGCAACTTGTCAGTTTGCTCTACGTTATTCAATCCTAAATGGGGACTTTAATTCTTTGACTTAACAGTTCTTTATTCGGTACATATCCTTTACTTCTGATGCGTCGTGAAATCTTGTACAATTTGAAAAAATCTGAAATGGAAAATCACCGTATGAATGTAAAAGATAGAAATTTTAAAAAGTTTCTTTTCGCATCTTAGATGCAGTCTTATCTATAGTATGTTATCTAGAACCATAGCGGGTGTATGCGGCGTGCTCAAAAGCGACTTAGAACATTTCGAATTTCTACTTATTAACTTTTATGTCAATATTCTTCTAAAAAAATAAACAACACTTTTATATTATTTTTTTAACTCTGTAAATATAATTTTTTTATGAGGACAGCCTTTTAACCTTTAAACGACTAACTATGCTGGTTTCTGAGACTAAAATCTAAGTTTAAAACATATTGTTATCTTTGTTTTGTCAAATGACTGGGATGACGATATGTTTAATAAAGAGTTTTTGGTGTCAGAAAACCACGGTAAACCGATTTGAACGTGTGAAGAGTCATTCGATTCGTCTTCTGCCCTGGATGCCCCAAGGTAAAGAGTTCGAATCTCAATCGCCATAAGGTTTTTACACTTTTTTCGATGTTTTCAAGTAAATCCTAAACAAGAAAAGTTTTCCGAATAGCAGTACAGTTTACATAGCTTAAATAAAAAAAAACATTTAAAATGCAGTCGATAGATGACGATATTTTAGAGCCTCGGTCAGTGGGTTTTTCAAAATAAAGGTTATGTTATATTTATACATATATATTTATATTTAAACATGAAAAGATATCTAAACTATTGAAATGATATAGACAAATACTGAAGACGTATCACAGAAAAACTGCGAGCACATTTTGTATTGACATTATTGTAAATGAATCGAGCGTGCAGAGCAAAAGACCATTAATATAGATACGACGAGATTTTCTTACAAGCTTTTTTAAGTCAATAGTCAAGTTAATTCATAAACCTGTAAATTTCGTTAAATTAAATTTTAATAACCAGAATTTGATTCGGACCATTATTCACTTTATTCCCCGATCAAAATGGATAGATTATAGAATAAAATATGCAAAGCAGATAACTTTCGGTCGGTTAACTTCCTAAGTGGTTACGATGAATTTTATTGAGCTGCGCAGAGTGTACATACGGCTTAAATTAATAAGATATTTTAATAAAGTTTCGGAGACTTTTAGAAAGAGTTATCTTAGAATTAAATATCTTATGTAAATAATATTAGGAAGGGTAGTGAATTAGTTAAGAATTCATTCCGCCTCGTCTCCATCTAAATATTCATATTAAAATTATGAATGATAATTGGTTTAATCTTTTTGAAAGGTTGCAAATGATTTTAATTAACAGACTTTACATAATAAATGCTTTAATTTAGATTATAAACCATTGTAAATAAATAAAAATAGAGAAATAGCTTGTTTTATAATTAAAATGTTCAATTTAATCTGAGTAATTTTTTACAACTCGCTCGGTGTAATTTATACACGA
Organism: Papilio machaon; assembly: GCF_912999745.1. Taxonomy (NCBI): domain Eukaryota; kingdom Metazoa; phylum Arthropoda; class Insecta; order Lepidoptera; family Papilionidae; genus Papilio; species Papilio machaon. The sequence goes on from NC_059987.1 coordinate 5,343,225, forward strand.
AAATTATTAATGAATCTGCACAAGCAGATGTTTCAAATTCATTCTCATCCATCATCCTTTCTGAGACTGATACTTTACAAAATTTTGTAGCACAATCGATCACAGTCGCAAAGATATGGACCGTAGTTTGGTTTTGTTATAACAAAATATTATATCTAAGTAGTTATGATAACAAAATTGTATTATACATATAACAATGTATCTACTATACAACAAAACCAAATATCTATTACATCTCTCATCGGTTGCAACAGTTTTGACTTCCATGTCCCGATCGATTTGATAACCAAACACGTATTTTTAACCCAGAATAGTGCTGATAAAATTACAGTTAAATTCCATCACGTTATCTCGTTTTATTATATGAAATACGACTTCAGCGTCAGATCAAATACTAATTTCAAATGGTATTAGAGTTTGTTCATTTTTCGCACAAAAGCAATTTTTCATTATAATTCAACAGACACTACACAATTTTAAGTGATAAAAAGTGGATGAAAAAATATGTTTCTTTCGACGCAAAAGAAACACGATATTACAACCACCCGGAAAATAATTAATGATTCGCGGAGAAAGAATTAGCATACAAATATAAGTGGGGGAACCGTCGGCTGTCGAAGAAGGTCAAAAAGACACTCAGAGAAGCAGATTTCCTAACGAACTTCATGGCTACAAAAAACTGCTGTTGTACGGAAGTAGTTGTAAATAAATATAACACATTTATTTTCTTTTATTTCAAGTTTATTTGTGTTATTGCTGGCTTTTCACTAGATTACGATGATCTAGAAACATTTAATGAATAATAGTTTTTTTCTCTTTTTTCAGATCCTTTGCGTGGAATAGTTTTTTATGGGACAATCTCCATTGGTAACACATTTATAGGGACCAAATAATCTATTGTACTTATAGATATATTCCAAAATTTAGAATCTCACTTCTTGTGGTATTATGAATATTCTTTATCAATTCCATTTCATTTTCTTTTTTCAATTAATTTAAACTTTCCTTAAGTTAACTAAAAGATTTAGTTTCTCTTCTCATGAATTGACCTAATTTTTTATATATTTAATCATAATTTATTAAGTCAATGATTTTAGATTTCTTTACTGTGGAATCTCTTAATTAATTTATATGTTAATTTACGTTGTTGATAATTATGTTGGTTTGTTTGTAAGCCTTGAATTGTGAAAATGAATTATGAAATTTGCATAATATAGAAATATTTTTGAAAGCACAGATATACACGTCAGTGTTTTAAATGGTTATTGCAAGCATATGCAATGGAGCGTGATGAGTAACGGTCTTTAAATTCGCGTGGCACATTTTGGATTAGCGCCGCGTAAACAAACTAGGTCTTAAGCCACCGGTTATTTATGTACGCTAATGCAGACAAACGAAGACAATACTGCGCCCATATGTTACGATATAATGTTTCACTCTAATAAAATTACGCGTAAATTAAAGAAACTTATTTGCATCCAATGACACGGAAGTTTGTATTTACAGGCAGAATTTTGATTTTATAACGTTCATTCGACATGCATATAAGTAAAACAATTTAACGAACTAAATAAAGCTCACTTTTGACCAATGAATACTCTAAAAAACAATGAATTGCCTAGATGTTAGTTCTAGGGTTTTTAGTCAAAATTCTTAGATAATTTACGTCTAGAAATCCAGTTACATGTTGTATAATAATTTTTAGAAAGCACAAAATGGAATTATTTACTTATACATAATATTAGTAATATTATAAAGGCATATGTTTAGATGTATGTATGGATGGATGGATGTTTGTTAGAAGGTATCTCCTGAACGGGTTAACAGATCTCGGTGAAATTTCGCATCGATGTAGCACATAGTCGGGAAAACACAAACCCTACTAATTAAGTTTTTATATTCCGCGCGGACGGAGTCGCGGGGAAAAGCTATTACTATTATTATATGTTGCGTATAATGTTTACATACATGCGTAGAAGCATTTCTATTTGTAAATATTATGTAAATTTCCACGTATAAAATAGTAATGAACATAACGTACTTAAGAAATGAGTTAAAGTTGAGATGTAATAAAATTAGTGTGAGCATTTGGGTAGAAGCCAAATACCATTACCGGTTAATATTATTTATGCGAGGAATATTTATGGCGGTAAACAGAGAAACGAGAAAATTTATCATTTCGTAAAAATACTTGGACTTGTAAAATTACAACATTCTGTTCGGTGTTTGAAAATTAACGAGTTGTTCATTATTAAAGTCAGATTTGTTAAATTAAATTACATTATGCATTTGAACAATTGAGTAACCTTAAGTGTACGCACGTATAGTTACGTTAATAGCACTGGAAATTGGATATGGTATAATAAACGTTTTATATAAATTATTTTAAGACATTAAATGTAAGTGAAATCTTTTAGTTTTCGTCACCGACAACATTTTATTGTAATAGATAACGCTAGTAGAAAAACTTAACGTAACTTTATATGTTTTACGCAAAAGTTCAAATCTTACTGCTTATTTAGCACCAATACAACACGTTTTTGATAAATTTCACCTGGTTTTATAAGTATACATTTTTATACATTTATCATATATTTTATAAGTATTATAAACAAATAGTTTTAAGACGTTTCATGCTTATTATATTTTGTTTAACTTCCTCCACAAATTATTGAGAGTTTGGGAATCTGATGTATTGTCTGCGCGTGTTTAATCTGGAGCGTAAGTTATTTTGTAACTAGTCGGGCCGTTGCGTTGGTCCTTACCATCGGAGTTTCGTTTGGAGAGCGCCGTTTCAGCCACTGAGTCCTCGCTGTGCGAAGGGTTGACGGGTCGAGCGCGCACGACCCGGCCGCCCGGCGGGCGGCTCGCGCCTGCCAACCCACATTACACTAACTTCAACACCGCACACATTTTGTCAATCACCCAACTTGCTTCCCGTCTACTAAACTAAATCGTGGCTCTTATAGAGTACTTCCTCACCTTAAAGTGATCGAAATTCTAAGAAGTTCTTGGTGTTATTTTTTAATTTAAAGATGTCTGTTATTTGAAATCCGCCCGTCCGCCTGTCAAACCCTTTATTATGTACTGATTTTTAAGAATGAGAAGAAAATATATAATACGAATTTAAATGGTTTTGAGATAAGACTGTCATATTTGTAATGAACTTTATCTCTCAATCTACATTGTTGTTTATTTAATTAACACACGTTAAATTAAATTAAAAAAAATTAAACTTTATTGTTCGCGGTACATATTAACGATGTTATGCCAATTCCTTTTATTATAATTTATATTTAACCTTATAGATATCACGTTTTAAAATCAATTTTAAAGTTTAGAAATTTTACGATTTCATTAAACCAAGATGAATGGAATACTTCGCTGGAAGAACACGGGAAGTTTTTACGAGGCGTTGAACGTTGGTGCAGTGACTGATGTATTTTTTTACATTATTTAGCTCTCATTTATTCTCGTTTATTCGCGCTATATATCTCACAGCCAGTTTAAAGTGATGAGTTTTTTAAATTCTTACTACAAATTCACAAGAATAATATTTTTGCTAGGAATTACCGACAAGTATATTTTTCGCAATACGAAAAAACGAAACGTTAAATTAGTATATCTCAGTCCTAGATCTATTGTAAGAATTCAATGACATTAACAATACCATAAGTCTTTGTTTAAGTTAAACTAATAACTTGTTATCGCATTTAAAATTCTAAAGTTTTCCATGACTAAGACAATGTTAATATTAAGACCTTACTATCTTACAAGTATTATAAATCCGAAATGTTTAGATGTATGTATGGATGTTCGTTAGAAAGTATCTCCAGAAAGAATCAACGGATCTCAATGAAATCTGGCATGTATGTAGAACATAGTCTGGAAGTACACATAGGCTACTAATAATTTTTTTAATTCCGCGCGGATGAAGTCGTGGCGACAGCTAGCAATATTATAAATGTTAAGTTTAGATGGATGGATGTTTGTTAGAAGGTATCTCCAGAACGGCTTAACGGATTTCTTTGAAATTTGGTATAGATGTAGAACACAGTCCGGAAGAACCTAATTGTGATCTCAAAAATGCCCTTTGGGATACGTTTGTTTTAGGTATTTGATAGAAAATCCCGCAACGACTCAATCCATCTAATTGAAATGTGATAAGGATCTAGAATATAGCGTCGAATAACACGTAATTTACTTTTCACACTTTTTTAAATTCTGCCCAGACGAAGCTGTGTGCAAAATCTAGTGTTAAATAAAAGTATGACCATATATAAGTAACAGATTTTAGGTTCTTATCTTATATTTTAATCGATTAATTTTATAAATATAGAGCAGCGAATGTTAATTATAAAACTATAAAAGGGCACACTGTTGTCATTTTCTGAACACAACTCACTTTCCAGCAAACTTTCCATAACATTAAAACTCATTTATCGTTGCGGTTTTGTTTAGCGAACATTGTGTAAATAGTCTATTACTGTCATAATATTTGTTTATTCAGAGCAATATTGATTTTATCAAGAAACATAACGCACGTGGACGGACATTTTTAAGTCGCCTCTTTTTACTGCATTGAAATAACACCTAAATAATGAGGTCAATGCAGTGGTTGGCGGTTAATGTCTAAGCAAACTATCGATCGATTTTGTATCTCTTTCTTACTCAGGGTGGTAACGATCTTGGTGTACTTACTCCTGCCTATGCTTTTACCATAAACTGAAAATTCAATAAACTAGCTGTTACATTCAGTCACCCGAAACAAATAATTTTTGATATAATTTAATTTATAGCAACTTAATACATTAATGGGATGGCTATTTGAAGGAGCCTTTAGTTTCTAGACACTGTAAACTGATTTTAGGAAAAATCATGTTTTACAACGGCAATGTAGAGCGTAGAGACTTGTTGCATGGATTTGTCGGTGATGCCAAATACTTTGTATTGTTTGGAAGACCGTTCTTAGAATTGGCTCTGATCCACCCTTTCTCTTATAATAAAAACATTTTTGTATTTGTGTTATTTTATGTTATTTATATAATATTTAACAATATGTAGGCTGTACCCCTTCAACTATTGTTAACCACAGGGCCATTTTTATACATGGTAATGTTTTTTTATCATTCACAAAATATAGATATAACATATACTTAAATAAAAAGTCAATACGCCATAGTGTGGATTTTTTAACAAATTATTATAAGTTGATCTGTATTTCTCACTTTATTATACGAGGTGAAACGAAAAGGTGAATTGGGATGTCAGTGTGAAATCTTTTTGTAAGGTAAGATATGAGTCATTCCATGAATTCCAACAGGGGAAAAAACTAATGAAATCTTTCATTTTACGTGTAGGTGTAGTTAATAATATGTCCAGTCAGATTGTGGTCGGTGATTTATACAAAGACGACAAAATTGTTATTTATCTGTGTGTTAAAACATGTGATTTATTTTAATTGGAGGGTTAATGAAAACCACATCTAATTTATTAATTTGTTAAATGGTAAAACAAGTTTTGGGCACATAATGTATTGGTAACGGTCCCTTTAAGGAGTATGTCAATAGCCTATTGCGAGTTTAGTTGACAACTTGTTGAATGACAACGCATTCCATTTGCGGATAGCCACAAATAATAGTTTTCGATCAATTATTTCATTAATAAGGTACAATATTTCAGTATAGATAAGTTCTAGGACAGAGGCAATTTATTAATTTGGAAAAATGTCAAAACATTTAAAAAGAACTGAGCTTAGAAAGTAATTACAATCACATTTTAATCTTACCACATGATAAACGACGTGGAGGACGTGGTACGAACAATAAAGTCAATATCCAAAGGGAAATCTCCCGGTCACGACGGGCTCAGCATCGAGCATCTTTTGTATGCGGGGCCTCATGCCCCTAGAGTCTTAGCTATGTTTTATTCTCTGTGTCTAAACTATTCTTATCTGCCATCACAACTTATGAAAACTGTTGTTGTTCCTGTCGTAAAAAACAAAACGGGAAATCTTACTGATAAAAATAATTACAGGCCTATATCACTCGCGACAATTATGGCGAAGGTCCTGGACGGAATACTGAACTCGAAGCTGAATAAATATGTGAAAATTCATGATAACCAATTTGGTTTTCGACCAGGACTTTCCACAGAAAGTGCGACCATATGTCTTAAACACACAATTAACTATTATACATCTCGAAAAACTAAAGTCTATGCTGCCTTCCTCGATTTGTCCAAAGCATTTGACTTGGTTTCCTATGACATACTCTGGAAAAAATTGGATGAATTAAAAGTACCAAGCGATATTGTTAGAATTCTGCAAGTTTGGTATGGAAATCAGGTCAATGTTGTCAAATGGTCAGACACGTACTCTGATTCGTATAAGTTGAAGTGTGGCGTAAGACAGGGGGGTCTTACCTCCCCTGTCTTGTTCAACTTGTACATCAATGGCCTGATCGTTGCGCTGAGCAGTCAGCATGTCGGCTGCCATGTTGATCACGTCTGTGTAAACAACATCAGTTACGCAGATGACATGGTACTGTTGAGCGCATCGGTCTGTGGTCTGAGGAAATTACTCGCAATTTGTGAAAACTATGCAAATAGTCACGGCTTAATTTATAATGTAAACAAAAGTTATTTTATGATATTTGAGAAAGGTGGTAAAAACAATGATAATAATGTGCCTGACGTTAAACTCTGTGGTTTGACCTTGAATAGAGTTTACCTGTTTAAATACTTAGGGCAAATCATTACCACTGATCTCAAAGACGATTGTGACATAGAGAGGGAGCGAAGGGCGTTGTCTGTGAGGGCCAATATGATCGCTCGCAGGTTTGCCCGATGCTCCAAAGAAGTGAAAATCACTTTGTTTAGAGCTTACTGCACGAGCTTCTATGCGAGCAGCCTGTGGGCGACATACAAGCAAAAGTCCTACAACGACCTTCGCGTTCAATATAATAATGCCTTCAGGGTGCTGATGGGACTGCCTCGCTTCTGTAGCGCATCAGCGATGTTTGCAGAAGCCCGCGTCGACTGCTTTTATGCCACAATGCGCAAAAGATGCGCATCCCTGGTGCGCAGGGTGCGAGCCAGTCCCAACAGCATACTTAGCTTAATAGCAAGTAGGCTAGATTGTAAATATATTAATCACAGCCTAAAGCTGCATGTGGCGCTTGGTGTATAGTTAGCTTATTGTATTGTTACTAACATAGTTCGTAAGTATCCTACTAACTAATTAATGAGCTTGTATCTGTGGCTTGAAATAAAGATTATTATTATTATTATTATTATTATTATAAATAACCATCAGCACATATAAACATACCACAGATGATAATCGTTCAAAAATCTAATTAAATATTCAGAAGTTAATAATCCGATAAACTAACTTGGATATTTTAGTGAAAAGAACTTTATTTAGGTCGGCATCCTGAACCACTCAGACATTTTACATTTGCCGGAATTAAATCTGAGTACTGAGATTAATTTTATAATAGATTTTAAATTGTACAAGTTGTTACTTTACGAAGTTAAAGAATATCGTTATAAAAACATGTTAGTGTAGTTTTTTATATATGTAGGGCACTTTTATACCGTACTCAAAGCTTCGACATTTTTCCTGCTTTTTGTAATATTGCTTTCGCATCTGTATCTTTGCGCCTCATATCGATTATTTAGCCAATGAACTGAGAGCGAATGTTTCACACTGTGAAACTTTTTTGTATTTAATGGATACTATCCTATGTATGTATATGGCAGATGAATTCAAACAACAGCTCGCATCTTTTATCTGAATACTTATGTTATCATCTGTAACTGTATATAAAAAAGCAAAATAACTTATTATTTGAAAAAAGAATTAAAAATTTGAGTTGCCATGTTATCTCTAGACTTTTGAACGAAGTTTGAAAGGTTTATCTCGATATTGAACCCTTAGTTACAAAAAGGCCTCATCAAAAGGAAATGTCTGTAATAACTCAGAATTAAGAATAAATAACCTTACTAATGTAACAATAAGATTGAGTTTAGATTATACCAGTGACTTGTTTACGTGTTTCATTTCGATATTACGTCAGTGGGAAACACCTGAGTTATCTGTAAAACTTGGATGTTGTAGAAACTATAGATACCCATTCCATGAGATGATAAAATATATTACAAGTTATCAATCCTATAATAAAGAGGAAACATGTTTATTTTTTGCATGTTACCAATAAACTCAAAAACTACTGGAACAATTTCAAAAATTATTTTTCCATTAGAAAGTTACATTACAGTTACACTATCATCGGCTATATTGCTATTATTACTAGATTTTATTTTATTCCGCGCTTCATTTTAGTCATGGGCGAGTGATGTTGTTTATAAAGTACATAGAAAAGAAATATTCTTTTTACCTGAAAATTTCCTTTCTCTTTTTTATCCACTGTTAATAAGGATAATTTCACAGCTTACTTGGCTTATTTTACAAGGTTGGGAAAGTAAGGTATTACGCAAGTTAAGGGATTAAGTAATTAGTTACAGGTAATTGTTTTATAGAATTTTCGAAATTTTATAGAAAACTTGATCGATAAATTGAATATTTCTCATTGGAAATTATCCATATGACTGCTGGGCATTAAAGTCATTATCATCTCCCTTATCCCACTCACGGGGGTCGGCGCACAATGTTTTATACCTACTTGGGCAATAAAAGAGGCATCGGAAATTTCTTACGAATGCTAGAATGAGATTCCACTTAATTGGCATTAGTTTTCGACGGCGCTCAGACTTTAGTATAAGTGATCTAATTTTAAGAGCATGTAGTTGGAAGAATAGCCCCAAGTAAGCAAGTTCGAGGTCAGCAAATTGTACGGATCGCTGCCGCCGCGCCGAGCGACTCCTCTAAAGAACATTTATTTTCGAGAGTCACTTCTGAACGTATATTAAGCCGTTTGACCCTTTTATCTTACTTAAATCGTGGTAGTTGTTCATTTACCTCTGAGGTCTACTCGAGATTTACTGATAAGGAAAATAAACGACTCAATGAGGACGTGGCGTGTTGAATTAACACAATAAAAAACACAAACAAATTGTACAGAGAAATTATTGCTAATAAGTAAACGTTTACGTCTTTTAATTTTTCGTCTTGCAATTAAAGAGACCAATTAGTATTATTCTTTTTTCGAAGTCACTATGGCGACTTGGAAGGTGTTCAACAGCTACACTCTATGTTACCACTTAAGAAAGTCTTGGTCCTAAATAAGTATAAGAAAAAAAAGTTGAGCATTAATTAGTTGATAGTAAATTATTTATTAATAATATAGGTCGATAACAATTTCTATGAAGCATTTAATGTTGCCAACTTCGTTTAACTGTTTAATTTAACTATTAAGTAATTACGATCACCGCCAGCTTCTCTACTTAATTAAGTTCAATTTATCTAAAAAGTGAGTTCGATTATTTTAATCTTACTAATATTAAAAATGCGCATGTTTAGATGGATGGATGAATATATGGATGTTTGTTTGAAGGTATCTCCGGAACGGCTTAGCGGATCTTGATAAAATTTGACACAGGTGTAGAACATAGTCTGGAAGAACACATAGTCTACTTTTTTTAAATTCCGCGCTGACGGTGTCGCTGTTGACAGCTAGTAAATGATCAGTTCATAAGCGTTCAGTGATTTACATGATAGAATACGCATAATATAACCGATATTGAGCAGACTTTCTCTGTAGCCTATAACATGCACACGTAGGTTATTCATAAAACAAGAAAACCTCTCAGAGAAATGAACTTTTAAAATAAACGTTACTATTTTAAATGATATAAAAAGTGATATGAGTAAGCTAGTTTTATTTAATTTCTTATATAGTCACCTCAATTCATAGCTCATCTAGTAAGCTATACTTTTTATTCGTTATCAATTTATATTATATAGGATTGCGCTGTTAGTGTTTATTTAAATAATGTGAATATGTTTGCAAATAATATGGTGAAATAATATTATATTGAATAACATTTATGCTCACTGAGTTATTTAGTATTAGTCTTTCTAGGCCAATGCCAAAGTTAATTGCATTCCTATACAGCTTTTATCCACTAGCATATGATAATATTCAAGTTATTCAATGTTCAAAGAGTACTTTTTATAACATAAATTTAGTATTTTGTAATGAAAATTTTGAAGTGACGCTCGTCTACTAATTTCCAAATTTCCTTGATGTCATGTGGAAAAAATTGTTCATAAATTTGGTGCTAGTCAATTTAATATCTCAATTATCAAAGAATAAAAGAATCGTTGGATTTGCAATAGCGGAACTGTAGACCGTAGGCTACGCTCCGTAGCTCCGTAGAGAACTTACAATAATAAGGCTGGTTATGGAAGTCTGAGATTTCAGTCAAAACCGGTTACAAAGCATGGCAGTTAAATGAAATTTAAAGGAGATCTATGGTTTCAGTTGCCATAACCTTTAACCGTTTTAACCGATGTATTGAACAATTTGTAATGTTATGTGGTTTAATTTTAAGTTTATATTCTAGAAACAAAACTTTAAAAAAATCAAAACTATATCAAAACTGCGCCTCAATGCTACAATTAACAAGGCCTAGCGTCAAGTGTCACTCAGAGATTATGAAACAGGCGAGTGCGGTGTGCAGCGGTCTCTGACGTAAGCCGGCAGCCACGAGTCGTCAGCCACGCTGAACGATACCAGCACTGAATTTTAATTGTGCAAATTGGTTATAGTAAAATTATTTCAACTATACATTATTCATATTACACTGGTTCAAAAGAAATATCTCTTAATTTGTTTCTACAAGTTTTATAAGGTCACGTATTGGTAATTATATACATAATGATATTAAACTAGCTAGCTTTATCATTTAACCAGTTCCATTTTTGAATCTACTTAGCGAACTTTTTGCCTATTTTGAATTACAAATTTGTTGAATAATTTTGCAAATACTCTACTAAGAAAGTTTGTTTGTATATTCCTTGCCAATATTTATGTCGGGGCAAGACTTACCTCCGACAATATTTGCGACCCACTAAAACTACGTGAAAATATGTTTTACAGCTTCAGCCATCTTATTTCACGCAGGTAAAGAAAGAATTTTATCCCTATCAAGATATATTAAGACTCCAAAAACATTAGCAGTAGAAGTTATGATAGAAAGGACTATAAAACTGATGACTATACTATATGGAGAACTGATCGCCAACTTTCGCTAGTCGAAGACGCACTTCAAGAAGAAGAAGAAGTACTATAAGATCATATGTCATAGAATCAAGCAACAACTCGAATAATTCCAGTATTGTTACATTTTACAAAACAAAAATGTTTTTTTTAATCGTTACAATTACCTAATCTTATCTTTCAAATTATAATTGAAAGACTATAGACTGTAGACTCCAAGTCACAGTAGTAAATCATAATATCAGAAAATAGCGTATCTTTTGCACGACAAGCCACAAGCGGGCTCTCGTAATGAGAGCGCTTGGTGCTATTTTGCAAAGCGTAGTCTGACGTGCTCTTGCACTGCGGTTAGTATGCTACATGAGCTTAAAATTATGCGAACGTAAGATTCTTAAAGTAATCGTTTGTCGCTAGCATTGAAATTCATTTTATTCTGATTCCTAAGTTTATTATTCGAGTTTTTAAATAAAATTAATAACATTTATAAAATACAAAACGATTCAGTCAATTTTGTTCGGGTTTTTTGTTAAGACGTTATAATTTTTTTACATTTTTGCAGATGTTATCATGTACAAATTAAATAGATAATTTTGTTATCAAAATTTGTCACCAAAATGTTGCCCTTCGTCATCATAACAATAAAACAAAAGCTTTGTTTGTTCGAAGTGAGCGGAAGCGTTGATGGATAGACATTTAATTGACAGCTTCTGCGGATATGTATTAGTATAAGATTCGTTAATAGAGTTTTGTTCTCGACCGAGGTCAAAAAATAACAGATGCTATATTACTGTCTGTTTGAAGCTTTATACAAAATCTGATGCATGGAAATCGAATGATTAAATATATCGATAGTCTTTTAGTTTGCAAGGAAAATAGTTAAATACAAGTATAATATTACTAAATCAAAAGCAGAAATAGTTGCACAAATTGATAAATTACTTTGCATGGCATCTCCATCATGTTAAAGACAAACATAAGAGGTTGTAAGCAATCGTAAATGTTTTATGTGTCGGCAATAAAGATTGGCCCACAAATAACAACGCGTGTTTATGACATTGCAGATTATAAAGTCGATATTATAACAAAATACTTTACCCTAATGAATTATAGAATAAGGGTTAAACAAACTTTTTTTGCTAATCAATAGTATCCTTTAATATGTTGATATGTAAGCGATACGAACTTAACTTAACTTTTACTTTTTTTAATTCTTGCAATTAATTTATGAAACTGGGGTTTCAAATATTTTTAAATTGGAATCGTAAATTTTTTCGTAGTATTTAATGTAGGGTATAGTTCCCAAGATACATTATTCGCTGCAAAACTTTTTGCTTGCAGAAAAGTTTTTAAAATTAAATTTATATAAACTCGGCAAAGTCACCCAACGTCTGCGAATATTTTTCTTTGCACACAACTTTTAATAAATCGAATGCAATACAATGAATAAGGACGAATACATCTTAATATTTTTAGTCGCAAACTGAAATAATGTACGAAGAAATAAGGTTTATGTATTTAATTTGCTTAAATAACGTAAATGACAAGTCAATAGCGAACTTCACATGTTTAAAATGCTTACCAAATGGTACCTACTATAAAAATCCTTATAGATGTCATACTTACAAACATCATAATCTTGTCCATTAGTTACATATTTCAAGTGCGTTTAAAATTTTATCATACTCATATCAAAAAACTTGAGATGAATTAAGGGGAATGACAAAGCGAGGACAGGCGGATAATAATGGTTAGTTTTAAAAATAATTATGCAAGTGGATCTGTATAATATAAATATTTTATATAAAATACATACTACTTTATAAACCTAGGTATAAATGAGCTACCTATATCTGGAATGAGTCCATTATTTTACAAAAATCCTATTAGCTATCTGGCATGCATAAATAATTGCAAAGCAGTGTAAATATCGTAGTTACCGTTCAGTTGAAGGAACACAACCGAACCAAAATACAAGCTTTAAACAAAGCCATTCCGATAACATGAACAACACTAGTCGGCTTTACAAACTGGAAGTCGATCGTATAAACCGCACTCTAATTGCGCCGAATGAATTCTTTCATTCCTCAGAATCAATATTTTCATTTATCTCTACCTTAGCTCTTACGCGAAGCATTTAACTTGGAAGCCATTGTTTCACTCGAGACTTGAAGCTTCTGGTAGCAGTATTTGAAGTTGTTTCTAAGCGAAATTTCAACTAGGCGGGTGCATCTTTTTCTTTAATAAAGTGAAATAAAGAAGGAAGTAGAAGGTAAGTAGATATCAGCAATCGTGACTGGAGCTAAAGACGTGGCCACTATCGCCGGAGGTCGGATATCAGTCCGGTCGAGCGCACGTCGACATATTCGCTTATTGTGTATTCACATTTTCTGGAAAGTACTCACTAATTAAGAATTAATAAGAAACGCAGCAAAGTTTATCGACTGTAACTGTCATGCCATAGTGCCGTTTAAAAATGAAGAAAAGAACCTTGAAAGCAGCTTTTCCAACAATGGAGTAGACAACACGCATGGTCCCCGCCCGACGTACGATTATCTACGAAACAGTGCAATATCATATCACCTCCATTCACATTTCACAACGCAGTGTTGTGTGTGCGGCTCGACGCGCGCCGTGCCTTCGTCTATGTCTCTGTCGTCTGTTGTCGCTTTTGTATTTATTCATTAACACAAAATTATGTGCTTTGAGTGATCGTACTTTGTCTCGAAATGGCAGTGTTTCAAACAATTCTGCTTTTTATTAGAATTGTTTAATGTATGATATGATTAGGATATGGCTTATTGTTGTTTTAACTAAAGATGCTTGTCTGATAGGAAGGAGTTTGCGTAGCGTTTCTTATCACTAGTTTTAATGTTATATATGTGTTAACGAGTCAAATTTTAAAGTATTCGTAACTTTTTAAATAATGTGACGAAGGTATTTATAATAAAATTAAGTTTTATGTGACATACATACCTAATTACAACAAATACACAACATTTAAAGCCAACTACAAACAATCTATTTCTATAAACATCGCGAATTTTTGACAAAACTTGGAGTCGTGTTATTTTTGATGAATGATAACATATTATACTCTCTATTGCGATACAGCATAAATAAGTTTGTTTTGTGACGTACCTATTGTTGTTGGTCGTGGTTGGTTAGTCTCGTGTTGATGCATTTCATTTTGTTGTAGTTTAACAAAGCATGAGTCGTGTGTAACTCACCGAGATTTTCAGCGCTAGCGTTGACGTCGTAGCGGTGCTTGGCGTGGGGCGCGGGAACGGGCGCAGGCGAGTGCAGCGACGTACTCTTGTGCCGCCGGATCGTCGGCAGCCGCGACACAAACGATGCATTGTTCTTGAATGACGCGCTCATAACCCGACTGTCACACATACACATTCGTCATTCGTTTACCACTTTGCTTCCGGCAAGGGTACTTACCTACATTTTCCTATTCTACTACGGTACAACAAAAATATTGTTTAGCTTGTATATAGGCTTCGTTCGGAGAGGTTTTATTGGAGAGTTTTATATCAATGGACAATATTCATCATCAGGCAGTTTTTTTTTTATTGAAAAATTGAAAATTTTATTGAATTTAAAAATTTGAGGATTCTAAGAAAATTCTGTTTTGGTTTACTTTTAAACAATCATTAAATGGGCCATAAAACCTGTGTTTCGCCATAAAATCTTTTTTAGTTCAAAGATTTTTTTATAATGATCAGTAGTTACCTGGTCTGTGGGCTAGGCAGTGGTATCTGATGTATCTTCCAGGTGGCGACGCTCATGGAATGCTCGTCGGCGGCGTAGCACCGCCAAAGCGCCTGTATGAGCGTGGCTGCAGGCTGCCGCCGCCGGATCATGTGCTTCTGTCGCTGTTGCTGCTGCACTTTTAACGCGAAACCCGATCCTAATATACCCTACAGTATAACGAATATTTATTTTGTTTGCCGCAATTACGACGTAATAAAGATTTAATTAAGTGATTCTCACAGCGGGTAGAGCGAAGAACGATATCCCTAATAGCGCGCAGAAGGAGGCGATGAATTTCCCCTGCCAAGTCTGAGGCACCATGTCGCCGTACCCGACCGTGCACAGCGTGATCTGAGGCAATTCAAGGTTACCCTTAATTTAACTATACTCATTTACAAATTGATTTACTTGAATCGAAGTTTGTATTAGATTATTTTAAAGAATTAATTAAGAAAATCTTTTAGAAAATATGAAGTAATTTGAGACTTAAACATAAAGTAATAAACAATACTTACAACACCCCACCATAAAGCTTCAGCAAAGTTTTTAAATTTCGTGTCGGCGACGTCTTTTTCTGCTAAATAAACTAAAAACGATGCGAATATAAGGCCGAGGAAGCCTATGTATAAAGTTGTTATTAATTCCTGAAACAAGTTAATAACCTTAGTTGTTGAATTAATCTAAATAACTAACTACATTTAGGATTACAAAAGAGTACCACTAATGGAGAGTTGGGCATATAAAATTATTCTTTTTATACTAATTTATTTTATTCCCTAGCGATATTTTTAAGCCAAGATAAATAAGTATAATACATATGCTCAAAGGAAAAAAGTGAAATAATAGGAACAATAGAGCAGACGCGGAAGGAACCAATAAATAAATATATTTCGTGTCCAATCTCCCTCACGGCTCACGGTCAGGAAAAAGCTTACACATGATTTATTACTGGATGGACACTTTCGAAATTGGATATCACAGATCATTGATCTCTGAACTGCTGAAAACTGCTCGTATAAAGTAGAAAAAGTTTACATTGACGAATACTCGTATTATTATAATATTTCGTATCACAAGTTCCTTGTTTCCAATTATTATAGCTGTGGTCCAGATAAAATCTTACTAAAATATACAAGAAAATTTAATGTATTTGTTATGTGATTTTCCCGATTCTTTCATCCCTATTCTTAAGGGATCATTGGAAACTGGAGCCTGTTTGCCGAGTCAATATTGCAGGAAGGGCGCGAAATGCGGATCGCGCCCGTCTTATTTGTTCAGGAATGTGATCATGAAACTTTAACCTGAACCAATTGTGAGTGGATATTGCGTCTCGCCTTGTTTTGTGTAACACCGACCTATTTGGCAGACGAAGGAAATTGCCACCAGTTCCGTTCCGCTTTCTCATCACGCCTACACAAACGCAACACAAACTTCAATCGACGGCAGCTCTATAGCATGTTATTACGCCACATTTGGCAATGTCATCGCTATAGCTGTTCAATTTTTATTATAAATAGCCATATACTTAACTAGCCTGAGTGTGTACAACTCCATTATCCTGTAAGGCAAAGTTATTGAGTTATACAAAACGGTCATCTACAAATAATACGTCCATTTGATAAATCATTCCACACGCGCACCTGTTTCATGTAACGTGGCTCATCATAAGTTCGAGTAAGTTGTTTCGATTTCGATAATTAACCTGTCCGCGACCGTATTTCCTCTTAATTTTTAAAATCTATTTGAAGCGTTACCAACACATCTGTTTTACCGTAAATAACTCAAAACAATGCCCGTGTTCACAAACGTGCCTTGATAAACGTTTATTATGTCCAAACAACGGTGAAACACTCATTCATTATTGTTCGGTATAAAAATAGCTTCCATATACGAGGGCTGATTGATAAGTATCCGGAATGAAGAGGAGAAAAAAGAGATATTTGAATAAATTTAATTTATTTTTCTACATATGTTCCTCCTAGCTCAATACACTTAGACCAACGCTTCTCCAGGGCTATTATTCCATTTTTATAAAAAAAACTGTCAAGTCCTTCAAAATAGCCATTAACGGCGTCAATCACTTCAGTGTTGGACGAAAATTTCTGTCCTCCTAGCCATTTTTTCAAATTTGGAAACAGATGGAAGTCGCAGGGGGCCAAATCTGGCGAATATGGCGGGTGGGGCAGTAATTCAAGGCGTAACTCTTTAATTTTTGCCATCGCAACTTTTGCAGTGTGGACCGGTGCATTATCGTGGTGGAACAATATTTTTTTCCTATTCAAGTGGGGTCTTTCTTGTTTCACTGCGTTACTCAACTTTTGCAACAAGTTTGCATAGTATGGGCCATTTATTGTTTTCCCCTTTTCAGGGTAATCCACATAGATGACACCTCTAGCATCCCAAAATACGGTTGCCATAACCTTGCCTGCCGATAATGTCGTTTTCGCCTTCTTTGGTGCGGGTTCGCCGCTTTTAGTCCACTGTTTAGACTGCTCTTTGGTCTCCGGCGTGTAGTGGTGGATCCAGGACTCATCAACTGTTATAAATCGACGAAGAAATTCATTGGGATTCCGTCTAAAAAGTTCCAAACACTCCTTTGAAACATTCACTCTTTGTTTCTTTTGCTCGTCGTTCAAAAGCCGCGGCACCCATCTCGCACAAAGCTTTTTCATAGATAAATGCTCATGTAATATGTTCAAAACGCGTTCAGATGAGATGTTCACAATTTGGGCTATCTCCCTGTGTTTTAATCGACGGTCTTCTAATACGATATTTTTTATTTTACTGACCATTTCTGGGGTAGTTACCTCATTTGGTCTTCCGCTACGGGGAGCGTCATTGCAGCTCGTTCGTCCTCGTTTGAATTCTGCCACCCAAGAGTGGATAGTGCTAAATGAAGGTGAAGAATCCCCTAACACACTATTCAACTTAGTTTGAATCTGGGTCGCCGATTTCCCTTTTAAAACGTAGAACTTTATGACGGCACGAACCTCCGTTTTCTCCACTTTCATGAAAATGAAAACTATCTTACTATAAAGCTGAATATTTTTTAAACAAATAATTATTATTTCCCAAAATTACATGTATTGAGATCGTAAAAGACTGCAAATTACGTTTCTAGTAAAAAAAAATGTTATTTCTTTTTTTTTAATTGTCGTTTCGGATTATTTTCAACCAGCCCTAGTAGAGGACACACATAGAGGGTTTACGTTACTCTTTCATTGAGGAACACGTGTTCGTATTGGGTACTATTAAAAGAAATTCCGTTTCATTGCTCATGAATGACTTTACCTGACGATGTGCATACACTACAGAGCCGAGCAGTTTCCACGTGCCGCCACGCCGGTCCATCCGCACCATGCGAAGTATTTGGAAAAATCGCAAACCCCGTAGAGCTGACGCAGCGAACACCTGCCCTGAAGATCCCATGCCCAGCACCACCAACGACGCCATTATTGTTGTTACATCTAATAAATAACATTTAACTTAATTTTTCCATTTGACACTATATTACAGAAGACTGATAGATACGCACAGTAATGAAATGATGTTTACGATGTTTGTTTCTTAGCAAAAACGAGGCGAAGTTATATGAATAAAAAATTCAGACTAAGTATATAAAACTTTTTACAACAAGCGGGTTAAGATTTCGTTGGTTGATAATAATAACACGATATCATTAACAGTTTGATATTTATATTGCTCATTTTTAAGCATTTATTACCCAACGTACTTATTGTCTAAAAAAGTACTCAGCCCGTTCTGCTTTTACAGCTATCCTTAATTACGTTTCAGGTGTGACAAGAGATATTACATGAAATTTATTTTACAGTATAACTAAAATTCTTGCCGTGCATAAATTGATACGTTAAATCGTAGATGACGATTAAATGACGATCGTAGAGACGGGTTAAAAATAAATAGATGTTTGAGGTCTGTTAAATAAGCCAGGAATTACAATGTAAATGATTTTAAATATAGAAAAATGTTTGTAAATTTTTTTTACTTATCCCATCTATTTCGGGCTTGTAACTTTTATTTGAATAAAAATATTTTAGAATAACGCCAACATTAATGTCTAACAGACACATGTATGTATGTAGGTAATAAAGGCGAATAGTAAAACATGTTGGCAATGTTCTCCAGCGGTCTCGGGAGTCCCCAGAGAGCGCAGCCGCGGTCGCACGACACTGCTGTTCTAGGGGACGACGAAATGTGAAGGTCAGATTGGTCGCACCTGAAATAGGGTCACTTCGTCACGCTTTATAGACGGAACGTGACTGCGTCGGAAATGTTTCGCATAAAAAGCAATAAAAAAGTTGATATTATTTATTTTACCCCTAGCTCCTATTATTTCGTTTACACGACAAAGTTATTTTTTGAGCAGAAATATTTACGATTTTCGTATCAAATTTTATGATTATTATGATTATTATGATTTTTTTTTACATACCTATTATACAAAAAGGCCGCTTTAAGAACTTTAGTCGTCCTATTGATCCTTGATATCGGGACCTGCATCCTGATGACCAGAGCCTATTGAGAAATAAAAGTATTAAGTATACATTCTACTTACAGTAACTATTAATTTGTGAGTACAAGATACCTTAGAGAATAGGTACCTAATTAAAGTTGTGTCGTTCCTTTACTCATCTCCCTCGTGAATTGCAAGTTTACACGTACTAAACACGACAACTTGTGCGGTGTGCATAATTAAATTGTATATGTCAGGGACCGGCCTTTATGCAAACACGGTCTACAAGTTCTTCGTATAACTCTGTTGGCTCATGACATTTTCGTACCAAAAGTAGGACAAAAATACAAACTTAATGTAGAAGAAGGCTTTGCGATCCATCTGTAGTAGGCAATGAATTACTTGGAGGGGAGGATGGGGAGCAGCGTAGCGTCCCCACACAATTACGTCATCTCGTCTTGACGTTGTTTAAAACAACTCTTTGTTAATTAAGATAGCTCTCGCATTAATGTGTTCGAATATTTTACTGTCAATTCTAATTTGGAAATAATAACAATGATACGTTTCTACAAATAATGTCATGGAATAATAAAGTGTCTTTTCCCTCGCACACAGAGTAAATGTTATAGCAGAATCAAAGGAAAATTAGTTTAATGCTTAAACTGATATGTAGTTAGTCAAATTTAATCCATAAACAGCATGATAAGTTTAACTTATATCTCCATTCACAACATCGCATTTATCACTTAGCACATAAATGTTAGTAAAAAATGCCACATTTGCCTTTGATAAATTTTTACATTCTTAGTGGTAAGAAATATATCATCTGTTCTGAAAATAAAAAGAGAAAATAACAGCGCACTGTTATTGACTTATAAACTTTTAATTGAGTTCAAAAACTTAGGTGCGTCAACGATTTATACACTAGACTCTGACATTTGCGACCTGAAATTTATATTAAATTTAAAGAAATATGTGAACCGTTTACCTTAAAATAAATTCAATGGCGAACCAGACGACGACTACTGTCTCCATATAGAACAGGACGATGCCTGCTTTAGCTTCGTACTCCTCGATAGTAGAGAACACCGACAGCGAGAGACACATAAACACCATCAGGAACCTGAATATATATAAATGTTATTAAAATAATTGACCACAAACGAAAACTGTTGTTTTTTTAAACTTAATTATTGTATCATTTAAGTTATCGTCTGGTTGTTATTGTTAACAAAATTAGATGAGTCAATTATAATATGGCGAAAGAAGTTACAAAAAAATTCAATGATATGTTGAAACTACATGAGGTCAATAATTTTGATGTAGCTAATAACATAAACAGTGAAATTAATAAGTGTCAAGACGATTTGTTCTATTAGAAAGTTAACTCAATTTCGTGATCCAGTTATTGTATGTGAAAGTGGTCCCCAATTCTAACATGAAAACTTTTTCACGAATAATCTCCAGGGATCTAAAAACAGGTTAAAGATGAAAAAAGCTGTAAAAGTTATTCTGTCTTTCTGACACTTCAAAAATACAAGTGTTTCTATAGTTAACACAAATGTAATCCGAATTCTTTGTAATATGCTAAACTCAATTGAATATAATATGTAACATAAATAAAGATATCATCTTTAGTTTCCTGATGCCAAAATTATTAGTACTAATTTCCTTACAACGGATAATTTGTTTAACTTTTCTTGGCTGGCCTCTAATAACATTGCCACATACTCGTACGTGCAAACCATAATTTTTACGAAGTCCCGATAAAAACGAAATGATTACATTATGATTTTGCTTTTGAAAAAAAAAAACTTTTACGAAAAGAACTTGCTATCACGTAAAGTTGTAAGCTATCATATACATATGTATATTCGGTATAGATCTAAGAACTTTCTTATATCCGTTTCATTCTAACATCGTTGGCAGACAAGTAAACTCGATTTTTGTTAGTTAAACTTATTGAAGTGTCAATACAGAGATAAGAATATTTCTATATAGAAGGATTTTGGTCTCAGAAATCAACGATTAGTTACACATATTTGAGATAATTTTATTCCCTACGTTTCCATTCCCGTGTAAAGTAATTTAGTCAATGTCTTAATGTATAAACATATTAACCAAAAAGAAAATAACATTTAGTATGAATACAGTCATTTTTTTAATTTATTATTTGAAAAATATTTATTGAATGATTTTAGGTCTATCTAAATTTAAAAACTAATATGTGTCTAACTTTATTGTACGAGAACAAGATAAATCAGAATTACGATAAGGATTCTCTTTGACTAACGTCTGATACATATTGATATTAGAAGTTGATTTAATATGTTATTTCAGCAGTCGATTCTATTCGTATTTGTTTTACCTGAGTAAATTAATTTGGATAACGCACACCGAGACGTGGTTCCTATCATCTTATGACGTCATGTAAAAACAACGTCGTTTTGCACACAAAATTGAGTAAATTTGGCTTTATAAGATTGATATGTGTTCATAGGAATGTTTGCTAAACACGTGGGTTTGGTGTCTTAAAAATATTGTCTGACCTGGTTGTTTATTTTAAGTATTCTATTACAAGTAAAGTTATTTAAAAAAAAAAGATATATTCGGAAATCGGTATTACTGCGTATAAGTATTTACATGTATCTGTTTTGCATATGATGTAAAGGTTAAAATGTAGAATGGTGTAAGAACTTACACAATCATATGATAGAGGACGGCTTTGAATCCCCTCGGGCGTTCAAGGAAGTTGTAGAACTTGGATTGCAGGCGTCGGTAGCGCGCGTCGCGTCGCGTGGCGCGGTAGTTGAGTGGCTTGCCGAGTAGCGACATCCGCGGCGTCGCCAGCCGGTCGCCGCCACGCTTACACTCACTGCAACCAACACAACACGGCGTTCAGACACCAGTCAACGCGCCCCTCATCCTTTCGCCACCGCACCGCGACCACCACGGCGGTACTAGAACGATCGAGATACTACTTGATTGACTGTGAAAATCCATGTCCTTTAACCATTAGACACAAAACTAATCACCGCTTTTTGTCTTACACTGATTAGACAAATTCTAACCATTCTCTACAGTTCCATATAATCCTCGTTTATGTACGTTTTAGAAAGAGTTAGGATGGTGCAAATAACCCGGACACCATGCAGGATGTGAATATACACAGTATAATAACCTAATTTGAACACTTCGTACCCTAATAATAACGATTGTTGCTATACTATTATTGAGACATTCACTGTTAGAATGATAAAATCAATTTCCCGGTACTCATTTGGCACGGTCATTTCGAAACGCTAGCAGCCGATCAGTAAACAATTTTCGTTGACGGACGTGATTCCACATCTGTTAGCAATACTGATGTTCAGTGTTCTCGTTTAAAAGCAATAATTTTGCACCGTCTCAACATATGGGTGCAAAACAAATTAGAAGGATATACGAAAATATTTTGTGTTGTACCTATGGATGCCAGAACAATGCGTTCGACGTTCAGCGGGGATTTAATGAAAGAATATTAGGGAGATTCAGACCATAAAAAGTATCCTAGCTTATCCCCAGTCGTCTCATTGTCTCTGCAATTGAAGACTTAAAAAGGCAATCCAATCTCGCTGATGGAATGGATGTGGTTAAATTAATTTTGTAACGATTGCACTGTAAGAAATCTCAGAAGTAAATTGTTGTGCTTTACAAAAGTAATTTAGAAAAATGTTTAATGTAACTGTTCCTCTTTGTTTATTACAAAATGCTCTTCAGAAAGACCGAGTTATATTTTATATTTATTAACTCATATTATGATCACGTGGTAGTGATCCGATAACAAAGCGGAGAGAGGAATATAGGAACTTCGCAATAAAACGACACAGCCTCATCGAGTTTGTGCTCGTTTAAATCGTCTTCTATTTTTCTATTTTTAATTAACTGGGCGATTATGAAATATACATTAATACTAGCTTTCGCCCGCGACTACATCCGCACGTAATTAAAAAAAAAACGTAACAAGTAGCCTATGTTTTCTTCCATACCATGGTCTACATCTGTGCCAAATTTCATCAAGATCCGTCGAGCCGTTCTGGGGATACCTTTAAACAAACATCCATCCATCCATCTAAACTTTCGCAATTATAATATTAGTAATATATAAATATGTTATAATCTTATCAATTTAATTATAACGGACAAATAAAATACAAACTTTAGGAAATTCATTAAAACCCTTATCAGAATGGCCACTTAGTTAAAGGGTTCGCTATCACGTCCTCCGTTCAATCCAAATTATAATTAATGGAATTGATCGTGACAGCAACGATTTATTCAAAATAATAATTAAAAGTAGGATGTTTATATTTCCTGAACTTCGTTTGACCTATTAATCGGGGGAGTCGTAAATGTGCTCGCAATAAATTATTGTTAGTTGGAAAGTGAATGAAACGTGGGAAAGCACTCATTATTTAAGAAAGTTCTAAAATGTTCTTTCCAATTTACGTTCAATGTTAGGTAATAAAAAAGAAATAATAAAGGTACCTTATTAAACATAATTAAAATTATTTGAATTTGCCTGGCTTATTTGAATATTGACATGTTCTAAGGAAATGGTTCGTGAAAATCATTCACCTGTCGTAGAATCGTAAAATTAGCTAACATCAAAGTATCATCTGGTTCCCGCTTAATTATTCTCGAACGTATGAATATATATAATACAGCTAAGCAAGTTAATTTTCCTTCACGTCAAATTAAACTATGCTTGTAATGAGTTTCAATGTTATTTTGCTTGTGCTTATTATGTATGAAGGAGATATTGTACAGATTGAAGTTGTCTAGCATATATACATATATACAGTGGTTTCACTTATGGGGTTATCATCATAATCATCTTAGGTTTGATTTATGTAAGGTGCAAGCTATTAGCTATCTGTAAATGAGAGGTTAGAAAGTTACAAAAGACACGTTCCTTTCAGTTTAATAATCATGTAAATACACTTATTTAATCAAGAATAACCTGGTTTTCTTACTCTCATTTGGGTATTGTAAATTTATAATTCAGCAAATAACTGCGAAAAATTCCAAGCAAGGATGATGAATTTTAAAATATTTATTAAATTTCGCAAATTAAATTGCATTACAGTACCACTCAACTCCCCTACGTTGGGATAAAAGGAAATAACAGTACATTAAATTGGTCGTGTTTTTTCAGCGCCATGTAATTTGTTCTCCCGTAAAATGCGCGGAAACTCTCTGGGTACGTGGGCCTTTAATTATGTTATCGCAATACTTGGATTTTACGTTTTTTTACGTCTCTCGACATATATTTTTAATGTTTTTAACATTTCCATCTACTTAAAAAAATTATATGTCAATAGTCAAAGTACATTTTAATTCTTGCAAGTTGACTAAAACCAATTTCTGAATGGCTATGTCATCATTCTGCACTTACTTATGCCATGTCACTGGGCATAAGTAATTACGTGTATAGACCAACAAAGTTATATGATTTAACCAAATCGATAATAAATAAATAACCCTTGTAATAAATAGTTTACCAAGATCTTCCTTACTTATTTATCACCTTTAACTTTCAGTTCTTTTAATATTTAAGAGCAAACACTCTTGGATAGCAATGTATTTATAATGTAGTGATAGCCCGTCGTTCATCAAAATATATTTCTCAGCGAAAATTCCGCAATCAGGAAACACTTTGCCGGTCCTTTTCCTAAGATTTCCGGCAATTAATAATACATTACCTCCCGAGCCATGTGCCCAAATATTACGCGTTAAAGACAACTTTTATCTTCAATAAATTTTTCTCGATGAATCGGCGTATTTGCAAAAAGATTAATGATTAAATAAACAAAGTTACAAAAGTATAAGTTATGTGTTGGGTGACTGGCGAGCATCTTGTTAAATTATTTCGGATATAAAAACGGACAGAGGCGCCATTGGTACATTATTTTTCTCTTTTCTTAAGTTAACTTTTTAAGTGTAATATTTTGCAACCAAATTTGAAAATCTTACAAAACAGTTTATTTAATAAACCATTACCTTGTGAAAAACAAATATGAATTATATGATATCGCTATTCGAAAAGTATGTATGTACCCGTTAAAACATTATGCTCTCTTCAATTACTTATGTGTGGTATCGATTTTTAAGCTTTTAAAGTATCGTTATTGTTGACATTAAAAGGTGACATCAGTCGTTCATGGCGAGTTATACAGCTTTGGCAAAAAGACACAAACTCTATACGATCCAGAAACTGATAATAAAAAGGGAAACTTCTTGCAGACGGCGTTCTCTCGCTAAATTTAATTTATTTCACGTTGCCTAGTGGCAAGTGACACTTTTACACGTTGTTTTCGTCTAAAGTTTCGCAAATGTAAGAGTATCATTTTATATTTACAAGGTAAGTTGTCTGCAGTCTTTTTATCAATATCTTAGAAAATTGTTCGAATATATTGGAAAAATTTTAATAAGCGATGTGCACTTTAATTGCGTCAAATGAAAATTCAAAATATTACCTAAACTTAACATTACTGAAATTAGATGTAGTTGTGTCGCATTTCATAAAATTCACCCTAAGTTTTATATTACTAAGATACTTTTTCTGTTTGTCAGCAGCTATGCCCGAGGTTATGGGTGTCTGACCCCCTTCCTTACAACGTCTTTCAACTATTGTTTTCCATTTTACTGTTTATATTGTTATATTTCCTATTTTACCTTTACTTTGAGCGTCCTTTTTTGTTACAAAGGTATCTATTTATTTTATAAAACCTGTAGCAATACATGTCAACTTATGTACCTATTGCAAATATAATCAATCTATTAACTATTATAACGTATTAACTTTTACAAGTCGATGAGTTAGTTTTTCGATGATTGTTGAGTCGATGTTCGGAAATACACAAAGAGCTTATTTTATCATATTGTAAGTGCACAATGCATACGAGCGTACAAATCTGAAATGTTACAAATATTTTCTTGTTAAATTTTTCACTTGACGCTTCCATATTTTTATACTCAAAAGAATACAAGATGCACGTCTAGGCACTCACTTGTTTACGACGAATTCACATTCGGCACATTACTTCCAGGTCAAATGGTGAGCTACTTTCTTCTTTAGCCGAGTTGGTTTTATATTGTTGTAGGCAGAGATTTATCAACTCTTAATATTTTCATTAAGGAGTTTAAGAAACTTTTAGTAGTGTCTTTATTTAGTTAGGCTACAAAGTTCCAGCTATGGGATATTATATAAACAGAAACTTCACACACACATGAGAACAAACTATAGCCAGATTCTTATAGCATAGTATCGGGAAATCAAAGATAACAGGCAATAAACTGTTATAGTTAATTTCCATGTAAACAACACCTTATGTTATGGTATCTTCTAGTAGTAATTCAATTAACAGTCAGCTTGAATATCATAATCGGTAAGTAAAGTATAGCATGTTTGTGTAGACTGTACAATTATCAGTTCAGCTCAGTTCTGTGTTCTCGGGTAACTGCCAAAGTTGCTGCGCTGTGCCGCCGGGTTTGTCGTAACAAGTAATCATCAACGTAGAACGTAGAGGTTGTTATGTTATCTATCTACATATAAATGTATACACATATATAAAATAAGAATCTGAGTGTTTGGTATAACATCGTACCGCCCAACCTGGGTGGTAGAGTCTTAAAATTTTTCAAAATTCATTGCCGAATCGTATAAATGAGGGTTTCTTTTTTCATTTCAGTGTACATGTGTATTACAGTATTTGAAAAAGGATTTCTTTCGCATTGAATATATTATTATCGTGTGTATATAACTTGTCACGTTATTTATTTTACAAACATACGTTACAAACTCACAAATAATTATTTGTAAGGACAGAAAATAACTTTTACCTTGTGGTAAAGCATAATAATTTATATAATCGGCATGGGTATAAATATCGGTAAAACCAAAACTATTGGAATCGTGATAGTGTTATTCAATCCCATATCTAGGTTTAAAGAAACATCTATACGGATTCAACAACAGACAGAGCCATCTACACTGGGATGGTTAACCGCATTATAACATCGCTAACGGAATTACGAGATTTAAAAGTTACATAATGATTATGATCACATTTAGAATGATGTGGTCGATAAAAATGTTTAGAAACATATACTAAAGCATGTTTACATGAAGTAAAAAAAAAGAACTCCGCCAATGGACATATTCAGAATAACAAATATAAAATAAAATAACCATTTATTAATAGAAATAGTAAGACAAAGATAACGATTTTGCTGTCTAGTTATTTAATAAATATCGTTATTCCTGTAATTTCGGATAAAACAGAGATAACAATATGTTTTAAACGGTGATTTTGGTTCAGAAACCCACGGTAAGTAGTATTTCTGAAATATTATATAACTACCGTATTCGATAGCTGAGGGAATAACCATTTTGTTGATTAATATTGAAAGCAAGTGCCGACTATAACGGCTCGACACTGACTAATTAATTGAAATACCAAATACTTGCCTGCAGCACACAATCTGCAATGCGAATGAGATCTCGTTTGAGGAAAATATTTACATCAGATCATTAAAGTTTACTGAACTACACCCAGTATCTGAATACAGAATAAGCTTATAGGATTTTTTTGAGTATTTCTGATTGTGAAAATAATTTTAACCATACTATGCAATAAATTCATGCAAATAATATCACTCGGAATGATATCGTATATTGCAAAAAAGTTAACATAATATGTTTTATACGGATATTTTGCTTCGGGTGAGAATTGGTTTTTATTATTGAACTATTATGAAATGTTTACTACAAAAATAAATTTCTTGAAATAATTAATTGTTTTCGAGCAAAAGAAAGAGCACTTTTAATTTAAGTAAATAGCACAAGACTAAAACGAAAGAAAAATCTAGCGTTTCGTACGTTACGTTCATATCTATAAAATTCAGAGAGTAAAATTGTTAAATGTGCTGAATCTAAAATGGCTGGATGCATCTTATTCACTTATAAGAATAGGTTATCTGTTCAACGCTTTAATAGATAAAACTATCCATCCTTGGATATGGTCCAATGGTTCCGTTTAACGTGGCTAATACGCCATTTTCCTTTACTAGTGTAATGGTTAGTATCTCTAATGTTTTAAACTATCCATGTAATTATAAATCAAATTTATCTCTAATTTACTATGATTTAACACGAAATATGGAATGGAAAATTCCTAAGGCGTATAAAACAATACAAAGCTAAAATATAACAAGATATTTAATCTGCCGATATTTACCAGTCTGTAATCCTACTATTTTAAATATTAATTAGTTACGATGTACAAAGCTCAATCTACTCCTTAACCTACGGGATTCCGAGAATCAGGATTCATTTCGAGTTAAATTTTAGTAATAAACATCAAAGCGAATTTACATAATATTCCAATTATCAGTCATTGTGGCCTGTTGGCGTTTATACTCGACTATGCGCTAAATGGAGCAATGATATGAATGATTAATGGACAAATATTACTTTTTAGGTTTCTCACACGCAATATAACGATATCAGTACATCAACAAAGTTGGAAGTTTGTAGCCAAGGTTTGGCCTAATTCAGTCACTAATTGGTCTAAACAATACACGTAGGCTATATTATAAGGCTATAACATTCTCAATTCAATCTTGCATGATTTTTTAACCACTGAATTCTAAATGTGATAAAAATTTATAGATAGTGGTATGTTTTACAGTATTACGCTCTTAAGTTCAACTGCAACAGACACCATTACTTAACTATTTTGTACCAGAAAAAAATCCACTTGATCACCAAAGAATTCCATAAATAATAAAAGTTATTTAAATAATATAAAATCATTAGCGGACAAACTAGAAATCAATGAAGCTCGCCATCGATAAAGAGAAAACGTTTTATTTAGAGGACGGCTTTGTTGTGCCAGACTAAACCGATTCAATATACGCGATCAAGATTTGCCGGGTCGACCGCAATACAAGATTTCTATCGTGATAATATGTTTTTGTTATTATATAAGAAGGCACTTGAAAGCAATCTCTATGCTATGTGAGGTTTCTAAAAGTTGTATGATATAGTTGTTTAAGTAGAAGTTATACTCGTTTAGGTTAGAGAAAAATAAAGAATTGTTTGATGCGACATGTGCGTACGCTAAGTCAGAAATTCCAAGCATGTAAAATAAAACATACATAGAAGATAATAAAACTATTTCAGCGTGTAAAGATTCCAGTATACTCTTTTTATACTTAACCCTATTGCGCTTTTGTTTGATTTGAATGTTTTGCGTAGGTTGATCTTAGACAGTTTTTATCGTCCGGAAAAAGTTTCACTGATATCTCACTGGGTACGCATAACGTAAAGTCGTGAATCTTTCCTTTCTTCCCTGGTAGGTATCTATAACTAATTTTGTAGACGACTATCTATACGAATAAACTCTATGAAATGTAAATTATTTGAACATAATTTCCTAGGTCATTTACTTTTATTATTTAAGGATGATTAGTTTGACAACTGACGCCTATGAAGTATCGTATTAATTTTGTATCAGGATGAATATTGTACTTAATTGATGGTTATCCTAGTATCGGACCTTACGTACATAACGAACAACTATAAGCTATCGAACATCGGTCTTATTCTATGAAAACAACCATCGAAAATCTAAAAAAATCATAACCGATTTTACTCAACACCTCTAGTGAATTGTAAAATTAATTGACAAACTAATCATCCTTAAATGGACACACTATAATAAATATGTTTTAGTCCTGCCACGATTAAGATGATACGTATCAAAATTGGCATTGCTATTATTAAAATATTTGTAACGTATTTTCTGTATATCCTGAATACGTTTATGTTTTTGATCCGCTGGGCGACAAGACGCGAATATCTTAATTACATTTAAAATGACAAAAATTATGAAATATAAATAGTAACTGTTTCAAAGGAACGGAACAGTTATTAAAATAGCTGGCTATAGGCTATAAGATAATTAGCAAATATGATATTCAAAACACAAGGTCAGAAATAATAACGGTGAGCCAATTTAGGTGTAGTTCTATTGTGATATCTGATCAGATCATTGAGATAAGTTCGTTGTAGAAGAACGGAATATGAAAATAATGCGGCTTAGTTCATGGCGCACCTGTCTCATTTGCATCTTAGTACTTTACTGGCTTTGCTACGACTAATTTAAATTTTAAATACCAACCATTGTTTATTCCTTTGTGTTTTTTTCCGTGCTGAAGAACTATTTTTGCATAAGCAAAGAGTAACTTCAGCAAATCATTTACTTGCGGCGGCGTCAAGATAAAGTTACGAAAGGATTATGATGTTAATATTTAAAACTTGTTTGTTAGATGAATTCATGGATGGATAAGTTTATTTTCGTTGTTTTTTATGCAAATACTTACGTTTGCTTTATTCAAATAATATTAGTAATAAATACGACAAAATAGTAAAGTTTTCATTTTATATAATATATACAATCAAATAGTCTTATTCAAAGTATGCCCATTAAAATTAATACATAGTTACTTTTCGTTTTAGACATCTTTCGGCGAGACAATGTGAATGATAAGAAATAATTAGCTCCTTTAAAAACAATACACAGCTAAACAATAGATAATAATATAACTAGTCTCGGTCTTTGAAATCGATTGTTAAATTTTATTGTTTGCCAAAAACAACTAAAGCATTATTTTCAACGCCTACAAAGAAAATGTCAAAAATTGCCAAGGTAAAAATATCTCGGGAATGATTGAAGAGAATTAAATAATTTTAATCAAAATATATTTCTTTATTTTCAAAGTCATAAAAAAATATAAAAAACATAATGTTACTAATATTACAAATACGAAAGTTTGGATGGATGGATGGATATTAGTTATTACGTTTATGCAAAACCGCTTAAATTTTGCATAGATGTCGAACATAGTTTGAAAGAAATTTTGAATTTAAATCTAAACGGAGATGTTTAATCAAGAATAATTTACGAAAAATATTGACACGCGTCGCTTGATAAATCCTGAAAATAGATTAAGTGCTTATAAGCTTGCAGGTCCAAGATACACTTAACCGCCTTTTTCAGGCGACAGTGGCACTTAAGGTAAATGTTTTACATATGACGATAGATAGATATAACGTCTTTGTATGTACACAAGAGAGTTATAAACACGTCAACGATGCATGCGTAAACGGAATTAGAACTAACAACACACTCGAGATCTATTTCTGATAGAAACATTTTATGAGACAATGAGCAATCTTTATACAAAATAACACTTAGAAAGATGAATCATAACGCAAAGATAGTTCTTTTATTTGTACTTAGTTAAGTACTACAGTTTACTTTTGTAATAATACTTAGTACTTTAGTTATCATAAAAACAATATTTTTGTTCATCATACAGTAAATGATAACTTCAAAATTTTACATTGATATAAAAACGGTTGTTCACAAACATTTCTGTGTTCATAAATGATTCTGAGAAAAGAGCAAGCTGTATTACAACCTAGCGTGGAGCAGCAACGTAACCGATGATCCATGTAATGTAAACAAAGTAAACAGGGCTAAAGGGATTAACAGCTATGCCCGAGACTTCACACTTAAATTCAAGGATATGAGCATGTCAATCAGAAAATCTGATTAGACAATATTTGAAGTAACGGAAGTCAAAATTTTATTTACTTAAATTTGATATTTTAAAAAGTTAACAGCTGCCCTAATTATTTAAAAAATATGTTTCACTGTCAAAAACTAATAAAGTAATTAGAATTAATGTTTCTGAAAAATTATGAAATACAAGCAGGAATATTTAAGACGCCCTTTGTTCAATTAATTTTTAATGAAGAAGCAAAAATTATAAAGGATATTTATTTAATTACGTATGCTGTATTCCCACAACTGCCAGAGTCGGTAATGACGCTACTAACACAAGTTTATAAAGATAACGATGACTATTAGCATGCAGTTATCGTTTTTATGAAATGAAACCTACTTAGGTTTACACAGATGACGCAAATGGGATTTGCTATATTTAAGTTTTAAATAAATGTAAAAGTTTTATAGAAAAACGTCGGATGATTTTAAAACCGGCTTAAAGGTATATAGAATGTTTATATTCTAATAGTTAATAAATCTATTGGTGGGTACATGTACGTGTGTACCCGCCATATTAATAAACACAAACAGATCAAGTAGTTAGTAGGTTACAAACAAACAGTTAGTACGCTGTATTTAAGCCCAATCAGTAACAGTGTGGGAGAATCATAAACATTCCCTTCGGTTTGTCCGTCCCCCGACTAGAAACATTGTTACACGTCAGTAACACGGATGCCGATGACATATTGGCACATATCTCGGTGTCTCGGACATCAATGCAACGTACACACCAATATAAACAATTGCTTCTCTGAATATCTATGTTTATTGATTGTGACAATTACTGTGACTATAATTGCTGCAATATACGACTGAAAAACGAGTAGTTATTGTCACTACCGGAAAAATATAAATATATGTATATAACCTTACGAAGATTACAATAGAAAATATTCTATTTCTTTTATTTATTCTAATATCTAAAAGTTCTTTTTCAAAGTGTTCATGGTAAAATCTATTGACGATGGATAATCTCTCTAGATTGTGAGCTCATCTAAAGTATTTGCTTTAGATGCATATCTATACAATCTAAAGAAAATGCTTTTTGCGTTATTTTCCGCATCACAATGAAAACTCTAAATATACTTTCAATACTTACATCAAAAACACTCTAACATTTGAAGTGAAAATCTGTCACAAACATGTAAGCGCGCGTCACGAACTCACGAAGAACTAGCTAAAGCATCAGAGATTCTTTTAAGTGGACCTCGTCGTCGCTCCGTGTTGTATCCGCGCCGGAAATCATATCCACTGAAAGTGGAAACGACTTAGTCTGCGACTAAATGCATTTCATTTACTTTTTATTATCTGTTTTCTTTCTCTTTGTTCTTTTATATGAAAATGTAAAATCAATGCATTTGGCTTTTTTGTGACTTAAGTATATGACAATGTGTAGTCAATTTAATGAAAAGTGAATTCTATTTGATAATAGTAATGTTAGCTTACATAGCTTTAATTTGTCGAGAACTAAGTTAAGGAAAAATTGATTAAGTGTTTGATTCAGGTCTTATAGGTTTTTGCATATCTTTGGATATAATATAATAATTTTAGAGAAATTGTATACACAGTATAGTTATGGAACGGCAGCATAACAATATGTTAAATGATAAATTACTCTGATTCGTTGTCTGGTTCATGATGGAATCAATTAAAAATATAAAAGCTATTTATTTCTTATGGTAGAATGTGATAATAGATTAAGCAGTTCACCTAATATTATGACAATAGGCTACCAAAAAACGTCTACAACTTGTTTTGATGAAAATATTTAGTCAGCGCTTTTGTAAATAAGTATAATAGGCAAACAAATTGTAAAGCGCGAAAGGCAAAGAGAGATTGGTCTCCTGTATGTTTCTAGTAAAATACGTATGGAATAAACATAGTCGAAGAACTATACGCAGAACGAAACTATATACTTCTTAATTTTTCTACATACTGGTCCATTTTTGATCGATCGATCCTTCCTAGTTGCGGGGCAGCTGAACAGTTGGTAATTTCAATAAACAATCCCTATACCATTAAAGTTGAAAAAACTAAAATGTGAATGCGCTTTTCATTTTAGCACTATTTGTGTATGTGTAAATCTACTAATTTTACCTTGACATACTTTACGTTTATCCACTAGTATTAGTTTTTCTCTGTCCTAAGCCGTTGATTTAATTGGTAGGGGAAGTGTAAATTATCTTATCAAATCCATTAACAAGCTTATCGTAAACGATAGCTTTTACGTATAATGTAAATAGAGTATAAGGCTATGTTTTTAGTGTTTTTACATAGGGTGTATTAGTCTAGATCTAAGAAAATAAAACTGGGTTAAAATTGATAGTTAGTTTTTTACAACCTACCTTTAATGACCTATGAGTTATCATGTAATAAAGTACTAGTTATTGTTTTTATTAACTAACTACAATAGCAAACAAAATTTATGAATAAAGAAGATTAAGTTAGGTTTTGGTATAAAATAAAAAAAATTGAAGTAAAACTACTAAACTCTACGAAGAGGTACTCATTATTTAAATTAAAAATATTGTAAAATATTACCTATGACGTATAGCATCTTCATGCACTCGAACACGCCTTGCTGATTTCATTTTCACCTAAACATTTATTCCAATCAATGTTATGTTTCTAGGTAGGTATAGTTAAATCAGGCACGTTTGCAAAGGATCTATGTGTGGGGAAAAAAAATTGAAGATAAAGCGATAATTAATAATAAAAATCAATAGGGATTTGTTGGAAAGCAAAGGAGCTAAACTGAAATTTCCTAATATTTAAACACGTTACTTCTAATGTTTGCATGTATTTCTCAGTCGGTGTCGGTTAATAGCCTCATTGTCCTATTACTTTTGTAGCACGTGGTGTATAATCTGTGGTAAATGTGTGGGGAATAAAATTGTAAAGTATTTAATGAGCAGTCGTAAATTTTCTATGTTGTGGCGGCGCGCCTCCCGGCGGCGCACTGTCCACAGCTTGCCATCTGCCACCGCCACCGTCATCCATTAACCACGTTTCAATATATCATGCCATAAATCAGTAAAACGTAACACTGACTATGCTAAATGGTAAACTATCGATCCAAATAAAGAAGGGCATTTGGCGCGCCAGTAATCGAAATTATCGCCGTCAATTACCCGTGTCGTAGGTACCGAACATGAGCGGGAAAACAACGAGTACGAGTAGGTACATTATAGTAATAGAAATTCATCAGGTTCAGAACGACCGGCGCCTCTAAACGTTACTAACAGTCATAAACAAAGAGAAAAAATCGAAACACCAGACATTACTTACATACCTTGAATTTCACAGCCAATCTAAACAACTCAAAACTGACATCCATAAATATTTACATTTCATCGTATAGAGTAGGAACGCGCGAATTTGCGTGCGTTAGGGCGCACGGGCCGGATGGACGAGCGGCCGTGGTCGGCGGCGCGAGCGCGCGTGAGACGCGCGGGCGGGCGCGTCGGCTACGAACCCGCGGCGCCGGCATACTACGGCGCGTCTATAGCGACGTCTGGCGCGCGGCACTGCGGCGACGCGCGGGCGCGGGGCGACTGCCGCTCACACAGCGCCGCCTGCCGCCCGCCCCCCGGACTGCTCGCCGCGCCCGCCCATACCCTCGCCCGCCGCACACCTCTAATTCTAATTGCCGGCGATCTCAACATTCAGGTCATCGTGCTCGCACTCCGATTCTTTCCTGTGCCCTATTGTAATTTTAATATTTAACGCCATACCTGTTTCAATTTATTCCAGGTCTGCAGTTCCATAAAAAGTAACAAGCGCATAACTTTCATTTATGGAACAGAAAACAGATACTACGCCCGTATACGAGCGCAACGGAAAATATTCTTTGTTTTTATTTAACCCCTGCCCGTATCGTGCGCTAAGATTGCTCTATATTGGATAGGGACTAGATAAAGGATACTACGTACAAATACAAACATCTATAAGTCGTACAATAGCTGCAAGGAAATTGATTATTCGAAATAGAACCTCAAGAGACCGAACCTTTTCTTCCAATTGGTTTATTTTAGTCAGAGATAGAAACAATCTCTGCGGTTGTACGTAAGCAGTAAACATACGATTTGATGAATAAAACATATCATGATGGAATACTATGTTAAAGAAAGTTATGGCGCGTTAAAGATCTCAAACAATAGTGCGAGCTTTTGACATAAATTTTCCTTAATACAGTGTGTACCCCAAAATGATTGCTGGTTCCTGCAAAGTGATCGGTTCTTAAGAGAATAAAATTTGCTTCCATGAACGTAAAAATGATGTCCCAGTAACAAAGAATATTGAAAAATTCGTCACTAAATTTACATAAACAAGCCCTTGCCTTACGGTACGATTTTCTGAAGTGTCATCGGAGATTTAACGAAAGCGTCGTGGATTTGGGAAACATGTCAGCTCTACAATATTCCAGTCGTGTTTTCATTGACCGTTTACTATTTACATAGATCTTGACAAAGGCGGGTTCAATATATTACAGATATTTTAGCTTGTGTAATTAAAATAACGTAACATAAGTAACGACAAATGCTTTAATATTAATTGTACATTTTTAAACAATAATGGTTTCTCATTACAAAATACGCAAAGTGTTTTATATCTTAGCGAAATCACAAATAAACTAGTATGCTGCCTACTTTATTTTTGCTGCCTTTGATTTTTTTTATAATATAACGTAATATGTATATTTTACATTTTCTCTTTTGTAGTTTCAGTACAAACATCGGAGCTACGAGAATGAAAATTCAATTTATCATTAGCGGCGGCGCGACTTGTAGCTACAAAAAGAATGGGAAAGTATGAAATGAATTCGCTGACCTGAATGCATAGAGTGCATATAAATTCTTTAATTAAAATGGAACAATTTTAACTGTA
This sequence comes from Papilio machaon, assembly GCF_912999745.1. NCBI lineage: Eukaryota > Metazoa > Arthropoda > Insecta > Lepidoptera > Papilionidae > Papilio > Papilio machaon. The sequence goes on from NC_059987.1 coordinate 5,380,208, forward strand.
GGGATAATCTAATTAAGATGTTGAAAAAAATTGCTTAATAATATTTTATCAATTTAAAAAATATAAAAATTCGTATTATTCTATCATTTTATTTAATTTAAGTCATAAACTTTGGCAATTTTAATAGAGTAAAAAAAAATTGAAATTTCCTCTGTGTCGTTACTAGTCCAAAAAAACCGAAATTTAATTTCGTTAAACAAAATAGTATAATACGTAGTAACAACACCACTTAGTTGTCGAAGCGACACTTTTCGTCAGAGATGTATCCGATCCGATAAGTGTTTACTCGTAGCAACGTAGCAAGGCGCTACGACTAAGAGTAATACGGCACCGTAATAACCCGATTGATGTTATTATAGATATTTAGAAATCGACAGATGGTGTAATCATGATTTTTTAAATTCATATAGTTTGTATCAAAATGTGTTGTTAATAGTACCTTAATATTTCATTGACTACTCTTTATTACATCTAACATCATCATACCAATCTTCTTGTTCTATTTGAAAACAAGAATATAATATAAGAATATAAAATATATACGAATGTAATTATTACAAAAAATTGGAGTAAATATAGTTAACAAAGATGTATTAATAATTAAACAATTGTTCTATATGAACAATTAGTGGGATGGTATATTAATTTTAGTATTAAAAATAGGTCACAGTTAAAAAGTAACTACGTAGCAGTGGTTATGGCGTGGGATTACTGTCGGAGCCAGATTTCGAGGAGAGTTGGAGTGGATCGTTTCATTAAAATATAACTACCCTTAACAAATATCAAAGCAAAGTTTTCATAAATATAACAGAGATAATAGTACAAACATGATAACGACCGTATTAATTTACCGTTTTACACATTACTCAGTAAAAATGGTCTTCTTTAAATTTAAGCAAAAAAATGTGTTCTCATTTAAATAGCCTTAGTTCCTACATGTCACCTTACAGCTGGTTTTCACAACTGAAACACTTGTACACATCGTATTGTTATCCTATTCTTACTTTTCGAAAAACTGATACATGTAACAAAATGTTTTTTCCAAGACGAGACACCAGAGAAAACCCATGTTAAAAATTACCTAACAAATAATACACGTGTGATATATGTAATAATCTTTTTAAGTATAATATCATCATCTCGCTGACCTTGTCAAATCAATCTGTCTGCCGTCATCTTCATTGTCACCCCTTTTTGATCATGTTACCTTTCACGGAATCCATCCATTTCTTCCTAGGCCTACCTCTACCGGTGTACCCGTCCAAATAACATGCCCATACCTCGCTAACCTTTTACTTCTCAATATTTCTACTACCGGCGCCACTTTCAGACTTCCTCTAATATACTCATTTCCTATCCTATCCACTCTCGTTACTCGACACATCCATCTCAACATTCGCAATTCCGCCACATGTACTTTCTTTTCATCCGTCCCTTTAACAGCCCAACATTCGGATCATGACAGGTCTTACGATGGTTTTGTGAATTTTCCCCTTTATTGTGAGGGAAATTTGTGGGTCGCATATTATCTACTGCCGCCCTTTTTCTATTTTCCACGTCTTTTTAAGTATAATATGTTAGTTGAATATAAAGAACTATACTTAGTTAATTCATAAATAACTGATAAAAGGTAGGAATGTAAATACGACTAAAATTCAGAAATCTGCACTACTACGAGTTACGTTAAAAGAATTTTTGTACTTCTCGAACTTTTCTTAAAAGCGATTTTAACTTCCGACGTAGAAATAAAAGTTGAACTACTTTGTGTAAAATGAAACTTCTACTTGTACCGTTCGTATGCAAAATCTATAAATATATAACAATGATAGCAGCTTACGGTTCTTAGCATTTTCATTAGCATAGAAAATTAACAAATTATCCGAAAATACTTTGGATAAACATATTAATAACGACTTTAATGTTTTTTTTATAAATAGGAAACGTATGGAGGAATACTAGGGTGTCCATAAATATATTGATATTCCGTTAACTATTACTATAAATAAATATAAAAATATACTTTTAAAGTTATTTTTCAATCATATATAAAAAATGACATTACTGAAACATTTTTTAATACTCAAATTGTACGCTACAAATTAATAAAAGTCATAAAGGTTACTATGTCCAATATTAAAAACCTCTCCTTCCAAAGCTATAGTGTATACTTTTTTATTTAATACTTAAAATGTTTTGATATGCGATAAACGTTTGTTGTAGTAACATACATTACAAGGTCAAGTTTTAGGTAAAGGAATTTAAACAAGCTATTTCTGGTTCGGTGTGTTAAATAATACAACTGTAAACTAACATACCATAGGTAAATAAAAAACACTGGACACAAATATTATTCTATTCTACGATATATTAACGTATAAACTTTACGTAATAGTCCGAAAAGTAAAAAGTAGACGAAATAATGCTGGTAGAGTTTCGAGCCTACACAATGCTTGTTTTTAATTAAGACTGATTTTTGAGACCACTTATATTTATCATAATTCTAAAGTCTAAACACAAACGAATTTAATACTAAGGAAATTTCCGGGTAAATACAATATTTTTAACAACTACTTTGCAGTGGTTATTTTGTGAGTCTTATTAAATACAGTGACATTATATACCAACCAAAACGAATGCTTAAAAGGCAATAAGTTGGCGTTTAAGAGAGTATCTCTGAGTACCTACCACCTACCCGAGTAAAAAGAGTGTTGAGGAAGGTTTGCTTGAGAAAACTGCGAAACTGGATCAATTTTTAATTTGTAACGAATTATCATAAAACTAAAAAAACATAGATCATTTTAACTTAAATCCTTCTAGGGTAGGACAAAGACACTCTATTAATCCTTGGCATGTATTATATTTTCAGTGGTTTTAATTTTGAGTGAGAGCGCGCAGAATCATGGTAAACTAGCGCCATCTCTCCATACATTGGAACATTAAAACTTACAAACTTTGTAAAAAAATCGTAAATGTAGCGAATACGTTTCTTAGTGTGAATAAATTTATTCCTAAATCCATAAACAACTTTCTAAATTAATAAATTAAAGAACTATAAACGTCTAAACTTTTATGAACGTCACACGTCAGCACAGTATATTTTTGACATCTGTTCTGTCAGAAAAGATAAACATACTTGACGTCAGATTACCGCAAAAGTAGTTTTCAAGTTTTCATGATGTATTTATAAGATAAACTATTTTGATATTTTGATAATGATTTTATAAGTTACTGTTTATAAAATGGATCAAAGTAATAACTCTAGACGTGATTTAGAAATAGATAGTTTTAGGAACGATGAACCTGGATACGACAGAGCGCGGATGAGAAGACAATCTGGAGGCTTTGTTGACTTGGGAAATGAGTCACAATATGGTACAGGTGGACATCAAGCATCTGGCGCTAATGAAATCTTTGCTGATATACAGGTACGAAATGTGAATTTATGACAAGAGGTTTTACGAAATATTTTTACGTTTACGACAGAACTTACTGTTAAGTGTTTCGCCAAACTCAATAATGTTAAATTTCTAGGGTGATGTCCCTTGGTGGAAGTCAAATTTCTTCATATCACAACCAGTTCTTTTTGGAACTTGGGATGGTGTTTTCACATCATGCCTTATCAACATTTTTGGTGTGATTGTATTTTTAAGATCCGGCTGGATTGTAGGCCAAGCTGGATTAGTTAATGGCGTATTTATAGTGATATTTACAGGTAAGCACTTTTACGAGTATAATTTTAGTAGATACTAGTAGTATTATTAAAAGAGACACAACATGTCAGGAAAGTTTTTACTGATTCAAAAGGTTTTTGTTATTAATTACATAAATTTGTTTCAGTGTTTGTAGCTCTGATCTCAGTCCTTTCAGCCGTGGGTATATGTGAAAGATGTAGAATAGAAAGTGGTGGGGTGTATTTCTTACTGGGGCATACTTTAGGATCTCGGATGGGAGGCACATTAGGGATGGTGTATTGTTTTGGACAAGTAAGTTTTACCACCTAACTTAAATCTATACATTACTAACTGCATTGTAAAACTAATTATTTTTGTGTGGATGTTTATTTATAATTCTTCTTGCAGGCTGTTGGATGTGCTCTTAATGTATTTGGTTTTGGTGAATCTATGGCAAATTTAATTGGGTCTGACAACACATGGGCAGCTCGTGGCTTTGCAATTGCTGCTGTACTTCTTTTGGGAGTCATCAATGTTGCTGGAGTTAAATGGGTGATAAAGTTGCAGTTTGTTTTGTTACTCATCATCTTGTTGGCAGCTCTTGACTTCTTTGTTGGCTCTCTAACAACAGTTCCTAGTAAGTCTATTTAAATAGTAATTATTTTTTGTTTAAAACCTTTAATGTTATACTTCTTCAATTTGATTCAAATATAAAATGAGAGTTTTTTATAATGTTACTTTAAAATGTATGTTTTTGAACATACATTGCCTTTTTCCTTTAATCTACTAATTTAATTGACATGTCTGAGATAAGGCATGTGTTTGATGTTATGTTCAATAATATAAATTACTAGCTGTCGCTAGTGACTCCATCCGCATGGAATAAAAAAACTTAATAAGAAGCATTTGTGTTCTTCCAAATTATGTTCTACATTTGTGCCAAATTTCACTAAGATTGGGCAGTTGGGCTGTTATGAACAAACATCCATCTATCTATCTAAACTTTCGTATTTATAATATTAGTAAGATAACAATAGTACAAATCCAATGTATGCATTCAGATAAGTTAAATTGAATATTAAAAATATTTTTCAAACATATTTTTAGCTATTGAATTTAAAGGCTGGTTAGGTGGTACAATAGCTAACAATACCTGGTCAAATTATCAAGATGGTTACACATGGTTCAAATGTTTTGGCGTCTTCTTTCCCACAATCACTGGCATTCTGGCAGGAATTAACATGAGTGGGGACTTGAAGAATCCATCTGTTAATATTCCCAATGGTTCTTTAGCTGCCATTAGCACTGGGTAAGTTTTAATATATCCACAAATAGAAAAGCAGAACAGGTTACTTCTAGGTTAAGAATTCATATTTTATCAGATAGTACTGTTTGACCAATGCTTGATTTGGCATACAGGGCAAAAGAGTACAGTTGTTGTCAAAGCGAAAACATCTTCATATTAATTATTTTTTTGTTCTTTTTTAATTGTAATTAGGTAAAAATATGGTATATTTTCTATTTTAGGACATTTTTATACTTGATGTTTATAATCATACTGGCAGCGACAGTAACAAGAGAGGCACTTCTTAAAAACTTTTCAATAACAGCTGATATATCAGCATTGACAGTTTTGCTGCTGGCTGGATTATATGTCAGCTCCATGAGTTCATGTCTGGGGGCAATGTATGGGACACCTAGAGTTCTGCAGAGCATTGCCAATGAAAAGGTCATACCAGGACTTGATATACTCGGACATGGGGTAAATGAAAACTTTTTTTTAATATTACAAGGTGGCAAAGGAGCAAGCGGACACATAAATTCGCCGAAATGGCGAAGCGACCTCTGTCCATAGAAATTCGAAATTGCAGATACGTTGCCGTAATTCATAATCAAATATTTTTTTTTAGCTTCTTATACTTTCCACATTAACTTCAACTGTGTCTTATTTAACTTTCATCCGTTCGCATAATTCCCTTAAAAAAGGGGATAAAGTCATCTCTTCATATATTGTATAGATCTCATACTATCTTTACAGATAAAATTATTTTAGTCTACCGCTTGTATTTTATGTAGTTTTACTTTGCAGCGGGGACCTAACAAGGTGCCCGTGTACTCAATGGTTGTAGTTGCCATTGTGACGGTGACATTTATCATCATCGGAGATATCAACAAACTCGCGCCTATCGTCACCATGCCTTTTCTCATCACCTACGCCAGCATCGATTATTCTTATTTTGCTCTCGCCCAAACATTTGATTTGCAACATAAACGTGAAATGAGGTATGATTTGCTACAAACATTTTTTTTTATTTCTTATTCCTTTTGATCACACATGTTTGCTTTTACCAAATCAAAAAGTTAAAATGCGGGTTTGTAATTGTAAGCTTTTTGTGGAAAAGGAAGTCTAAACTAAAGCATTTAGACATTCCGGATGTTTATTACTTATAAAGATTTTAAAAAAGGCGGTTTAAATTTACTTTTTTCTAGATTTCAAGGCCACGCTCAAAGAGACCCACAAGTATATGGAGCCACGGGAAGTGATCTCGACCTCTTGTTTCCTGAAAGAATACGACACAAAAATGTTGGAGTAAGTTGATTTTGCATCATTTGGATTTTGCGTATTTTATGCAAATGCAAACGTTAGAATTTTATTTATATTTTCCAGGATTTCACCCCATCACCCAGTGATCCAGCAATAATGAACGGCCGTATGGCCAACGGTGACGGCGTGCGTCGCCCAAGCGTTAGTGTACACTCGAAAAATAAAAATTGGTATTCTCATTTATGCAATCGATGGCTGTCTCTCGCTGGTGTAAGCAATTTTCACTACAATTTAATAATGCATTCTAAAATATGTTATCAAATTCAATTATTAATAGTATAACTATGTTTGAAATAATTTGAGTCTGAATTGCCACAGTGTATTTAATTTGTTTGCATATGTTCCAGGTGGCAGTAAAGCTACTGCTAATGTTTCTGGTGCACTGGGTGTACGCGCTGGGCTGCCTGTCCATTCTGTGGCTGCTGTGGCTGTACATCGGCGCCGCCAATCCCGCAGTAAAGCCGGGCCGGGCCTCCGAATTTAGATTCTTCCACTGGCTTAAAATATCATTCTTACAAGCTATTGGGTAATGTATAAAAACTTTCATTATAAAGTAATAACTGTCGAGTTGTTGCAGGCGACTCCATCTGCGCGGAATTAAAAAAAAGACTATGCCAAATTTGATCGAGATCCGTTGAGCCGTTCTGGAGATACCTTCAAACATTTGTCCATCCATCTATTGAAACATTCGCATTTATAATACTAGTATTATAGTCAGTTACAAAATTAATAATGCTTTTGCCAATATCAATACACCCCTTAAATACTTAAATAAAAGTAATTGGCCAGTTTTTGGAACGAAGTTCCTTATCGCGCGTTGTGAAAGGGGGCTAGACGGAAAAAATTCTTACGAAAAATTGTCACGACACCTTTTGCTATATCACCATGGCAACGACGTGACAATATATAACGAAAATTCATAGAAATAAAATCTACTTCTTGTGAAGACTTAAGTTTTTTATGCATAGAATAAACATTGGTTCCTTCACTAATTAATTGAAAGGAACTTCGTTCCATCCGGGTGTCCCTTGACACCTCTCAAGTTTTTTTTTTTTTGTAAACAGTAAACGACCTCTGGAATATGAGCAATTAGTGGTAACACCGGTACACGCTGACATATCCGTGGAGCAGGAGAGACTGAACGATGATAACGAGGACTTCGCGTCTCGGCGGCGGTACCACCAGTCCACTGCTTTGCAGAGCCATCTTGTCAACGTCGACACATAGATACTTTGCCTATTAACGGCCCGTCAAGTTTTCCATTCACAAGAATGAATGACTTGTGTCCGAGAATGAATGACTTGTTTCCGTTGACTATTTCATTTGTACGATCATTTTATAATACTCCACGATGCTTTTCTAGTTTAGATTATAATTCCGTGTATAAAATATCTATTTTTTAAATGATAATGTGACATATAAATTCTTCTGTTTTTTTTAGCCGACTTCTTTCTTTTTATAATTGAAACATAACCTATATGATTTTACTTAAAAAAGTATTACATCGAATTTACTGTAGTTGTCTAATATTCCAACCTAATACGTGGTTGTTCAGAAATCATAGTAATGTGATATAATAAAAATTTTGCTTTAATATTTTTGAATAAAACAAGTGAGAATATCTTCGAAATCTTATATATTTGCATGTTTTCTATATATGCATTATCTTTGGATGTATTTTTACAATTTTCATATATAATCATAGGAATTTTGAAACTTGGTCGTGTCTAGAGTTTTTACGACTCTTTGTATTAACGCGAAGCTTGCATTAAGCGTTTATAATAGCTATTGGCGAATACATTTTTTATTTTTTGATATTTAGATCAGTTAGGATGGTTATAACGTGAAATTCGGATACTATTTGTATGCTTAATAATAATAACAAGGAAATATCCTTAGAGTAATAATTTAAACTGCATTAATTTTTATAATCTATGTAATCGATGTGTAGTCAATATTACATATAGTATCATGAAATTTTGTATTAAATACAACGAAAAATATATGTAATTATGTGATGAATATCCATGAAATAGTTTTGCTTAAAATACTAGTCTTAATTTATCCGCGCTCAATTTCTTATTGTTGAATCTGGTAATATAATATATAATTTTAGAATTAAATTTTTACTGCAAAGTTTTGGCTAAAAGTAAATATTATTTGATTGATTTTGTAAACAATGGTAACACTAATGTAAAAAATGTACATTTTATAAGCACCTACGTAGATGATAAGGATTCGCATACTACCAATCCATAAAATTTTATTTTTACAACGAAATTTTTACTATCTTTGTGTGTCACTAGGCTAGAATGAGGACCAACAATTTATTGGTAATTAAAAGCAATACTATTATCATATATATTTTTACTTGTATTACTGCACCTATGAATTGAACAATATGCATTTTTATAAATCATTCCCTCAAAATAAAAATTGATGTAGAAAATGGTAAGGTAATTTGTAAAAATGTTTAATGTCCTTATTTATAATTGAAAGACTCCTCTTATATCATTGTTAGATCGTTACTTTTTACCCGCGCCGACCCCCACTTACGTGGGATAAGGCCATGATATGATATAATTTTTTGGAACATATATTTGTGGATAGGACACATTTTTAATTTATTCCACGTATTTATGCAGCTGTTTTGTTTGACCACCTAAATTCATATTTGAATATGCTTTTAATTTTATTTTTTAGCGTGGGGTTCCGAGACTAAAATCTCTGTATAAAACATATCTTCATCTCTGTCATCATTTTTGACAAAACAAAGATATCAATATGTTTTAAATAGAGATTTTGGTCTCGGAAAACCACGATAAGTAACTTTTATCTGTAGGCATTAAGAAACTTTTATGTTGATATGACGATAATGTGACTCAACTGTTAATATACTAACATCTAACTTATTTTTTAGTTAAAATTTTCGAGTGAATTTTTACAGATTTCTAAGTTACGTTATCCCTTGATTACTAATTAAAGTTATCCGATCTTATTTTGACGTTACTTTGTTTAGCTTTGCTGCCACTGTACCAAACTCGTTATTAAAATTATATATGCGAAAAGTATTTTTCATTAGTAGATGATCTCTATTTATTTCTTAGATAAGAAATCATATAGATCTATAGGTATTTCCTTAGTTATATAATAATTGATAGAAATTTTTGTTTCATGAATAAATTAACTTTTAGATTTTGGAGCAGTATATTACACTAGAAATAATCAAAGCCTGTTTAATTAATATAATATTTTGCTATAGAAAATGTTAAATGTAGCGATGTACTGAAATATGTTCTTAATAAAATATATTAACAGCTTTTCGTATTTTTTTAATGTAAATTCTGTTCGATGTTACTGAAACGTGTGTTTTTATTTTATGGAATAATAAGTATATTCATTGTAAGATGAGGGCTGGAGAAACCTAAAAATTATTAAATACATGAACAAAAATTCACTGCGCATCACCGTCCACTTTTAATTACAAGGTAGCTGGTTTGCAGAAGTTTTAAATGTATCTACGTGATCGTGTCGGTTTGATTTGACTAAGTATGGCCCATCACATGCTCATTGGTAAAATTAAATAGTCAATGCTGTAATGTTGATGACTGAGGCTTGAGACTATGCAATTATATCCCATTATATCAAAAGATTCTGCCTATTGACATGTTCTCGCAGTAGATCGTCCTGAAATTGTTAATTGCATTTCTATTAATGATTTTGTTATCTGTTGGATTTATATCATAGAGTAAAATATTCTATGCTGTGATACTTTTGTTAAACTGTCACCAGCTGTCACTGTCAATGACTGGTTAGGAATATGAATGGTTGTGGTTTTTAAGCTAATTTTGAAGTTATTTTAGTGTATTGTTATAAAGTAGCAGTATTAAAAGTTAATAATTGTATTTTTACAAAAAAAAACTTGAGTCATATAGTAGGTTGAACATTAAGTTGGCTTTTTTATGACTACGTAAAGGTAAATAAAACACAATAATGGCGGAGGATTTAAGGAATTACAAACTGCAATTACAACAGGTAACTATAAGGATATGGAATTAACGTGATTTTATCTGCTTGCTATGCGACGGTGTTACATAAATAGAATATGTCCTTAATATTTTAGGTGGAAGCGGCCCTATTGACGGATCCCGAAAATGAAGAACTTCTAAAATTGAAAACGGACCTAGAGGAAGTAATTGAGTTGACTCAAGATCTTATAAAAACTCAAGAGGGTGACATCAAAGTTGATATTCATAGTTCTAGTAATAATGATAATGTTGCAGCCTCCCCCCGGAGCGATGACGACGAAGCCACCTTCAGTAGTGCTGTTTCCAAGTGGCATGTTGGTGAGAAGTGCCTTGCAAAATGGAGAGCGGACGGCATGTTTGTATTAAATTTTTTTCTTCTCTAGAATTATCTTTAAATTCATTGTAAATGCCTTTCTATTTTTTCACATTACAGTATTGCCTTGTTATGATTTTTAAAATTTTTCCTTTAGGTTCTATGAAGCTCTTATCGAAGAAATTAGTAGTGATACCTTGAAAGTAAAGTTTGATGGATATACAACATTAGAAGTTGTATCTATAAATGATGTGAAACCTGCAGGTCCCGGCTTAAAAAGACCCCACAGCGGTGATGAGAGCAAGTGAGTCTTGTTATTTATAGTATTAGAATTAAAATGTTTACACAGATCAAAGACCAAGATCAAAGTTTGATGCTAATCTGTGAAGTGAAATAAAAAATTGTATCATAGAATTATTACATTTGAACTCACAGACTTATGCCAATCATTTCAATCAATTTCAACACATTTATTGTCAATAAATACATGACACTAATCACATTAAGTACTTGGGAGAAATCAAGTGAGTTAATTTAAAAAATATTTATTTTCAGACATGGAAAAGGCTACAACAGGGAATACCTCAAAAAGAAAAAACAGAAGAAGCAACAAAGATTTAAACAAATCGAGGAAGAAAGAGAAACTGACAAAAACAAATGGCTTTCATTTCATTCTAAAGCATCTAAAAAGCCTGGTGTGCGGACTAAAAGTATATTTGCTTCACCGGACAACTTGTCTGGTAGAGTTGGTATAGGAACATGTGGAATATCTGGGAAGCCAATGACTGAGTACACCCCTGGAGAAAAGTGGAAGAAAGGGGGATAATAAGTTGTTTTATCTACATCAATAGTGTTAATTTTACTTTAAGTTAGATATTACTGATAATAAAAATTATATTTTTGCAATCATAAACACAAAATATCTCTCATCTGTTCCAATGTGTGGTTTTCATAATAATTTTTCTAAATCTTAATCTTGTCTTTCATTGAGCACTATCAACAATTTTTTTGGAATAATATTAATATTTGGATGTAATTTTCTGCAGATCTCACTTTGTATATGTGAAGCAGATCATTGAATCTGCTCACAGCTCAGTTCAATATAGCTGCATAGAGTTATGATTGATCACTCTGCGACTCGCAGGCAAGTAATAGTACATTGCATTGAGCTGTGAGCAGTCAATTTAGTTGTTGAGCTACAGCTCAACAATTCAAGCCTATGTGAACTGAAATTTTAAACCAGTTTAGAGCTGATCTATACATGTCTATAGTTGACTATTCGAAATTTTTTTTTGGCAATTGAACTGATAACTATATTATTATTTTTTATCACTAAAACTTGTTTAAAATAGTTTAAAGTGGCTTATTAGTTGATAAAATCAAATTACAATGTTTACATATTGAAGCCTTTGAAGTCAATTTTATAAAGAAGCTACTCATCCAGGATATATAGGTAGTGTTAGAATTTTGTTACTGTGACTTTCAACTGCAGTGACTCTTGTATAGACATCCCTCACATACTCTTTGAAAGAAGAGAGACATCTGTATGGTATACAATCAAAATGCTGACTGCTTTGTAAAATATAAAGAATGACAATAAGAGTTGTCTGACTAGTACAAAATTTACAAATGAAACTTAATTAAACAAATAGCTTTTGTTTATTTCAATTGTATTGACAATACTATTTGTTTAGTAAATAAATGATTATTTACTGTCTTCAATCTTTTTATGTATTTAGTGGCATGTCATCATCTATAGTATTTAAATCACATGGTTATCTTGTAATTACTAGATTTTTTTAATGTAACTTAGCCGATAATGGTCATGTTTAAGAAATAAAAAAATTGCAAATTGAAAAGTAAAAATTATCCTACAAAAAACTCAATTATTGATCGGTTGCAAAAAAAAAAAACAGTGTGCGACAAAAAGATAACACATGTGATAAGAATTTCCCCACATTTTATTCATAAAAAGCCGCAATGACTCACCAGCCGTAGACGCCAGCATAAACATCTTTTGCTCAAATAGGCCGGCTTCCTTGGTGCTGTGCACAGGCGCGCCGAAGGCGTAAATTTGGCCGTCCGTCCGTCAACCACAACATTTTAAGGATAGGTTAGGAATGGGAAGTGGATTTGACGTAGGACGCATGACTCGACACCGACACCATCTACGACCTACACCATCTTCAACATGTTGAGTTACGAAACTTTCTGAAAATTATGAAACTATGTCTAATCCCTTAATGACCATTATCGTATTGTTTCGTTTGAACGAGAAATTTATTACTCTTGCTCTTGATCAATTGTTTCAAACAATGTTTTCTTCATGTTGTTCAGTTGTGTGTCTATTGTCAATGGGTAACAGCGGACAACTTCAGATGGAGGATTCAATGGCGGCCTTTTATAGGAATCAGACATTTAGGGACCTAGGTTGCTGGATGCAGAGCGCGGGATCGCATATTGTGGAAGTTGTTAATTCGGAATTCTCCTAATTTAGAAAGAAAGTCGTATATTTTAAAACTGTGATACTTTGATACAGTAATTTATTTAAAATTTTAGCCATTCATAAATTACATAATTGAAACTATTTTATTAATGTTTAAATTCTTCGACTTCGTCTTCGAATCAACTTTTCCTCATGGAGGACCGGCACTACTGTGCCGCAAGGAAGGTGTACTACGGGACGGCACTACTGTGCCGTAAGGTAGGTATACTTATTAGATCGCAAAATAAATCTACAGAACATAATAAATATGACCTTATAATTATGGCCATTAAGGATGTTTGATGTTCATATTATTCTAGGTCAAAGTATTTATTTTGATACTTGTTATCACCTGGAAACATAATTTCACACGCAGTTGTTTGGCTAGTGTTTAGGAACTTCTTACGGCTTTATCTTTCACCTATTAAACGAGTAGTGTGTCGTTCTACGTAATATATTGCCCGATTGATACAAAGTACACAGGGTAAATAGTTATATTAATATATGTTGCTGTGGTTCAAGAATGCTGAAGGATGCTAAAATTAGAAGGTTCATCAAGAAGAGATTTCCCCGACGGAAATGAATGTAATAAAGTTACAAAGCATATTAAAAGTATATAAAGAATGTTAAAAACGGAGCCACAATAAATACAAATGGCAAAAACCAGAAAGATGCGCTACGATACCGTAAAATGAAACTATATTACATTACTAGCTGTCGCCCGCGATTCCGTCCGCGCGGATTTAAAAAAATACATACCTAATAGCCATAGCCTATGTGTTCTTCCAGATTATGTTCTATACCTGTGCCGAATTTAATCAAGATCCGTTGAGCCGTTCCGACGATACCTTCAAACAAACATCCATCGAAACGTTCATGTATGTATACAATATACAAAAAACAAGTTTTTTACTATATATGAATCAAATACTAGGTATAAGTAAAAGCATAAGAAAATGTTCAAAAATAAAATACAGAACCATATTAGATGATAGCATTCTTTGAATTTATATTGAGAGTTCACTTTTAAATTAGATTTACCTTCGTCGTACGCTGCTACAGAAAATTAGATTAGTTCTGATGCAAATTGCATACGTTCCTCTGTAAAGAAAAAGTTGTCCATTTCTCAGTAAGAAATCTTAACATCAAATTGGATTTGTCGTAGGTATTGGATGTATCGAATATTAAAAGGCTAATACACATCTTATTCTAAATTTTCATTGAAAAAAAGCTCAACATTATTAAAGTAGCCAGTATCAACTAATCAGTAGGTCGTCGGTGAATATTATGTATTATCACAGATAGTATAAAACATAGCCGTCGCTTTCTGAGACCAAAATCCCCGTATAAAACATATCTATGTTTTGTCAGAAGGATGACGATATGTTTTATCCAGATACTTTGGTCTCAGAAACCAACGGTTAGTATACTAATATAGACAGCGTCTTTATAGAGAAAAATCGAGACACACTTAATAACATAATAGGTACTGGTAAAATCCATGTTTCAAGTATAAACATGTTACAAGTCCTTTAAGAAACGAACATACTTTTTTCTTAAAGGCCGGCAACGCATCAGCAGCTCCTCTGGTGTTAGGGATGTCTCTGCCCAAAGAAAATCACTTTGTTCTCGTTCCTTGGTTATTTACACCTTGTCACATAAAATAAATGAAGATAAAACTGCATGTAAGCATATTAGAGGATAGCTTCCTCATCTTGTTTTGATGGTAGAAATATAAGAGTCTAAATTCGTCTTAGGTAACAGTGTTAGTCATCTGCCGTATGGGAACACTTTTAACGAGCTTGCCAATATACAAGCGAAGGTATATAATATATCCTAAGTACAGCAAACAAAACAAACAGGCGTCCGCAGAAGGATAAAAGGATGCAGATGCGTTGCAGAGAATTGGCAGAGGAAAGGGCGTTCAATAAGAAGATTTTTCATCATCGCATTCGTCCCCTTCCCCACCAAATACACTTCTCTTCTTTCCATCGCATGATGTAGGGATGCAAAGGGAAAAATTAGACCTTCGGCAAACACACACAAGTCAAAGTGTGGAAACTTTCACTCACGCTTGTCATCGTGATATTGCACCGGTCCTGGGGGCCATCCGTGCAGCATCTAATCCTGCTGCGGACTCTACCACTGATAAATTTACGCCTGTTTCCATAAATCCGAACAAAAATAAAATAGAGGGTTAAAGTTGAATAACTATTTTTAGTTTACGTGCCCATTCTTTGTCCCGCGAGATTGTGGTTTGACGGAAGCTTTTCTATGTTGCAATCTCTGTAGCCTTTTTGTACTTTCTTTACATAATACATTTTATTGTAAGTACTGCTTAGGTTTTGATTTTTTTTTAACAACATCTTACACCATGGGTGTTGTTGCTCTGTGTTATAAACACGAGTAAATCTTTAACGATAAACATATAAATTTGCTTTAATAAACGTGTTTTTTAATAAGAGAAGTTGACAAACGACCGGCAGGATCACCGCGGTGAACATCGACGCCCATAGACATCTGCAAAATCAGAGGTACTTTTACTGTAATACATAAAGATTATTATTTAATAAAGTGTCTGGCTACGAATCTCTCGTTACGAGTACGTTTGCAAGAGTTAATTATTACCATAAATAAAATGGCGAGGAACCTTGAGGAAAGCTATTCTACCTGGTTGCTATTTAGCTTATCCCCTCACCTATCGGACGAATCGTTTCCCTTAAATTTTAATAATCTTTACGTAAAAGGAGCACAGTAAAAGGATCTTCAAAGAATAAGATGGCCGTGAAAGGCAGTTTCGGGCCCTATCTTAATCGTTTAGCCTTTTAGGCGTATTTATGTGGCCAGTAATAAGTTATCAGAAGCCTAATTACGGCCGCGAAACCACCTGTCCGCTATCATCGCTGTACATAGGCCTTCGCATATACTTCCGTACGTCTTACGCGCGGGCCCTCCCCCGCGGTGCGATTGGTCGGGGCCGGGGGTGCGCGCGCAGCGACCCTCCCGCGGTCGGCGCGGCACGGCGCGAGTCCGCAGGAGCCGGTCGCCGCAATGTGCGGCGCGGACAGTGCCGCCGCGACCGCGATCGCGCCGCCGCTGCCTCCAAGCCGGCACTTGACGTCGACATCCCGACGCGACCGCTACCACGCAGCGACAACTCTTCACACGGCCGACTCGAAACGAACTCTTTACGAACTTTTATTCAAAGTTTCAAAAAGTTATGTTAGACTTTACGACTGATTTTGTTTAAATTACTTCTTTATTAGTGAACGTTAGAATACCAAACTTAAATTTGATTTGGTGATGTGCGATGGGTGAGGCGGGTAGGATGTCTGTCTGGCTGGCATGCTGCGCGTGGGCCTGCGCGCTGTTAGCCGCCGTCGCCGGCGCCGCCGCGGAAGCTCATGCAGACGTCGACACCTCCACTGGCCTTGGTGATAACACACTCACTAATTCAGGTAAAATTCTTTTGTTTTTTAATCTAAAATAAAAATAATAATTTATTACAACATAAATACAGAGATTTTGGATGGATCATCATTTTTGTATGTAACGAATAATATCAAAACGGATGATGAACGGATTTAAAAAAAAAAATCTTTTGTAATTAGAGAGCTACATTATCATTGAGTAGCACAGGATATATTTTTTTACTAGAATATATATTTTTTAATTCCGCGCGGAACAAGTCTAGTGTTCTGATAGATACATCGACCAGCACATTGTGAGTTAATAACATGATTTTGTTGTTGTTTAAACATGATATGTAAAGTAAGTAAGTTTTTTTTATATCGTTGAGATAAATTAAAATGAGATTACATTAGTTCTTATATTTTAGATCCCGATAAGTATTGTAAACATAACGGCGATAGTGGTGTTAGATGATTGGTATGATAATCACGTATCAATATCACACAGTATCTAAATAGAAAGAAGTTTATATCTCGTTCTAGATGAGTCCCTTAATTATGTAAACAGAGGAACGTCAGAATACATACATGGTGCCAAATACACTATATTATTTTTCAAAGATTTTGTGGAATTTATGAGATAATTTGAAGTGTTATTTTGTATGTGTGAAATAGGGTTTTGTCGGATACTTTCGATCGCTGATTGGAATAGACGATGAACCCCTTTCCCGCATTCTAAATAAGTTTATATTCTACTAGTCTAAATTACGCAACATCAGAGAGTGGACAGGAATTGCGAGTGCCGCTCAATTGTTTCGCCTCGCAAAAGACAAAGTTAAATATGGATAACTGACCGCCATACTTCGATAGTCGGCATCTCAAGAAGAAGTCTAAGAAGTCATGATGTGATTGTTTATTTATTACTTTTCTATCTGCTGTAATGACTACTACCTATATTAATCATGGCTAAAAATTAAAGGCACAAATGTAATGTGTATTTTTCTTTCAATGTTTTTTCTTTCAATATCGCCATTAAATTGACGTATACTTCGATGATTAAAGATTAAATTTTTATTGTTTCTGTTAAACCTTTAAAAAATGACTCAGAAGTATACTAAATAGGAGTTTGTATTATCTAGACATTTCGTATAGGATGAGGAATAATTTCATTAATAATGTAGTTTTTAACTGGGACTAAATGTTATTTATTATACGAAGTAAATATTTTATGCACTACGGCACCAAACAATTCAATATTTGTGGTAGGGATCATTGAGCTTAAGATACAAGGTAGATTGATGTGTATTAAGGTTGTAGATTGTTAACGTTGTTGTCTTTTAAATCTTGTCGGTGTTGCTTCTTATCCATAAATCGCGTTGTTCGAAGCGACGCAAGGCGCCGGCGGTGAGCGCCCGCTGTAGATTTACGATGGCTTTTTAAATTTAACTCGTACCAATGCTTTATTGTCTTATATCTTCTGTTTAATCTTTATGTTTAGCTTTTTATCTGGTATTAATTTAGATAAAATACAAATATCTTTTTATTATTATGACTTTTAATTAAATTCGACAAAATTAATTAAAACTTATAATTTGGTAATTTCGTTTTTTTACATTAATATGACATCAAATAAATAGTCTATAGAAAGTAAAAGTTTGTTATTAAAACAAAAATAAAATATAAAATATACATTTTCTTGTACAAAAATAATTCATTTTATCTGAACCAGGAATCGAATTAACAATCCGTGGAGCTGTCTCCACAGTTTATTTCCTAGCTTACTCAATCTACCGGACGGTGACATCAAGAGAAAATATTCTTCTGAATATTATGTAAAATATACATATTGAAAAAAACATGGAACTTAACTTACTGAACGAAACGCAATTTATACACATTTTATAACTAACATATATCACCTGTAATAGACTAAAGCACTGTCGTATTTGGGACCAAATAAGTTCTGTCACAATCGAATGTAGATTGCTGTATGTAAATAGCTTTGAAAGAAAACGTAATGATTATAAAATAAAAGTGAGAGTGGGCGGCGACAACGCAGACCGACACCTACCGACTTTATGTACGAAACGAAATTAGAATCAAACTATAGACGCTCCCGGCGTTTGCTGCCATAAAGTATTTTTAAAGTTCATGTCCTCCATTTACAGTATAACATACTAAAATATTAAAATAATAGAATTCTTGTTAGTTAAATAAAAGTATAATTTAACCGAATAGACTGAGTTCAGAATGGGTAAAGCGACGGTGTTAGGTTCCATAGTGATATGGATAGTTGGACAAAACTTGTTTTTTAATGTGACATTTTTTGTCTCTGATCAGATCGTGGCGTCTTGTTTGAGTTTTGTACTATTTTATTTTATATATTTAGGCTAGTGTAACAATTATTCATGTTCTTACTTTTACATCATATTTGAAAAATACGGTAGTTTTGTACTAGGCAAATTCAGTAAAAGTGTACATGAAATATTTTAGCTAACGGTTGCATTTCAAGTAGGCTTGGTGACAGGCAGGCGACCGGCCGTAAAAACTTAAGCAAAAACTTTAACGTTTATATAACCTTGTGTGCCGACCCCACGTGAGGGGGAAAAGGTCAGGGAGATGATGATGATGACGATGGTTGCATTCCAATATCCCAATCTAATTAAATGAGGGACTAAAATAATTTATGCGAGTTATGTACTAATATGAATATTGCATTAATTGGTATTCATACCTATAATGCACAAACAAACCAATGCAACATTTCAAATAAATCGTGAGACCGGAATACGTTTATTAATTGACAACGCGCACAGAATGATATAAAATTAACGAGTTATGAAACGCTGCAATGGTAAGAATTATATTAGACAGACCGACAGAGCGATGCCAGTAATTTGGTCAGTCATAAATTACACGTTTAACTGAATTACGCGCGTTGAAAGCATTCCGCCACTGCCAAATGCGAACCATTTTCATTCCCCTGCAACTCTCGCGCGGCCACTGATATGTAGGCATTCGGCGCACTTCGCAAATGAGCTTTGAATCAATGAAATTTAATTACAGAGCCGTTTGCCATGAAAATGTCGTTTGATTGTAACACTTACTCCTTTGCATAAACATAGATTCTGTATAAATAGTGTGAATGATCTACTAATTTGGAGAAATGAAGAAAAAACAAAATTAAGCCATCTTTGCGAGTATCGACTAACTTCATTACACAAAACATTGAGTTTCTGTATGACGTTCTACTGGGGATGAAATTAACAAATTTTGTATTAATACGTGTATAAAAAGGGCCTGGAACACAATCGCTATTTTATAAATTCATCAAACATCTTACAGCGAAATAGAATATTATTTGGAGGTATGGTCTTAAAGTATTACCATTTTCCGTAACGGCTATTTTCATTATAGAATTGTTAGTATTTTAGGCGTTCCTGTAGCTAGCATTACTATTAAGCAATATCAGTATGGAACGTTACGCCGTATTGAAATATCAACGACAGTTATGAGCGTCGAACTCGCAGCGCAGGAATTTGTTAATGGCGCGCTGCAATTATTCAATAGTTGGCTTTCCACGAAACTTATTCGGACGAACTAACTGGCGATAACGTTGTAACGAATTAATCAAAATTTCATCCTTACTCTAATATGAGTCTTGATTAGTGAGTGGGAACAATGGAGTCTGAGGCACGGTGGATTCAAAGTTTCTGAAGTTGAATCGCTACGTGCCTATGACTGTGGAGCTCCTTTGTTGTAAAACCAAGTAATGAAAGCGCCGACTGATAATAATTTACGAATAGCAGAAGTGTCGTTGTACAATGGCGAAAATAGAGGTCCGAGAAGCATTCCATTGGGCGAGCGGCGAACGGGGAGCAGGCGGGCACAGCCGTCGACTGACAGCCGCCTCGACACAAACTAAAATAATTATCATCATTGTCTCTGGCCACGGCGGCCGCTTTAATTGTTCATTTACATTTACAACGATGATACCCGTTTGGAACTATTTCGTTTATTTCACTCGGGTTCTACGTTACTGTGTTATTGTTCAAGGTTAATGGTCCGAAAAATGGAAATAAATCGGTGTTACTCTGATTATGTGGTAGTATATCAGGAGCGGATGGTTATAATTCTGCTGCCTACGGTAATATATGAGAGAGATTATTTGATGGTCACGCTTATGTACTGAAAAAGTATCTTTTCATGCTTATTTAAGTTATTAAGCGTCTTTGAGTTGCTTGTTGAGTAGTTTTAGTTAGTGTTTGTCAATTCCATTTAACATATAAAATATTTTTTGAACTTATAAAAAAAACGCGAAAGACGTTGTTGATAAGAAAGGCAAAGTTTTAACACTATCTTGAAGTAAGTAGTAAAATTGAATATAATAGCCGAATAGCTACCCACTTTTGTCCCGAATGCCTTCACGTATTATAATGCGCCGTAGGGGCGCGATGGTATTACAAAATGAAATTACAAGAGACGCTCGTAGAGTCCTCGCGCGGCATTAATTTGTATCAAGGAATTTGTAGAGATTTAGCTTGAGCCGGGACGGAGTGTTCATCGCAGCCGGCGAGCGTTAACACTTATTAAGGGGGTGCATCGCTGCGACAGATGTAAGGGAGGACCCGCCATTTGCGTAATGTCAGGAATGGTTACACTCGCTTTAATAAAACTCCGACAACATTTTATTCTAAAGAATTTAAGAGTCAATTCATTTTAAACGCCACAGTGGCATTGTGAGGAAGAAAAAACCGTGAGCCGAAACGTGCCTGGAATACATCGCTCGAGCTTGGATTTCTTATCGATGGCAATTGAGATGAGTAGGTACTTATGGCTCCTAGAGTGGCTCGCCTTCGTTTAATTTGTTGTTTCAACGCGGAATTTTTATTAACGTCTCCCCTCGCTTTGCATTTGCCACCGCTCAGTAGAGGTGAGATGAGACCTCCTCACTTCTTGTTTCTTCTCATTTAACATCCAGCACTTCTTTGCTGGCAAAAGATATACATACGAGTAATTGACAAAAATCCATATCAAAAATAGGCCAATGACTGATAATAATTTTAAACCAAAAAATATTATAATTATAAGTTTCTAAAAAAGGTTTTAAACATTACCTCTTTGGCTAAGTATTACTGTAACTACAGCCAATTAGTGTCCTGAGTGAATTACATAAACATACAATTACATTATTAATGCAAGTTTACATTTCAGTTTGCATTCCGCGGTCACGGCTATAAATAACTGAGGTTAAAGCGGTCATGTCTTAATTACAGCGATTCACATATAGGTTATTATTAATAATTAAAGTGTGACATGCTTATCTGGGCCGGTAATGAGCGATCCTATCGCGGTTTGTTTTGTCAGAAAACGTGTAAAACCTACAAAAGCATAGAAAATTATATAAACGAAAAAACAAGACAAGAGGTATCTTAATCTTGTGACACTTTTATGATCTTGACAGGAGGGCGCTAGAGAGCTATTATAATTTAGTTTGACTTATGCCCACCAGGCCAGATAACTTTGTCACTCTATAGTGCTGAGTTATCGATTTAATGTTCAATCATTACATGTTCATAAAATATATGTAGAAGGCATAAATTATAAACGATGATTATGTTGATGCAGCATAGCTTGTGATCTTTTTGTTCAATATTTTCACACATATGGTATTTATATGTAATTTTATTGATTTGATATTTACAAACAGGTTTTCTTTAGTTTTTTTTGCTCATTTTGCTTTTAAAAATACTATAAGTACATCAAAAGGCAAAAGGTTACAGCACTCTATCTGCGAAAGCGCCGCCTCGTAAAATAAATAAGCCCATCAAAGCCCCGAATCCTTTTTGACGAATGTAACGATTTATTGAGTTAGATACACATTTTACTTGGAAATATAATCACATTATGTCCAAGGGCCGATATTAACTTTGTGACGGGGTTCAGAAATTAATAGCAACACAGAGAGCGAGTGTGGATCGAGAACGCGAGGGGACCACTCAGCAGATGCTTATCTACACACTGTTACTAAGTTTGCGTCTTTCACAATGACGAATGCTGGATTTTGTTACGTCGACGTTTGCAACAATTCTTTTTCTCCCTATGTTATTGTTTATCTTGTCACCGCTGTATACTAAGGACTCATTAGTTTATGTCTTACAGTAAAATAGACTTATAAAAGACATAAGTATTATAATCGTAAATCATCATCGTGATTAAGTATACAAAGTACAATAAAATAAATGACAAGGGTAATTTGCGATGACGTTGTGGTGGCAGGTAGGTAGGCTTATGTTTAGCACACAGTGTAAAATAATATAGTCGAATTCAGTAGTAATGAAACATTACATTTACACATTTAACTGGCTGGAAATGTCGTCTATTGTCTATGGATTTATTTTCGAAAGTTTCGGTGTTTAAACTGACGATACAGGCATGTCTGTTTTTAAAAAGTCTTTGATTACAGTTATGAAAATGAAATTCTTTAGATAGGTTTGTTATGATTTCTTATTTCCATTGAATTCGAATTTGTACGCAAATCAAAGAAATCAATCAGATGAACAAAGAAATCATCCAAAAATAATTTGTCTGCACGAACCAAAAAAAAACGTCATATGCACCATAAACCTTAAATCATATAAAAAGTAATAACTACCGTAAAAACTAATTTCTAATTTCTTAATTAGAAATTACTTATCTTTAAGTACGTTAAAATAAATTAAAAGCTATTGATCTTGGATGAAAAGTACCAAATTTGAAAAAATATCATTATAAGCAGCATGGGTGAGAGCGCACCCCAGAGTTTGCAAATTAAAAGGCGCGGCTGTCTCAGGGGACTCCTATTATGCGTCAGTAAAGATTTGCGGAGGGTTCCGTCCTCTCTACGGCCGACAAGCTACAATCGATCATTAATTACATTACGCGTGTAATATTTACGCGCCACATGTGCCGCATGACCGCGCTGTACGCTATTGTTACACAAATCAGAACAAAAATAGGGAACTGTGTTAAGAATCACTATTGAAAGTAATCCTTCTCTTGAATTCTGGCATTTTATGGGACGGAACTTAACAGATGTTATTTGATTTTTATGTTGTATCTTTTTAACAATTGTAAGAAAATACAAAAAGACGTACATATGTATTATTTATAATTACCTAAAGAGTTTATTAGTGAAATTTTTTTTCGAAAATCGAATTATTTTAGCGTGGTGATCATTTTATTAAATTAATATTAAAAAAATATGTAGTATTATTTAAACATGTATGACATAAAATTTTGCTCTAAAATAAGTTCAACTTATAAAAATAGAAGCGTTTTGGTTGCTCGGAGCAATGCCAGAGGCCACTCATTAAATTAACTAACTATAGAAGCAAATGAAAATTGGAGAGGGCCAATTTATTTTGTGCAACCTGCTGTTTACGGATGTTGTGTACAAACTTTTCCGTTGGAACAATTTTTAATATGTAAACCAAGATTATTAGCTTACGAGTTAGAATTTATCAAGAGTGATCAAGACATATTTTAACATTTCATTCTCAATAACTAACGCTTTTGATGTAGTACTTACGTCTCTACATTTTTATTTAGATTACTTTCTTATCTAAAACCATGTATTATTTTATTTGACGCAACCATTTAGTCTTCTCGTGTTTGAACATATACATATAATTTACATGTACATATAAGTTATAACTTTAGTTTCTAACACATTGTGAGGAATGTCCGTTAAATATAAATAATCACAGCATGACGCATGGGCGTGACCACAACTCCGTTTAGAAATACTGGGGTCTGCTATATGATGATTAGCTTTGCCAAATCATGATTTATGATCGGATTAGACCGGGCTCATGGTCAATTCCATGGGGCGTTTGCTGTATCTGTATTATAATAACAATGATATCATTTAAACCAAACAAGACGACGTATTTGTGGTTATAAATTATAGACTTTATAGATTTATTCACACTGCTTCCGCAATTTATTGCTGATAAGCGCAGCGGGGAAATGGTCATGTAGGGAGGGGCACGCATAGAAACTGTTGTTACTTCTTTCAATAGTATTGGGGTAAACGGTCATTTGCGTTCACAACCCAAATGAGTATAGCTAACTGGTGTATAACCATGAATGCACTTAAAAATGTGAGAAGATAAAATATAAATATATGACTAACATTAATTTAAATTAAATATTTCAGTATATTTATGTATGTTTCCGTTTGTAAATTATCAACATAACCAAAAATCTAATTATATTTTACATTATCTCCCTAATTGTTTTCCATAGCTTACCTCCGGGAAAAAATGTGTAATTTCTAACTCAAGGCAAAGAATAACAAAGACTCGATTCAAATTGCTTTAATAATAAGTTTATTTTTGGGAATCGCAATGTCGGAGGGAATTCTTGGAATCCACTCCAAAGCGTTTCATGTAGACCGTCTCGACGTGGCTAAGATATAAGAAACATAAAAAAAAACTTTTCAGGAAATTTTTAAGTATTATATCATAAAGTATTTTATTAACATTAATTAATCGAAAAAAATGTAATGTTTAATGAAAATAATCACACCTTTATAATCTATTTAAGACTCGGCAAGTTTTAATGATTTACAATTTTTTTTGATTTTAATAGTAAATCACTTGTAGAAACGTTGATTACGAAACCATGTTATACATAGTGCTTGTAACATGTGTTATCTGTTTACATAACCCGTGTGCATCAACACGCTGTCTGCGATAAACCAACTCTAACACGCCAGTTAGAAAGCACGTAAATGCGAGTACGTTCGTATAGAGATTGTTCAACTGCATAGCTCGGTAATATAACACGTCCCGCCTGTGATCACTGATTCAAAAGAAAGCCAAGTAAAAAGTTTTCCGCCGAAGATACGAAATCATAGAGCGATTTCTTTTACGACTTCGGTTTCAACTTCATAGCGATGAATTATGCAGAAAGGAGAGAGATTTCCTACGATAAAAGTCGTAACACCCAAGAGTACCCTAAAAGGAACTCTTACAATATCGCACGAAAGAAATGTAACCATTTTTTTCACATATATTTTATAACTTTAGCATATTTTAGAGGCGTTTACGTTTATTACAATCTTAAAATATAACCTTACATCTTTAATGTTTATATGACAAAATAACTCCAAGCCAAAATACAAAAATAATTTTCGAGCATGGCTTTGCGCAACGGAAATAACGACAGGTAAATGTGGACGATAATCTTCGAATGGAAGCTAGGTATGATGGTAATAGTCCATCCACCTGCATCCAGCAACTAGAAAGTTAAAAACTGTAAAAAATGAGTAATATATTACAGGACCTATTTGTCTAAACTAGTGTATTGCATCTACGTAAAAGTTGTTGTCTCATAAAACTTTATTTTAAATAAAATAACATTATAAAAATCATCATCAAAATTTTGTAAGTGAAGGAACCGCGACAGGGCTAGGTTGCCATGTATAGTAGGAGTATGCAGCGTCTACGAAACTGTATTAGAGGTTCTCGCCAAGCGGAAGCGGCTGTAGGCCGCCGTCTCTAGACGTCGCAACATAACGGCGTAGCGGCGTAGCGGCGTAGCGCGCACACTGGCGCGCGCGGGTTTGCACGGCGCGGCCTGAATACCTAATTGACTAATATTAGTTGCTGTGAGGGGCAACTTCCTTAAGGTGAGCGCAAAACTTAAGACAAAGAACACGTACAAGCCTTTGTAAGGGCCACTGTCTCGGTTTAATATGAGAACTTGTTCAACATGCATTTAACTTTTTAACTCTTTTAATACTTTTACGACTGGACATGAAATGTGAAATGAAATAATTTGAGTTTAAACTTTGAATAATGTTATTACCCGACTGACAAGAGGTTCATGTTTTTCGCTCGAAAGTAACTTTGTATATATGTATGTGGGTTGTTAAAACCTAAAAGAAGACTGAACCGACTTGGACGCATGCGCGAGTGTGTCATTCGATTCGTCTTCTTCCCCGGAATATCATAATAGTATATTACATCGGCACAAAACATATATAGTAGACGTAATAAATATAATTTTAATTTAATAAAAAGGGTTCGGATCTTACTCGCCATAACTTTATCTTTTATTTAATATTTTCATATAAGAAAGTGTGACATATAACAAAGCAGTTTATTTAGTTTAAATTTAAAATTTTAAAATCTTAGTTTTAAAATGCAGTCTAGAGATGGCGCTATTTCATCCATTCGAGCATAAGTCAGTCAGGATTTTTGGTTTTTTAAAATTAAGGTTAGATTATTAGTAGTTAAACTAGTAGAAAAACTTTTAAACTCTTAAAACAAAGAAGGCTAACGAGGACAAAGATAGTGGATACCAACTTTATTTGGTTGATTGACACTTACGTGTCAATAACTGAATGCCTGAACGGTAAATTCGTGTTTAAATGTCTTATAAACTTTATTTAAATTGTAAATGTAAAAAAATGTAATATTCAATTAATTCAACGATGCGTTAATCGCTTTTTGTGAATGAATGACTAGTTGCATTACGAGACCACTCATAAACGCATCGGAGGTCGAAAAGCCGCTGCGAGATCACAATGAAATATATTCCATTAGCGTAAATTGGTAGTAGCGGCGAGTGGCCGAGTGGGGTCGCGCCGCGCCGGCAAACTGCGCCTGCAGCTATCTATACTCGTACAAAAAGTTACTACAACCAACTGTTGTTATATTAGGTTATAACATGAAATAAAGTAACAGATTTTTCTTTTAAAAAGTAAATAATTCAACTCACCATTAGTACGCTGTAAAAGGTGGCGCATCCTCTGAATACAGTTTCGGCTTACTTTGTTATGCTAATCTTCATAATTCTTCAGGCGGAGGAAGTTTTGTACAACTTGGTTTTTTGGGAATAACTTGTAATTTTGTTATAATTTGTTGAGAATCCTATCTTATATAAAATGCCGGATGCGTGTAACACCGAAATTGTTTTATTAAAAATAAATTGTAGTTGACTTCCCTTTTAAATATGAAAATACCACCACAAAGTGTTTATTTAAGTTTTGAATGGAGTATCTAAAGAAACCGAGCACGATAATTTTCAAATCGACATTGTTCTTAAACTTGTCTGACAGTTTTGTGAACCTGCCTTGTTCAAATTAACGAAGAAAACTTAACGATCAAGTCCGTCTACCTGGAAACACAAAGTAAACTCCGTGCCTTCGTAACTTATCCATTAACTTAAGTAGAATCTGTAGACAGCACGGAACAGAATAGTGGCTCTTCATTTTATCTGTACTCTACGTAATAGTTTTAGCATTAAGTTTACATAAAATCTATGTCAGAACTGTTTACTAATGTTTTACTTCGATCGTTTTGGTTTTAAACAATATTAGTACTTTTTATTTACGCGTATGTCATTTATCAAGAACTTCGAATGAAAGGAATGCGGTTTTGCGACAGCGTCGCATCGAATAACGACGAGTCACCCTTCCACATAGAGCGAGTGTAACAAACGGCTCGATCATGCGGAACATGTTTTCGAATATTCATGCGTCTACATGTTAAAAGTCATCGCAATTTTACCGAATTTATACCAATAGAATGAACGTTACTCAAATTTTTTTTGCAAAGAACCATAAAGTTATCTTAATGAATTTTTCATTGATATTGGGACCCCACGCCGTACTCTTTGACTTCTAACCTGAAAATGTAAAATTATTTCTTAAATTTTTACTTCGCTTAAAATCCGTACAACGTTGTAGTCGGCGACCGCTTTATTATTTATGACGAGGAACACGAAACTCATCTCGAGTTATAAACTTCTTGGAATTTCTCCTGAAGTAATACAGAGCTATTATTATGATGTCCCCACAAAAAATATTCGAAGAGCGGCGCTAGGGGGCACGAGATGCGCGGGGCGAGTGGGCGCAGTAGGCCGGCGCTGCTCATGATGAACTGACGTCTCGACAGAAACTGAGTCTTCGCCCATCGTTAGCATCACACGTATTGCGTCTGCGGAGTTACTTATTGAATATACAGCATGTAATATATGAAGTTAATCTAGTTTAGATTTATTTCATAAATTTATAACCTTAAGGGTTACTATAATTTTAGTTAGAGATTATTCATTCTGAGTAGAAAATAGACATTCAGTAGAACTCGACTAGACCCAGAAAGTAATATGTATGCAGTACATTTGTTATTTTTTTTTTCAAAAATCAAATAACAATCATAAATATAAAAATGTGTTCTGAGAATTTCGATATCAGTATCTACGAGGAAACAGCTAAGTACGGCTAGTTAAGTAAGCTAGAAATTAAAAGAACACGTGTTAAGTACACATCATTTGATTTTTGTATTTAAATTGTCTTAAAATTTAATATTTATTAGAATAATTTCATAACATACCTACTGCGGCAGTAACTAACTCTCGCTTTGAAGCACACTTGAAACAACTTGTAGAGATTCAGTTCAAGAATTACAAAGATTATTACAAAGTCGAAGAACGAAGAAAAGGAATTTTACCGACCCTCGCGGGATAACTTTTTGTACACAAGATATAATTGTTTAGCTTTAAAGTCCCAGTAACGGACAATGTGGCATTCTTATTTTATTAAGGAGGTAGGTTTTATAAGGACTATCAAGATTTAGCACAACTTTGAAAATGCACTTCATAAACAAAAGTGTTGATATTATGAAAGTTTACATTATTACATTAATAAAACATGGCAGAATTAACGTAACAACTTTTTCTATTCCTTGTCTCCCAAGAAGTAGGAAAAACAAAATGTTAAAAAAATATATAAATGAGAGTGATACATCACAAAATTGTTTTCTATACATTTTTTCCTGTTATTGAAATCGTTTATCTCGTTAGGGCGACGACATAAATCGTATACCTATACTACTACACGTATAGCCTTAAACGGGCTACGACAATAAGAAAAGTTTTTCTGATGTTTTTCTTCCAAACCACTTAACAAGCTTGGCGCACGTAGACATGTTTGTGTCGTGCTTGCATTATGACACCGTGTTGCTGCGAGATTTAGAGGGGCGAAGTGCGAAGAGAGCAGACAGGGCGGCGCCGGCGACGACAACTTTGTCATAAGCAACACTATAATGCCTTTTATCTATCATGCTACAGCCGTGTGCAGATAATGCGTGAAATTCCAGAGCTTTACAACAATGTCGTAAAAATCTTG
Organism: Papilio machaon; assembly: GCF_912999745.1. NCBI lineage: Eukaryota > Metazoa > Arthropoda > Insecta > Lepidoptera > Papilionidae > Papilio > Papilio machaon. Next base: position 5,409,900 of record NC_059987.1, read on the forward strand.
GGGTGCTACACGTTGCTGTTTTAGGAGGGAAATAAAATTACAGGACTACTGTGACAAATGCAAGGATTCTGCGTTCTCTTTCGTAGAGAAATAAAAACAGTTCATAATTTTGTATTCTTTACTAGCTGTAGCCCGCGACTCCGTCCGCGCAGAATTAAAAAAAATTACTTACTTAGAAGACATAGGTCGTCTTCTAAATTATGTTCTACATCTATGCCGAATTTCATCGATCTCCGTTGAGACGTTCTGGAGAAACCTTCTAACAAACATCCATCCATACATACATCCAAACATTCGCATTTATAATATTAGTAAGTAGTAAGATATGCTTTCACAGGAAGTGAGAAATAGAATTTTCATTTTGATTACATTAAATACGTTAGCTTTATGTTATTGTGTGGTTTTAGTTCGATAACTATTACAAAATTTCTGTCGTGTATGAAGTCTCTGTTTTAACAATAATACACAAGTTGTAACAATATATTTCATAAGACTAAGATTTTAAGATGGGTAGTGTCGTACCGATGTTGACTCTTACTACTTAATACTTTGCTGTAATATTCATGCAAGCCTCGCGGAGAAGCGTTGTTGATGTTACCTTATGTCATTAGTTACAGCGTAGTCTAGTGCGGCACGAAGTGTACGGCCAACGTTAAGTTAAAATTTTGGCAGCTTTAATAAACGAAAGCAAACAGATTATAAATCAGTTTTTGTTGGTTAAGATGTTTAGTTTATAAAGGAAAAAATATAAGAGCTATTTGGAAACTGTAAATGCAGATTAATACCTAAATAAGAGATTTAGTTGAAGTACTACTTTGATAAAGTGGATTAATACATTTTCCATACAAAGTAATAATGAAGCGTCTTCACAAAATTTTATAACGAAAGACCTGTTATCTGTAAATAAAAATAATATAAGAATATCGGACAATGGCGGAATATTTTGTGTATTTTAGAGTGTTTAGGCAGGTGATCTCGGGATTTAATTATGAAGGTAGACTGTACCGGTAGGCAGTAATATGTTAAGAATGAAATATGTAGCTAATTTTTATAAGATGAAAAAGTTTAATACCTTAATGTAAGAGAAGCGGAGTTAAGAAGCGCCCAGCGGGTGGCGTCTCGGCGCGGCGCAATATACGTTAACGCGCCGGGACAAGACAAATGTGTTTTCTCTCGGCGGCTATTACAAGCGAGCCGCTAGCGCCCGTCAGCGCCCTCTTCCTACCACCCTCTACTGATTAAAATCAATAGCTTATTATTAAGTTTTCCTAATATCACCAAAACAATCATCAAGCTGCTAAGCTAATTTGAATAACTATTCATAGGACTTAAATCACCTGTAAAGAAATATTATCTATATTCTTATATTTGTTTGCAATATCTTGTAGGTTTTAGTAAAAAAAACATCCAAGTCTGAATTGGTTGGTGTATAACATTATGGTAGTACCTAAGTAAAAGTTCTCATAGAATAAACTCTCTGTCGATTAGAGGTAGGTAACGCATTTGTAAATGCAGCTGTCTATAGGCAACGGTCACTTCACTATTTTGGCGAATACAAGTGGCCACTTGCTCGTTTGCCACCTTTTGCTATATAAAAAAAGTTGCGTGTCTGGTTACATATCGGACATAATTTCATTGGGCAGGTTACACGAACAATGATACGCAGAAATGCGAGTGAAGTCTGATATCATTACGTGGATGTAAGTGAAAGACGAGGGCAGTAATATTCATGTCGTGTTTAGTTAGCAGTGGCTGCTACGTCGGCGTTCGCGCAAATTGAATTTGTATCAGGCGTCAGTTTGCGCAGAGTCGACCTTCGCCGTATTTTTCTGACCGTCTTAGATTCGTCGCTTGTTATTATACTGGAATTAAATTTGTTAAAAAAAACTATTTTCTTTTCAACTTTAAAGTTAATTTAAAGTTTTCACGTAGGTAGTAAGAAACTTCGTTGAAACATATACATATATTTAACATTGTTATATTTATGATCAAGATTATGAGGTTGGAAATATTTTTTTATGTGCGTTTGTAAAACGAAATTAAATTTTAAAAGTGGTAGATCCCGCAACAACAATACTTTTTGGGTGCACGAATGTGCCGGGTCGACCGCTGAAATACCGACGACCACACAGAAGACATGCGTAAAGTGCAAGCAATTCCGCGTTTCGTCTGATGAGTGTCGGAGGCCTACTTTTAGTCCACGTTCTCTTCCCACCCTTTTTTTATAAGGAAAGAATGGGAAGGGAGAGAGGATTTATCCTCTTTCTGTGCGTCCCCTCCTCTGTCGATTAAAGGAAGGTAATGTATATGCAATTGCAGATGTCTATGGGTAGATGTCGCTTTGCTATCTAGGCGCAGTCAGGTGACCGCTTGCTCGTTTGCCACTTTATGATATAAAAAAAATGAAACATGCTTGAAACGTGTTTTTAGTGAAAAAAGATTCAATAATATCTACATACAATTATGTAATGAACTGATTTCTTAATTGCGTTTATATAATACTGCACGTCTCAATAAAGGCTACCAGTAAAATTTCAACATAAGCGTAAGTATTGTGAAGCAAACAATAAAAGACTAAAGGCTAAGCATCCACAAACGATTACATGAAATTTCACTTTCAAAAGTCAAGTTAGTACGGGTATTACATTGTAGCGTGAGTTGCGTTTTATCGAGTGTTAGCGAGATTAATGGCGGTTCGTCGCGCGCGCGGCAATTACACGCGCGATGTGGCGCCATCATGGTTTTGTTGCGCTGCCGACCGAACGTACATATGTTAGGGAAATGACACGCGGGAATCTACGCCTCGCGTATGAGCCGCGCTTGTTTGCTTTTGGCTCTTTCAGAGTTAAGGTAATGGGACACGTGAGAAATTAATAAGCTATGCACTAGATTACATTTATCTCGTCATTTATGCACGTTATCTTTGTCGTGTACATTTATGATCTCAATTTAAAAGTCTTACTTTGTCCAAAACTGATCGCTGAAACATTCATTGTTGATAAATTTAAATATAATAATATAGAATTGAATAAAAATATTTTGTGAAGGGGATATGACTTTAATTTCCCTAACGCTTGTGTACCTTTTGTTTTAATACCTCTATAGGTACTATATTAATGTATGAAACCGTAAAACATATTCATTAGGTATGCAAATTTATATAATTTCCGTCTAGTAGCCACGTGCTCATACATATGAAATACTCATTCATAAAATATTCAAAACGGTTTCATACTTCTTAATTATGTGTTTGTACGTCGGCACAAAGTTTTACATGTTATTTTAAATTTGGAATCTCTTTCATTTTAATTTATTAATAAATTCAAGCCAAATGCAAATTAGTATCTGTTTCCTATGATTAGTTATCTCGCCATTGATTTCCATCTCGGCTTGTTTGTTCCAACTAATAACATTCAACCTATGCTATAGGCTATATATAACTTCATAGATATGTTAGGAATATTAAAAATTTCCTTGATTGCAAACCTTTTAATTAAGGAATGTAGTAACCGTCTATTACCACTTCAATATTACTTAATTATTAATTTTTTAAATACAGCAATTTTACTTTTAGGAAAAGTATATATTTTTTGCATTTAATGTTTTTAAAGCATGAATTTTGAAAGCCCAATACAATTATTAGATGGTTTTATTACATTGTTACTTGACCGCACAATATTGGTCCTAGTGTCGTAGCTTTCAACCCGTATCTCGTAGCCGCGTAGCACGTGCCGGCCGTCAGCTGGGCGTTGCAATTACATGTCAAATGGTGTACAACTAGTAATTTAGTTTGGGTGGAAATTTTGGAATCGTATACCGTTGTCATATTACATACGATTGTAATTATTTGTTAGATTAATTTATTTTAAGGTTATCCTAATAGTTATATAATTGCTTAAGAAATAAATCTCTCAAAAACACATGAATTTGTTGAAGAGTGGTAAAACATGAAAACATTTATACAATAAAATTCTTTTGATAAATAGATTACTTAAGTTTGAACATGCGGTAGGAAAACTGTTAGAGGTAAATCAGCAAAGAAGCCTATCTCGCCAAAACGTGACTGAATCGAAAAGAATTTGTCGAGCTAAAGCCTCAGCTTTTTCTCACATTCGATGGTCCAGATAGAGATAGCAGTCCCTACGTACGAATGACCCGACTAAATCCTTAACACTTAACTAGAGTGGCAACTCGCGGTTCTTTTTACTTTATCTCTTATGTTTGTTTTATCTCGACGCGCACTAAATTCCCGAATAAAATAAGGTTTTTGTAGTTTTGTTACAGGTTTTTGCTTATTTTAAATCCGACTTGTGATATTGGATTATATAATAGTACCCCTTTGCACTTAAGGGATGTTTTTTATATTTTAACTAACATTTATCACTAGATTTAGAGTACAGTTTTGAACAAAAAATAAAAAGTTTTATGTAAGAATATAAAGAATGACCTTCTTTCCACTAGTGCTAGAGAATTTAAATTTCAAAGAAACCTAAGTAGGAATGAAATAATTTTTGTGTTAAATTTAAAAATAAAATGGCGACGCCAGCCAACGATAAAATCAAAGAGAATAATGAAAACGAAGCGTCAGTCAGTGCGCGGCAATCGCCTTGCGCCGTACTTCGCCGCGCCACCGTGCCAACCAGCTGCAGAGATGTTCCATGATTTAATTTGGGACTTAGGGATCTGCTCTATTGAATCTATTGAATCGTACAATCTTTTCACCTCGTGCTCTACCAATATTCGCTTCACGTTTTTTACTTAAGTAATTTTTTTAATCATTGTTCACCAAGTCATCACGAATTCAGTTTTATCTTAATGTCATTAAATTGCCCTAAATGATGATTTTAACATTGTACTTGTTCCCATTTACTTGTTCATTCATTTTGTATAATTATAGTTAAATATCATTGCACTGTTTTATTTCATGGCAAATAGGATTCGAAATAACAAAATAACCACAGGAAAGCGCCTAGACACTGAACAAACGTACAAAAACAAAATCACGCATGGTTGAGCGCGCTGCGAGCCGTCCGAAAAATGAATGGTTATTTTGCAATAATTGCGAACCCCGGTCTGACAATGTACGGCTTTTATTGATACATTCTGGATTTAGAAGGGGTCTGAACAGCACCACCACTATAGTTATTGAATTAAGTGAAATAGAGACATGTTTTATTAAGGAATTACTATGCAAATCACGGTAATACACTCGTAATAAAGAGCTAATTTCAGTTTGCTAATTTACGTTATAAAATTATTGTAATGTACATCTATTTACATATATAATGACTGTGTATATCGAATTTATATTCTCCAATTTCTTTTTTCATTTATTAATAACTAACGTATAGATCAGTTCGTGCTGGGTAGGCTGGGTAAAACAGTTAATATTTATCATAAAAAATATTGTGTGTTTTAAATACGAATATGATTAGATTTTTTAATAATCAACATAAAACTTTTGTAATGAAGATTGGGATATTTTTATTCGATTTACTTAATGTTCCTACTTTATTCTCTTATATAATGGGTAATGCTGGGCGTGTGGGAGTCGCGAAGCTATCGGCGGCCGGCGGGTCCCGTGCTGCGAATAACAAGCAGGCTCGTCCGCCTCGCCTAATATTCTGCTGAGTCACATACCTTTGGCTAATGTGCCCCTTTTATCGCTTACCCGTCTATACATTGCTGGCCAAAGTTTTTTAATTAACAAAGGTAATATTGAAAGTTATGGACAAATGTTATTATATTGATAGTAAATTAAAAAAACACAGTCAAAAGTAATTTTGGAGAAATTTCTCAAATATACTATTCTGTGAAGATGTGCTAAAGATTCTCGGAAATTAGGTTATATGCTTAGATAACATTATGTTTACATGAATACAACAATAGTGTTTACGTTATTACCTAACAGTTAATTTACTTCCCCTTCTAATTTGTAAACATAATAGAAACGGAGCGTACGGTCGTGTTGATCGCTGTCATTTGAATTGCATTCAAGTATGATGTGATTTGTGATCGAATTGTGTGTTTTGATATTCAAATTATGTGATTATAGTCGAATGCAACTGACAGACTGTCTGCTTTAGGTGTGTTTATACCTGAATATTCTCTCTGTATATCTCCAAGGGCATATACTTCTTAAATAAACATACATCAAATTATCTTAATAAAGATCTGACTATCTGTGTTTTTGTTGACGGGGTCCGTGTAGTTTAGACCAAAAAATACAGTATTCTCAGTACCTAAGTTTTGCTTGGACATTTTTATGAATGTATTTTCAATCGAATCCCGCGAAGAAGTGTAGACGGTGTAAAATATTCGCTTCCGCCTTTAACAAAGCGCAGTGCTACTTCACTACGTCCATGACTGCAGGATGCAGTGGATAAAATGAAAAAATGAATCCTAAAGGCAAATTGTTCATATGTTTAACTCGTATGACTTTAAATTCATAAGTTATTTTACTTTGTGTACACAATTAGAATTATTGAGTCTTTAAATTAAAAATGTCATTATAGACTTTTATAACACGTATGAATAAATAAACGTAAAACATTTACTTTATTTAAATAAATTTTATTGTTTCTCTTTGTGGAATTTGCATATTTTCATTCTCTATGCGAGTTGCGGTTTTAGACGAAAGTCATGTCAGCTGTCAGCGACCGCCACAAAGCTATTTATGGTAAAAAAAATATTATTACTTTTACAAATTATTTTAATATGATACAGCACGATCAAACCAAGGCGATAGTCTTTTGGATAAGACTAATACTAGTAATGAATATAGGTAATAAAAGATTATGTATTATAAAAATAAAGTTTATATCGTTAGTATAATCCACATAATAAATGCATGTCCATCCGTGCGTTAATCTCGACGGAGAATAAATCCAGCGCGTTACTTCTCGCTTCTTTATCGCACCGCTGAAATCGTACTTCTTTGTGAGTAATTCCTCCACGTTCAGGGCGCGTCGCCGACGAAGATAGAGCACGATCTTCACAAATAATGTCACATGCGATTCGTTTCGTGCGACGTGACTCGCATCACCGCGCGCCGTGCCCTGCATAATGGGATAAATATGCTGCGGTTATGCCCGCACATGGCCCTAGAATTAACTCCACGCTATTTAGATGTGACAAACTTCTTTAGCCGCCGCTTGATTAACTACATTGTGTTTACATACACTGCTGGTTTTAAAAAGTATCGAGTTTGTTTCCGGGTTCGCATAGTCTGCTGCTTCTAAGAATTCAAACTAAATCATAAAAAAGAGTAAAATCATGGTAAAAAATCTAAACATGTACATACAAATTCCTATTACAATTTGGCAATTAAGAACATCATAAAGTTTGGATCAAACAAACGAAAACCGTTAAAGACGATGAGAATAAACGGTATTCGAATTTCGCTTTAAAAGTCCTTATACTAATATATCGAAAAGCGCTCGCGATTTCAGAGCGTATCAAGTAAAATATGTAATTTAAGATAAAGCGGCATCCCATTGGAGATAAGAGGCAGCGCGACCCACGTCGCGAGCCGGCCCAGCAGCGAGTCGTTACGCGCCGCCCGGAGCGAGGTGTGATACAAAATCATCAATCTTCCCCGAGATTGTACTATTAAATGCCTCTTCGCTCTTTTCCTTCGAACTCGAGACCAGAAACAAATGTAAAAAGTTGTGTGATAAGTTCAATTTGAATTTGTAAAGCCCCTTTCAACGTTCCTCGCCTGTTTATCTCGGCGAGGAAAGAACGGAAAATACAAAAGTAAGAGATAGGAAATGAAGAGGCGGAAAAAAGTGTCGGGTGCGGAACAAACGCGGAAAAGTTGGCGTTATCCGGGAGACAAGTTAAATCGCAATTTATTAGGGCGTACTAGCGGGCTAAGCCGCGCCGCCTCCGCCGCGGTCGCGCTGTCGTTTGCTCCCGCTCGCCTGCCTGACACGTATGCTGCCGATTTATACCATTTACCACCTTGATTTAGATAACTATATTGTTATAATACAATTACGTACCACTATTATTCCATTATATAGTGTCGGAGTAACATTTTGATTCAAGATAACAAAAAATAATTCCCATAAAGTGAATGTAGTTTAAGCACAGTTTTGCTCGCACAATTTTCACTAGGGATTGGATTTTTTGAAAGAATAAAAATAAGTTAAAGACTAAAAAATATAATACGTTTATAACCGGCTTAACCCGTCTTATAATGAGATAAAAAGAAAAACATAACAGTACGAGAATTTATTCCAAAATTATTAATCATAATTTCGTTTTTAAACACCAGTCACCAATATTTGTTATTGCGCGTGCTTATGGCTAAATTCTACTATCACGTATCTTCACACTTCCACTTAACGATCTCTACTCGTTTCCGGAGTTTACTTGCAGTGAAGAGGGCGCTCTGGGATGCCCCAAACGTGTTTGTACAACATAATAACTTCAATAGAAATCTAACATTGTTTTAATAGCTCAGCTTGTTCCTATACTATGTTCTATTCTATTTTATAATCTTGGAAAAAATATTTTAAATGTTTTATTTTTACTTATAAAATTAGAGTGTATGTTTGTTGTATAGAAAAACTGCATATTTTGTCAACGAAGAAACAATTTAAAAAAGATTGTTTGTCTGTCTGTATGCCTCTCTGCAAGGCAGCGTTTGTTTCGTGTTGTCTCCAGAACGAATGGACCGGTTTTGACGGGAAGGTAGCTGATGCACGCGTTTCCTCTATAAATATGACTAAACTCTAAAAAAAGTGTATAACGGATATGAATAAACATTCTTTATTATTCTTCACAAAACATTTTCCAATGTGAGTACTAATTAATATTTTTTTTACATACAAACATTTCCCAATAATGACCAGTGTGAAACCAATTAAAAATAACACACAACGCATTAACATTTATAACTTTTACTACAAAACATTCCAACTAAAACATAATGTCTAGAAGAATCAAACAGTCTGATCTATATTTATTACTATATCGAATTGGTAACAACTCCATAGCTTACGAGACGCCGCCTCCACTGGCAACTTGTGAAAACAAACTTTTTAATTAGTCTGAGAGGACAAACAAGCTATGTCTTCTTACTTCCTTCGATATATTTGTACGAACTTGTCTCCTCTAAATAGAATAGGATAATTCAATCCCCTAACTTATCAAATTAACTTACGTCTACGAAAATTATTGTTAAGTGTAATTTATTAATTGTGTAATTGGTTTTGATCAAGACAAGTATTTCCTGAAAAAGATACGAAGTATAAATAATTTTTTTTTTTGGAGAATATCCAACTTTAAAAGTATTTATTAATGGTTTTTTGAATGACTTATCTTAAACAGTTAAATCAATGTTTTGGATTTTTTTTCTTTATAAATATGACAACAGAAATTGAGTCAAAGTGAATTTTACGTAAAACTTGTATTCAAATATCAATAATATATGTTTCTAGATAAATTAAGTAACAATTAGGGGCGTGGATTGTAAAGCGGGGTGAACTCAATAACCCAACAGTGCAATGTTTGTGTTTTGGCGAGATGTTATAATGAATAGTAAACATGACGACTACACCTCGTTGTTTCCTCGTTGCTCTAACTTAAGCTAATTATCACTGTTTTGTTACCACCATCGTCGTCTATATTCGCCGCGAGCAAATTCTAATTGCAACTTTGAATTGTCTAAATTGTAATAGCTTCATATTTAGCATAATATGTGCATCAAATGCTTTTAACGGCCACTCTATGAATGGATGGTCAATGTAGAAGTCTCTTAGTGTAGGTTAAATTTAAAAATAAGTTACTATAAATACATTTAATAATCGTAGACGCCAGCAACAACAATATTGGTTGCAGGAATAGGCCGACTCGCCCGGTGAAATACCACGACCACACAGAAGACAGGCGTGAAGTGGAAGTAATTCCGCGTTTCGTCTGATGAGTGTGGTGCCGGAGGCTTAATTTTAGTCGTCTTTCCCTTGCCTCCCTTTTAGGACAGAGGACGGGACGCATAGGAAGGGAAAATATTATTTCTCATTCTGCGCGCCCCCTTCTCCCTCGATTAAAGGTAGGCAACGTTAGGATGGTCGGACAGTCTATGGGCATCAGGTGGCCGCTTGCTTGTTTGACACCACCTTATTATATATAAAAAAATATTATATAAAAAAAGTTCAACGTAAACCAATATATGTAATTGCAACTTAGAAACTATTAGAGTAGAAGGTGTTTTGTTTACGCGCGGCGCCGGCCCCGACTGTCAGGCGCCACAATTATACAACCATCCGTAAATCATAAACATCATCCCGCCATTTAATCCAAATAGTCCGTCGTTAGTCGAGCACTCCGCGTCTAATTTGTCTGTCTAACTCGAGATTAATTTATTAACGCAAATTGCACGGTCCCACTATCACTCTCGTTTGCTACTCGTAAAACGTTAATTATACGATATTACTCTATTTTTATCTTTACCCACTAAATACTGATGTTGCGACATAAATGTAAAAAAACTGGATCGTTTCATATTTCTATTTTATTAATTTTCGTTGGCAATATGTTGCACCGGCTCCCTAAACTACATCGGCCTGGATGAAACTAAATTGAGCATAACTTTTTATGGATGTTTTGTTTCGTGTACTTTTACTTATTATATAAGTTTGGTTGTACAAACTTACGTAACAAGTTGTTCCCATAAAAAATATATCTGTTTTACGTAATTTGCAGAATACCCTATGAAGTAAAAAACTACATTTTATTGATGAAAATTAACCGCTTGTTACTTATAAAGTCGCATGTTGTAAGAAGCAGCAAGAATTCTATAAATGTTCCTTTGCTGTTCATCGTGTATAGTCGAGTAAATTGCTGCAATTGGAATGCGATAACTATGATGAAAGAAAATGAAGTGACTGTATCAGTGCACCACATATGATGTACTGATCAAATCAGTTATTTAAAAGTTATATTTAAACTGTCAATTTGAAAAAACGTTAGCTTTGAAGTAGAAAATATTGAAAGCACTATCAATACATTTCGTTCAATTTATATTAATTTGAGCATTGCGCAGTGTTTTTTTTTCGATATGATTTTTATTGCGATTAAATAGTTTTTGCGGCCTTACTTTGATGCATAAAGTAAATCACTCGTTGCAGCTTTATAAACATTTAAATTTTCAATCGCGGCACGACACACGCCGTGTTTTAATGGAGTTTACCCGGCGGTTATTATTCTATTTGTTTATGCACACTCGTTAGCGCATGTATAATAAATTTCTATGCCTTCAGGGTCGAGAATATTTGTTCACGCACAACACAGCACTTTTAACACACCAATGTATTAATGAATAAAACCACATGTACTCAGAACGAAGACATTTATTACAAATTAATCAAAATCACTTATTGACAATACAAAAACGTAACCATACCACGCATTTAAATCAAACAACGCCATCTAGGCAAAGCAAGTGTAATCGTTGTACAATAATTAAAGTGATACAGTTTGTTAAGACGTGAACATTCCGCCCACCAAGGACCGAGTCCTTTCAAACCGCCCACCATGACATTTATTTATTACTATAATCCTAGGTGATCGGAGATGACAATATTCATAGTTCAAAACATTTTCTAAAAATTTAAATATACTAACAAAATAAATTCTAATTGTAATTACTATCGCAGTGGACTGTATATAAAGTAAAAAAAAATAAGAACAAAAAATTAAGAAACTTCTACCTTAAAGTGCTAAGTGAAAGAAAAAAAATCAAGTTACATATTCTACTACTTATCAACTAATTAACAACTAACTAACTAATAATTCTACTAATCATTCATCATTAACAGGCAAGATACACAATTTCGAAGTTGGACGTTTGACTCGGGAATCCTTACATTGCAGGGTAACTACGCGAACTAAATTATCCTTACCAGGATGAACTTCAATTACTCTCCCATATAACCATTTGGCAGGGGGTAAATTGTCTTCTTTTACCAACACAATATCCCCAACCTTTGGATCGCGGATACGTTTAGCCCACTTATGTCGTTGAAAGAACATAGTTAAATACTCCTGAGACCAACGTTTCCAAAAAGCCTGAATCATTCTTTGTGTCAATTGCCAACGTCTCAAGCTACTCACTGTCGTATGCTCATAGTTATAGTCTGGTGCTATCACCAGTGGCTGACCGACCAAGAAATGTCCTGGTGTCAAAGGGTTTGGATCTGTCGAGTTGGCACTATTCTGTGACAGAGGTCTTGAGTTCAGACATGCCTCAATTTGTGACAAAACTGTACTCAACTCCTCGAAAGTCAAAGTAGAATCACCAATAACTCGTCTAAGGTGATGTTTTGTACTTTTTATCCCAGCTTCCCACAGACCTCCGAAGTTAGGAGAGTGAGGCGGGATGAAATGCCATTCTGTTCCATTGTTGGCCAATAAAGCCGCTATTTCTCGAGGAAGAGAAGCACATTCATTGTGAAACATTGCCTTAAGCTCCTTTGAAGCTCCAACGAAGTTGGTGCCGTTGTCACTGTAAAGATGACTGCAGTGACCACGTCTGGCGACAAAACGTTTAAAGGCTGAAAGAAAGCCTTCAGATGTCAAATCAGAGACCGCTTCGATGTGCACAGCACGAGTTGCCATGCAAACAAAAAGACATATATATCCTTTGTAGGACTTATGTCCGCGACCCTTAGCTGTTCTCATTTGAATTGGACCCGCATAATCGACGCCCGAATGAAGAAAAGGTTTACTCGGTGTCACCCTACATGACGGCAACTGCCCCATCAGTTGATTTCTTGTTACAGCTGCATGACGAATACATGGTACACAGTTGTGGATATGAGCTTTAATCAACTGCTTACCTCGCACAATCCAATATTTTGACCGAAGGAAATTTAATGTCAATTGTGGCCCGCCGTGCAGTACGCGTTGATGAGCGTCCGATATGAGCAGTTTCGTCAAATGAGACTGATAAGGAACAATGATAGGGTGCTTCATATTGTCATCTAACTGAGAATTTTGGATTCTTCCTCCCACTCTCATGAGGCCCCTATCATCCAAATAAGGATTCAAAGAAATCAAACCGCTGTTCTTGCTAACGTTTTTACCAGCTCGTATTGCCTCTATTTCTGTCTCAAACCACACTATTTGACAGAGCATGAGACAGCGATGGATGGTATCTGAGATTTCAGAAGCTGTTAGGTAAGGCGGTAACTGTGTCCGTAATGCTTTAGCCACCTTTAAATTCAAAAATCGTCTGCAATAGGCTAACGTCCTGGTTAACTTACGGAAAGATGAAAATCTGGACCATATTAATTCGATCGAATCGTCGGTTACCTCTGCCGCATGAACCTTAACAGATCTCTGTTCCAGTTTGGTCATTATAGCTTTAGGTCTGCAATATGCTATGGTGTCAGCTAGCAATCACGGTGGTCCGTGTTTCCAAAGCGAATCATTTAATAAAGATGTGGGTGTTGTTCCCCTCGAAGCAATATCTGCGGGATTATTTTTTGTGTCCACATAATGCCATTGAGTGGAGTCGAGGGCAGTAAGGATTTCAGATGTCCGATTTGCAACGAAGGTTTTCCACCGACTCGGATGATCGCTCAACCATGCTAGCACGACTGTTGAATCCGTCCATGCATGTAAGTCTGATTTTTGAACATTCAAAACTCGAGCTACTTCTAACAGTAATTTGGTAACTAAAACTGCTCCACATAACTCCAGTCTTGGTATTGAAACCTGTTTTATGGGAGCTACCCTTGTTTTTGCAGTTACCAAATTGCAGTTTATTTGGCCTTCACTATCAATAACTCTCATGTAAACAACCGCGGCGTACGCCACACTTGATGCATCAGAGAAACCATGCAATTCTACCGTTTGATCATTGTTTTTTCTTTGCAGCCATCTCGGAATCCTAAATCCATTGAGTTTTTGTAACTCGCAACGGTAAAACTGCCATTCAGCTAGAAGCTCTGCAGATAGTTCGTCATCCCAATCTAAACCACTGATCCACAGTTTTTGGATGAAGATCTTTGCGGTAATTATACATGGTGCGATCCAACCTAATGGGTCATATAAACGTGATATCTCTGATATGACACTTCTTTTAGTTTCAGGTGCCGGTGACGACGGTGTTGAAAAAGGTAAGTTTACAGTGTAATGGAATTCATCAGAATTACGGTTCCAGGTAAGTCCTAAAATTCTTGTAATTTCATCTTCCTTTATTTCTAGATTTCTTCCAGTATCCAGTTCTATTTGTTTAAGTAGTTCTTCTCGGTTACTTGTCCATTTCTGTAAGGTGAAACCGGTTTTATTTAAAAGCTCATTAAACTCGTGATAGATTTTTACAGCTTCTTCTTCAGTCTGGCAACCCGTCATGAGATCATCCATATAAAAGTCTGTCATGATTCTACTAGCAGCATATGGATATGATTCGCCTTCATCGCAAGCAGTTTGCTGCAATGCCTTCACTGCCAGGTAAGGTGCACTAGATATTCCAAATGTAACTCTCAAAAGCCTATATTCCTTTACGTTAGAATGAACGTCTTCTCGCCATAAAATCCTTTGATAGTCTACGTGATCACCAGCCACCTTCACTTGCCGATACATTTTTATGATATCGGCTACTAGACATATAGGGTGTAGTCGCCATCGCATAACAGTATGGCGTAAGTCAGCTTGTAAGGGTGGTCCAACCATTAATGTGTCGTTCAAAGCAACACCATCGGATCCTTTAGCTGATGCGTCAAATACCACCCTTAATTTTGTGGTCGACTTATTTTCGCGGATTACACCATGATGCGGTAAGTAAACAGCGCCAATTTTATTCTTTTCTATTTCATTGGTAATTTCTTCCATATGACCTTGTGATAAATAATCATTAATTACTGATGTATATTGGGATTTAAGCTCACTATTTTTAGATAGCTTCCGTTCAAGACTATACAATCTTTTTAATGCTATTTCCTTTGTGTTACAGGGAGTCTTACTTGACCGAAATGGCAGCTTTACAATGTAGCGACCATTTTCATCCCTGCGCGTTGTGGCAGCGAAGTAATCTTCGCATGCTTGTTCTTCAAGACTAAGTATTGATGATTCAGAGTTTGTTGGCTCTGCCTCTAACTCCCAAAATCTTTTTAGGATTAGATCTGTTTCAACCCTTGCATGCATGCTAATAGTTAACTTATGATGCGACTGCCCTTCATCCTCTACTTCTCCAGACACTATCCAACCAAGGTAAGTAAGTATCTTGAGCCATTGTTTTACCTGTAGGGTCCTTAATTAAGCCTTCTTTTAAAATTTTAGTATAGGCTTCTGAACCTAGCAAAATATCAATTTTGCTGGGCTTATTGAAATTTGGATCAGCCAACTCAACACTATGAAGTTCTGGCCAATCCACCAAAGTAAACTTCCTTTCTGGTAAAATAGAAGTTACCCTACTCAGCACATAAGCTTTTATTTGAAAATTGAAGTTAGGATCAATTAAAGATTGAATGTTAACTTGAACAATGTATTTTGAAGTCAGTTCGCTATGACCTCCCCCCAATCCTGAAATAGTAGTTTTAACGGCTATTTTTTTTAACTTCAATAACTGAACTGCAGATTCTGTTATAAAGGAAGCTTGAGAGCCTTGGTCTAATAAGGCTCTCAAAACTTGAGAATACCCATTTCTCGACCTAGCCTTAACAACGGCGGTAGCTAGTAAAACCTGACTACGTACATTTTTCGCGAAATGGGTTGAAATATGAGGTTCAGCCTTGGACTCGTTCTGTGGTGGTTCCTTATTAGCACTGGTGAGGGGTGCGGAAGAGTCCGCCTCCGCACTAGGATCGAATTTTTTGTGCAAAAGAGTGTGATGCTTCCTGTTACAAGTTTTACATTTCATATTCATCCGACAATTAATATTCAAGTGACTTGAGCGAAGGCAATTAAAACACAAACCGTGATTTTTAGCTATCTGGCGACGCTGATCGACTGATTCCTGAATAAACCTCTTACAACGGCACAAGAGATGCTCTTCAGAACAAAGTGGACAGGATATTTTTGAAACTACATGCAATGCTTTAGTACTGCTACTGGACTTGCTACTCTGTGGTTCTAAAAATTCAAGAGCTCGAAAACGTTTTTCCAAGAAGTCCCGAAAAGTTTTGAAGCTAGGAAGTTCATCGCAAGATTGACTAACCTGGAGTTCCCACTGCTTCCTAGTCTCAACGTCCAACTTGGAGCCAATCAAATAAATAACAATAATATCCCAAGCGTCCACTTGAACCCCTAGATTTGATAACTCGTGTAAGCAATCGGTTGTTGTGTCTAAAAGTTGCTTGAGAGTTATAGATGACTCAATGGTCATTTGTTTTTGGTTAAGTAGACGCTTGAGAATGCAATTCGCCAAGAACCTTTTATTGTTGTAACGGCTATTTAATAGGGACCAACATTTTTTATAGTTTGCATGCGTAATAGGAATGTGCTTTATGAGCTGTGCGGCTTCACCTGACAACTGAGATCTTAAATAGTGTAGTCGTTGTACATCATCAAGAGTTTCATTACCATCAATTAATGACAAAAACAAATCCCTAAATGTTGACCACTCTTGATATTTACCGCTAAAAATGGGAATGGCTATTTTAGGTAATTTAGCAATCGATTTTGTTTTCGTATCGTTATCTGGTGAAGCCTCACTTTTATTACATGACTGTAAACTATTAGATAAAGCATTTTTTAATTCTACCTTATAAGTTATAAAAATATCCGTGACCGTTTCAAACACGTCATTTTTTATATAACTTGTTGAGTTTAAATCCGCTTCAGTGTATTTCATTAAAAGATCTTCATGTTTTCTTGTGAAATCTTCGAATTGTTTATCCAAAATTTCCAATCGAGATTCTACATATGCTTGATTTACCCTCTCTTTTGGAGACTTTTTGAAATTAATAAGTCCCTTATGAATACGACATTTAATGTCTTCCAATAATCTTAACTGCGCCTCCATGTTATTTAACTTTTACGTGCACTTTGATCACTATTAATAACTTCTCTTACTTGCTCCGATCCGTTTCGCCGACCGCAGTCCGTTCGGCTCAGCACAGCCGACCCGCTCGTCGCTCAGCACGGCTTCGTTGCCGTACAGCTCCGTTGACCACTCAGCTCCGTCGCTGTAGACCGCTATCCCCGCTCAGTTCGGAAATCCGGATCGATGGACCTTATTTCTATGCCTTCAGGGTCGAGAATATTTGTTCACGCACAACACAGCACTTTTAACACACCAATGTATTAATGAATAAAACCACATGTACTCAGAACGAAGACATTTATTACAAATTAATCAAAATCACTTATTGACAATACAAAAACGTAACCATACCACGCATTTAAATCAAACAACGCCATCTAGGCAAAGCAAGTGTAATCGTTGTACAATAATTAAAGTGATACAGTTTGTTAAGACGTGAACAATTGCATTACCCGCAACAGTCTCGTAATCAACACCTGTATTTTTATTTGTACGATGGTTATACGTTTTATTTAGGATCGTACCTTTTCAAATAAAAGGTTGCCTCGGTGCTGTCGGTTGTTTGGAAAATTGCGGAAAATCGCCCGCGGAAAAATTACGTGGAGAAGCTCACGCCGACCACATGGCGCGCGACGATACGCCCTACATAACTGATGACTTTTCGATGGCTATTCATTCGCGGACAGGCAGCCGCCGCCCGGCCAGCCGACCGACCGTCACACGTTTGTATTTTAAAACAAAAAGATTTGCTTATTTGTTAACATTAATTTATCTCTGACAACCTTCATATTTTACAGTTTAAATCATTCCTTTTATGTTTAACATAAAAAAGATTTTTCTTTAACAAACAGCATTAATATTTAGAAGACATGGTATATGTTATTAAAAATGGATAGAAAAAAATTAGGTTGCAACCTCAAACAGAAGAAAGAGCCATGATGTTTAAGTTACATAGTTGAACGAGGTCGTAAAAGCTAACCAAAGTCGTTGGCATACATATCTATTTTAGGCTATAACTTTTAACGAGCTGTCGATCTGTCTGAGTATCACTTGTAAACATTTAATTATCTGTTAACGAAGAACAGTTGTTTATGTTTTGGGTGTTTTACGGAGAAAGGTAAATTCTGTGTATTTATGTATATACAGTTGTAATTCAAATACAGAGTTGGTACAGTAGCTCCGACGTAATTAAACCCACGTTCTTACGGTAGAGAAAAACATTGTGATGCAACCTGCTATATCTGCGAAGAAATTCAAAGATATGTGGGAAGTCAACCAACCCGCATTGGGTCAGCGTGGTTGACTATGGCCTAGTCATCCCTTACTTACGGTAGGCTTCGAGCCTTTCGTATAGTGAGCTGATGATGATGACAGTAGCTTCATTAATATCTGGTTTACATTATGCCAGTATAGATAGGACAGTAGCGCTCAAAATCAGCGACAACACTACTTGGCGCTAGTGAGCTATAACAGCCCATGCCAGGCCAGTGCTACTTTCCTACTGTACTGGCATAATGTATACCAGGCATAAAGTGTTTACCGAATAAATGAAATGGACTTTATTTATTTTATGGACATTTTTTTATGAATAATTGTTCCTAAAGCCCAGGCTTTTCTTAACTTAGAAAAGTGACATTAATATCTTCTCTGCTAAAGTAAGAATTTTTAAGTGTATTTAAAAAAATGTTTATCGTCACTTTTTTCGTGGTTAAAATAAGCGTTAACTATTGGGCTACCTGACGTAACTTAACTAGATCATTCAATAACATTCATTTTTCATTAAAATATTTAAAAAGTACTTGCAATTGATAACATAATAAACTTTTGGTGGAAATGAAAATTTGAATTAACACGACAGCCTTTTATTATTGTTGTTAAACTAATTAAAAAGTTGTGGATTAAGTCCGGACGACGACAGGGGCCGCGCCGAATTCGCTACACGAAACTGTGAAACGCACATACATGTACATATTGCTGTTCTTATTTTAGTGAGATCCTAGGAATTAATAAATTAAAATTAATAATATAAGATACTGGCTGGCAACTTGACTCTGCTCAACTCGGGTAGGTAGAAAATAAAGAAATAAAACATATTGCAAATTACTTTTGGATAGTATAGCTTTCTTTAAATTAAATAGTTCACGAAATCGGGGTTTATTCGGGTGCCGATGGATGAAACTGATGAGATTTCTGTCTTACTGGAATAACTAGTTGTTACGTAATCGTGATATAAACAAAAAATAAATAATATTGAAATAAAGCGTGATACCCTGAAGAGTAAATTTATTCTCAGTTCTCGGGACGGATAAGCAGCGGAGCACTCAGTAGCAAACTTCAACGTTCAGTCGTCGCAAAATAACTTTTGTTAGCAGCATCTTTGAACGATATTTCTGTCTGGATTTTAGTTCGGGTACAATTTCAAAATTATTGTCGCCTTTCGGTCTAAGGAACTCAGGTAGAGTTCAAATATTCGGTTTGCGTATAGTTTACTAGTAAATACTGAGAAGTCTGTCTCTCTACTCAACATTGGCTTTTAATTAACTCAATTGATTAAATTTATAATAGCAATGTGTATATGTAATTAATAAGTATTAATTAATAATTTTGCCATGTAAACTGTTCATAGAAAAACTTGTTGATTCTAAATAAGTTTTTAAACTAGTTTCGAGTCACGTGGCAATACAAACAAATTAAAAGTTTGATTGTAGTGTTACAGTTTATTGGCTGCGATTCCTTTTTATTATTTAAAAGGTATAGACGCGTGGTCGCGTTTGAGCAGAGCGGAGTGCAGCGAGGTGACGGGGACCACTGAGCCACGCAGCGCACACAACCAATGTACAAATGGTCATTCAGCCGCTATATTGCCACTGTGTTTCCGCCATTTCGATCTTTAAACAAAACCGATTTTTATTGATTTTTACTGTGTTGCTTTTAAAAGCTTATTTGTTAAAGCTATGCTCGGTATTAGTTCTTTGCTTCCGTAATAATTTTTTGGATTTCAATATAATTTTCTTCCACTGCTACATATATATGTAGGCCGTAGATTTAATTTTAATATGTAGTTTTAATATATCAGTTTTAGTTTTTATTACATAAGTACGATTGGTTAGTTAATTTAGTTTATTGAAATGGTATTTAGTTCCATTAGAAATTTGTAAAGTTACAAATTTATGGCAAATTTACTTTAAAAGCAATTGGGATTATAAAAAGGAATCGGTTCTACAGCAAGTCAGTTCGAACAAAGCAAAATGAGGCAAGAATTTGGCGGTTAAACGAACACGAGCTGGCCGACTCGAGATTTAGCTTTTACAAATTCACTGTGTATTTTTATAATTTAAAGAACGATGGTTTAGTTGATATAAAATACTTTAACTTATTTACTGAAGCTTTGATTCATGCATTTGGCACTTTCGAGTATGGTTACATTCCTCATTGTTGATTTCAATTAAGATGAAAAATCCTACTATACTAACACTGGACTTACATCTATACATAGTAAAAATTATTCTATGCTTGACAATGTTTACTATATTATTTAACACGTGCAATACCACTAATAATTTTTCATACGAAAGTGTGCTTGCTAGATGAGTAGGTAACACTGAACGTGTTAAAACTTTTGTTACCAATAGACATAAATTTTATAAAGTGTGTGCTTATTAAATTTTTTTTTTTTTTATATGAGAAGGGGGCAAACGAGCGGCGCGAACACCGAAGTGATCATCGACACCCATGGACATCCGCAACACTACGAGAATTGCAGATGCGTTGCCGGCCTTTAAGAAAGAGATATGCTCGCTTCTTGAAGGACCCTAAGTCGTAGTGGTTTGGAAATACCGCCGAGGACAGACCATTCCACAACGCGGCCGTGCGCGGCAAGAAATTTCGCGAGAACCGCACTGTTGTGGAATGCCAGCCATCCAGATGGTATGGATGGTACCTGGCGGTCTGTCGGGTCGTCCGATGACGAAACTCGGCGGCAGGAATCGTTCCAAACAGTTCTTTGGAACACTCCCCGTGGTATAAACGATAAAAGATGCAGAGGGAACTGACGTCCCTCCGCAAGGCCAGAGTATCAAGCCGATCAGTAAGAGCTCGGTCGTTGACGATTCGAGTCACTCTCCGTTGTATGCGGTCAAATGGAAGAAGCTGGTATTGTGGTGCTCCCGCCCAGACGTGCGAGCAGTATTCCACGTGGGGCCGAACTTGCGCCTTGAACAGTTGTAGGCGGTGGCCCGGCTGGAAATACTGCTTCGCCCTACTGAGCACACCCAGCTTTTTGGAGGCCAGCTTGGCCTTGTCTTCCAAGTGACCGCGAAACTGAACGTCACTCGATATGTCAACGCCGAGAATACCGATACTGGCTGAGGCAACCAGGGGAGTGCCCTCAAAACGAAGATCTACGACAAAGGGTTGTTTTTTATGAAATGAACACTACCACTTCACAATTTTGTCTCCTGTTAATTAATTAATTTATTAAGATAGTTAAATTTATGTTATTAAACTTAATTAAATGGTGCAATTAATATAAAAGAACGACATGAGCTGTGTGCCTCTCTTCCTATACAATAATAAAAGCAAATAAATAAATTATGTGAACCAGACAACATGCCAACGTTAGCACTTACTAACTTTCCCTGTGTGGATACATTTTGTTGTATTGTGTCGATACAGCATACAACGTTCGCAAAATGTGAAAATAGCAAAACGAACGAAATAATTATTTCAAAGATATTTGAATAATTTAAAACTTCATGCTATTTGTTTAACACTTTTTTCTGCAGGGAATTGATCCTTAACAAAACAAATTAACAAATTAGAAGAAGAATAAGTAATTGCAGTTTTGTTTCTTTTAGTAAAAAAAGTATTAGTATTTAGTTTTATTCCCATATATCAGTTCTACTTACATAAAGCTATAGCTTTATTAAGTTATTGGGAATAAGCACAAATATTTCAACAATTAAATGAAACATACCGAGCACAAAGTGATCATGTGGCGAGGGGCGAGGGGACGTCGAGTAGCTGAAAACATGCTCGCTCCGTGGTTAAAACCTGGACGCTTCATTTAATCAGGAGTCGGTTCTTTGAGTGTTTATTTGATAAAAATATCAGCAGACGCTTTCAATTAATTCCTTCTTCATTCGCTCTAAGTTACCTTTGCATTTTAATTTATTAAACTACCCGAATACTTTTTCAGATTGCAAAGAACTTCAGCTTTGAACTGGCAAATAGCAAACTCGTAGAATACAAACTATGTGGAAAAGATGAACAACGGGAATAAATTGTTTTTCCTCAAACGTTCTTGAATGAACGTAGATTTAAAAAATACAAACAGTAGCAAATTAAAGGTGCTTTTCATTGCAGGCGAATTTTTATTTTAAAGATATGCTAGGAATAGATTCTAAATTGTTTTAATAACCATTCTGCAAACTAGTGGAGTGTCTAATGTCTAAATTACTTCGGCAACCTTTATTCCCTCTCTATCGAGCGAATAAAGACATGGAGAATAAGTAGGTACATATCAAAAAATTGTTGCTTCACTTTGATCAGTGTTAGAGCGAAGTCGTAGGAAGTTTTTAATATCTATTCCTATTAGATTCAGTGACAGGAAGGAACGCAGATAGCGTGGCAAGAGTAGGGGGAGGTATTAGAATGATCGAGCTTCGAGCACAGATAGTGAGAAAAGAAATTGCATTTGCCTGTACTTACAGCCAGACCTATTCAGGTTTAGTTGCACATATTCTTTTCGGTGATCATCATATTTTAATAAAATTCTGTACTCACCTGTTATTGTTAACATGGGCAGTGTTATTTAAGATCTTATATTTTAACTTTCGATACAGCATTAAAGACATCCCTACATATAAATTGTTAGTAACAACTTTGCCTTGGTTTAGATGATAGAGACAATATTTTGTTTCCACACACTTATTGGAAATCGAATTTTTGCCTTTTAGAAAAAAATTAAATAGCATTAATTCCAATAGTCCTTGTAACAAATGTTACCGCATCTAACCATTGAAAATACTCATATAGTCATATGTAACATTTGCGGGCACTAAAATATTTCAAATTAAATTACTGGCCGCTTTGATGCGTTTGTAGTAAATTATGCAAACATGGTTTTTAAAAACAAACACAAATACGAGTGGCTATGTGTTTATTTTAAACCAAATGAAGTAAAAACTACGAATATTGCTTTGTTTTATTTTGCCAACTGAAAAAAGTTGAGAAAGTCATTTAATTAATATCCGTAGGTTCTATGTTTTTTAACTACTAACCTATCTATTAATAATGCGTGAAACTTGCTAATACGACTTAAATAGCTATTTTTTACTCCAATGAGAAACATATCTGTTAACTTTTTTTTAATTAAAATGAACAAATCTGAAGCTAGTAAATGACAAAATAAGTAAAAATAATGTTGATATTTCTGTAAAGAATCGTACAGTACATTATGTCAGTGTCCTCAGAGGTCTGTAGACTAATCAGAGGTGTAGGTGTAGCGGTCGGTCGCAGTAAGCCGCCGCCGCCCGTCGCCGCTCGCCGCCGCGCCACCGCCGCGGGACCGTCCTCTCACTAATTAAATCTCGTCGAGGCGGCCGCGGTTGCAAACCGACAGCCTCTTAATTATTGTTCCCGCTCTTAACATCTGTCTTAATGTCACCTTCACTTTAATTAAAAAATTCTTCGGGGATAAGAAATGTTAATTACAAAGGACGAAATAAAAAGCTGTTTTATATGGAAAATTTATCGTGTTTTAATTATAAATTTAAATCTTCTTTCTTCAACGACTATAAATAATTAAGCTGAACATGTTATAACATTTTTAAGTAAATATTTTTGAAGTGTTACATTAATGTGATATTTTTATATAATCAATGAAGGAAGTATAAATATCTTCGACCTTAATGCATATTTTAAATATTGTTAACTTTACCTACCTATAGTCATTTTTATAAAATACAATTTAATAATATCAAGAAGGCAACTTTTGAAATTAAAACTTAATATCTAGTACATTCAACTTTAGCGAGATTTGATTTCCAATAGATTGGTAAAGTAAAGCACTAATCAAAAAGCTAAATTTTCCTTTATATTAACACAAAGTTTTCTGAGAGCACGGGTCTTTTAATTCTTATAAACAGCGAGAAGTTTTTAATTTCCTTGCCGGTATACAAATTGGTTTCAGAAGCTGCAAAGAAGCGCTCTTCCGCGTTTCGGCAAGACTCGGCGTTGAATACCAATGAAGGGCAGATTTGCTCGCCGGCAAACTAGCCGATAATGTGCAACTCCTTGCCGCTAGGTCATTCCTATCGAACTTCTGATATAAAAACGTAGAATGTAATTTTACGTTAACTTACAAACAGACCGAAAATATTAAAGTCTGATTTGAAGTTTTTGTTAAAATTTGGCGAGTAATTAAATTTATGTAAATTAATACTACAGATGCTTACATGTTAATAGATTTTTATTTATTTTTAATATAAACATTATATTAAAATATTAAATTTCTTAAAATTATAAAAAGATTTTTCTTAGATCTTATCATTATAAAAGTCTCGCAAAATAACCTTTCACTCATTATTACTTATCTTTCCTTTAGCTTAATACTAACTAGCAGTACTTATTAGTTATTCGAAATTAGCGCTGCACAAAAAATAAGTTTTCTTTTCAAATTAAATAAAGTTCGTTTATTTGTGTTTTAAAGTGGACAGGGTTAAGACGGTAGTTCTAATTAGTAGTAAGTTGGGCCAAGTCGGAGCAGACTGCGTCGAACTCCTTAATTATTTATGCGCTGCAGGCTGAATAAGGAACACACTCTCGGCTCACTGCGCCAAATTAAAAGAAACTGATGAAACTGCCACAGACGATGAAATGTGTATGTCACTTATTAGAAGTTAGCTATTAATTTTATGTATACCTATGGCTCCTTTACATCCATACTATGTACATGTGCTCGTTAGTCACTGATACTTTTATTAATGCATGCACCATGCACCAATCTATTCTTTTTTATTTATAAACGTATCACAAAAATATAAATGCTAGCTTTCCTTTTTATACCTCGTAATAAATTTAGAAAAGTTGACTATTGATTAAATTTGTTAATTTAAAATAACTTTGAAGTGACTACTTTTAAAAAGAAGGCAAACATATCAGTCGTCGGTAGAGAGCGCCGGGCGGAGGGTTGCCGGGGCGTCGGGGGCGAGGGGCGCCCACAAAGGGCCCACAGTATAGGACGGAAACTTTTAATATCCCTCCGATTAGATTCAGCCGCAGCCAGGGACGAAGGTACAGATTGAAGGGAAATATTTCGTCATTGAACACGAATACGAATATCTCGAGATAAGGAAATCTCTGTCTCACTGAATATACCTTTGTTTGTCTATAGTTCATTGATTCCCTTAATATATTGACGGGAAAATCATGAAGATATTTTTTTCCAGCTGCTTATGACCAATGTATGTTTTAAAATATAGACCGTAACTTTTCTCTAGTAACATTTATATTAACATACGAGTATACAATAATCTTTTACGATGTCAAGTAAACCAAAAAAATAGAAAATAGCAATATCTAAATACATATGTACTAAAATTGTCGGGACATGAATCGCTTCTTCCTTATATTACGAATCCCATAACGTGTTCATAGAAGTTTTCATCTTGTTATTACCTGCAGATTATTTTTCGGTTGTCCGACCGCGTCGACAGGGCACGGGGGCGCTTCGATGGGCGAATGAAATTGGGAAGACTCTAAATCCATATTCGAACGACGGGATCCTTACTGAGCCGATCTGACAAGCTGCCGAACTGTTTTGCATTTATATAAACAGACCATTCCCACCTTTAATGTACGTGATTTTCTCTCGTTAAATTCTTTTACGTTGAACCTTTACTATAAATTTTATTTGGTAGCGTATATTGAAAACCCAACGTACCTTAAAAATACCATACGACGTTCTTTTAAAAAAAAATACTGTTTAGAAGTTTGAAGTTTTTCAGTTGTACTTGGAGGTTTACAGTGAATTTACGAGTTGTTTTCGATCGTCGTCCTACGAGTCATAACATTAAGTGTCAAAACTTGTAATTTACTATGCATGTGTAACTACTAAAATACTAAATAATTATATTTTTCCTTTTTTCTTCTTCGTGCTCTTCATTACTGAAGGCCGTGCTTATCTTGAAGTGCCTTCACTGATGAGTCGATGAGCTACTTCCATAAAAATATATACTAAAGGAATATTTCAGCAAGCAATGGAATCTGATTATATTAAGTAATGATTATGTGCGAGAAAAATATAATTGTTTGGAAATGTTTTTTGAAAATTGTTTTTGTAAATCCGTTTTTATTTAATTGTAGTTTGATTTTTTAAATCTAGGGTGATGTATGTATGACCTTAATGTAGATTAATTGAGAAATAATAAGATATTCGAATATTTTTTAACAATTTTCAAATATTTTGTTGTATGTTAAAAGTAGTTTCGGATCAGCATTATATGTAAGCGCTGGTGTCAGGGCCGACGGGCGCGGCCGACGGGTAGGGACCTTCATCAAGTGGCTGACTGGTATTGCTTGCAATTGTTCCCTGCGCATTCCGAGCTCCACGCAACACATATTTCATTCGCAGATTTCACAAATTAGCACTTCGCTTCCAATAATAGTTTTGCTAGCGTTTTAGTTACAATTAGATATGTATTTGTGTCCAAAGTTGTGATCTGTATTGTGCCTTGTAATATAATTTATACAATTATTAATTAATAAATTGGACTGTCTGTATGTAATATAAAAAACTCATATTTCGTGCACATGGTGTATTCACGTTACATACAACGAAAATCCAAACTTTTTGCCTGTCTTTCTGTCCGCAAGTCCGCGCTTGTTCCGGGTAATTTCCGAAACGGCTGGATCAATTTTGACGGTATTTTTACTGGGAGGTAGCCGATGTGTGCGGGGATAACTTAGTCAATTTCTTTTAATTATCCGCTGACATAGTCGTGGATAACCGCTAGTTTTGTATAAAATAGCGACATATACTAATGTTATTTTATATTGTAATTGTTTATTCAAAATATACAAATAAATTTGAAATTTATGTATTGCCTTATTTTGAAACAATTTTTTTTCTCCCAAGCGTCTTGGATAATTGAATACAAAGTTTAAACGTCGAAAACACAAACTTCCACTCATACAACACATCAAAGAATAAAAACTGTTTGCACAAGAGGTGTAATTATAAAATCCCTGGCGCACAAAATTCGCCGATGTTTTCGCGCGACGCGACACGACGAGTACGTGCCGTAAAAATAATTCGACGCTCCTCGGGGATCGTTTGTAAAACGTCACGCGTAAAACATATTATAAAGCCAATAAAACGTGTTTACAAGGGTGAGCAGAGCTCGCCTCGCCGCGCTGCGCCGGGCTCTCCGCTGCCACGATATCCGTAAACATTTTAGCGCTGCAATAAATTCAACATTATCCAACTTAAGAGACATTCTGTTTTCCCCCGTCTCGGGATCAGTGGGTTAACGGTTCTAATCTTAGATGAATCCTATGCACATCTTTAGTATTATAGTATTGCGTGTTCTCTTAATGTACACAATACATTTAGTATTTTAGGTTACAATGCGCATTATGAATATAGTGGTTTTTTACGTAAACAGTTAATTTTACTACTCATTAAACGCACTATTAAGCTTTATCTTAGTCGAAGGATAAAAAACCAAAATAAATATAAATCTAAAAAAGTATTTAATAAAAATTACTGTGGTTCTGGAATTCCGGCGGCGTCAGTCAAACACTTACCTCAAACAAACCAGAGAAAATAAGCCTCCTTGTTATCTTGGCGATCGACAGCGGCGAGGAGATTGTCTGTACAGTCTCGAATAGTGAATGTATTGGTAAATAGCAAGCTTTTAGCTTTTTTTACGGCTTGGGTATCTTTTTTTTAAAAAGCTTTCCAGATTTCCTTCACGAAATTTACAACATTTTTGATTCGAAACATGTTCTAATTTTTAAGCTAAAGTTCATATGTTCAGCTTAATCGGCAAAATGTTTACTGGAAACTTATTAAGAGTCAAGAGTGATGTTAAAAAAATGAGAGTAGATTTTGTTTTATGTAAACATAATATTAGTGATAGCGAAACTAGATTACGTATGTATCGATAGACGCTGGGAGCTGCGCGCGTGATGTCCCCCACTCTTATTTCGTATTCGGTAGAAGAAACGTGTTCACCCCTATCTTTTTATTTTTTATACAGAAATTATTTACTGTCTAGGGTATGGTTATTTATACTAATATTTTGTTTAGTTTGAATCATTAATCTTAAAAAGAAAATATTTGGAACATGAATAGACATTTATGTTAAATACATTTTAGAGATTTTACTTTCGAAATGTTGAAATGTTGAGCAAAGGGGTATAATACATTAATCAGACAAGAGTCTACTGCAATGGCCTTTTGCAACGCTGATCCACTTTCCTACGGTTGCGAGATTAAAGGGGAGAGTAACAAAATGAGAAATGTAACGATTTCAGGACGCATTGTTGGACGGTCGGCCGTTGTCGGATTTATGACAAAGAACAGCCGGATGATTCAATCAGGCCAGTTCTTTAGTTTGTTACATTCATGTTACAGTTCGCATCCATGAGACATTTTGTTAGTAGTACGTAAAGGATTTTGTTTTTCATTCCTGCTCTCTGCGGCGGACCATTACATTTTTAAAACTTTTCTTTCATTCTCTTCCCCTTTATTTGTTTTTTTTTTTTTTATAATAGATTGTGTCATAGTGAAATTGTTAGTTTTATCGTAATTTTTTCAGAATGATGTGTAATATTTTTGAATATTTACTTACGTCTCTGATCTACTTTTACAAATTATTTTAGCAAAATTATCATGTAAGTTTGATTAATTCGATAATTTTGATTCATGAATTTTAGATTAATTAATTAAAAAATAATACCAACAACTGAATTTAGTTTGTTTTTCTACATTATTTTTTAACTCTCGGCAAAAAATTGTAAAATATAATTATTTTCTTTATAAAATGTCATTTGACGAATTGTTACTTTCAGGGTCGAGAAGAAAGATTGTAAAAGGGGCAAACTTTCACCAACTAGGTATTCAGTACAGGGGTGCAATTTACAATTTAAATATTCTTAATGTCTCCGAGTTGTCGCGGGTGCTGCTGTCGGGGGTGCGGGATAGGCGGGCGCGGGGTACGAGGTTGAGGGTGCGGGACGAAGGGCGAGGACGCGACTTCCACTACATCAATCACTCGCGGACTCCGCACTTGAACATTTCTAATTATTCGGCTTGCTTTGAACCATAAAAGCTTACACTATTGTTACCTTAACGTTTACATTATTTTATTTTTCATAGATACATCTACGAGTAAATTTCTTAATATTTTACAATTTTAGGACAATGTTTTAAGCTGCATAGGTACAGTAGAACGAACTAGGAAATATATGGCACGTAACGGAATAGCGTTATGTCCCTTCAGACGACCACTACTACACAGTCACTGTGGTCATATGCATTTGTGACTTAGTTACGCGTAGTTGACTGTCGCGCCCACTAATTTGTCGGGTGCCTCGTGCTTCTTGACCGCTCAATTGTTTGTATTATTTAATAATTTTAGACATATGTAAGTAAAGTCTGTCGAAGTGGCTATGACAGTTTAGAAAAACATTTTAATTATTACTACAATTTACAAAAAGTATAAATTTATACCAGATTTTATTTAAAATGAACATGTGAAAATGAGCATCGAATGTGTTTGTAAGCGTTCACCCATTAAAGTTAATTTGAGGGCGTTGTTCTGCATATTTGACACGGCCGTGTTTGCTCACAAACGTCGCAGGAAGGGGCAACTCGTCTCGAGCACCTCTTACACTACGGCAAGGGCCCTTCCCCGAGGTGACAGCCACTGTCTAATCTCCACGGCCTAATGCCTTTCTCAACGGGACTTCATACTTCTTAGGGACTCAGGGACTGCAAAGCCACTTCACTAATGTATTGGCCTTCTACCTCAAGTAACTAATCGTTTATTAAAAGACAATGTCAGTAATTCTTGACACACTTATTTTGATATGTTGCCTCAAACTATACCCGTATATCTTAAAGGTATGAGTTACATTAAACATTCACTTAAATGATAATTATTCTAAAAAGTTTATACTTATAATGTGAACATAAATATGTACAAATTAGGGTAAAATAAAGGTGTAGCTTTATTAAACAACCGGAAGTAGATAACCTTAAGTGTATTTCTTTGTAGTCTTATTTGTATCCTGTTTACTATTGACAGAGATTTTAGTTAATAAAATCTAGTTCGATTATTCGAGAATGTAACAAAAGTGTGTAACATTTATGTGTATAGGAAGGAATGAGAAGTGTCGACACGTGTGAGATACAATGGCCGTGTTTACAGGAAATCAGAGTTGACGCCTACGCGCCGATCCCGCCACGCCGTAGATGCAAACATTTTCTTTATAAAAGAAATTTGTCAAAATACGCAAACCTAGGGGACGTTTCTGTGCCGAGCTTTTAAGTTATTGGTATAAAATATTAGTACGTTCAAAATGTTTAATTATAAGTAAAAAAGGAAAACGTTCAAACAAAATACATGTCCATCTTAAACCCTACAGATGACATAAATAAATCAAGACTAATAGCAAATAGGTTTATTCTTGGCTGTTTTAAATAACAAATAAAAACATAACTTCATTGACAAGTACCTACGAGTAGATCGAAAATCAACAGTCGGTGTGAGATCAAAACTTTCCAATAAATATCAGCATTTGCGAAGTTTCCCAATCGTCGAAGTTTAATTCGATTTTAATACTTAAATAATGTTTGAACGGAGACGCTGTTCCAGTGGCTAGCTAGAGTCGGACGGGGGCTTGTAGCTAGTATCCGTAGTTATGAATACCCCTGGCATATCGACGGCATTATCTACGTGTTCCGTAATATATTCAAATATGTATCGAGCCCCATCCGCACCGTGTTGTCCTTGTTATTTTATTTGGAACGCGTGACGTCGCACTGACTTTATATTTTGCCAATATAAGAATATATTGTCCTGGATGTATATTTTCACATCTTGACTTGAGCATAATTTAATGTTGATGCGAAATAAACTACTAAAGTAACTTTTATCTACATTTTTATGATATCAATATTTTATTAATGATATAGTGATCTTTTCTATGAAACGCTACAGCATAATAAACTAAAGTATTGTCCAGAGCGGACACGAGCTAATTATGACACGTTCAATCACTCTTTTGTCCAAGTAGAACACAAACATGATGTTTCTGTTAAACTCTGTTCTTTTCTAATAAATGTAAAACTTCAATAAATGAAAAATGTGCTCTACACATAATGTAGTTGTTAAGTATTGGCATGAAAGTATGTGTTACGTAATGCGCTCGCGCACGTACGATGAGAAAAATAGCTTCGCATAGGAGACAGCCCTGTCCGCACTCTCCGCGCTCAAACGGATATTGATTACTTGTCTGTAAGGAATACAAATGTGTCAGGAAACTATGTTCCAGCGCTCGTCCCCGCGCCATCCTTTGTTCTGACGTATAACATTAAACTTCATAGATAGCCTTATGTTTCAAACGACGCCGATGAAAAATACGTTTTGCCGCTAAAATTTATTACACGCCCATAGGAATCAACTTTTAATATTAGACAATTGAGTGAAAATATACTTAAATATACTTTTCAGATTTTATATGAAACGTTTTATTAAGAAAGCAATGAGGCCCGCGGCGGCTAACTACCAGGTGCACGTTGGCAAAGAAAAATGAAATAAAGCAAAAAGGAAAAGTCGCTACGTGCGGGGAACGGCGGGCAGCGGTGGGGAGGGTGATACTGTCGGGGTGGTTCTTTCGTAGAAAAGCCAGTTTCCTTTAGTGGAAACAGATAACGATCCGCTGCCGACGACAGAATACGTAACTGCATTCGCTAAGCATAGATCTACATACCAACGGCGCAATGCCCTGTCAAAGGTATCTAATACAAATGATTTCTTTAAACAAATGTGCTTCAATTCATTCCCATTTACAATAGTATAATGTTTATTTAATTTTCTATTTGTTAACAAAATATTTTAACAAATAACATTCGTACTGTTTAATCTCTAAATTAAAATAAATACAGTCAATCACACTAATGTATTTACTTATTACACTATATAGTACTATGGGTGTAGATGTATATGTGGATTGTGTAAAACTATTCGAGTTGCGTGTGCCCCCGTCCACCGCCGCTGCCCCCGTCCCCCGTCCCCCACGTCTGCTCGTGACCTGCATCCATTGCTCTGATATGCAATGCTACGTGAGCAGTCGCATATTATATCGCTACGAGTATCGAGAGCTTTACATGTTAAGGAAAAAACTTTTGCCGCAGGTAGCAAATACATAAAGATTTTTTTTTGCAAAATTAGGCTATAAGAAATATCCCTAATCTTAATCTAGCAGAATTTTATAATTATTGGTACATGTTAAGTGTTTCACATAACAGTTTATTACATAATTAATTAATTTAATGAGAAATGAGATTCAGGTTTAAAATAAATGTTGGAGTTAGGTATTTTCAATTAGCGAATGGAATTGTAGTTGTGCACGAATACTGCGCTCTTATTTCTGCAACGTAAAATCCCTATTTTCTGAATCTTTATGATTTAATAGTTAAATCTAAGGTTGCTTTTTCCCGTTTGACCGACGCTCGTATTTTATAATATGTCATGTAGAATAATTTTTGATTTTAATAATGAATAAGTTTAATGAAAGCGATATAAAATACAAAGAAATAAATACAAGCTGTATATGTTATTACGAACTCTTGTGTTTTGATTTTTTTGTTTTTAGGTATACCTTGCTCCTATCTGAGCCCGTGACCATAGACAAACTGCATATTACGCTATTCTAGAACTCGTAAATTCTAAAATGCTTCTTGTAAAACATACTTTTTTTTTAAATATAAGTGATCACTTTATATTGTGCCAAGTGGCGTCGACCTGGAGCGCAACTAATGACGGAATTACAATTCGGAGTCTGTAGGTGGCGTGGCGCGGCGATCCGCCGACCGCCTTGTGAATATGCAAAGCGAACAGCGTTAAATATTGAACTGCCTTATTGTGTCCAAATGTGCCTTTAAATTGTTCAAACCTTCAAATTTTTTAAAAGAGAGATAACAACTGGCTCTAAGTTTAAATGTGTTCTTAAACGGTTAGATTTTTTTTTGTCTATGTGATGCGAATTTAACACATTATAACAATGAATCAGCTTAGATGACATATTTTTATAAGACTAGAGCTAGAAAGGAGAACTTACACTTGTAAAAAATGCAAAAAAAAATGAATTAAAGTTTTTAATTCATGTATTAAAATTATTGTCGCTATTCATATCGACCAGCTGAGAACAAAATGAAGGAACACTTTTTGGAACGGTGAGGAGAACTTGGGCCTCCTCTGCACACCGTACCCCGCCGTCGACCACTCGAATTTGCAATGCGACCGCTCGCGGCGACTGTTCACGACGAATGCTAAAATCATGACTAACATAAAAATCATACGTTTATACGTGCATATAATACGAGCTTTTCTCCCAACACATCTGTAAAATTTGTTTATTTCACGTAGGTAAACGAAACCAGCTTGTAAATATGCTAGAATATTTTCGTCGCGGGAAAATGTGTTCAACTTTCAGCACTACGTTTATTGTACGCATATACTTTATTACTAGGAATTGGTAGTCTACTGTTTGAAAATCTTTTAGAAAATAGCTTATTAAAAACATTTAATGTAATTTCCTGTATATTATAGGGAAAGTAAACTTTATTACAAGAAATGTGATAGCTCTTTATACACGTCAAATTTTTTCCGATAAACTGATATAAAGCGCACGTTTACATATCGCAGCAAAAATAGCAAGTCGCATCGCGGCGTGCGGTGGAATGACGAGGGATCGCATGCGATATTGTACTCGAAATGACACGTGAAAGGCGTTAAGAGCGTCGCGCTTCGCCTCCACAAAAGGCTTACAGATGCGAGTACCAGAAGATTTTAATGAGGCAACGACTCTGTGTGATTTTATCGCGTGTGCCTTAATGAGAAATAACCAAGCGCATCCTCTTTGACTACACTCGTACGCAGCAGCTATCAAAAATGCTACAGTGACGTCGCTCAACGAACGTCATGCTCCAATGGAGAATCTAGTGCAAGCAGATATGTTCCACATTCCTCCTTTCTCATTTAGTTTTTTTTAATTGAAACTTAAAATCAAACTTTTTTCAAATTAACCACAGTATACTCTTTCTGTCGTTTTGATAACTCAAAAAGATAAAATGTATAACATTAAAGGTTTAATGTTTGCTTACAAAAGCAATGAAACAAATTAGGCGACAAGAAAGTTACGAAAGTGGAGTATACTAACCAATTCTCATCAATGCAAATCACGTTGTCGACTCGTCAACCCAATTACGAAGAAGTGAATTTAAATAAAGATAAGTATCGCCCTAGAGGAGACAATGCTAATAGAAGGTGGAGGCGCGATAATAGGCCTCGACCGGCAAGAGGTGCAGGGAGTGGGTGTCGGGCGAGGCGCACCGCGGTGCCTGCTTAATTACATCTCTCGACTTACGCGCCCGTGAGCCACAAAACACTTGTTCAATTAGTGATCAGCCTTAAGAAACTGTATTATGCAAACGTTGATTGGCTTAAGCTCCAGCTACCTTCCGATGTCGGAATATTATCTTCTGTTTCATTTTGCATTAACCAAAAATGTATTACATTTGAACAATTTTGTAATTTTAACGGTTAAATCTGGTTACTTTATGATTTTAACAATCCTAAAGAATGTATAATATGATTTTGTAAAACTTTTTATGTAGTAGTGTAACTACAATGTACAAAAGTACTGCAATGTTTTGTTCCGTCAGTTAATTGATATACTGTTAAAGTAAATAATTTATTGGTCTTAGAACACCTGCAACAATATTTGATTGTATTATTTGTAAAAACGAATTAGCCGCTACAATTTATGACGTCATATCTGTCCGGCAATTTGAGCCAATAAAAACATTATTACATTATTGGTTGGTCACGTAAACAGTACGGTAGAAATCTTTTCAAGCGTTTTAGATATTTTTTGTCCGACATGAACACGTACATCTAACTAAATGAAAGGATTGGAACAAGGAAAACGTCGTGTGAAATGCAATGTATAATAGTAATTTTTACTTAAAAACAATACCTACTTCGGTATTGTTTTTAATTTTCAACGTATAAAAATTCGAAGTTGATTTTCACTTTTCGGTCAAAATCGATACGAAATTTAAAAAAGGAAATTATCATGAAAGCAATCTTTGCCTTTGCTCCTAATTTAAATCGTACAGCGACAAATATAGAGGAATGCTTCAATATGAAACTATAGTAGTTATGTTGTATTGTAAATATTACAAACGAGTACAGGATATTGAATGGGCGTCTTTTAGCGATTGTTGGTATCGGGCGGACAGGGAGGGGAGGGAGGGTTCTGTCAACATCTGCTTCCGCACATCCGGCTGTCTGACCATTTCAGCATCGCCGGACATTGTGTTTACTACTTTATAAAGATAACAAGGAAAAAAACTTCAATTAAAACGTTGATTGTTTGTTGCTTTCGTAATATGGTTTCATTAACTTGAAGTCTTGCAATCAGCCTGAAATACATTTTGTGGATAAGAAAAAGCTCAAATAAATCTTAGCTTTGACATAGTTTTTTGGTTACTAACAGTCAAATTAGAGTTTTGTATCTTTTCCCCAGCATTAAAATGTGCATAAAATTCCTTAATGATTTATCTGATTTCTGAAATAAATTGTTGTAAATTTTGCAGATATTGCTATAGTTTAAAAGTTTTTATAACATAACAAAATGGAAAGCAGATATAAAAAAAAATCTTATTATTTCGAAAATCCGTCCACTGGAAGATAATACGATACTTTATTTCTATTTTCCCTATTCACTCAGAGTTTATGTATCTCGAATAGTCACGTTCGGTCCCCGCGAAGGGTAAAGCATACAAATAAGTGAAAGTCCGAACCGTCCAAACACCCGCCGCCGCCTTGTTCTTTATCTACGGATATCTTAAAAGAATTTGATCGTATATGGGAATATTACAAGTAACATCTGTGACAAGGGTCGAATAAACTTAGATGTCCATCTTCGTGGCTTCTGTTTTGATAAAATAAATCACTGGCGAGTGGTACAATTTTTTATCTGACACTAAATATTTATTAGGCAATCAAAAATAAATTAGTGACATATTGATGATTTTTAGAAAGCGCGCATGATCGCGTATTTATAATAACTATATTTACCTAAGTGAACATACGATATATTTTTTAAGGTTGTAAATTTATATAGTCATGAGACAATTTTTTCCGCAATCTTCATAAAATGTTTGTTGTAACAATCTAAAACATGTAATTATTTTTTAAATAGGTCTCTAAATGTTTATTTTTATTGCAGCTTTATTTGATTAAAACAATCCAATCAAACACATAACTATGTAATTATTTTAAGTGTTGGAATTCGCGTTACGAACTATAACACGTGAATAACTATCCGGACGCAATTATTCTCGTGGCACGGTAATTAAGCAACGAACGTGTTCAGCTTTCACATGTTCAGCAATACACTGCTCTCTTCCATGTTCCCATCCACACCGCAATTTTTATTTAATTTAATTATAAGGAATATTTTAACAGCCATATTTTGTAATTTTAACTTAAATTTTATGAATATTTTATTGGTAATTAAAATAAAAATTCTTTAACTGAGATTAGTAAATATGGAACAATAAGAGCTTACCAGAATAATTTTTATGTGTTGATACTACGATACATATTTATAACAATCAGAAAATTCCCTAACGAATGTGTAATACCAAATTTAAACTGAGATTGACCTAACATTTCAGAACATTTCGATAAAATCATAAACAACTCTTAAGGGTAATTTAGGGTACCTGAGGCAATGAAGCTTAGGTTAATTAACGTCAAATCGTGTTATATTTTTATATCCTTAATTGCAAATACTGTTAGCTACGTTACAAGGCGGGTTTGAGATGAGAAGTACTATTTATCACAGACACGTCATCGCAATGATAACGATGTGGAGTGGAGCCACAATCAATTTGGCGTTGCGTCGAGCGCGGCGGCTGTCAATTTGCGGCGGGTCGGATCGCGCCTGATGACTTCCGAGTGACCGGCTCCGATTTGCATAAGGGCCCGACGTGATTATCAGATTATATCCGAATTAAAGTCCCGCAGCGCGACCCAATTCGTTATTAGTTTTATTATATTGAGACGACGCAATCTCTGGAATAATGATTTTGAGTCGTTATAAAAACGTAATGTTTTCAACCATTAATAAATTATTTTGAAATCAAATGATATTTTAAATAACGAAACATATTGCAAACCATTGCTCCCAGCTTATTGCATTATTTATCTCTGCACATCGAAACTGAAGAATAAAATGTACACTTACATCGATACAGATCTCTTCTTTGGAATTTAATCTAGACTCCCCACTAACCCAGGCCAATCATTAAGCCCCGCATTCGTGTTCGAGGTAGAAAACAAGAACAATTAAGGGGGCACACATCAGTAGATGTGCGTTGTACGATCCGGCATCTTGCGACCGGTGACAAGGGGATTAGAGCCGCCCCTGGCTCCTCGCTTCTCGCCCTTGCGCCGTCTGCGGTTTCTTAATTAACCCCTAAATACCCAGCGAGCGCCGCACGTCCCGCGCTTCCGTGCGGTGTGTAAGATTATTGCCAACGTAACTCCGTTTAATTTTAATGTATGCTATTATTGAAACAAATAGAAGGTCTCGTCTCGCCGAGCTCATTAGCTTTATTGCATATTTACTCGTACGTACTCATCGCGTCACTTTCAGCCTTATTAAGTCTACGTTTCATATCTTCATTTAATTGGCAATAGACACAAACAAAGCGCTTCTCGAAGCACGCGGCGCGCGGCGCGGCTGCGCGGCGACAGTAGTGATGGATGCGGTCTGCTTTGTTTACGTTAATTCTATTAAATCTTTTACGGTTATTCCTATACGCATCCAAGGGTGAAAAAAGACCTACTTTGTTTACATTCATTGATATATATTTTTAGTTAATTATACATATTCTTTTTATTTAACACTAAAGTTAATCCAGTAACAAATGTCTTTCCACCGAAAGACATTTGTAACTGTACGGATTTTTAAAACAAACGCCATAATCCAATGATCCACATGAAAAGTCAATAATATTAGTTAGAAGGTTAATTGAAAAACAAATGTTCCGGTACTGGGAGGAACTATGAAAGATCTAATGAATGGAACGATTTGAACGTCTCGGTAGACAATGTCAATGACCTGGGCCATGAACTGATCAATAGGCACATTCGTCTGTTAAGAAAAGCACCGGGACTAAAAGGGTGCGTTATGTGTGGTAACGCGTGAATTACATCAGTTGAGCGTGGGGCAGCCGCGTAGAAAATGGAGTGCCGTGCTTAGAGCTAATGCGATCACGTGAGCAAACACGTAAACGCAGAGCTTTCATCTTCAGTCGTGTATGCGTTAGTGATGCGCCGCTTCACACTAACATACACTCCTACAGACGCCAGCGAACATAAATAGATGATTACGCATTTCTAGTCACAGGTAACTCATCGATCTCATCGACGCGACGTTCTCATTAATGAAAAGTAGGATTGTTTGTAATAGAATAAATAAATGGATGCAGTAAAGATCGTGCGATAGTGTATACGTAAACAAGTTGTAAACAAAAAATAAGTGGAAAGCTCTGTACTGTCTGGGCAGACATCTTTATTTTTATCAAGTTAGTGTATAATGTCCTGGCGTATATTCAGTTGCTAAACGGATTTTCAGCCATATAAAATTTTGGGAACTTGAGCTGAAATTTGTCGTTGTAAGCGTTTAATAATCGATTAAGTAAAAGAGAGTGTGTGATCGATTTAGAAATATAATTGTTCCATTTGAAAATGTAAGAAACCCTCAAATACTTAAAAATCATCTATTATAAATTGCCTTAACAATAAGAGTACAGAGTAAAAGAAATACAAAAGTAGTGGTACAAACCGAACTGTGATACGTAAACAATTGAGGGCGGGAGAACTATGCGCTGTGCAAGTTTATTCTCCAAACAGCGCGGTCTGAACCCGCGCCAGGGCCACCGTCGCTGCCTGACACCCCTTCCTGCCCTCCATCCCCTGTCCCTGTACCCACTTTCGCCCGATCCGTTCCTTGAATTACTAAATATTATTACATTATTGTCTCTACTCTGTGGTCTTTTAATCACAGAGAACTGATGTTATGGGTTTGAATTTCGAATTCTGTAACCGGGAATCGTTTCCTCGATATGTGTAGAGTATTTACATCCTTCCTCTAATACATAAGATCCTAGCGTACTCTTTATTTGAAACCAAATTACAGTGTAGTTTGGTTTCAAACAATACTATGATAAATATTAATCTTCACTGAAGCCATCTTGTGATTGGAAGTTATATTTCACAATTTTTAGTGGTACACGAATAAATAACAACTACGAGTTGCCGTCAGCGCTTGTTGCTTGATATTATCCGACGCACCTTTTATTGCTTACGCCGACACGTAAAAGTGAGAACGCGAGTAGGAAACAAACAGAACCAATTTGGCAAGTCGAAGACAAACGTATTTAAAATGGGCAGAGTGGTACGGCGACCATCTATCTTAGAGCTTGATAAACGACGACATTATTTCTTATCGCTCACTCAATTTGTTTAAAAGCGTTCTGCTTTGATAATTTGAAAATTACAAATCGTATCTCTTGACACAAAAATGTCCTTATAACGTCGAAATCTCGGCAGCTAGATAAGGAGGAGGGGAGAAAAGATTGCTTCGATTTATCTAAATTTAATATCTTTTACATTTCTCTTTGTCGCGGCCGTAAAATATGTTTTATAATATGTGAGTTGTCGATGATATCGGGTATATACGTCGCTCAAAGCGTTTTTCTTTTATTTCCAGTGCTGGAGGAGCCCGAGTTCACTGACGTCATCCAGAACGTGACGGTGCCCGCGGGACGCAGCGTGCGTCTCGCATGCTCCGTTAAGAATCTTGGATCTTATAAGGTACCTCATTAGGCACAATTTATTCATTTCCTTTTAGTAGATACTTGTTGGTATAGCGAGAAATTACCAGAACTTCAACTTTACATACTAGGAGTTTTGTTTGTAAAGAAATGATTGCCGATATTTATGTGACAAATATATACCTGCATACTGATCGAACTTAGTTTGAGTAATAAAATAAGGACGTCTGTTATATTCTTCACGGAATTTCGTCAAAGGCAACTCGTAGGAAGGTTGTGAAAGAATACTTAAGCCCAACTTCTGCTTATGTGGTACTTTCCTAACAACCCCTTATTACTATGTTGTTTATAATTATATTTTTAGAATTTATGATGAAAGATGAAAGTGTTTTAAGTGAAAAAGCATGACTACGACCTGTAGGGTGGTTTATTTTTGTTAATTTAAATTGTTACAATTGTTAACATTCAATAAATAAATTGTGAAGCAGCTGTTAATATTGTGCATCT
Organism: Papilio machaon; assembly: GCF_912999745.1. Lineage (NCBI taxonomy): Eukaryota > Metazoa > Arthropoda > Insecta > Lepidoptera > Papilionidae > Papilio > Papilio machaon. The sequence continues at coordinate 5,450,555 of NC_059987.1, forward strand.
GTAATTATATCCTTTCGTATTGTTATAAGTTTAGAACATAAAATAAGGAACATTTTATAACTCGATTCAAAAGACAGCGTTGTAATAAAGTGTCCATATAAATGGCAAGAGATATGATTTACTAGTCGCACTTTGAGTTCGCATCTCGCTCCACAATATATAATCCGAACAAAACAGTAAATAAATTTTACATACATTTTACATACATTTGTTAAATATTAATGAATGGTCGAATGAAATCGTGGACTAAGAAAAAAGCTTTACAAAATTTACAAAAATTCAAAGTCGGAAGCATAAAAAGTCACAATACTCAGTTTTCGAAACAGTATTTGCGACTGAGTATTAAAAGTAAAACCACTTTTCACCTTACTTTATTTCATTGTTTATTTTGGCATTAACACGTTGGTTAAGGTTAGACTTTACCACCCCGGCTAATCGTATTAAAATATTTAAAAACGTTACGTACCTAGTCCATTATGTCCGGTACCAAGATATTAACGGAAATACACTAGGCGATTACTTGTACTCTTAATACGTATTTTCTTTTTAATCTTTTGGAGTATGGTTGTATAAACGTAGTTTGTACTTACATAAATTGGTGAGAAGAAGAAGACAATACAGAAGTTGTAAGCATCAGAATTATATGCGGAAAGGCACCTCTCTGTTTCAATTTTTTTTAAAAAGGTTAATAAATAAAAGGTATGTATAACATAACATCACTACCATGGCTTTTAAATAATACGATCATCATATAAAATTAATTGTTATTGATCATTAACTCACCGATCAAGACAAATATTTCTCTATAATAAACCCATAAATCTATAGGAGAAAATATAAATATATGAGTATTGTAATGAAGTGGAGCGGTCAATAAATTTGGACAAGTTGTATTAGCGACGGACAGCCGGCGCGACCGGACGCCCGATAAGCCGCAAGGTGACGCCTGACCGACATCGACATACACATCCTTTCCATTTCACCCCTCGCCTAGGGTTGTCAACTATACAAGTAAAATAGTTTACAAAAAGATAACTGGTCAAATAAAAATAAAAATGCTTTATTAAATGAAAACAAATAAAAAAAATGTCTATAAATTGCTGAACGTAGCAATTTAATGACCACGCAAATATTTTTTTACAAATCCAATTTTGTTTCTCTATGTATATATATTTTTTTTAGATATTTGTTATAATATTTAGAAAAACTGTATTCTGATGAACTTATATTAAAATTAATAGAAGAGACCTTTTTATTTAGCTCGAGCCACTCCTGGTGCTCTGCCGCTCGGTGGAACTCACTGCTCCGGAACATAGATTAGGTTCGACATTCGTATTAAACTTATTTACGTATACGTCGGACATCAGATCAAGAAATACAAGCTCAAGTTTCTATCTCACTGCAGGAAAATATTATTTCTGTTTTTCAGTTACCTTTGTACTACGTGCGTTAAAATCTAAGCTTTTTTTTCTTTAAAAAGGCAGCGTAAAAAGTTTTTTCCATTTATTTTATTGCGTTACCGTTATCTCAGCACCTATTTCTAACAGGGGCGCAATAAAAGCGAAGATAGTGTTCTTTTACTTGCGAAATAAAGGCTTAACCGAAGAAGCCATCACGGTTGCCCTGTATTGACAACAAGAAGCGGATTTTCCCGAAAGCCTCGCCTGCGCCATTAGTTTTCCGCCTCGGTTAAAAAGATTTGCCTCTTCGTCCGTCTTTTTAGAATTATTGAGTCACGTGAAATATTGCGATGAAACGACAAAACACACTTTCCATTTCCATTACGAATTTACTATTATATTATGTAAGTAATACACAATATTAGATTCTATTCTATTTACATTACATACATAAGTGCATTTCATCATTCGTAGGAAATAGGAATAAATCTAAGCAACCGGATTTTTTTTAATTTTTTGGAAATAACATAAAGAAATAAATGCACTATTTTCAAGTAGTAGTGTCACAATATGTAGAGCGAAGCAAAATACAAAAATGGATCAACCTTATCATAGTAAAACAAATCAATAAAACTAGCTTTGAATCGCAATTCTACCTAACTGTTGACTGGTGCAGTTTATTATTAAAATTAGATGTTATGTAAATAAAATATTATTTTAAACTAATTTTCCCTAAGTGTTCTATGTTTGACTTCTGAGGATGTGATGTAGTGATGTAATAGCCTATTATATATATATCAATCAAACAAAATAGAAATCGAGTTTGAACATACAAATCCTTCAACTTCTTATTGGTATAGAAGTATAGAATAACTGCATTAGAATAATAATACACATGTTATATTGTGTTTAGCAATAATCGTAAAAATATGTTGACAGTGGGTTTATTGGCCTGAAATGTCAAACAGTCGGCAGCGACGCGCACGGCGTATGCAAGCTCGTAATAACATGCCGCAACGACTCGTAGGTATGTGCCCCTTTCCCCCTGCCCCTCGCGCAGCGTACAAGCACCGAATGCTTACATTCTGGCATATTTCTCCTGCCCTAATATCATCAGGCTTAAATTTACATATAACCTTTAGTTTGACAAAAAAATGTAATTTACCATTGTAAATTAAGACTTAAATGCTATTTAAACCGCATGGCAATGGGTCAGCAAAGCAAATTATCGCTATACAATATAGCATCAAGGCCTAGCAGTAATATTGTACAATACACATAAACAAAAAAACTTAACTTAAGTTAAACTTACTTATGTTTTTAATATGTTGCCTACATTATCAAGTTCTAAATATCTTAGCGCATTTTATCGAAATAAATCAATACATCGGAGGAAGATGGTCACAAAAATAGAAAAATAACTTATTGGCGGAAGATTTGCGGAAAAGGTCCCCGGCACAAATCCGCACCAAAGAGAGCTCTAAGTGGGCTTTTAGTAGAAATAAGCTAAGCCGTCCCGTGCAAGATGTTACTCATTTATGTTTGCGCCATTGCATTACTTACCGAGTCATCCACGTGCCACACTCTGTTGCTGGATCTTTGTTATTGTTCAAGCACTTTCTACGCTAAGAGTCCATTCAATTTGAAAAAAAAAAATACAGACAAGCAGTTACATATTTTGTATTTTCTTCTTTTGTTTTAAAACTGTAACGAATTTTGTTAGTTACTTAACACATTAATAATTTCAATACAATCAATAAATTGGTTTGATTTCTTGTTTAATTTGTAATAAAGCTAAGTCACGAGGCTGTGAGAAAAGATTAATAATGTCCTTATTCTGTCTACGCTAGTAAATTAGTGTTTGTTTATTAACTCTTACACATCTAGATAGTTTTACTTTATTATGATCACAGACATATGTGACAAAACTAAACTTAATTTAGCGAACACTCGAAGAAATGGAAGTAAGTGGTTTGTGAGAATACTTTACGATGCTCCGCTCCACAGATGCTCCAAAGATACAGACGAATTATATTACTGCCCAAAAATGTAATAAACAACTTGTTTGTGAACATGTTTTTGCACTTCGAAGCATTCTACCTCTCCTTTCAAAGTGTTTTGTACACAAATGTAATATTTTTTATACCTAAAAGTACGCGATCATTTATTTTTATAATCAATGTATTAAACTTATTTGTTCAAAAGCAATGTCTTACAACATTTCTACTTATTATTTATATAAACACGTTGTATTTAAGAACAAAAGTTGAAGAGGTCATCATTAGTCAAGAATCATGCCAAAATTCTTTAATATTCATATACACTCCTTGGATTTATAGTTAAATGTTTTATAAAATCAAATAAGCGAAGTTACGATAATACAGTAAGTTGGTATACCTTAAACGTTCCATAATTAAATCTGTCGTAATATTATTAAACACGTCTAGGAATCATCTCCTGCGGCGATGGGGTCCGTCGTTAAGGAGGTTCGGTGCGGTTCGCGGCAGAATGGCTAAACTTTGCAACGAGTCCATTATAAATCAAACGACGCCTCGGAGGCATGTCCTGAGGGACGCGCTCCCGCCGCGCCGTGCTTCAAACTTCAAATTCGCCTCCTTAATGCCCCAACAATTAAGATGAAAAGAAAGAAGGTCTTAAATTAAGGGTGGTTATAAGATAACGAGTTAAAAGGTCTAGTAACTTTACTTTTACTTTAACACTGAAACCTTAATTCGGACAAGTTAATTTCATTACTTTTTTAATATTGAAAATCTGAAAACATCATACAAAAATAAAGCCAAACGATGGAAAAATGAGTCTTATGTGAGTTTAAAAAAATATAAATAAAAAAATAGTATTACTGTAACAATGTTTAAAAGCGAAAAGAAGCACGACTACAAAAACATTATATGCAAATAAAAACGTTAAATTTTAAAAATTTACATGAAATACATACGTAATAACAGGCGTCATCTAGCGAAGTGACTTGATGCTATGCATAACTCGCTTAGTTTCCGCAGACGAATGAAATTAGTTAGCTGCTGCCGCCATTTCAAATATCATATTTGCATCTGCCGGCTTCGTTACCGACTTGGCCGCCTCACGAATTACTTTTTCTAGAAATGTATTCGTTAATTCAACCACGAATATTGCGTTAGACTGGGAAACGCTTTTGAAAATATACTCGCGTCATGTTTTAGATAAAATCAAAACTAGAAAATTTGATCAGAGATTATCTTAATGGTGGATTATGTTATATTAATGGTAGATGTACAAGGAGGTGCTTGATGTTGAGGACACATGTTTAAAGAAAGTTTTTAACGTAGAAACGAGTATTGAAACTGGTTGTGTTAATATATAAATTACTGTTATCATACTTCTGGAGCAGAGAAAAAAGACAAAATTTTATGCATGTCTTAAAACAAATGAAAGTTTAAAATATTTCACTAGTCCGTAAAGATTAAATTAAATGAAGACAATAGAAAGCTTCAATTATAATTCGCACTTGTACATTTAAGTTGTGCATTTTATTATCCGGACTCCATTGAAGTTGGGACGTTACAAAATATTTCAACCCGGCGACCCTACGGCCGCGGGCTCAGAAACTTATAAACTTCAACACTCTAAGCTTATCTTTTAAACAGTTGTAATTTTGATTACGTCTAATTTTATCTTAATTGTTAAAGCAATAAATGCGAACTTCGTGAATTGCTAATGAAGTCTTGATAGCTTATCGATATGTCTCCAATAACTTAAAGAATCTTTACTTCGAAAAGCTAGAAATATATAATTTTATAGCTTTTGTAAAGTTTTATCAAATAGTAATCTAGAACTAAAATAATATTTTCATTAACTTTCCACTGGCAACTCAATGCCTCAAATTATAGCTTATGCTTTATTTTTTTGATTAACAAATAGAATTAATTTAGAACTCTACGACTTTATCCCGTATCGTTAAAGTCGATAAATTTTACTTGAAAATATAAGTTAGAACACGGCGATGTGTGGGCGCGGTGTGCAGCTTTGCAGCAGAGCTTGTAATTCAATGAGCGCCAGCAGACGGACACGCCGCCCTGATTACATTAGACGCCGGCCACAATTACGCAGATCAGATTTACATCTACCACTAAACTCGCGCGAAGCCTATTTCAAGCTACAAAAATTAAATACCAAAAAACTTTAAATCCGCTCTGGCCAATATACAAAAAAACGGCTCTGATATCTGGTGCCCTATCCTGAACTCAATCTTTAGATGTAAACTTTTCCTATTAACCCTATAAAAATCGATCTAAATGGTTGTTTAATATCGCAAGGCTGAGGTACCGGCGACGAGTCAGGTCCTCATCATTAGAGGGGTTACCGTCCCATTGCATAATAAAATGGGCAAAGTTTCCTCAAGTCCATTATAAATTAGACAGCGGCAGAGAACCGCATCACTTAAGATAGGTAAGATGTGACCCGGCACGAGTCCTCTAACAAACTTCCTTCTATATTGCCACCACAATCTTGATAAAAAGAACTACCCGCGGCTCAAACTTATCGCCGGATTAAAACATGAAGAATAACTACAAAACTTTTAAATTTCAAAAATTGCTCCACTTTACTTACTTTATTTGCTCGATTTTACCGCAATAAACAGTGCGAGCGGGTCCTTTTGTACTGTAACGACTAACATTTCATATTGCGCCACGGTTCATGTACTCGAATGTAACATTTTTAGAGACAACTGTAGTGCAGTTACTCTTTTCTTTGGGGAGTTTTAAGAAACACTTTCATAAAATCGAATGTTTTCGACCGAGATCGTGGTGGGATTGTTTCAAGTATGACAATACCTGTAAAATGCATTTTAAGTGGTTAATTCCGTGGAAATTGGTGCAAAGCGGTAACGCGGTGGCAGCTACTTGCAATTACGCAGAAGTCGCATCTGGCCCCGTAACACTGTCTAATGGCAACCCCTTAAACGTTTCATTTCGCCAAGTATTAATACAACTTCATCCATTTTGTACGGAATCGCGCTAACTCTTGAAGCATATAAAATTTAATAAAGTACTGACAAAGTAAAAAAAAATACTAAATATGAATTATGTCATTTTTATCCATTATGTCGATTTTATAACAACGCAGTCTAATAACATAAGTTTTATAAAAATTATCGACGGCTTTGAAAAGGGGAGTACTTTTTAATTTCCGTTATGTCAATCGTCAACTTTCGGGAATTATTCATGAAACATATTTTGCAGGCAGTTCACGACACCTTTCTTATATTTGTTTAGTAATGATATTTCTTATTATTTTAGATTACATCATGATCACTATATTCTACTGAAGTATGTTACCAGGATAAAATATATAAGACTGATATAACTCCAGCTTAAAATAGATGCTTAGAAATTTTGAGGTCATTTGGACGATGCACGTATGAACTAAAAATTAAAACTTTGCTCTGAAAATAACTTCAAAACTAAAAACCGTATTATACCTCCTCTAGATTACACTCACTGATATTACTAGTAATGTAACTGATACACATGATTTATCATAATGTTTATTATCCTTTCACACAAATTGATTAAAAAAATACTTTAAACTAGGTGGCATGGATGCACTTTGAGCAATCAGCGATCCTGACGGTGCACAACCACGTGATAACGCGCAACCCGCGCGTCAGCGTGACGCACGACAAGCACCGCACCTGGTTCCTGCACATCTCCGACGTACGGGAGGAAGACCGCGGCAGATATATGTGCCAGATCAACACCGTCACCGCAAAGACACAATTCGGATATCTGCACGTTGTGGGTAAGGGTGTACGATAGTTCAAATGTCTTAGAAAGTTAAGCCTTCAAAAATATTTTCAAAACAGAGATATATTATCATCTTAATAAATTGTCATTGTTCACTTAAAAGAAAAAACTCCTATTATATGATGCTTTTATATCCCTTACTGTTGTTAAATGACATTGTCGTTACTAAAATTAAGAGCTGTCTTAAGTTTGACAGTTATCTAAAATTTTTACTAGCTACAAAATTATATAGAATTATTCAGAACCATATATAACAAAATTGTTAGACGGTATATTTGGTTGCAAAAGCAGAGTTCGTCGTTTACAGTGCCTCCTTCAATCGACGACTCACTGAGCTCGAGCGACGTGATAGTCCGCGAGGGCGCCAACGTCACCCTGACGTGCCGCGCTAATGGCTCTCCTAAGCCCACCATCAAGTGGAAACGGGACGACAGCTCCAAAATCTCCATCAGCAAGGGACATTCCGGTACTTACTTACAAACTACCAAATAATTAGGCACTTGAAATAAATTTTCTTTTGCAATCTGAAATGTAAAGGTTTTAATATCAATATAGTATTCATTGAATATGAAATAAGAAAAGCTATATTTTTATTTTAGTTTCTGAATGGGAAGGCGAAGTGTTGGAAATGGCGAGGATATCCCGCCTAGATATGGGTGCTTACCTTTGTATCGCCAGTAACGGTGTGCCACCAACTGTTTCCAAAAGAGTCAAGGTCAGCGTCGATTGTAAGTACATTACTGCTATAATCAACAGCATTTAATGCATGTTCGATATTCAATATCTTTACGCTTGTATCGGCTCTAAAATCTCCTTTGAGATTTAAAGTTATTCCGTATCGGACCAGAATTAGAAGATAAACTTCTCAATGAAGACTTTTCCAACTCTTGGTTTAAAATAGTTGCATTTATCTATTTCAAAGGTGATACATTTATATAATTATTTCTTATTCATTGTCTTTCTTCTCAGTTCCGCCTATGCTATGGATTCCACACCAGCTCGTTGGTGCTCCACTTTATTACAACGTGACCTTAGAATGTTTCACTGAAGCTCATCCCACGTCGTTGAATTACTGGACAAGAGACGACGGTCATATGATTCACGAAAGTCCCAAATATCATATGGAAAATGTAATTGGGACACCAGCTTATAAGACGCATATGAAACTGCTGATTAGACATATCGTGACTGAAGATTATGGCACATATAAATGCGTGGCTAAAAACCCAAGAGGAGAATCTGACGGGACCATACGATTATATAGTAAGTGTAATTCTAGGATGAAAAATATAACTTCCTAGATGTCACCGCTTTTTATGATTTTCAGCATCATTATAGTAACTTGAATTTCCGGTATCATCTATATTCGGCGCAGTCTATAATAAGTTCTGATATTCTCGCCTTCTAAGTCTTGTCTTATATTGTGAGGAAAAACATTACGTAATTGTTACATGTCATATTTTGTTTTTAGCATCTTCACCTCCGACCACAACCCCTGATCCCCGAGCGCAGACAGTGCCGCCGCCCTCCCGACCGCCACGCCGAGATAACCCGATCACAGATAAAGGTATTACATAATTATTGTTATCAACTAAAACGTAATATAATATTTACATAAAACGAAAATCTCTGATTCTATTTTCAACTTGTCCTTATCATAAATCCTTAGATAGACGTAGTGGAAAGACTTTTATAAATATACACCTCATAGTATGTATTTTCCATATATTATATTTATTCGAAAAATGAAATAATTGTCTCATACAAACCAGATAAAAAAATTGCTTGTACGTTGGTTACTTGTAATTGTCAATATTTCCTCTGTCCGTGGCTTGGAAATTTTTGGCAATATCTGTTATTTTGTCCGGCTGTTTGACTACACTGTGCTGGCGCGTACAATAAGAGTTCGTAAATATTTGTCCGAGCAGACAACAATGAATCTTACGGTTAAATAAGTCCGTTAATTTCCGATGTAGCCGATAAAATGCACCGAAAACCGACTTTTATGTCGGCGATTTCGTTTATTAAGAGATAATATTACCTTTACGAGTCGTGTCCCTCGAGATCGTTCAGTTTATTTTCATTGTTTGTTGCTGTTTCAGTTATTATTAGTGGTCGTTACATTTGTTTATAGATCGTAAACTATTACGGCTGCCTGCTTGTCGCCGGTAAGTTGTTAACTGGCTACGAATGTTATGCTCATCGTAAAATGCAAACAAATCGCTTATAAACGAAACTTTACGAAGTGGTTTGAGCTGTTCGCTTATTATATACAAACATTACTTGGTTTTAACATGACGTTAATATAATTAAAAGCAATATAAATCATTGTTTATAGTTAAACAAGTATTATACATTTGTTTATATATTTCAATTTCATTAAGTCTACAACATTAGAACCTAAGTAAAAATAGTTAGCAAAAAGAGCAAACATTGTAAAAGTAAAAACAATTTAAAATCTATGAAAGTAAGTTTTAATATATAAAAGCTCATAACCTGCTTGTTGCGCGTCATTAGGACGGTTGTGGAGTTGTCGGCTGACACGAACCGGACAGCGACATCTTGCAACACGCTATTACAACACAGCCCCAACTTCCGCTCTCCCGACGCGACGACCAACTTGTCCGATTTTCTTTACAACTTTCCATTGTTCTGTTGGAAATCCCTCTAAAGTTAGTGTAGTATATGACGTCTAATTAATAAAATAAATAATGGTTTTAAGTAATATGCTTTTACCATTTATTTGAACAAAAACAGCATATATATATACCCACGTTTTGTATAAGGTATACGTAAATTTCTTTAAAAAAATTATGCATACTCGTATATAAAGTAAAAATCATTGAAGATCTTTCTGAACCTAAAGAATAAGGTGACTTTTGGTTCTTTAGTAAGATGGCTAAGAAAGTATTCAGTTTTTATTACTTACGTAGAGCAATGATTATAATGTCCTTATAAAACTTACCACGAATTTTTTTCGGCTTTCCACATTCTAGTATGTGTAAAATATTATGGGTTATTTTTCAACGTTTTTTTTTCTATCGGTATGCACTTAATTAGGTACAAAATTAAAAGTACAAGAGTTGCAAAAGCGCACAAGTGCAGTTGTCTCAGTCGTTTTAAAGGCGAATGTCGTTCGAAATTCTAAAAATAGAGTGTACGATAACGAGCGGGCACCTAAGTTTCGCGGCAGTTTTTGCGCAGCGCGGCGAAAGCCCGCCGAGGACATCGACCGTCCCCGCTGTTTTACTTTTTGCGTCCATTACGAATTTACGGGCAGCCAGCAGCCAGGCCACTCGACAATATTGCACGACTTTTCAATAACTGCCGCTGCCCGGCCCGTCCCTTGCCATATTGAATCTTTTACCTAATGAGTTGGCCCATTTTGCCAAAAGGATATCCGGAACGCTTTTCATTATCTTTTTGTGAAACAAAGTAGACATAAAATGAAGATATATGCAACAAACCATGACAGTGTTTTCCAGAAACTATATAAAGGATTATTTTTCAAGTAAAATGTAATGTTTTCTTTCTGGTTCTTTTAGTTGTCAAAATGTTACATGATAAAATTTTGCAGGAAATAAATATCAATCAAACATGAATGAGATTGAGAGGCGAGAGTCGGGCAAGCAGAAGACGGACGAGGGCGGCGGGAAGTCGCATCTTAACTGGGTGGGCGGCGCGTCGCAAGTCACAGGTACAACTGTCATATAATATCTTGGGCGGCTCGGAAAGGAGCTTTTTAGGGTACTGCGCAGCGCGCAGATGAATTTAAACCGCCAAAATATTTGAAAAGGTGGATGCCATGACACACACCACACACACACACTACCTCACGCTCTTTTTCAATTCCATGTTTGTTAGTGTACATTTTGCTTTTAATTATTCAATGTCTTAAAAAATTTGAGGACAGTTACAGTGTTTTTTTTCAATTATTTATGTAATGTAACTGTTTATCCTAAACTTAATATCTCTTTGAAGTTAAACTGCTGCGACACTTTACTGACACACATGTATGTTGTCTCTGGATTTTTCTAATAATACGATTGGGATAACGATATGATTTTTTATAAATGCAGTGTAACCTTAGTAACAGTAACCGTAGTCAACAGTAGTAACATCTCATGTAATGGGGACAAAAAAGCTCTATTTTAGAATTTTTATTAAGTAAAATTTGACGAAGTCGTTTTTATGACTACAGATACACATAGTACTTTGTACTTAGTATATAAAGTAGAGTGTTTTATATATCTGTGGTATGTTTATTGCTACACTCACTTTTGATCATGCACACATGCACACATCTATAGTGAGCAAAGGGCAATTTTTTTCCCCATTAAGTTCACCCCATTGTTAAATTGAGCATCGTTATTACTTATTTCTATTATATAATTTGTATGTTAACATTGATTCCTTAACTATTAGATATTGAATGTTAATATATACAAATATCGAATTGTATGGTTTTGTTCCAGGTGACGCCGATTGGAGAAGAAGCCAACCTTGGATTTTCTTTACATTGTACTTAATTTGTTGTTTTTAAAAAGATGTAATTGTTTCACAAGCTATTTTATTTAGACTTAAAAAAAAATCAAAGTGCCATAAATAGCATTATGTGTACCATAAAAGTTTAACACCTTTGCCGTAGCACAACACTAACATATTTCTTTTATATATAATACAGTAATTTATAAAATTAGATGTTAATATGCATCATCATTTTAAAGCTTTTCATGTTGAAATAGATAAAAGAAAATGCAAACGTAAAAATATAAGTATTTTTTCGTTTTCCACTAGTCTTCGTTTATTTATTCTTTTCAGTAAAAATCTTTAAAAACAGGTAATTAGATTATATTTAGTAAATAAATGTAGCATTAAGCATACAGAAATATACAAATTTAAATATTTGTTGATGACTAAACCCTTTTAGTTCAGACTTAAATAGCTTATAAATTTTATAAATATGTATAAATATTGTTATTAATTATATTTGAATTATATAATGGTTCCTTAAAAATTGTATCGCCATGGTACAGCTGATCTTGAGACATACTGTATGTTATTAATATACTAAATATATATTATTTTTACGCCTCTCTCGCATTAACACCGATCTACTGTACCATGGGTTTTAAATGGAAATCACTGCACATGTATGATTATATAAAAGTGCACGTATATGGTAATTTTTAGATAAACAAATAGTGTAAGACTGAAAAAAATATATAACTCCTTTATAACTCTGTTTACGAGCTTCTAAGGATCGTGTTTGCTGTGATATATGATTTGAGTTAGCAACACTTTAAAACCTTCTACTTTGGTTGTAAATTATGTATTGCTTTGAAAAAATGTATAAATTTAAATCAAAATTACAGAGACCGGCTAGCACCAAATTGAAAAATTAGTTAAAATATGTGTTTCAAACTCTGTGGTTCAAACTTTGATTAATTTTATTTTTCCCAGCTGATTTTTCACTATTTGTGAGGCTTTTTTCGGAATTGAAAAATGCATTGATGTGCAAGATGTAGGCGTCAAATTGCCTTGAGATATCCATAAACTAGCAAATGTCAATTTATTGTAAAATCATTCCGATGTTAATTTGTAACGCTTCTAAATAAAATAAGCAATGTTCTCTTGTAAAATTACAATTTATTTATGGAGCACGTTTTTGAGTTTCAATCATTTTTAAAGTGTTGTTAAAACTGCAATAATTTGCTGTAACATTTTGTTAAATATGTTATTATATGAAATAAAATTGTTTTTATTTCTATATCGGTCTAAAACATTTACTTGCCATAATTTTTAACCTGAATATTTTCAACGGATTTTCTTACTTGATTAGCACGTACTACGCAAAATCTTTCTGTCAATTAATTATCTATTAAATTGATAATGTATGTAAAAACAAACAACAAGGTTGCCAAATTGCTAAATTTAAGAAGAACGCTGCATAGATAAATTTGATGTAAATATATCATTTAAGCCAAAGTAAAGAAGTGTGTTTTAAATAACAGAGCGTATTGACTGTTTAAAAGTGCATTGTACGAGATATTTGTAAGCCTTCTTACGTAACTATATGTAATGGTATTGTGAATTAATAGGTTATAAACAAAATAAAGCTTGTTTTAAATTGATCTTTTAATCAAAATACCCTAAACTCTACATGATATTAGCATTTTGTAACAAAACAAATTGTGAATAATCTCCATGTGAACTATACTAGGCTATTAGGAACGATGACATTTTTAATATCAGCAAGAGTCAAAGCATTATCTACACACATTTAATTTCAATGCATTTAGTTTTCTCCTAAAGACATCCATAATGGTTATACAATTTATTTAGCAAGCCAGTAATATTTTCTTTCTTAAAATTCTAAAAATGATAGTAGGATTAAAATCTTAAATTAGCCTATACCGTACACATAATTTATGCGGGAAAAGTTTTCATCCATCATATTTTGATGGTCCCAAACAGTTGCAAACAATATGCGGTGGATCTTTGAAGATTAAGGCTGGCTTTCGGGCGCCAAACAGGCTCCAACTATGTATGGCCGCTCGCCAACTCCCGTAAGCCAATCTAACTTCTTTTAAATGTGTTTTTGATGTAAAGAACACATTACGGTACGCATCGCTCGCCGCAAATCTCCAACCAAATTAGCTTTTGATTTATTGAGCCTTAAGTTTATAACTGCCCGATGTCGAAGACTTCAGAAATTATGATCCACACTTCATAGACATAATAAATACGGGTCTGTAGAAACTTATTAAAACTTTATAAAATTTCCAAACCGTATTACAGAGGCAAAAATAAACACGATCAAAACTCCAAAGATATACCTAAAGACGGACATATAAACAAGTTTGTGATCTAACGTTAATGAATTGGATGTAACAAATTAAGCTTATCGAATGTTAGCCACTCTGTAAACATTTACACAATAACTTTTCATTGATAAAACAATATACACCTTAATGCTGAAGCATAAAGTTTAGAGTCCTCTATACGCAGGCGTGTATTTTGTAACGTTTCATCATTGTTGTGACGTTTGTAACAGCAGGCTCATTACTTAGCCGCGACACGGTAGGCGTGGAGTCGCTTCCGTCGCAACCGGACACCGCCACGGGGAGACCCAATAAAATTAACGTTTATTACTTTCCGCTGAAATCACCTTCAAATTACTATTTCGAATTTTAACAAACCTTTTCGCATTTCTATTTAATCTTATAATACTTAAGTCACAGATTTTTACAAATTTTGTTGATTGGCATTGTTAAGTAGGAATTTTCGCAACATAATAAGTTTGCGGTAAAGCTGAGCACTTAGGGCGCTCAGCCAGAACATCTCAACAACCGCTGCGTCGTCGTGCGCCGCCGGGCATCACTGTGAATAGTTCCAATGTATTCTACTTCTTTTATTATTTCACTTCTTTTGACGACTTAAAATTTTTACTTCTAAAATTATTCTACATATTAACATACAGTAAAAATATAATAAAAATATAAATCTATAGCGTATTATTAGAGTTAATACATTTAAAGTTATCTATGACAGTTTGTTGATCAGTGTAGTGCCATTTTTCTACCCAAGAATTGTCATCGGTCAAACTCCTAGACAAACAATAAACAAAATTAAAAGACGATCAGTCTTCTCAAGGACTTCGATACTTTTTGTAGTTGTATTACATCGCTTTTAGCCACAACGAAAACTTAGTCACATATAGAATACTCAAACAGATACATCAGAGACTTACAAACAAATGATATGAACAATACATGAACAATGTGCTTATTGCAAAACCCCTTACATATTAAATGTGCTCTTCTATATACATACACAAAGCGCTGTATAATATAGATAAGCCATCTTTATGTATCGGACTAAGATAAATGGAGTGTGCAAGTGCCGGTGAAAACAAAGCAATATTATCCGGACTAGTGAATGCGCTCGTCCGGTTACGGTCCGTACGGGCCCGCCATAATTTCCAGGAGGCAAATTAATCCGGGCACGGGCAGGCCGATCGGCGCCGGTCAACGCGTCCCCGCATACTAATGCTATTGTTTATCGAAGGGGCTAATCTGTGCGTACCAGCCGTTACTGTCCACTCTAGAAATTATAACGGATCACTTTCGGCCCTGTCTAATCCGCCACACCACGAGTCAAACGTGCCGCGCCGCTCCTCTCTTCATTCATTATTCAAATGCGTTGCCATCGATCCTTTTCTCGGTAAATTGATGAAGTACAACAAAAACATAATCAATATTAACTAGTAAAATATCCCTACATCACTTTATTAACACTTCTTTCTAATGGTTGCGAATAGTAGAAATTACTGCATAATATTTAAAGATTTAGTATTAAAGCGAACAGTAAATCAAAGGGTAAAGTCTAAAAGTCCCGTTTCAAATCCAACAAATTGTAGAAGCACGTGTAAAGCTGTAAAAGCGGCGTTCTTCACTGAGTGATAATAAAGGTAACCCTCTGCCTCTCGTCGGGGGCTGCGGCGCCTTTATTGTTATCGAATAAAAATAATCCCGGGATTTTTCGGGATGATCGTAAATTACGACGGCAGGGGGCGCGGAAACGCGGGGGCGCGAGCGCCGTATATAGCTATGCTTAACGGTCTTTGCATCTTAAGTACTAACTCTTACATGTTCTCATAAAATTAAGCGTCAACTAGATTTATTGTGGAAACTTACTTTATCATATTTAAAAAGTAGTCCAACATTATTCGCCAATAACAAATATTTTCAAAGTACATTTCGTACGATTATAAAGATGTTTTACTCATTTTACCATCGAGATTTACTTTGGGCTTGGCTTTTGTACCTTGTTTTCTAATTTGTTAAAGTCATAAATGAATAAAAGAATAAACGACATTAAGAGTAATGACGGTATTGTTGAGAAGATGGTTGCAAATTTACGTAAATCGTTCATAAAAACGTACAAATAGCCGTCTAAATGCCTTACTTAACAAGACAATGGAAAATAAAAGTCGAAAGGCTTTCAAATTAACGAGAGTGCGGTTCGAAAATAACGGGCCGCGGTACGCTCAATTTTGACGGTGTGAACCGCTGAAAAGCCGCAGATACTAACAAAAGTGGCAACCGAAACTTATGAATTATTCATAGAGGCGGTGCGGTGCATGTTCTATCACTGTTTTATCTATTGCGGGCTGCCGCGGCCGCGACCCCCGTCCGCCGCGCGCTTCCCCGCAAGGGTTAACTACCTTCTAACCAACAGTTTTAGTGTCGTTTGAGAAGACTAGATAAGCTTCGCGCAAATAAACATTACCTTAATGCGATCGCTAACACAATTACCGCTTAAGGGACGTTCATTTATTCGTTTTAGATTGTTTCGACAACGCCCCAGCACCAGCTCGCTAATTATGTTTACTTTTAATAAGGTCCCTGTATCTTAAAGGTACTTCTAAGCCGGTTATATTATGCAAAATGCCATGAAAAATACTAAATTCAAAAATCTTAGATTGTTGATGTTTATAGGTTTTGTGAACAGGAGACAGTGTTTGTAATTTATAATTCAAATTGGTTTTAAAAATTGAATGACTGGTTATAAAAATGTTTTATAATAAAAAATAAGTATCAAATATATTTACCGTATCTAATATAGAAATTAAAAAAAACCTCAAACTAGCTGTCGAATCAAGATCCGGACGTTTGGGGAGCGCGCAGTTGTTGTCCGGCAGACACTGCGACGCCGGCGTCCGGTCGCGCGGCTGTAAACAAGATAAAGCTGGCCGCTCTCACCGCCGCCGTCGGTAACGCACGACACATAAATCTGCGCAGATTTCATTGCCCGTTCCCGCCTGATCCCCGATCTTACAGGTAATCTTTGACCGCAACATTCCTGATTCCTTTTATGTAACACTCGTTTACGGTAAATAAACTCACCTCTTGTTTATTTTTATTTATAAAGAGAAACTTAAAACTGTCAGTAAAATAGAAATAAAAGAAATGTAAAATAATTTTGAAGCTGGAAAAAGAAGCTTAGATATTTATAAGTAGATAATTCTTTCATTTTTATCTCAAAATAATGTTAGATATCTTTATATTATATAGAACACAATTTCAACTACTGTGAACAAACCTAGAATACTTTTAGTGCATACTAGCGGTCGCAGCGACTTCGTCAGTTCAGCGTAATTAAAATAATATCCTATAATATAAGCATTAGCTACCTTCCCGTCGTAATCAGCCTAGCCGTTTCGGAGATCACCCGGAACAAACACGGACTTGCGGACAGACAGACAAAAATAATACATATATACACTTCAATATTATTAATTGTATAGATAGATAGATTTATATGACTTACAACGTATTACGTAGTTAAGAAAGACACCGTGAACAAACTTCCATGTTTGAGAAACTCTGCCCGGAGAAAATCTGCATCTGTACTATTTTTATAAAAAGAAAACTTGTACGCAATGTGATTCAAATAGTTTTTTTTCTTTACAGTAAAGTTCTAAGTATTTTACATTAAGGTGCCTTTTTACAAGAAGTATCTTATCTTTAAATTATATGTTTTTCCAGTCTTTTATAATATTTATTTTCCTTGATCGATAAATAACAAGTTTTCCAAATGTTTTATAAAAATCATTACTACTTTGCACCTCTAACCAAATTGTAAAAGGTCTATAGCTATGTCAGTGTGATCTCCTATTTATCTTTCCTTTCACTTGTTTCACAGAACAACACAACAATAACAACATTATGTCTTAAAACGGTTCAGATTTTTTCCAAGCCCGATATGTCAGTTTAGGTGGAGTTGTTAAGAACCAGCCGACGGGAGTCGCCGCGCCGTCTGCGCACTATAAACAACTTTTGCAATTAAACTTTTATTCGGTTAGTCGATATTGCTATGCGCAAGGCTATATTTTGCTTATCGACTACGTACATTTTCTATTCGAAGCTAGAAGCAACACTCGATTTTACTCTTACATAGTCAATCAAATTTAGAAAGATCTATGAATAAAAAATGTTAACATTTCTACAGATTAAAAAAATCATCATCATCACATAATGCTTTATAAACCTTAAAAATCATAGTTAAAAACTTCAATTATAATAAAACTAATATAACGAAGTTTATTTCGTTATAAAATACAAGATACCTTTTTCAATAGCAAATACTTGGCATCCAATATGACGTTGGCAGACTGAAATATAAAAATATATCGAGGACATAGATATTGGCAAATAATAAAAGTTTTAATTAATTTCCGTTTTATACGACAGAGTATTTTAAGTCCATAGTTTCAAGTGTTATCGGTAAAGTTCGCGCATTAAGTTTTTACGTTCATGAGAATATGGTTAGCAAACAACGAGCTTGTTTACATAGAATTCAGATCCGGACTTTACACTAAATTATACAGTCGTGAACCCTGCCAAACGAATTCCGTAAACCAATGTATTTATAATGTACATAATACTTTGAAATTTTTGTCTCTTATTTATGCTTCGCTAGAAAACTTTGAACGTTGTTACCCAATAGACGTAAGCAATAATAGCTCAATGTTTTAAATAACTACTATTTACTTGTATAGACAGAATATATTTCCAGTGTATATAGTGTGATCTTAACAGCGAATATGAATATACATAATCTTAACTTTTATTATGAGACAGTCGCATTACTGTAAAGATTCCGAATCACTATTTATACTTCAATTTACAGACAATTATTAATAAAGTTCAATTGCAATACACTACACTGTACACACGATTTGTTTGAGTCATCTAAAACTTAATTTATAAACATAATTGAGTTTGAACAACAAATCCGTCGGACTTCAAAAGCTATTTATTTGCGCTGATTCTAGCGAGCGAAGACCTTACCGTAGCAAACGAGGTAGCGACATGGGGCTTTGTGGGAGCCAGGTATACGTGTAGCGATAGTGCGGCGTGTAGCGCGGTGTGCGGCGGACCCCCAATAAATCTCGGTGGCAATATGAGACGTCTCGATATCACAATAACCCGTCCCCGCAGCCGTGTCATCGCTTCACTTCCCACTGCCAACTACGGGGCCTGCTCAAATTGAAATTATTATAATGTATTCTGAGAGAGTTTTATTGAACCGCATTTAAATATACTCCGGTTTTCTCGGGTGGTATAATTCATTTTAAAAATATATTTCAGTGCCATTTTCGTGTGATAAAGTAACAAAAATAAACACGACACACAACAACGCACATAATTTGCAAATATTTAATTTGGTATCGTATGAAAGTGCTAAATATTAATGTAAAATTTTGGCTAATTAAACATTAAGAATGATTTTAGTTATTCACTTTTTTGTCGATAATCAGTCAACATTTTTGCTTTAACCATTTGATTACCTAGTTTTTAATTCTACATTTTAAGAACAAAGATAAAATCTAAACTATCGCTAACAAATCCAAACCAAATCGTCCTTTATCCAATAAATCCGTTGATAACACATTTCACGTCTGATTAAATTTCACAAATTCGTACACACAGATAGATGTACAAATGGCAAAGTGAGGAACGTAGTGAAACACGATCTCATTATTCAAACGCATCGAAGCAAATTATGGTAATCTGGGAAACCTGTTCTGTTTCAGTAATATTAATACACAACCGCCACCAGCCCCTCCTCATCGACACAGCTTTGCTCACTCTGCACACACACAGCACCCGCGATGACCTGTGTTCAGACAGTGGTATAGTAAATAAGTAAATGTATATTTTTCTGAAAAAGAGAAGAGAGAGACTGGCACGTAATACATTATTCTTACCGTGAATTGTCATCTTTCTTATTCTCTTTGAAACAACAGAAATAACTACGTCATGTCTAACTTATATATAAACTAGCTTTTGCTCTCGAGTTCGTCTGCGCAGTATCAAAAAAGTGTGATAAGTATTACTAAGATTATGTTCTATATTTGTGCCAAATTTCGATAAGATGTGTCGAAACGTTGCTGAGTTACGGAGTAAATGTTTGAATCTAACGTATATAGTAATAGGTAGCCCACGTGTTCTTCCAGATTGTATTCATATTCTATACTAAATTTCAAAGAGATCGTAGTGGATACTACATCCATCTAAACTTTCACATTTATAATATTATATAGTAAAAAGTAAGATAAGATAAACAACAATTGACATTATAGCATTTAAATACTTTCCAAACAAAATGCACACTATCGCTGCTTTTGACGTTTGTAAAGAATTTACTTTGTATATGCCTACAATAGATTGATTTAAAAGAACAATGTATTTCAATTAACAAGGTTGCGTATAAATAAAATCATCCGAAAATTGTTTTGGCAGAGGCGAGCAGAATTTAATAAAGCAAGTCTATTTCCCCACGTCGGTGTGCATTGTGACATGTTCGGTGACAGGAACGCGGAAAACCCACCATTATACGGGAAACAGGCACAGCCGCTCGCGCTCGCGCCCGCCGCGCCCGCCGCGTTCTCTCTGGATATGTCGACTAATGAATATACAAATACTTTTCATGCCACCGCTCCTTACATATTTTTTTCTATTTCATCATAATACACAGTTCATACTCTGTTAAACTTTAATGTAGATTAAAAACTACATCTCTTTCAATGTAATAATGATATTTCCAGTCATGAAACCACTAGTTAGCTTGCGTAGGCATGTTTTATACCTGTAATACAATATAATGATATATTATTTATTTAATTCTAGTTCATTCAGAAATCGAATTCTAGTTATGTAATATTTATTTATTAAATTTCAATTGGAATAGGGAATAAAAAAATACAAATTGATTTAATTTATTATGGTAAATTAAGAATTAAACAAGTTTACATGTTTTATACGATTATTGTGTACTGAACAATAATCGTATAAAACATGAAGAACAAACATATAGACATGAAGTCTATAGGTTTAGCGGTCAATTCTGACATAGATTTCCATAAAAATTCAATATTTGGAATACCAGTATTCCATTAATATTTTTATTTGTACGCCGTCGGAAATTTAATGCGGGCTAAAGTAATTTTCCGCAAGCGTAGAGCGGAAATTACCACATAGTGTAGTGACGTGTTCGACAAACGTCACGTAGCCGGATCCCAGCGCGGAGATCCTTATATCCAATTTCCGGACGTTTTTGTTGGAAATGAGAATTAGCTGACATGACGTGACAGAAAGCTAAATATCAGTTTCGATGTTATCACGCAATCACTGCCGGACGCCGGACACCGAGAACCGTCAACCGCGCGCATCTCTGATTGCCGATCACTGATACTATTTAATCCGACTGGATATTAACGGATTGACGGCAGCCAAGTTTTTGCAAATGTAACTATTAGATTTTTGATCCGTAATCTAATTAAGGAATTTAGATGTCTATTAGCTTTTTATTTTTAGTACACGTATGTAAATCCCTTTACATCGTAAAATTTCTACCAATGGTACATATCGCAACAAAAATATATGTTGGGTGCGCGAATGGGTTCGGATCGACAAATACCACGATCAAACTGAAGACAGGCGTGAAGTGGAAGCAATTCCGCATTTCGTCCGATGAGTGTGGTGCCGGAGGCCTAATTTTAGTCGTCTTTCCCTTCCCACCCTTTTCTTATTAGGAAATGTTGGGAAGGGGAAGTGGATTTGGCGGAAGAGGAGACACATACGAATGGTAAATGTCCTCTTTCTGTGCGTCCCCTTCTCCGTTCATTAAATGTAGGCAACGCATCTGCATTTGCGGATATCCATGGGCAACTGACGCCTTGCTATTTCGGTGAATTCAAGTGGCCGTTTCCTAGTTTGCCATCTTTTGGTGTGTAAAAAAAACATTGGAAGTAAAAACAAAATTTTATTTTATGTTAGAAAAAAATGGGTATCCTATACGAACCTGGGGTGCGTCGTTAGTATCAAGTTATATTACAAACCAGACTATAATTACGGAGTAGACAACAAATATTTTTTTAGCCGTTGAAACTACTCGTAATTTTATGACGTTATACTGTCCACTCGAAAGTTGTCGAGAGAGAGTTGGAAAGAGGTGGTTTTTTTTAATCCAGTTTGTCGGGTGAGATTTGGTGGTGAAGAGGCTCGTCGGTGTCACTCGCGGGGGCAGCGGAGCGCGCGTAACGAAGCAGCCTGCTCCTCGGCCTCGGCCGCCGCTGCCGCCGAGGGCCGCACTCGACACACCGATATTTTACATTCTGTCTCCACTCATTTTATGTTTTCAAAACAAATTGCTAGTACATATTTATTTTCTTGTATATATTTTTAATGAGACAAAAAAATAGTTTTCTATTTATGATTTTTATAATTTCTTTTACGTTAGTTGCAGAGACATCTCCAACTTTTAATGTAGTATGCATATTTCTATAGGTAAAAAAATGCTTTTCAGCAGTAGTAAAGTAAACTTTCATTTGTGTATTAGCCATTTAAAATATTAAAAATTCTTATTTATTTAACATGCCAATTCATAATTGCTAATTTTAGCTGTTAAATCAAAAATTGTCAAAGTTGCGAAATATACGTTTGGCTTTCTGGTGTCTGTTAAATAACGACAACAAAATAATATAAAAAGTTTCCCGCATACCACATACGTCAGTCTCCTTCCCTTTCAATCCGCTCGGCGGCGTTACGAGCTGCCTTTGGTATCGTACAATGGTGGCTCTCGTTGCCTTTTGCATGTCGCGACTGTCAGCCACCAATTAATTATTTAATCTCTATCTTTACATGTTACATGGTACAGGTTACATGGTAATACTACTGTGCACTTGCACTTTGGTACATTTGCACATTTTATATTATTTTCTTATTTTTAGGGTTCCGTATCTCGAAAAGAAAAAAAGGAACCCTTATAGTATAACTTTGTTGTCCGTCCGTCTGATTGTCCTTTATCTTTAAATAAGATTTATCATTTAATAATCTAGAGCGTCGGTGGCTCAGGGGTTAAGCACTTGACTTGCAATCTGCAGGTCCTGGGTTCGAATCCCGCCATGTACCAATGTGTTTTTCGATTTTCGATTTACATATGTACATTTATCCGACGTTCTTACGGTGAAGGAAAACATCGTGATGCAACCTGCACATATCTGAGAAGAAATTCAATGATATGTGTGAAGTCAACCAACCCGCACTGGGCCAGCATGGTTGACTATGGCCTAGTCACCCCTAACTTGGGGTAGGCTCCGAGCCCCTCGGTGGGGACGTATAGTGAGCTGATGATGATGATGATGATGATTTAATAATCTACCTTGACAATTTTTTTGATCAGTTTCAATATAAGTACTCAGATCAGTCAGAATATCATCATCATCATCATCATCATCAACAGCCTTTATCTGCCCACTGCTGGGCATAGGCCTTTCCCAATGCCTTCCACAGTACGCGGTCCTCCGCCTTTAAGTAAAATTAAAAAAAGTAAATGTGATCTTTGTAAAGTATGATAGGAGTGACTGTTATTGATAGAATTAGAAATAGTGCTATAAGGGTAGAATGTGGTTGTGGCATATAAATAATGAGAGTTATAAAGACGGTAGATTAATAAAGTCAGTCGTTAATATGCATTCATAAGATGTTGTTTTATTTTACTAGTCTCCCAATACTACATGGTGTCAGGTGTGGTTTATTACGTTTTGTGATGTTTAAAGTGATAAAAGTGAAAGTTTAGTAACAACCATAACTATACACAAGAAATAATGCCGGACGGAATAAAAAAGAATGATAATGTGGCGTCATCGTCGGTGGCCTCACTCGCGGCCATACAACAACCACCACCAATGCAAGAAACAGGGAATATGTGTAATAATTGGCGGGATTGGAAGAATACTTTCGATTGGTATTTAATAGCCTCAGGTCGAGATAAGGCGAGCGACCGAGAAAAAGTTGCGTTATTCCTGCACGTAATCGGAAAGGTTGGCCGCGAGCTGTACAACGAGTTAGATATCAATCAAGATATTAAATATGAGCAGTTGTGTGAGAAATTTGTTAATAGATGTGATCCGCAAAGAAACGTTAATTTCGAAAGACATGTGTTTTTCGAAACATATCAGAATGAAGATAAGTTTGACAATTACCTAGCAGCATTAAAGATTAAAAGTAAATCCTGCGAGTTCAAAGAAATGAGAGACAGTTTAATTTTAACACAATTGATTCGTGGCATAAAAAATGAACATCTTCGTGAAAACATGCTGAGGAAACGTGATTTAATATTGGATGAAGCGGTAGCGTGGTGTCGGGCCGCCGAGGTGGCCGGCGAGCAGGCGGGACAAGTGCGCGGATCTGGCGGCGGCGGGCCGTCGGGCGCGCGCAGCGCCGACACCGGCATCGACGAGGGAGCGGACATCGAGCGCGTGAGTACTCGTGCGGCGAGCGGCGGTTGGCGGCGAGGCCCGCGCGAACGGGCGCCCGCGCCGGCGGCGTCGGGGCGCGCTAACGTGCGGCGCGGCGCTCAGAGCGACGCCAGCCCGGCCAGCCGCGGCACGCGGCTTCGGTGCAGGTATTGTGATAGTTTACATCCAAGAAATAAGTGCCCTGCTTATCATGTTTTTTGTTACCAATGTCACAGAGTAGGTCATTATGCAAAGTGTTGTGTTTCGGGGCAAATACGTGAAGTAGAAGAAAATATGGATAGAACGACTGAATATGAATATAATGAACTATTGTTAAGTAGTATTGAATTAAACTCGGTGGCGAACTCGAGCGGTTGGTTTCAGGAAGTACATGTAAACGGTCATCCTGTCAATTTTAAACTTGATAGTGGGGCAGATGCCTGTGTTATGTCAAACGAGTCATTTATCAATTGTGGATTTAGTCATAGCTTATTAAAGCCCACAGGCGTTGTATTAAAAGAAGTTAGTAAAAATGTTTTACCCGTGGTAGGTTGTTTTGATGGTTACTTATCGTACAATAACAAGTCATGTAGTAGAAAAATTTTTGTTTTGAATGTTAAATGCAACAATCTGTTATCGCGTGATGTTTGTAGTGAATTAAATTTACTTATAAGGGTTAATGAGATAGAACACAAAAACTATAACATATTGCTAAAAAAATATGAAATTGTTTTTAAAGGCATAGGTCGTTTGCCAGGACTACATAAAATAACTGTTGACAAATCAGTACCTCCTGTTGTCAGTTGTTCTAGAAAAATTCCAATTAAATTAAGGCCGAAATTGCAGGAGGAACTGAATCGTCTCGTAGCTGCAAATATAATCGAAAGGGTGGACGAACCTACCGACTGGGTGTCGAATATTGTTTTAGTTGAAAAACCAGACGGAAAAATTAGATTATGCATTGATCCTAGACATTTAAACAAAGCAATTAAACGTAGTCATTTTCAATTACCAACAATGGAGGAAATTACGTCGAATTTAACAGGTGCAAAATTTTATTCACATTTAGACGCGAGCAAGGCATTTTTCATGATAGCTTTAGACAAGGATAGTTCGAATCTTTGTACATTCGCGACACCTTTTGGACGTTATAGATTTTTAAGATTGCCATTTGGCGTTTGCTCGGCCACCGAAGTATTTCACAATGCAATGGTCAAATCATTCACGATGGAGGGTGTCGAAATATTCGTAGATGACCTGTTAGTGTATGGGAGTAGTAGGGAGGAGCACGACCGGCGGCTGGAGGCGGTTCTGCGGCGCGCGGCCGAGCTCGGCGTGCGCTTCAATCGCGACAAGTGCGTGTTCGGTGTCACGCAGGTTAAGTACCTGGGACACACGTTCAACGAGCACGGTATGCGGCCGGACACCGATCGCGTTAAGGCTATACAAAATATGCCTTCTCCTACTACCAAAAAAGATTTAGAACGCATATTAGGCAGGACTAATTATTTATCGAGATTTATACCTAACTATGCAGAATTAGTTGAACCGCTTCGCAATTTAATAAAACGTAACGTCGATTTTCAGTGGAATAAATCACACGACCGAGTGCTTGACGCACTAAAAGAGCATTTAGCTAAGGCACCAACCCTTCGTTTTTACAATCCCAATGAGGCCGTGACGTTGACAGTAGACGCGAGTGCACACGGGCTAGGCGCGTGCCTGCTGCAGGGCGGACGGCCGGTGGCGTTCGCGGCGCGCAAGCTCACTGCGCCCGAGTCGCGCTGGGCGCAAATCGAGAAAGAAATGTTAGCTATCGTTTATGGTTGTACAAAATTTCACCAATACATTTATGGTCACAGACTAGTCACAGTTGAGAGTGATCATAAACCACTTGAATCTATCTTTAAAAAGCCGCTCAACGAAACTCCCGTTAGGTTGCAAAGGATGCTACTGAGATTACAGAAATACGTATTAAAAATTTGTTACGTGCCGGGACGTTTAATGTTCATAGCGGACACGCTGTCGCGTGCACCGAACGAGTCTGCGTCGAGCGATGACAATATGCACACCAAGATAGACATACACGTTAACTTATTGTACGAAAACTGTAACGTTAGCGGGGACAAATTGCAACAGATTAAATTAGAAACGGACAAAGATATTGCTTTGAAACAAGTGAGGGAATATTATCGCGTTGGTTGGCCTCACACAAAAAACTTAGTTAACAGTAAATGCAAACAGTTTTGGTTAGTTAAAGATGAGTTACATTCTATAAAAGGGATCGTGTTCAGGGGTGATCGTATTGTAATACCGGAGAGTTTAAGAAAAGAGATGTTAGATCGCATACATGAGGGACATCTGGGCATAGAAAAGTGTAAAATGCGAGCTAGAGATGTAATGTGGTGGCCGGGCATGTCAACACAGATCGAACGTGCTGTTGCGGGCTGCGAGACGTGTTCGGAGCGCGCACCCGCACAGCCCCGCGAGCCCCTCGTCCCACACAAGGTGCCCGAAACACCGTGGCAGGTGGTCGCCACTGATATATTCCACATGGGTAATAAAAACTACTTGTTAGTAGTAGACTACTATTCAAAATTCGTCGAGGTCGTAACGCTCCATGATTTAAGTAGTAACACGGTGATATGTCAATTAAAAAGCATTTTCGCTCGGCACGGCATACCAAAGAAGTTTATCTCTGACAACGCTAGACAATTTACCTCTAATGAATTTGTAAATTTTCAAACTGAATGGGAATTTGAACATGTGACTAGCTCACCGTATTACGCACGCTCGAACGGCCTTGCGGAACGTAATGTCCAAACTGTCAAGAATCTATTGCAAAAAGCTTTAAATGATAAAAAAGACCCGTATTTAGCATTACTTAATTTTAGAAACACGCCAATTACGGGGGAAAAGTTTTCACCTGCGCAACTTTTAATGGGTCGTAGGTTAAATACCAGGTTACCGATAGTACAAAAACTCTTACATCCATCAATCCCCAAACAATCACAAGTGGTGAAAATGAGAACACAAAAAATTCAAAAATCAAAAGAATATTATGATCTACACACTAAACGACTTAGGTCATTGCAGCCGGGGGAACAGGTACGTATTCGCGAAGCGCCAAGTGCGGGCGGCAGGGGTCGCTGGGTGCACGCTCGCGTACTCAATCAAGCGGCTGAGCCACGCTCATATTGGGTGAGCACGCCGGATGGTGGACACTACCGCCGTAACAGACAACACATAAGGACATACACGAGCGGACAAAAACATACATTTAATGATTACAACACGTATCCCGTACCTGTAACATCTAAAAATAACAATAATAACACACAACCATTCCCGTTAGATAACGAAAATGATGACTCAGTTACACAACAAAATCTATCACAAAATACATCAGATAATAACTATGTAACTCGATCGGGAAGGCAGATTCGTCCACCTAAGCGTTTTCCATAATTTTTTATTGTGTTATCAGTAATCATAACTGTTTGTACATTTTTATTACTTTCTATGTTTTTTTTTTGTCTTGTGCAAAAAAAAAAATAAAATAAAAAAAAAAAAAATAACAAAAAAAAAAAAAAAGTATATGTAATGAGGAAATAAATAAGGTTTGTTATAATATATTCTGTTGATTAAGTAAGTGTTTAATTGATTGATGTGATAAACAATGTAAACTAATGTTGTTTGTTTTCATTCTAAATTTACTGTGTGTAAAGAAAGGGCATGTGGCATATAAATAATGAGAGTTATAAAGACGGTAGATTAATAAAGTCAGTCGTTAATATGCATTCATAAGATGTTGTTTTATTTTACTAGTCTCCCAATACTACATGGTAAAAAAGAGGATGTTGTGATTAGAGTTGAAAAGGGTATGCTTAGATGATTTGGACACGTTGAAAGAATGAATGAAAGGATATTAATAAAGTAAATTTATGGTGCGAAAGTGAGCAACAATGTCGGTCGGGGTAGCCCCAGACGGTCACTTACCGTACAGAGTGATGAAATACTCAAGAAGGGCAGTATTAAGAACACCCCAAACCGACGTGCATGTTTGCGTAGATGTATGAATGTAGAAGAAGCGAGAGAGGTGTTTCAGGACCGCGCGAAATGTAGGTCCGTGGTATCTGCTTACCCCTCCGGGTTACGGGCGTGAGTTATGTTGTTGTAATTTATTGCTAATTACTAAGTTGTAAAGTTTTCGACTTTAAGTTACCGAAAGTCTCTGATGTCAAAAATAAATTAAATTGATAACTTAGCAATCAATATAAACAAAATAATTAAAACGCGGACCAAAAAAGATGTGACCAAAGTATGTGCAAACTTTAAGTAAAACAATAATCATTTATTTAGTTGGAAATTATAATACCTACCTATGAAATTTATTTGATTTTAAAATGTATATTTTTGTCGTTTACAAACTAAAGTATAACAACATCAAAACAAATGTAACAGAAACAATCAAATGTTTCCTGCAACGTGCAATAATAGATGTCAAAGGCAAATATTTCCGATATGAACTTCCTTATGTGACTCCGCAGACAGTTTTATTGAAACCTAACATACTAAATATGGAACATTAGTTTTGATCTCCGCATCATAAAATAACTTAAATTGAGTATTACGTAATACGTAAAATCTGTTCTGCCTGTTAGAATACAGGAGCATTAATACAATCATACTTTATACCCATAAATAACATTACTTTTCTGCAAGTAAAAAAATAAATAAAGTTATAAAGAATTATTCAATGTATAAAATATCTAACGAGACACAGAATAAAGACGCGACGTTTCGATACACAGAGAATTTGTGAAGTTCCACGGAGTCGGTTGAAGTCGGCATCGGCTGGTTAATGTGCTAAGGGTAGAAAAGTTTCAGGTAAGCGTCTTCTCGGAGACGTGAGCTGCCTTCCTAACACACGCTGCGCTTCCCTCGCGCACTCTATTCACATTTACACAACATTTCCTCGCGTATGATCTGCAAAACAAGATCATTTAATTAAAGATTCTTTGTAATTCTTACGACAATTATTTATAACGTTATAGTATTCTAACACTATAGCAAATTGTAACACATTTTATTGAATGTCATTAAGTATCCACTAAAATTCGCAAAATAAAATGCAAATCTTTAGCCGTGATTAGGCATTTTTATAGGACCGAAGAGAGATATCGTTATCGAACACGTATTTCTATTGTGGAAATAAAAAAAATTAAGCAGTAACAACGAAACAACGATAGCACCAAGGCATCAAAAACGAATATTGAACGTGAGAGGCGAAAAATCAAACCTTAGTTACTACGTATATTTCTAACGCGCAACAACTCCCAGTCGTGGGACCTGCTGAAGATGAAAATATAATAATAGAGGCGCATCAAACGTGATGTTATTAAGGGGTTCCGTGACCGGCGTTGCGAAGTCGCGCAGGGGTGGGCGGGGGGCATGCGGGGGCTTGGGGCGGGCGGCGCGCACGCACTACGCGTGCACCGCATACCAACCCATTCGCATGCAAAACTGCTCACGACATTCTTTGCGACATTCCCTGATATAAGTATCAGTAAATATGGCAGAACGCAGCGAGATTTCTTTTACGAGTTATATTACGAGTTCTGACAATCGTATAGCATGATGCTCTTTCCTTAAAGAATATAAAAAAAAAAGTCCTTAAAGTTTTATAATTATATTATAATGTGCAAATCGTGACTCAACTTTTCATAGTTGAAATAAATTGTTTATAAAGAAACGTATTTATATTATCTACAGCACTTCTTAAATGTGCTTGAATTTTTCCACGTTACTACTCAATTCAAGACATACAATATGAGAAAGTGGCACCTCTTTAGAACTTGATAGCTAACATTGACTACAGCTAATAAATAAAAGCAATATTTCACTTAATCAAAACACTAACGCCACGGCTGGTTTCTCGGTTGCAATAAAACTTGCAGTGTAATCCAATTTGTAAAGCGTAAAATCGTGCTACATTTTGTGCTCTCGTTCTTGAGGCGATTTCTTTAGTTGGCCGTAAAGAGTGAAATACTTTTATTTGTTAGTGAAGAGAAGCAACGCCCGACGGCGCCTAATCAAGGAGTTGGCCGACACCCGCGCCGCTAACGAACAGGTGCAGCTATAAATACTTTCCGAGGCGATTGCTTCAGGCTTTAATCAGCAGCGCGGCACCACTTTACCGCTTCCCATTGACTCCCGACTGACCCGCCGCCGCCACTCCGCCACTCCGCCGCACGCCTCGCCGATTGGAAACCTATACTCCGGGGAACAAGCTCACAATAAATTCAATGTTCAATTTTGAAATCCTCGCCTTGTATTTTACCTAAAAAGTGTAACTTAAATATCATGCACCATTCTTAATTTTTAGAATTTATTATATAAAATAAATGAACACAATAAATTCTCGCGCCTCTAGTTATCTGTGGTTGATGAAAATAGCGATGGCTTATATCGACCGTGATTTTTTTGTTTAACATCTCGTATTTCAAGCGAACACAAAACAACCCTGTGTGTGAAAATACTGAAAGATGTGACTCATTTCGTTGGATGTGACGGAATTTGATCATAAATTAACCGACATTTTTGTATCAAAAGAAGTCTATTGTATATCAATGCGTTCATAAAACACTTACACCGGTCGTTTTATGTAAGAAAGTAATTCAAAACGTGCTCGACTAACTTTTACACTATTGAATACTGAATAATATATGCAAGTAGAATTATGAGCGAACATAACTATTCTCGTCGCGACGTAGGCGCACACGCTTTGTATCAAACTTTGGCTGGATCAAATTAAAAATGAATGCAATGAGTGTTGGGCATAGGGCTGCCCACTCTTTCATTTGAAACAGGATTTTTTTTTATATTCTGTATTGTATAAAACTAAACATAAATATAGTGTCTCTAAAGCAGATACATAGAATTTACGTTTAAAGACTACTTTTTATGATATATCTTTGAAATACATCTCGAGAACTTAAAAGCGCTTAATTTGAACATTATACGGCGGTTGTAGTTGTATACATCGATTGTAGTATGCAACATTAGTATAGTGTAGTATATACCATTTCTTAAAAGAAACGATAATATTTTATGGCAATATAATAAAGGTAAAAACAACTAGAATTTTATTTTTTTATCTGTCACTAAAGTCGAATAAAAAATAAATACCAATTAATACTTTTTGGTATATATAAAATGAAATTTATTTATTTTAATGATTGTGCCAACCTTAAGATATGTGTTACATATGAAATGTATGCCCCCTAATGCAGGTGCGTCGAGACTTTTCAATGCGGTGTAGAATCTGTGCTTTAATTGGGCTCCCATAGCTACTCACGATTTGTCCTCGCGATCCAACCTCGAAAATGTACAACCCAACGAAACCATTTCCGCTAATTAAATTTTCCAATTCCTGCTTTAATTAGCGTCGTCTAATTTACACGCTCCTATCTGCATCACAAGTGCAAACAAACTCAACCACTTCACATACGCACAAATTCATACACATTGAACGAGGAAAATTATAACTCTATCTAGGAGGAATATAAAAGCATCATCAAAGTATGTAATACTTTTCGGAATCAATATATTTAGTGCAACTGTGTATACTCGTAAATTAAAATGTTTATCTTCGATGCATTTGTAAGGTCAGTAATTTTATTTTGTAGGATGTTCTAAAGACGCCTGAAAGGTTTGTTTCTAGAAAATATAAAAATGAAATTAAACTGTTATCATCTTTGGACATTATTTTGACTTAGAAATGTAGAGTATTCGATTTACGTAATAGTTACTCTATTACCTAAATCAAACACACCACATAATTCGAGTCAAAACACGTCGGATTATGTTAGAAATGCCAATTTATTATTCATTATTAATTTATAATAACCTATCATTAAACTTAAACAAATATTCAATCAATGATGTGTATTTACATTAAGCAAATAATAATTATCCAGTATTTTAACAGTTTTCACGTATACTATTTTCGTTCATTGAAATTATATGATAGCTAATTGTTTTGTTAGCACATAAATATTTGAAATAAGTGTATTGCAAATTGCGTTATCAATAACGTATGACAAAAACTTATGTAACTTTATTAATTTTAATTTAATAATTGTATAATATCATCAGTTATGAATGATCATAAATCAGTAAGAGCAATCGTAAAGTTCTCAAGTAAATTAATATAAAGTTGTGCAATCGTACGTGCATTGGTATTCAGACGCCACGGCCATATAACAGGGAAACGAAAGATTTTAATGAAAGCCCGCCGCCATCTTGGGATTTACATAGAGCTGTTACAAAGATTCTCCCAAGACATTTTTTTTATTTACAAAGTTGTACAAAAATGTACAATGTGTTTATTCGGTTATACGAGTACGTTAACTAAATCTATTGCGTCTACTACTACTAAACAACGCTATTTTGTAAAATGTATGGTCCAAAAAGATGTCATATAATTGTCTTAGTCGGATCTTACTTGAGAAATTAAAAAGGTTCGTTCTGTTTCAGAATAAAAATAAAAGAAGATTAATGATGGTAAAGTAATAAATTAATATAATTAAAGATGAACTCTATAAATATGTTGGGCGCGTCAGTTGGTCGCAGCTCGCAAGCGTCGTAACAGCTGGCCCCTAAGCACTTCTTCTTGTGCGGCCGACCGCCCTCGCGCCCTCGCGCTCCTTAATTATTTGCTCTGCCCCTATTTCATTACAAATTGGCAGTCATCTTCCGCAAATGCAACGATCATTTTATATAAAAGTTACAACTTATTATTTAATTAATGCTTAATTACTTAGACAAACGTGTATAGGTCTTACATTTACGATGAATAAAACTTATAATATAATGTGGTTGCACTATAAGGTAAATCTGATTATAACATATCGACATTATCACGATTGTAATCCACTAATAATATAGGAATAGTTCCTAATACCAAAATATTTTCGCAGTATTGCAACCCTAAAATACCCTGTCCTCGTTAAATTTCGTTATTTATTTAGGACCGCACTTCAAAAATTTCAGGTATAAAACATAATGAATTTTCGGTTTATAATATTAGTGATGTTATTTTTCCGCACGGCTTTTGTAACAACAGTACACCCTTATAGTCCTTTCACATTATCTGAGATGATTGTATAACTATTAGTTATGGTAAAATGTTACATTTAATTAAATATTAAACCAAAAATCGTACACGCAAATTATTATACTAAGATACTATATAAAATTATGACACTATTATATCACTGAAGGTGAGTAAAATTATATCCAGTGCGTAGTATCTTTGCACGTCCTGTGCATATAATATGTAAATAAACTGAATAAACGTTTAGAATACAAACATGGAAAATGAATCCAGTGGATTTGAGTTGGTTCATGCGATACGTCAGATCACAATTGCAATGCACGTTGACTCGGGGAAAATTTTCATTGCAAATTCTGTCATCGTGCGGCGCACACGGCAGACCTGATCCACAAACAGCCGCGTTATAGATGTCAAACTTAAACGAACCGAAATCGACCCCCGGCTGCGAACTGAACGCACACACTACGAATTTAGGGATGTCTCTAAAAATATCAACTATACTTGGCAACTTTTCCACTTACCTTATTCCACTGAAGTGTCACTTTTAATTAATTTTGTATGTCATTTATTTTTTCAGTATTAAATTTAGTATCATGTTATGTATTACGATTTTGATTGTAGACAGCCCTGTATTATAGAATGCTATGATTCCATCTCGAGTGCGGTGTAACAAGGCTCACGGAGCACGTGCGTCCCCGCCAAGGAGCTGATATATGCACGGTTTACACAAATCACCAATGTCTGCTTCTATTTTATTTAAGAAATCATGATTTACGTTCCGTCATTCCATATTTTTTTGTCTTGTCTGTTTTATCATGTGTTTTATATTAAACATGCATTACAAAATATTCTTAGTAAGAAATAAAAATTTTTTTCGTTGTTAATACGTAAGACTTTATCGTAGATCTTATCTCAAAGAAAAGATATTATTTTTATAAGGTATGTTTAAAGGATTAATTAACGATATTAAAATGTGTAGACGTAAACTGGACCAGCAATACAAATCTTTATCCGTATTATGTACAGTGCTTAATAAACTTAAGAAAGAATAGTCATGAATACAATTATTCTTATCTCCAAATGCTATCAATAAACATTGTCGTTACAACGTATAGAAACGCCAGAGCGATATCGAACATTTTAAAATAAAATAGAAGCGAAGCAAAAATCGCATACATTATTAGTTAGAAATAAAATATCAAGTTCGTAGCTATGTTACAAATATGCCAACCTGAGTTTTAAAACTCAATCTACAAAGCGCATGCTAAAGAGATTGGCCGACGTATACGTTAATATAAATTGCAAGGCACATAACTCCTTGCCGTAGTTTTGTACATTTGGCTGCGACATATCTGATCTCGCTTACAGATTATGTTTAAGTATTCCGTGTGTGTATTTCAGTTATTTTTATTTGTAAGAGACATCAGTTTTCGAAAAGCGGCTTATTTATAAAAAATTTAGATATTGCTAAGAGTAAAATTTATTAATAATTATTTTTTAAGATATTACTCTTATCTTTTAATTCATCTTTATGGACTATGGATGGTGACTCGGACACTTTGTTTGAAGCATTTTAAAAACTGTTAAAATATTCTTAAGTATACTTTCAGAGTGATTATGGTCATTATGTTATGGTATGTAAACAACGATATAAACAAATATCAAGTTAATAATCCTATATGACCAGCAGAGGGCGTGGGCAAGGGGGTTCGCGCTAAGCGGATACCGACCCAAAGCAATACAGTATGGATGTAGCATATCGATCGAGTCATCGATGCGACATCAATTTGCCGATGTGCCCGCTTCCAGTGTCGCTATGCAAATGCTCAACTCAACTTCATTTTCCGGCCGACGAGTAGGGCTTCGCGGGGACCCAACCGAACGGGAGGTGGGGGGTTGCATGCCGGATGTTCCGCTGTCGTCGCAGGAAATTGAGAGCGCTGCATAAATCCTCATCCTACAAACCAAATTTGATTCTACCTAATCCGGATATTGATACGAAACAAACACCGCCAACGGATATTTTAATAATTTCGATGTCGACCTCTTTCAGGACAATTTTGTAATGGGAATCTCTTAGTAATCAAATCTATAGCAGTGCGTTCGAGCATAAAAGTCGACTATACAAAACTACGCACAAGAACCGACGGAGATGTACTATCCGTGGAACGGAATACGTGCAAATATTGCACGGACTATGTCCACCTACATGAGTTTGTATTATAAAATATCTACAAAATTGACTGTTAAGTAAAGGTATTGAATCTTTCGCACATATCTTTTACACTTTACGCTAGGATATGTCGTCTTATTATTTGGTAGTCCAATTAGTAAGTCCGATTTTTAAGGACAATTGAAATGCAATTCTTTTAAATTTTCTTATACAGTTTTAAAATTACATTGGGACCATTCTATACCATAATGTCTACCGTTTTTTGGAAAAAAAGTTGTATAAATCTTTTTTTTATCTAAAAAAAAATGAGAAAACTAAAAACTCAAAGAGTAGAAATTATTCCCAGTGTGGGTATTTTATAATGATTGAAATCGGTGAAAATCCGAAAGTGAATCCAATTTATCAAATTTGTTTTACAGTATTGTCGCAATTATTAGTGAGGCCATATCTTATTTTCCGATTGTGTGGATTTTTTGCCTTTTGGAAAAAGAAAAGCATAAATGCGTAAATGTAATTAATCAGTGTTAGGAACGAACGAATGTTAACCAACCATTTTCTAAATATGGCTGAAATTATACTCTTTTAGAATATGTTTCAACAGTGGTAGACGCCAGCAACAACAACATCAGTTGCACGAATGGGCAGGCTCGCCCGTTGAAATACCACGACCACAGAAGACAGGCGTGAAGTGGAAGACATTCCGCGTTTCGTCTGATGAGTGTGGTGCCGGAGGCCTATTTTTAGTCCTCTTTTCTTTCCCACCCCTTTTCTTATATGGAAAGGATGGGAGGGGGAGGTGGATATGATGGAAGAGGAGATGCATCAGAAGGTTAAATATTCTATTTTTGTGCGTCTCCTCCTTCGTCGATTGGGGGTTGACAACGCATCTGCAATTGCGAATGTCTGGGCAGCGGTCGCTTTGCCATTTCGGCGAATTCATGTGGCCGCTTGCTCGTTTACCACTTTGTAAAAATTTAAAAATGTAAATGTAAAAATGTAACGTGTTTACAATAATTAATAATTATAATAATATAAAGCTGAAAAAGAAAAATTACTGAAATACTTAGACTTGGCTCACGAGATTACCGCCATGTGGCGTATGAAATGAAATGAAAATTTTGAATATGTTAATGTTTATTTTCATCAAAAATCCGTTTTCGTTATTTGACGGACGGCCATCAAATGATCAAATTCTGATTTATGTCTTCCGGTAAATCGTGATTTTTATAAGAAATACCAATACGAAAAATTGTTCATCTGCTCTTCCCACCTGTTCTCTGTGATTAAAGTGCGTTCTCACAAACAGGCCGAGTGGCGCGAAGTCACTCCGCCGGCGAATGTAAATGTTAACCGAAGAAAACCTTTTGCGGCGAAACCAAAGAAAATTTACTCGTGAGCTCCTTTTAGTTCATATTTTATTTACGTTACACCAACGTTTGATGTATTGGAATATCAAACGTGATTACTGAGACCAACACTTCGACAACTTTATACGCATCTTAAAAAGTTATACTTTCTGAAAAAATAAATTAAATGTGAGATGTTTTTAGATTTGTAAAATAATTTCACGGTGACGTTTGAAATTTGCTTCAGTATATCAAGTTATAAAACGATTTACGAAACTGATCAATAATTGAAAAAAATAATTTTCAATAACTAGTGTAAAGTCAAATACTCTTAACTCTTAAACCCCAAAAGACAGTGCCAAAGTGATTCTGCTTGGGTAATACAAAGCAAAATAATTCACAAATAAATCGATTGAGCTTTACGTTATTCAAATTACCATAGTGTACGCGGTTGTTTATATCACATTAAGGGAGACAGCAAAGTCCAAGTGATTTTATCTAAACGAAGTAGTAGCGAGCGAGTCTGGGGTACATTAAATTCAATAACACGAGTTAGGGAGTTCGACGCGCTCCGACCGTCCTCAAATAAGTAAAGAAAACTTTTAAAAACTTCCTCGCAACTTGTACTTGCATGTACAAAATTTTTGCTTAGCAAACTAAAATAAGCATATACGCATTGTATTCTAAAATCTTTGTCGAAGCTTTCTTGTCATATTTTAGTGTTCTGAAATTATTAACAATTTCAAACAGAACTCGAGAAGAACAGAATAGGCCTTTCTTTTACCTTTATGTGTCCAAGCTATTAGCAAGCCACGTTTAGCTATAATGTTACTAAGCGTTTTATAGATTTAGAGTAATCTCTCAATGGCCTCAAATGTTTATGACTACCAATATTATACGATCATACATTCATGAATGTTTAGATTATTTACTATTTGTCAAAACATAGGAACTAAAACTCACGGTTACTGTTAGATGTTTTAACTTTCTCACATTATGTCATGTAAATTAAATAATTATTAGCATATTGCATACCTAAAGAAAGAAAGAAAGAAAGAAAGAAAGAAAGAAACTCTTTTATTACCACACAAATACAAGAAAAAAAATCACAACACATAATTATGAAAATAATTTAAAGAGAAATGTGGTAAAAGGGGCCAAGTCAGCGTATGCAGAGACAAAGATACTGTCCGTATGTTAATTACTATTATTTGCGAAAAATAAGTGCTTGCCACGTCGGTTGTAGCGTGAAACGCAAAGAAGAAGTTTGTTGTTGAATTTCGGGCAATACTTATTTAAAGATATCGTCTGAAGTTCTGTGTGTCGTTACTGTTTGTCGCGCTGTCGAAGCATTTTGTGCATTATTATTCGCTACGAGTCGAGATAGTTTACTTGTTAGGACGTCCTCGAGCCCAGCCGCCGAGTCTTGCCTACGACCAAACTACTAACTGTACATTAGTTTACTCTCTAATTTACACGCAAATTCTTGGCGCAGCAACGATGGTCACCTAAGTGCTCCAATGTTATGTTCAAAGTTTAAATTGTCAATTAATAGTAGGAACACTAATAGGTGCAAAATGTTTTTTTTTCTGTTCGTGTATTACCTGAAAGTATAAACAACTAAAGTTAAGTAATGAACATAAAGTCAAAGCTTACATTTATATAAAGCTATATTATTTTCTTTAAGCGAAGTGAAACCACGCGCCTATCGTAGTCTTTCTTCTTGGTATTCCAAAGGTAGCGCTATTATATTAAACTTGAGACTGTTAGGTGTTATTACTTTTATATGAAGGTGTTCAAGAAAGTTTTAGTGAACTAAACATTGAAATGGAACAAAAGGGTGCCCAAGTGGTAATTAATTTAGTTAAACAATGGCGGCTTGCGGCGCTCAGTTACTACGCGAGACTTTCACTAGCACTGTGTTAAATGTGCTTTTTTAGCCGACTTCAAAAAGAAGGAGGTTTTCAATTCGACTGAATTTTTTTTTTTTTTTTATGTGTGTTACCGCGAATCTCCGTCCCTGGTGGTCCGATTTTGATAAAAATTATTTTAATCGAAAGGAAGTGCTTGCAGGTCGGTCCCATTTTTTTGTTTTTTTTTTGTTAAATAACTAGAAGACTAGTAGATTTTGAATATAGCTTCAAAATTTGTTGCGAAAATTAGGGACATTTTTGCTTTCAGCGCTTACGTAGGCTAAACTATAAGACCTACATCAAAATGATGTATGGCGAATTGTAGCTCTTTAAATGTGCTAAATAAAAGTCCGCGATAGCATATATCTATCTTTTATAGTTTTCTCACAATAACCATTTTTTTCTTTACGAAACATTAATTAAATTCATGCCCTATTTCCGACGCTATTATTCAAGTTCAGTATTAACCCTTATGTAAATAAACATGTTCATTATCAAGAGAATTTAATGTAGATTATATTTGCAATTAAAACTATATCATTCTGTCTAATAGTTTAGGAGATATCGTAAGAATAAAATTACGCGGAAACGAAAAATGCTACATCGCGTTACAATGAATAGCACAAATTTGCTTTCTGGGCTTACGTAGGTCAAACTATATGACCTACATTAAAATGATGTATGGAGTAATTATAGATCCTTAAATTTGCTAAATAAAAGTCTTAGGTGGCATATATCTATCATCTATGGATGTCTCACAAAAACCATGATGAACAAACTTCGATTAAAATGCACACGAAAAACAGCGTCGTAAGCTTACGGCGCTATTATATTATATTCGATATGAATCCTTATCCAAATAAATATGTTTGATGGCTAGAGTATTAAATGCAGATTACATTAGCCTTTAAACTATGTAATTCTGATCAATAGTTTGGAAGATATTAAATTATTAAAAACTACGCGCATTCGAAAAATTCTACGGCGGCGCGCGGCTGGACTAAATTAAAGGCACGCTACGATGTATTAGTTCGTTAATTTTCAATTTGTATACCGATTTTGATAATTATTTCACTGTTTAAAGGATAAGTGGTTATCTGCTGCATTCTAAATTAGTTTTTGAATTGAAGTACACACATATTAAATAGGAAAGTCCTTTTCTTTATTTCTTTCCTCATACGTATTAAGGAAATTTGTAATTGAACTTCAAATTCACTAAAAATTGTGAAATAAAACAAAAATTTTAAGAAAAAAAATAGCCGACTTCAAAAAAAACAATCTCAAACAAAATGCACTCAAAAGTAACATAAAAAAACAATTTCAAACAAAATGCATTCAAAAGTACCATAAAAAACAATGTCAAACAAAATGCACTCAAAAGTAACATAAAAAAACAATTTCAAACAAAATGCATTCAAAAGTACCATAAAAAACCATCTCAAACAAAATGCACTAAAAAGAAACAAAATAATGACATGAAAACTTCTTTCTTTCTTTCTTCTCTCTTTCAAAAACCCTCTAAACTCTAAAGAAAGTTCTCTTCTTTCTTGTAACATGTCTATATTGTATAATTAAACAGTACTGTACCGTCATTCGAAGCCTAATAAACATGAGAGTAGCGTTCGTTTTCGTATTGTGCTCATAGTGTACTTCCGGTCCATCCCTTCTCCTATCCCCTTCCCTTGTTTCTAGTCAACTTCATATCCGTACGACTGCAGCGCCACCAAAGGCAGCTGAGTTATTAGACTCAATATTTCTTCATTGGCGTTTCGTTTCTCGCCAGAGGCGGTCGTGTCTAGCCACGTACGTGCTGTGAGCCGTCTCGACTGTGTTTGTAGTGTACTTCAATACGTAAGGTTTTATTTGCGGTAATTATTTTTCAAGAAAATAGTAAGTACAATAAACTTTTTAATTCATGTTAAAGCAGCTTAACGGCCTTGCCGTTCGATAATTTAAAATTGTTATATTCAATATTTTTTTTTTGTAGTTATCATGGAGGAGTGTCCATCCAAAGGGGAAGATCGGAGCCAGGGAGGAGAAGGCGATAATAATGAGGATCGGAGGGAGCGAAGAAGGGACTCTAAACAACTGGCCAAGTCGGTTGATGAAAAAAAGAAGAAAAGAAAGCGAAAGCGATCGAGAAGCTCATCTAGCTCATCCAGTTCGTCGAGCGCTTCAACTTCGTCGAATACTTCCAGTTATTCGTCAGACTATAAATGCAAACCTAAAAGGAAGAGCAAGAAAAAACGGAGGAAGTCAGGATCAAAGCAAGACCGTAAGTTAATTATGGATTTAATTAAAACTGTCACTTCTCTCCAAAAGCAAATTATTCCGAAAGAAACTTCCGTATCCGGAAATGATGTTGCTACAAGGCCACGATCACAATCAATATGTGATTGTGACGATCAAATTGATCTGGATGCAAGTGGCGAGCTTTTCGAAGATGTTTCCGGTGGCAATGAAGCGAATACGCATGAGTCTAATCAAGATATTCCCGTCATGGAACCGGAATTAAATTTAACTGTAGGAACTAAAATTAAGGAACCCGCTATTCCTCATACACCAGATGAAATGCTTAAGCAGCTGTTCGAGTTACAACTTTTTGATCAGGAGGACTGGAATAATGTTCGTTATGCGGACGTTCAAAAATCATGTTTACATAATCCTGGTTTTACTTCTCTGGAGCCCAATGAGGAGGTAAAGCGTTACGATAATTCAAAATTTTCTGCCAATATGGAAAAAGCTTTTGCCGGTATCACATACGCACTTCTCAAACAACGTGACGTGTTACAATCTGAAATGCGAAATTTTTTAATTTGGGCTCAACTGTCAGATTCGTTAAATTATACAGAAATTTACACAAAGATTAACGAAATTTTTACTGAAGGCATTTTTTGTAAGGCTTCCTGTGATGTACTCCAATTAGTATGTGGCCATCGGGCTGAACTCATCCAACATCGCCGCGAGGGCATTTTAGCAAACGTCAAGGATCCCTTTTATAAAAATGCCTTTCGTAAAATCCCCCCTTCTTGCTCGACCTTGTTTAATGCAGAAAAATTTAGCTCTGTTATAGAAAAAGCTGGTGGAGTGAACAAAGCTTTTTGGCCAAAAATCAAGGATCGCAAACCTGCCCTGCAGAACGATCCGCATTCTTCGCGGGGCCCACAAAAACCATCAACATCTAAAGGGTATCCGAAGAATAATTTTCCTGCACCACAAAAGAAACCTGGTACTTTCAACAACTCTTCAAGGGGACGAAATGGTAAGCGACTGGGAGATCACTCCACTCGTAAAGGAAATGATGCAACCTCTCCCTCATCCCGACGGGATAGGAGAGATCAGCCAAGGAAAAGGACCTGACTCGCCGAGTCATCTTTTCCGTGCAGGGCAGCTTCATGTTTACGTCGATCAATGGGAGTATCTTGGGGCGCCGCCTCATATACTCAAAATGGTTACGGGGTACCGCATCCCATTCAAACAGAAGCCTCCTTTGCACACTCCCAATTTTCAACACCAAACAAACGTGTCCCCGGAAATGTCAAAAATTATAAAGAAGCTGGTTCTAGAAGGTGTGCTAGAAGAAGCACG
Organism: Papilio machaon; assembly: GCF_912999745.1. NCBI lineage: Eukaryota > Metazoa > Arthropoda > Insecta > Lepidoptera > Papilionidae > Papilio > Papilio machaon. The sequence goes on from NC_059987.1 coordinate 5,493,211, forward strand.
GGTAACACCCAGCTTCATATCCACAATTTTCTTACGTCCAAAAAGCGACGGCACCTCAAGGCCAATCTTCAATCTGAAAAGGTTAAACAACTTTGTTCACGCCGGCAAGTTTCGGCTTGTAAATGTCCAGCGCGTGCCAGATTTTATACAAGAAAACGACTGGATGGCCAAAATAGACTTGCGCCAGGCTTATTTTCACCTACCGGTTGCACAAGCCCACAGACGTTTCCTTCGGCTGATTTATGCCAACAAATTATGGCAAATAACCTGCCTGCCATTCGGCCTGAGTTCCGCGCCGAAGGCGTTTGCGTGCCTGACCAACTGGATAGCTCAGTGCCTACGAAATCGCGGTGTGCGCATTCTTGTATATCTCGACGACTTCTTCTTGGTAAATCAGGACGCAGCCACTCTGCAGAAACACATTGTCGTCACTATAAGTCTGCTGCGGTCCCTAGGTTGGGAAATAAACACAGAGAAGTCGGTGCTCACACCGCGGAAGGCTCTGGAGTTTCTAGGTTTGATTTGGGACCCTTGGCAGAACTTGAAATATCTTCCAGACAGATTAACGACAAAAATAGAGAGTCTCTCTGCAAATTTACTAGCCAAGAAAAAGACAACTTTGTTAGATTTACAAAAGATTATTGGAATGATGAATTTCGCATGTTTCGTTGTCAAGAGGGGACGTCTCCATTATCGCGCGCTGCAAGCGCTGTCCAACAAAATGTTAGCTTGTCCCCGTATAAAAACTCTACCCTTACCAGCTCAAGTCATATTAGAGCTAATATGGTGGCAGCGCAATTGTCGAACTCACTCGCAATTACATATTCCCGCTCCCCGTCATTACCTTACTACAGACGCGAGCGATCTGGGTTGGGGAGCCATATTGGACAACCAAAAGCTGCAGGGATGTTGGACTCATTCTCAACAACGGTTGCACTGCAACCAGAAGGAAATGTTAGCGATCCTGAACGTTCTCAATCTTCGTGGAAAGTCCCTAGCTTCCAAGGGTCTTTTAATACAGTCCGACAACAGTTCAGTAATAGCTTATCTTCGCAACGAAGGCGGGACGAAATCTGTAGCTTTGACAAACCTCACCAAAAAGGTGTATCAAATTTTGGACCTTTACAACATTCGAATATCCGTGTATCATATCCCGGGGAGCTACAACTGTTATGCGGATCGGCTGTCCCGTCGGCAGATAACACCAGAGTGGCACTTACTACCACCTTTAACTCAGATCGTGTTCAAAAAATGGGGCACGCCAACAGTCGACCTCTTCGCGTCACGAGACGCACACGTAGTGCAGACATACTGCACACTAGACAGGACCGACAAACAAGCGACCTATTACGATGCTCTGGGTATGGAATGGAATTTTCACCTGGCATGGCTGTTTCCACCCCCGCATCTCATTCCCAGAGTCCTAGCTCATCTGAACAAAGCAATAGGGTCCTATTTGATAATTGTGCCTCGCTGGGAGGGCGCTTATTGGAGGCCAGACTTGAAAAGTCGTGCTCAGGACGCTCCGTTCACGATCAAGAATCTGTCACAAGTCCTGATAGATACAACAACGGGGCTCCCTCCACCGAAAGTGTCGGAGATGAACCTCGAGATATGGAAATGTGGGGGTGGAGCAAACAGTTGACAGGTTGGACTAAGGATCAGAAGGATTTATTATCGGCTAGCTGGCGTAGATCTACCTTAAAAACATACAAGCCAGCCTGGGCCAGATGGTTATCTTGGGCTCGAGCTCAAAAAATCAGCATAAACAATCCTACAGCATCTGATTTAGCTAGGTTTCTCGCTGATCTTCACCAGAAAGACGGTTTTTCCTTAAGTACAATTCGGGTACATAAATCTGTTGTTGTCACTTTCTCTAATCCCGATAATCAAGAAAAATTAAATTCCCACACCTTAGTGCGACATGTTCTGAAAGCTATCGCCTTGGCAAAACAAAGACCTCAGAAGCCACCTATCTGGGATACTAGCATAATGGAACAGTTTTTGAATACCAAGGATGCTAATACTTCTAGCTTGTATGAAGCCTCAAAGTGCACAGCAGCAATACTTCTGCTTTGTTCGGGGAGACGGGTGCACGACTTAACGCTTTTAAAGATCTCACCACAACATTATATAACTGAGGAGGATGGTATTATTTTTAAACCTGCTTTTGGTTCAAAGACCGACTCTAGTACTCAACAGCAATCGTCTTGGAAATTAATTTCGAACAAAGACAATGTACGTCTTTGTCCTGTTCACTGGGTTAAACACCTTATCCATCTCTCTCAGGAGAAAAGAGGAGTAGCTAACTCTGATAGTCTATTCATTGCCCTTACTGGAAGACCTCGACCTGCATCTAGAACAATTATAGCAGGATGGGTGAAGAAACTTCTGCAAGAAGCTGGCATTAAAGCTACCGCTGGAAGTTTTAGGTCGGCTGTGGCCTCGAAAAACTGGGTTGAGAATTTCCCACTTGACGATATTTTGGTGCGCGGAAATTGGAAATCGGCTAATACGTTCAAGAAATTCTATCGCAAAGATATCACAAACAGCATGATTAATTCCAATACAGTCTCAAAATTATTTGTACCAACTGATGATTGATTATTATCTATTTACTTTAAACGAGCTAGTCTTGTATGTTTAACTTACATTTATAATATGTTTGCATCTTCCGATGTTCTCGTCAATCGCTCGATCGACGTATGTATCTTAGGGATCAATAGCTTGTTCTCAATAAATCAAATGTAAAATTCAAGTTTTTATTTATTTTCTTATACACAAATAAGTACGTAACACAATAAAACAACAGAATTACTTCTAGCAATCACATTGGCGTATTATTTCGCGCCACCACCAGGCGATAGTAAACACGTCTCTCATGTTTATTAGGCTTCGAATGACGGTACAGTACTGTTTAATAGCTACGTTTTACCTGAAAATAAAACGTTTATTAAACATACTTACCTAATTCGAAGCCTAATATTTTTAAATCCTACCTGGTGGCAAAGAGACGCAATGAAGAAATATTGAGTCTAATAACTCAGCTGCCTTTGGTGGCGCTGCAGTCGTACGGATATGAAGTTGACTAGAAACAAGGGAAGGGGATAGGAGAAGGGATGGACCGGAAGTACACTATGAGCACAATACGAAAACGAACGCTACTCTCATGTTTATTAGGCTTCGAATTAGGTAAGTATGTTTAATAAACGTTTTATTTTCAGGTAAAACGTAGCTATTATTGTTATTTTGGAGTCGGTTTCGGCCTAATTAGGGACATAAACGTAAGTATGTCTCATACATCTCAAACATAAAATGTATAATATTATATTTACTTTAATGTAGATTTAATAGAAATTGTAATGTTAATATTGAAGCCGTTCATTAAAAATATTCAAATGAAATTATGACGTAACTAAAGTTGAAATGCTAAAATTAATAAAAATATCTTATTAAACGTGCGTAGTATTTGAAAACTTTTCATTTTTTTTACATAAAGGTTTCCAATTTATTTAACTTTCAAGCCGAAATTGTAATTGGAATGTTGTAAGAGAGCGCGGCATGTAGCACTTGTCGGCGATCTGACCAAACAGTCGTTACGCGCGCACCACGTTTTTCAAACGGCTACCAAAATTCCACAGATCCCCTCAAACTTAAACGAAGCCCCGCTACAATATTGTTTGGTAAAATTAAGATAATGTGTTCCGCGGAGGATACAGCTTGTTGCTAAAAACAAAACTCGTACGTCGCCGCTCGCTGCAACATTAATTATTCTCCCCCTACCTCTACGTCAGTCCGTGACTTCCGCCGTGATTTTGCATATAATTTTCTACTCAATAAAAGCTACGTGCCGTGTTGATACGAAAAAAGGGTCGTTCTCTTTTTATGACTGACAAATTGTGGTTAATTTCCATTGAAAATATCGCGAGAATAAATGATACGCATAAAATGATTTCACAACGTTTTGAATTTTATTTAAACATACTTATTTTTGCAGTCTCCTACTTTAAAGTAATTTCACATGGTTGTTAAATGTTTAAGTTAATATTTTTTGAGATTTAGGCATAAAGTCACGTTACCCTGATACTTCTAATCCTTTAAATCTTTCAAATCGCATAATTATGAATTAAGTATATTCTGTTAAATAAAATATACATTTATATCCCTGTACTATTTTAGTATTAAGTTTGTAAATTATTAAAGATATCATGCACACATGAAACTTCATATTAGTAGCCATGTTTTAGTGAGAAATTCTAGAATTCTACAATGAAATAGTATGTAACGAATGTAGCGGAGACAAATCGTCTGGAGCGGCATCGGATAGCGCCCCCTACCGACAGGCGGCAATAAACCGCGCATTGTACTTGCAAGTCACGGACTAGATTACCGCGGCGGCTGCCACAGCCTTTCGATCGAGACACCGGACATATGTTTGATTACCCGTCCCTACCCAATGCCCGATATTAATTGTGTTTTTGCTACTGAAATTGCACATTTTTTATACTTCTATATCGGTTTCATTAATATTAATTACAACATGTAAATGAAGTTGAGATTTAGTGATAAGATAGAAGGACTTATACAAGAGAGTTGCAATAGTTAACACGTTAACTGCGGATTGAGGCAGGATAGGCCCAAAGCGTGACTTCTCGCTGGTGCGGCAGTCAAAATCGGGTTGTTTCGCTCTGTGCGGGAGGCTCCTAGATCAGTATTTCTATGAGTACGACAGAAACAAATATATAGAAATGTTTCTCTTGCGATATCTAGCCCAATGGCGTAATTAGATAAAAATGAGGTCCCACAGGCCCCAAACGCACTGAAAAGAAATTAATTACGCCTAGTGCGGATTGAGGTCAAATCTATCTCAAAATTTATAGGCCTCATGGCCGCACTGCACGAAGCGCGGGCGGCGTGGGCGCCGCGCATCCTAGCTTAGTGTTGTGGAAAGTTTCGATAACGTTTCGAGTTTCGAGGACGTTTTGGCAGGATTTATTAAAGATTAAGCGTAGAACTTTATTTTAAAATCCTTAACGTTTTAAACCAATAATGGTACTTCATCTGACTTATTTGAAAATGTTTATTGGAGTTATGAGAAACTATGTTGACCTCGGTAAAAATTTTACTTATACCATACAAAACCTAAATTACTGCAACTTTGAATTTTAAGGGGGTGGCCTGTGTCTATGATGAACCAAAAGTGCATAAATCGGACACAGAATGTATTTACGAGCCAGAAACACAACACTAAAAGCCAAGCTACTATTAACTAATTCTACTTAAATAGCACGATTAGTACGTCTTATACTTAATATAATATTCGCACGCACGCACATTCACCACTAACAATACTCAATTATCATCATTATTTTGTTTGGCACATGGGTGTTGCCTTAAAATGTGTGCTCAGTTGTGGATTATTCTTCACTGTTATTTTAAGCAAGTCACAGTTCCATTCGAAGTTTAGTCCATAGTGGCAATTTTTACCATTGTGTGCTGATCATCGTTTATGTACAGAGAACGTTGAAAGTTTTTGCTGATGATCTAAAATATATATATTATTCCAAGATTTCCTATCGGCAGATGTGCTGATCATTTGTTCCAAAGAGGTGGTCAAAGAAAGCGCTGCGTAGGTTGCTACGAAAAATTAAGATTGACATTGAATGCCACGCAAGCTGCTAAGAAAACTAAAAAAATTGCCTCGCAGTTAACGTGTTAAAAAAAGTAAAAAAAAAGTAGAAACTTAACAATTGAAAGTTATAAAAATATCTTTAAGACCTCGAAGACAGAGAACATTCTACAATAGGTAATGTATAAAGCTAGCTTCATAAATAAGTTAGTACAAAAGCATACTTCTTTATTCAACAGATTTCCAAATTGAATAGGCTCTAACAACTGAACCTTCATAACGATTCATTTTTATTTCATTGCTATGTTAATGTTTGCAACCCTCCTGCCCACAGGAATATCAATTAAACAAACACACAGCCTGAAATAACTATTAATACATACATATGTAACTCTGACTTTATATTGAAAAGTGGAAGTAAAACAATCCAGATGATAATTTAAGTAATGTGAATACTGACGTAAAAGGTTTTTTATTATATGAATATCACGAATTCCAATTTTCCTAGCTCGGATCTCTAATTTGTTGATATTGGTGACCTATAAATTAATTGAATGTTCCAAACCGGTTTAAACTATATGCCCGTATTTTTAGTACAATGCATTTACTTTATTTGGGTTACTCTTAAAACCAGACTAGCAACATTAAAAGAATGCTGCAATACAGATGTTAAAATTGTCCCGGTTTATATTAAGGCTATTTGTGGTAATGAACTAAAAGTGTTGTAAGAGTAGCATGTCCTATCAATAAGCAGCAATGAAGTTGGTAAATTGAATTGAATAAAACACACAAGTCCGCTAACGAGCCGGTGTTTACCCAAGTGGACACTAATTGGCTTAGCCAGCGGTCGCCGTCGCCGGAACTTCGCGCACAAAAAGTGAAACTAACAAATGGAGTTGGCAATTCTAATTTTTAATATAATTATCTACTAGATAAATTCATTTAACTTATAATAAATAAATCGATAATGCCATTCAATTAAATGGATGGATGGATAGATGGACATAGATGGACACAAAAATTGGATATTTAATTACTAAAATTCAATGATAATTCTCGATTTCAGTGTAACGTTAACTTAACTGTTACTTTGGTTTGAATTAAATATAATTTTTGTCACTTTGTATATAATATAATATTATTTATAATACGCAAAGAAAATATTTTATACCGCATCCATTGAGAATCCTAATCAAATGAACTACGTCGAAAAGCATTTGGTCAAAGCGACTTCAGAATGAAAATGCAATCACTGTAACTAGACGCGTGTCTTGTGTAACAGTTCTTTCGTTTCATCATTGTTAATAAACCAAATTAGCCATAATATTTCTTATTCTCTACTGCATTGCATAAAAAGATCATATAACATAAACCACCAACGTTTCAAAACAAATGATAGCATTAAATATATTATTACATGAAAAAACCTTCTCAGAAAACATTTAATTTACAAAAAACGTAATACATACTTCAATTCGTGGCAAGTAATTTTGAAAACGCCGCAAGGTAAAAGCTAACACAGTCATACTTCTATTATTTACCCTCCGCAGCGAAGAACGTAAAGGAAAAATTTAAATAAACAGCAGGTGGTTTACAGTTTTGCAATTTCCTTTAAAATAAAGACGTTAGCTATTTTACAAAGCAAACACACTCTGTTTTGTTATTAATATTTACTACATATATGTGTGTGTGTGTGTGTTTTTAAAATATTCAATTTTTATATATTCTGAGCATCATCTAAGTCAAATCCTGAAATTATAGAATTATTCAAAATAGATACTCTACAACAAAGAACATTGTGTATTTGAAAAGAACAAAAGGATCTAATATCTTGTTACGCCAATTTATTTCACGTCAACTAGATCAAGAGATATTCCACATTTAGCACGGCGTCGTCACGTTGAAGTCAAAGAAACGACGACAAACAATGTACGGTATTCAGTGTGCGAAAGTAATTTCAGAAGTGTTAATACAAACGGGGTGCGTCGCTCTCCGGCGGCGACGGCGGCGGTATCATTGGCTTGTATCTTGTGTTCAATTTGCATATAAATTGTGTCTTCCGGACAAGCCGTCAAGACACGCGTCGCCGATGTGTCCACCGACTCTCCATTATTGCATACTTTGACTTGGGTTGCTTCAAAGGTACTTTATCATTTTGTTTATCATATTGTGCCCTGTTTATCATATGTTCATTTCTGTTAGAGAAATAAAATATGGAACAGGATTTTCAAATAGAGACCTTTAAGATTAGAAGCGTTATTAAATGATTTTCAAAGGCCCACCACATTCAGACCAATGGTGACTGAAACTTGATCTTTATATTGTTGCATATACGGCAATTATCATGTAATTAACCAGTCGTACCAAAATGACGCTCCAATATTATGTTATAATTGATCACAAAATTTAATAGCAGAAATAAATCTATCCTTTTATCGTCACAAAGTATAATTAACATAAATATTAGTCTTCATCAGGAGCGCCTCCACTGCGAACGTCACGGAGCAATAAAATGATGAAAAGAAGCTAATTTTTTAGCGAATCATCTCCGGTCCCCATAAAGTCATCAATATTCATTTTGCGGCGCGCCTCCGAAACAAACACCTTTCCGAAGTAGCAGCTCGGGGCCTTTGAAGGGAACTATGAAGCGGCTGACTGTGGCCACCGCCACTCGCTAACTCAATTTATTTGGATAATTGCTTTGTTTCACAACCGTGCTCCACGCCAATAAATTGTTTCGCTTTAACGAATAAATAACCAAAATATCATAACTAGTTTTATACGCACAAAACAGTAGAAAGAATAAGTTTTACTTCGTTTTATCATATAAATAAAGATATACCGATGATCGTAATATTATTATTTAAAAGTTAACGATGGCCATTATGTGTTATTTGGTAACTTTTCTTTTTACTACAAGAAAATAAATCATAACTTTCTAATGTCGTTATTATCATCTTATTAACATTTTCACCTTGCTAATTTTCTAGGTGCATTCAAATTCAATGAAACATTTTAGTTAAACTTGGAAACTGAAGGCAAATTACATTTAGAAGTTATCGTCAATAAGGTTGCCGGTGCCGTATAATTTGCGGAAGGTCCGGTCGTCGCGCGGTCCGCACTCCGCCTCTCTACAAGCTACGAGTACTTTCCGTAGCACTTCGTAGTGCCGTCGTAGCAACTCTTGTATTAACATATAAATTGTGTACCACATATTGAAAGATACTTGATATTCATATATATTTTGAAAGATACATAGAATAACTTTTCGTTGTAAATTTTTTACATCTTAATAAACGTGTATGTACCTAATATACCTGTCGACATTAGAAACTCTTTTGAAAGTTAATCATTCAAAAAGTGATTATTTCTGATGTTTAAGGTGTTAACTCGTAGTCTTGTAACGATACAATTGGACTTTAGATTTTGGAGTTATTGCTAGATACTCTACAGTATTGGAAGCAGGACTGTTTCTTTATCTTAAGTATGAATTTGAATCTATAAACTTTTTATTTTTTACCGACAAGTTTCATGTAAAGCAAAAGTAAAGAAATGCCACAGTGTTGTTGAACACATTTTTAATAATAAAAAAAATCGACAGATAAGGGTCGTCGCCAATGCACGTACGCGCTGTCCAGCCACCGCCGCCGCGACCCACCGTCGACGTCATTACTGCGGCTTGGCGCCAAATTGCAACATCCGCAGCCAGTTTTCTGACTACTTCCTACCTTGTTAAATTAAACCAATTCCATTTATCTTTTACTTGTTGTACTTAAAAACATTGCCGAGTAATTTGTCTCCGCTATGTTGGTAGCCACGTTAAATCACATACTGTTTAAACTTTTATGTTTAATTATTTCTGTCTTATTTGGAATTAAATGTGAATGAGAATTAATCAATGATTTTAATCACTTAATAATTATGCAGATTTGCTGGTTGGGTATTCATTTCCCACAAATACGCAGGTTCAGCTGCGTCTCGTTGGTCGCTGTCCACAGTAACAAGCTACTCCTGTTTACTTTACCGCAATGAATTCCTTGCAATATTTTCTTCGTTTATTTTTCTTAAAAAAATTTGAATACATCGAGTACAATTCTCGGTGGCGGTTGCGCGCCCCTGGCAATCTCCAAATTGCCTCTTTATGTGCAGATGTTCCGACCCTCGGATTTTCCGTCTTTTGAATGTCATTTTGTTGTTAAATAACGTGCTCTCCTATTGTAATTTGAATCTTTAAGTTCATATCCTGCCAACATCAGATTTGAGAATACTTGTTAATAAGTAAAATATTTAGACTTTGACCTCTCAAAATTACGTTATCCTGCTAACGCTTTATCAAAAATGTGATATTTTCAATAAAAGAAAAGATGAATTAAGACAATATTAAAATTCTTATAAAATTAGGAAAACCCTAGAGAAAACCATAATAACTTGGAAATGTAAGTGAAATAATGTATATTAATTTCATACTTCAATATTGTAGCTCTCTTGAGTACCCACTCAAGTTACAAAAGCAAACAAAAACTGGATTTTTAAAATTACTTCTCGGAGAATGATTTTCTTTGAATTTCATTTCACTAAAAGATCACAATTACACGTTTTATAACATTCGAACTCATTTATTTTTCTCCGAGAAATTATTTTCGTCAAGAAAATTAATTCCTTAGTATTTTGCTTCTTTCCAAATCTGTACAAAGTCGAAAAAGATTTTATAAAAAAATTAGACGAGCCGAAGGCCCGCGGCTAACGCTAAATTGCGTTTTTATTTACAAGTACTTAATGTTTTTTAAAGTAACCAACGCAAAGTGATTTCTTGGATTATTAATATTAAAACACTTAAGTAAAATCTAACTTAAACTTAAATAAGCATTTTTGTTTTACCGTTATTTATAGTAACTGTCGAAAATAAGAAAATTCGAAAGAATCTTTTTCTTCATCTCCCTGGCCTTATCCCACTCACGCGAGGTCGGCGCGAAAGGTTTTATAAACCTTAATTTTTTTACGACCGGCCGCCTGCCTGTCACCTACCTTAATTAGGAGATGTATTTATAAAATAATATGGAATTATAAACTAATTATTAATTCAAATAATTTATTTCAGTCGTCGTATGAACGTCAGGTGAACTTAGGCCTCACCATGAAACATTGCAACCTAACCGTCGTTTTTCATTGAACTTCTGCGATATAAACTATGTACATCATTAAATAAAAATAAACTCACAATAAAGTAACACACAAAAACTTTATTAAAAATATTACTTATCTCCCCTCGTCAGAAAAGTTCCAGTCTCAAAATAAGAAATAAAACTGAAACAATATTATACAAAATATAAAAAGTACTTTTGGCGCAATTAATTGTAATAAGTAATTTAAACATGAAAACTTGTTTAAATTATAATTTTCTACCGTTGTCGGATAACTCGTAGTATTAACAAAAAAATAATGTTCTTATAAACCAAAGGTTATTTATGCGCTGATTGAATATTTTAACAACTAACATCACACACATTTTACATTTTTCTCGTTGTGTTTAATTCAGTCATAAATAAAAAAGGATACTTACATTGGGATCCTTTTCATATGAACATTTATGAACGTCAAAAACCCTTTGATACTTGTCCTTGTCGGGAGTATCTGGACAATTAAATTTTTTAATAGTAACTAATAACTAAAAAGTATATATTAAATGAAATATTTTTAATATTAATATAATATATTAAATTTAACAATAAATAATTAGTATATTTACCCAAATGTTTGCAGGAAAATATCATTTTATGAACTCGATCGAAGTACTGGTCAGGTATGAGACTGACCATCATGTCATAATCAACATTGCCGTCGTCATCAATCTAACGAAACATTAAAGTTAATACAAATAACAATAATATAATTAAATTATATGAAATGATAAAGACACTCACAAGGCTAGCTTCCTCCAACAAACAGTACATATATCTCTTCAATTTCGTGTCCTCCTTAAATATGCCGTTTTCGCAATTCGTTATATCCTCTGGGGGCAAGTAGAATAAAGACTCTTTAATGTACGCAAATATGAGACATGTTTTCACAAGTAAAGGTTACCTTAAACATGTAGAGGTGACATAATTCTTATTTTATCAAACGTTACATGAAAGGAATGAAGAAAAAACGTGATATATTTTATTAAAAATATATGTATATAAATAAACTGTGGGATACATATATGTAGATCAATTTTCATTCTCAATCAGTCATTATTTATTATTAATTTTAGTTCTAAAAAGTTATAAAAAATATGTGTAGCGATAATAGTTACAGATCTCTTAGTATTGTATTAGTTATATTTTATAAAAATAACAAAAATTATATAAAAAAGTGCTTTCTAAGACAATCGAAGCACTACAGCGCGCAGCTTAGCCACGGCGAATGTTTCACGTCATTCGCATGCGAGCGCAAAACAAAGGTAAACGGAAATAAAATTTTCTTTAGTGAACTCACCCTCGGCGACCCCGGTCTTAGCGACGCACTCGTTGTGAACATGCTGGATTATTTCTTTGATTTCATCACTTAGCTCCTGTTTGAATAATACATCTGTATATCCATCACAAAAATATTACTCAAAATATCCCTACATATTGTCCTCTATGATACAAACGAACGAAAATCTATTAAACTATTTTAGTCATATAACGATATGTGTTATAAGAGATATGTTTTATTATATAAGTTAATTTATTTTACATTATAAAAGTTTTAATTTTAGTTAACTAAGTTAATTTTCAATAGATACATACCAAACATTAAACCAAAGGTCAATACATTTCACAATTATATTATGTTAGTATTTCGAAGCTTGTTTCTAAACTAGGCTTTAGCAATATATTTTGGACTTATTAATTCACTCAATAATTCACATTAATATTTCAATAATACAATTCACATATGGCTGATAGAGATGTATGGAAGAATAGTACATAGCCGTAGCTTCGTAGGGAAAAGGGCAGGTTTATGATGATTTTAACTATGCAATAAAGTGAAAAATTTAGATATCAAAGAAGGGGTGAAATAATTTAAAAATTCACAAGCTTACATTTATACGTGTTTTATTTAACACATATTAATAACCTGTATTCTGTTGTTAAAAATGTAAAAAGAACGAAGCACTGAGATAATCCCGCTTAGAACCCCTAAAAATGATTCATACACGTATTCAATGTAGTTTTATTATTCAGTGCTATAGTGAGCCTAACCGTGATCTACATACTCGTACGTTACCTTTGTGAGGAACGCGAGGGAAAGCAGTCGCTTCAATATTAAAAATGAGATAACATTCTCAAAGAAAAATTATTAAGTCGAGATTCCATGGAGACCAACCCAATGCGCATCAACTTGTATCATAACGTTAAATATTAATTTAAACGTCGCGAGCATGTTTCCATTGTCGTCTCGGAATATTTCCTCTACATTTGTAGACATATTAAAGTTGCTAGAGTATTAAGAAAAATAATACGAATATTAAAAAATATGTGTTAAGCGATAAATAATAAATATAATATACACATATGCAAAAAATCATGGCAATAGATACGAGATCTTACGACATAAGTTAGACGGCTATGTGTTTAATGGATGACAACTTTTTAATACTCGACTTCATCATATTCGTGAGTTTATATAAAGATCTGCAGATGAAGTTAGCCAGCCGTTTTTAAGGTCCTATTGTGTCATTGGGATCGCGCATCAATGTCAACGGGACCGCCGCCGGAAGCCGCGGCCTCTGCATTTAGTATTCGGAGACGACGTTGAGCAATAATGTCTCGCTTGTATTCCCATACTGTCACTCATCTATCACACCACATCCATCCCACGCGACACACTAAAACGTTTCATAGACTTTGCGGCACGTTTGCTTCACGTGAAAAATTGACTTTGTTACAATCGCGCCTCTAAACGCCTTTGGGGGTTACATTTGTGCTGTCAAAATGAATTTCTACTCTCTCTTTAAGATTAACATATAGCGTGTGATTAGACTAAATAAAAAGGACAAAATGATTAAGGAATGGGAGATAAAATGTTATAGGAAGAGAACGGGACCCGTGGGAATTCACCAGCAGAGAAAAAGCTGCTAAGTATCGCTATCTATTGAAACAGTATAAGTTTGCTATTTTTCTGGCATCCAAAACTCAGAATATTTAAATTAGAATACAAGCTCGTGTTAGAAATTTCTATTAGCATATTTGAGTTGTTATTTGGAATTAAATTAAAAAGAATATCTTACAGGTTTTTCTTTCCCGGTACGGCCAAATACAATCAAAGTGAAGAAGACCGGCAGCGTTGTCGTCCACATGGCGACAAGCTGCCAAAACAATGACATGCAACGTATTGCTAAGCTTATATTATCTGATGTTACTCGATACGGGCTATTAATTAGTGTAGTTGGCGGTAGGTGACAATTATCACATTAACAAGACGCAGCGGTTTTGTAGCAACATAAGCTGTAATCACGGCACGGCGAGGCGGCAAGTTTCCGGCGCATGAATTACCAAGAAGCTGAACACAAGACTGCAATTAGTCGTTACAGACAATAACTTACTCAAATTGCCTCCTGGTATTCTCGACATTATTATTGTTAATTATATTGCTATGCACATTAGCAATAGGTGCCATCTGTGAATTAAATATAAACGGCTAAGACTCACGCAATTTATCCGGGATCGAGCCCATCGGGGTCTCTTCTTCAGGGCGAGAGCGACTGGTATTATTTCGCGGTCGCGGCCCGTCTCACCTTGACTGAGTGTTACCCGTTTATATTTAGATTATTACAATAATGCCTTATAAAAGTTTAAATAATTTGATATAACATTTGTGTTGTAAGAACATTGTGTTATTCATATTAAAATACTTCTATAAACGTCAAATAAACTACGCAGCTAGCTTTTACTATTACGTCATCGTTTGTATAAAGAAGTAAGGTGTTGAAATATCAGTGCTAATGAGTTCAAATCTGATATCAAACTCCAAAAGGTCATTTAAGTTGATTATTATTATTGAAAGGTATGTATAAAACGCTAGATCATTTCATCATATTGTTTTTGTATTTTACCATGACAATTCAATTTTGTAACAATACTATTGTTACCTAAAATATCATAAGTTATTTCATTTATGTCAAAATTTTACGTACGCGCCCTAATGGTTTACAATACGTCAGGAACCCACATCAGTTTTAACGATAATTAATAGGTAGTTAACTGACAGCAAACAAAATAATTCACCCTTTTAGCAATTTCAAACCATCAGATATTCAAAATATGTAGATGCGTTAAAATATAAGTATTCAGTTTATTGGACCAAAAAAATAATCTATTTCCTGGAAAAAAAAGTATTGAACGGTTTGTACAAACTGGCTGTGATAACGGCCGGTTTGGGATTTATATTGATGAAATATGTATTAAACGTTTTAGTAATCTCGTACGCATACCTATGCCGTGTTCAATCGACATGAAAAATCCATTAGGATGTTTTGCGTTGCGATCGGTTCGCTACGGCGGTGCACTGACCGTGCTAAGCGGATTGCCCGCTCACTCTGATGCAGCGCTGTTCCGGCTCCCGGCCGACAGTCATGTCTGCATGTTATTTTATACGCTAAAGATACGATACAAAAACATTGTTAATTTATCCAGTTATTTTGAGGGTGGCCTGTCCAGGAATACGGCAACGCCGAATCGATAGCTATTTTTGATTTTACTGTTTTGATATCGTTTTAAGAAATAACACGTCGGGATTTGTGTCATAGTCATAGTATTACAAAATCGCGTAAATATTCCGTTTGGTACAATACTAAGTACCTATACTAGTATAAGTAGGTACCTAATTAGATTGAAATAATAATTAGAGTAAACTGGCACAACTTGTGTGTTGAAAATGTTAAATGGAACAAAGTGAAAAGATTCTACCTCCACGTCGGCTTTGAATTAGAAATTTCCTTGCTTTAACCAGTTTCACGTGACGAGTGTTTTATAAAAAGCAGGACATGAAGTTGAGTAATTAAAAAGATACGCATTTATTTGTAAATAAATAATTATTCGAAGATACCGAGTAGGAAAGAGTGGAGAGACGTCATTACCGCAATCAAAGCACCCGAAGCCGCAGCGGTCGCACCCCGCCCTCCTCGCTCCGCGTTCCGCGCCCCGCACCCCGCAGCGCCCGCTAACGACGAGTGCTCTCGATAAAAATTAAAAACACGTGCAAGCCCAGCCTGAGGAAAGTTTTAATGAGAGTACACGGCCTGTGGTACACCGATAGATAGTCTACCTACTTGTATATACAACCGAACCTGAATAAGCGCGAGTCTAAGGGAACGCGATATTTTTCTTGCTTATAGAGGCTTCTCTCTCACCCTGGTTTCTCGCTTATGGAGGTCGTCCGTCGGGATCGGACATTGAATCTCAGGTTCGACTTTAGTCCAAATTATATATCAAAGCGATTGCCCTTCTATGCTCCTACAATGATAATTATCTTTGTGTTTGCTTGTTATTAATTTCATAGGTGACATCATAAAGTTGATAAAAGAATATTTCTAGCATAGAAACGGAAGATGCTTAAACTTACTTAGACTAAAACGTTTGTTACAAATACTTCAAATATCATATTTAAAAAAACCAGTCAGTTATAAAGTTTTGTGAATTGTTAAAAGAAAAAAAAATTTGTCACTTATTTTAAGTGAACTTTAAATAGCTATGCGATCGCTACTATATCTCATACTGTGGCGCAAGCTTAATGCTCTCAGAGAGTAAAGGACGAAACAAGTGTGATACTGTAGGTGAGGACTCTCCTCCATAGAAAAAACTTGCTTAACGACCATCGGCCACATTTGATTTTATGTAATCCTCGTAACACGTTTTATATACAGTTTTAACATTAAAATATACTTACTGAAGAAACTGTCTACATCTTACTATTATAAATGCGAATGTTAAATGGATGGATGGATGTTTGTTTGAAGGTATCTCAGGAACGGCTCAACGGATCTTGATGAAATTCGCCATATGTGTAGAACATAGTCTGGAAGAACACGTAGGCTACCATTTATGTATTTTTAATTCCGCGCGGACGAAGTCGCGGATGACAACTAGTAAATATATAAGTACATTTATATTTACGTAGTTAGTACGAGAATTCGGGTTAAAAAAATATGCTAATAAAATAATTATATAAATACCAAATATATTCCTGAGCTTTTATGAGTTGTAAATTGCATTACGTTCGCCTATACTATAGCACACAGTTGATGCATAACAGTATTTATTTTATTTTTTCCACAGATAAAATATTAGAATTGTTATTTGATGATTATCATAACTTATTATGTTTTGACAAGCTGTTACCTGCCACTTGCAAAATGTTAATTACTAAAATTATACAAGTCCATTAAAAGTCCTTATTAACTACTAACTACTAACATAAATTTAATAACTTAATTTATTTTTGCTTAATGTGTGTTGTGTGAAAACTAATATCTGATTTATTATTTTCTAACTGACGCAGGTTTCTGGTACTAAAATCCCCGTTTAAAACATACTGTTACCTTTATCAAAGATAATGACAGGAATGACGATATTTTCTATAGACATTTTGGTCTACGGTTACTCATTATGTGGTCATTGTTGTTACATTGTTATGTTTGAAACATTATATTTCGTATATTTTACAACCTTCATCGCTTTTAGATGTAGAGTACAGTTTATTTTTCTCATTTTACTGTCGCATAAGCGATCAGAAAATATAATACAGTCAGTGTGCACAAAATTGTCTATTGTGAATTAATAAAATCTTTATAGTGTTTTAATAAATGGTTCTCTGTAAGTATGATAATGACGCTCAGGATCTATTTAAATGTCTGAAGTAATAACTGTTACGCAAGCCAAATTATGGTGAAATTTTGTAATAACAGTGAACAAACACCCCAATTCTTCTGCCTCAGAATTCTAAAGAACACAAAAGCCTTTCATTTCATCGTAACCAAAAAAGCAGATGTTTTATTATTCTCAATAACCTTCCCGGCGCGATGCAGTCGAGTAAAAATAGGAATAAATTGTGAGGATCTTTGCAAAACAATAGTTGGAAATGGTATGCGCGAGAAAAAGCCGGATGCAAATGCCATTCATATTAATTAGCAAAGCGAGACGGGGCTTTTACGAAATTAGACCGTGATTTCAGTGAAGATTTATTGTTGTGTTTGAAACGGTTTTTAGAGCAAAGGTAGCCATTTAGGCGGGAGTAAATTGGTGTTGTCAAACTGGGCTCCAAATTGAATTGACTGAAGTCTCTTGTTTACTTTGTCCCATTGCGCTGAAAAGAGACAGGTGCTAATTTCGGTTGTTATTTACGACGCGAAGATTGGGGGGCGATGGTCGTGGTGATTAATGTGCCACTTAGCGAGCGCAATCGCCTAATAATAATACGTTACGAGAATATTGTAAGTAATGATGTTAAATGTTTGTATTAAATTACTTTTTTTTTTACTTTGTATAATTAACTATATATTCTAGAACTGATCACATCAATACATCACGATTTACCATAACAATATTAATTACTATCAAAGTGAAGATAAATAAATGAACGTTAGATTGATAATCCTTGTAAAAAAAACTAGAAACTAAGGGGAATCGCTACCGACGCCGCCCGGAGGGAAGTATGCCAAAACTAAAATTAATGCAAATGGATTTTTTTACGTTTTATTTAATACGTTTTTTTTTACTAGAATCCACAAAAAGCCTCAGTCTTGGTACAACCTACTTACCACAATAAATCGTTGACAAACTTTCAATGTAATTCTTAACACTAAATTAAAAATTAAAAAAAAAATCTCGTATGGCCAAGCGCCGTCACACTGAAACACCGTCAGTTTATAATATGACGAATTTTAATTAACAATTTGTCAATTGATTCTAACAAACGTTATGAATTTAAGGTTTAAGTTGAAAAAATGGGTTTGATGCTTTTGATACAATTTATAAAATATTCAGTTCACAATTTGTCGGCTTTTTAGAATAAGGTTAGTGTAAAATAAAACGGTGATGCTTAAATTCGAAAGGAAACTACATAAAATAAATAATGTTATTCATAAATACATTTATTATTACTAATAAAAATTACATGTCATTAATGTTTAACTTTCTGAAGTAAATAACACCATCTAGACGTTAAAATTGTGTGGCAAGATATGCAAAATGCATGACTTTTGTCTAAAGTACGTATCATACATGTATCATACATATATCATACAACCGTGAATTCACTGTTGAAATTCTAATATAATAACTACGAACTCACGTAAAGTTAAAAAATTACCATCACTTGAAAAAAAATCACTTCTTTTAATTTAAATGTAATTTATATTTGTCTGTATTAGTCTAACTTCTGTCAACAGGAAACTGTTTTTTTTAATATACAACAGAATAACTTTAAAAAAAATTGTTCAATTGAATTAAATTAAAAGACTTCGCAATCCTTACAACTTTAGCAAATATTTTCTGTTTTACATTGTCATTTATAATTTTACTTCTTATTTATAGTATCACACAAGTTTATGTCTACAAATAATTATTTAATGATAAATGCATCGCAAAAAAGGTTAAAAATGTATTAAAACAATTGCTTATAAAATAATCACAACAAAGCACAACATTAGTGAAATAAGTAGACCATAAACTATGAAGTTAGTTTAAAGCAATCTCTTTAAAAATCTCAAAAACTCTTTAAAAAGTAATAAAAATAATAACTAAAAATTATGGAAAAAAACACAACATTAAAAAGCATATACGGCTATTTCCTCTATTTTTCTTTTACATTTTATTAAAGTGTAAGTACTGATAAAAAGGCCAGCGCTCACTTGCGTTATGTCGCTGCAGGAGCACAAATAAGCAACCACCTTAATTAACATATCCAAAATTGAAAATGTTAGTCCATCAAAAAATCAGTCTCTACTTAATAGGAAGAATTCTTGACTTCAACACTACATGAATGCAAATTTATTCTATGGAAATACCAGTTTTTGTCAAAACATCGTTAAGAAAAACCTTAATAAAAAACAAATGTGAAAAATACTTTTAAGGATATGTATTTCATCTTATGTACAACGGCACCATAGAATGTTTTTTATTAGTATTATCAAAAATATGTATAACATGCACATAACATTGTGACAAGAGTACTCTGCATTTTTAAATAACAAATCCATAAGTATAAATTAATTTTGTGACTAATTTCAGAATTTCCCGTTGATAAATATAAAAAAATAATTTTACTAAGTCAAAAATAGCCCCATGAATTACAAGCAGTCCATATTAATAAAACATATTTTTTAAGTTACATAAATTATAACACATTTTATTTACAGTTCGAAATATACTCATCACTCATGATAACTATATCAACCTTCATGATAACATGATAAGATAACAAAATTCATGCAGAAGACAATTTAGGCATGTATTTGAGCATTTCTTAAAATGAATAGATGCCATAATACATAATTATTAAGAACTTATTTAGTATACAAATTATTTACTAAATACAAAAATCACCGTCCCTTTCATGGACCGTTATTATGCTAAATTTAAGTATAAACATTTGTGATGCACACAAGTTTAATTTCACTGTTATAGACAGGGTGGAGGCAAAGGCATATCAATTAATTTACAAACTTCTAAAAGGAAGTTCTTTAAAATCGCACCTTGATTACCTCTGGAACCATTTAATGTAATAGTAGGTATAAAAGTTGGTTTAATTATGTCTGTGTCATCACCATGTTTCTTAAGTAAAGCTGCACCGTGTTCACTTGAGGCACATTTATTTATTGGTTCAGGATCAACATTCATTTGCTGAGAACACTGGAACA
Organism: Papilio machaon; assembly: GCF_912999745.1. Taxonomy (NCBI): domain Eukaryota; kingdom Metazoa; phylum Arthropoda; class Insecta; order Lepidoptera; family Papilionidae; genus Papilio; species Papilio machaon. Next base: position 5,513,724 of record NC_059987.1, read on the forward strand.
AAGATTAAATATTTAAAAACAAAATCCTTAGATTTAAATTCCATAACAAGGATTGTTCTTGAAAGAAAGTATCAAACTATAAAAAAATGAATAATGTTATGTCAAAATTTCAGTTGATTATGCATGAATAACATGATGGTAGCCTTTTATAAACATGTCATATAGAAAAACCATTATAAAGTGCAAATAACATTCCATTTAAAAGAACATCCACACCAACAAATACTTGATACAGTAATTTCACTTACCCTTTCAAGAGCCTTATCTGCATCCATATTATCTGTGATCATGCATTCAGTAAACCTCACAGACAGGGTCATGTTGGCCAAGGTATCAATTGAACAGGAATGGATTGTATTTGCATAGCATTCTTCTTCACCATGTTGACACATAAAGTAATATTTACCATTTTCTTCTTTAGTCTGTAACATCAGAAGAACACTAAGAAAATATTATCAACTAGCTGTGCCCGCGACTTCGTCCGCGTGAAATACTATTTTGGGTAGCATTTTTTTGGAGCTAATTATTTTATTTAACCAACGTGCTATGCTTTGATGTATGTAGAAGAACATAGAAAGAGGTGTGCCCGGACCGCGCCAAATGTAGGTCCTGGGTCACTGCCTACCCCTCTGGGTTACGGGTCGAGAATTATGTTGTTGCTGTGGTTTTTACTTAAACTTATAAAAAATGCCAAAAAATATTAAACTTACAAAATATTCACATAAACATCTTCCCATACAAACTTTCATCCCCTATTCCGTTTTGTTACATTGCAACCTTGAGGGTAAAATTTTTACAAATTTCAAATGTCATATTTATTTATATCAAATCAGCAGCCTAAAAAATAAGTTTAAAGCTTCTTACTGTAAAAATGACGATACTTCCATACAAATTTCCACCCTCACTTTCAGCCTCTTATAACCCTTTTTTCGCGTTAAAAAGTAGGCTTTGTCCTTCCTCAGGCTCTAGACTAAATATTGGTTAGGGTAACATCAAAACATATTAAACAAAACATTCACCAAAACCTTTTTTTTTTTTTTTATTTCGTAATTTAAGAGGCTTTGTCGCAATGCGACCATATCGCCCCATAAGCCTTCCAATTAATACACATTACATCTAATTATCTACATTGTTTCTTAAACACATGTCAGTCAACTTAAACATCATCCTGGCCTCGTCAGAAGACGGGTAAGCCAGGATAGTGTTTATCTGACCGACATTATACCCGAAAACCTTAAAATAATTACGTCTAAGCTGTTCGTTCCGAGCACACTCCAAAACAACATGATGGATATCTTCTACTACCCCACCACCAAAACCTTACATATTGCCTAACAAAATTTCATCCCCTATTGTTATTTAGCACTCTTGGGGGCAAAATTTTTCCAAAAATTTAATTTCCTATTTATTTATATAGAATTAGCAACCTCAAAAATAAGTTTCAAGCTTCCAACTCTAAAAATGACGATACTTCCATACAAACTTTCACACCCACGTTCAACCCCTTACAACCCCTTTTTCGCGTTAAAATGTAGCCTATGTCCATCCTCAGGCTCTAGACTATCTGTGTACAAAATTTCATATAAATCGGTTCAGTAGTTTTTGCGTGAAAGCGAGACAGACAGACAGAGTTACTTTCGCATTTATAATATTAGTAAGGATTATAACTAGAATACTAGCCTTTGCCTGCAACTCTGTATGAGTGGGATTAAAAAAACTTAATTAATAGCATATGTGTTCTTTCAGAGCAAGTTCTTCATGTATGCCAAATTTCATCAAGATCCATTTAGACATTCCAGAGATACCTTCTAACAAACATCCATCCCACCTATACTTCTTTTACACCATCAATGTCTTTTAAACCATTCATAATATTGATAGGAAGTAAGATAATATATACTGATAAAGGTTGTCCCAAGAAAGATGGTAAAATTTCATTAAAGGCATCATTATATCTAGTGACAGAAACTCAATATTGAAGCAGGAATAGGAAGAAAATTACTTAATTTTTAAAATCAAAGTTAATTTACATCAATACATTTTAGTGTTAGTCATTACAAAAAATACACTAAAACTCACGCTAGCTTTTCCATAAGGAACTAATGCCACATCCAAAAACTCTGATAATTTATCTGTTACTGGCCATAAATGCTTGATAAAGAAATGTTTAGAATCTGGACATAATGCTTCGTAATACACACGCACTTTGACTTTGTCTTGCTTGTGCTTATTAAAGCTACCATCTTCCAATGCGACTATATCAGCCTGTAAAAAACATTTTAAATATTTATCACAAAAATATCAGCAATGATTATCAAATGAAATATTTAAAAAAATAAAGTAAAATCTTGTACTATACCCCAGTCAGTTGTGGTGTTGGTTTTTCATTGGGTATTAACCTCATAATTTGCCACATAATTAAAATAAGCATTAACAATACAACTAATCTGTACCTAGTACAAGGATAAAAAACCATTTTTTTAATAAAACCAAAAGTTATACAAAACGTTAAAAGCCTACGAGATCGACTAGATCATAATGATCCAAAACTTATATTTAAATAGTTCTAATTTAAAAACAAGTAAAATGAAATCCAGACACTGAATATGACATTATTTGATGTTTAAAAATGTCATTATTCTTCTTATTCTTATCATCACTATCTGTCATTATTTATTCCATGTGACAGATTGTAATGTGTTACCAGTTCATTGAATGTGAATTAAATACCTTTTGAAATGGGCGAGCCACAATTGATTTTACATAGCGATTTGTAAACGCCATTTTTTTTAAATGAATGTTGATGTTTATCACAATGTTGCTTGTGGTGCAGCTTTGTACCACAAGAATTACAATTTATTTTTTGGTTTTCAGAAACTTCATGGACTAACATGGGGTAAAACATATGTTGCAACTAAAAGGTCTAACTGAAGTATAAAATTAAAGACCAAAGTTGTTTTATAACTTATATTTAATTATATTACACCTTAGTTACTCAGTAAGTAGTAAAGCATTGAACTTCTCCATGTCATAGAATCCTGCTTTGACTTGTCTTCCACCAAAGAATCTTCCATTTAAGTCTACTACAGCTTTTATAGCGCTCTCGATTCTTTTAAATTCAACGAATATTCTCACTGCCTCATCATTAGGCGCATTGGGCAGTTCAAAAATAACCACTTTTATGACATCACCATACTTTGTGTTGCATTCATCTTTTACTTCAGGTTCAAGTTCTTCATCAACATCACCAGGTCCAACCATATTCTGAAAAAATAAAAGTATTAACACCACATTCTGCAAAACACTTAAGAAAGTAAACTAAACAACTTACTCTTAATAGCACAACTTTGCTTGGTGACTTCATTATTTCTGTAATTGATGGCTCTGATTTTAACATTTGAGGTGAATTTGATGATGCATTAGGTGAGTCTGTGAACATTGTTTTTTTTAAATTATTTATAGTAACGAAGATATTTTTTCCAATTGAATAAATTTTAAGTTTTATAGTATTCAAACCTGGTCCTGGTGGTGGTGGCATAGTAAAGCCAGGTGGAGGCATAGTATTACCATCTTTCTCATGGATAATACGCCCACCTCTTTTTGATGTCTTCTCAACTTGCAAAGCAACAGACATTCCCTGTTCCTTTTTTCCTAACCCTTGACCCTCCTGTAATTTATATGGATGAAATATAACTCAAATGAAGTGGAAATCCAACAGTGGAAACTTATAGGCAATAAATAAATATTTTTTCAACAACTTAAACTAAGTATAGCAATGTACTCCTAAAAAGCTAACACACCCACAGTTTGTTGTTGATCGGTATTGCTAATTACTTAGGTTGCCATCGATTATTTACTCCTTATCCTTAAAAATCTTTACCTTAAACCCATATTTAGCCATTATTTTAGCAGCAACAGAGCTGGCTCCATAGCCACCAATGGAGAAGCCCGCTGTAGGAACAGTGGCAGGTGTAGAGGGAGCGGGTGGTGAGGGTGCTGCTGTTTCTACTGTCAGGGATGGTGGGGGTGCTATTGCAGCACCTACTGCCCTTTTAGTTATCTCCACAGCTTCCTCTTCTTCTGGTTGCTATAATTATGGATATATACTTCTTTTAAGCATCCAAAAATAAATATGATTACCATATGTAAATATGTTTACTGTATACATACCATGGGAATTAGAGTCTTTTCTGGAATTGTGTCTTCATCATCACCAAATCTTGATTTACGTTTTCTATCTGTTCTATCAGTTCTGTCACCTCCATCAAGTTGTAGTCTTTTATTCTGCATCTCTGATACAAAATCATTTGGAAAATATATATCAATATTACAACTATTTAATGTATTTTCTACTAGAATTTATTAAGTAATGTATAATAATTTCTAGTGATGGTACTAGAACACAAGAATAGGTGAAATTTGTTCAATATTCAAATACTGTAGGAAAAAAATCTTACCCTTTGCCACTTTTTCATAATCATTTGGCCACATGGGATCATACTCATTTGCAACATTCCAATCAAAATCAGTGACATTTAAAGAAGGTGTGTATGTCTTTGGTTGCAAATTTGGATTGTTTGAAACAGACTCATCTTGACTTGGATCATCCTTTTTACTTTTTAAGTCAATTACTGGTGTTAGGACCTAATCACATTAAGTAACAATGTTTAATAGAGATAATTAGATGATTATGCAAATACAAAAATGTAATTTGAAAATACTTGAGTAGAACGCCGTAAAGCTTCTCTTTTTGGCTGAGTAATGGCAGCTTTTTTCAATTGTAATTGTGATTGCAACAATTTAATACCAGATGACCATCCTGCTACTTTTTCTGTAGTTCGGGTTTTTATAGTATCTAAGTCATCGTATAAAGACATTTTGACTGAAACAAGAAAATTATTAAGTTATTAGAAATGTCGATGCTGTTCGACTAAGACTGATAACTAAATTTATGTACTATTTACTTAATTTATTTTATAGTGATTCGGAAAACATATCTTCTTTGAAACTTGTAATTAATTATTTTGGAATATTCACAAAATAAACGAAATTAGAAAATCACAAGTGCAAAATCAATTGATTGACAATGAATGACATTGACACTGATATCTTAACTTGATGACAGACTTGTGGGCAAAGAGCAAATAAAGCTAACTTAATACTTAAACTAGACCGATTACATTTTTTGGAAAATGAAAAGAAAATAATCAACATGACCGATGATTCAGCCTAAAATTTTTAGAAAACAACATTTTTCTGTTTTGTTAACTGTAAACTAAAAAAATAGACCTAAACTTGGTCGTTTAGTAATATCATTTCTAATACTGATGAGGAAAAAATTAAGTTAAATCGTTGACACTGACAAATAATTGAATAACTTTAAATTATAAATGTTTTCGTAAATTTTGATATTTTTTCCCCTTTTATAAAATAATGGGTATTTTGATAACTAAAGACACAAGAAGAATAAGTTTTGTCAATACCATTGAAATAAATCCAGCATTATTAGTTGAAAAATCAATTGAAGACCAAGATTCTTTTGTGCAGAATAATTTAGAAGTTGTAAGTTTAGGACTCTCCAGTAATTTCATCGTTCTTTAGGAACCCTTAATAACAGACAATATTATAACTACTCAAAGTAGTCAGTTTAACGGAGAAAAACAAGATAATTAAAATTTCATAAACTGCTTCTTCATAATTTACTGAGCAAATAATTATTCGATGATATTAAATGTACTTTTACTTCATTGTTTTATAGGACTGCACTGATGAACTAGCATTTGATGAAATAATTCCGTGTAAAGAAATTCAAGATGAAGAACAAAAATATTGGTCGGGAAGAATTGAAAGTTTAAAGAATGAACACCAAATGATTACCAAAATTATAGAGGCTGAATATGAAAAGACAATTGAAAATACTAACAAGTTATACGAAGAACCTATTATAACAGAAGAGAAAATAGAAAAAATTAAACCGTGCTATAATTGGCGCACAAAGGTATTAAGGTTTATCATAGTTACTTAATTGATAATATAACTTGAAGACGATTATTATTTAATTGTAATTGCTATGATAGAGGTTATTATTTAATTTTTATTGCTATGATAAAGGTGTACTAAGCGTATTTTAATTGTTTAGATGTTGCAATGCTACGAAAGCAACCCTCATCAACCCTTGGTATGTTCTCCGGTTGTGAAAGCTTTTAACGATTACATAGAGACATGCAGACTAACAGAATGAACTGTTATTTTTAAAGTCAATAAATTGTGGTATTATTTACCACTTATTTTCGTCTCAAGGTTATATGTAAATTAAATTATCAATATTTTATTTTGATAGTAATAAAGCATTTTCTTCCTTCGTTTGTTAAATAACCAGCCTCTTTTTTCTCATGCACAGTACGATATCAAAATATGTAGCAGTTTGTTTTTTACTTATCTAATAAAAAAAAGAAAACAATTACAGTAAAATGTCAGTGTGAAATTGTTGACAGCAAAAGTCAAAGACAACCAACCCGTCAGTTAAATTGTCAAATAGATTTGTATTGTAACTGCCAGGTGTTTTTTAAATTTTTCACCGTATCTAAAATATATACTTTAAAGAAGTTTAAATGATCCTCTTAAAATTTTAAGTTAAAGTTTCGATCATGACTTCAAACGATTCCAAAGATAATGACAATTCTCTTCGACACACAATTTTAGAAAAGATCAATGAAAATATTGAAGATGTAAATACAAACAAGGTAATTTCTGTCTCAATGAAAATCATATTATTATAACTTGGAAGTATTGAAATATATTCCTCTTAATAGATTACATCGCTCTTTTCTGACAACGACAAGTTACAACACTACATGCAAAAAGCAGTTGAATTATAAATATACCTGCTCAAAAATACAAATAAAATAACTTTTGTCTGCGTGTCCGTCCGCGCGGTTTTAAAAAAAAGGAAACGGGATAAAAAGTATCCTAAGTCCATCCCTTGGCTCTTAACTAACTACCCACCGATTTTCAGCCAAATTGATTCAACCATTTGAGTTATAAATAGTGTAATTAACACGACTCCCATTTACATGTATATTATACTAAAATTCCAAACAATACAATCTGTTCAAGTGGCATTCAATCCATAGTTAACTTTTTAATGTTTTGGTTGAGTAATTTGGAATATATCGCTTTTTTATTTATGTAGGCACCTGATATAAATGACTTCACTATAATTAAACCTATTAGTCGTGGTGCATTTGGAAAAGTTTTTCTTGCACACAAGAAGAACAATGCTGAACAAATGTTTGCAATAAAAGTAATGAAGAAATCTGACATGATAAATAAAAATATGGTCACACAAGTTGTTACTGAGAGAAATGCTTTAGCTTTATCAAGGAGTCCATTTTGTGTCCATTTATTTTATTCATTACAATCAGCATCGTCTGTTTACTTGGTAAGAATTTTAGTATTTCTACAACTTTGAATGGTAAAAATGTAAAATTATCTTACAATTGCAATGCTTTAATAAATATGACCATGCTTGTGTTAAGATATTCTTTCAGTTAAACCTTAATTATTTGTTTATTTCAAACTTAATCATAAATTCCTATTTTATTTAAGGTGATGGAATATATGATTGGAGGTGATTTGAAATCACTCTTAGGTGTTTATGGCTTTCTAGAGGAATCAATGGCAGTATTTTATATAGCTGAAGTAACATTAGCACTGGACTATTTACATAAACATAATATAGTCCATAGAGACTTAAAACCAGATAATATGTTGATATCCAAGTCGGGTCATGTGAAGTTGACAGACTTTGGTTTGTCCAAGATTGAAATACACCGAGGTATTAAAATGCACTACATATTTATGATTAATGTTTAATTTTTTTAGAGTTATTGCTGTGAATTTTATCTGCTGAAATACAAATACAAAAATTTGTTTTCAAAAAAATTGTAGAAAATGTTGAACCATGTTTGGGCAATGAAAACTTTCAGGTTATATTAAAATCCCATAACAACTTATAATGTGGTTTTAGATTTGGAGATATCAGATTTTGTTAATCATACACCAAGTTTGAATATGAGAACTCCCGGACAACTGCTATCACTAACATCTCACCTCTCATTTGGTTCGGGAGGTGGCGACAGCACCCACAACTCTGTAGCAGATGCGTGTGAGAACCTTCTTGATGCACTTAAAGAGAGCAGTATGAATTGATTTTGTTTGATTTTATAACAAAACTATGTGAAAATTATATTCTTGATTTATCTCTTCTTTCATAGGTAAATTAAAAGATATATGTGAAGTTAATGGATTGGATAATTCACCATTAGTGGATAATTCACAGTTGTCAGGAATCCATCCATTTATGAGCGCTGAGAGTATTCACTTGGAGGAAATAGTTGTAAGTATTTTATTACAGTAAAAGTTTGGATGGACGGATAACTCTACAAAGGCTAAATGGATGAAATTTGAAACATAGATATAGTCCTGAATAACTACTAAATCTATACTAGAGCTAAATCTACACAGAAGATCTCTAATTGCGGACGACATCTACTTCTTAGTTTAGTTTAGATATTTGTACTAATATTAATAATATTGTTCTTCAGTTTCCAGATTCAGGTTCAGAGTCTGTAAGTTCCTACCACACTTGTGAAAGTTCTAGAAACAGCACTAACTCTAGAAGTAACAAGTCAACAGACATAAGTAGTAACAATGCCTCCTCAGTGACTGACTCACAACATGATGAATCTACGTCCCCACTATGCAGAGGGCAATCATTAAAAAGGATACCGAGGTATATTCATTCTAATTTTATAGTTTTGTCATTAGTTAAATGTCTTGTCTTCATTTGAGATGAAAATGTTTGTTTTATCTTGTGTATAAGTGATATGTTGTTACGCCTACTAACTAAGGGAACTGAAATTTTTGAAAATCTGTAACTTGAAATTTCAAAGTAGTACAAGCAGCCTGGAAAAAGATATTAAAAAATACTGTTTCTTTTTTATCTGATATATACATTGGAATGTGCAATTTTTTTTTGTTTATTTCTAAGTTTCCGGGCGAAAAAAAGAAAAAGAATACTAGACTGTGATGGAGATACACCAACTGGTGTGACAAGTCTTTTGGAATGCAAAGAGAACTGCAGTGGGCTTACTCAAGAGATTATGGCTTTAGAACTCAGTCAAAATACGCCGAAACGAATGGCAATACATCCTACACCTGAAAGACGGAAAAATCCTATAAAAGGTGTTTTAAAGAAAAGGTCAGTGTCTGAAAAAAAAGTTTTAGTATTTATTTTTATTTCTAGAATAAAAAGAAAATACCGACATTATTACAGATGGGTGTCACAGGATGATTGTCATCATTATAATGTAGGTGTAATATTTTCAACGCCCGTATCAAACAGTAAGATGCCCGACCGTAAGAAGATGCAAAAGGCGACTCGGTTTAATTTGCCCACAGATGAACCTATGTCCGGTACAAAGGACAAATCATTTACATTTAGTAAACATGTTTCAACAAGTTTGGAGATTTTTCCTTTGAGAAGGTTGAGTAAGGTAAATTATATTTTAATAATAAATATGAGCTAAATCTTTCAGATAAAAGTTTATTTTTTAATTATACTTAAGTGAAACCATAAAAAAGATGTTAGATAACTTATTAGTGACATTGTTGCAGGAGGATGGGGACAGATCGCCAACAGATCTATGCAAGACCCCCATAGCGACAGCGCACACGCCGTACCGAACCCCAAAGAGTGTGCGACGCGGCAACCAGTCCGACCAAGTCATATTGGGTACACCAGATTACTTGGCACCTGAACTACTCTTAAGGTAAATCGACGTCCAGTCTTCTTTAGAATTTCTTTCATTCTCCATATATCTGCACATTTTTTTATAATACTAGCGGTCGCCCGTGACTTCGACAGTGTAGATAAAAAATTATGCTATAACATGCCCTCGTACATTAGCTTCCTCTCTGTCAAAATCTCGTTAAAATTGGTCCAGTAGTTCCGGAGATTACCCGGCACAAATGCTGGCTTCCCGTCAGACAGACAAAAATGAAAAAAAGAAGATTGTCTTTATTATCACCTTTACATCATGCGTACGAAATTATTTTTTTTCGATATTAAAGACACTTCCCTTTTATTATTATGTATGGATTTGGTCTCTTTAGGAAATTACCACTAAATAAATGTAAATGGATTTATTATAAACTTCCTATCTCCCGCGACTCCGTCCGCGCGAAATTAAAAAAATATAATTCGTAGCCTATGTGTTCTTCCAGATTATCATCTATGCCAAATTTCATCAATATCCGTTGAGCCGTCCTGGAGATACCAAACATTCGCATTTATAATATTAGTACAATTTATGTCTACTTAGTTTTTTTTTGGTTAGTAAGATTTTTCATCTATTTTATTGCTATTAAGGTAAAATGAGATGTTTGTGTTTCAGACAGGGTCACGGATGTCCAGTAGATTGGTGGGCTCTCGGAGTGTGTCTCTATGAATTCATGACGGGTGTGCCGCCATTTAACGATGAAACCCCTCAAGCAGTATTCAATAACATATTATGTAGAAGTGAGTTTCAATATACACTTACACGCAATACTGATTTACCGTTTCATTAACACCTTCAGTTCTATCAACTGGCACGAACACGATACGAAAATGTCGTAATGGCATTGAACGTATTAACGAGTTCTTTAAATAAGCCAATTGTTAAATCTTTTGGTGAAATCTGATTAATTTAATGATATATGTCTCCCGTTTTCATTTCAATACATACATACATACTCTTACATTTTGACCTTGTCCCACTTACGTAGGGTCGGTGCACCAGGTTTTCGTCCTCCAAATCAATCTGTCTGCCGTAATCTCCATTATCACCCCCTTCTTGATCATGTCACCTTTCACGCAATCCATCCATCTCTTCCTAGGCCTACCTCTACCGGTGTACCTCCACACTCATACTTAACGCTCTCTTTGCCACATGTTTTCAACTCTATATAGTATCAAATAGCTTTTAATTTTTTGATATTTAGTATATTGAACATACAGTCAAAATCTGTTATAACGACATCGAAGGGACTACTCATATTGAGTCGTAAAAACCGATAGTTGTAACAACCGGTGACAGGTATTAATAGGAAAGATATGTATATTCATGTAGGAAATTAAACCGCATTTTGTTTACTTCAATACAAACGTATCTTCGTATGCCGCGTTGTTCTGGCTCGTTTCATTTTCAAAAAATTCTTGTCGTAAAGGATTTGAATTTTCTCCCTTTCTTTCCAAATGGTTGAAATTGTCAAGTGTGATACACCATATTCTTTTGCCAGGTCTTTGTTTGGAATTCCTTTCTCTAGCTTTGAAATAATACGCGATTTTTCTTCGATATTGATTTGTTTTCTTTTTTGCGACATGTTACAATTTTCACAGTTAACTCAACAATATGTTTTGGTGCGTCTGGTATATACAAGATAAGTAACAAACTGACTTAAGAGATATGACGAAGCGGGCCTTGAGGCTACGGCATGCATGTGCTTTGTTTCTAAGAATTACAAAAGACCCTAAACTTTGTTTACTTTTACGATAATAGCCATTGACTATTATACTGTGCCAGATGTGGATACTGTTACCTATTGAAATTGTTTACAATATACAGCTGAGCCGGTCGTTCTACAGATATAATTCTCCGAAAACATTAACCAAATGTGGTCGCTTAATGCGGTATGTCGTAGTAAACAATGTCGTAAAAACCAATGTTTTCGATAAAGCGGTCATATAACATTCAGCCAGGACCTTTGATTTTGGTCAATTTAACCGGTATGTTGTTCTAAACGATGTCGGCATAAACGGTTTTGACTGTATATATAATTTTGAATTACTAAAATTTTAGTTTAAAGTGTTTAGTTTTAATGACTACAGACATAGAATGGCCGGAAGCAGACGAGGCGTTGTCGAGTGAGGCTGTGGGTGCGATAGAGGCGCTCCTTACAATGGAGCCGTCAGAGCGGCCGGCGGCTAAAGAAGTTAGAGCCATGCCACTCTTCAGGCACGTGGACTGGGACCATCAGCTCGAAATGCAGCCGCCCTTCGTACCCAACCCTGATGATATACAGGATACAGGATATTTTCAAGGTATATGTGAAAACATGATACTAGTTTTGTTAAATCATAGACATCTTTGACAATTATTCTTCATCAAGATATTTATGATACATCTCAAATGTGAACTAAGCAAAGTCACATATCAATGTACGCATGTATAAAAATATATGTATTTTTTTATTTTCAGCGCGCAACATATTGCAACAGCTGCAAGTATCCAATTTCGATATGTGAGAAAACTGTGGCGTATCTCAAAAACATTCTTATATTAAATGTGATAATTATTACTAGATAAGTTTTGTTTTCAACTGTTATATCACAGTTTATATCCTTATAATTTATAACAACTAGAAATAATAACCTTTATGTAATGTGCCTTAATAATCGTTGCCATATAAATTGAGGCTCCTTTATTTTAAATTGTAAATAAAATAAAGTATTTGTGTTAATTGTTTATTTATTTATATAAATCTTATGTACTATTTGGCACATGTTCAGGAATTTTGATTGGCATGCCTAGGTACAGATCGAGACCAATTTATTGAGAAAGACAAGATACCAGTATTGTCTTTCTCAAAGTAATTGATGGTTGAAAAGTATACATATAATGGAATATAGATAAAATTATGCTTTTTATTCTTATGATTCTGTTTTAATTTTTCGAATTCTTTTGTATCCACGGTAGGAAGGCAGTGACGCGAGTGTATACTCCGGGATACTGTCCCTTCCCGCAGCCGATACCCCACGATACCACCCCCACTTGAGTCCAGCGACCGCCTTCGTTCACCATCAGGGGGCCGCCACTGTCACCCTGAAACACAACATGCTTGTAATACAATCATGAAATGTAGACTTGAATATCTTAGCCCCTTTTGTTATTTTAAGGCACACCAGAACATATGGCTAACTAAGAGATGGGCGCAAATCCTAAACCCTATTTTCCTGAACAACCTTTTACTGACTCCTTAAAAAAATCGATATTATTTTATCTAAAATTCTCTAAGAGTTCAAAAGTAAAAACAGTAATACTAACGCTACAAGAGTCCATGCTAGCTTTGCCGGCGCAGATCATGTGGTCGACGATACCGCCAGGCGCCGCAGAGCCGTATTTAAGTCGACACTCCGCGTTCTGCCATATCGGAATAGAAACTTCTTGTAGCACCGATGGTTGTGGTCCACCTGGAGTACAATATTTTGTTATTTTTATTAAGGGTCATACTTGCTAAACGTCTGGCTCTCTTGTCAGACTATTTCATGAAGACAATCTAAGTAAATTCTACAGTAGGTTATAACTGCGAATATAATACTTGCGTGTGTACTTACTTTCTCGCAAGCTGCCCCAGCCAATAACAGTGGCAACCTGACCTGCGTACGCCCTGTTGCCGCTCGGCAGACATATCGGCCGAATCGTCTTTGAGAACTTTACTGGTTTGTCCAAAGTCAGTATTGCAACGTCATTGTACTGGAAACGATATTTTTTTTACACACAACACTATTCCTATGTCTAATATACTAAACGTCACGTCTTCATAAGAAAAGATTACCAGTGTCTGCATGTTGAAGCCGCGATGTCTCACCACTCTCTTGATCTTCCTCTCTTCGTGCTGCGTTTCGGTGTTGGTGCGGATGTTGTGGTCGCCGAGACGCGCAGTTAGTCTAGCCACATCCCATGACGTCATACTGGAAATATGTCATAAAAATCAGAAAAGTAGATAAATCATTTAGATACAAATATACTAGTTGAAAAGAATAATGAAATTAAGATTTGTTAGTGCTGACGCTAACAATTAGAATTAGTTAGAACTGTCAAACTTTACACATGTTTACAGTTAAAACATTCGAATATTAACATGGTTCAAGCTAATACGAGACAGGATTTAAAAGATTTATAAATGAAATAGTAATAGCGTTACTTTACTATGTCAACTTACTGTGCAACACAATGTGCCGCTGAAAGAATATGTATGTCATCGATTAAAGAGCCGCCGCAGAACTGACGGCCGCCGTTGAAAAGCGCCACGATCCAGGGCCACTCATTAAGGTCCGCGTTGTGACCGCCCACGATCCTTTCTTCATCTTGTATCTCGTATGCAGTTCCGTAAGTCTAAATTAAATCGTAATCGAAAAGGTTAAATAGTTGTAGTTAAATAGTTGAGTAATCAAGATAATGAATTAGATTTTAGAGTGAATAAATTAAAGAAAAGCTTACCTGTGGTCCATTCTTGATGCCACAAGAACTATCCACCGCAGGCTGGCCTGTGGGCTTAGTCGGCTTAGTTGGGTATGCAGGTGACCATGTCTAAAATAAATAAATAATGTCTTAGAAAAAGTCTTGCAAGCAAAAAACTTAGTAATTAGTTTACTTATTTTAGTGAAATTTTTCACAACGTCATTGTCCAGAATATTACCTGTTTTGTAGTACTCGGAGGCTTCGTTCCCCAGGTTGTGGAGGCAGTGCTGGAAGGTTTACTGGTCGTAGGTCGAGTTGGTTCCACGTTACCTGCGACTGTAAACAGAAAAATTACCTACACGTAGGGGGAACGTTGCTTTACAACGGTTTTTTAATAGTAGCTCTAGCAATTCGATTATAATACAAGGGATCCACAAATTACGTGTAAAGCGAAGAATTATTTATTTTACGGCCACGAAACTTCAGGTCCTACTTTGCATTACTCATTCTTCAGTAAATGTTACCTATGGAGGGCGGATGCGTAGGCGCGGCGTGGTCCGGCGGGTGCGTAGGCAGCGGCGGGATAGTGGGAGGCCAGTTGGCGGGAATCTGCCGCTCCCGATTCGCTTCTCCAAATGTCCACTGCTGTGTCAGTGAAGATGCGATTCGCCCCGGAAAGCTACAAGCAACATTTTTGATAAATACTTTTATTTAACAATTCAGTTGTCCTTGCAAAAGTTTGTTGATGATGTAGGAAAGTGTAAAGGTATGGAAGTTCAAGAGCAGTAGATCAAGATAACTTTAATTTACAATGAGTTTGTTGTATTTAAATAACATTGCATATTATCATTACCCGAGAAGTTGCGTCGGGGGCGCCTGTGCGGGCAGGACGGGCGGCAGTGCGCCTAGCCGCTGCACATCGGCCTCCAGCTGAGGCGGCGTGCCCACCGGCGCCGTGCAGCACACACCGAACACCTAGATCATTACATAATTTACATATTTATAATGTTAATACTGTAATATAAGTAATCACACCTACGTACAACGATTGGACGTAAAGTGTTTTCTTTGAAATTTAACTTTTTATAATTAACTAGCTGTCGCCCGCGATTCCATCCGCGCTGGATTAAAAAAAAACTTTATTAGTAGCCTATGTGTTCTTCCAGACTTTGTTCACCTTCAAAGAACCGTCCATCTATCCAAACATTTGCATTTATAATATTAGTAAGTTTACATTTATTATATTTTATAGTGGAATACATTTTATAACGGAGATATTGTAAAATATTGATATGTCCTACTCAGAGTAAGTGATTTTTGTTTGTTTACAAAATATAGGTTTTTTTAATCAGTGTAAACCGTATTGTTGATATTAAGCGTCGCGTACGTCGGACAGATTGTTGTTTTAATTTCAAGATGTCCACACAAGGCTAGCTGCTTGTCATGTAAGCTCGTAGGCTCATTATTTAGAGGTTTATTTATAAATACAGATTAATTTTGCAAAATATTAAAGACAAAGAAGTGAATCGTGAATTGTCATTGTAAACAAAAAAGTATTAAAATACTTTCAGTATTGTGTGGTCACTTAGTGTTCGTAGTTTATAATTTCTCAATCGGGTCAAGTCATAATATTATTTTACAAAGGTAAAAAAACTTCATTATTACGGTAAAAAATAAATCCTATGTATAGGTAGAGGAAAACAACAGATAAGATAACTGAGAAAGTTTCTGATGGATGGATGCATGTTTGTTAAAAGGTATCTTCAGAACGGTTACATGGATTTAGATAAAATTTCCTAAAGGTAGAACATTGGAAGAACACATAGCCACTCAACAAGTTTTTTTTTAATTTCGCGCGGACCAAGTCGCGTGCGAAAGCTAGTGTAGAAATAAAAATAATAAATTTTTAATCAGGATTCAAATAAGTAATAGCAAATAATTCCGTAATTAAATATATAACTGATTATCATTATTATGTATTTAATAAATATATAATGAAATTTATGCTCGATTAAGTTACAAGTATAAAAGTAATTGTTTTTTTTATGTCGTGTATCGACCACTTACCTCCATGTTGTTAGAGTTGATAAAACTGCAGGTATCATAGTGTCCCATCACCCACCCGTCCCAACCAGACAAATCCACAACCTTGAAAAGTGGGTAACAATCGCGAAAACTTTTACATGTTCCCTTTTTTCCCAAAGTTGTTTCACAATCCGTCCCGAAAGCTCCATCGTCCGTTGTTTGCGCCTGACGTTTTCATTAGGTTAATTAAAAATTGCAAGAAAAGAATATCGAAAGTATATGTGACAAGGACAATGATAATCTTGGTAATAAGACCTTCAAAGATTACAAAACAAAAAATTAAGTCTGTCTTCCTGCATCAATAAATCTCGGTATTACCTTGTCATTAAATAAATCGTACAACGTTACAACTACCTAAGTAGTACTTATAAAAAGAGGCCCGCTTTTCTTTAATCTTAAATCTCAATTTTAAATCTTTAAAGTTGATAATAGTTTTTAAATTCTGATTAATAGACTCTAATCTTATAGATTATGCGGTACCAAGGAGTAAACTTATAAAAAACACAGAATTGAGGGCTTTATTTTAAGTCCGATAAAAAGATCATAATAATCGCAATAAAATAACGATGAAGCAAGATCAAAGTTAACGATCATTTATTTTGTATTGTGTAATGTAAACAGTAAACACACAAAGACGACGCCTATGCCCTGTTAAAGCATGTTAAGTTTATTTTATTTTGAAAGTTAGTATTGTAGAATATGCATTCCATTGCGAGGGTAATTTAACATTGCGAAGTAAAAAATAAATTATTACATCAAATATTTACCTAAATAGGTGACAGGAATTTAAATTAGATCTCCAGTTATTAATTATAATATTTATATTAAGTATATTATCTCAACTCAATCTTAGTACAAATTAATTAAATAACGTAAGCGTAGATTTTCTTTATTAACAGCACGACAACCTCCACCCAGTCAAAAGGAGCGTCTTATGTCAGGAATACATGCTTTTTGGTGAACAAATTAACATATACATATATGGGATATACTTTTAAAGATTAAAAAAGTCTCGTGTTGGAACTTACCATTCGAGGGCCCATCAGAAAAAGTTGTCTCACACTTCTCGTATTGTTAACGACCTCACGACGTACGCGTGGTACTGGTGCTGAAATTGTAATTGTTAGATACGTCTTTAATCCTTACAAGGATGGAAATCGTCTCAAAACTAATAATAATAATAAAGTAGTAAGAAGTATTGTGGTAGCTGTAATAACAATATTTTTTATTTTTTACATTATATTTTTAATAGCATTTGAATAACATTGACTAACACTTCCACAATACGTACCAAAACCATGAATCACCACATACAATAAAAATTTAAGTCTAAATCGATTTAAAAGGATGTACTTTGTTTTTAATTTAGGATGTCAATGACCCATCGAGCTTGTGTGATTATTATTCACGATACGATTGTCTGTTTATCTTTTATCATTAAAATCGAAGACACATAATAATAGCTTAGTTAGAAAACATTTAGACGAATACAGTATTTCGAGAGCTCACTGCTATACGTTTAAAGCAGACTGACGTATTTGCATTTTCGAGGAATTCCTGCATGCATTTACTTGGCTGTTGCTTTTTCTAAACGGGCGTATCTGATACAAGGGACAGTGTGAAGTATGTACACGTATAGGCATAATCTTATTGTATATTCAAAAGGCGTCCAAAAAGCAATGGTCTCAACGTGTTTAAGTTATTTTGATCGCTGGGTAACGGTTACCGTTTTGTATAACACCAACGCATCGGCATGATGCCGATTTAAATTATTATTGCGGTCTATGTGAATGTCACATACAATTGACATGAGTTACTCAACTATAAACACCGAACTTGTGAGGCGCAGGGGGCGTTAACATCGCGAGTGGGTGACTGTTTAAGCACTATTTATATTTAGTTTAATTGGCTTAATACAATTTTATATTGAATAACTTATATTTAAATGATTGATTCAGTTACATTGAGTGCGTTTTGATTTCACGTGCCACAGATTTTAGGTAGATTAGCTTCCTGAAAAACTTCAAAACTTTATTTAACTAACATTAATATGAATTCCATAGCTATGTTAAGTTATAACTCAAGTTCAATCATCCTACCGGCCCAAATTATATCAAACAAAATCATTGTTATCGAAAGTTTAATCGGCATTAAAATTTAACTTTTTGTTAGAACTATCCGTTATTTTCTTAAACAGGATGATTAGGTAGGGGACTATCTTTATTGCATTTGTCTTGCGTATAAATATTTTCTTACGATGTTTACCTCAACCGCCGAACAAAAAACAAACTACTGTATGAGGTATCCAAGTCAGCTCCAATGAGAATGTAGCGCTCGGACACTCACCTACTGCTGATTACTTACAATGCAGTATTGCTTTTGTTTACAATAAATTACTTCTTCCATTTGTACGTTTATTTGCATTTTTTTTTCTACTGCCACTATTTGTCTACCTTCGAATGAACGAATCTATATATATCCTAATTTAGTAACACAATATACGTCGGATTATGATGTTAAAATAATTAAGTTATCCATGTGCCTTGTCACAAAAAGAGCATAATAAAACATGTATTAATTCAAAAAGGCATTTATTTCATCAGAAAATTGCTCTACAAAAATAACTCGGAAAACAAAAAAGTTATTAAGTGTAAATAACCGGCCTTGAAGATGAAGCTCATTGTAAACTAGATGCGTCCGAAACTTCTCACATATTGGATTCTATTTCCGATGTAAATACAGAAAATGCACACCTTATAAACATTAATATAGAAACAATGTTTATAAAAATGAAAATATAAATTCATTGGACACAGTTTAAAAACTCAGAGGAATATGATCTTAATCTCTAGACTCCAAAGTGCGTTGTTTTATAATATAGAAATATTCGAAATGTGTCGAAGAAAATGTCATCTAGGCATAAGCAGGCATGACTAGTTTTTGCAGATATAAAGCTCGGTACTATCTTGGAGTAGAAAATAATGATTCATGTATTCTGTCACATTGTAATGCGCTGCTTTGTAAATAAGAGATGTCAATTAAAGTGCTGTATAGTTTGTTGCTTGTGAATACAAAAAAAAGATCGTGAACCCAATTTTCTCAACATGGTTACCAAATCCCTTTTAACATGAGTTAAGTCAAGGATTTTGATCTCTTATTATAAGAAATACCATTCGCAAAATTCTTGATTAAATTGTAATACCAGTTGGGATCATGTCGAAGCGCTAGTTTATCTACAAAATTAAGGATGTTTTTATGTACGGAATTAACAGGGACATGTCATCTTCATAAGTAATCTGTATAAAAGGAATATTTGTTATAATAGAAAACGCAATTAAACATATGAAATTTGACATAGATGTAGAATATAGTGTGAAAGAACACATAGGCTACTTATTAAGATTTGTTTTTACTTAAAAGATTCCCGGGCAAAAACTAGTTATATTTATAATAATTTGCAGAAAATGCGATTTAATTTATTTTACATAAGGGACCGGAGAAACACTATTGTTAAGTTATTTACTTATTTCCTTTACAATGGTAATATAATTTACAATAAATGTAGAGAAATTTAAATGTAATTATAATTTTAAAAATGTAGAGAAATTTAAATATGTATTTAATTGGCCTAGTTTCATAGCCCATAACCGAGATAAGACGAATAGCATTTATTCTGTCGATCGTAAACAAGTCAGATATGTTATACACACAATTATATATGTTCTGGATTCCGGGTTCAGACTTCAATGTAAGGAAATGTCATCGCAGTGGAATGCTCCTTCAGTTCGATCTAATTAAAGCCTTCACTGCGGGCGACAAAAAATGTAACAAGCGTGTACTGTTAGAGTCATGTCGGTGCCTAAAGGACAATGCTTGATTGATTCGGCTTGCGGTGGCGCGTAGGCGTTTGGACATTAGCATTGAATCGATCTTGTCGACATCATCCGAAAAGCATGGCCCGGGTTGACGACCACCTCCGAAAAATATTTTTATCGATCGATCGAATTCCTTTGAGTGGAAAATGTTTAAATATTCATAAAAAGTGAATCTGTTTACAACGCAGACTTAATAGATAACAATAAATGTATTTCGGATATTTGTCATTCCTTTTTCGGACATCTCGATGCAAAATTGTTACTTTCTCTAGCCTCAAAACCTCATATTCACATGTCGCGCATTGTTTTGAGACAGCGAGGTGGGAATACTTGATGTTTGTATTCTATGTTTTATAAGAGTTAATATTTTGACACATGATAAAAAATTTATATTTGAAAAATGGAATTTTTAAATGATTGTGAAAAGTGCTCTATTACATTTCTAACTTAATATGCGTAAAAATTATACAATTGTTGTTAGTTACGTAAAATTTTGGTTACAATATTTAAGAGAATATGCACCAAAAAACGAATAAGCACCAAAAATTTTTTCAAAATGAGTTCCTAAATATAATAACTATATAAAAAACCACTTACTGTGACCAAAAATAATTGTTAAAAGCTTGTTGTTGCCTTAATATTTAATTGAAAGTACGTATGTAACTTAAAAAAAGTTAATTTTTAATCTCTTACCGTCGACAATGACCGCATCTTCAGTATAACGCGCACTATTTCCTTCGGAAAATGTATTTTTAAAATCACTACCGCAAACCGTAGTCGTAAACGCCAACCAGATTATAATTAATTTATCCTTTGTTAACATCGTCGCTTAAAAAAAGAGAATCATTCACAGTTAAAAAACGAGTATAAAATAAAAATAAAGAAACGAGAAGCGACAGCTCGCGGCGCAAGGATGTACGTCCTGCAAGGAGTCTCTTCGCAAAATGCTTCGGAAACTTGATTTCGCGCCTTTATAATATTTTTACAAACACGCTCTACTTAAGGTTTAAAAGATAACAGAGCTTTTTCTTCTTTTGTATGAACCTGACATTTGCCGTCCATTAAAATTGAGACTGTAAAATATTAGAATGGCTTAGAGCCTGACTCCAAAAAAGTTGATCACGGATTGATAGCATTTAGTCACTCACACAATCAACATTCACACGAGAACGATTGTCGAAATGCATAATGAAATTACTCATTTTAGAGATCAACGATCGAAAAATACAAAGTGGCTCCCGACGCAATAAATAATCTGAATATAGCCTTAAATAATATCCTTTGCGAACCTTTATCAAATGAAGCGCAACATAACCAGTCTCTTGAACCCTTAGGCTATTATTGAAAACATCAAAACATAAAGATTTATATCAATTAATTTTAATATGAAAGGTACAAAAAAGTCGTTCATAAAAATCGACAATTTTTATTTAGGATTTTCACCGAAAATGAATAACTGCTTATTATATAATTTGGTGCTAGTATTCTGCATCTTGTAAATATTGTCCTTTCGCCTTAGCGTTAAAATTATTAGGTATAACTGAAACATTTAATACATATGTTTTAAATTAAATCAGACATTTGATTGGCACAGGTCCTAATCTGATTTGCAAATTGACATTTATTTGCAAACTAGCGGTCGCACTAGACATCGTTTGCGCGTAAAAGAAAAAAAAATAGGCTATAATATATAATATTATAAGTTACTATATATAAGTTACCTTTTCTTGTCAAAGGCCCGTCAAAATCGGTCCAGCCGTTTCGGAGATTCTTGACACAAACGCGGCCCTGCGAAAAGCAATGCATATACCAATAACCAAATACGTGTATTAAAACATAATGTCTGTATTTTTTATCATCAAAAATAATGACAGGAATACCAAATTTTTATGTTTTGACACTGGAAACCCATAGTTTTTTGTTCTTCTTTTCAGTTAGTCCGCCAAAGAGCGCTACAATGATTGGCCTTGTACTAATCGCATCGAGGATACTCCCGCAACCTCGAGCATTGGTCCATCTTGCAGGCCTGCCCACGCTGCATCAACCTATCCTTTTAGGTAAAAAAAAAACAAAAACAAATACATATTTTAATTGTGATTGCACATTTCGCCTATTTTCTCCATAAAGTTGAAACTTAGATAAGGTTTCTTTAGTTTTATAATACCTTTTAGTTTAGTTTAGTTTTTATAAAAATTTGTCGTCAAATACCTTAGTTTACTTTGTGAGATTGCTAAGGATTAAATTAACTAATATATTTATATTTTTAAGCAGATGTGTATTTTGTATAAGACCTTTAATTCGACCCATCATTATAATTTTATTACCTAAATTCGGTAAATATACATATGCACATTTTAGGCACGACAACTTCCACAGTCATAAAAGAGGGACGAAGAGATTAAACTTGGGAAATGTAAAGATTAAAATTTTACGTATATTTATAGATTTTGGTTTTTAAATTCTAGTACTATATCGAAGAATTTCTTTGTGTTATGTGGTTAATATTCACAAATATCAACAATATCAATAAATATTGAGCAATGCATTTTTGAATTGTGCAATAATTTTGGCATTTAGGCTAGGTGTTCATTTACTCCTTATGAAGAATGGGGAGTAAATAATACAAATATCTAGTCTATTACGATACGTATGTACCTATGTATAAGAGTCGTTTACTGTGTATTTCTCAAAGGTGTATAAAAGCTTAAACGCATAAATTATGATCAATTACTTTTATTTTGCAACCCCACAAAATAAATGAATACGTCATATTTTTAGGATTTTTAGGATGATCATATTCAGAAAAATTATAAATCTTACAAATTAATTCTATACACATCTTACTAGCTATTACGACGGATTTCATAAAAAAATCTTGGTTCAATACTTTAATCGTGTTTCAAGGAACCCTAAATTAATTGTTTGGAGAGACGAATAAATATAATTTGGGTTTTTCGCAGTGTGAAATTAAAATTAATTAAGGCGTCGACATAAAGTGGTACAAAAATTAGCAATCGATTAGGAAGCGCTTCAATACAATTAAAGGAAATAAAAAAAAAACAACGCAGCGAAAATACATAAAATGAAATAAACATTGGACGTACCAAACATACATAAGAATATTGATGGATTACTGCCGCACTCAGAATCTGTTATCTGTTAATATTAATATTAACTGGTTACCGTCCCTCGTAGTGAACAGTGTAGATTTGTCATAGTGAATCCCTACCAAATATTTAATTATTCCACTCTAAATTTTCTCATAGACACTGATAATAAGCTTAAGGTAGTATTGAAAGTTTTGCTTGCATAAGTGAATGGATATAAACATATTAAAAAAGAACGTAATCATACTAATATTATAAATGCGAATGGATGGATGGATGGATGTTTGTTTGAAGGTATCTCTCCAGAACGGCTCAACGGATCGCGATGAAATTTGCCATAGACGTAGATCATAGTTTGGAAGACCAGTGAGTATACTTAGACCCTGTTGGTTTTTGTACTGCTGACCAATCGAAATTGTATTTGTGTTCTAAATTTTTTGTACAATAAATTAAAAAAAATGAATGTCACTAATGCAATTAAAAAGCTAAAGCCAAATATTTGAACGGAGTTGAATTACTCGCCAAACTTGTGATATTTGTTAATGTGACTAGAACTATAACTTGTACTAATTCGGATATCAAACCCGTGCTAATACTAAATCATTATTTTATAGGGCATTCGACATTTGACTGTTTTATAAACCATAGTGTATGTCCATTGTACATCCTAACTTTATAAAATGATTGAACGACATTCCCGTTAGCTCTTGTGATAGAATGACAAGTTAATGATAAATTAAGAGTATAATATACAAGTAAGTATTTTTTTAAAAATAAGGAAAAAGTTTAAGTTAATTCTTTCAAAGTTACGTGCTCCCGAACTGATCTGATCACCTAGTTAATATTAAAGGTTTGGTTTAAAGATTTTAAATAACCTAAGTAGTGAGGGTGTGCGTCGAATGAAACCTGCTGTTGTCGTCAGACTTAATAATCCAATATAACAAGTTAAGTATAAAAACTTTCAAGCATGCTACGCCTTAATGCCAGCGAGGCAAATAAAAAATGTCACGCACTCGATGTCTTTTTTTTTAATAAACCTTAATGGCTTCTAAGAATGATTTAGTCCCGACCTATCGATGAACACGATTATAAAACAGATCTGTGATTGTGCCAAACCTTTGCATTAAGTTCAGCAGGAAGTTATGTTGCAACATGCATAACAACCTATACATCTCATATACTATTACTAAGATATTATTGTGGTACACAAATCTAAAATGTTATAATTACTAGCGATATAATATTAGAAATTTAAAATCTTATTTTTACATACTTAACTTTCACGAATTTCAATTCATCGAAAGCTTTTTTATCTCTTAAGATAACGGATATTTATCGAATATTTATAGGATAAGTCCTATCCACGTAATTAGCGATTTGACAAACGTCGCGTTATTTATTCGTCATTTCTTACTTCCTAAAACAAAGCTCAAAGGGCTTGAACACAATACTGCGAATCAGCGCAATACGAACTCCCAACGCAAACAACTGGGAAATGCTTAGATGCGATCCCGAAATACTGTGAGCCATAGCACCCTAACCTAATATAGGAGATTATTTAATTGGCGAACATTAACCGTACTGAATATACGAGTAGGTAATATGTGTTTTGTAAAATTGGTAAACTTTGTATTAAGAATCGTGTGCTACCATGTTTTTACAAGTAGATCGAAGTGATCCGCTAACAATGAGATGACTCAATTATGTCCCAGGCACTACCTCATTTTAAGTATAAAAAAAAAAGAAAATAAAAGGTTATTATTTCCTTCGAGCAAATTATTGTAACTTATCACTTGTTTTTTCCTCAAACTCAAGAATTCCAGTCATCCCTTCAGTTTACATTTATGTTTTAGTTTTATTGGGTAGTTGCGGTCTCAGGAGATACGAATGCGTTTGATAGAGTACCGTAATCACAGTCATACTGAATACGAAACCACAGAGCAGCCTGTGCTTAGATCATTGACCTTACGAAGTAAATACACTCATTAATCTTAATAGTTAGAGCAGCTTTTAAAACTACGCTATGATTAATGAAACTCGAAGAAAAACATTACAAATCAAAGTCGAAGTATTATGTGAAAAATTATACAAAGCCTCTTAGTTCTATAATACCAATTAATAGATAAATGTTGAATAGAAAACAATGAATTTTATACATACAACTTTTAGGTTTAACATCTTACGTTCCTTATCTTATTTCTCAAATGGATATTCTTTTATTATATGGATTATTAATTAAATATGATCTCCCGAGATCATATTTAGTTACCCGTAACAATAATTATATTGACATGTTGATGACTTGTTAGTAATTAAATTAATTATTCTAATTCATAAATGAAATTGATTCACGACAGGTAGTAGAGGGCAATGTCATTACTCTAATTATAGATTGGTATGTTAATAGCGAACAATCTAAAGCATTTTAATTATAAACTTTGTAATGAGATGCCAAATGTTTTTGCCAAATTATTATTATTGAAAGACAAGTTTCATCGATTTAATTATACAGATGACGACACGACACCATATACAGATTATCCACCATATCAAACTATAAGTTTAGATTGACTAGGTTGTATAAAAGTCTAGAAAAAAATATAGATAAAATGATACGACGAAAGAATACAAGCTTCGCGATCCAACAAATTACAAAGCCCTACTTCTCTATTTATATTAAAATAATGTTCATAAAAACTCGAGTCACGACTTGCCTCCCCCGCGAGTACCCATACATTAGACTTAAACGCGTGTTATCATTATTAATCTTCATATTCAGTCGTCCCGTTATGTCGTACTAATGATCATTTGAACCGCTTCAATAGTTAATACAAGTTCTACTTGTACTTTAGAGAGTAATAACCGAATTGCTTTAATAAGAACACACATTTATCTAATAACAACATTCATACTCGTATATCTATCTATATTATAAATGCGAATGTTCAGATGGATCGATGTTTGTTTGAAGGTATCTTCGGAACGGCTCAACGGATCTTAATGAAATTTGGCACAGATATAGAATATAGTCTGGAAGAATATATAGGCTACTTATTAAGTTTTTTTTTTAATTCCGCGCGGACGGAGTCGCGGGCGAAAGCAAGTAGTAAAATCAATGCTTGTTTGTCTACGCCTTCTCAACCACTAAACAGTTTTATGAAATAACATTATGGCAGGATGTTCTGTTTTAGTACTTTTTTATAGAAAATTTATGTAGCTTAGCTATTTAAATCACCTCTGTCACATAGATTAAATATTTTTACCAAAGTTACTTCAACAACATATCAGATATCTTACTACTAAGGACGGAGGGATGTTTGTTTGAAGTTATCTCCAAAATGGTTCTGCGGAACTCGATAAAATTTGGCATAGTTGTAGAGTATAGTCTGGAAGAACACATAGGCTACTAGTTTTTTTTTAATCCGCGCGAACGTAGTCGCGGGCGACAGCTAATGACTTATTTTTTAAAACAAATATATATTTTTTTTACTCAAAAACGCTGGCCAAGTAGAAAAACATGTTTTTGTTTTCTTTAATTTTGCTGAAAATTATTTGATAGTTATCGGTCCGTGATAAGTGATTTCAAATCAAACTGATATCTTGAAGTGGGTTAAGTTGATGTTCCAATATTCCATTACATACATAGACAAATATGATATATCAGCACACGTTTAAATGTTTCAAGTTCAATTTTATGAGCCTATCTTAACTTGTAACATATTGTCAAACATTTCCATTTGAGTACGCTCACCGCGACTTATACGGCGAAGTGTAATTGTTTTAACTAATCCCGAAGAGCGCTGCTAACGGTAAAATAATAGTCATACATAGTTAGTTTCAATCGACATAATTAGCAAACATTTGAATTGCTGTTTGAGAATTTCTATTGTGTTTTATATTTTTCTGTTCTTAAAGTAGGACATTCACCTAATAATAAACAGTAAAACGTAATACCTCATGCCTCCATCAAATAATTTAAAAATGCGAGAATAAAGCTGAATAGTGTAAAAGTAAGTATTAGTAAATAAAGACGAACTTGATTAACTTATCGTGAGTTTCTGAGATAAAAAATATCTGTATAAAATATATCGTTATCCCTGTCATTATCCATGACGAATCAGAGATAACAACATGTTTTAAACGGAGATTTTGGTCTTAGAAACCCACGCTACTAGATTTTTTAGTATTGGTTGGTTAAATTTAATTAGTATTAAGACTATGCAATGCAACGCCATCTATTAGTGAATTAAAGTAAATAATTTATGTAAAAAGATTTCTATATTAAAAGTTTAATTTATATCGATTGTTGTGTCGGGATTATCTATTTGAATAATTATAGTATATAGTATAATAGATTATAGAATAGAGTATTAATTTCATATATGTATTTTATACTTCGACGCCTACCATTTCTTTTACTTTTCTCTGTTGTTTTTAAATAACGTATTTTTTCACAGGCGTTTTTATTTAATTGTATTATAATAAGTATTAGTATTAAAAATATTAGTATTTAAAAAGTATAATTAGATTCTTCAATAGTATTCTGTGTAAGGAATCAAAAAGATTTTATTTTTGGAATAATACATACGCAATTTATTAGAATATTAAAAATGAAAAACATGTATTGAAAAGTAAAAAAATAAATAAATCAGGTTTCCTACGACACATTTAATAAGTATATTCATTGTGCAACGTGCTCTATCACTGAGTATTCATATCAATAATAATTTCGAATAAATTAAGAAGGTACGTGAACCTGCTTGTTATTAAAAAAATTATTGACGTCCATACCACGAAACATATTAAAACTAACCACAAATTAGCAGATATTTAAATACGGCTGGTACAGCAGCACATAGGTTTGAAGGATGTAAAGCTCGTTTATTTGCATAAGTAAAGCGACGACAAAAGTCAGATCTTTAATTCTTTTTAATAAAACTTTAAATAAGTAATAACATAGTAAACAGGTTTGAATTTTACATTCCTAACATATTAGGTAATAAGTTTATAAATCTTATTACTAAAAATGTGATTTAATTCCTTTGGTATTTGAACTAATGTCTAATTGAAATATATTATCAGTAAAGCGCTGTAGAGGCAGTTGCAGTAATAAAGAAACTCAACCGGAGAAATCATACTTCTTTGAAAAAAAGGGGTAAATGTAAAGTGGACATATGCTTCGACATAAAAAACACTGCCTCTTCAAACCAGACTTAAAAATAAGTATAATATATGAAAAAAACTTCACCTTTGAGTTATATCATAGGTAAATGATTTTTACTGTTTTTTTGTTAAAATACAATAAAAACCAAGGCTTCTACATTAAGATGGACGTAACAAAAACGTTACATTAGTTAACGCTTATAAAGAAAATCTGTTTTTAATGGGTCTGTAGAAAATTTAAGACAATACTAAATGAGAGGTCGAAATAAAGATTGTTTACGTATTTAAAATAACAAAGATAATGGACGTGAGTATTCCATATAACCAGTGGATGACATTGAGAGCGAGGTGTTTGTGCAATATCAGCTACGCCGCTCCTATACCTCCGCAGATCGAGCGCCTCTTGCAATATATCCAAAGACATTGCGACGCACTGGTCGCCCCAACGTATACTATTTTAAATTGTATTAGTCTCGTTATATACAAAACATAAAATGTTTAACGTATTTGTAGTTTGTTTATTCGTAGTTTTAGGAAATAGTTATGCAGCTATTGATATCGGTGAGTAATATTTTTACAGTTTTATTTTAATTTATTATTATTCTGTTTTTAATTCCTGTTTTGATTGAATTAATTGAATTCACAAACTAATTACGAAAGTTTCTTCCAAGAATAGCTATTTTTATTAATTTGGGTTATTCTATATTTTTTGTGTATAAAAAAATAACTTGCCCCAGGCAACTATAAACAATGGTAAGGATAATGTGTATTTAATATTATTTTTGAAGCAAAGGTCTTGAAAAATATAAAAATCATGTTAACCTTAACCCACTTCTCCTTACTTCCGTTTAATTGGTCTTGATACTAGGTTAAACTTGACCTGTTGGGATTAGCTACAACATGCTTAGATATGCTACTATAATTCAATGATTTTGTTTTAATGTTTGTCGCGTTTGCCATTTCCAATCAATGTAATCAATCGTTTATGTCAAAAATTCTTCTCGACATCGATGTTAATCGACTCGTACTATTGTTGTATCCTAAAAAGTTTGGCAGAGTGCTTGGCAACTCAACTTTTGCTTGGTTTAAAAATAAATTGTCCATATTAATATTTTGCTACAGGTCATCAATTTAATATCATTTAAGTATTGTTGCATTTAAGAGCCATGGTATTGATGAAAAAATACGACTGTATTGTATTATCTTGAAATGAACAAATAGATTAGCAGGTAATTTTACTGCTGAATCAAATAAGTTCACGGGCGAGTAAAATCTGTTTGTATATAAAGATAAATGGACCAGTAACAATTTAAAAGTTGCCATTGAAAAAACTAATCAGTTTCTTATTCATTTTGATTTAAACAAATCATTTTATTCCTCAAATAATCAATGCATTTTTTACGAAGCAATAACTATTCGATTTTAATAAATAGACATAAAATAACTTCAGATGCATAATTTATTTCTATGATGACTGGAAACTTTTATTGAAACTATAAATTTTATTACCATGTCTATTTACTTAAATTATACGTTTTATGATCCAAGTTATAAAACAATTGAGTATCGTAACTTACAGTTTGTAAGTTAAAGAAAAATTTTCTGTTATTTTCCGTACTCAATGTGATTATGATGTATTCGTCAACCTATCTGCACCGGGCTGTCGTGGTTGGCTGAGTACTAGTCATCCTTAACTTGGGGTAGGCTGAAGCCCCTCTTTGGAGACCTATATGATTTGACAACAATATAGTTACAGTCCAGTTTTCCTTCTTTTCAGCGCAATATGTGCCAGTTTGCGACAGAAATGCACCCGACGTCAACGATTGTCTAATAGATGCTGTAAAAAAGGGTCTTCTTGCTATGAAGAATGGAATCAAGGACTTAGGTGTGCCAGCTATTGATCCATTCCATCAAAAAGAACTGAAGATGGAATACACTAACAATCAGGCAAGCGTATTTCTCTAATATATAAAATTCTCGTGTCACAGTTTTCGTTCCCGTACTCCTCCGAAACGGCTTGACCGATTCTCATGAAATTTTGTGAGCATATTCAGTAGGTCTGAGAACCGGCCAACATCTATTTTTCATTTTTTTTAACTGCGCGCGGACGGAGTCGTGGGCGACAGCTAGTATAAATATAAACAAGTGTGCAATGCAAGTGAATTTCTATTGTCTTTTCTAGCAAGTTATTAGAAACATTTGTTATTTTATTTACAGAAATCATTTTTGCGTATTAAGTATAAACTATTTTTTTTATTTCTACAGAACAATAATAGCCATTGATCATTATGACATTATTCGTACTTGAATGTAACGTAAATAATTATTTATTTGAAATATTCTAGAATTTCTGGAATATCGTATCGGCACAGTTTTACATTTAAAAAAAATTAAGAGCAATTTCATAGGTAGACTTCCCAGAAGTATCAGTTATAATCAGTCGTGTCCATATTTTTTGGTTTTCAAATTAACCTGTACAAACAAATACTTTAAAGTTGATAATTGCTGAAGCAATTTTCTAAGCTATTATTTGTCAAGGCTGATGTTTTGATGAAATGATGGCAAGTTATAATTAAATTATTACATGAACATACACGTCCGCATGCGCAGTTAGGGTTATTACTTTTGTCATAATCTGTAATCTTAAGACCAGGTAATGCATCGTCATCCTTAGTACAAGACATTGGAACGTGAAAAGACAATGCATATTTTTTTCGCACAATAAAATAAATATGAAAATATAATTGTACATTGTTAATTTGAAATTTAAATAAGAACACTTTTTTGCACTGATTGCGTATAAAAACTTAGACTATAAAACATTAATGTAAGAGAACAAAGAAGACCTTTACATAGATAAAGCTATTAAAATATTTATGAGTAACATAAAAATACTCTTATTTTGTTATTATTATACGTACTACACAGTGAATATAAGTAAGGCAGCGCCTCTCCTAAACTGAAGAAATAAAATCTTATTATGATGAGATGTATCAAGTATCGCGTATCATTGCATCGTGTTACGTCTTTTATGTAGGAAAAGGCCTTATGATTACGAAAAGTCAAGGCTTCACAACATGTATCACGCTTCTGAAATTATACAACAATCAAACAATTAAACTACCAACAAGTTTAGATTACACTGATTATTTTAATTTAGGAAGGTTTTTTTAACACTTTACTTTATATTTTATTCAAGATTGATAACTTTTGATAATTTACTTGTCGAAATTAGTCTTAATTCAAACAGTTTTATTCGTATTATAAATATGTGTATTTGTTGTAGCTCACAGAGTTAATTAATCAATTTATTTTACTATTTGCGATTAAAAAATCAAAATACTTTTTATCAACAGATCTCTGGTAAGGTTTTAGTGACCGACACATATGTCGAAGGCGTCACAGAATCCACGGTCAAAGATGTAAGGTTTGTATAAATTGATTATAATAACTTTCTAACAATTATGCGAATATACTGCCACATTAGCTTCGAATAATCATCATCTATTGGAGTGAATACAGTTTCGAAAGACCAGGTAGATTGACGGTATCACTGAATCGAATGTATATAATGGTCTTTTAAGCGACAAGAGTTATTATTATTGTTATTTATAATTGGTTTCTTTTAAGAAGTATTCTGCAATAATTACTTAATTTACAATTTTGTTTTATTTATTATTTCAAAATAACTATTTAATTTTAATTAATTCCTCCCAAGTAGAGTTGACGACAGGCAGGAGTTGACTAACCTAACCTAATCCAGTTTGTTTTTTGTTAATATTTATCACTTTTATCGGTATTAGGGTTATTAATAATCACCGGTAAATGTGATTATTTTTTACTTTTACCTCGACTTTGGTAATTATTAATAAGGATAGAAAACTGTTAATAACCTTCAATTAATTACATTTACCGTGTCATCTATATATATAAAAGAAAGTCGTGTTAGTTACACCATTTATAACTCAAGAACGGCTGAATCGATTTGACTGAAAATTGGTGGGCAGGTAGCTTACAACCAGGAAAAGGACATAGGATATTACCCCGTTTTCTATTTTTTATTCCGCGCGGACGGAGTCGCGGGTTAAAGCTAGTATATATTTTGATTATTTACAGCTAAGTAAAGATGTCATTGTTTCTTTGCATACAGGCTGCGCGCCGAGGATGACAGTTTTCATATGGAAATCGATATGTTCAGCCCTCAAATATTTTGCAAGGGACGTTTTAGTGGTGGCGGAAGTTACAACGTTTTACGTGTCAACGCTTCTGGCGACTTTAACACAACGATGAGTTAGTAACCTTTATTTTTAATCACTCATATATCAATCATAGACTCAAAAAGCTTATATTACCCAGGTATCAATAGTTCTAGTCCTTAATATGATCGTCCTAATTAAGTGAAAGGATTCCCCAAACCTTAATTTAATTAAAGATATGTAGTTATTTTCTTATGAATGAAGATTGTAATTTCTGGCTTTTTTTAATTACACATAATTTATGTTAAGCATTATTTTGATTTATTTTATCAGGTGACTTGACATACACGTGGAAATTGGACGGCACCCCTGAACAAATTGACGGTGAAACTTATGTTAGAATAACATCATTCTACATGCGACCCGATGTTGGCAACATGGTCACGCATATGACGAACGAAAATCCCGATAGCAAGGAATTGAGTAAGTTACATTAGAGTTATTGTAATAAAGTTCGAAATAATTGCTAAAGAATTATTATTATGAATTTTAATATTCCTATGTTCGTAATTGATGAATTTCGTATTAACTTTCATCTCTTCTATCATCCACTAGAAGGTTTATTATAAATCTTTCTTTATTTAATGCATAATAGTTGCTGCAGTGTTTTTAAGACTGCAACTCAAACTATTAATAAACGTTTCTCATTATTTCCTTGATTTCAGCTGATCTTGCCATACGCATTACAAATGAAAATTGGAGACTACTCTACCGCGAACTTCTACCTTTCGCACAGAGCAACTGGAACAAAATCGGCATACGTATAGCCAACAAGATCTTCCTAAAAGTACCATACAACCAGTTATTTCCCATTAAATCTTAAATTGTGAAATTACAACTTAATAATAATTATTTATATTTATGAAAGGTGACTCATTGTGATAATATTTTAAAGGTTTTAGGGTATGGTTTATCTTTTCATAGAATATGTTTTAATTTTTATTCTTATTGTAACAACAAGAGAAAATATGATTATTCTGCAGTCTGAGAATTATGCGTAAAACAGATGTATTAAAAGTGAAGATAAATATAAACCAAAACCTTAAAGACAAAGAAGAATTGTAAGTTAGATATCAGACACCATGACGTATATTTTTGTAATTAAGTCTAGCGGATAACTGTTAATTTGTTAAAAATGTATAGTATAAAACATAATTGTAGACGATGGTTTGTTTTATTTTAATTTATTGCTTCCTTGCTTCTTGCCGACAGGGGTAGGTAGGCAGTTAGATTCCTCCAGTTTACTTGTTCTTATTTTGGCTTGGTTTGGTTAAATCACCACTATGTTCCACTCCTCCGAGTATTGTCGCATGCTCAGTCTGTGCAAAACTCAACAATCTTATATTATATCATTAGCGATTCCATTGTAATACGCTTTTCAAGGTAATCTTTACAAATTCACAAAAGAACATGAAAACAAAGTAAGCAATCACATAAAGCACTTTAAAAGATCAACATTTGAAAAGAAATCGATTAGAATTATTTTTATATTTTTCAATTATAGTTTGCGGTGGTGAATTTTACTTTGCATTCACAGAATGTTTGTCAACTAAATTAAACTATTAAGTAACCATTTTATTTAATGATTTGCTCCCTATTAAAAAAAAAATGAAATTTTTAAAGGAATCGATTTTAGATTTATCAAAAAATCGAATAAGTTGTGAATAGAATCTGTGTTGTAGAAGTTAGTGGATTTGACAGTTGGTTGGTGTTGATTGTGATTGGAAAGGATAATTTTGAATTTTAATATGTTTAAGTGATAGTGGTTTATGTGAAACCTTTTAAAAAGCATTTATTAGTAAAAATGGGCTTAATGCTAAAATATGTGATTGCCGGCTTGGCAAGATACTGGCTTATTCACATGGATTATTGGCAGATAATAGCTAATAGGGTTGAAATTGCTACACCTTTAAACTCCTGGAAGAGGTTAATTGAGGGTGTTTATCTTTATGATAATAATATAAATCCATATGAAGGCGATTCGTTCCACGAATCTCCATTGATGCTGATTTTCTTTCATTTTTTCATGAAGAAGTTTCCCTACATTTTGCCTCTTCTGTTTACAATTTTTGACTTGATCACAGCTCACCTTTTATACAAGACTTCAAAATCATTTGCAACATTGTTCAAAAATGCACAGGACAAAATAAAAGATGAAGTTAATGAAGATTCAAAAACAATGCTTTTGAGTAATTCACATTTAGATGAAGCTCCTGATTATGTTTTGTCAGTTTATCTTTTTAACCCTTACTCTGTTCTAAACTGTGCTGGAATGACGACAACGGTTATTCAGAATTTGTTAATAGCGGCATCACTATGGGGTGCTACAAGTGGGCATAGAATCTTGGCTTGTGCTTTCATAGCCCTTGCCACTCATCAAGCATTGTACCCCGTTCTGCTGATAGTTCCTATAGCCATACTATTAGCAGATATCAACAAAGGATGTAATAAATGCTCATACATACGAACCTTATTAGTCTTTGTACTATGTTGGGGCTTTTTAATCTACATTTCTGCATTCATAATGGATGGATCCTATAAATATGTCTATAATACCTATGGATTCATGTAAGATTTATTTTATTTTTAGTACACTGAATTTAGAAAGAATAAAAACACAATATAAAGTAAACAAAAAGCCTACAATGTGGTACTTTTAACACCTAATATTTTATATCATTAACAAATTATGTTCCTTTTCAGATTGTCAGTGCCAGATTTAAAGCCTAACATTGGCTTGTTTTGGTATTTCTTCACTGAGATGTTTGAACACTTCAGACTCTTGTTTGTTTGTGCATTCCAAATAAATGCACTGGCTCTGTACATTGTACCACTAACTCTCAGGTTTAAGAGAGAACCGGTACTACTGGCAACTGTGTTGATAGCATTGTCTGCTATATTCAGGTCATACCCTTGTGTAGGTGATGTTGGATTTTACTTGGCTTTGTTGCCAATGTGGAAACATCTGTTTACATGTATGTATATCTTGTTTCATTATTTTAGTAAAATAATCAATAGTTTAAAATATAACAGATATTGAAAAAAAAAAAAATGGAACCCATCTGCAAGCACTTCCTTTCGATGAGAATATTTTTCATCAAAATCGGACCACCAGGGGCGGAGTTTCGCGGTAACACACATAAAAAAAAAACAGTCGAATTGATAACCTCCTTCTTTTTGAAGTCGGCTAAAAAGGAGGGAAAGCCTATGTCATGCAATAGACATTCTTCTCAAATTTGGATTTGCAAATTACATCCAATAACACTCTCGGAAATAAAAAGGTTTGCTGTTGACAGACACATCATGGAGGACAACATTTTGTTATGAAAGTTTAATAATTATTTTATCTACGTATATTTCGATTTCATTTGTTTCTAAGCAGAGAATTATGCTGAAAGTCCATTGTATACATTTAATTAAGCTTTTGATCGAACACATTATATAATGTTTTGATTTATTTTTATCCATTTTATCCATTTCAGTTATGCAACAGAAGTTTATAGTCGCCTGTGCTTTCATTATAACGTCAGCGCTGGGACCCACCGTCTGGCATCTGTGGATTTACTCCGGTTCGGCAAATGCAAACTTTTTCTTTGGAGTTACACTGTCATTTGCAACTGCACAAATTTTTCTTATAACTGATCTATTATTTGCTTATATTAAACGAGAATTTACATTAAAGAATGGGACATCTAGACAGATTGATGGGAAACCTGCAAAATTAGTCCTACGATAAAGAATCGTTTATTTTCATTTATTACAGAACAAAGAAGTTTTTATTTTGATAATTATTAACTAAATAAAGCATTTATATGGATATAATAATATAGGACAAGTACCTAGAAATGGGGTCATTGTTAAGCCTGCTACTTACCTTATGTTTTAACTGTAATGTTTGACTGTGAGTAGGCAAAACTTTAAACTGTGTTTAGTTGGAAGTTTAACTGAAAGTTCAAATTTTTCCCTCACAACTGAAGGTGTAGCGGGCTTTATGTGAGTTAGAATGTGCTCGGATAAATTCATTGTGTTCTGTCATATTGTGTATTTTTTCACTGTGTATTTTATTAAAAATTATAGAACTAATAGCTTAGTGTGAATAAAATTAATATTCGAATGACATGATGATGGGTCCTATGTGTAAGGGCCAAAGTAACAAATTGGTGATTTTTAATTTTTTTCCTAAAAGCTACCTCTTGGTTTAGTTAACAACATGCACTAAACAAAATACACATTTACAGGTGTAAATCTTATTTTTTGCTGAAGTAAAAAGACCTATGTGAACTATTTTCCTATAATTTGCACATTGGCCCTTATACATAGGAGCCATAGATTTATAAAAAGTATAACAAGCATATTTAGGCACAAAATAAAATAACTTAAGTAAATGATGATTATGGAAGAATAAAGTCAGAATTTCCAAAGAGTTATGACACAATCACAATTGAGTCATGTATGGTGATTGGCAATTAAAGTCGAACCAGGATAAGCAAAAACTGGAGAAACATCTGAAAGCGAGGGACATTGTCCGGCCCCGACGGACCATCTTCATAAATCAGAACTCGGGTTAAACAGAAACCTTTATAAGCGATAAAAATATCGCGGTCCCTTGGACTTTCACTTATCCAGGTACGACTGTATTTTATTGATACAACAAAAGAGTATTTTTATTTCATGGAGACTGCATATATATTTTTTTCAATAAAAATGTCTTTATAAAGTTGTTCAGAAAAAATTGTCTGTAAATAAAGTAAGTAAAGATAATTACTAGTAACATTCTGTAAAGAATAATATAAATAAAATTAATTTAGAATGCTAGATTACCAATATCACAAATATAAATTTGCTAAATGTACCTCTTTATTTCGTTTTCCTATTAAAAATATGTATGAATTTTTTTTTTGTCTTTTAGTTAAAATGAAGAATTATTGCTTTGTGTTTAATGTAAATAATTATACGATTTATTTTTGGTAAATCTTTTCATAAACTTTAATGAAACTCGGATTAGACTTTCATTAAAATAATTAGGATAGAGTTCCAAATTGTTACATGTTTTAGAAGATAATTTAATTTATAGTTCTAAATAATGATTCACACAATGACTATAGGAATTCTAATTTAACTTGTATGTTCACAATACTTTCATTATTTACATAATATGTGTATATTCTCAATCTTAATCGCTATCACAAGACTTATTCAAAAGAATTAAAACTGTATCTAATAACAATAACTAACCAGTGTTAAACTTATTAAGTCGTGTCTAGTGTTGTGAATTTAAATTTAATTTAACAATAAATATGATTAATTTTCTAAATG
Organism: Papilio machaon; assembly: GCF_912999745.1. Taxonomy (NCBI): domain Eukaryota; kingdom Metazoa; phylum Arthropoda; class Insecta; order Lepidoptera; family Papilionidae; genus Papilio; species Papilio machaon. The sequence goes on from NC_059987.1 coordinate 5,551,811, forward strand.
ACTTGTTGTCTTTATTTCCTATGTTTTAAGCGATTTCCATACAAAGTACTTCAGTAAAAGATACAAGGTGTGTGATTCCATTTTTGTAATTTAATCAAACGAATTCAACATTTTTTACTTATCTGTCATTGTTATCTATCCATCTTTATGAGATTATAAATTTCTATACGTAAGTTTACATTTCTACACCACTGTTTTTAACTATTTTTTGATAATTTTTCCCCGTCCTAAACTTACCTAATCCTAACTTCATGTTTAAATATTCAGCTCAAAGATTCTAATATTTTCATCTGTCAGCAGTTGTCCTGTTACTTTTAGTACCTATATCAACTTATAGTATTTACAATATATTCAAAATGAGTCAGTTGTTAATCTTTATCTTATCTAACTATCATTATGTAGGCTATCAGGCACTCCCACACTCACAACACAAGCCGCGTTGTTTTACACCAGTTGTCTAACTTAGATTAATTACAAAAATGAAGACACTAATATTTATTGTTTTAATAGTGTATTGTGAGTATTTAACACTAAATAGATCATTTTTATTTAAGTTCTAATGTGCAGGCATTTTTTTTGATTTACTATTTTCAACTGTCGTCGTTTTTTCAAAGACAACGAAAAGGACGGCAATTAGTTTGAACAACTTTTTACTGGCACTATGCCATTATTATGATTATTTATTTTCACTTTAGAATAGCAACGCCCGGAAGAATCAGCTAGTATTCAATAAAAAAATAAACGCCTACCCGCATATTACAGCAATTTTATCTATAAGTGTTTTGAGCCAACAAGTATTCAAAGGATTTTAATTGACCATACAGTAGAGCGTGTTAATAAGATTTTTTTTCCCTGATAGCACTTATTTAGGCTATTGGAAAATACTAAGACATTGATAATGAAATATAACATTGTAAACTTTGTTGTATGAAGCGTCCGAAGCCGAAGTGTTATCGAGTATACCAGGACACTTGGTGCAATGCTACCGCAGTGGCGGCCCCCTGTTGAACTCTCCGCGCCGTCTCGATGTGTTCCTGTCGCTTGTGAGGAAATTAGAACATTCCGCAAAACTTGATATGAGATTGTTCAGCACTTCGTTGCTAAGAAGGTGGGTGGATTTAAATATTCATTTGTCAAGTTAGTGCTTCCCTTATCAACTATAACTAGGTTTATAAGAATAAGCATTTTGAAGGATTCTCTATCAAGTGATGCGGTGTTATAGTCATTGTGCCTGATGTCACAACACAAGTTGAAACTGTAAATTAGCATTAAAAGGTTTCTACTGGTACTGATGTATAATTCAGAACGACTAAGTGAGAATTAATTCTAACTTGATAAATGATTTAAGATTTATAACATAACAATATCTTCAAAATTATAGGTTTCGATTAGATGGCATAGAGCAAGCTAGTAATCCGATTGAAACGGAGTTTTTACTGCCATACCGAGCGTCTGCCTTCCAATTCCACAAATACAAGCTGCTAATGGATCTATTCCTGCCGAGTCAGAACCTTCTAGAGACTGACGAGAGTCTTACATTAGTGGAAAAATGTTTGCTACACAAGTTGTTGAGTTCTACGGTGCAGCCTTGGCAGAGAGGAGACGAGAACCTCATGTGCCCACTGTCTGCGGAACAGATGGAAAATATGTCGACGAACAGCTCTGGCAGGTCAGTATCATTAATATCTTAACGGTAGACATAGAAGCGTTTTTTACTTATTAAATAACACGACATAATAAAGATCACACTCTTTGTATTTTAGAATTCACAGCCGTTGCCCGATAGAGGACGGAGTAATTCAAACGGACTGGGGGCCAGTGGCTGTGGGTACAATCATAGCCGCTATCGCTGCGTCTTTGGAGTCACAACGAGTATCACTGACTGATATATTTAGCGCTAACATTTATAAATCGGAAGTATCACAGCCGATGATCGATCGAGCTTTGGCGGACTGGGAAAAGCAAATTGAAAAACCCTATGAAAATAATAATAATGCAAATTTCGAAATGATAACACCAGCAACAGATCAACTTAATATCAGCAACATATTGGTAGCAACTATTGTCGGTATGGATTTTGTTTTATTTGTTTTTGTAACACGTTAACCCGTATTATACTTAACTATAAAATTACTGCAAATTTGTATTGCAATGGAACTACCAATAGATATGCATGACGATAGAAACGGCCGTTTCTTACATGTTGTGTTGCGATAATTACGAATAAATAGAATTGGTTTATTATTTGTAGGAGATTTAGCTGAAGTGGTGGTGAACCAGGGTCCTCGTGTGGGTGCGTCCGCACAGCTCATGACAGTGGGCAGCAACAACCGGTGGAACGACACGCTCCTACCGCGCGACTTCTACCTCCTACCGCAGAATCGCAACGACTGGCAGTTTACTGACGCTGAAATTTTAGCAGGAGTCGACGGTACTTCGAAAATATATTTTTAATTATTCCTTCTTCAGTACAGCACTTGTACTACGATCATACTAACATACAATATGGGACAAAAGAAGTAAAAATCAAGTACACTTCTATAGGATGATTTCACACATTTACCTAAAGAAGAAATCCGCTGCCCGAAGGGCTTTATGGCTCGATTAACATCGTTTATCATGTAGTGTATCTTAACATCTAATATATCTTTTTTATGGTTCAGGGTTAATTCTAGCTAGTTACATGCCTTCATGGATAGAACTGCGACGTTCATTGAGGTTATCCCAAGTATTGGATAGTTACTACTCGAACGAGGGTGTGTCTTTTGAGCCGGCAGTGCGCGCTTGCAATCGACTCGCATTGTACAATAGCGTGTTGAATAGCACGCTCCTGATATCAGAGACCCTGAGGTTCGCGCAGGTCTTGTCTCTCACGCAGAATACTGTGTACATACCATTGGAAGAAATGCAAAGGATGAGCGAAGCTGCCGTGACTGCATTTATAGAATATGTTCGTAAGTGTATTGTATACTTTAATATCCAGGCAAAAGATGACTCTTTTTCCTAGTCTTTCAAGATCTTGTAAAATTGTACTAAGCTTATTGTTCTCAGCGTCAGTTTTAAGAAAATATCAACGCAACTGCGTGTCGATTGACAGCGTGCCCGTGGTGGACCTTATAGTGGCCACAGACAGCTCCTGGCGAAGATATGATGTCGAACAATTCCTATCGTGAGTGTTTCTTGCTGGTTATTAATTTGTGAAGCAATTCCTTATATTTTTTACTTGTGAAAACTGATATAGAAGACAATTTGAATAATGGTAGTCGATGGGTCTGCAGTAGTATTCCTGAGAATGTTTTAAGCAAAGTTTATTTGTGCAGTTGGGTGGGTGGTGCGCTGGAGTTGGACGCGGAGCGGAGCACGCTGGGCGTGGTGCACGGCAACACGGGCCGCTGGGTGGCGCCGCCTGCCCACAACATCACCGATCTCTTCACACACATTGCCAACTATACTGACCCCTGTGAGTCAGTCCTTTTTAACAACCCTTTCAATATGGGCATCAAATGACAAGGTTTAACTAATAAAAAAATCAAGATATATTATACAATGATCAAACCAACGGTGGCTGTTGCTACAAAAAGGTGATGGTATTATTTCAAAACTAACATTGAATAGGAAACTTAGTAAGAGAACGAAATCAATTTCAACGTGCGTTTTCATGTTTGTACTTCAACAGTTTATGTTTTTTTTTCTCAGGGCCCAGTCGTCTAAATCTACCAAACGTGTTAACAACTGTGAATCAACATTTGCGCAATAAAACTCTGCAAGATATAAACGCCAGAGCAAGCGCTGGCCGTAGTACTGTGATTCTGATAATGAGTCCCACCGATCAGCCCTCCGGTAATGAAATAGAAACTTCTAGAACTATAATGCATTCCATCAGATCTTCCTTTTTCGATGCGTATTTCGCCTACGCCGCCCAAGACTTGACCAATTTTCAGAACATCAACAATGAATATTTGGATTATTCGGAAATATTTATTACGGTATGTTTGTATTACAATAATAATCTAGTCATTGCCCGCGACTCCGTCCGCGCATAATGTAACAAAACGTACTAAGTGTATTACGGGGATAAAAATTTTCCTATGTGTTATTCAACACTATGTTCTATGTTTGTGTCAAATTTCAATAAGATGTATTAAAAAGTTGCGGAGTTATAGCGTAAATATGTAAAAAGAAAAAAAACGTACCCACGGGAACCCTAACCATTTACTGGATTTAATGTAGCCTAGGTTTTCTTCCAGATCATATTCTACATGTATGCCAAATATCATTGAGATCCGTTAAGCCGTTCCGGAGATAATTTCAAACAAACATCTATCCATCTATCCGTCCATCCATCTACACATTAGAATTTACATATAAGTAAAATAAATTTTGTGAAAGCTGTGTCAAATGAATATTTGTAGCTTTTTGGACAAAAAAGTATGAGTTAAAATTGTAAAATATTGTTTTGTTTAGTTACCCTCGACGTGCGTACAAGAGGTTGCTACGGCCATTGATACATTTATGATTAAAAACGATATCCCGAAGAGAATAGTTGGTGCTGCATGTCCGAGTAATGGCACCACTTTTTATCAAATTGAGTATGAAGACTCGGTGTTGTCGAAAAAGAAGCGAGGATATCGGATTCATCCGTTTTACTTGAGACAACAACCACTTATTCGAGTGCAGGTAACAGCGCCATCTATGATCGTCAAAAAATTATAATGCACCGAAATTAAAAAAAATATTCTGCTTCGGCAAATAAATATTTTGTACTTCGATAAGAAAATGTTAAATCCTCTTATTCAGTGTAAATTATAAATTTAATAATTTTGTTTTACTTTTGACAAAACTTTTCAAAACTGAATTGCACTTACTCTAATAATAATATAACTCATAGCTTACATTTACAGCAAATACATGTGAGTTGCTGAACAAAGGAGGAAGTTTTTGCAGCGAATTATTGTTTTATCCATAACATTTAAGTTTTATTTTTTAAATTATCTATGTTTTTTAGTTTCGCAACTCAAACTATGGCACGATACTGGTGTGCATGTTCCGAGGCGCGGAGGCGACACAAAGCTGTCAGTTGATTGGTGAACGTAATGTGCACATGTTTAACCTCACCGCGCCCTGCCCTTCACCGGACTTCTGCCCGCCTGCACATTTCGTTGTAACTGCTACAGCCACGTTAAATGCCTGTGCGCGTAAGTTAATTGAAAATGTGTTTGATAATTATAATCAAGCGATGAGATTCTTTTGCATGGACGAAATTGTACTATTTTCAAGTCAAATGTCAAGTTTAAATGAACAATAAAAATAATAATCTTTTATATGTTTCAGATGCGGACTGCCGTACCCCAAACCAAGTAGATTACTACATCCAACACTCAGGTCTCCGCTGCCTACCTCTACTGGGGTCCGGCGCGGCGCCGGCGAATCATTGGAAGGTTCATTTAGGACTTTCTCTTGTGATTTCAATATTGTATTTGAATTAATAAACGCAACTAAAACCTTTTTTGTTTCAAGTAGAATATACTTTGCGAAATAAAATATAACAGTATTTATAAAGGCCTAATATTAAACAGACATGCTAACGGGATATAAATTAAAAAATGTATTACATAAGAACTCCTGCTATAATCTCAAAATTAAATTCTAATAAAAAAAAATTGCAACATTGAATATGCTTTGTCGTAACTAAATTACTATAGTATCAGTAAAACGAGCAGTCATGATTATAAATTATAAACGAGCGCAGTGTAGTTTGCTTCGTTGAATTATAAAGAACCCTGCAAATTATTGGACACGTTAAATTCTTATGCAAGAATTGTTTAAAAATAAATTATTTGTGCAAACTGACAAAAAAAATGCAAAAAAGTTTATCGATGAATCGACCTAGGCCCCGGGGGGATTCGAACCCCCGATCTCCTGTTTACTAGACAGGCGCTTTAACCAACTAAGCCACGGCGCCGTTGACGACAATGGTGAAATTAAGAATTAAAATAATATAGCACATTAAAACTATATTAAAGCATGTACTATTTTCCAACCGCAAGGTAAGTACGAAGAGACGCCTTTTGTAGAGTCGCGTGTTCTATTTACATTCCATTATGACTTTCTCGAATACTATACATTATTAATACAAGCTTAATTCATAACATCTATTATTTTTTTCCGTTAACTGTATTTATAACTTAGAATTAAGGAAAACAAAACATCAACCTAATAATATTAATATCGGAAAGTTATTTTTAGAGAATGAGAAACCCCTTGTAACTGTTTTGAAAAGCTAAGTAAGGATCGATATTTTGTAAGTGAATACCGACACCTTTGTTATCAATTTTTGATCAGTTTCTTTTGTACGTTAACACACTTTAAAGATTTTGAATATATAAGATAGAAAATTACTTTATTGCTCGATTTTTTAATTATTTTTCAGATGGCCGTATCCCAAACCAAGTGGATTACTATGTCGAACATTCAGGTCTCTGCTGTCTGCCTTAACTTAAATCGGGCTCCGCGCCGGCGCCACATTCTGAAGTCCCATTAACTTTCTCTTGCGATCCCAATCAGTATTAAATTTTAATGAATGTAAAATAAATTAAAATGTACATTGCGAAGAGATTAAAATAACAGTATTAACAGGTCCGTAAAATTTAAGTTACTTTTTTGGTATTGGGGAACCTTAATAAAGACATCCTTGGGTGGAACAGGGTTATGTGGGGTTGTATCCACTAAAAGCCCAGATAACCAGCTTGCTTATAAAGAATGACATACCAATTTAATATTGATAGAAGAAAAAATTAAAAAGGCATTTAAAAAAGTAAACCAGTATTCATGAGTAGGTCAAAGATTTTACGATTTTATTTTCTTATATTTATACTTTATACATATGACAATGTTATCGAAATGCTGTATCGATTGTCGGTCCAAAACAAAGTTGCGATAAACAAATTTTTTAAGACTATCTCGATCATTAAATGAAATAAATTCCAGCTTAATACTTTCACGCGTTCCTGATAAAAGGGGTGTCGACAGACAGACGGACAGACAACAAAGTGATCCTATACGAGTTCCATTTTGACCTTGCGAGATACGTAACCCTAAAAATAATAAAACACTCAACCGGTTGCACGTGAGAAAAGTATTAATATGGAATGTTCATGTATGTATATATAATGTATTTTGTTATAAATTTCTGATGATAAATTAATATCTACGTAAAATGTTTTATGACTATCTTGATTCTTGTCACAAGTATTGTTTGTTTTAAATAATTATTCAATTGTAGGATTTCATTATTCATTTGCTTTAGTTAGTTTACGAAGGTTTTATTCCTTTTATTCTCTGAAATTTTTTGCATTTCAGTTTAAAAGGATTTGAATAAAAGCGAAATGAACCATTCACGTCAAAAAAAGATACAATGGTGTACCCCTGGTGGGACTCGAACCCACAATCCCCGGCTTAGGAGGCCGATGCCTTATCCATTAGGCCACAGGGGCTGTGACATCTTTTTTGTTTTTACTGTTGTTGTTTTTGATAACATAATTCTAAAATAAAATTAAAATTTGTACATATCGACCATTCAATACGAATATAAATATAAAGTGAATATTTGTAGATATCTTTCGACGTTCCTAACAAATTCATTGATAACATACATTGTAATATTTTTATTAATTTACAAAATTCATTTTCATTTGGTACTGTTCACAAAAGTTATCTCAACAATTTGTATTTTTTTTGAGGTAAAGGTAAAAATAATTATTCAATATGCCATCTATCTTAAAAATTGTTGGACTTACTACAACTTAGTTTTTCTTTTTACCCATAGAGGGCGCTGAAATGTTTTTAAAAAAGTGCAGCAACAGTGAACTTCTCTTTAAATATTCATTTAAAAAAAAAAAACAAATTTATAGCTTAGTTTTCTTTTACATTTTTTAAAACCTGTTTTACAATTTTGTGATTTAAATTCATAACTAAAATTTTAACTACACTTTCAACGACTCCGTGGCGCAACGGTAGCGCGTCTGACTCCAGATCAGAAGGTTGCGTGTTCAAATCACGTCGGGGTCAAAGCAATTTTCTTTTTTTCTCCTTTCTGCTCATTCCCTATTAGGGAATAACCCTTTGATATTTTGATCATACCTAATAAATGCTTCTCGTTACTCTTCACTTTTTTGAGTCATGTAACATATTAATTAATTTTCTTGTCATTTTGAAAAGTTATATATCGCATATAAAATCCACAATTTCATTCTTAGCAATTTCTATTGCAATCCAAGCTGGATTGCAATAGAAATTGACATTAGAAATGTATATGATAGGTATTGATTTTTCTCGCCCCTCTACATATTGATTGAAACCCAGGGAGGGTTCCCCATCCCGTGCCATCACGTCATATTAGTTAGCTACATTCTGTAAACTATAAAGTGAGAATTAGAAGAGGTGTAGCATTTAAAAATTTGATCTTTGAATCCACGTAACTATAACTTTGCATACCTACCATACCTACTCTTCACTCACTTTTCAATTTAATGCTATGTCAACAAACCCAATTTTTCATTGCTGACCGAGAACTAAATTAGCTAAAGTAAAAATATTATTTTTTAATTTAGTCTTACTGCCTTAGCAATAAGGTTCATTTAATGACAGCTGAAAGTAATAACGTTTTGGTTTTAAGTATCAAGACGAGACGGTCAGGTGACCGGGTACGTGTGCACCGCTGGCGCCTTTTCATATGAATCGCATTCTTGCACGCACACATGTGTAAATTATGCATGTGTTTCTTTTACTGTAGATACAACCAGTTCTGTGCACGTACAAGAACACGCCTTCGTTCTTTGTATGTGTGGGTATACGCTTGTAGTGTGCAACTTGGAGGTCATATTATGGCGACTGGAGTTCGTAGTAAAAAACATTTTTTTTCATTAGTATCGTCCAAATGTGTAAACTTGGTTAACACCTATTAGGGTTTTCAGAACCTAACGTCATCGTCAGAATTTATTTTAAAAGATTTTGTCATCGATATTTTCTTATGAAAAATTCCTCTTTGTTAAATTATTTTTTTAACAAAGTTTAAAACTAAAGTACATTTGGTGAAATAGGAATGGAGTTAAATCCATATGATATGTTTATGTTGTAATAATCCTTTAGAAATATAATAAATAATTTAAATAAATTTTATTATTGCTGAGAACTTTACTTTGTGTTGTTTTATAATATGTTTAATAGAATATGTACAAAACAAATTACCTACATTTGAAATGTTAGGACTGCAAGGATACAATATTAATGGAGTTCTTATGGAAAATATAGGAAAATACCTAACACGCGTTGAAATAAAATACAAATACATTGCTAAATTATTGCAAACAAATACGACAAATTAATTATTAATACTCCGTGGAATACTCGATAATATAGTAATGTATTTTGTAATATTATATACTAATTTAATATAAGGTTCTTTGAAAGATTTTTTCTTACCTTTACTTATTATCTTCTAGAACGTTCTGAAATATGGACTTACTGCTCGATTGATTTTATAAACAGCAAATTTCGCTGAATTTCTTCGTTAAATGAAAATTTTACATTTCTCATGTACTAATGTTTTATTTAGAAATTGGTTGTCGGGTTCATAAAAAATATCTTTGGAATAAGGATTGGCTGAACGCAAGCATTCGAAGTTTCCTAAAAGTTGCTGTCGTGTACGTCATTGGATATTTAGTATTTACTGTCTGCCTTATTTGAGAGGTTATTTCCCTCGTTTAGCGGAAATTTCAAGGTTTACCGGGCATTCCATTCAGTGTCTTGACCACACCTGACATGTATGATATATTTACATTTTTTCAAAACAGTTTTTACAGCAAGGCAATAAATACCACCCGGATGAGTTTCTATAGAATTCATTTTTATTGCGCAAAATAAAATAAAAACAAAAAGAGCTAATTGTTGGAAAATAACATAATGAGATATAATTACATTATTACGTTGCCTTTAAGGAAATAAATGCAAAAAATAGACACTACAATAAAAATATTTATTGCATTCTGAATTCTACAACTTTCATTTATATTTTGACGAGGTGATTTTTATACTTGACATCGTTGTGGTAATTTTAAATTGTAATTGATGTGTTTTAGTGCTAATACTTGTAACAAAGGCATAATTAGTGCACGAAAAATGGGCGCGGTTTTATGTTACAAAAGTGAATGGGAATACTTCATCAATCACTTCCAAATAACTGACATTGAGTGCGAAAATATTATCAGTCTTCAACTTGAGGCCAAGTTGCCCGCAAATATCGAAATGCGGAACATTTACTGAGTCTATCTCGTCTTAGTTATACAGCTAATTATGCTATGTACTCGTACCTACGTAGTTGATTTATTTTTTGACCTTCATAAGCTTGTACAATTAGGTAGCAACTAACGAGACCAATGACGTTAATACAAATGTTGACGCAAATCGTCAAACATCCACCCAATACATCTTGATTATTGTCAATTAAGTTTTTTGTGAACTTTTCGGACCAATTGACCCCCATTCTAGTGGCGTGCGTGCGTCGCGGCACACAACAATACGATAACGTCCCTGCACAATACATATAAAACGTTAAATAAATATTGACACACGATCTTTCGTGAATTTTGCATTAGAACGTTTCGGCGGTATGCCTCTCGTACAAAAACCAGTGCCGACTGATTCCTCGAAACTTATTTGTTTTACGATCATGTTAAATATTAATATTTTTTATTAACGTCTCGCCGGATCAGACCGGCTAATTCTGACAGCGACAAATAAAAATGTAATATGAACGATCACTTGAAGCTGTACTCCGTCAACCATATACCCAGTAATAACTATTAATGTATAAGAGCAGCGTCTGTAAGAAAATAGCTCTCAGTAAAAGGGCTTGAGCTGTGTGGGGTGTTTTATTGCTATTGTTTTTGTTGTTCTATGTATTAGGCAGATGTTATAATCATTTCTACATAACCCCATTTTCATTAAATTTCAAGTTAAATCATGACCAAAAACCCGTGATCAAAACCGTATCAGCCACCGAGATTGGGTTAATACTGAATTTCAATTAAATTTGTTTTTCAAAGATTATTAATTATTATTATTAATATATATAGTATATAGTTAATATTTTGCTACACTCTATACCTTACGTATATAGGTATTTACTAAATAACATCTTGTATTAATTGAAACAAATATTTACTATTGTCGTTGTACTGCGCAGATACACAGGAGCTAGGTTTACTTAATAATGTGGTGTTGTTTTGTATTTATAATGGGATATGTTTTTCCATTTTAACAACCACTTATGTAATCATAATTTTCTTATTAATTTTTATGACATTGAAAATATTTCCAATCAAGGGAATTACAAATAATTACTGTATTTCATTATATTACTTATATTTTATTGATATAATTACATTTTTTCTGAATAATAACACATAAAAATAATGATACTGTCTGATGATTCAAATACACAAGAACGACTTCAGATCAAACTGATAGCAAAAATTAAATGACCTCTAAATCAACTGTGTCTCCGGCAATGTATTTTGATTGTTACCAAATTACACAGCCAAAACAAAAATTCAACAGCCACCATTCCCGTCGAAAACGTGCGGGCTCGTTATCTTTACTCAAATGCATTTTTAAAGGACATTGAATGGACAGTTATTCGAATTACAGAAGAAGACAAATATAGACGATAGCTGATATTCAAAAGAATATAGGTTATACTTGATTTTTAAGGTCATCGCTCATTATGCCGTTTCTAAAGGATAACGATATGGAAAAAGAAGATGCAGGCATTGCTTTGGTGGAAGTGACTGGACTACAAGGACAAGCGATCTTAATTGATTTACTAGCAAATAATTAACGTTGGTAATAAATCAATGAACACGCCTCCAATTACGTTGAATTATGAGCATAACAGAATGGCGATGGCATCACGTGTAAGCTACAATCTAACGAGCTGCCAATCGTCGCAATTGAACGCACGCGCGATTGATGCAGTCCCCATGTTTGTTTACTAATTACATACGTCCTTCGACAAAAAATAAGATCCAGATGAACTGTATTAATCTTTAAGTAAGCGAATCCACATAATATTCTTTTTATGATCAATTAATAATTTGATCGTTTATCATAACACGCATTACGCAAAAGAAATTACGAAATGATTTAAAATGATTATCGAAACTACTAGTTATAGGTACAACCTATTTATTAACATATCAAAAATTATCATTGACCATCAATCATAATTTCACAAAGTACAATTTAAAGTTGAAGATTATGTATATGACAGTGCAAATAAAATAGTAAAAGATCCGTAACAGGATAAAATAAATTACAATGTCATAATCAATACGAAACAATTTCGTAATATACCTAACTTATTGCTAACGTGTGTTGCTACGGCAAAATTGCTGATTTGAAGGAAAAAACAAGTCAAAAAACCTGATTCATCGCTTCGTTTCATTGGGTGGGTGTGTCTGTAACAAGAATTATTATTTTGATCAAATACTTAGCAACAAATCTAAACACACGCGCGTTAAATCTGCATTTATTTAAAAGTAACGTAAACCTGTGACCTTAAAAAAACATTTTGTAAACCGGATAGTCGACCAGATTCTTCAGACATTGAGTGTTCGACGAGCCAAATGCTAGAGCCTTGACAAATTGTCATTCCTTTCCTAGCAAGCATCCCACCTGGTGATGAGGTCCGTGCTTATTAGTCATTAGATCTGTCCTAAACATTTTGGTTTTAGATTTGGTAGTCGACCAGGACTTTCAGCGCTACATCTTTCAACCTGATGATAGATCTGTGGCAAATTGAAGGACGTTAGTAGTCCTACTCTGATCGCTACTCTGCCGCGCTTGCAGGCGCGTAAATTATGAGCAATAATTTACTTTTCTAAATAACGTTCGTCGTCAAAAATCAAGATAATATTAGCCTGTTATGTGAGGTAATGAGCTGGTACGTGCTATACATTTGGTTTCACCTTTATGATAAAAACGCGTAGAAACATCAAAGACACAATTGGAGAGAATATACAAACGGAGGCGAAATTCTCCAAATAATTTATATTACGTGGAATTCAAACCTACAGTAAAAGGAGCTGAAATGATTGTAATTATGATTACGAGTATATTTACAGAAGGCCTGGATAAAACTCCACATCAGCTTCAGTCACAAGATTTTGTTTCAAATGTTTTATTACAAACATACCCTATTTTTGAGGTGTTACGGCTTTACCGATGACAATAAGGAAAAACGAGTCTTAAAATTGATTCATCATTGTCATTTAGGTAGGTGTGTCCGTAATAATAGCAATTATTTTGTAAGACGAATGTGACCGCAGTCACGAGCGCGGGCGCGCGCTATCGCGTGACGCGCGGGGGCTCGCTGCCTCCGGCCAATGGGAGCCTGCCAGCTGCCTGCCTGTTGCGTCACAAATGTAAAAATATTGCAATTGTATAATGCCACATGTGCCAAAATTACTATTAACTAAACGGGAATACCTTGTTCGTCACATGCTAATATCCACGAGGAAAAAAGCACGCAAATGTTATTTTGCTATTATTTTTACGGGCTTGGAGTGGTGAGCTGCGATCGTTTAGCCAAAACAACTGAACTGATTTTGACGACTGAAGTGTCACAATATTTTCTTAACTTCAAATTAAATTTCCGTTTGAGTAAATATGAAACTGACGTTTATTTTTGGATGAACATTCCCGATGCTGATTCATAATTAGTGGAAAGATAAGGAATTTATAGCACAAACATTCTGATGCAACGTTGCCTAAAGGTTGCCAACTGGCATGACGAAGTTAGACGTCGTTGTGTTAGTGGTGTGCGTGCGATTGTACCGGTCGGGCCACACCCCCGCCGACGGTACTGCGACGTGACTTTCTAATCGTCTGACGTCACTGACCTCCAGACTTCTACATGTATACATACAACCCTTTATGATATACATATCTGTTTTGTATAGTCTGTGACTAAACCCAGCTGGAAAACGTTTTGTCAGAAAATGTTTGCTTTTCTTGTGCAAATGTGATGCAATTTGAAAATTTTCTGTATTAAATAAAAAAAAATAGATGACTAAATTATAGAATAGTTAGACTAGAAACACTTGGTACGAGGCAATAATTGATTGGAAGTAGAAACAGTAGAAAAAATCAAGGAAATCTAAGTATTTTTTTCGTAGTGCTTATTACTATTAGGTAGGTACTACCTATATTAGAAGAGGATAAAGTTTTCACAATATACTTAATAGGACTACACTTCGTTAGATTAGTAAGTTATAATTGCCATAGTTGCAGTTAAAAGGATATTATTTCCTCATATTGTGAAATTCTACATCTATACCAAATTTCAGCGAGTTTCAAGCAGCCGTTCTGAAGATACCTTATAAGAAATATTCTTCCATCCATCTAAACATTTGCATTCATAATTTTAGTTAGATAATATCGTCAGCCGCAAGCCGTCAAGATAAATGAGTAAAAAAAAATATCGACGCCTTTTGTCGAAACAAATACATATCTACTTATAAATTTATATTTAGTTAGCACGAAACGCTCAAGTTAACATTTCTTATCGTTCGAATTAAAACTCATGAACAAACACGTGCCCGTTACGACGACGCGACATGAAAGTGTGTAAACGCTCACGATATACCACTGATAAATATTTCACTGTAACGCACACATTTAGTTCGTACCATATTTCTTGTATAAACGTATTCAATCAACATGATAATAACGTTTCTATTGTAAAATATACTAGACCCTATTTATTGTTCAGAATTTTAATAGTTGGCATATGAATGTAGTAAATAAGATTATGAAAAATAATCGTAATTTTTCATACATAATCGTATTATCTAAGTATCAAAAAAAAGGAAACCAAGGCCATTCTATTACCTAAAAGTAGGTCATTGAATTATATTGCAGAGATGGCGTCCATCAAATTGATCATAAGTAAGTATTTACATCCCGTAAGTATGTAGATCCCGCAACAACATTTGTTGGCCCTGGTCAACCGGTGATATACCACGACCACACAGAATACAAGCATGATGTGGAAGCAATTCCGCGTTTTGTCAGATGGGTGTGCTTGCTGGAGGCCCAATTTTAGTCCACGTTCCTTTCCCTTACCTATAAGAAAATGATGGGAAGTGGAAGTGGCCTTGGCAGAGGAGGGGATAGGAAGAGGAAATAACTTCTTTCTGTGCGTCCTCTCCTCCGTTGATTAAAGGTAAGCAACATGTCTGCAATTGAAGATTTCTGTTGGTAGCGGTCGCCTCCCTATTTCTGCGAATTGTTCGCCAACTTACAAAATATGAAAAAATATCTGTTGTTATCAACTCTAGAATGCAACTGGTTTATTAGGCCTCTCCATCTTTGACGTTTACCTGTTTTTTATTATCAGTAGCGATGAATTGTAGTTCTGTTCTTAACATATTTAGTGCTTGTATAAGAATATTTGAAGATGCAATAGATAAAATGAAATAAATACTTGGGCTATATTTTTGTGATATTAAATCTAAACATATAAGGCCTGCAGGAAATACCAGCCATGCTGCAAAGATATCTCGATAACATTTTCGCAACATGCTCTCAAAAATCTAGAATAATATGAAATTACATCAACATTACCATCGACATTAATAGCAAGTAATGGTTTTTACATGTTTACACGAATCCATAAACAGCATGTTTGAATGTAATCAAATACCATAGAGTAATTTTATTTCCTTTTCATATCACTCTTTTATATATTCCACGTAGAAAAATCTATATTAGACTAACTTTAAGTTATGGAGTATTTTGCACCACATCGACAAAAAAAAAAACAGTTATTATTTTTACTTCAAACTTTGTATTTTGTTTGTTATTATTTTTAATTACTTATTATCCCTTAATTTTTTCTCCGCGTAAAATTCTCAGTCAATAATCGTTATCTATAATCAACTAGCTTTTACCCACGACTTCGTCCGCGCGGAATAAAAAAAATGTACACAAGATAAAAAAGTTCCTATGTCCGTCTCCTAGTTCTAAGCTAACTCAACATCAATTTTCAGCTAAATCAGTTCGACCGATCTTGAGTTATAAATAGTGTAACTAACACGACTTTCTTTTATATATATAGAGATGGTACTTATTAATTTCAATAACATTTTTTTCTTAACAATAAAAGTAGAAGCAAACCTTTATAGCTGTTTTTGTAAAAGGTGTCATAACAACCCACTTTTCTTGGACAGAAGAAGGGATAAACTGAAAAAAGGATATTTCCTTTTCCTGTTCATACTCTACTCTGTCGATTCCACCCCTGCCCATTCCTTACAAACATTAGTAGAAAAACAGCGCATACTCGTATCTTCACATAAAAACATTGTTTGACACCAAAAAAATTCTAAATCTCATTGTGGTGGTGTTGTGACGCAAATACGTATGGTCCTGTATTTACCGCTAGGTATATTTTGTGCGGGTTATATAATGTCCTAATGCGTTAGTTTTGATTCTAGTGCGTCACGAACCGTAAACCGGCAGAGGATGTTTACTTTGGCATCAAGTCATAAAGACAACTTTTAAATACATTTTATATACTGTACCGCATAAGAATAAATTAATCTGACGTAGGAACGAAGGTTATTTAGTAATTTTATGGCGTCTGAATTTGATAATTTCAAGTGGTTCTAAAAGGTTCAAGCGTTGATGGCCTTACTCTCTCCTGTGTATTTTGAAATTCAAAATTAGATTTATTAAAAACGTATTAACTGCATATGCTCCTTTTATTACTTTTTGTGTAATCTTAAGCTATATTTGAAGTGTAGGCTTAATTTGCACATGATCAATATCAGCGGTGATAAGGTTTGTTGTGTCTATCGGCGGTCGAAAATTGATTTGATGTGATAAAAATATACGCGAAATACATTTTAAGGTGTGATAGTATTAAGATAAGCGATACTCGTAAAGTGAAGTTACGATGCTTACCTTATTTTTAACATAGACGAAACATTGATGTTAAAGGAATTATCTACAATATGTATCTTTTAGATTGAAGAAATAAAGATAACTCCGCCGCATTGCTAATCTACGAATCTCTTTTACGCACAAATTATAAATAATGTTCTAGAGAATTTAAGGCGTTCCATTGCATCATCGCTACAATGGCTGTCGGTATAATGTTACATGTTGATGTAACATTACCTTACCTTAAAGCATGTTGATGCTTTTGTTGTAGGTAGAGCAACGATCACTTCGCAGAATGATCCACATGTTGTTTGAGTATGGAAACTTTTATGGCTCTAGAAGGGATACGTGCATAGTACGTGCTATGTAGTTAGCACAGCGAATAATAAATGCAGTAACAACACGCCTCTTATCTATATTAGAATAAATATATATTTCAATAGCATCCATTTACCGTATCCGTCTAGTTTCTAGTTTTCATGCGTTGGGAAGAAAGTAAATCATAAAATAAAACTTTACGATTTTTCCATGATACATTTGTTTTTCGGTTCGATAGTTAAACTTACGATTTTTAATCGTACTAATCAATCACAAATCATTTTATCACGAAAAGAATTAATCAATACCAAAAAAATAAATAACACAGGTATACCTACTAGCATCAGTGGCATACCTAGAACAATGTGTTTACTTCATATTTCTGTTTAACGTATAAAATAAATCTTAAGTAAGCGAAATTAAAGTCGATCAATCATCTGGAACCTTCTAATTGCGATTCAATTACGGTAATAAAACTGTTGACAACACTGCATACAATGCTGAATATCATTGTTTATCCATCATTTATTACGCATTAGTTTGTGTTGCATAGAAATGACCTTTAATAATATGTAATAAGCAAGTACATCAAATTATAAAATCATTTTATGGCGCCATATTTTTAGCATAATACCTAACTAACTTTGATTAAATAGTAGTTAGGCTCAGGCAAATATCTACAGTAAAAGGCAACCGAAAGAACTTTAGATACACATTGCATTGGTAAAATTCTACATAATTTCGACAAAAAAATGTGTGGTATCTCGCTGGCAACGTCATTTTCGGACAACCAGGTTTAAAAATTGTGAAATTTTGGTACGTTACAAGAATTATCTAGCGTGGAATGATTTTGTTTTTTACAAAATGTATGATATCATACGTAAAATTAGTGTTTGATGATTAGCAAAAATCATTGTTGGCTGACGCAATGATTGTTTCATCCAAGGCTGTACAAAGGCCAATGCATTGAAAGTACTGATTACAGGCGGCGGCTTGCGATTGGCCGACGGCGGAGGCCTGGCCGGGTGTGTCGGAACGTGTCTCGTTTCATTCCGTTGAAATGCCACTCGTCTTTCAAGGTATCGAACAAAAAATAGTACACCAGGAAACTAATCGACACAAATTAAAACACCTAAATTGTGTTACCGAAGTCGAGATGTAACTGGAATCATGTTAGTACACGTTCCGTAAATTTGATTGTTGTTATTTCTGAGAATTGTTGGGTACCGTTTATAACAAGCGTAATGTTAACAGTAATTTTATGGTTGTAGGTATATAAGGGCTCTTGTCAGCTTACAATATAATGTTATAACTTGTATTTATGATCAACAGATTATTTAAAAACATCAATGCAAAAACTCACCAACGGTTCTGAGTTTTGGGGTCCTCAAAATTTATATCTCATATCCAGTTCTCAGCCTGGAAATGATTATTTTCTGGAATCTAAAGTCACGAAGTATAAATACGTGGATTTAATTCTAGAACTTACTTCTGTCATACTTGGATCACATTAATTTTACAACACACAATATATATTAGCTTATCGTACGTGGTATATACAATGAAGACAAGTATTATTGGGAAATAATTAATTGAAAATCAATAGAACTATTCATGTCATAATTTTCAACATTCGTATTTTCCTTTGGCCTCTATTAATAGCTGGCTAACCTTTAATTCAAACTAATGAGACTGTCGACGCGATCTGCAGATATGGCCTAGATCCTTAACATTCATTGTCTATTTATGTAGACCTACATCTTGTCCATATTTGTTGCACTAGTTTTGTGCTATGGAGACTAACCAAGAATAACGTTTGAGGGAAAATTTGTTGTGTCCGTTTTGTGCTATGGAAAATGGGAATGAAACCAAAAACAAAGTTAGATGTAAAATAATATCATGTTCGTTGCTAGACCTATCTCATAATCGATATAGATAAGCGGTTGATATACCAAAAAATCGTTTTACATTGCGCAATAAAATATGATACCTCACAAGAGTTACATTATCGTTGAAAATTGCATTATAATCAAAACTATCAATGCGTGCCTTTACTTAAAGAATTAAAGACGTTTAAAGTAGACGCCATTTCATTTGTTACATCTATAAGTGATTGTATAGTAAATTACATATTACAAACTGCTGGCATCAAATATTCGGGTGAACTGCGTACAAAATTGACTTTGCGTTTATTATAAATTTTATAACCAATAAACTGATTTTAGCTCAACTTCCCATTACGATTTTATGTTTTTATTTTGTGTATCACAGAGAAAGTTAGTTTTTAAGCTCCTAGCAATAAACCGAAAAATTAAAATATAATTAATTAAATAATAATAGTTTACTTGCTGACCCGGCAAACGCTGTTTTGACGATAAAAATATTTCTAGGGAATTTCTAGAAAAAATTTTGTCCAATAAATAATAAAAAAAATTTAGGGGTGGACAACCCTAACCATTTAGGGGTATGAAAAATAGATAGAAGCCGATTCTCAGACATACTGAATATGCATATAAAATTTCATAAAAATCGGTCAAGCAGTTTCAGAGGAGTATGGTAACTAACATTGTGACACAAGAAATTTATATACCTATATAAGAAGATACCTAGCTCTAAGACAACATTTAGCTTCGGTTTGTATGTTTCATATTGAGTTCATAAAACATTTCGAAGTGAAACCAAAATGATACGATGAAAATTTACTGTTACGATTGTATAACATTAGTCAGCGTGGTGCTCACTAATGAGGCGTGGTGCTCACTAAATAGTACGAAGTGTTGATGATTAGTTATAACTTTAGCTCTAAGATATTTCATGAAATATTTTGGATAAAAGCCGGCAGTTGATATTTGCAATAATTAGTCGTTTGACCTGTTTCGATGGATTCAAATGTCATTGAACAAGATTCATTTTTTTATGGCCTATTTTATGTATAGAATTCAATGTAAAGCAACAATCTAAGTATTTATAATAACTATTCATTTTTAAATGTTAATTTGACACCAAACGTGTTACACGTGTGAATAGATTTGAATTTTGCGAAAAATATCTGGTAGTCATGATAGTTAATCCTTAATATATGTACTCGTATAGGTGTCGCCCGCGACTCCGTCCGCGCGGAATTAAAAAAAAAAAACAGTAGACTATGTGTTCTTCCAGACGATGTTCTACAACTATGTAAAATTTTAGCCAATTTCACCCATTCATCCATCTAAACATTCACATTTATAATATTAGTAAGATATACTACACTTACTATATTTATTTTGAATAATGCAAGTGTAACTATTTATTTATTTAACTAAGTTTAAATCTATTGTAAGTAACTTAATTTCAAAATATGTATGTTCAAAAAATATAACAATTAGTAAATTTACAACAAAGTATTCGAATAAAAGCTGCAATTGTGTTAAAGTCCCATTTGGAAAAACCATATACATATTTGCCTGTAAACTCTGATATGTAGTTGTATTCTAATACATAAGCGTATTTGTTTACTTCCAGTTTACATAATACCTGTTTTACTGCTCTTAAATATAGATTTGCATAGCTTTGAATATGTAGAGAAGTACCACATTGCATCGCCTATATTTGCACATAGTTTATTTTGCGCAGTATTGTATTGCGCAGTTCGAATCTTCTTTATTAAAGTTGAATTGAATGAATTTATCAGTCTGTGCATCTCTTGTTAGTGTATACTGTAAATTTAAGTTTCAGGACTGAAGAATGAAAGTAATTTACAGTTGTATTGTTTACTAACACTAGTCTAAGTAAAAGAACTTTTTACTTTTAGAAAAGGGGTTTGTATAATTTAAATAGTTGCTCAATAACCAAAAGATTATGTCTATGGAGAATGTCAGGTGCATTAGCTAGTTTACGCCAATAATATAGGGAGCAAAGCTTTGAATTTTTTAATGTTCTTTTTTAACAAATAAACCCAAAAACTACTAGATCAATTTAAAAAATTGTACATAATTAGAACGATGCATACTCGAGTAACGTAGACTATGTTTAATGTTGTTTTAGAATATTAAAAAAATAAATGTCAAACCGTGCGAAGCCCGGAGAGGTCGCTAGTGGTAAATAAAATTGATCACTATAAATATTTAATATGCAAATAGCAGGTAGTAAACATAAGAATACATGTGAAGTGACACCATGCATGCATGCTTTGTACATGTTCCTTGCATTGTCGTTCCGTGTGAATAATTCATAACTAAATATACGCATTACGATATTAATTGCATTTTATGTTTGTAGAGTATATTAAAATATGTATATTATTTCATAGATTTATCATAAATATGTATACACCTAACGAATTATGTCTTTATGTTGTAATTTTCCACTTAGGATATACACATTGTAAAGAAGTTTAATTTTCAATGTTATACATCTATTCATTACCAGCTGTTGCCCGTAAATTCGTCAGCACACAATAAAAAATAAAAACAAATAGCCTAAGTTATACACACACATAAGCTACTTTCCAGGAAAAGTCCCGTCAAAATTGGGCTAGCTGTTTTAGAGATTACCAGGAACAAACGCTAATTTGCCGTCACACTATATTGTGTTAGCGGAAGATCTACATACACTCCAATGTTATTAATATATAGGTTTATACAATATTAAGAGTTGGCAAGAGTTGAAGAATTTTACAGAAATCTTATTTCTAGTTCCAATATTGTTCTTTATATCTATCTATTAATGTAGATAGAATAATACAGAACAATATTGAAGTTATGGTAAATATATAGAAAATGTTATGACGTAAGTCTGATAAAAGTCAGCGCATTTCATTATCACAATTTGTTTACTCTTTACTTCAACATTATCTGATTTTCTTTGTTTGATGTAAATGTATTGCCATATTTATTGTAAATGAAATGAGATATAACAAAGGGACTAACTACTTCGATTCCTTACAAGGGATTTACGAAATAAAAAAAAAACTACTGGAGGAGAAAGGGCCACAAACAGAGAAATGAATTTAGTAATAAACCGGTGTATGGCTTCCAACGGCATTAAATTATGTGCGTAAAATTTGGGTGGTGCTCTTTTTAACTTCTCGCAATCAACATAAATTTATATTTTTTATATGTTTTTTTTTAAGAGAATTCAAAGGAGTTTCAATTTCGCATACTCCACACTTGAAAACGTCTAGGTAGCAACAAATGGTTGTGTAAAATAAAAAAGAGATAGCTTTATATAAAAAAGTAATCAATTTCATAGTAGTAAAAAACAAATTATTCAATATTACCACGTGTAAAATACGTAGCGCGTCTTAACATTAAAATACATAACAGAATAGTTTTTGATTATAATTTGTATAATTTTATCATTAAAAGTAAATAACTAAAATTGTTATATAACTGTTGTATAAACAAAAAGCAGTGGTCTCATATAAAATCTTAATCAAATTCTCTAATTAAAAGATTTTCTTGATTGGAATGGTATTTTCAAGAAGCCTTATAATTCATGTGTACTATCATACACAAATGTATATAAATATGAATCATAATAATATGTATCTCCTCTATCGGTTTCGAAGCCATATTTGCTTTTTTATTACCAGAAGTAGTTTTAGCGTAGTGTAATAAGTATTTAACGTCATATTATGACCTTAAATACTTATGCAGTAGATCTCATATCATCCAATAACGCACTTCATTGAGAACATTCACGTACACTATGCATATACATATATATTATGTTGTATATATATGTATATAATACAATCTATGCTTCGAGGCATTAGCAGACAACGGACTTTAGTTTTCAAACATACAACATTGTTACCTACCAGTAATCTATACATCCGTATACACACAATCGGTTATATAGCTCTTTTTAAATCATTCATCAGATAATTGATAAATTAGTAATCAAGAGGAAAGCGTCTTTGCGAAGCGCAAATATTTAGTACTAATTTTCTAAATTGAGAATAACTGGCTGATTACGTGGTAGTATAGAAAATACTGAGAAGTTAAATTTTTCAGTAAAATTGGAGGTCTCATATTTTCAATTTTTTTTTCTTCTTACGGCTTTACAAACAACAGTTGAAGACGCATCACAAGCATCACAACATCTGTTGCACGAATTGGTAGGTTCGGACCTCACAGAAGACAGGTGTGGAGTGGAAGCAATTCCGCGGTTCGTGTGTAGATCGTGTAAATCAATTTTAGTATTCTCCCCCTTACTTATCTTTTTCTTAAAAGGAATGAATGAGAAGGGTAAGTGGATTTGACAGAGGAGGGGACGCGTAGGAAGGGAAAACAATCTCTTTCTGAAAGTGCCCTCCACCGTCGATTAAAGATAGGCAACGCATCTGCAATTGCAGATGTTTATAGGCAGCGGTTGCTTCGCTATTACGGCGAATCCAGTTGGCCGCTTTATATTTGCCGCCTAATAATATAAAACCAAATAAATAACAACCAGACAGACTTTCATAATTAATCTTCTAATTATTTTTGAGTTTACGGTAAAACAATTTGCTGGTTTCAAAACATTACTATTATCCATAGTTTTCATTTAAAAAATAAAACAAAAATAGTAGATCTAATAAGCGTTGCAGTCTGTAGTTAATTTTATCCGTATGTGAACCGTACAGTTGAGATGTATTGCGCCGTGTCGGGAGACAGGTCTATACTTAGCAATCAGGTCGGGACAGAAAAAGCGCAGTGTTGTGCTTGCGAGAGACCGGTCCATAGTCTACAGCGCCTTTCGGAACCGGTTCAAAGGAGCTCATAATAGACCCTACGAAGAACACAGTTTATAACAGCAAACAGATAGGGGATAAAGAATATTATGAAAGGACAAAGATCGATGGCTGCATCACTCGTTTAATATTCACAATTGATATGACATTCGCGTCATCGATTAGTCTATGATAAATTGACCGTAGTTAATGAACATAATAACTGCTATTATATTCATAAATGTCCGTTCGTCCGTTTTATGCATTATTATATAATGTATACTTTTAATTACTTATAACTTTCAACTCTTCTGTAAAACATATTACTGAGTCTCAATAAAAAATTATAGGTGTAGTCAAGAGATTTTCATTAGTCTTACTTTTTTTAATCTATAAATAACAAAATTAAATAATTCACAATCTATCGTTTAGAATAGTTGCAATGCAAATAATAGGAACGTTAAATTTTTTGTTAATCATCATTCGTCATCACAAAATGTATAGGCACCATTCTCAAAGCTACAATATCATGGTGACGATCAATTGATAGAAATGAATTATGACATTCAAATAACCTCGAGATTTTATTTCACTTATGTATTACCTAATACACCTAATACCTGCGTTCACTACTATGATAATGAACTAGCTGTCACCCGCGATTCCGTCCGCGCGGAAAAAAAAAGTAGCCTTTGTGTTCTTCCACGCTACGTTCCGTTGAGCCGTTCCGGAGATACCTTCTAACAACCATCTATCCATCCATTCATCATCATCAAGAATTAGTAAGATAAAACATCAGTAAAGCGATTTAAAATGCCGCCTACAAAAACTCATTTGGAAATGAAAATGAATTGAAACTATCCCCTAATTTCAGATTTACTTTAAAATTGAGATAAAAGTATAAGTGTCATTAGACATTTACTTACTTACGAGTACGAGTACCTTAGCACAGTTTTAAAAAATGATCTTTGAATATAAAACGTTAGTCTGATTTTAATTTGAAAAATTAACTTTAGCTTTTAAGAATAACATGTATCTTGCCTTTACCTAGTTTTTTTAAACATAAATGTAAAAAATAAAGATAAATGGCATTACTTTATACATCTTAAACTTAGTAGCAAAAAAATTGCACGAGTTCTGCTTTAACCATGTCACTGGGCGGAAATCATATGAAATTACTTTTTTTGGGAAATAAATTTTTGTTCACTTACAATGTCCAAAACTGCCAGGGTATAAACTTTTTTTAAACCAACGTATAAGTAATTTAGATTGTAATTGTTAAACTATTATATTTTTCGTATATGGAATTGAGAAGCGAAGCATGTCAACTCATAGCACCTTTATTTAATGCAATATTACTGTTGCTTTTTCGCAGATTTCTTTATGCCACTACGCCGCTTTTGGGACAATCCTTAAAAATTATCTAAAACAAGTATTTAACTATGATAAGCTTACGCAAACAATTATCTATGGTATCTTTAACGTTATAAACAAAGATAGACAATAAATAGTATGCAGATGATTAATATAGTAAACAATTATAATAGCTTTCAATTACATGAAAACAAACAGGAGACGACAAGAGCGCTGCGCACTGATTATGATGAACGACTGTTTGTAGTTCCGTGATTTATCGATTCATGATCCATGAGGTGATCATTTGGTAATCAGCCATGCGATATCTACCATCCGTTTGACCGTAATATGCAAAGCTGACGGTGAAGCCGTATACATGAGCAGGTCAAAGGCCTCCGTGAACCGGGCCATTGGAGACTGCATGAATAATTTTATCGTTGGTATAAAAACGAAAACAAAACTAAAGTATAGATAGTATACCTACTGTATGCTGATGACGTCTTCTCACGTATCGAAGTATGAGAAGGTAGTTGATAAACAATGTTACTTTTTGTTTGAAGATTTCATCTTATTTTAAGGTTTATTGACGGATGAGTTTGCTCAAGGTAAATACTGGTTGGCGTCATAAGTTTTTGGGTACAGCTGACACATGAATACAAAGGTAGCATCAACGTTAAACAGTCCATTGACTGTTGATAACAAAGAATTACTAAATATTCACCAGAGGAACTCTCATGTCTCTGTATCGGAACGTACCGATACGTACAGATATTTCATACTTCTCTTGGTACGAGTATCTTATTGATTACGAAATGTTTTATGCTTTTGGGGATCCCGAGTAGAGATCTATTCACATCAGTGTTCATGTACCAACATTTTAACGCTGTGTATCTCTGGCACTAATAAAAGTAATTTCAATTGAAGAAAGTATTTTTACATGCAGAATAATCAATACGTAAGCACCTTGGTGGTATATGGTAAAAAGCTATTATTAGTCGAATATGCAAACTCAATGCTACGTGATGGCATCCACGCATCCGTGAAATACATATTTAGTCACTCGGTCAGCATAGGTAATTTTATTTTCATACTTTCGCAAACTAAGATCAACTAAGTAAATTCAAAATTATTTATTAGTTGCAAATTGCAACATTTATGGTTCAGGCTACCAAAATATATTATATAGTATAATACACGTTATTTACAGCAAATGACCTCGACGGGAATGAGGAAGGAAATACAAATAATCGAATAGAGCAGTTTATTACGTCAAGAATGAAATAAAATTTAAATGAATGCGCTGTTATAGAGATCATCGTTCGCCGTCTGGTACGGGTCTACTTGCCCATTCGTTGGATAGACCACTCCTGTTGGCAGAGCGGGCACCGGTTGTTCTGTTTCACCCACAGCGACATGCAGCAGAAGTGGAAACTATGGTTGCATTCGCCCCATACGACGACGCAGTCTTGTTTCCCGTAAGAATCCTTCTTGCTTTCACCTTGGCATCTTAGACAGGCATCTGTAAAGAAAGACATAAAATTATTTTGAACGAGTCTTTAGTAATTTCGTTTGTTATTTTCAACATTGGTTTGCACAGTATGACGGTAGACAAAGTCTAACACCTCTTCTATAGGTAAACACTATGTTGGCATATGTGAATAAACAGTTACGTACATATATATTTGTCTAATTCTGATTTTTTAGCACGGTTACCGTCTTTACTTTGGTTTATTTTTACAGGAATTCATTTTGAATTTAGTTCAACAAGTTCTGAGCATATCCGGAATTTTGGATCTAGACACAGGCTTCTGACAAAAAAAGAACGTAGCGAAAAAAAAGAAGATATTTTATAAAGTGTTTTAGAATCGTCAGTATACTTTGTCCTTTGTGGGTCTTTATAAAATTGATAATGTTTTGTTGAGGAAAAAGTTATGCAAATTAACATCCTAAGGGAAACTTGTAAACAGTGTGTAATATAGAATGGAAATATTTAAATAACATTTAGACAGTGCAAGCGATTGCATTAGACTTGATAAGGTAATCAGCAGCCATCATGAAAGTCACGTAGAACTAGACGATTATATTCTCTCCAGTAAAATTTCCACTTCCATACGAAAAATGACGTGAGTTGAATCGAATTGCGCTTAGTATTGGTACATCGAACGTATCTAGAATAATCATTATGTGGAATATTTCCATAAGTTTTTCTATCGCAGATTTATTAGAAAATGTTTCAGATTCTTTTCAATAATTTTATCATAACTTTGTTATGTAATGATACATGGTCTACGGTTAATTAATATACCATTTGTAAGGCAATGTATCTTGACTTTATAATTAAACTAGCTTTTACCTGCGACTTTGTCCCCGCGGGATGCAAAAATTGTAGTAATAAGTATACTCTCTGTATTTAATTTTTTTTTATTACTCAGTGTATTTCAATATTTGAAATCAATTCAATAATTTTTGAGTCTAGTTTAGTTTTTTCAGGATATCAAAATCTATTTTAATTCATACAATCAGCTTCTTCGTAACATAATTATGCTCAACATCCTTTTGAGCGAATTAACAAATTACAAAAATTATACACACAGCAATATTATAGGCTCCAATTAGGTGATTTGTTTCGATACTACTTTAACAGGTTATACGTTGTATGTAACGAGCTCACGAGCTCATAGTTTACTTAGATCATTTGATCTTAAGAAATAGATGGATAAAGCAAACTTTGTAACCGCTAAAAGCTAGCGCTATCGGGAATGTTAGAAACAATTTTTTCTACAAAATAATTTGCTATCAGTGACATCAACGGTTGATCTGAGGATATAATACTTATCACTCTTAGTTGGATATAATTAAGATGCAATTATAACCTTGTCTGGCACACTTGACCTAAAAATAAAAGAGTTTTTACCTCATTCTGAACTATAAATAATTTCATATTTATTTTAGCATGCTGTCACTGACTGGCATAGTCGTTGACATCTATTGAAAATGATAAGTGTGCGAAGAAAAAATTGGTACATTAAAATGTGGAACATTCGCTTTCTTCGCTTTCTAAATAAAAGCCTCTTTGAAATATTATGAGTGATTTGATAGCGAATATTTAGTGTCATGAATATTCGTGTGACACTGTCGGATGTTTGTCAAGTACTCGCGGAATATAAAGAGACCACGTAATGCTCTGTCGTCTCGTCAAAAGTAATAGCGAAATAATTACTGTAAATCTATCTCTATGTAATTTTGAAATTGCCTATTCTAAATCACTTTCACTAATGTGACGTGATCGGCACAAAGTTGGCACTTAATGCGCACTTCCCACTTTACATACTTGCTATATGATTGAAGTTTGTAAATACATATGACATCGTAACGGTAGTATAATATCTAATATATAAAATTCTCGTATCACAGTTTTCGTCACCGTACTCCTCCGAAACGGCTTGACCGATTCTCATGAAATTTTGTGAGCATATTCAGTAGGTTTGAGAATCGGCCAACATCTATTTTTCATTTTTTTTTTAATTGCGCGCGGACGGAGTCGCGGGCGACTGCTAGTTTTACATAAATACAAACATAGCTGGACCGATTTATGCAATGGGAAATTCATAGATGCATCTTAAGTTTTACAGTTCATTTTATTTACGACTAGCTTATTCCCGCAATTTTTACGCGGTATTATAAAAAATCTAGCCTATGTTTCTCAGTGATAATGTAGCTTTCTAGTAGCAAAATAGTTTTTGAGTTTCTTCTTTAGAATATTAGTATAGATATAAATAGAAAATACAGTTGTCATTATTTGCGTAAGCAGCAAAAACATGTTTAACATATTTATAGATCGATCCATGATAATAAACATGAGTCTAGTCTAGGTCCAATGTAAAATCATCTAGAGGAAAAATTAGTAGTAAAAATAAAATATATCGAAGTTGACGTGTGCCTAAAACTGAACTAACAGAAGGAAAAAGTGTAAATACTGACATTCGTCGTAGATAAAATTTGGAAAACAAATATCTTGAAATATAGCACGTTGCTTTTTATATAATTAAAAAGAAAGTTTGGAAAGATCCCACGGCATGGCTATAATGAATAAATTTTTCACATAGATATTAATGATGTCTTTAAATAATATGAATATCGTTAAGTCAGTGCATTTAAACAATTATGAAATACATACTGTATCTCTCTTAATCCACACAAAAAATACAGTGGTAGTGTACAAAGGTTCAACAGTGGTAGAGTCGATAGTCGGTGCACAAATGACCTTGAATAAATGAATGACGACAAAGAACACAGGACTGAAGTGGAATTAATTCCGCGCTTCGTCTGATGAGATTCTTTCCTTGAGAAAGAGGAAGTGGGTTTAACGGGGAGGGGAAGTATGGAAGGAGAAATATCCTCTTTCTGTACGTCTCTTCCTGCGTCTTTTTAAGGTAGACAACGCATCTTCTACTTTTTAACTTCTTGCGGATGTGACTTCGCTTAAAATTAAGTGTCCACTTGCTTCTTGTTTGCCAGTTTCTAATATAAAAAAAGTCTCGTGATTTTATTTGATTTCTAATAATGTTAATAATACATAGTTTTATGTAGGAGTAGGAACTGAAACCATTGTATCTTTCAAATTGTAAGCGTCAATATTCGTACAAATAAATTGCTAAAATGACAACCAAAAGTATCATTCACGTGACATAATAGTAGAGTATTCAAACAAGCAATTTAGTTTTCAAGGTCTATTTGCGGTGGTATATCTAATGACTTAAATTTAAAGCAAACAAAATGGTTGTAACGCACTGCCTACAAGGAAAACCAACGACACAAATTCAGTTATTTTGATCTCTCTTGATCACAAAACAAAGACACAAACAATGGTCCTCAGCAACTAAACAATTTACCTGAACTGATCATTAAAATAGACGAAACATGAATTTAGTATTTCATGTTTCGTCTATAGTATTGTAATTTATTTAATTAACTATGGTCATTACAGAAACATTTACTGATCTTAAGGTGGGTATAGACTAGAGCATTTACTTGTAACAAAACAATGTGCCGCTCTATGATATTGTTGTGTATATCAACCCTTTCATGAACCAGACGTGCTTTGGTAACTATGCTTTTACCTGTATCATATCATTCGTTAAAACGTTACATTACATAGAAATGCTTGAGAAAATACTCTAGTGTATATTCACCTTAATAATGCGTATGTAATGAAAACTTTAATTTAATTTATAAATCAAAATGGAACCCGTACTCGTACTTCCAGTCTTTTATTTTATAGTATCAGGGCTTGGTTAATTTCCAATTATAAATAATTGGTGTATTTTTAAAACAACATTGTTTCGTGGCCTTATGTAATTCAATAATATTTTTGTTACCGTTCCTTATATGTCATACATTTATACCGATACTTATATTAACTTTGCCACATTTAAGATTAATAAACAACGACTAACAAGAAGCTAATATACTGTGATTAACTTGAAACCACAAAATATACTTCTTTATTTATATGATGATTTCACCATCTAGTAAATTTTATCAGACGTGACGCGAGAGACAAGTCATAAAATATATTCAGATGAATATGTACGGTAATAACCTTTTATGCGACAAAATATATAATACGGAAATGTTTTCAATGACTGTAAGTGGAATGAATATAAAAAATTGAGACTGACAGATTTTTTGCACCGGAAAATAGTATCTACTTGTAATTATATTTTTTTACTAACTTATAAGACTAAGATAAACATAAGTAGTATTCACTGTCTACAGATATAAGGGTGAGTTTGCACTGCCGACACAATCGTATGAAAATACATTGTCATCTCTTACATTCTCTTTGAAAAAGTAGAGACAAACAATATGTTTTAAATGTTTATTATACTAGTGGAACGGTGGTCTAATATCACGGTTAGACTGTATTACTCCGAATAAATACAGTTAGACACTGTTTAGTTAAACACGTGTTCTAACCCTATGACCGCCAGTGATTGATATCACGGACATGGTCATAAAAGACTCTGTTTTACCCTTAAATGTATGTCACCAAAACTGCTTCCGGTGTAAGCACTTTGTTATTTCATTCAATAGTCATGATTTCTGTTAATCTCATATTGTTTAGATGGATGTTTGTTAGAAGGTATCTCCAGAACGGCTTCATGGATCTCGGCAAAATTTGTCTGGAAGAACACATAGGCTACTAATTAACTTTTTGAATTCCGAGAGGACGGAGTTGAGGGCGCCAGCTAGTGTCTATATCAGCGTGCGTAGAAGGGTTGACATATTTTTTTTTAAGCTAAAATGTAATTGAAACAATGCCTAAGTTTTTTTATGGTTAGGCACATGTTTTTACGTCTCATAACGACATCAGGCGGTTTAATATTTTAAAAATATAAATTTCAAGGAAAGAAGTTTTTTAAACCTAGATCTACGAGTGATTACGTATAACAATTCTGCATGAATTGATGACTTTAGGAAGTAATATATCACTAGAGGTGTGCACTTCTTATATCGCAATCGTGCATCGCACATAAAACCAAATGAGAATGTCTGATTTTATTTGGAGAAGAAGGAACCAAGTAATATACTAATTCAGATAATGTTTAATAAATATAAGTCTTCAAGCGAAGGGTCGTGGTTATTTAAATTACACGAATATGATCATCCGATTTAATATAATGCGAGCATTATCTAACCCATGAGTACGAAAGTTAGTGAAATGATGAAGTCAGTTGAAATATACACAGAGGATGGAACTGTGTAGATAGGCAAAAAGTCTTTCTATCAAACAAATAACTTTAAGAAAAACAATCTCAAACAAAATACACTAAAAAGAAACAAAATAATGTCATGAAAACTTCTTTCTTTCTTTCTTCTCTCTTTCAAAAACCCTCTAAACTCTAAAGAAAGTTCTCTTCTTTCTTGTAACATGTCTATATTGTATAATTATTGTTATTTCGCAGTCGGTGTCGGCCGAAGTAAATAGGTGACATTTTATATTTGAGATGTTTTAGACATACTTACGTTTATGTCCCTACTTAGGCCGAAACCGACTCCAAAATAACAATAATTATACAATATAGACATGTTACAAGAAAGAAGAGAACTTTCTTTAGAGTTTAGAGGGTTTTTGAAAGAGAGAAGAAAGAAAGAAAGAAGTTTTCATGACATTATTTTGTTTCTTTTTAGTGTATTTTGTTTGAGATTGTTTTTTATGGTACTTTTGAATGCATTTTGTTTGAAATTGTTTTTTTATGTTACTTTTGAGTGAATTTTGTTTGAAATTGTTTTTTTACGTTACTTTTGAGTGCATTTTGTTTGAAATTGTTTTTTTTTAAGTTACTTTTAAGCGCATTTTGTTTGAGATAGTTTTTTTTTGTTTTGAAGTCGGCTATTTTTTTTTTCTTAAAATGTTTGTTTTATTTCTCAATTTTTAGTGAATTTGAAGTTTAATTACAAATTTCCTTAATACGTATAAGGACATAAATAAGACAAATAAAGAAAAGGACTTTCCTATTTAATATGTGTGTACTTCAATTCAAAAACTAATTTAGAATACACCAGATAACCACTTATCCTTTAAACAATGAAATAATTATCAAAATCGGTATACAAATTGAAAATTAACGAACTAATACATCGTAGCGTGCCTTTAATTTTGTCCAGCCGCGCGCCGCAGTAGCATTTTTCGAATGCGCGTAGTTTTTAATCATTTAATATCTTCCAAACTATTGATCAGAATTACATAGTGTAAAGGCTAATGTAATCTGCATTTAATACTCTAGCCATCAAACATATTTATTTGGATAAGGATTCATATCGAATATAATATAATAGCGCCGTAAGCTTACAACGCTGTTTTTCGTGTGCAATTTAATCGAAGTTTGTTCATAATAACATGGTTTTTGTGAGACATCCATAGATGATAGATATATGCCACCTGAGACTTTTATTTAGCAAATTTAAGGATCTATAATTACTCGATACATCATTTTAATGTAGGTCATATAGTTTGACCTACGTAAGTGCAGAAAGCAAATTTGTGCTATTCATTGTAACGCGATGTAGCATTTTTCGTTTCCGCGTAATTTTATTCTTACGATATCTCCTAAACTATTAGACAGAATGATATAGTTTCAATTGCAAATATAATCTACATTTAATTCTCTTGATAATGAACATATTTATTTACATAAGGGTTAATAACTGAACTTGAATAATAGCGTCGGAAATAGGGCATGAATTTAATTAATGTTTCTAAAGAAAAAAATGGTTATTGTGAGAAAACTATAAAAGATAGATATATGCTATCGCGGACTTTTATTTAGCACATTTAAAGAGCTACAATTCGCCATACATCATTTTTATGTAGGTCCTATAGTTTAGCCTACGTAAGCGCTGAAAGCAAAAATGTCCCTAATTTCCGCAACAAATTTTGAAGCTATATTCAAAATCTACTAGTCTTCTAGTTATTTAAAAAAAAAACAAAAAAATGGGACCCACCTGCAAGCACTTCCTTTCGATTAAAATAATTTTTATCAAAATCGAACCACCAGGGGCCGAGTTTCGCGGTAACACACATAAAAAAAAAAAAAAAATACAGTCGAATTGATAACCTCCTTCTTTTTGAAGTCGGCTAAAAAATAGTCCAAAGTTCGTTATGGCATCTGTGCTCTAACGATGTTTAATATTGATAAAAATTAATGTCTTGGTTAAACACTCTTAAGGAATGTAAACAATGATTTACAAAAAAAACAAACACACATAATTGATACTAAGTTTATTAGAATTAAAGACAGTAAGATAATTCATTTTGAATTATTCGACAACCCTAATATTAACGATATCTTAAATCAAATATTCTGATGCTGGTGATGGCGTCATTGCCTCGTTCATATTTACAAGTTACTGTTTGGTGTTTTCACGTTAGTATGTAATGGTTAATGAGTTTGTTTTCGTGACCATTCCTGTATGTAATAGCTGAAAAATATAACAAAGAACAATGTTCATGCATAGTAACCAATTTGGCACGTTTGTTCCTTAGAGCTTGTAGTAATCCTAGAATTATAAAAGCGAACCTCTATATGCGTGTGCCTTTGTCCATTTCCGACCCCCATAAGCGAGAAACTCGGGTAAGAAACTTCTATAAGGGGGGAAAATATTGCGGTCCTTTGGACTTTCATTTCTCCCGGTTCAACTTTACATTATTGTGAATGGTTCTGACGTATAGACTTATCAGAGTTTTAAAATTTTAAACATTAAATCTTAGGTCATATATAGTAGCTTTTAACAAAATAGAGCTAAACATTAACTGTTAATCCTAAGAAGAAAATTTACGTCATAAATACGTCAAAAATGTATCTATTTGTATAATAAGTAATCAATAACACATCCTATAAATAGTTAGAATATCTGAACAAGAAATCGTTGAAACTGCTCGAAAAAACGAACTTTATGACAATTTTAATAGCATCCTTTATCAATGACTTGTTAAGTCGATAATTTCGGAGGAAATTGTACAAACCTAGACTCATTGTTAAACAATTAAATCCTCGCCTCATAACTTCCTTACATGTATGGGTATAGAATAAATTAAAGAAATTAGAATTATTTATTGGTCAATCATACTGACGAATATTATAATGTTTAATGACTAAGCTATAAAGTGCATTCTGGAGATTTCATTGGCATCGGCTGGTGCACTGCACGAAGCTACAGCGAACTGTTGACTGAATCCCGTGATACATATTTTAGAACTAGCTATTTTTGTACGAATGAAGTGTATTAATTATAACTGTTAAAATGTTTAGTCAAGTACAGCTATAATAGTATAGAGAAAATCTACAACTCTAATTCATAGTGCGACTTAATAAATCATGAATGAAGTCGAGATTTGCAAATTTTGCGTCAAATCGTAGCAATATTTTTTAACTTTTTTCGTATTTTTCGTGTTAGGTTTAAATTTAGTTGGATAAATATTAAATTTATCCATAACTTATAATGAAATCGTTAAACGATTGTGTTCGCTTTAGAAACCGCATAATAATACGGTATTATTCAGAATTTTGAGACTAAGGGCTGTGCAAAACCGGCG
Organism: Papilio machaon; assembly: GCF_912999745.1. Lineage (NCBI taxonomy): Eukaryota > Metazoa > Arthropoda > Insecta > Lepidoptera > Papilionidae > Papilio > Papilio machaon. The sequence goes on from NC_059987.1 coordinate 5,587,282, forward strand.
CCCGTTTGATATGGTTAACTTTAGGCCAACAATAATTGGTGTAGCTTAATGAATCTTTCGCTATTAAAAATACGAAAATGTTTAAAAACGTTAAAATATAATATCAAACCATTGATGTATTGAATAGAAATAAAGAGTCGTATTAAGTAAGAGTTCAAATAAAATGGTCAGAATAAGTATGTATGTGCCAGTAAAGCAGGCGCTGTAGGCGCCTCGATTTACACTTTCACACATCGACAAGTTAATGTAATTGCAGTGCGCAGACACCGACAGTGTTGTGTTAATATTATAAAACATTGAGAGAGTGTGAACGTTTTACGCTTGTAGTTTGTTGCTTATTCAGGTTCGTCAGTGGCACGCAATCTTTCTGAAAATAACTTCGATGTTACTCGCTTACAGCAATATCGTGTTTTAAAGGCATGACGAATGATACCATAAGTTATTAGTGACTGTTCATGGAAAAATACATTTGAATGAAATTAGCACAAAGAAATGAAATCATGATGATTTAATAGCTCTTAGTTTGATTTCTAATGAACGCTAAAAATGTATAATAAACCTTTTATGAAAATGTTTGCAACACCTCTTCCACCAATGGACCGTTCGTTGGTTCGTGCACTTTTCTTCCAGTACTTTTCCATCAAAACCTTGGCGCATTTGTAAGTCAAAACATTTGAACGTATGTTTGTCTCTTTCTGACGTACGTACACGCACCACACTACTGACTCTGTCCGCAGGGTAGATTTAGACGTTGAGTAATTGATCAGTTTTATCGAGAATACCGGCGCCGTACCAAATATTGGAGAAAACACTTGTTATTTAACCTTTATGACAGTCATGCACTTCAGAAAGACGATGACCGTTATTATAAAGGTAGCGACTAACTGCAGCCAATTAAATACAAATTTAATAACTTATATAAGCAATATTCATAAAACAGAATTGAATTTAAAATGTTCATATTGCAATTAATTAAGAAACTGTTTAAACAACTTTGCATTTTGGCAGTACCAATAATAATATGTAGCTTTTATCTAGAAAAGACAGTAAGCATTCAATTTACAGAAAAATGGATTTCATCGAACTTCATCCTACCTGCCGTTCTAAATACAAGATGTTTTCCAGGTATTCCTAGAACAATAAAAAAAAAGGAAAGAGGAAATTATCCAGATGTCTCGATCAAGGACTATTAACGCAATTGGCTCGACCGATAATTGTCGCCCGTTTAATAGAACTGTTATAGATTTGACTTTATGAATGTCAATGGTATAGATGAATAAAATAATAGCAATAAATATGCACTTAGTTTTCACAACTTCGCAATTTATCAATAGCGTTAAAGTATAAAGAAAGCAAAAACATTTACAATTACCGTTAAGATTAATTGAAACTGTCATCAGAGATTCGATTCTGTTTATTAGCGTGACATAAGTTATTACTGTCTGAAAATCGGAGAAGCCGAGATGAAGTAAAGATGTCTTTTGATAGTGTTTTAGATGATGTTAAATATATGTAAATTCTATAGATTTTTCTATATCTTCTTACTTAATCTGCAATAGATTTTATTTTCTTCTATGATTTCTGTATATCACAATATTTCTATTCCAACAATGTTGTATATTATAGCTAATTTTAAAAGACCACTGAATAGTTAAGTGTCGTTAACTTTTTATGAGTAAACGGTAGTTATTGATAATTTTTGAATAACAAGTTTTAAGACTCTGCAGTGATAAAATGATGCAACAAATGTAACAAAGAGACAACTCTTCCTATTGTTATGGAAATAAAACAACTAAGTATCACATTTTGATCATTTTTTTAAGATGTGTCTTTTCGTAAGTGAAAAGGACAAAACTGTACCGTACCTGTCACTCAAAGAAGTCATCAGATAATTTAATATTTAACAAGTCCGCTGACTGATTGGCCAAATTTGGAGAGCGCTGTCTTTCTTAGCCAAAGTGATCTTGCATACCATAAATCAGATTATGTTAGAAAACTGATCCAGAATGTCTGTCTCTCTTATAAAATTACATATCAAAATAACATTGAGATTTAATATTGTCAGAAATAGTATATCTCTCACTAGTTTTATCAAAACAAAGCTGATGAATCACTCGTTCGGGATGCGTATAAAAAGCTTGCTATAAAAAGGCTTTACTCGAGAATATTCTAGCAGCTAATTTGTTGATTTGTTGTTTCGATTTGATATTTATAAAGATCTTACGCTTTTGTGTTTAATTTGCGAAGCAGACTATATTTATAAGCACATATTGTATGTAGGTACGCAACTATCACGTATATAATTACTATTTTTGACGTAAGTACTTTTTAGTTATTTGCTTTTTAAATCATGATCTGAAGTACAATAAGTTTTACAAAAATTTTATTTTAAGATAACTATTGATAATTAACAAAATAAGCAAGCCATACAATTAAAGTAAAAAAAATAATAATAATACACAAGTTTAAATATAAAAACAGAAAATTGAAAATTAAAAATATAAACTTAGAAGTAACGTATTATAAAAGGGATGAGGCAGCGTGTGATCTTAAAATAACCCAGAGAATGTACCACAAATAGATTCCGTCGTCCGATGCACTCTCGTTGGATAATCTTTTTTTTTAGCCACGCAACATCAAGGCTCTCGATTTTACAACACATTGAGGTTCTTTTTGTTTTCAGTTTTATCTTTTTGTCATGATTCAAAGAATATTAATAACAAAGGGATTCAAACTAAAGTATTAACTGTGGGTTTCTGAGACCAAAATATTGTTATCTCTGTTTGTTAAAGATAATGAGAGGGATAGCGATATGTTTTATACAGAGATTTTGGCCTGAGAAGCCAACGGTAAGTGGTTGGAGTCGCTAATTCATTAAATATATTAACAGGATTTTCATGCATTCTTAGCCTCTGAGAATTTTTTTTTGTGAAATTATTCGGATACGTTGTATTTATAGTTTAATAATTAAAAAAAACAAATATGTAAGAACGTTAATTCTATTCAGTTATATGGACGTAATTAAGTTTATAAGACAAGGTTTATATGTGATGTCGTCTAATTGCATTCATGCATTTGTTATGAGATAGAAAAACAAAGATAAACGAGCTATAAGGTATTTAGCTCATTGTTACTGGACTATTAAAATAAAATTAAAATCGAATTCATGAACATGTTTTTATTTACGTTTTTATAATATTAAACCACATTAAAACTGCGCAGCTAACTCGCTTGGCGGTTTACATTAAATTACGTTATCTAATCTCTCCATTTTCCAACTACATATTATTAAGATACAGCTATGAGTAATTTTTCGTAGGCGTCGATGTCTGAAACTTGCATTCCACGAAGGCAGCTTGGCAAAATACTGTCATCAGCGGCGGCATAGAGTATTGCGTGCCACAACGATATTTGATACGTAATTAATGGTAAAAGCTACACCCCCCAAGGCATGATAAAAAAGGGGGTGCCGAAGACATCTTGACCAGTGCGCTTGTAACGCTAAAACCGATACTGTAGTCAGCGAAGCATTATTTTGACAAGTTTTTTTTTTAATACCGTTGCAACAGATTATAGAAAAATGAAATTGATGGTTCATGAGAATAACAAAGATAAAAATAGTAGGAAAGAGAAAGTAAAGTAAGACATTCGAAGCAGCTCAACTTGTGTATTATTATTCAAGTGGAACAAGAAACGGAGACGTTCGATGACGGGGGCTCGGTTGCGCTGACCTTCGGCTTTACGTAACACCACAGACAAGGACGGCCGTTGCCACTTGCTGACAATATATTTATGTAGTACTTGTATATGCAGCTCTCCAACTTTTTTTTATGCCATCCTATTATCCGTTATGCGAGAATAAGAAAAATATAATTTTTTTTAAATTTTCTACCATATTAAAAAAAATCTATTTTGAAAACGTACAATTACAATGTTATGTCTGTATTGTTTAAGGAAATGATATGTACAAGAATATGTTTTTGTTGGATTTTATAGTAGTGGATACTTACAGTAAGAAAAAATATAAAAGTAAGGACAACACAGACAAAACTTTTCTAATAACTATACATACAGATCTACATAATGCAATCAATAAAATTGGAGTGTCTGTATGGAATATCGAAAAAAATAATATTTCACGAACATGATGTATGTTATTTTGTAAAGAAAATCCAATTTTTATCTGTCTGTCTGTCCACAAGTCCGCGTTTGTTCCGGGTAACCTCTGGAAAGGCTGGAAGGATTTTTTGACTGAAAATTAACTGATGTGTACAGGCATATTATAAGCTATATGTTTTTTGCGCTGACAAAGTTTTAGACTACCGCTATATTTAATACTAGCAGTTACCAGCGACTTTGTGCGCACGGCATTAAAAAATAGTGTAGCTTCCCAACTGTAAAAGAATTTTTGAATTAAATTAAATAATTTTAGACCCTATTCAGTGCATACAAACAATCAAATATTTCCTCTTTACAATAATAATATACATTAATTTACTATGTCAACGAACTTTGAATGAATTCCAGCCTACTTTTAACTAGCAATTGTGCTAAACGGGCACTTATAAAATGTATTTAGTTCACATAGCACGCCACTTGCGATGCGATTTAAACTCCGTCGTCCATTGTTTATTTCATGGATAATACGTTAATAATGCTCGTCTTTATAAATGATCAGATTTAGCTTCATACAAAAAAAAAATGAAAATAGAGATACAAATACCATAGTCGCAGACTGCTTACATGGCAATATAATTTAAATACATCTACAAAAATTAACATTACTTTGATGTCGTAGACAACAAACTCTGTTAATGAAATGTTTTAAACATGTAAGTACGAATACTCCACATTAGTGTTCAAACATAAATTCATATATACATACTCTACATTTATACACTCAAACTCTATACATACTTATAAAGACAATAATTTTAACATATAGTAACAGGTATGTATCAAATGTTGTCTAAACATATGTATTTAGATTGACTCTCTCATGAAGAAGTCCATTTAAAAGGATTTAGAAATGATAACTTCCAAAATCACTCATCGTATGAAAGGTTATTGCCATTAACGTCTAAGAATGTAAGACTAATAACATCATTTAGTTTGTTTTGAGACGAAAATCCCTGTATAGAATATATCGTCATCCCTGTCATTATCTTTGTTGTTTAAAAATAAAATAAAAAAATTGAACACAGAACGATCTAGCTAACCTTAACGCACTGAATGTTACGCTATGTTACACTACGCAAAAAATGTTAAAGGATAATCATGGTTTACTTGTAGAATATTTGAGTCGGTAAATAATTGTCCAACTTTTATTACAGGCTCTTAACACTGGACACTGGGTTATTGAGTGGAGTGCCAGCTAACGCAGCTTGCGTCTAATACGAACGTCACGATTATCTACATACTATATTCAGACAATAAAAAAACATCGTGCCACCTTGTTACTGCACAAGCACATGGCATCGAATGTTATAACTTCCGATAACATTCATTATTTTAATGGATGACTGACTAATAAATAAAGAATTTATTTTTACTGTATTAAAAATTGATAGTTTTTGTCTTTTGGATGTTGTTTCCATTCTTTGCATTTTAATATCAAAGTTATCAAAAAATATAGCCGGAATATAGTGAAAAAGTCGTAACGGTCAAATATTATGTGGCTTGCTAAGAATAAATTAAATAGTGTAACAGTTTGAAATTTATTACTTAGTTAATTTCTACATTTACAGTAGTGAAATTAACATTTAAATTTAACTAGTAGATTATGTAAAACACCTATCGAACCAACAGATAAAACATTGAATCATATTCAATATCAAAACAATACAAAGAAGCGATAAGAAAATTCGAACAAGATAGAAAGTGCTGGAAGTCTGAGGAACACCAGTGGATATAAGGCGGTAGCCAAATGTAAACATAAGCTTTGAATGCCACCGCACTGAGAACACATCACGATTTGTATGTAGTATTGGAACGATGAGTTTTAACACTTAAAAACTCTGAACACATCTCTACTCCGAATTCATTTAGATGTACTGTCGGCGTTTAGTTTCAACCAATCAAACAACTAATTATATTGTTAGAATTCATCTTTGGAGCATAGACTTGTTTATTTTCTAATTTTTCTGAGGCATTGTCTAGACTGGGATCCTCAAACTATTTTGGACAAGTGACCCCCTTTTCCAAAATGAACCGTTACCACAGATCCCCAAAGCCAATTTACCTACTTTTAAGATCAATTATGTCCCTAACCAATAAAATATCCATTGTTTTTATAATGTGATGTAACAAAAACACACACACACACACATTAATGTGATATAACGTATACGTTTATACATATTTACGTTTTTTTCCTTTCGTGGCTTTTTATATGTATTTAGTAATTTATATTTACTTTGCAGTGAACTCACGTTGCTGGCGTCGCAAGTCTTCGTATCAAATAACTTTGCGGTAATCTATAATTGGATATCCTTGATCAATGCGTTGTTTGTGGATTCTTACCAAACGGAAAATATTTAGAATGATAAGTTATATTTACTAAAGCTACATTGACGACTACCTACTGTAATATTTCATTTAATTTAGTAACGGTAATTTCAGTAATCTTTTAATTTATAAATTTGTAACGGTATTAATATAGACAAAATAGCCTCGCTTTTCGAAAACACAAATAAATATTAAGCAATAGTAAAAAAAGTTATGGCGGGTGTGATTTGAACTTGTTTTTCCCTAATTTAGAATTTTATATCTTACGTCCACTATATGTGTTTTGTGCTGATGTAATATACCATATGACTCCGGGGAAGAAGACGAATCGAATGCCACTTCACTCGTCAAAATTGTTCCAGTCGTTTAGGATTTACATACATACAAACCCACAGACAAAACAATAAAAATTGTACATATATATAGACAAGAAACACAAGAATTTGATTTAATTCAGGATTATACTTCAAATGTATGGAGAAAAAGTCCAAATAATTATACTTACCAGATACCTAAGTAATAAGCTTTCTGTAAGTACACTTTGTTCTTTAAGAAGGTATTTCGACGAGTAATAATTTGTATAATATATATGCCACGAAACACACATTTATTATCCTTGATTTTTTATTCTAATTCAATGGACATTTTAAAGTTAATGCGACGTAAAATAAAAAAGTATTTTAATAAAATTTTAAAATACTTTGCAGTAACTGAATACAGTTAAAATAGTTAACGATAGTGTTTTATCCAACTGACCGGGCAAAATGTATGTTGAAATTCCTCCTCGAAGTTTAGCGGAAAATTTTAATCACCATTTTATCTATATTTATTGATAAGATAAGGCACTCCCGGCGAAGCGAGACGCGTGACATGCATCTCTATTATGATCATGTATCATCTCCTTTATCTATTCGTCTCGGAAATACACCATAGAGATCAATTATACGATAACAATTTTCACACAACAAGGTCATTGATTCATACATAATAGGAAAATCTTTCTTTTTTTAATTTAATCATTCTAGACTGTACTGAAACGTTTTCACATTTCAGTAAAAAGTAAGCTTTTACATGAAATGGACATGTCTGGTTAGTTCATGTGAATAAAATTGTTTCTATCATTAAATCTAAAACTACTAGAGCTTAAAATTCAGTTTCCATCAAATACACGTCGTTAGACGATTAAGTTTTGGTGATGTGCTGTAAGTACAAACATCTTTTAAATAATTGATTATAGTTTACAGTTCACCTTTACACGCATGAATTGGTAATCAAGAATTGAAACGAAAAAAATGTTTATAAATTAAATTGAGTGTAGCGCGCTTTCTTCAGTGTAAGCACGGGTGACGGGTAGCGTCTTGTTGATGTACATTCCGTTTAAGAATGTTCGAGAGTCGCGGTAACAGCCAGAGCCGCTAGTAATATTCCATTGGCTTTTTGAATCCGTGACACATGTGAATGTTTATACATCAATGTGCGAGTGCGTGTACATGGGATATGTGTGTGTGTGTGTGCCCATGCACATCGACCGAAGTCGGTTCCCGCGCTTTTTAGTGTATTTTGATACGTTTGTATGGTTATTACGCATCAGGAAAAAGGAACGTCTAAATAAGTTTTGAAATACTCATATAGTAGGAGGTAGATAAATAGCAATAAAAAATACTCCTGAGAAACAAACAGCAAATATTTAATACATCACATACCTCCACCGAAAGATTTCGATAAAAAGAAATTACCTTCAAGCAAAACTAACTGACACGCTAATACGAACAAATCTTAAACTGTAAAGAATATTGGCGCGTGCTGCGCGAGTCACGTCGTCGAGTCGGGCAACCTTCTAGTTCGTTCATCTATGACGCGGTCTGATGCAAAAGCTCAAAATGTTCGTTTACGTGTGTAAGTCCGGGGGCGGGGCACACGCGCCACAATGCAGCCAGCCGCGCGCCGACCACACGCACTAACGCCAAGCATAGGCACTGTTTTCTTGCGCACGTGATTTGGAGCACGCATGCTGCGACAACCTTACGAAATCGTCTTTAGTATTTGAATGACTGAATATAACAACATACAATAAAGAATTACTTATTAAAATCATATAATAAGCCTACTTAATACTAAAATATAGAAAAAATAATTCTAAAAGATAGCAGGAGATTAGTATTATCCATTTCATTCATTAAAAGATTTAGAAGATTCTCAGATCCTTACCATATTACGAGGTGCTTAATAATAAGTTTTTTTTTAATAATCCTAAAGTTGTATCATTTTATGTGGATTATCAATTTAAATAGTAAGAAATTATTGTGGGCATTCAGGATATAAGTTGTAAATAATTTGCTTACAGTTTGGTTTTGGCGAATTTTGGAAGTAGCTTGGAAATTTTGAGGACAACCTTAAAAACTTGTAGACGATACTCTGTCAATATCAAAAAACTGCTATAAGATCATTGTCGTATAATTTAAACTTATGGCTCTTTTTGACATTGAAAAGGATGCCGCCTTGTGAGCTAGCATAATTTAATTTGACTTATTGCACTGAGTCAGATAACTTTGCCGGTCTACTACTAAGTTTTTAGTAGGTATATTCGAAACAATTAAATTAAACGGACAGCGTGCCGAGTACAAATGATAAAATTACAGCTTCGTGAATTGTGGGTGACACTTGCCCAGTCATTTGGCTGGTGTAAACGAAATGCATGACACAATAAATTTGCCGTGGCGCGGATCGGCGTTGCCTTTGCCGAGCGCGTAATCGGCTGCCGTGACGTATGCGCTCCGCCTACATTCCGATACAAACATGCATAATACTAACCATATGCATCGAGCCAATATGACGTGAAACTTTTATTTTTACTGAATCAATGTATCTAAAAACATCATAATTCGATTTTCTACAAAGTTGAAAGATTAAAAACAGTAGAAAGGTAAATAAATTTTGGCTAGCTAGCTAATTAGCCCCTAATTAGCTGCTAATTGTGAAAATTATTTTTGGTTCTATTTTTTATTAAAAAAAACATTGGTAACAGCAGCATGAGTTTCGGTCTTCTTTCTTCCTTCTTTCCAGTGTTTTCATTCGTGCTACGTCGCTATCAAAAATCTAACATACATATTCATACATATATAGAATACCTATCTATAAAAATTATTTCATGCAATAGACTAAAATATAAATACATACAGTTAAAATTGGATATTCAAACAGAGATCCCACGAGACGGGATTCCCTTAGAAGGGGAGACTAGACGGGCGAGGGTTGGGAAAAAAGGGGGAGATCTCGGCAGACGTCTCGAATCTCTCATAAAAAGCGACGTCTCGTTGAATATTTTTCTCTCATGAAAAGTTCTTAAGAATATATCGTAGTTACATTCTTTAATCAGTTTTATAAATTCGATATTGTCGTCCAAGTTGATGTCCTTGTTTTGATTTTATGATGGAGCACATGAATTCGTGAATCATAATATGAGACCGTAAATTTCCTATACAATGTATTTTTTTTTTTTGATGTTGACAATGGAATAATTGTTTTTTACAATGTTCAAGATGCACACAGATAAAGACTTACTGCGATTTATTAGGAAATAAATATATATTTCAAGTTCTACGCTAATCTAAAAAAGTTTAACTAAAAAGAACGTTTACGTTACTCTTCACTAATATTTGACGTGGTTTAATCATGTAACATTGTAATACCGTCACACTAGACATTAATCTTGTCATGTCTATTAATACACGCTAATAAAATATGAAAGTAATTAAGAACGCAGTAAAAGTTTAGCGTGCGATAACGTTGAGGATTTCCATGAGTCTAATTTAAAAAATAATTCAAAACTATATTTTAATACACACGGATTTGAGTGTTTTAAATGGTACTTTATACGTTTCGTTTAGATGTTATAGGGTCGCAATTGCGCATGACTAGAGGCAGTTACCAATTCTAGCTATTATGCAAATTTTCAGTTCAGGTGAACATTCAGTCGGGGTGTGTTTGTGTGCGTGTACTCACACACGCTGGTATCGACACGAACACAGACGCAACGCCATTACATGTACAGAAGGGGCGAACGAGCGGCGCAAGGGGGGCACGTCGACGCCGACCGCTGCCAACCTTCCTATAAAACACTGCGCTGCCATCTACAAATTTCAATACATAACTTGAGCTCCGAGAAAGCAGTTACGCGCTGCCAACATTTTCGCATGTTGATCGGGCCTGAAATATAGTTGAATGTTGTGCACCCTTGCAGGATAACGGCGCGAAATAATATAAATTGTTGTATGAAAACAAAAAGTTTTCACTTTATTTACGAACCGACGTCTTACGAAACTGTGTCAAGTCGCGACAATAGTGTTCGCCCGCTTTCCGGCCGCGCTACCCTGAAGCTACACATACTCAAATAAATACGTGCGAGTGATGTGTATTTAATCGGTGGCTTATCGCGAATCTGGATTATATACAACTTTTACATTTGAGAATAAAAACTGTTGTTCGTGGTGATATATTCTATAGACATTATCATTTCGACGTTCCTTGACGTTAAGACTTTTAAGCAAATTTGCTGAATAGTGGTCAAGATGAGCTTCAATAAGAATAACCCCAACGCTGTTGGGAAAATTATGGGATACCTGAAGCAGCTCTCCACAGAAATGGTAAGTTTGCTATGCGCTCTATTTGCACTATTTATCATAAAATTGTAATACTACATAGGAAACAATTTATAAACAAAAAAATATCTAGACACACTTTTTGTACGCATGTCTTAAATAAAACCGTAACACCCGAATGTAACATTCGGCTTGGAAAACTCTGGAAGTGGAGCGGAGGCGCGGTGCGCAGACCGACTGGCGCGTTGACCGCTCGATGGAATTCGTTGCTCGGCAACCAAGATTATAAATATTGCCATTCCTTTGCATTATTCACATCACAACTAGAACATCTTCCGTTTTTGTACTTTTACAAACAATTTAGAAACTATGTTAGAAACGATTTTATTCATGAAGTCAAGGCTTTCTAGGCTCGAACATCGGCCTTGCAAGGTCAGCCAGTCTGCGACTACTGACTGCTAGTTATTGCTTTCCGTATGCGAAATCTTTACTTTCGTTTTTGTGTACATTGCTCACTTCCTGTGTGTCGACCCGTTACATTATTATCATAAATAACTTGTTTGTTTGTGACCGAAACAGAATTGCATGACAAATATTTAAAATAATTCTTTTAATTATTATATAATAGTAAAATTTCTAGTTAAAGAGTAAATGACAGTCAAGATTTATTTAATGAAATAATGCAAATTAATTCAAGTTGCAACTTTCAGTAAAGCAGTGCCATCTAGTGACAAATATGAATAAACTATGATACGACTTTAGGTAACCTATTAGGTTGCAGCAGTTCAGAGTTACTTGCGATAGATGGCAGCAAGTAGAATACATTTTATCGCTTACTGAAATTTTTTATTTCAATTCGTGTAACCTTGAACCAAGAAACCTTTCGTCTACAGTATCTACGTACATAATTTCACGAAATTAAATGTTTTTAACACTAGATTTACCAGACCAGTCATTTAGACTGGTTGTGCAATTTCAATTCAAACTTCCTACTATATTACACATTTTTTTTCAGAAATGATGTTATGACTTTTGTAGCTATAATAAGAGAGTACGTTTTATAAACTTAATGTTATTTTATATACATTAGTAACAAATATAATTTTTGTTGTTGACATTTATACCAGTACCAGTCAAAATGACAGGTTGTGTTTGTATGAAAAAATATATTTTGGGAATCATGAGACCGATACAGTACATATAGCACTGAAGCGTTTTTTGTTATCGTCTTTGGAGTCAACTTTTGCAGACAGGCAAGTTCGCTTTAGTCTCAGCAGTTTGGGATAAATTTATTGAAAACAGTAAAAATTGCTTCAAACCGGGAGCTTATATTACCGTGGATGAGCAACTTTTTCCAACAAAGGCCAGATGCAGATTTACTCAATATATGCCAAACAAACCCTCAAAAATTTGGCATAAAAATTTGGTTGGCGTCCGATGTAGAGACGAAATATGTGGTAAATGGCTTTCCGCATTTAGGAAAAGACGAAACACGAAATGCATCAACCCCCTAAGCGAATTGACCGTGATGAAACTTCTTGAACCATATACCATGAAGGGTAGAACTGTAACAACTGATAATTTTTTTTACAAGTATTCCTTTGGCGTTGAAATTACGATCTAAAAACACTTCATTACTTGGAACAATACGCGCAAACAAGAGGGAAGTGCCGAAAATTTGCAAACTGAATAAAGACAGTATGGCACGTTTCTCAATGTTGTTGTACCAATCTAATGGATGCACACTTACTGTTTATAAGAGCAAACCTAATAAAAAAGTACTAAGTACAAAACATAAACACATCAAAATTGATAAAGCTGCAAAGAAATTACCTGAATCCGTATCTTTTTATAATTATACCAAATTTTTATTTTTTATGTAAATTTTTTATGCACCAGTCATTTTGACTGGTCTGGTAGAAATAGGTATATTCAAATCGCTGGTATATCTAGTGTTAACAAAATTATGGAATTCTTATTGATAAAGAATGTTTATTTAGCTTATGAAGAATAATGACTAACTAAAAGTTGCCGCAAAGATAAGAAGCAATATTCAGAAAGGGTTAAGGTCCAGATTAGTAAAAAAATATAACATGTAGGTACAAGTCTACAATTATTTCAATCTAAATAAAAAATATCGCAAGTAAACGAGGCAGTTTGTGTTGTGTTTGTGTCTTTTTAGAGTCCTCAAAAAATGGAATATGTATTTGGAAATATAAGTTAGGATTTAGGACACAGATATGACACATTGTTTACTTTTACCATCACGAGTCAATAAAATGCTGTGTTTACGTAACATTAAAAAAGCACTTATAGGTACTACTTAATATATAAATATTAGTAACAAATAAAGGAATATGAACGATGGGAAAGAAGACGCTTGCTAAAAGATTAGTTTTGCCATGCGACGGTTATTTGATACTGGTATAAACGAAGCCAATGACTAATTTGTTCACTTTAAAAAAGAAATAAAAAGTGAGAGAGAATTTTAATTTTATTCAAATTACTTCACACACTCCCGTATGTATCAACTCAAAGTTGACAGTGATTGTGAACTAATTGTTTTGCGTATCTACGAGTCATTTTTTTCTCATAATGAGTAATAGTATAATATTTATGCATATACTATTGCTGTTGTCAGCAATTGGTATTAATTTCTCATAGCTAATTAAATTGTTGTTTATGCATAAGTATTATATTTACCAAAAATAACAATGAACAAAGCACTTTTCATTTTTATTTATTGAAAGTAAATAAATATGTAATGTAAACAATACGTTAAACTATATAGTGGTATAAAATGTCTATGACTGTACTGCTACAAGCTGTAGATTTGTTTACCAGTGGAGTAGTGTGTGACATTTTACACACAATTTTTTTTCTGTACTTGCGAAAGGATTTAATATTTTTTTCTAATCCTGATTAAATATAATTTTATACTTCCTAGGAAGCAGTGCTTGATTATTATATTGTTAGTCACTACCCCTGTAGATGTACCCATGTAGATACTGTCACTACCCCCAAGCATGTCTACGGCAATTAAATATGTTTCATTGCCTGATTATATAAAATAGTTAATTTGCAAACACAAAGAGCGAAATGAGTATTCCCTATCAGACACGTGTCGGTTGACCCATTTATATAAAAGGTCAAGAAAGATAAACAAAATAACAAGAAAATAGTTAGAATCGTTATCAGTAAATAAAATTAATATTACCATATAAACTTTGAAAGAGGAATTTTGTTGCCTACAACTGAATTTGATGTCATTTTGATATGACAGAAAGAATTTGTCATAATTTCGTATATTTTATATGTACAATATTAATTTACATGAAAATTTGTTGTGAAATAATGAATGATAGTAAAGAATTACATAAAACAAATACCAATTATAATACTTTTAATAATGATTTAAAGGTAATTCGAACATTTATAATAGATACAAAAAGCAAAGGATAAAATTTAAATAAAGGATGATATAACTGTTATTGTATTTCGGTAATCGATCGTTGAAATAACGCAATATCTATTTCTGGTCGCTTCAATTACCTACGATTCAAAGAAATATTTTCAACAGGTACGACAACAGAAGAAAGAGTTTATATTTTATGTTTCATAAACATCATTATAGTCGACAAGCGTCTGATGATATCAATAATCGATATAAACAATGGGCCGCCGGTAGGTGGTATTCGTGGACAGTTCGCTTTGGAAAGTGCACTCGCTATCGTATTCTCAGAACAGTATCAGTGCGAGCAATTTTAATATAATAGTTAATCCCGTGTGATGTCTGTACCAGGAATTGACGTGGTGAAAAGGTCAGGGTGGACGCCTTATGTATATCGTTAGGTTATCATGTCCATGCTACGATCATATGGACCGTAGTCAATAAAGCGATGTTTTCTTAAGTCTGACCTCAGACTCAGTTCATAAGTCTTATCTATCTATATTACTGACTTACGCACATAAGATAGTGAATACAATAAATGGGGTATGTTTGCGGATGGTAAATCAGTATTGCCCGTTTAGTGGACAAGACCAACCGAGTAGGCCCTGCATTTGAGGGTAAATATTGTATACAATAGAATAACGAGTACAACTAACCGAAATAAATAAGAATATTAAAATGTATTTGTTTATTTACAGGGAGGGAGCGAACAGACACGGCGAGGACAAGGAGACGAGGAGCGCCTCTATCGTGCAAGAGGTCCGAAATACGCCAGAGTGCCATCGCGGCCTACGTTGTCAGCGTCTACCACCTGCACCTCGCTAGCTACGTCCTGCGGTTCCCAGGGGACCCTTGCGCCTAACTACGCCGCCATCCCGGAGAACGTGTCCACTGAAAGCAGTAGCGAAGACGAACAAGACTCGTTCGAGAAAACTCGGCGCCACTTCCAACAGTTGCGTCAGATCAGCTTGGGGAACGAGTTTAAATACAAAATGGAAATGGAAATCAAGAGCGCCAAGGACGAGAACTTACGCAATTCTGTGCCTTTCGTGAAACAATTGAGTACTGACAGCAATAAAATTAAAAATAAATATGCGATCAACGGCGACAGCCAGCCCTACAATGCACCAACAACGCAGAGCCTGTTTCTTTGGACACAGGTAAGATTTCTTTTTAAATTCCTTCACCACTTAGAATTCAACAAATAAGTTATACAACTAATTAGCTTGAAGAATCATATTTTTCCGAGTCGTTCTCGTAAAGTTATAATTGAAGTAATTTGAAACGTAAAATCCACAACAAACGATCGATAAGGGAAACAGTAAACCAAAATTAATTGCTTTGGTGGAAAACATTCTTTTTTACATTGTTAACCTCAACTTACTGAAAATGGGATTTGTGAAAAAAATATTTGTGATTTCTACGGCTGATAATTTCTATATTTATACACAGGTAACAAAGGTCCTTATATAACTATAAGAAAATTAATAGAAGAACATGTATTATTCATGTAATATTTGCCTTCAAAAACATAGCTAGGTAAAACAAACAAATAAAGCTCAAAATAGCAAAGCATTATGTTTGTACAAGTTCTAGTATGTGTACTAAGGGGTTAAGGAAAAAATCCATATTTATGGATAGATCAACAGCCGTGAGGTACATATAAGACCTACTCACTCCATGAAGTTCAGACCTTTTTAAGAACGCTTCCCGTAACTATGTCTTTTCAAAATGTAATGTAATAAGACTATGCTTTTTTAATCACACGTTGACTATTTTCGTTAAACTTATCAGTAATATGTCATCTGAACAGGTTAATCTTATAACATGTAACATTGTTTGTAATCGCATAACAACTGTTTAATATATTTAAACGTTAATTTTTGCAGGTGTTCGCCGCTCTGGCCGTGTCTATGGGTTCCATGATAGTTGGCTTTTCCTCGGGCTACACATCGCCAGCTCAATCCAGCATGAACGCGACGTTAATCCTTGGAAAAGAAGAGGTAATTTACTATTATAATACATTTCTGACCATTTCCATAAAACTAGATTCCGACCACTATATCCACATTTATAATAGTCATACAGTTGTTTTTGATAAATATAATTTAATAATATTTCTAGAAAAAACGCGAAAATAATTCTTATTATTTGTATTTACAGATCAGTTGGATCGGTGGTATAATGCCTTTGGCGGCGTTGGCTGGTGGTATTCTGGGAGGTCCACTAATCGAAGGCTTCGGAAGAAAGCTCACTATAATTGGCACTGCGATACCATTCTTTCTTGGTTGGATGTTAATAGCGAATGCTAATGGAATCGCCATGGTGTTGGCCGGACGGGCTTTCTGCGGCCTGAGCGTCGGCGTCGGCAGTCTTGCGTTCCCTGTTTATCTCGGAGAAACGATTCAGCCGGAAGTTCGAGGATCTCTGGGATTACTACCGACCGCTTTGGGTAACACCGGTATACTGCTAGCATTCTTTGCCGGCACCAAGCTAGACTGGAGTCATTTGGCATTTTTGGGAGGTGCACTGGCTATTCCCTTTTTTCTGTTGATGCTCATTACGCCAGAAACGCCACGTTGGTATTTTACCAAAAATCGCGCAGAAGATGCACGCAAAGCGCTGCAATGGCTGAGAGGCAAAAATATTAACATCGAGAAGGAAATGCGCGAACTGACACGATCGCAAGCCGAGGCCGATCTCGTACGTGGCAACCAATTCAAACAACTATTCGCGGTGAAATATATGCCAGCAGTGCTCATCTCTTTGGGTCTTATGTTCTTCCAACAACTGAGCGGCATCAACGCAGTCATATTTTACGCTTCGACCATCTTCGAATCTGCGGGCAGTAGCATCGATCCGAAATTATCATCGGTCATAATAGGCGTCGTTAACTTTATATCTACTTTCATAGCCACAGTACTTATAGACAGACTTGGAAGGAAAATACTGTTGTACATATCTTCAGTCTCAATGATTTTGACTTTAGTGACTTTAGGGTCTTATTACTATCTTCAAAACGTCGGAGTTGATGTCAAGCCATACGGATGGCTGCCACTCGCCTGCCTCATAATATATGTACTCGGATTCTCTATCGGATTCGGACCCATTCCTTGGTTGATGCTTGGAGAAATTTTGCCCTCGAAGATCCGTGGAAACGCGGCGTCATTGGCGACAGGCTTCAACTGGACCTGTACTTTCATTGTGACCAAGACATTCCCAAATATAATCCAAGCTATATACATGCATGGCACTGTGTGGTTGTTCTCAGTTATCTGTCTCATTGGGCTGTTCTTCGTGATTTTCTTCGTACCGGAAACTCGTGGCAAGAGTTTGGAAGAGATCGAGAAAAAACTGACGGGAGGCTCGGTTAGAATTCGAAACATTAACGGCAACAAACATATGCAAAATGGTTGTTAAGCATCAGAATACAAATATTGTAAGCCGAGTGTGGTATATAATAAGGGTTGGCTAGAAAGCTTCGTAACCCATTATTTTGATTGTGATTTAGGTACAAAAGAGGGGAGTGATGCTACACGCAATGTGTACGCAGAAGACTGACTTGGATTGTAATCATTTATTTTGTACAGTATACAGTAGCTTAGTAACGCACTTATATTTAAGTAAATTATAGTTCCTTTAGATATAATTTTTATGGTAAAATAACTTCACTAATATCAATAAGGTAAATTAATCATGTTTTACTAAAGAAAAGAATCTCGTTTGTGGTTCCAATGTAAGCCCAGTATGTTTCTAATGTTGTACTAAACTTTGAAATTATTTACGTTTAAGATGTGTCTAAACCATATTATATACTTATTCTTAGACTATAAATTATCACGTACCATAAAAGAACATGACATAACTAAGGTTAAAATTATTGTACTTTACAAACTTGTAACTAAATGTACGTTAATAGTTGATTCAACTAAAAATTAAAGGCGCTATAGTCGCATAATTATCATAAGGATAGAATATTACGAAATGTTTTCGTATATTACGGAAGCATTATTTATTTATATTTGTTACTATTTCCAATAAAAAAGAATGAAACTTATGTTTGATTTTTATTTCAACATCCCTAATTATTAAAATTATTGCCTATGTAAGATTTCGTTACTGTCAAACGTTTTTTTTAATATGGGAGCGAAGTTCCATTTCATCATAAATGAAAACCCTAACTCAGAATTACTACAACAATATTGTATTTTATTTTTGTTAGTTTGTATATGTATGTAATTTCCTTTGGCAAATATTAAAAACGGACCAGAGTGTAATCGACTGCACCAATATTGACGAGTAAGGTGTTCCTTGATTCGTCTTTTTCCCCGAAGTGTTATTGAATTGTGTTATAGAAGTGGGTTATATTATATCGACCCAAAATACAAACAGTAGACGTAAGAAATAGAATTCTGAATTAGTGACAGACAAGTTCGAATTTCACTCGCCATAAGTTTTTTTAGATTGCTAAATCATTTTATAGATGTTTCCGCGTATATTCTAAAATAAGAAAGTGTTACATATAGCATTCGAGTTTATTTAGTTCAAATAAAATAATTTTAAATCATATTTTGCAGCCAATAGATGGCGCTGTTTCAGTTTGTCAGTCGGACCATTCTAAGACTGGCCCTATCTAGATTCGGGTTACTGTATAAGGCGTAGTTAACAACGTAAGGAATTTTGATAGCCATTAAATGGTTAGTGACAGCACGAGAGGGGTGAACATTAGTTTCATGTTTCATTGCTTGTATTTAAACGATAAAAAGTGTATCAACGGTAGTAAATAGGATCTATTGTATACGATTTATTCAATAACCTGATTTATTTCAAAGATTTTTGACAAGTTATGCGTGAAGTCAACCAAGCCGCACTGAACCTGGGTGACCCCATTTTGGTACTTTCCGAGTACCTCGGTGGGGTTATATGACCTGAAGAATTTTTTTTTTATTGGACTTATTATAATAATTAAAATGGGATGGATGAAATTCTAGTTTGTAACTTATCGTCACATGATTTCGATACATCTCAGTATGATTGGAGATGTTCAATCTAAGAAGACTTTGACTAACAATAAATAAAAATATACAGTTTTGATAAAAATAATGTAATGAAGATTTGCGTGACATAAAAAGTTGTATATTTCCTGCGCATGGGCACGCACATTAATCAATTTTACAGGTGTCAGCTGCACATTACCGGTGATTTCCAACACAACGTGTTCTCTACATACGGTACGTATGTGACATCTTGCTTCACATTAAATGTTCATAACATTCTTGATTACGTTCATAAATCCTGTTTACTGAATGGTCGTCAAAGCGCGCAGTTACATGAAGCACGTGTTTAAACTAACTTATGGTGTCTGTAATAACAGTTGTACAACAATTTTGGCGTCCCTGTCAATGTCTTGGAGAAAAACAGAGAGAGATTCTTATATTCATGAGTTACAACAGTTGAAATGGGAATAGCTACAAAACTACTAATGTTCTTTATGAAATAACTGTCTGTAAAAAGGAACATGAAAATTAAAAAGGAAACTAGAATAGAATTCGATCCATCTTGTTAAGCTCTAATAGTAGATTCAGACAATTAGGATTGTCTTATCTTCTAATATTACAATGTGAATGTTTGTATGGATGTGTGTTTGAAGGTATCTCCAGAACGGCTCGACTGATCTCGATGAAGTTTGGAAGAAAAATGGGCTAGTTATTTTGTTTTCTTTAATTCCTTGCGGATGGAATTCAATAGTAATAAAGCCCGCCGTGCCTATAAAATGTTAACATTAAAACTGCAAAAAATAGAGCATTTCATAACTTTAGCTGATTACACTTACCCATTATAGGTTTTACGAACCGTGCAATATCCGTAATCAAATCCGGAATTAATATTTGTTTCGCGCTGTAACTTACTGAGTACAATTAAAAGAGATGAATTTGAATTTGAAACATAATATAGACAATAACGAAATCGTAGCTTTCCGACGTCAACTCACATCAGACACATTGTTTTGAATCGCATAGCCTCGAAAGCCAATCAATTTGAGTTCGTATAAATCGCGGCGACAGCGCGGAGACGCTATTTCTTCAGCCGTCTGTACCGGACGAATGCAGTGCGTTTACAGACTTCGTTTAGTGAACAACTTTCCTATGAAAAGTGAATACAAGTAATAAAAAATGAAGATTTTAATGAGAGCTGACACTCATTACAGCATTGTGGTTAGGGATACTGAATATGAAAAACCGAAATATACTTGTTCCCAGGTTTGTATGATTTTTACATTAAAATCTTTTTTATGAACGAAGGAAATTAAAGATAGAATAAAGTCTACGTTAATGTTTTATTATGTTTTGTTATTATTTATCTATGTAAACTGAAACTTAACCTAATCAAATCTAATAGGAATTAATAGTTCTAGGAAATATAGGGAAACTGAGACGATCTATTGAATTACTGAATTATTTTAATTGTTTCGTGAAAGCATTTGACCCGGCTTGTGATCGTTTGACAAAACGGAAATATTTCTACGAACAATTAATTATCCTCACTTATACATAAAACAATTGAAATGGTTCATGCTAATTTTAAACAGTAATTTATGCCGCTTGGTGGTTTATTAAAGAATGAGTATAGTCGGTCACAACTTAATTTATATTTTGCTCAAGAATGTATCACATACGTGCGTACACATAAGTATCTAACATACGTACACTGCATGCATTTAATTTTCACGCATGATATTTTTATCGAAATAAGTTAAAAGTAAATTATTTTTGACGTCAGTCAGTGAAAACTAACGGTTACTTTTTCTAGCCCCTGGAAATTTACTACTTTAAATGAAGAATTACTTTTTTTGTTTGTATATACATGAGATTAGTACTTGTAAACAATTAGTTGTATTTAATTTGACGAAAATAAAATCGCGGAAAACTTGAGCTTGGAGCAAATAATGTATCAAAAAAAGCTCAACGAATATCTTATAACATTGGCACAGAGAATTTCTGAGTTCGTTACGATACTATCTACTATACGAATGTGTATGTGGAAACAATCAGAGACTATGATTGCTTAAATTGGCCGTAGGCGGAGCGCGCACACCTCCATCTTTAACGTCACACAGTTAGATAACATTGATACAAATGAGTACAGTAAATATGTCCGTACGTTAATTGGAGATCAATTTATGAAAAATATTTTAAATAGACACAATTTGCCCACATGTATGCATAACGCTGCACATGACGTTTTAAGCATCCTCTCCAGTTTGGTAAACCACGTTAGAAGTTTTCAAAACAAGGACTTCCAGAATACATTGTTTCTACGCCATGAATAACTTTGCTTGCTTTACGATAGGAAATATTGATAGGGATCCGACACCGGCAACTATAACGATAAACACACTACTGGCAAGAATTATTGAGCCAAATGCGAAAGTATATTGCATGCATTTTTTTAATTGCAGGTTCTGGCCGCGGTAGCCGTTTCTATGGGATCTATGATTGTAGGGTTTTCCTCGGCATACACATCGCCAGCTCTTGTTACCATGGAAAACAGCACTTCTATATCCGTATCAGAAGAACAGGTGATAATTAAATTCTTAATCGCTACATTAAATTTTTATTATCTGATACATACTGCAACACCAACAAATAATTAACAATCGCTTCAGGCACGCGGTACAGGCACATAAAATTATGGAACTACTTCATAATTTCAAAGAAGTTATAAATCAGTTACAATTAACTTCTTACCGTCACACTTAATTAATTGACCGTGACCTCAGAATCGTCGTCATCGTCGTTATCAAGCTCAAAATGCTGTTTATATATTTTTTAATATTAATGTTTTAAGCTATAAATGCTATGCTCTTCCAATATTTTGGAAAAAATACAATATGTATGTGTATGCGGCTTACACGTCACACAGTTAAAGTTACCAATGTGTTTGAAATTAATCTGTTTAATGTTCCTATAACTGGAGTTTTTAAATAATTGCACTTTTATAATTAAATATGATATAACGAAATGACATATTTTCAGGCGAGCTGGGTCGGCGGGTTAATGCCTCTAGCAGCGCTTGTGGGAGGAGTAATCGGAGGCCCTCTCGTGGACTACATCGGACGTCGCAGAACTATTTTGTCAACCGCTATTCCTTTTTTCATCGGATGGATCCTAATAGCCACTGCGAAGATTGTACACTTAGTTTTAGCAGGTCGCGCAATATGCGGCCTTTGTGTCGGTATCGGTTCCTTAGCCTTCCCCGTATACCTCGGAGAAACTATACAACCTGAGGTTCGCGGTACCCTTGGTCTATTCCCAACGGCCATAGGAAATATTGGCATTCTGATTTGTTATGTCGCAGGAAAATATCTTGACTGGTCACAACTCGCTTACTTAGGGTCATCTTTACCGATTCCATTTCTAATACTTATGTTTATGATCCCGGAAACACCTCGATGGTACATCTCGCGTGGACGGACCGAAGAAGCTCGTAAAGCGTTGCAATGGCTTCGCGGACCAAACACTAAAATCGATAACGAAATTCGGGACATCGCTTTATCTGACGCAGAAATAGGCAAAGATTCTTCAATGGCTGAACTATTCAGCTTAAAATATATGAAATCAATATTCATTTGTTTGGGTTTAATGGCTTTTCAACAATTGTCCGGTATAAATGCTGTAATATTTTATACGGTTAAAATATTTAAAATGTCAGGAAGTTCCATTGACGAGAACCTATCCACGATTATAGTAGGATTGGTAAACTTTATATCGACGTTTATTGCTACAGCCCTAATCGATCGCGCGGGTCGCAAAATCCTTCTATACATATCTTCCGTCACCATGACAGTCACATTGATAGTATTGGGCACGTTTTTCTACGTACGTGATACTCTAAATATGGAGGTTTCAACATTAGGATGGATTCCACTTACAAGTGTCATGGTTTATCTTCTAGGATTTTCATTAGCCTTTGGACCAATCCCATGGCTGATGATGGGCGAAATATTGCCGGCGAAGATTAGAGGTGGCGCAGCGTCGATATGTACTGCATTTAATTGGCTGTGTACATTTACAGTGACAAAAACGTTCCATAATATTATTGTGGGTATTGGACCATCTGGAACCTTCTGGTTATTTGGTTCTATATGTTTTATTGGTTTGTTTTTCGTAGTCGTTTGTGTACCAGAAACTCGGGGTAAGAGTCTTGAACAAATAGAAAATAAAATGACTGGCAGAAAAACCACTAGAACGAGAAGAATGAGTTCTATTGCTAATATCAAACCTTTACCCTGTGGTTGTTAATGTACTCTATATGTATGTGGATGTCAAGGCTCACTATATTGAGTTATTTGTATACTTAATTACTTAAATTATGTGAACTGCATACTTACTCAATTGACACGGTATGCATGATGGGGGTTGACATATTATTATTATGTAATTAGACATAGTAAATAGTTATAGATGGCCTTGTACTAGTAAGTAATACATGATCTTGAAATGAAACATGAAAAAAGTATGTTCATTAAATTCATAAATTATTATACAAAAGATTGCTCATATCAATGCCCAAAAAAGCATAAGAGTGAGAAAGCAAGATTTTACCTTAATATTTGATAGTTGTAATTTATATAATTTGTTATTGCCAATTTTCTGGCAGATGTCTAGAGGCAATCAAATTTAATGATTAAATGTAATAATTTTAATTGTACAATTATCAGTACAGTGAAGGAAATGTTTTTTATGAAGCATCTAAATTCATCCAAACAGATTCCAAGAACATGTTTCTTTAGCAATGAATTCATTAATTTTTGATCCAGTATTAAATATTTTTATACAAAACAAACTTTGTTTAGATTACACATGTAGATGTAGTGTTGTCAAAATGGAAGTGAAAACCAAAATTATGCATTTATCTAAATTTAACATATTTATTTAGGAATTATAAGTTATTTATATTAATAAGTGACAAAAAATTCAATTAATTTGATAACTTAAATAAAATATTTATGAACAGTTTACTATCAAAAATTTTCCTTATATTCAGCACTTACACCTGTCAAAGAACATATGTTTATTGTATTTACTACTAGCTTTTACCCGCGACTCCGTCCGCGCGGAATAAAAAATAGAAAATGGGGTAAAAATTATCCTATGTCCGTTTCCTGGTTCTAAGCTACCTGCCCACCAATTTTCAGTCAAATCGATTCAGCCGTTCTTGAGTTATAAATAGTGTAACTAACAAGACTTTCTTTTATATATATAGCTAATTATATGTTAAAAATGTATGGTATCAATAAAAACTTTAATGTATATGTTTCACAATGTACTGACGGTGTAGTTCTACATTACTTTTCTATACTTATGCAAAATAAAGACTTGATTGGAAAGGAAGAACAGTCCTTAATGATTGGAGAACAGTTTGAAAATCATATCAATCTTTCTTTCATCACTCCCACTGAAGAAGGACCCTCTAATAACCTGAAACTACTTCACGCAGGCACCAGATTAACTATATGTAGGTTGAGATCATTTAAAATAATTTAATGTTTAATTCATAGCAACATATAATTGCTATGCAGAACTGTGTCCATAGCACCTTATGAGTAGGTACTGCAATGTTAATGCTTTCTGCGCTCCTTATGTTTTAGTTATCCTCGAGTCATTATTAATAGCATGACTTTAAAATACCCAAACCATTTTCCTAATTTTTGGATTATCTAATAAATTGTTTGTGAACATTTTAATGTTTTTGAATATTTAACTGGAAGAAAGTATAGTTAGTACCTCTACACCCACAAGTAATACTATGAAGGCGAAGGACAGAATACTGTAGAAGGCACTAGGGAAGGCCTATGTCCAGCAATGGGAAGACAAAAGCTGATGATGATGAGTAGTATTATTAATTCTTGCATAAGGAATATAAATTTGATAAAGGTAATCGACAGATTTTGGTGAATATCATGATCACGATCACTGAGCACTGAATTAGTTGTTACACTAAAGGGTAAGTAAAAAAAATAAAATCAGGAATCAGGTCAGTCATGAATCTAACAGCACATCAATTTTGTGATACGTATAACCAGAGGAAAACATTATTTTTTTCATTTTATTTCAAAATATGGTGACACAAATTTTTTCCTTACAAAACAGTACGCCAAATTTATTACGAATATTACATTAAGTTGTTACTTTGGTAATATGACTATAAAAATGTGTGTTATTCTTTTACTTACCCATCACCTGAACGCGGCAAATAGCACAGGTATCACATTCTACATCCCAACTCCACATAGCAACAGCATTCCACTTTTTGAGAGTAAACATTTTATCAGATTTTTGTCCTTCACCGTCCCCGCGATCTAATACTTCGCAATCTTCTCCCGACATTTTAGGAAAAAGCGGAAATTTAAAAAATACCTCAAATTATTTGTTTGTTGTAGAGTTTCTGTCAAAGTCAATCTGTCAAAACTTGTTTATATCATTTGGGTATGTTCCGATTTGAACTGCAAGCACTGCACAGTGCTATCACTGTAGAAAAATTCGTTCCGTTATGGTCTGCCAGTAAACTGCCGCAGTACCCTAGGGAAATATATGTCGTCATAAATCGCCGCCATATTCTACTGTGAGCACTGGCGTTTTCGAGGTAAGGTACTCGCAGTACTTTGATGACGTGATCAGTCAAAACCACTCGAGTACCTAACGTCTTATAAACAAAGCTACAGTTTAATCAGAAAATTTTAAAGTTCTGTAATTAGTTTGGATTAATAAACAAAACAATAAAACAATGGAAGAATTGCAAAAATTAACCTTATTAGACTGTGTTGAAAATGAAAAACATATTCTTTTTTATGAAAAAGTACTTACTTTTATTATATTATAAATTCAATTTACAGTTAATATTAAATAAAATATTTTTAATTTGACAGTACTCCAAAACAGTTTTTTTAATGTATACTAGAAAACTTGAATACACTCATTTGAATGCTGCGTCAAAAAATGCGGCTGACAGTATACGGGATTGCGTTCCGTTTTAAATCGTAACCAGTATAACTGGCTATAAAGGAACGGTTTCACAGTATACTGAATTGACGTCACACTGTACAGTGGTCGCAGTGCAAATCGGAACACACCCATCATTTAATTATTGAACCGTTTACGAAGAATGATACATAAGAATTAAATATTTTTACAATTATAATTGAAACTTCTTCGTTACTGAAAAAATACCTGTATTATACAATTTAATTTAAATAGGGAGAAAAACTGAAAGTAGGTGGCGTCAAAGTCAAAGTTTTAATACGTCGCGTCGTCCTCGCGAGTTTTTGGTAAAAATTACATTGTATTCTTTTTTGACTGTGCTAAAATTAATAAAGCGAAGCCGGATTGCATCCCCAGTTATAAAAGAACCACATTTTGCTGTAAATAATTAATTTGTTCTTAAAAAAACTATCTAGCACTATCTTTAAAATAATACTTTTTTTTTAATTTTTTGCCTGAAATTAAAGAAAGTCGTTAATATGAGTATAGTCCACAGAGTACTT
Source organism: Papilio machaon (assembly GCF_912999745.1). Taxonomy (NCBI): domain Eukaryota; kingdom Metazoa; phylum Arthropoda; class Insecta; order Lepidoptera; family Papilionidae; genus Papilio; species Papilio machaon. The sequence goes on from NC_059987.1 coordinate 5,614,382, forward strand.
TGCATATTTAGTATGTATTCTTTTTTGTTTTTTAAATATCTGCGGTATATTTAGTTTTACAATTTTACAGTCTATGTTTTACAGTTTTACTCTTGGTCATGCTGACGTATATAGTAAGCAAAAGGCAGTTTTTCTAATCGGCGTGAAAAAAAAGTTTCCCGTGGTAAATTTAAAATGACGGTACCATGGTTTATTCTGTAAAATCTAAAACAGATTTCAAACCCTGTACCTCGTAGCTAAGGTTCTTTAAAAAGTAAACTCAAACAATAGTTTCGTAACAAGTCGGAAAGTGTAAAATTGAAGATTTTTTATGAAATAAAACTAAAATATTTTATACACTTTTAATTCTTCGATCACAACGAAAACACTAAACATAGGTACCTATAATTGAAATTACTTATTTTTTTAAATTTGCTCACCCTGTTACTTAGTATGCTTAAATTACGAATGCAAATATATTATGTTTTTTTATTTTAACTCTTCCTAAAATCCAGTGCCAAATTAAGCTGCTGGCTTTGTATCAAAAAATTTATAGTACATAATATATTATTTAAACAGAAGTAGGGAGAAGAGATAGAGTAAAGGGTGACATGTCTTTTTTAATATGTAGTTTGCTTGTCGGTTCTCTTTGTTGTACCGAATGTTGCTCTATGACCAAAGATTTTGTTTGATACATTCGTTTCCAATCTTCATATTGGATATGTTTTTTCATACAAACTTATAAAAAATTTAGACTGGAACCATAGCAATCAGTGAACACAAAGTTTACAAATAAGTTTACTAATGCCAATAGTTTGATTTATATTGCTCATAGACATGCCTAAAGGTATAAATCTATGAACAGTTTTAGCAACATACTATTTACATTTAGGTATAAATCTACGATACTGTTCTTATCCTTCTAAATTACATGTCAGAAATAATTTTAGGTGGTATAGAATTTATCACATAACTAAATGTATGTATAAAAAATGAAAAGTAAATGCATACCTATTGTCACATTAAACTATGACTAAGTTTTATTCGTGTTACATAATGTAACAAAAATTCTTACTGAATACATTTATTAATAAACTAGTGGGAACTAAATAAGTTGTACAATATTACTGACAGCAATAACCCTACGCTAACTCCTAGGGAGGCTGCACTGCTGAAGCAGCCGAACTCCTCAATTTGAACCTGGTATCTCACGTTGTAAGGAAATCTGCAGGCGTTTTCTGAAAAAGAAGATTTTTATGATCACGCAACATAATAAATCAACAATTTTCATCATTTTAGCTTAAATATGTGATTTTTTAGCAGTGAATATTTTGTTTTTGTAAGTACTAGAACATTTTTACGATGAGTTCTATTAAGACTGAACTGAATAAAATCTTCTTACCCGTACAGACAGCGCTTAGCGATGTTGAAGCCGTGACTGATGATTGAACGGAAATATAATAGAATGGACAAGAATTAATGGTCCAATATCCTTCGCAGGGGTTCTGAAGACCTATTTCTACATTTCCTGTTGTAGCTAAAGTTTGACAGGTGACTGCACCTTCATCGAGACCGGACAGGGTAGCATTTTGTCTGAAAATGTATAGAGTATAATAATATATATTAATACATTTTTTTCTTAAAAGTTAAAGTTTTGACACTTTCTTTTTTTAAGAAAACTTAACAAAATTGGATAGAAAGATTACCTGGGTTGTGCTGTGGCCCGAGAATAGCAAACAATCAAGCTTCCACTTCCGACGCCGCTGCGTGAAATGCGAACTCTTCTGTTGCCATTGTTCTGATAGAAATAATTCGGGCTTATGGCATAGTAATTGATGAATCCGGGTTCTACGAAATCTTCGAACTGTCTAGTACCTGAAGTCGAGTCTGAGGGATATGTTGAGCCGCAAGTTGGATTTATAATCCTTCTGCCAACTAAAATTATTTTATTGCTGTTAATGGACAATGACTAATTATAGACGTTGCTATCCGCTATTTTTAGTAACAATAAATTAGAGCATATCGTCATGTTTACCTTGAGCAATCCTGTCGAGTACTGGGTTCATGGTGATTTCAACATTCGTTCCTTCAGTATTCAAAGATACAGTTTTAATGTCATTATGCACGTCCCGTACCATACTCCATAAATTATCAAACTGATTCGTTGCAGTTGCAAAAAGAATCCTTAGGTCTGTAATGAGAATTTATGTGATGAATTTCGCTTAGCTTGTTTGTTGTTATTGATTTGTTCTTTAATAAAAAATAATCTTTACCGGGAACCGTTTCATTTAGAATTCTAGCTTGATCTAAGGCATTTTGTGTGATTTGTATGTTTCCACTGCTCAATAGGAACAGTAGAACTGACGAGTTTCCTCCTACGTAGTTTGCTGTTCTCTCATTTTCTAATTCATTGTGCATCATTATTCGTATATTTGTCAAAGATGTTTCCATATTCACTCCTGAGAGTACTGTGGAATGAACAAATATGTCAATAATTTTATTAGCACAAAAATAATAAAACTATGGAATAGCAAGTACTTACAAGACTGATGCCGTACTAAAGTATAGTTGGTATGGAAATCAGATATTGAGAAGGTTTTGTTGACAATGACGCTGCCGTCGAAAGCGCTCAATAGTGTTACACTGGAGCCGTATTTGCTGACTTCGATGTTGTCGAGGAGATAGGATATCGCAGGGTAGACGGCTTGGAATTGCCACACGGCGTCGAGTACTATGTACAAGTTGGTCTTGAGGCGATAGTCTACTGAGGTGGCTTCCGTCGTGACGCAGTTCAGGTCGTTTAAGTTGTTTGCTAAAATAAACATTTACAAATTGTAAGTATAATACATATTGTATATAGATATCGGGTTCCTGAGATTTGTCTTGTCAAAAAATTAAAAAGTAACCATTAGCTTAACTAGTTAAACCAATTTTTATGTAAGAGAAGAGCCGATACAGAATAAAAACGAAAACTATTTTAAGCTTACAAGCGTATGTCTGGAAGTTAGTGACAGCGCTGTTAACGAGGTCTTCCATCCCGCCGGTGATTGTTCCCCTAAGAGGTATATTGGTGTCTAGCGCCGCGGCAAACGTGTAGGTCTCCGATGCCAAATTGGTCGCCGTAATGTACTGCTGACTCAGTGCCTGACGGTTGCATGCACGGAGGTTGGAGTTGTAAACTCCATTCTGAAGTAAAAAGATGGTTAATTATTTTAAATAACGTAGCAAGTAAAAAGTTAAAAATTCAACTAAATTTATGTGAAATAAGAAATCTTTGAAACATAAACCGGATCTAAGGTTTTTTGGAATCCACAGTAATTTTCAGTTGTTTATCTCTGGTTAATAGATAAAGAGATTTTTCTCCACAGGTCGACTTACCCTTGGGGTATAATACATATCCAGTAGCTGTGACAACTTCAGTGTATTTGAAGCGCTTAGTACTGAGGACAGAACTGTGCCGAGGACGAATCCATCGATATCTCCCCGTATCTCCGGGTCTGTCATCTCGACATTGATACGGCTGTGTAGCATGTAGTACCTGGTCGCTTGCGAACTGTTCCAATTTCCTGCAGTACCGATAGATATTGATGGATTGCCTCTTTCTGTCCCTTGGATCAGCACTGCTTCCGCTAAATCACCTGAAATATAATTTTAAATAAATGATAATATACCTATATCAAATTGCATTATAGAATACGAAAAGCCGGTTACGTTAGTATCATACCTGATAGCGTAGCTGGGTAGATAGAGGTGACACTCTGTTGCACATTGTTATAGTTGAGGAAACTGCTTTTAGCTAGTTCGAGAACTGGCACTTGTTGCAGTTCAGCTCCGGCCGCTATGCCAGCTATAAGGTGTCCTGCGGAAACTGCTCCCCAGCGGGTGTTCACCACTCCGCCGAGTAACGGACAGGTACTCTGCCCCAACACTTGACGTTCGGACTTCACATCACCAAAGCCTGCGTACTCAACGTCGTCCTTCGGATTGTGATGTCTCATGTGACCATTTTTGTTTGCAGCTTTTCTGAAAGTTAAATGGTTTTAACTGACTACAAATATCCGGGCAAATATATCTTTATGGCATGGGCAAATGAATCTAAAAAAAGCGAGAACTATATCTTTATGGTATTCGAAATTGTGTAATAAGTGATAAAAATGTGTTCAAATACTTACAACGTTGCTAAATCAATAATTTCAACGTCATCTTCGACGAGGGTGACGTCCCTCGCAGTCCGCAGAGCGCGATACTGAGACAACTGGTTGCAGCTGTTCTCATTACCTCGCAAGCGAGCGTCCACTGTTGTAGAGAGCATGTGGTGAAGAGCGCACTAAACAAAAATAATATTAGAAAATGAAATTACTCAATAACTCCTATTAGGAAGTATTTATATTATTAGGAACTAGCTTTTTCCCGCGACTCTGTCCGCGCGGAATAAAAAAATAATAGAAAACGGGGTAAAAATTATCCTATGTCCGTTTCCTGGTTCTAAGCTACCTGCCCACCAATTTTCAGTTAAATCGATTCAGCCGTTCTTGAGTTATAAATGGTGTAACTAACACAACTTTCTTTTATATATTAACGATCAAAATGAGTATTGCTAATATTCTTTTGAGATATATCTTTACCGAATAATTTGCTATAATATTAAATATAATGGGTATACTACCTTTAATTCGGAGTTAACTGTAGTGTTGCTAAGCGTTTGCAAGTTCCCAGGAATAATTCTTGTCAGTAATAACCTATGTCTGTAAAATGAATGGAAGGTAGGTGCGAAAGGAAGAATTGTTGAGGCCGCGCCTAAGTTCACCTCGGGCTGATGGAATTCGATACCATCTTGTCTGTACCTGAAATATTATTTATGGTAATATTAGAGCATATTTCTTGTCCCCTGAATTATAAAAAACTCATTTCTATTTACTTCAAAGTGGTTGAAATAAATCAGTTATAGAGCGGAGGCAGACATCAGGAATATTATGCAAGGAATCTATGGTTTTCCGTTGTACAAGTCCCGGCATCCTGTATACGCTAAATTTCTTTACTTACGTATGAAGTAGGAGAACAGCGAGTTGTCTCAAGTCGACGTTTATGTTAGGGTTGTCCTCTATCTTGCGGATGACGTCGATAAGTACGGGCATGGTGGTTGGCGGTAAGTTGTTCCTGTCCACTAGTTGGGGCACTGTGTAGCATTCCCTCAGATCTGGTGCAAGGCTGGACTGAGCTGTCAGCTGTGCTCGGCCGCATGGTATTGCGATTAGAACCACCGCAAACCAGTACATTGTTATATCTGGAATAATTTACGAACATGTGCTTAAAGGTGCATGTAGTTGTTGTAATTCTTTGTTATGATTGAAAGTTCCAACATCGTTTGCTGACGCATCACAATTATGGACTAATCTTTTATTATATCTAATTCCACTTTAAATGACAACATGACGTCATAGGGTTTGTTTATTCACTTATATAAATGGATGCTTAGCATAGCAAAAATACAACAAATAACAAATCGCTGAACAAAAAAGAGAACAATTCTTTTAAAAGTGGATAGTAATGGTTTAGATAGAAGTGAAATGTACTCTATTAGTTATAAATGTGCATTTTTTATTACAATTATCTTGCATTACACGTAATCCAGCAAACAAAACTGATACGATAACTTAAATCAATGACTGTTTCAATGGAATTTGTAATAACAATATGTTATCATTAAGAACAAGGTGTGCCCGAGGAAATATTGGATTGAAGGTTTCAAATTTCTGGTACAATTTCTGTTTACAAATGTTCAAATTAAATAATTGGAAAAAAAATATATATATATAATAGATATTTTCTTTACTTCTTAAAGGTTGTTTCCGTAGTAGGTTTTTAGATATTTATTTGCTTTTTGTTTGGATATGAAATGATCACGAAAAGTCACAATTTAGTTGTAAATATAGAGATGACGAATGATTTTCACCTGTCTCCTGTTATCGGAAAAACTTATCTAAATTTGTTGAAAATTAAGTGAAAGAAATCATATATGAAAACAAATAATTTTTGTGCTCAATTTCTAAATAAAAAAGTTAAATTTTTAGAGTTGTTTAAGGACAGCTCTCACACTTACTATTGTCCGTGTTGGATTTCTTGTTTACATTTAATTTCGTTTGTAGAAGTACTTATACTATTTGCCTAGATAACAGTTGTCTAATCCAATAGAACTGATAGTAAATTTCGAACTAAAAGTGTGTCATCCGTATCAAGGATTTTTTGGTACGCTTCAGAATTTTATTTTGAGATACGTAGTATTTTTTGGTTTGTATGTTTGTAACTATTGAAAATACAATGTTAGTGGTACAAGAATAAGTTACTAAATGTTTAATAAATATAAAACTAAATCATTAACAAGTGTTTACTATAACTATTCTTTTCAGTGGCTTACGTTTTCTTAAGTTAAGCAAACACTTTAAATATCCAAAGTTAAGTTTAAGTATACAAACTTCAGAAGAGACTTGCTCTATCAAAGATTGAATTAATCTAAGTAAATCTTAGTTATTCAAGCTTAAGACTATTATATAGCCATTTTAAAATGTGGCTGTCCAAGTGACAGTATTGTATTAGAAAAAAAAAATGTAAATAATTTAACACGACTTAACTGTGGCTAGTTTTGTGATCAGAGTTTAAGCCCATGTAAAGGATAAGTTTAGCATAAAGAAGAAAAATAATGCATTGTAAAAAAAATCGATAACCTTGTTTTTCGATGATGTTATCAGTTTGTATCCGCTTTCACTTTTGTCACTTGTCACTTTCTTCAACCTACGCACAATAAGGGCATGTCCACTTTAAAAGTTAATTATCAAATACAATAGAATAATTATTGAGCAAAGCACAGTAAATTCGGTCGCGCCCAACGTGTACCTAAGAGAGACTTGTAAAATAAAGGGCAACAGTTTTCACGATAAGATAATAAAAGCAGGTCTAGATAAATTCGTACCGGCGATAGCCGCGCGTTGTTATCTCGCATTATATCTGTTTTTTACTCGCGATTATGGCGATAGTGTTGATTGTGGTGAAATCATTGAACGCATATGGTTTCTGGAAAGCTTAATTAGATTCGGGAACTCAGTTTATATTGCAATCACGACTAAAAAAGGCATAGCATTTTTAGCTGTAATAATATAGATAGAAACCATTTTTATACTCAAAAAGTTCCGGCTGTTTAAATATACAACTTTTTATGTACGTTGTGGTTACATACATAAAAAGTTAATAACCAACCAACCATAACCATCATAAACAATGGCCAAAGCGTAAATGGTTGAAAGGTTAACCTTTATAACTTTTGTTGTACATAATAACATTTCTCCAAATGTTGGATCCTACTTTGATTGATAACCTATTGAGCTAAAAAGGTCTTAAATGAAACTGTTTGCTTTGTAAAAAATATTAAAACGCTATTATTTACAAGAAATAAAGGAATTTATTAAAATGCATACTCTCCAACACCATAATCAAGAGTTCAATTTGCCGCAATAGGGTATTGTTTGATTCCACAAAAATATCGACGAGGATGGGATTCGAACCCACGCGTGCAGAGCACATTGGATTAGCAGTCCAACGCCTTAACCACTCGGCCACCTCGTCATGTACCTATGTCGTAATATTTACCATTTGGTTAATACAAAGGCTACTTAATCATACAAAATGCTTAAATTAATTCAATTTTTAAACAAGTTTGTTTTTCATTTAACAACTTTAATGAATAACTTGAAATGAAACATAAAACAAGAACTATTATTGTGAACTCTAGTTTTGATTTCTTAAAATAATAAATTATGGTATTTTTAAACTAACTTTGAGCAATTACAAGCTTGATAAAAATAAATCAACAGATGATGTTCCATCTATTGTTGAATCAGTATCGTAATGATGTAAAGCGACATCTAGTGAGTGAAAAATTATTATTTTTTAACATTTCACCAATAGATGGCGCTTTTAAAACACACTGTTCCACGAACTTTTTTTTCCTATCGGAGGAAAATCTTCAAAAAGGAACCCTGCCTTTTCGGGGTTTTTATCAGATTACTACTCATTAAAACCCCCTCGATGACCATCCTTAAGTGAGACTACGTGGGTCCCAGGATCTCCATTGGAACGCAAAGGGGCGCAGTTTCACGATCTACACATAAAAATATTTTTATTGTTTTACATCAATTATTATATTTATATTGCGTTTAAAAAAATACTGAACAATTCCAGTGACACTTTAACCGGTTGGTAGGTTTAGTTCCCACCATACACATTAGTGAATATGCTTGTGCGCCGAAGTCATGTGTGTGGGATAAAGCGAGGGAGATGATAATAACTTAAATTTTAAAATAAAACTTAGTAAATTAAATAGCTTTTTTTGAAATTGAAATACAATGAAATCGGAATACTGCGATATCGGATTACAAAGTGGATAGCGATCGAACTTTATTTATTTGTTGTAAAATCACGTGTTATTTATTTAATTAAAAACCATATTCAATGAAGCCACAGGTCATTGGTTCATCTAGTGCTGGCTTATACCTTTCGTTTAAATTAATTAATTAACCCGGGAAAGGGGCCGTGCGTGTATAAGAAAGCAATCTAGATTTGCCTTCATTTTTAAATTCTAGTTGTGTTAGTTATCAATTAACTTATTATTATTGTATTATTTAATTATTGTACAATAGTATTATTATGTTTTTACTTAACCATTCTTAACATGCGAATTTTAATATTTTCGTACTACGTTACCATGACCGTTATTTGATACCAACAATGTTTTTTATATATATAATAGTAATATCTTTTATCAGTTATTATTACAAATAGTTTACAGGAAGATGTCCGTGACTCCCTCGCCTGTAATCTCGTTAGCCGCTAGTTGCAACAGCCACCTCTCCTCTCTGCTCTTCGCCTTGATTACGTTCAAATTAAATTCACAGCGACGTTTTAATTTTCCACCGTTTAGCTTTTAATTTTTAATCGTTTGTTGAAGATAAATCTTACACTGACTGTTACAAAATTTTACAATTTATGAATATTTTTACTGTTAACATTTGAAAATGTTTTAGATAGTACATGAAAGTTTAATATTAGAATAATTGGTATTTCATTGAAAACATATATATGTATTGAGAACATCCTTCTTTTTTGATGTCTTGAAAATTATTTTTTTATCAAATTATTATCTTTTTTTATATAAGAGAAGGGGGCAAACGAGCAGCGGGAACACCAAGATGTTCATCGACGCCTATGGACATCTGCAATACCAGAGGAATCACAGATGCGTTGCCGGCCTTTTAGAGATCATGTTACCTTAATTCCAAACAGTATTTATACAGTCGACACCGAGTACGTATATAACTGAAGTTAATATAAGAAACTATAAATGACTATAATTCCACGCATTCTAGCCCACATTACGTATTGTCTGCGATTGATATTAACCCCGACAATTTAACAATGTTCCGGGCACGGAGGAGCGTGCAGTTCGCTTCGTCTAGACTAGACAATCCATCCCTCTCTTGTTTGCTGCATTACATTGATTTGTTCGATACCGCTTCCTATATTTGCATAGAAATACTTGATGAAATTACTTTTACATATTACTAAAAGCTAGTAACTTAAACAGGCAGGTATACGTATACCTACAATTCTAACTTTTTTTTTTTTAATTTATTTATTTATATTAAACAGGGTACAAAATACGAAGTTAAAATAAAAGAGTCTATAAACCCATCGTGGGTTTGTCCAGACACTTTGGTACTACGCTATGAAATGTAACAGAAGGTAAGTTTTTTTTTTAACAGCAACTAAGTGAAATCGCTCATACGAGTACAGTCCTATACAGGACTTATCATGCACTTTTATCGTTTATAAGACTTTTTAACATCACTTTTTATCTCAGAATGTGAGATTAATTCAAATATAATAATAAATATTCAGAATGTAACATTATACAGCGGTTATTAGAAACTGTTCGAAGGATTTCGATTAAAACAAACAGGAACGAGCGCAATCCTTTATCCTATCCGTACCTGTCTGCTAGAATATCCAACACGAATTAATTGCGCTGGAAGCTGAATTTAATTACCAACCTCTAGTTGATACACGTCAAGTCCAATTGTTTAGCTTTATATTCTGGTATTTTATTGTGCTTTTTTTTAGTTAGAAAAAATAACCTTTAATCAGTTTTCATAGAGCTTTATATATTGACTAGTTGTTGCCCAAGAATCCGTCCACGAGGAATTATAAAAAACTTAATTAGTAGAATATGTGTTCTTCCAGAATATGCAGCCGATCTGGAGATACATACATCCATCCAAACATTCGTATTTATAACATTAGTAAGAAGGCCGTCCATTTTCGTCTTCGATTAATGGTTTTCCGAATATTTTGACACTTCTGCTGCTGCAGGTTAATGCTATTCAGCATGTTATTTGTAAGGTAAGCATATGATGTAATAAACCAAGAATCGATAAAATTTTATTTACCTTTAGTTAACCCGCTGCCACTGATATATCTGAATTCACCTCCTTCTTACGCATATCGTCTTTCACACAATCCATCCATAATTTCTTCCACCCTAATTGCCAATTATACCTCTATAAAAATATAACTGTTCAATATTCCAAGGGTCAGGTAGAAAAATATTGAAGTGATCGGCGAGCGCCTGGCTAATTGTGAACGTGATCTATCGCCCGCTAGGAAACTGATGGGAACGTGTCCGTTCTGTTTGATTTACTAATTGTCTTGTATCCACCTAAAAACTTTTATTTAGTTAAAAAATCCTCTAACATTTGTAAATAATTATTTGAAAACGGATTACCTGTCTCAGAGTGGTCAATTGGTTCGTCGTTAGATTTTGTATGAACTATATACTACTATACTAATATTTGATTATTTTACTGTTGGGCAAAAAAAATTTTTTTTTCATAAAATCCTTTTTAATATTTAATATAATTCCGCTGCTATGTTAGATTCTTCGTTTAAATCCAGCTGGTAATTTTATTTTGGTAAAGGAAAAATCTGTAAAAAAGGAAAATAAACGTTCAACCTGCTCTATTATTTGTCGAACTGTAACGAGCGCTATTCTTTACCCGTCGTTGAAATTGAAAATCAAGAATTAATTGCGACTAACTCGGCTTTCAATTAATGCTTTCAACTTGATAAATGTACCAAATCTCTTACATATATTTTACACTTCTTATACTTGCTTCAAAATTAACTTACAACAGCGTCAACAAATGCCTGTAACTTATAAATTTTTGTCGACTAAAATTGCTACTAAAAATACTAGGAACTTTAGTAGATTTAGTGACTAATGCTGTGCTAACGAAGATTACATTACCAATGTTTATGATCACAATAATTAATACAGAAAATAATATAATTGTGAACTTTATTTGTATATTTAAAATTTTCTCTGATTGCCACTTCCAATATTTATAAAAAAGATCGAGATAAACAAGTAGCTGGCTTTTATGGAAAAGAAAAGAAAATGCAGAGTGCAGACAGACGCGACGAGACTTCGGCTGTACGTCGCGGTGGCGGGGGAGAGTTCATAGTTCCCTCCCGCAGCGACGAGACCGCGCCGTTGTTGAAATATTTTCAATTTACAAATATTTTTTTTACTTACATACAAATTGATACTACTTAAGCTGAATATTTTCAAGGCTAAATCTTATTTATAAAGAATGTTATTTATATATTTTTTTCTTCGGAATTAAAATAACCTTTGTTTTCAGAGGGGAACGCTTCATGCATACACTAAACCCCTCTGTTCCTGCTACGCATGGTGGCGGGGCCACGGGCACGCTTGCGCTTTCGTCCGCGAAACAGCTCCCACTATGGGGGTGGCCTACCTCCAGCCTCAGGTGACGAATCTCCCCGTATCCACCACCTTAAATTAAATTAACCTACAAAGTCAAAGATGATAACTGAAACGATCTTTCCTATAAAAAAAACTTTGCTAAATGAATGTAAGAATTTAGGCCAGATTAATATTGTAAATTAAGGTATTCCGTGGCGCCCCACATAATGGCCTTGAGGGAACAGAGAGGTTTAGTGGGTATGCTCCCATTCGGGGATAGAATCTCAGATACATAACTACAGTGCCTGCCCCGAGGCACGGAGTATGCGTAAACCATTCCCCTCTGAAAATAAGAAAAAAAGGTTAATATTGTAGGTTAAGGTTGTATTTCCCCTAACTTGGGGTAGGCTCCGAGCCCCTGAGTGGGGACGTATAGTGAGCTGATGATGATGATGATGATGATGATTGCACAACTACATCCTGTCGCAAGCGTTAATATTACTTAAAGGTCTCCACAAAAACATTCTATAACTAATAAACCTATAGGAATTTCCGATGTTCTAACAAAGATTTCTTCGAAGCCACACGGATGGCCGCACATATCAATGTAATGCAACGTGAAACCAGTGAAAGGGAAGGATTGTCTAGTCTAGACTATACGAGACTGTTGCCAGCCGAACGGAGATCGGATCTTTGACACTGCCAAATTGAGCGGGTGGAATATAATCTGTGACGAGACGGACGAACAGTGCAAGTCCAGTTGATTGATTTTTTTTATATGCGTATCTGTAGAATAAGACATTATAATTTTAACTATTGACATAAAAAAATCAACTCCTGTTGAAATATTTTATTTGAGTACCTTAAATGATTCGTTCTTAAATAACTCGACTTCATGAAACTGTATAAACTGCAAACCGTAAAATTTTGCCGCAAGCTTAATTCACCTATCCTTTTATTTTGATCACCAGACATATTACCAAGTTTCAATGGTTGTAAAGGAGAGTTTACTTTAGTGGTGAAGCTGAAAACCCTTTTGTTTAACCAGAAGTATTCATTTGATCCCTTAGAGCGGACTCGGAGTGTGAGTGGTTGCACAAACAATAAACACGTTTCCTCGGAGCTCCGAGCTCACCTCAATGGTGTCGTGTGCAGGCAGTGTACACAGCCGAGCGAAGTGAAGCCTGCGTTAGAAATGTTAACTAACTTTACATGTTTGTACGTCGGTACGTTCGTACAAGTATTAGCGTTACACAAGATTTATATGTGTTAATACCGAGAGTATATCAATAACTATGATCAATCAAAATGTGTTTCAAAATTCATCTATCAACCTGACATTCAAAGTGTGAAATTTAAAGTTTCATTAAAGCTGACAAAAAATAAAATAAAAATTGGGTCACCAACCTTCTCTCGTGTCATAGTAGTAACACCTACCCCAGCAAAATTTTATTACCTATACAATCTGCCAAGTGATTATTTTTAGTTTGTTAATTTTGTTCAATAACTTGGAACTTTAATAGTGCAAGTCTTCTTTAGTTCTTTGTTAGTTTTAAATCCTTTAATGGTCGTCATTTAACCCTCAGTAGATGTTGAAGAAGGCGCTGCCGCCGGAATATCACAGGAGCACACTTCCACGTTCTTGAATCACTGGCTGTTTTACCACCTTTTGTTAAACTGTCGACTACTGATGTGTTTTTTCCCAGCTTAAATATATTGGTTAGGAAGAAAATAAGCGACGCATACATCTCAATAGCATTTTTATCGTCGTCGTCGTGTCGATCAATGTTTAAAAACAAAAGAGTGCTTTTTTTAAATATATCATCAAAATGTCTTGCAGTTTTACTTTGAGAAAATCTCGTTATTTATAAAAGACTGTTGTAATAATTATGTGTTTTTTATATTAAGCAATAAAAACAGTTTCAACTTTTGAACAATTTCAACAGAATGTCGCTTACTAAAGTTATTATTCATTTCATGCATTTATTGAGGTACCAACGTAAAAAATTGTTTGAAACAAAGAGTTTCATACGCAAACAGCCAGACGGAGGGTGAATGACATATTGGGTGGTGTACTGCGTTGCCAATTTATATGTATGTTCAAGGAAAATTTTCAATAATGGCTACGTATCACAGCAAAATGGAAAATATTTTATTTTTTCCTTATTTTTTTATTTAAAGTAGTCAATTTTCTGCTTACCGTACTCAAACTATACTGAAATCACAAAACTAAAACGATACACAAGTCACAAAACTAAAGCAATTTTTGGAATTATGGTCCAAAATAAGGTCTCAAAATCACACATCTAAAAATCTAAACCGTTAGTTGGTTCGAACTTCTAATGCTATAGTAAGAATTTTCAACAAAACACAGTTTTAAAAGGTTTTTTAATTGTCAATATAAAATCTTTGCTAGCGCTATAGCACAATTTCAAACATATAATTCAATGAAAAATTCTTACTACTGTGTGTATTTTTCAAGCGTCAATAAGAAAGGTTAATTCACAGCCCTTGATCATGATATAACGACGTGATAATGCTATTTAGGCAGTTAAGAGCTTCAAAAGATAAACATTATGTCAAAAAGCGTTTGAATTTTTGAAAACTATACTAATTAAATTGCTATTTACGCATACGCAAAGCCTCACTTTCAGCAACTGTGCCTTCTACTGTTTCAATTCAAAGCTTTTAATACCGTATTCGAACTTCAACATTAACTAAATTTTTATTGTTGGAAATTGATATGAGAAAATAAAGCTCTTACATCATCCCGCCGAACAGGGATAAATTACAGTCGTATTTTCGAAACACGTTTTCACCTCATAAAAAAAATATTCTAGTATTTACCTCCTAATCACAGAAATGCTGGAAATGGAAAAAAACTGCTGGAAATGAAAACCTGTTGTTTTGTTGAATTCCGTGGTCATGATTTACAAGTTATTGTAACCTAAATTACCTCTTTGTAAACTAACTATAAGATGAACTTCAGTGAATCGAATAAACGGGCTTTACATTCATTTTGCAATTTCACTAAAAGCTATAAAAAGCATAATTCATCAAACTACTTTCATTCAGTGTTCCAGTTTTAATATCGGCCTCAGAAGTCGGATCCGGCATTGTGTCGACACTAGAGCGCCTTTGTCCAATAGTTAATTCAAACGTTTCATTAATACAGTAGGTATTTAGTGCATTGCAAATTTTTGCTCAATTATTTTATGCCTTTCTCATGTCAATAAAGTTGCTACAAATTGTATCATTTAGTAAAAGTCCATCACCATATAATACGCAATAACATAAGTTATATTGATTTATACTTAAGGAGGATAGAGGTTAACGCGCATTCGTCCACTTCTCGTCCACCTTGTACCACCCCAACCCTGGATCGCTGCGGCATTAATTCGCCGCCATCACATTGATCGTGATAAATATATAAATTTGTTAGCAAAACGATACATCATTCTCACTTGCAGCGATCGCGAGGCCGGGCGGTGCTTCCGGGTGGACAAGGAGTGGATAAATGCACGTTAATTTTTGTTACACGTAGTAGCTATGCGCAGTCCTTGATCAGTTAAGATAAGAAATAAACTCTACACATCAGCTACATTATACCAGTATGTATAGTATACATATAAATATTAGTAATTTATTGTATATTAGTATAGTATATGTATACATTGTATACTCCTAAATATATTTGTAAACCATAAAGTTAAATAAGTAATAATTAACGTGTGATTTCATAAAAATCTATTTTGATACCTAATGTAAAGCAGCAATGGAAGTAAAAAAATTATTCTTAAAATCCAAAATCCACGAAAGTTGCGCAGGGTTACTCTAATATTGGTAAGCTCGTTAAAAAAAATTGAAGGGACAGTAATTGAGTCATATTTGCCATTTGATTTCTTTTAGTAAAAAAGGCAATTTAAATATTTCCGTATTTCGCTCACGGCTTGGCGGCGCGGTGGCGTACGGATTGTAAAACTCGTCAGACTTATAAAACAAAGCAAAAAAAAATGTTCTTTAAGTAGTCTAGTGCACGCGCTGGAACTACTGAGGACTAAGTAATTTCCTCTCAGAATAGAGGTTTCCTTTACATATTATCCTAAGTATTTTAATAATAACATTTAAAACTTGAATGCAAAAAAAATTAAAAACATCGAAAACTTGAAACACCGGAAAACGAACTGTGGAGTTGGGTTAAGGACTGCCAAAAACCGCTGTTCACTTGTGCCAAGAATAATTTTTTTATAAAAATATGAACGAACAACTGAGAATTTGGTCATAATAAATATGATTAATGATACTTATAAATCGTATTAAACATTTCTATCACAACTTAAACTAACTAAATAACACGCTAGAGCTAGATGTGAAATTTCAACATTGTTGTTTTACGAACACCCTGTGTATGATAGAGTGAAATGAGAATTTCCCTGTATAAAAATGAACACTCCTGTTTAAACTTGCCAGAACATCTACTGCTATATTGATATCAAAATTCTATTTTCTAAGAGACACAGGAAGGCGTACTGCGAGGTAATAAAGTCTCGACAAGCTATTTTTACGTGAGCAGGCAAAACAAATATCGTTATTCCTTACTATATAGAAAATTTATAGAAAAATTTATAAGTTAGCGTTCGAACCTAAGACATGATGCTTTAACAAATAGACTCCACACTTTACACCACATCTAAAACAAATTACCTTATCCAAATTTATCATTCTGCATACATAAATTAAAAACCTACTGAATGTTTACTTGCCTCTGTTTTTGCAAAGGCAATGAGTGGGATAACAACATGATTTTATACAAGTGTTTCAACAGTGGAAACCTATATTAATATTTAAAACATTAATTTAGTGATTAATTAACATTTCATGTTAATTACTGCGACCTCGTTCACAAATCCTACTTAAATTTTATCGATGAAATTTATTTTGATTTGATTTCAGTATTAAAATCTGTGTTAAGTCGCGAAGTTAACGGGTTTATTAATTAGACTGGAACTTTTGCAAAAAAATATATTTTATTCAATTGTTACAATTAAATGTAATTAATAAGAAATTAAACTAAAATAAAAAGCAATCTTATAGATATCAATATAACGAATACAAAGATATGTCATAACAACAACTTCGACTACAAATTTTGGGTAATTAAATAAAATGTAAATAGCGATAAATGCAGTTAATAAGCTACGTGTACTTGAGTTTTTTTTCGCATTTATAATATTTCAATAACATTTTGTGAAGCAGGTCACGTTAGTAAATAAAGGCTATTTTCACCTTTATCGTGTAAAATAAACATGGCTTTTAATCAAACGCCCAGTGCAAAGCTCTGTCGGACTGACAAGGTAAACACGCTATACCCTACAACGTGAGAGTATCTAGCAAACTGCCGCCCTTTGATCTTTTGACATGCAAATTATATAAAAAGAATGCGCTATTTTTTTTAATTTGAATTGCTTAATAACTTTGCATTGTGTGTAAACTAAGTTTATAACTAAAGAAACTTCGCATACCATTTCCTTTAATACTTATAAAATTGGGTAGAGGTTGAGTGTTAATTATATTAATAGCATATCAATTGAGAAACATTCTACAGTTTCATTGTGTGAGAAAGCATGCGTTTTCACTGACAAACACATGTTAAAAAACATTTTGTCATTTTATTTAATAAACAGAGATAACTGTAAACTTTAGTGTACTTTAAAAATTAACATTTTATTGTATAAACATTTAATGAAGAAATATATTATTGTTGCTGAAATTACATTTAAGTTAATAAAACAAATAACTAAAGTAATTTGATATTAATTTAAGAGTCGCCGCGTCTATACTGTCAAAAATATTGACGGCTGTATATGTCCGAGTGCTGTGAATTATTTATATTGAAAATCCCTTTTAATTAACGTTTAATTGGTTTATTGAATATGTGTTTTTCAATTAATTATTTTGATGTTTTTTTTTTAAGAAATCAATAAACAACATAGAAATAGGCGTCCTTTATCATCCATTATTGTACAGTCAGTTAAATCACCATGAAAATTGGTCCTTTACAACCTTTAATTTAACGAATGCAATAAACTGATGTGCCATGTCTGATTTCAAATAAATAAGGATTAACAAGCTGAAAACAAGTAAGTATAGTTCATATATCGACGCTGGAAAGCGTAAGCGCTGTAACCCCGAAAGTATGAACTTTACAGGAGAGCCAAAAAATCATAACTCGTGAGCTGATACGCCTACAAGCATGCGGTATTTAGCAATGCTGTGTAGTTTGTGCTAACCTATAATAAAATCATTATCGTTTGATAATGGTTGAAATTATTAACGTGTGAAAAACATATTCGCGATTTCAAGGGTTACAGCGTTTATGCTTTCCAGCGTCGATATGAACTCAAATAACAGTGAAATGATTTGAAATAAGTTTGAAAATAAATGGTAAGTGAGGTTTTCAGATACTTGTAAGCAACTACGTTTATTTTTTATATAACAAATACCCGTAAATTGTGCAAGTGTAACATAATTATATTACAATTTTAAAGGAGAACGGCTGAGCCGCGAGCCGCGAGCTGAAGCGATATCTCATTAGAGGCATCTCGACTCGCCGCCCATTACCCGCTTTCAAATTAATCTTATTTATTTGAAACAAATGCGTTTATTTATTCAATTAGATGTAAAAACATTTTACCTTTCAATGTGCCAATTAAAAGTAATTCGCATTTTATAAAGTGTTATTGGTGCTCTCAAAGTCTAATTAAATAACTTTAATTTACATTTATTTCTTTTATTATACACTAAGTTAGTTTTAAATAATCATGAAACGATTTTTAGAGCTATTGCTAGTCTCGTACTAATACTTTCAGTTATTCTCCGTGTGATTGACGTGACTGAAATTCCATTATCCTATAAATAGATTGGTAAAATGGGAAAATAGTAACTTTCCTGCTAACATTTCTTTTCATTTTATACCTTTAAGGGTCTCTATTGACTGTGGTGGTTCGCAGTGGTAACTCACTCTTAGGACATTGATTACGAATTAATTTTCTATAAGCCTTTTTTTCTATGATTCGTTAAGTTCATTAAATATAAAGTTAAATTGACTGCTGATATGTGTACTGCGTAAAATAATTCTGGGTTTCCACTACTGAAAGAAGTATAAAAGCACGGTGTCATCTCGGCCACTTTCTTTGCAAAAGAAAGAGACAATTATATATTGTTATTCAGGTGTATAATGGGAATTCATAGTAACGAAGGGGGATTAACACGATGCCCGATCCAACTCTGATATTAAAAATGTAGCGCGGAATAAAAGCAGTTTGATGAATTCTGCAAAAATCTGTAAGCTTTTAGTGAAATTGCTATGTGAAGGTGAAATCCGCTTATTCCATTCGCTGAACATATTTGTTAAAATTTTGCAAGTTGCTTCATTCAAATAAAGACGCTCTGTATCAAAACATCTAAATTGAATTTCAGTTTCGTGTTTATTTTAGTTATTTAATATTATAACAGCATCAACATTTTTGTGCTAAACAAATAGAACTTTTAATTTATTTTATTTATGTTCATATTGGCTTGTAAATTGTCTGATGGTAGTGTTCAGACATCTTTTTAATTAATTTGAATTTTCAATTTAGATTTCACACATTTTTGAATTAAATAAATAACATTGTTTTTACAAATGCTTAATTTTCTAAACTGAAGCCTAGAAACATATCTCTTAGGTTTGCATATTTTAGAATTTAACTTTTGTAACAAGCAGCTTTTACTAAAAGTATAATACTGCAGTTATTATTGGTATAAGCTTGGTCTAAAGGAGGGGAATGTAATATGTGACGAGACATGGCCATTAGTTGGTAGCCATTGTACTCGCATCTCTATTCACCCCTCGCCAGGCTTTTGTGAAGGCGGAAACATTACCCGCTCTAATTAAAGGTTGCATACTAAAATGTATCATAAGCTTAGTAACAACACTGCAATATTCCTATAAACTTTTTATGATAAAAAAACAAACGCAGTAAAAGTACTAATGCAAATTTATTAGCAAAGCATCCTGTTGTTGATAAAATATTGTTTGATAAATTAATGACTTATGGGTAACCTTTGAAGATGGGTGCATATAAATACGTCTCATATAAAACATATTGAGATGTACTATATCCCACTGAATTTCTTGTTACTATACGTACAGCATATACATATTATGTAGTTTCCTAAAGCTGAGCTTCCTTGCAAAGCATAACAAAAATTGCAAAATACAAATTTTGAAATCCGCAGTATTCACTAGAGATTAAAATATTAAACCCCGTTCAAACCAGACTTTATAATTTGATGAAATTGATATAATATACCTAGACTATATTTTACCGGAAGATCTCTTTAAATTGAAAAATTTTCAATAGCGCAATATTCGTCGCGAAATGGGAAGCCGCCTCGACTCCGCTGTCGGCTGTCTGTATTTTTTTTTAATAAAATGGCTTCATCCTTGTGGCTGTTTACAAATTTATGGATATCAAGTAAACCAGCTATCCTGCTTACAAACATTAAATGGCTAAATATCTGTTAATATCAGGAAAATTTAGTGTTAGTTCAAGTATTATGGTTGTCTTTCTACTCTTTTTTCAATTAATCTTTATGTAAGATTGAAAGATTGTTGTGCCAACATGCACTAATAACAGACTTAGTATTAACCAAAAATATGATTACAGAGTTAACAAATACCGATAAAGATATCATTCTTGAAACGTGTTTCAATACAATTTTCTTCACTCTTATAAACTTTATAAACAAGCCGGCAATTTTCTCATATCCGATCATATGAAATATGTAGTGGATAATACAAACTCAAGACGTAAACGCGACCATAAAGATTAATGCGGTACATCAATTTGGCGGACGTTTCAGACAATTCAATATTTCTATGAAATCGCAAAATCGAGCTTCGTGTTTACACATTCCATGAATCCAGTAGATTGAAAACTGAATTATTTTGCTTTGCTTTTGTTGTTACTGTTGTTTCCGAATGCAAAACTCTATTAAAACTTAATAAATAAAATTAATATTTACTTACACAGAGCTTTAATTAAGTTGTGTCTTTGTTAGTTTAAAAACTACTTAATTCATAAGTACGTAATAAACTAAAATAAAAAACGGCCTCGAGCCCATCGGAGGTCCCTCTTCAGGGTGAGTGGCACTGGTATTATTTCGCAGTCGAGGCCCGTCTTTCATGTTTTCATTCATCCTGAACTTCCGATGGGTTCGAAACTATTCGATACTGATACCGGATAAATGCGTGAGTGTAAGCGGTTTTACATTTTAGTTTATCATATATACATAAATACATCTAGAGAAAGCTTATATAATTTAATACGTATCAAATGTTCGAAATTATCACCTTACTATTACTTTTTATTACAATTATGTTTTAGTAGTAGTTATGTTTAGTAGCTAGTAGTATTCTATAGAAATGTTACAATAACACAACTCACAAAAGTGAAGTATATCCGGAACTTACCGGATATTAATTTCTAGTGAGTTCTCTTTTAACGAGTTTTTCTGAACGTCTCAATTTCATAATGAAAAATAAATAATAATATGTTTTCTTTGTCCATTTCATGTCACGATTTTTTCCAATGATGATACCGATATCCAGTGAACATATTTTTTTTATGAATTGAGAAGATTTCTTTAAAAAAAAAATTACCATCTTTAAGCTGACAACGATTCCAAAGCAAAATAATACTTTTTCAAGTAAGTTAATTAAATTTTAAAGCAATATATAAGCCTGTTTATAGAGAATGATCAAAACCACATTTGAGGTAACAGATGGTAATATTCGCTCCAGTTTATTATTCGGCCGTATTTAGATGAGCTCACAATTTACGTTATTACGTCGAATTATCAAAATACAGTGCAACGTTTTAGTTATGTATTGTGATGTGATGTATTTAATTAAGTTGAGACAAACCTGTGTTAGAATTAATTGCGAATAATTAAAAAAAGTTAGAAAGTTAGAGTGAAAATTAGATCACGTTGTGTATGTTGTACTGAATAATCTTAGAGCAATATTACAACAACTTTATAAACAGTCAACCAATCTCGGCAATATCACAAAGAAGCAAGTATATTAACTACTTTAACAATACAAAGTACATGTTAGATTCTAAAGTATTAAGTTCAAAAGTGATTCTAAACACATCGCCTGGTACATTCTATATTGTTAATAGTGTTGGCTAATGCTTAACGTCAAACTTATATGATAAGCAATAAGCTTCAGAAATAATTAAATGTAGTTATACACGGTTTACTTTACCGAAACCTGTTAAACTAACTCCGAAAACTCTTTGCTTAGCTAAAAGCTCACTAACACCACTCCTAACTCCAAACTTAGGTGCTTGCACTTTGAAGGACGAAATTTAAACTATACTCGAAGTAATTAAATACGAATTTCCATGAAATTCCAAAAAATCACTTTTGATTTTTTAATTTTATTTGTTATTCTTTAATTATTCGAAATCATCGTCATACCTAAATTATGATTGATGAAGGTCAAAAATCTCTTTTCACTTAGCTAACATCTAAGTAAGAAAATTGCGTATCCATTTATATTATTAATGCCAAAATTTGAATACAAGTTCAACTTAAGACCATTTTAGTGACCATTTTTAATTGGCTTATTATAATTATTTTTATTCCGAATTTGATTTTGTGATAATTTTCCTTTGCTAAATGAATCCTATTTAAGGATTTCAACAAATACGTTCATCGAATGGAATTGAATAAGCGGATTTCCGCTTCATATTGCAATTTTACTAAAAGCTCGCAGATTTCACAGAGTTCACGGAAATGCTTTTATTCTGTGTTCCACTTTTGATATTTGACTCGGATCAAGCATATCGTTCAACGCTCTTTGTTTTTGTGTCTCTCATACAAGTGTATACTTATGAACTGTAATTAAATTGTAACTTCGTAGATAAGCGCTTTGCATACCTGAATACAGTTTTTCCCAGACTAACAAGAGAGTAATGTTTTTCGTGCATTTGTGAGTTTATATGTAATAAGTAAATTCCAATGTAACCAAATGTAGCCCAAACGACTGAACCGATTTTGATGAATGAGGTGTCACTTGATTCATATTCAGAGTATTATAGAGTCACAATCAATTTATTTTTATTTTTTAATTAAACAATATGGTTATTAACATGTTAATATAACAAATGGTTTTTATATTTCTAATTTAAATTAATGACAAAAGTTTCACATATAAAATATTAGCACTCTTAACTGTTTATAATAAAAATTCGTACAACTATAAAATAACGACAAGTGAATCCTAACCCGCGCCAAGTTTTACGACATGTGAAGACTTTTACTATCTGTCAATCCCTGCCTTGGGTACGATGTTTTATGTTTCCTTTTATTTTTTATTTTCTTCGCCTAAGGTGCGATCTTTTTTGTAAAAGATCTTATTACATATTTAATCCATATAAGTACTAAAACACGTGTTAAATCTTACTAATATTATAAATGCGTACGTTTAGTTGAATGGATGGAAGATTGTTATTACATATCTATCTCCAAAAAAGGGAATCGGATCTTGCTGAAATTTGCATAATCGTAGAACATAGTCTGGAAGAACATATAGGCTACTTACTATGATGGTTTTTTTATTTCACTTGTAAAGAATAAATGTAATATAGTTGCATTTATCTTTCTAACAAATTAGAAACTAAAATAGGTTTCTTAGTATGCTATAATACTTAATTCTATCTTGTTAATGGAATTAGACATCTACTGCTTAGGACTTTCGTAGTCATATTTACAATTTACATTCAACATGGTAGTAGTGGTACAGTGGTAGTATATATTTCACATTTAACAAGGTAGCCTTTATAGTCAATTGTTAAAATTGATTCGAATTGAATGGGAAACCTTTCAAGCCTTAAACAAATATAGGTACTTGATCTACGGCACGACCATTCAAAGAGATTGAAAATAGAGTGAGGCGTCATTCAGGAGTGTGAAAGAGTCTTGACGTAATAAGCCGCCGGCATCGCAGCTTGCTTCAGCGTTCGCAGCTTCGTTCTGAGTGTCAAAGCCGAGTCTTAATAAAACAAGAATATGTTTGAAAACTTTTCACAAGTTCACAACACACCCGTAATAACCATAGGCAGAGATAAAGAATGTGTAACCTAGATTTTTGCATATTTTTTTTTATTATTTACTTAGAAATTGAATCATCTGCGTTGTAAATAATAATTGTCTATTATCTAATGAACTAATTCACAATAATGTAGGTGGTAGGGTATTATTTTGTTTATTATAGCTCAAATCACTACTCATCCAGTTAATTACAACTATCAAAGTGTTATTACTTGGGCTAAGTGGGTACTACGAGTATGATGTATTTTCCGTCTGCACGATATCATAATATAAAATCGTTATTTATTGTAATACTTTTGTCGTTATTTTCTCCTAATATTCTCTTTGCACTTGAAAAAGGAAAATCATAAATTCTTGTTTCTTCTTCATTTTTATGGCCAAATACAATAATTACGGTAATTTTAAAACGAGTTAATTTGTTCCCATCTTTCGGTGTGTACTTAATGCAGATTTTTTTGTATTATGTACGATTTTATCTACAGAATAATTGAAATAATACTGCAAGGTACAGTCGTCTGTAATTCGCAAAATATTAATAGTCATCATCAGCTCACTAAACGTTCCCACTGAGGGGCTCGGAGCCTACCCTAAGTTAAGGGTGACTAGGCCATAGTCAACCACGCTGGCCCAGTGTGGGGTGGTAGTTAGGAGTAACTAGGATATTACTAGACTTTTACTAAAAGAAGAGACATAGATTATGAACTACAAATAAAAAAAAAATAAAAAAACAAGTGACATTGTTAAGTTTATGTGCTAGTAAGTTAGTAATGTTAAGATAATGCGATTCATTGGTACATGTAAGTCCTGCAAGAAGCTTAGTTTCCTGACCCAATGCCGGTAGCTGCCTTATTAAATGATAGGGTTGCAAATAACTTAACAAGATGTTCACGTTTTTATTCCTTTTTAGCGTGAGTTTTCACTACAGACAGACCTGTAAAAAAAAATTTTGTGCAATCATTCGCTCAATTGAAATTCACTATTACAAACATGTATTTATTAAGTAGTTCCGTACGTTTTAGCAAACAAAAAAAAACTTTTTCGTCAACTTCACTACTCTCAAGATGCCCAGTTTAATTTTGGACACGATTATTTAACGTACTTAATGAAGAAAGGACAATGAAGGCAACAAAGAAAACCTTTTTTTGCTCTTAAAATGTATCGACCCTGGGCACCCCTTGCCAGTCGCTAATTCTTGTATTCGTATGTTAAGTCCATGCACTTTTATGACTGCCTTGTAATTGTCTTTTCTCCGAATATCATTTAATTTTAAAGTTATGACCTTTTAAGTTTACTACAGATATTAAAATCTAATAAATTTAGTTGAAATACATCATATTATTTTCTACGCGTATTTCATTGAGTTAGAATATCATAAAAAAACTTCTTTATGGCCTTACAATGATCAATGTCCTTTTATCAAAAAATATACATTTAATTTGTTTGCCATTGGTTACATTAAGTTTATTTGATGAAATATATTTTTTGATTAAAAACAAAATAAATGTAATAGAAATCAAATAGACTTCGAGATTAAATATAATTGGATTTCGTTTCAAAGGCACAATGTCTCGTCGGATCAGGAGAAGGTTATTGCATGCGAAACGGTCGGCCACCCGAAGCTCAGCTCAGCTCTCAAGGTGATATTAAAAAAATGCTCACAGGTGTCTTCAAAATTCTCTAATATTCTTAATTTTCATTATTGACTTTTTCTCACGGGTTCATTGACATCATCACACTTACATAAAATAAATGAAAGAAGACAAAAAGTTAGTTTTCGGTTAGTGGAAATGTTACAAATGTTAGTTAATTTCTAGAATCTAGTTGGATTACAATAGTAAGTACACTGAACTTTGTTTTTATCCCGTCTCCAGTCTGGGGCGTTAAACTTTAAAAATGTCTGACCTGTTGGGATGAAATCACTTAAGTCCTGGTAACGATTAACATAAAGACGTGCATAGAACTAAACTAGGTGCCGCGCGAATGAACTTTGCTACATTGATTAAGAACAGAAACTGTACCGTGTAAATTCTTGTATATATAAATCTCTTGTCACAATGTCACTTACCCTAATTCTCCGAAAAGGCTTGACCTTTTTTTATGAAATTTCATATGCATATTCAGTAAGTCTGAAAATCGGCTACTATGTATTTTTCATACCGCTATTAAGTTTTTGTAACTGTGCGCGGACGGAGTCGCGGGCGACATCTAGCAATGTATAAAATGCCACTTTTACATGTTTTGTACAATTTTTTCGTTAGGGAGGAACTTCGGTATTTATTTTACAAAAATTGTCCAACGCTTGTAAACAAAGCTAAGCAAATATAAATAACCCTTTCGTATTTACCAGCTCTACGTTTAAATGGGAATATATTCAGTATTTCCGTTACGCAATTATACGCAATACGTACATATCTAAATGATATGTTTGCAATAAACATAATTTTAGATATCTTGGTAATACCACACTATTTAATAATCTTTAGATTAAGATATGTCAAAGGTGCACGGTACTGTATTAAAGATATATAACTAATACTAGTAACACGCAAAACTTTTCAAGTTAAGATAAGTGCATAGATTTATATAAAAAATCTGGGACCAAGGTATTCTTTTTGAAATAATTTTTAAAGTCGTGTCTTTTATTGTGCCGAAAATGTTTAAAAGATCTACAAACTTTTGATTTTTACTTTTACTATAGAAGAAAAAGAAAATTTACGACAAAATTAAATTGAAAACGAAGAACAAAGAGAATTGGCAAGTTGTGAGCTTGCAACACATGTCGAAAACCAAATGAGAAATAAATTCCTCAAAAGAGTGGTTGACTTTTCACAACAGATTTCATAATGTTTAAATATTTCATAATATTTTTATTTAAGTTATAATAACAAAAGCCCAGTTGAATTTCATTTGTAACAAACTATAACACTTTGTAGCACAACTAAAATCCTTTGGTGACATGAAAAGTGAAATTTACAAATTTTAAACAGATAACTGGTCTCTGTTAACTCAAACAATACAAGTTATCGGTTTATTTAAACTTTAGTAAATTTCATCATCTTTTGTTCTTCTCCCTACGGACGGTTGGCACAGCACATACATAATTTCTTCGATTTCTACCGTTGTTGCCGTTCGATCTCTTGACTTTTTGGTTTGCCCGTCATCTTCCCGCATAATATATTGTATCCATATCACGCAAATGTTCTGCTTCTCAATTTTTATATCAGTGTCACAATAGTTATAAGGATATCTCAACCTAGATATTTTAGTCAGCTGAAAGCCGCAGAGGGCTGTCTAAGATTATCCACTCGAGGGGATAAGCTCCGCTCACCGTTCATTGGATAGAAAATTATTCATCGTATAAATATGAATAAAATTGGTTAATAATAAAACTAGGTCAACGAATAGAAATATGTTGGCTGGGTTATAATTTGAACCTTATTACTAAGAAAAGCAATATCCATAATAACACTAAATAAAAATAAACAGCAAATCATTCCGCTTTTAATATTGTCTATATTACAATCTTACTTTTAACTAATATTATAAATTCGAATGTTTAGATGGATAGATTTTTGTTTGAATGTATCTCCGGAACGGCGCAAAGGATCTTGATGTAAATTGACACAGATATTGAACATAGTCTGGAAGAACACATAGGCTACTTATTAAGTTTTATTTTTTAATTCAGCGCGGACGAAGTCGCGTTTAGTATCACATAAAATAAGAACTAATTTTATTAAATCTTTTTAATTGAAAGGAATTTAAGATTCGCAATCAACAGACGTTTCAACACAATTGGACGAACAGTTTAGAAATGAGTAGTAGTCTAAGGAATTCTTGTTGCATAGGGCAACAGTTTTCACTCAATTACAAGTATTCATTCATAAAACTCCTTTCGTTGGCATTCATTAGATGAAAACTGAGGATTACGAAGTTACTGAGTTGAAATGCTGTGGCACGTAATTCATTACAGCGCTCTACTTTGCCCACTTATTCGCACCACAAGTGTTAGCTATATGTTTAAGATATCATGAATAGATTTAACCATAGTCCTAACTATAGTCTAATTAAATTTTAAAGTGTTTTTAATTTTCAGTAGGAATTTACAATTTTTCCGTGACTCTACTCGTTCATTTAAAATTTAAAAAGGCACAATGATTTTTTTCATTGTTACTACGAGTAATACATAATAATAAGTAAGTACTCGATGTTCACTAGGAAAGTAAACCAATAGAAATAAAAAACCTGTCTTCAGTGTTCACAATGAATTTTGTAATTATATTTGCATGTGAATAACAAATACGTGTAAAAATTGTACCTTACAATACCGCGTGAACCGCAAAGTAACCTTCTACAAGATTTACAGCCAACATCACGCAAGCAGCGACCTAATTATGATTTTATCTTATAATATTTACTTTATACTTAATCTCTGCAAAATGTAGTACTTCTAATCACGACTAAAAAAATACTGAAAATAAGTATGGAAGTAAAGAGAGAAATTAAGAAGTAAAGGGGTAGCATAGTTTAGGCATAATATGAGGAGGGAAGAGTCGCATGTGACAAGAACTTTAATTATGAGTGTGCAGAGGTTCACTGGTAGAGGTAGGCCTAGGAAGAGATGGATGAATGGCGTGAAAGCCGACATGATCAAGAAGGGAGTGAGGACTGAGATGACGGAAGACGGATGTGAGTTCCCTCTCAACTCACGAAGGACAGGGATGAAGGATGTAAGCCAAACCACAGTAACTTTTTATATACAGTACTTAACCAATATAAGTATGTCAAGTTAACTCTTCTATTAAGTGATTAAGTAAGATTGACATATCCTTCCTTAAAATTAAAATCAAACTTGACGACCAGTTCAAAATGAAGTAAGCCTTATTTATTAACTACAGAAGATTATTAATAAACCTTAAGCCTAAAAATATTAACAAGTCTTAACAACTGAATGGAATTTCAGTTTTCTGGAAAGCGATGTTATACGGAAAACATAAAAATGTTAGTCCTTAACTTGCACGTAAAGCGATTAGCGAGTCGTCGGAGGGTCTTCAAACACGAACCGTATCTAAAGCAAGGGATTTTTAAAAACTATATCCACAAATACGAGTAGTGGTAAAAGAATCTAATATATTAGAAATATATTATAATTTAAGTATATGAAAATATTTCTAATATAATATAATTGAAATTTGCAACATTTTATCATTGCCTTATACACAGTAGACTGAAAATATGATAGTTGAAAAAACCGGTAAAAGTATATCGACACGATGATAATGAAAGCGACATAAAATCTTACTAATATTATAAATGCGAATGTTTAGATAGATGGAAGGATATTTGTTGGAAGGTATGTCCAGTTCGGCTTAATAGATTTTCTGAAATTTGGCTTAGATGTAGAACATAGTCTAGAAGAACACGTAGTTCACTAATTAAGTTTTTTTTTTAATTCAGCGCGGACGGAGTCGCGGGCGACAGCTAATAATACATAAAAGAGAAATTACTAATACATTAAGCCACATAATTACAAACTTATAAAATGAAAACAAATATGTGCTTATTAATAGCTCTAAATACTTATTTTGCAGTAAAATAATTATTGTCATACTAAATGTGACTGTAAAATATTGTAAAAATACATATTTTTCCTAACTATATAAAACATGCAGAAGCTTATGTTTGTACGTTATATATTAAATTAAAACTGATGAATTTTCTACGTGTACAGTAGATCCTTGCAGTTAAGTATTATTTCTTAAACATAGTCGCGGTATCAACTAAATAATCAATGTATAAAATTTTTGAATTCTTCAATATACAATATATTATTATATCCCACTTTAATCAAGTAGTAGGCAACAGTCACTTGAACAGTGTGTTCGTGTGTTGACATGATGATTTTTATCTATTTCTTCGTCGGTTTATTTATTCAAAACTTGGTTAGCGCACGGGTTCATGATTTAAGTAAGTGAAAATATATTCTTATGTTAATTTCAATATGTTTTTACCATAACATTTAATTTTAACAGATGATATTACAAGAAATAACTTGAACGAAAATGAACCTCTTAAACTTCAAGTATTCGATCTGTTGGATTTTTTGGAACGGGTAAGGACATTTTTATTTTATACATTCTCAATCGATGTACATTTTAAGATCTTTATTTAGGACATATATATTACAGATAAAAGCCGCTAAAGAAACTGACAGAGTACTCGTACAAGTGTACTACGAGAGTTTATGTCCTGCCTGCAGACTTTTCTTTACAGAGCAATTAAAACCTGTTGTAGAGAAACTTGGGCAGTACATAAATATCAGGACCTATCCTTATGGAAACGCAAAGGTATGTTTTGTGTACAAATAGACAAATAATACAATCCGCCCATTAAATTGATATGCAAACTCCTTTCATTAAATCACTACTGCAAGTTACAAGCCATGTCTAAATTTATCACATTCCATTGTTATAACTACATGTAAATATGTTTATGCACAAGTGTATCAACAATGGAAACCTACAAACATCAACAAATTTTGTATTGCTGCACGAATTTGAGATTATTAATCCACAAGAATAGTATAGCCTAACTACGTAATAATTGTTAAATATAATAAAGCTGTGATAAAGTAGCAGCTACTGATTTAGATTTTAGCATTTAAATTACTTTTTTTCTTGTCAAACTGTTATCTCCTTTTCGTTACTTAATAATTTTATTATACAAAGGATTTTCGCGAGTATTTATAACAACTGATATTTCGAGTTTATCTTATTTAAAAAAATCTACAAGATATGTGTAATTTTTTATTTTTATTTTAGACAATAATTGATGAAAATGGTGATTACACAATCAAATGCCAACACGGGCCTCCAGAGTGCTACGGCAACAAGCTGCATGCATGTGCATTGAATTTGTTGCAGAATAAAACTCAAGCATTGATCTTTAACGCCTGCTTGATGACCCGAAGGCGAAACAGTCATGGTTCAGACGATAAGGCCGCTGACGCAGTAAGTACATTGACCTACGATTAGAGTCAACTCTGTTACACTCAATATTAAAGATACAAATTCTATATTTGCATTTTTTGTTACTTAAATCATGTTAAAAATGTATTTCAAAATGTTCTAAATCATCAGATATTGTACGTAATGTGTAGCGTAGTTGTTTCCTAGTTTATCCGTAACAAAGAAGTTACTAACTCCACATATTAATATTATGATTTAATTTTTTTTCTTCAGTGTGGTACAGAACTAAATTTGGACTCAAACACAATTAAAGAATGTGCAAAAAGCAACAAAGGCGATGAATTATTAAAATATTATGGTGAAGAAAGCAAAAAGGCAAATTTCAATTACGTACCATACATCCTGATACAAGGACGTGTCAACGATGGAGAAGAACTAATGAAGGATATCTGCAATGTTTTCACCAATCCTCCTCCACCATGTAATGACAAATGAAGTAAATAAATGAATAATAGTCGGAAACCATTTTCGTTTTATTAAATTTTTTCTATGACACCTTATGAATATACTTTAACAGAGTGGAAAATTCTTTAATGGAGTCCAAAAAATCAATAAACAAAATCCAATGTATCGAATTAAACATTTGCGCCAAAAATTCATTAATATACATACTACAATTTTATATATACTTTTTCAAAACATGTATTACATAATATATTGAATTCCTTCATAATAGGCAATTACGCATTTTTTAACCTTAGCTTTTGAGACGGTACTCAAAATGATAATCATGTCTGAGTACGCTGTATGATCGATTCGCGACGCAGATTATTGGGATTGTCCTAAACAGATACAAGTGGTAATGCGGTGAGTTTTCACTGTCATAACCCTTGTACTACAACAATATTGCCACCCTTCACATTTTATTAGAAAAAACTGATATAGCAATAGTGTCCGCATACCATTGTCACACGATAACTATCTAGGATACAAGTTATGCATTCCCATATTAATATTAAAATTATGAGAACTTCACATTAAAATAATGAGAACATTTACTTTTTACAATTGATAAATAAAGTGTTTAAATGTTATTATTGATTTTTTATTGTTATTACTAAAGCATCGCCATCAAAAATGCACCCTCTTGAAATACCACCCTCTCAAACAAATGGTGGATATTTTAAAAGTTCTAAGTATACTGAACCAGGTCTCTTTCTTCGTGTTGAAAAATGTAAAAGGAAATTAGGAAAGTAAAATTGTAAGCATTCTCCATTGCCGAAACATTGGTACAAAATACATATATTGTTTTTCTTTTTCTCTGAAAGAACTGATTCAGGAATATATTTCATAACATCAAGCACTAGTTTAATCATTATAAAAACAGGTGTTTTTACATAATTAACCTTGAATTGAATTAATTATAAACTTGCAATATTATTGCTAATAATGTTTTTATATAAATAAAGAAATAGGTAACTTTATGAATTATGACATAGTAAATTGTTACTGTTTAATAATAATCAGATTAGTCATTTATTTTATTACTGCAGGGTTTAGACTACGGGAAAATTACTCGGGTAATACATGACCGTTATCATATTTATTGCTAGTCCGTATTTTTAAATAGTATAGGAGATAAGTAAATTAATAGTAATTGTTGGTTTTATATTTTCATATCTGGTAAAAGATTTTACTAGATTGATTTGCCAAAGTGTTATCAAATCCATTAACTTCTAACAGACTTAGATGTAGACGCGTTTAATCTGTTTTACAAGATCTATTTTTTAGGTGTTATTATGATAGACGAAATGATATACTTATTTTTAAATTATGAATTAAAAATAACATACATTGTAAGTTATAAATAACAATTTGGTGTGTATTATTTCTGTTTGTTAACATTTGTAATATCTGCCTATTTTTTCAACACGTATTTCACAAAAACGGCATGCATTGAGTAGTTTTTGTCCTACTGAATTGAAACAGAAATAAACAAGCAATGTTTTTTTTTTTCATTTCCGCAAACAAGGATTTCCCGAAATATACAGTATATTCAGTCCAATGTTGACCTACATAGGTATTTCACCACCGAATAAAATATTCTATCTACAAATAATATTCATATTGTATCTGGTTATTTCAATTATTTAAAAATATTGAATTGTTATGTGGCAATTAATGAACTTTTTACAATACCAATGTATTTTATATGAAAACTAACTATCGCCCGCGACTCTATCCGCGGGGCATTAAATAAAAAACTTACTAAGTAGCCTATGTGTTCTTTCAGACTATGTTCTACATCTGTACCAAATTTTATCAAGATTCGTTGTGTCGTTCTAGAGATACCTTCAAATAAACATCCATCCATCCATACATCACATACATCTATGGGTTGCGCTGGCCTCTCTGAATCGGCGAATTCAGGTGGCTGCTTGCTCGTGTGCCACCTTATAATTAAAAAAAGCAGTTAATGAAGTATATTGATTTCTAGAACACGTTATATATACAATTCGAGTAAACATTAAATAAGTTATTTCTTTATCAAATCCAAATTGTTCATCACATAATATAAAAAATATGTTAAGATTTCCAAATACGAAGCTAAAAGTATTTAAATACCGTCGATTGGTGTTATTAACTAACAATCAAAACGCTGCTTCGATCGTCAGTCGGTCCTTTCGATTTTATAATTAACTGCCAAAAATGTCAAAATATTTATTGGTGTTCTTTTATTTTATTTCTAGGTATTCCCGGATTACCAAAGCCGTGGCGCCAAAATATTAAACAGCTATATTCATTAGAATAAAAGTAATTTTAATAAAATAAACCGTGATTTTTTAAAAAATTATGATTTTTAGCAAAATAAGTAATCGTAGTTATTTTTTCTTCAACTTAATATATTTTCAAAAAACGTAACATTATAAGTACAGTACGGAACAGCACTCTCAGTCTTGTTCTATCCCAATGCGAATTTGAAATTAACTTAGATTTTATAATGGAGGTGGAAATGAAATGAGCAAGGGAACCGATCGGTATTAAGTTGAAGCGCACCGCGACATAAAATATTAACAATTTTGATCTGGTTAGTTACAGTTGTTTGTCTTTCATTCTAAACAGAATATTTAATCAATAATGAAAGAAATGAGAAGGAAATGAAAGGAAAATAAACATGGCCTCTACAGACCAACTCAAGACCATAATCTGTAATTAGTAGCACAAACCTGCCATTTAGACCATAAAGTTCAGATCTACTCTTCATCCAAGGTACAGCATGATTGTATTTCTGTGTGGGGTTTTTCACAAATTTACTGATAATTCTGGACGAGACATTTACACGACATCCCAAAACAATTTCGCTGTGGACAAACACTGTCTTAATAAGTGCTTTTAGAGCAAACTCACCTCTCGCTGTTCTTATATTGTAGTCGGACCTCCATGAAAATTCCTTCTTCTTCAGCCCTTTTTTTGGTATCGGGCAAGGGGGTGAAATCTTAAAGGTACACTGCTTCTGAAGGGAAAAAGGATTATGTGAGGTTTTACCACTAAAACCCACTCGGTGGCCATCCTCTAGTGCCACTGGCAGGGCACCGGGATCTCCGGTGGAACGCACCGGTGCAATCTTAAGCCCTACGGCATGGTGGAAAGTTACCAACGTTTTATTTTCCTGAATGACTTTCACCGCAAAACCACGAGGAAGAATCTTTTATCAAATGAATTTTGTTATCAAATACAAAACTATAAACAATCGTTGCAATATTGGTAATTCCGACAATGTGATAGCAACAATATTTATAGTTTAATATAAAGCAGTTGGGATAACACGATACTACAGTCTACAACTATCCGTGGATGAGCAAACATCTCGCACTAAATATATTTAATTATTGCAAGTTTTTTTTATCACATTTCATATTTCAAATATGTCTATTTATATATACTTGTTATGTTTTATTTATCTCAGCAGTGAATGTAGTGCATTATCAAGTAAAAATCAACTGAGTAAGTTATGTAGTTTTGTAATATAAATATTATAATTTTCAGTGCTGTAATGTAATGATATATGAGGGAAGTGATACTTAGGAAATCTACAAAGGGATATCATCAACATCTCATGTCTTTATCCCACTTTATGAAGAGTTGGCATACCAGGTTTTTGTCTTCCAGATCGATCATTTGGTATTTTAGTCGTCACTCTTTTCCACCTTGACTTCTTTCAAAAAGTCTATCGGTTTCTTCTTAGTCCTAAATATTCGGAGTATGTCCACGACATAACAGATACCGTATTTTTACATCTTTATAGCAATAAATAATTCTTAATTTATTAATTAGGAAGTTGACTAATTTAGATTGTAACAAACATTGTAATTTATTTTGTAACAGATATTGGTGTAGATTTGGATCAAAGCATTAATAGTACATCGATAAGGCAAGATTTGAACACTACTATCACAGAGAAGGTAATGGTACATTCGTGTAGATATGAATCTTTTGATGGATTGTTGATAAACCATACTATAACTTTCAGGCCGACAATGTTCAAGAAAAAGTATCGATACAATTGTATTACGAATGCTTGTGTCGTTTCTGCAAACAATTCTACACTGAAGTTTTTATACCTACGATAAGAGAACTTGGTGAATACTTGGACGTTCGGACATATCCCTACGGCAACGCTTGGGTAAAGTTGTGTGAATTACATGTTGTGATTATTGTAACATATTTTCATCCATTCTCTTTAAAATACATAGACAACAATATGTTTTTCAATTGTTTGAACGTCAATGATGTAAACTTTCAACAACTACAATAATACATTTCAGACAAGTGAACGCAATGGATCTTACGTATTCGACTGCCAGCATGGTAGGGCAGAGTGCTACGGCAACAAACTGCACGCGTGCGCCTTAGACTTACTGCAGAACAAGACTCAAGCCCTAGTCTTCAACTCGTGTTTGATGGTCGGTAATTCAGAGGATAGCGATGCAGATCAGGTTAGTCTATAGGGTCCCTTAACTTAAACAGCAGATAACATTGATGTCGAAACTCATGACAATCAACAATGTTGATCAAACCGTATATTATTTAGGAGTTAGAATACAGAATACGCCGTTTAGAGCACATATATTTTAAACGCAAAATTATAATTTTAAAAGCGTTCGTTGAAGTCGACGCACAAGTTCCGCGTTGGCAATTTAATAATCAAAATGCATTTAATAGAAAAATGGTACTACATTATTCATTTTTGATTTGAAATCATTTCAGTGTGGCAAAGAACAGAACGTGGATGCAGATTCTATAAAAGAGTGCGCGAAAGGCGATAAAGGCACATTACTTCTCAAATATTACGGCGATGAAAGTGCCAAGGGACACTATAGGTACGTTCCTTACCTCAAAATCAACGGAAAACATAGGGCAAGGGCTAACTTCATGCATAAAGTCTGTAAGATCTTTACTGTACCACCTCCTCCATGTGTGGAGGTTCTTAAGAGCGACGAGGATGAAAAATAAATAAGTTTTAAGTAAACAAAAACTCTTTATTTATGTCCTTTTGTGAACTTGTTTACTTATTCGGAACAATCAATACAATACATACTACAATACTGATGATGTACTGGAGAAATTAACTCTAAAAGAGTTAAGTTCTTGCATTCTCGCTGCATTTCAAATGTAATTTCACAAAAATTATGTGTGTACAACGTTTAAAATAAATGAAACAAATAAATACAACAAATACTTTTTCCAAGTTAATTTAATACTAGGTATGGTAAGTTACACTTAACATATAAAGCAGTGGTGAAAATAAAATGAAATCTTTGATTTATATATAACGGCCGGGGTGGCTCGCTATCAGAATTATTGTTGATTGAGATCACTTGTGGGCGGCTATGGGTAATATCGGATTCAAGGAATAGACTGCTTATCACTTCTCAACTCGTTATAATGGATTCACAGGCTCATGTACAACGAACAATGCTTTAGCTACGAACCATATTTCCAGAATGACTAATGTCAGATGCGCATCGTACAAGAAGTCTCTTCGAACACAGCTCGTGTTCTAATTTCGATTTATCAAAGTTGATTTCTTCTTCTGATTGCGACACGGCCGTCCTGCGAACACCCGTCCTCGGGTGATGTTAGATTGCGAACACCGGTCTCAGTGTGCTCTTAGCATGTGAACATTAACTCAAGGAAATATTTTGTTACGCTCGGCCACTCCTGGCCCAATTTCTGTTATCTAACGGGACACCGCCGTTAAAATCAACTTAAATACTCTACAACGTTAGTTACTCCCAATCTCCCAGAAACCCACCGAGTGAGATCTCTAACGCCACGGCCTCTCGACCGAATTTCACTCAACGGCTCTCTAGCCGAATCTTTCACCACGGCTCTCCCGCCGAATCTCTCTCCACGGCTCTCCGGCCGACCAAACACGTGTGTTACCGTGATATCACACCACCGATCTGTACAAATGGATAGGCTATTTGCTTGGAAATGACAGCTTTTGCTTAGTTCTGCCCTAAAAGCGCAGTAGTAACAGTTAATTCTATTTCTATTATTAGTTTGAATCGTCACCACCGCTACCAACCAAAAATACAGTCAACGCCAAAATAGCGAAAATCAAAAATCAAATACACAAAACACCACGTCTTTCAGCCTGTACATTTATAGAGGTCAGTGCATCACACACACTGCGGTCCTCCAGACCTCGATCTCTGCCCGTCACCCTGTGACGTGGCAGTTCCACATCACGGTCCTCGAGACCTCTGCCCGTCACCCTGTGATGTGACAGCTCCACACCACGGTCCTTGAGACCCCTGCCTGTCACCCCGTGACATGACAGTTACACAAACCGGTCCTCCTGACCCCGGCCTCCGCCAGAGTAGAACGCGCACCGCTCACCCACGGACTACTTGAGCTGCCCCAAGAGATACCGATTTACACAGGGCTACGGTTACGACGTAATAACTACTGGTACGGTCGAACACAATACGGCCGATAGAGATCTTTACCCGAGTTTCTGTTACAAATTAGCTTTACTAAATATCACCAAAATTCATTATCAACTCCACTTATCTTGCATCAAGCTTTGCAATCCTGCAAACGTCGCTGGTATCCACCAACCGCTGCCACGCAGACGCTGCTGCAGTGGCTTAAACCCGCCAGTCTCGGCCATACTGACATTAGCACGTCCCCGTGCTATCCTCATAACAGACTTCCTTCATATTGTACATCTGCAAAAACAAAACGAAACCGCAGAGATTACTGTGTCACACCGCTCGTCTTATTTTGACATCATACGCATCATTGCGATTTACGAATAGTTAACAATAGTCGAATAGTCACACAATAACTGTAAGAATGTTTGACCATAAGGACATTAATATCTCCAATACAAAATTCTCTCCGTTACTAACTCATGGCAACATGGCTCAAACAATCAAACCATCTGCACCAAATGTCATTTCGTACGATAACGTCGACAACATCATTTCAAAGATTTACTTCATAAATTTAGTAGAAGTCAAACTTCCTTATTCACAATTTACAGATTTTAAAGTTTTGACGTTAAGTAAAGGAAAAATAATCGGTAAAGAAACAAAATATTCGTAATGAAAACATCCTGTAATTACATGCCATATTTTCATTCAGTTAGTAGCAAACTCTAAAAGCTCTTTTTTCTTAGCAAGCATAGCTCCTAGGCACCAGATTCAAATTCTCGTAAGCATATTGTGATTACATTAAAACCCAAAGATTTAATATCAATGCCAACCCGTTTTTATCGATTTTACTGAATTGCACTTGTTAATTCTTACTAACATCTTTACGACACCCACATTAACACCTAGACACGGAACCGTTTGAACTAGTTAATGTCAACAAACAATTTGTTTACTTGCAATAGTAACTAAAGACCGAAGGGCCAATCCGCTAAGGGAAAGCCACAAACAAGAAAATGAATTTAATTGAACTTCAGACCGAGAAGAGTTTACTATCTGTCAAATCTAATCACGTCTAAACACATTTTCGCTTTTAAGAAACAGCTACAAGATTTAATTCATTTCTGTTTAAATAATTTTCATTAAAACTGTCAGGGTCATGTCAGTTGACATTCAAAGAACTCGCTATATTTTTAAAATTTTGACAATCAGTTTCATTTTTCTGAATCGTCAATCATTGAGAACAACATCCTTTAATTACAAAATTGACATGACATTATTGATTAATGACAAATAAAAACCCCGAAATGTAAAATAACCGACTCACCAAATAACTCCGAACATAACTGCATTGCACAAATAACCGAAATACTAATTGAACTATTATTTTGGTGCCACACATTAAACCAATAGTTTTAAATTATCTAACTTTACTAGAATACGTTACGACTAGTGCCCAATAGCATAACAGCTAAAACACACAAAATAGTACAGAAACGAACTCACCGGATGATTAAGTGAAGACACCACATGTAGGATGATTATGAACTGTTGATATGAAAGAACACACATTCACGCAGAATGCATTCAAAGCATTCAATAGGTTGCACGACCCAACTACTTTTGGGAGACCTCTAACCCCTTGCGTCATCTTGCTCTTAAAGCCATCATTCTTTCTTTTCAATTTCAATTCGTTTCATTCTGATCTAGAATATCGTTTCTTAATTGTTGATGATCATTTTGGACTTCCGTATTAACCCGCATTGAATTATTTTGTCCTTAAGATTGGTTGAGGTGGATTTCGGCTATCCGGTTTTATTCACCTCTGCTCCAAATAGTGATTCAATGCCCATGCCGAACCAATGTCTAAAGTGGCTTGTTATTATTAATGTAGCAATACATTTTTACGTAATCGTTCTGCAATATCAACGTTATAATTTTTCAATTATTTTCTTTTGACATTTGGTTTCTCGAAGCATAATGTCATGAATCCACGCATGCGCGTTGGATTTTTCTTTCTTTTCTCGTAATTTATCTTCGAAATAGTTTTCTTCAAATTATTGTGTACCATAGGATTCCCAAATTACGTTAGCGGCTCACTTGTATCGGTCTGCGTATACCTCGTACTGCTGCGTAGCGACCCATGCATACTTCGTTTACGTATTTAGTTGCTGAAACCTCTAGATCGTACACAAAATCAAATAATATTCTCATAATCTTCCACATCAATGTTTCTTACTTACGTTCTACCAAATTAATTGCGTAGTCGGAATAATTTTCTTTAATGACGGACGGAAACGTCATGTTATTTCTTTTCTTTTCTCAATGTCATATTTCACGGAGAATTTCACAAATACCAACTGAAAAAAATTGCGCTCATCTCCATTTTCTCAATTACGACTTGAACCGATACTGATCCCACTTCTGATAACGGCCGGGGTGGCTCGCTATCAGAATTATTGTTGATTGAGATCACTTGTGGGCGGCTATGGGTAATATCGGATTCAAGGAATAGACTGCTTATCACTTCTCAACTCGTTATAATTGATTCACAGGCTCATGTACAACGAACAATGCTTTAGCTACGAACCATATTTCCAGAATGACTAATGTCAGATGCGCATCGTACAAGAAGTCTCTTCGAACACAGCTCGTGTTCTAATTTCGATTTATCAAAGTTGATTTCTTCTTCTGATTGCGACATATATATATATATACTATGTGTCGACCGCGACTCCGTCCGCACGGAATTAGAAAAAAAAAACATAATAGCGTATGTGTTCTTTCAGACTATGATCTACATCTATGCCAAATTTCATCGAGATCCGTTGAGCCTTTCTGGAGATACCTTCAAACAAACATCCATCCATCCGTCCATCTAAATTCTAAACATTCGCATTTATAATATTAATAAGATAGTAAGATTATAATTATAATATAAATATATAATATATTTATAATTAAGTAAGATAATATATATGTAAGCTACAAACTGACTAAACATTGTGTCAATAAAACCTACTTATTAATTTCACAGTAATGACAACACCAAACAACACTCAAAATAATGCCAAAACATCGTTTTCAAAGTCAAAGTGACGCGATAAATATGTCAATATGATTCCTATATTTTTCCGATGTTTAATTATATATTTTTTATTCAATTTAATATACGCTAGGCGACATAAGCATTGTAAGCATTAATCAAGGGTCATCCATATATCTAGGCGGCTTTTATTAAATTCAGGAATGAATCTATATAAGTAAAATAAACATCCGTAATCTAACTACAGTATCGCTTGCAGATTTTGATACATCAAATAAATTCAATGAAACTGAAGAAGCATTAAAATTTTTAGACGGCGATGCCTTAAGTCCCGTGGAACAGGTAGTCTAAAACAATTTACGAATCACACTGAACACTAATTCAAAGTTAATAAGATCTTATAACTATGTACATTTCTAGACGTTCCGGTCCAAGGAGAGAGTAGTGATCCAAGTGTTCTACGAATCTTTAAGTCCAGAATGTAAAAATTTTCACAAGCACATTTTAATGCCTGTTGTACAAATATTAAATAAAAATATAAGGGTTATGACTTATCCATTCGGAAACGCGCAAGTAAAGTATCTAAAGTTACTGTTATTTTAAGTATACAGTCGGACAGACTTATTTGACCCCGTATGCATAAATGAACAAATTACAACAGTTCATTAGCGCCCCCTGTCAACGTCAAAAAGTGCCACGGGATCCTTGTCGGTAGTTGTCTTACTTAGTTGTTAGGTTTTTCTTCGTGTCTAATTTACTATGTGTAAGTAGGGTTTCCATATTTTCTGCCAGAATTTACCGCGTTAACAACGCCTCTCTCACCGGGCCAGATAAATTTGTAGAACTTTAATTTGATATAGTTACAATATATTTTAACTACTAGGTAGTAAATAATCAAGGGCATACGGAGTTCAAATGCCAGCACGGTCCCGA
Source organism: Papilio machaon (assembly GCF_912999745.1). Classification (NCBI taxonomy): domain Eukaryota; kingdom Metazoa; phylum Arthropoda; class Insecta; order Lepidoptera; family Papilionidae; genus Papilio; species Papilio machaon. The sequence continues at coordinate 5,656,232 of NC_059987.1, forward strand.
GGAGTGTTACGGCAACAAGCTGCACGCCTGCACCCTTGCTCTGATGGGCAACAGGACTCAAGCTTTGGTATTTAACACTTGTATGATGAGCCTTAAAGGTGGCAGTCATGGCTCCGACGACCATTCCGCTGATGTAGTAAGTCATCATTACACGACGTTTTAAATTACTTAACTGATTTCAAAGTATGAGGTGTCGTTCTTTCCAGGAGTGTTGTAGGAATACATTCAGTGAGGCTTATTTTAAAATTAATTTCTATTCACATTATCTCTCATAGTCTCCAGTGTGTTCATTGCTCACCGCTAACCATCGCTAGATTAAACGCTACAAGGATGTCGCAAAGTATTTAAAAAAAGCAATAAAAGTATATCTCTGTTAAAAATTATGTTTCAGTGTGGCAAAACATACAAAGTGGATACTGAATCGATAAAAGAGTGTGCTAAATCAAGTACAGGTGATGAACTTTTTAAATTCTTCGGTGACGAAAGTACAAAGGTGAATTATAAAAACGTGCCGTACGTCTTAATCAACGGGCGCCCGTGCAAAGGTGATAATTTAATGCGCAACGTATGCGCCGCCTTCAGCAAGCCTCCTGCCGCCTGCCTCAAGCTGCACTGAACGAACGAGTTATATGTACAAATAATTACTAAATATGAATATACGTATTATTACATTATTTTAAACTAGACAGCTGTGATTAAGAATCATTTAACCCTAACTTGAGTTTTCTCTGGATAATTTAAATAGAGTGTTTTTAATATGAAATGGATTTTTTTTAACGATAAACTTAAAAACCAATAGTAAGGTACTTATTTAAACAATAACTGCCGTGAATGTGTATTAACAATATTTATTGTTTTACATCGCATTACATGCAATTTATTATTTTAAAAACAATTTCATATTGGTTATGCCTTTACGCGCATGTCAAGCGATAGAGAGAATTTAATTATGCCGTATGCGGTGAAGAATTAAATAAAATTCATTCAGTCACGGTCCCTTATCAACTGCAGAACGTTTTATAAAAGCTTCGAACTGCATTTAGCAGTGATGTCGCTCTTATAGCTCAAGCATGCATTGCGTGATTAAAAATATTTATCTTTTCTACTTTTATTAATGTTAATGCGATGTTTATTTTTATAATTTTATTATTTCTCGGACAACAAATAGGTGGAAGTTTAGGTAAGAATAACATTGTAATTTAATTAATTTATATAATTTTATTACTTTAAAAAATTCTATCTTCGGAACGTTTGTTACAATACAATAAATTGTTGCATTTGAAGTCATTTAGAAGAAGTAGTGTAAGTCGTAAAATGTCTTATTTTATTTAAAAAAATAAAGTTTCCAATAATAATCTATCAATGACAATTTCCTTATAATTGCGTACGCACTGTTATTGTAATATTATAAAACACCTTTATATTTGACATCAAAAGTATGAGTTTTCCAGCTTACGTCACAGCCTTTAGAAACAGTTTACGTGATGGTATATTACGAGAGCTTATGCGAAGATTCTAGAGACTTCTTCACCACACAACTGACCGCCGCGTACGAATTGTTTGAAGAGTATTTAGACGTGCGTTTAATACCATACGGGAAGGCCACTACGAAAGTTGTAGACACTGTAAGTATAGACCAAAATTATTGACCAGAAGTAACGTGATATCGCATAAATGAGATAGTTAAAAAAGATTTTAAAAAATGTTTTTATTTGTGTTTCAGCCCGAATATTATGCATTTCGTTGTCAACATGGCCCCTTAGAATGCTACGGCAACAAGTTGCATGCGTGTGCATTGAATATTTTTCCATCTGAGAAAAATGCACATGTGTTTAACGCATGTCTAATGGATTACGACCATTCGGGCCGAGGCTCAGACGATACAGCTGCGGATAAGGTAAAACAACTGTAATCCCGTAGTTTTTGATTATTTACAACATAATTATTTAAATCAAAACGTAAATAACGTCGTATTTTCACCATTTTCAATGTTTTCTTCTAACTTCTATTTCTAGAAGTACTCAACCCTCTCTAAAGACTTAATTGTTCCATTTTTCAACATTTAAATGTTTTTCTTATTTAAGGCCACTGTTAGTCTTTTAGTTAATTAAGGCATTGTTACAATAGTTTTTAACGAGTATATTGTATAACTTACCGTGGGTTTTTGAGACAAAAATCCTCGTTTAAAACATATTGTAATCTCTGTTTTGTCAAAGATAATGACAAGGATGACGATATGTTTCAAACAGAGATTTTGGTCTCAGAAATCAACTGTTAGAATGATAAATAATTTGAACGATGTTTGCAGTGCGGCAGAGCATTAGCTTTAAACGTCAAAACAATCAAACAATGTGCGAGCAACAACACAGGGACTTTCTTGCACAATTATTACGGACAGCGGACGAGGATGACGAAATTTTCATACGTACCACATATCCTGATCAATGGAGTACGAAGTAATGGTACCAATTTGATAGGTGACATTTGTGCTATCCTTAAAACACCTCCAACCGAGTGTAAAATATTCAAATCGTGAATTTCAACTGTCGTAATGTACATATAAGATCATTATTTTTATCTATGTTTGTTTTAAAATGTATAAAAGTGATTATAGTTGTATAACAAGTGTTACGACACTCGAGACTCGCCGTAAAAGAATTGCCTAATCTAAAACATTCAAAGTTACAGTACAACAGTGTCGCATATAACAAGCATACAATATTACATAAAATAAACTTAAGTACATTGTTTTTGTTTGTAATAATTCGATTCGTGATGTTATGATGGATATAAATCCAATGAGATAAAAGCATTGCTACTTATGCGCCTGCAAATTTATAGACACGTTCACAAGATGGGGTAGACATAAAAGCATTTGTGAACCAGGCGCTTTATCTCGGTAGTTGCATGCTTGCAAGCCATGCTGTTTCTTTTAATTTGTAGCTCTCTATTAAAAAAAACCCTTTCTACAATTTGTCAGAATGGAAGTTTCGATTTCCATATTTGACATAGATACGAATAAATCTTACAGAACACAGTTTACCCATTTTTAATATCAATTAACAGCGAACACGCATTGCCGAAATAATCCAACAAAAATAAGTTTTTTTTTGGATGCAGGTTTTGCTTTGTCTGTCAATATGTCTCCATCTCACTAATATTATAAATGCGAAAGTTTAGATGGATGGATATTTGTTTGAAGGTATCTCCAGAACGGCTAAACGGACTTCGCTGAAATTTTGCAAAGATGTAAAAAATATAGGTAGCTTGGAAGAACACATAGGCTACTTATTAAATGTTTTTTTTAATTGCGTGAGTAATGAATCTCCGGCAACAACTATATTTGCATAATTTCAATTGCAAATAATTGCAGCTATATTATTAACAGGGTCTTCATCGAAATAACATTAAAAAGTCATCTCTTTTAGTTCTATTTTAAATACATATGCCTTGGGATAAATTTAAAACTTAATACGCTCGTTTCCTTTAATACACAAAATGCAATTTTATTGCAACATCTAAAGAAATTTCAAGATTAATATGAACAGAATGAAAACGGAACACGTTATAGTGATTCATTTTGTAAACATTTCAAATATTCATTTCTTATGACTAAGAGACCAGTGCGTTCATACTCGTAAATTATTACGACTGTTTTAAAGAAGTAACAATAAATTTTTAAAGGCCACTGCTACGAGGCGCGCGTTAGTATACCTGGAAACTTACAATAATGGACCTATTCTTTTAAAGTGGACTTCATAGTGTTGAATAATAAACAACGCGCTTGTTTTAAAGCAATTATTGAAAATTCAAATGCTTCAACCATACCACGTGTAATATAAACAGATATCGATAAGTTAATAATAACACAAATATGTATGATAATTGCTATTCAGATATTGTGAGGTACAGACTAGACTGTTAACTTCTGTTGAATTGTTAAGTTTTGCTGGCTCCGTCTGGAATCAAAGTAATTAATTCTCTGACATAGTTCGAACAATGTTACAAATACTCAAAGGGCCAATTATTCGAACTACAGTCTTAGCGAGGCGGACGCTAACAACTTTAAACACCATTTTTACAATTACACAGGCACACCGGACAGCCGGCAGTTAAATTTTACGGCATTTTAATATGAGTGCAATTTCACTGTTTTGACTATGTGTTATGATTGTAAGACAACAAAATAATTAAATACAATTTAGTAAAGAAATAAGTAAGAAATGGCACAGACACAAACAATAAGGAAAAAAAATTCCAACCACACTTGCATACTTAACTAAAATAAATGGTGTTTGACGTCAAAATCTCAGTTTACTCATAGGTTAAGGTATATTTATAAGGTTTGTATATTTTTCAATATTGAGAGCCGTAGGCTTGTTAGTCAAAATATATATTAACACCAACAAAAAGCCTAAGAAACAATCTTTCATGTTGGTAAATTGGAAATGATTACACATCGTCTCCTGCCAGTTTGGCACGTCACATTTACAATCGTAAGTAGGGTTGCCAGGTCGTCAAACCTACTAGCTGGACAGACCAGCCAGTTTGGCTGGACATTTGGGTAGTAAGGTCGGACACCAAATATTATTTAGGATTTTGTCTCAGTACTAATAGGTACACTCTCGTTTGGGAAATGTAAAAAGCCTAACGAAAACCGTTTATTTTGGCCGGACACGCAATCAAAAAGCCTAACTATGTCCGGCTTTATCCGGACGCCTGGCAACGCTAATAGTAAGTGTAAAACCACAGTTTGTTAAATTATCATTAGCTAGTGTAAAATATGATTAATTAAAGAATAAAAAGCAGCAGTATTTCCCGAACCGTCGTAGTGAGTGCTCCGCGTTTTTTATTCAACTCCAAGCATACATTATTTTCATAGAAAGTGCATCATAGTTGCATACCTTCTGTATGCGTTTCCGCGGTTAGCACTATTCCATGCGGATACATTAGTATTTTTATACGGGCTTTGATAGTCGTATATTAATTAAAATATGAAAAGAAATAGTACTAGCATTAAATATATCGCAATTATTCTTATTAGAGGAATCTAATCGCTAACTGGCCTTTAGTGAACTTGAGTACTTTCTTACTGTTTTATTATAATTGCTTAATTTAATGAGATAAATAATAGTAAAGTAAGTCATATTGTGAATAGACATATTGTAGAAATCTTCTAAACGATAGGAAATTTAATTGGAATTTAGATTAAAGGTAAAACAACCTCTGTATTAATTCATTACAACTTTATAGAACACTATTTAATGTAATACAAGTCATAATCATTTCTTTCAATCCGATGAATGAACTTAGGGCTAAATATTTAGGGTTCAAGCTAAGGATGCTTGAATAACGGAGGGCGTCACCCTCTCCCACATGCTCAGGTTTATTTCTCAGGGGCAGCGGTGCATTTACAGATCGCAAAAATCCAGCATCAAATTTACCTAGTTTGTTTTATTTTAACCCATAGATCAAATCAATAACTAAAAAGAGTATGTAAATAAATTAACAACATTTTTCCTTAATAAAATATACACTAATGTAATATTTTATCTGTTATCGTATCGTTAAAATATGTAACAGACAAGCGACGCATAAATAACACGTAAGAACACGAAGCCGCTATGAATATATTGTACTGAAACATCACTGCCGACAAGATTTCCATTCTAGTTCACTGAACTACAACTAATATTTTGTGGGATACTATTATATAAACAGTTCTGTGGACTTAGCACGAATATTTGTAACAATCGTATCACCATCGTCAACAATGTCAAAATTAATATAACATTTTTGGTGTACTTTACGCCCGGTAGTTGGACATATTTTAGTAAAAATTGTGTCGATGACGATACGATGTCGATTGTCGCAAATATTAGGTCCTTACATATGAAATTGGCGTTTTTCGTACTGGCCACTTTAATCACGAATTTCTCCTCTTTGGTAAGGAATTCCAAATTGAAATTAGTACAGCTATAGACTCATGTATTTGTAGTTCGATGACCGTCATTCATTTGTTTTTTTTCTTCTGTTTTTTTCTGTTTGCGTCACTCATTTTACAAAATGGAAAACTTAAAATATCGCATTATTTACGAGTACGAGTTCTGTCAGAGCACTGGCATTGTCAGCAATTGCAAACCATGATGGAAAAGCTAGCGGCTAAACAACCTAGGCTGGTCAATCGCTCCACGCCACTGCTGCTTCACGACAACGCTAGACCACACACTGCGGCTACTAAATTAGAAAATTGGAAAGTCTAAGACATCCTCCGTACTCCCCGGACCTTGCTCCAACAGATTACCATTTTTTTCGAAATTTGGATAACTTCTTGCAAGGGAAAAAATTCAACTCCGATGGGGCAGTCCAAATCGCCTTCAAAGATTTTATTGATTCCCGTCCGACTGGTTTTTTAGTAAAGGGATCAATGAACTAACTATGAGATGGCAAAAGTGCATAGAAAATAATGGTTCATACTTTGATTAATTAAATATATTATATTAAAAAATATTCGACTTTTTGTTCCTCCCATACAAAACGCCAATTTCATATGTAAGGACCTAATATATGTAAGTGCTATGGCCTACTGAAATGGCGTTGGTTACTCACTGCCATACAGATACCATTCAAACTTACTTATCTACTCGTAAGTCCTTTGTTTTCATTAATTGTATTTGTATATTTAAACAATAGTTGCTAATTACTTCGAGAAACTCATGATTGATGTTAAGGAAATAACGACGAGGAAAATATAATTAATATAATTTGTAGGAAACACGAAGTTTTTGTTGTGTCCGATGCAGTGAGCCCCGATGTGACGGCTCATTAGTCACGTCGGCCGGACACCTTGACAACCCGGTAGAAATTCGAACCGGCCACCGCAAAAACTATACGTGTTTACCTACTAGATGAACTATGTATCAACGTATATATAAAAGGTACTTTGGACTATAATTGAATACCTATACATGTTATATTTTGTTTTCTAAAGTTGAGTTGAGATAACAAGGCGAAAAAATGGTCTCCGAATACCTTCTGTTAAGGTAAATTCCTTTAGTGTTATCATTTACAGTACTAAATGCCATTTCGAAAATAGTCTCTAGATTACACGTCAAACCTGTATGAAACACTCCATCTATAGGTTATACATATATCTATGGTTGTAATATAGCTGGGGATAGCTTTATTCATAATATAATAATTAATTAAGCCTTATTGCCTTATAATCTGCACTTCAACTTTTTCTAAAACTTCAATTCAGTAACGACTCCATAGTAGAAATAACATGACCACCTAAAAAATATTGTCGCGAAGCAAAAGAATCATATTATATACTAGCTTTTGCTCGCAACTTGCAAACGGTGAAAATGATCTCATATGTTACTTGAGACTATGTTCTATAGGTATATCAGAGCCAAATTTCAATAAGATCTGTGGGATCGTTGCGGAGTTATCAAGTAAATATGTGAATCAAACGTATACCACGCGAAGCGTACTGATTTCCAGAACCACAGGTAGCCTTTGTATTCTTCCAGATTGCGTCCTACATCTATATAAAATTTCATCGAGATCAATGCAGCCGTTCTGGAGATAAATTCTAACAAATATCCATCCATCCATATCCATTCTGCTGTTTTGAATTTTACTGAGTTGTGTTAAGTAATAAGATTGTATATTTGTATATACATTTTAGTATCAACTATCAAGGATCTTTTTTATTGTGTAAGTATCTTTAAGTATTTTTATTACCGATAAGCTGAAGCGAGCATTTTGTTTGTAACCGACAAAACAGTTATTAGATATGTACTTCAGACCACATAACCGCAACTCTGCTTCGCTCGTGTTATGTACGTGAAGCTCGTTGTATTATGTATTAAACTACTCTGATATATAACTTAATTAAAATAAGTATTAAGAGTATATTTTGCTAATTAACCTATAAGTTATTATGTTAATTGTATTGTAAACATAACATGTATACTATAGTACCTGCTGGTATAATTTTTGTTAACTCTAGTTTAACAATGTGAAGCTTAGAATGTTTTTTTTATTTTCTAAGTAAATAAAGTAATATTAAATGTGTATGTACATTACATTGGAGATTATAGGATCACGAAGCGCGGCAAGGCCAATGATTTTAACATTGTTATGTAAATGATGGTGTTTGCGTCCATCGCACCGACCAACGGACAGCGGGCAGTGGGCACTTCATCTGTCCGCTAACGTGCCGCCACCGCAAGGTCACGACATGTCTCTTTATTTTCCTATAATATACGAGTACATGCATGTGTTTGAAGCGCTAAATAAAAAACCATTTATATCAAAATAATACAAAACTATTAATTTGCCTCAATATCTATAAATTTCATGTCGTTGAATTTAAACAATGGTCACACATTCGGTTCTTTTTGGTCAGTCACTTGGTCATCTTGTTTCCCATGCCTAATATAGGGAAGAATAGAAAAATCTTGACTAAAGTGTAACTCGTGTTATTCACAAAGAAGTTTATTTGAACTAAAATTCTTAGAATGCTCCATAACAAAATTTCATTGCGATCTAAAACAAAAAACTTTTACTCCCTTTTGTTAAAGGAGGGTGAGCCCTGGTGAGCCCGAAACCCGCAGCCCGCAGCCCCCGCAGACGCCGAGAACCGAGTCCCGCACCCGAGCAGTCTTCGTGTCGCCGCAATGTACTATGAAGGTTATAATAACTCTAGTTTTACACAAACGCGTTCTCCCTTCTTGTCTAAATCTATAAGTAGAAAAGGGACGAGAATGTCGCGTTAGCACGGCAGCAACATGCTCCGACCGCGGCCGTCCACTTGGCAGCACGCCCAGTGACGCGTGCCAGCCGGCCACGTGCAGCCAGACAAGTAATGAGTTTACAGCATAAAAGCGGCAATTTGATACCTCTCCTATCGACAGTCCCGTTTGGCAAATTACTATATTTCATAACTGCAACAAGAACAACCATTCATTATCCAGACAAATAAGAAAATCAATATGAGGAAAACTTGAAACGGATACTTCTTTACAGTTACAGCCTCTATGAAATACAAACCTTGGTTATCTAACTAATATTATAAATGCGAATGTTTAGATGGATGGATGTTTGTTAGATGGTATCTCCAGAACGGCTTAACGAATCTCGATGAAATTTGCCATAGGTGTAGAATATAGTCTGGAAGAACACATACGCAACTATTTAAGTTTTTTTTTTTAAATTCCACGCATACAGAGTCGCGAGCAAAAGCTAGTTTATAATAATAATACGAATATTTACCAAAAAAAATCGCTCGACATGATAATTACATTTTTATATTATTATGTTTATGCTTTTAACGCGTTGTAAGTATGTTGGATGTATATATAGTTGATGTTTAATTCAGTTCAACGTATATCTTTCATATGCATGAGTAATTATAGTCTTATTATCACCGGAAAGATTAAATGACAACTTTAAACATCTTCAGCTGCCGGTGAGTTGAGTGCCGTGCGTCATTTACAGCAGAGTGAGGTTACACAGCTCTCTATAGCTACATACTGATACGAACATACAGAATTAATTGATATTTGATATTAAAATTTGTAAATAAAATCAATCATAACATGTTGTCGATATACCAAAGTTATTTTAAATTGTTGTTACTTTAACACACGAAAACAAAAAGAAATAAAGGTTTATTTTGATTCACTACAAGTGCAAGCTAAATGTCATACCTTTTCTGTTAATTGAGCACAGTAGTTGATTATAAACAACAATGTTTATACCTAACAAGTCTTACTAAGACATATACCTACTTATCCATTATCCTCCTTTAGTTGTAACATATTATATTTAAATTTTGATGACATGACATAATAATTTACCATACGTTATATAACAAAATTATGAACATGTATTTCTTTAAGTAACTTTTATAAAGTAAAATTTCAATAACATTTGTCGCGGATTGTTTCGTAAAGCATAATATTATCCATAGATGGCGATAGTATACGCTTTTTAAACACACCATGATCTACTAATGTCTACAGTTGTTCAGTTACGAAACATACTGCGCGAGTTACACATACATTGTAAAGTGGACACTGAAATTAAGTTCCTGCATATTTCCACAACCATCATTATATCATAATCAAAATTATTATGCGTTCGGATTTCATTGTATATTTTCATCTCTTTACTAAGACTTCGAATTTTAGTACGACTCTATATATATAGTCAACCGATTATCTGTTTAAAAATATCAAATCGTCCAACGTCTATAATAGAGTTTAAGTACCGATACGTAATGTAAAACTTAAAACCACAAGGAAGATAATCAACATCTAGGTCGGATGTTGAAAGGTCAGTCGTCATTAACAGCGTTATAATTTCATTAATTCAAAAGCAAGGTTGGTTTTAGGAAATCTCACTTCTCACTATAGTTATTGCGATACGCACGCATTGAATCATTGTACTGGTGTTAATGCATTAAGAACGCGCAATTCTCGAGGCCAGATGGAGAGACTTGAATACTTTTAACATAAGAATGAAGGCGGGTGCATCAACAGGCATTAGTTTTCGCATTTATTGAGTTTCGATGTAATGTGATGGAATGGAACATCGTGGAAGGAGACGGACGCGCCTCGGCGATGACGTCACAACGGTGAATCACTTGTCCGCTGCGCTACTGCGCCGCGTATGCGGGTGTCGCCGATGCGCTTACGCATAAGGCACGTCTCGTTCACTATGTAGGTACCTCACACAATGCTACTAAACCGTCAAAATAAACCTCTTGTTTATATGCCAAATACGTCGTTACAATATAACGATATCCTCATTCAAATTTAATAAAACGCACTCGACTAAATTACAAATTAGATACTAGAGGGACGCAACGAGGCAGTACAGTATATGACAATTCAAAATAGTCAGTTTTGATTGCTAAGCTTATTGCATTTAGATGACGTAATATTTACGACTAGATGCAATGTTAAATGGCTTATTATAAATAAACAATAAAAAATGTGAGAGAAATCACATTCAAATTTACCTATAACATTGTCGCCAGTTATAAGTTAATTGGAACTATATAGCAAGTCACGTTAACTATTAGCCCCTTCGTACACAAGGCAACGGAAATCGTCAAAACTAATCATGTATAGTTGCATCGAGAAAATGGAGCAGCGCGCGCATCGTATCCACAACGTTGAATCGTCGACGCGCGTCGTACGTACAGTATAGACAGAGCGACTACATGTCAACTGTATAGATTTGCTTCGCCATCTTGAAAATTGCAGCGACTTTACTCAAGACGATCTTGACAAACGAGCTGCGAGTCACTCACTGGCTTTGGCGACAAAAGGACAAAATATCAACGACGAGCACCTGTATCCAAGCCTCCATGTAACTGTATAGCGTAAGTCTAAAATCGTCGGATTTCAAAAATTTACGTTGCCTTGTGTACGAAGGGCTTTAATCGTATGCTACGAACGTCGCATGGTATGGAGGTCTGAATTGATACCTAACAATAATATGGTCAAATTAACAAAGCAGCGCACGTCGCGCACAGGCGAGCGTCCGTCGGTAGCCAACCCGCACATCTATACAATCAAATCCTTCGACTATAGCTATTTTCAAGGCTGTTTCTTCAATCTCCTGTATAATATTGCAATAGTGATCTCACAAATCTCTATTTTCGTTACGATTATATGACAGGGAAAAAGCTAGCTTATAGTTGGTTTCTGAGACCAAAATGCCTGAATTAAACACATCGTCATCCCTCTCATTATCTTGGACAAAACAGAGATGACTTTTGTTTTATACATTTTTGGTCTCACAAACCAACGATTAGTGTCAGATAGTAAGGAAGTAAGCTTAGCCATTCTTCAGCTTGTTATTATAGCGTAAACTAAGTAGTTAATGACATGACAGTTCAAAAAAATGTAAAAAATTAGTTTACGTAATAAATACCGTAATTTAAGGTAACATTTATATTAAAGTTTAGCACCTGCGAAACAAAAGGTCAAAAGATATGCAAAATGTATGTTATTAAGAAATGCATTACGGCATTGATATTTCAGTGTTCTGCGTCATAAGAAATCGTGGGCACAGACAACATTAATACGCCTTCGCGAAAATTACTCTGCGTAATCTTATCGTTTCATACCTAAGGTTTTTTTTTATAAAATAAAATAATTTACTCATAGACTCGCTAAAAAAGATATGCCGCCTTTCACGCAATGTCCAAAGTTAGATGGAGACGTACCAACTTGAAAATAAGAAAGTTCCATATAATAATCATAAATCTTTTACCAATGTCAAACTTTTACGGAGAAATCAACTTGAAGGCATAGACAACGAACAACTTGGCGGAGTATCTGTCACGTGTTAATTATTATCAATTAGTGGAATCCGGAGTTGGTAACACGAGCATACCAGGCCACTGTGAGTTGTACTGCATTTGCATTCGTCATCACGGCACGATGTAATAATGCACTCATGCAATTCCTCTTACTAGCCGCGACACGCTTCAGATTTGAATGGACCAGTATTTGTAAACAACGTCTAACGAACAGCATTGAAGACTTCATATCCAATCAATGCAAAGAACGAATTCGATCATTCATTACTATAATTTCTAATTTAACACATTCAATGGAACTACAATTTTCATGCATTAAAATTAAGTTGCAAACGTCTCTGCCATTAAATGTGTTAAAACTATCTTGAAATTACTTTGTTTTTGTGTATTTTGTTCGGTCGTATTTCATTCAACTAAGTATCGCACATGCCAGTGAGGCATCAATCAATGAACTGATAAGATTGCTGGTTCGTGTTAATGTTACTATCGTAAATCACTGTTTTGCTATTGTCAGTTTCGCCGACCGGGCGACATGTCAATCACGTTTCCCTGCAATATATGATACCGAACAATTGTTATAACCACTTATAACTTCTTAATATATGTAGTCAAAGTGTTTTATCGCCATACCACGAGAACTATACATGATTAAAATCGAAAATACCATATACGGATGGTCAGTTTTGGGTTTTTATGTTCGTCCAATCTATCGTGATCTATGGCCTACATGATTTTGATGAGTTAGTTGTAATTTGATTCATATTCTTCCTCTGATGTTCATAATTATGAGATACTGACAGTCGGGCTTATTGATTTCTTTTAAATTAACAATTACGTAATTTGTTCTTCTTATGTTTTTAAAGAAGTACTTAATTAACGTTTTCTATTTTCTAAAACTTTTGCCGCTGACAAAGTTATTAAGAAAGTAAACAATTACAAATTTAAATGTAGAATGATAAAACCTTGTACACAATCTCAAACATCATGATAGGCGCTACAGCCGCAAGTGAGCGTGGACCTGCTCTGATCTAAATTTAAATATACTAACGAAAATGTTCCACCGCTTTCACAAAAGTACCACCGCTTATCACACAGTTTATCATTTGGGCACACAAAATTATTTTAGCGCTTAAAGGAAACTACGTTCTATATATTAATTTGTTTTACGTACAAATTGTTTCCTTTGTAGTTACTCACAGGACACGAGTAGAGCGTGTCGGGGTGAAGAACCGACGGGTCGGGCGATAAGCGCATATACTCTGAACGATATAAATCATCACATAAACGTGACAGCTTCTGACCTATCGCTACACGATGCTCTTTCTCAGCTTCTAGCTCAGTGATTCCCAAAGTGGTACACGCGGACGCCTTGGGGTTCACGGAAAATTACTTAGAAGAAATAGAAGAGATAAAAATGAAATGAGTAAAGGGAGTTCGAAGAATAAAAAAGAGTTTCACAAGTTGAACAAGAAATGTAACCAAAATCAGAAAAAGTTTTGTCAGGGGTTATATAAGGATAAAGTTTGGTAATCTTTGATGTAGCCAAGGTACCCACAGCTACCCACAAAGTATAAATAGAGCGAATCGCTCTCGAATCAATTAAAACAGGGAACCGATCCTGAAGTTTCACAATTCAACGTTATAATTGAGGTCAGTGGATCAACGCAACGGTTGACTGGCTAACGTTAGAGCTGCGAGCATGATCATAAATGATGATGTAGGCCGCTTCAATGGGTGCGCTTCAAATATAGACGCACTTGTAAAACCTTTTCACGGCTAAATGTTAAATGTAACAGTCGTATTTCACTTTTTATTGCATTTATCAATCATTTCAATTTTAAGAATTATTACTGAAATAAGAATATGTGTGTGGTCATACACTTTATAGTATAACATTATAAAAGAACATAGATATATTTATATTACATGACTGACGTGGCCCTATCGGTATTGCATTTAGTCGAAATAAGTTATTGAAAGAATATATTTTGTAATTAGTACAGGGAGTAAACAAGTGGATTACCTGAAATTATATGACCACCGCTACTGATTAAAATAAAAAACTAGCGACAACCAGACAGTTAATACATAGGAGCAATAGTACAGAAGCCACTAGTTAGTGGTAGGATAATTTATATACAACAAAAAAGAGCGCTGTTTGTACGCTTTTTTAGTACAAACAAATGAATAACGTGTAACTCATAAAACATTAAATACACTGACAGTGAATTATTAAGAGTAGCATTCATATCTTGGTGGAGAGCTGATGCGGCTGTTGGGTGCTGCTTCCTGTGATAGCGCTGGCGACCCGCCGTGGTCGCTCGATAAACATAGCCTCACTTCCGTCCCATCTACATATCTTACTCATAGTAAATTTTTTACAAATATTGCTTAAAAATTATATTTTTTTTTTCAAGAATGTAACGCGTAACTTAAGCAAGAACTACAAGAATTTATTACTACATTATTTCATCTGATATTAAGATGATCGAGATTGATCTACACCGAATCGATAAAGATAAAAAATACTATTTGAAAATCCTCGAATTGTGCTTATCGCGGAGGATAGGAATTATTTACCTGCTTCAATATTTCTCCCTAAATATCTAGGACGTTCCATCCAATGAAACCCACAAGTTGTCAATTTTTAATCTATATCATCTTATTCACTTTTTCACTTTTTTATTTTCTAATCTTACAGTTGCCTGCAGCATGTACTTATAATTATTATTAAATACAAAAAAATATTTACTTAATAAAAACTCAAAAAGTGGAACGTTTGATCTAATATTTGTTATACTTTCTGGTACCTACTTCGTTTACGTCAAACGAGAACTCGGACGTGATTATATGTACGATATGATAACATGAATTTATTAAGTGCCCTATCTCGGGGCAAGCAGGCAAATGTCGATAAGTGATAATTCGTCGTGATCTGATATTAGGGTCAATTGCCTTGATCGTTTGTTGACTTTATGTTTGATAACAATATTTAAACAGAGCTACTGTCGCGGCCTACTATAAATAAAAAGTAACATTTTTAAAGCCAAATTTATAAGGACGGAAACGCACATGCACTGAGGATACAATAGCGCTAGATTGTCGAAGTTTACATGCAACTTTACTTCATAGAATGTGAACCCAGCTCATTCACCAATTTATTTTGATTGGCACTTCTGCATAACTTCCTGGTATTTCCCACTTTATGTGCGATCAGTTTATATTCACAAGACACGGTAAATGTTAGAATAAATCTTTCGTCAGTGAACTTGATACAAGTTTAAAACAAAATTAAGATTTTTTGCTCACCCATAGAGTCACTGGTTCTATTCTTTCAGTAAAATTATAAAATGTTTATTCGACCTATACATATGTACATTTCAATAACATTTATTAATAAACATAAACGTCCATATTTTGTAATAAATCCTGTTATTTCTGAACTGTTTACATTTATCTCATACATTAATCTTGTAGTGACAGTAAACGAGAAGAACTTCGTACAAGTGATCTGTCATAGGTGTCACGCTTTGGCGCCGAACAGCTCCGGTGTCACGGTCACTGCTTGCGTCACAGCGGTCACTCGACGGTGCGGAATATGCAGTTTTTGACCATGTACAAAAGGACTCGGCAAAAAGCCGCCATCGATGTACTAAATAAATTCTTCCAACTTTGCGAGAGGGGAAGGTAAAAATCTTTTATAAGCATATCATGCTTACACTTACTTTTTTATTTACGTATACTGCCTCAAAAATATACACAAACAAAACGAGCGCAAAAGCCAGCAAGTTAATAACTTATTTTTTGGTTTTATTTCATAGAAGGGAATGCGTGAGCTTGACAGTTCCTGTCATTTAAAAGTCAAAGTACGCAGTGAGCGGTCGCGGTGTGCGGTGTATACACGACCTTAGCGCTCCACTGCCTGACAGGCCACAGACCACCGTAATCAGGTTATAAGTGCCACTTTTTTTTAACTAACTGTAATGAATTGAGTTACCAGACTCATTTTTTTGTTATGGTCATTAATTTCTTATATTCCTTTACAAATTGTTGACGACTTCTGTGTTAAATCCGATCACTTATCGGTCAGGAAAGGTCATATGAACATTGACTATGAACATAATTTGTTTAAAATATAAAAGGTACATTTTTTAAACTGTGTATCAACAAAATTAAGAGATGTCTCAAAATAAATTAATCATTTTACCAAATTATGATTCTTTGAATACTTTAATATAAGGTTTAATAAAATACTGAATTTTCTAAGGCATCTTATTTTTTGAACGAACGTTATGAGAAAATAAGAGTAAAAATTTATTAACATAAACGACTTCAGTTTCCCTGTTCATCGATACTAAAATAAAGCTGACACAGCTTTGTTGCTCCCAATACTTGACTACGCAGGTGTAAGCTATCCTGACGCTGTTAAAGACTTGCTGAGCAAACGTCTTTAAAGTCTATCGTATCCGTTTATATCTAGCGAGGGAATAATAATCAAATTTCCGATTCTCTACCAAATTGTGGACAATACAACATACAGACAATACATACAATTTTGTATATATATATATGTTGGCGCCGTTTCCGCTACAGCACAATAGATGGCGATGTATGTCTGTTAAATCGCGATTGTTAAAAATTTGTCTTGCTAGTAATATACTTCCCGCGTATTGCTGATACTTTGGTATATGTTTGGTTGGTTTTCTTTGCGTTCTTGAGGTCGTTTGAGTTCTGTAGTATTCGTTCGTTCCGCTGTTGGTTGTTGAGTCGTCCAAATTCCGGACACACGTTTCGTAGGAGTGTAAACAAGTGGTCCTTCGTATGCCGAATTCTCGGACTAAGAGTATTAAGTCATATTTGGACTTTTAAGGTTTCAAGTCGGTTTTGTATGTTAACAATCTCGTGTTCGCAAACAAGTTTACAAACAATCGTGGGTTGTATAAGACTTAGCGCGTTGTCACTCGTAGATGAATAATTCGGTTTGCGTACAGTGAATTATACTCACTTTAAGCTGGTTCAGCAAGTGAACAACAGCCCATTAGTTTTATAATTTTGTTTGTTGGGTCTAATTTGAGTGCTTGTCATGGAGCAAGCTAAAAAGTTAATCAATTTGCAAGAAGACAGGATTGAACAAATCCAGAAAGCCCAAAGTAATTACCTAAAATCACCTAAGTCTCGAGTGACACCAAGTTACATAGAAACGCGACTTGAAACATTAGAAAAAATATATTGTTCATTTATTAAGGGTCATGAAGAATTATTGGGTTTGATTCTTCGTGGTCAGAGAAGTACATTAGATTATTTTAGTCAAGACAAAAGTGAACAATTAGAGGAACTTTATACCAACTATAAATCATCTTTAAAAGAAAAATTACATGAGTTGGTTAAAGAAACTACAGCAAGTGATACACTTACTCCGAGTCGAACTAGTGCTAATACAGATATTAGGCTGCCTACGATTCAAATTCCGACATTCTCGGGGAATTACACGGATTGGCCGTCATTCAGGGATTTGTTTACTTCAGTAATTCACAAAAATACAAGTTTAGACGACGTGCAGAAATTGCATTACCTGAAGTCCCTAGTAAGCGGAGAGGCTGCGCAATTATTGCGGAGCATTAATGTTACAAACGAAAATTACACTCAAGCATGGGATACACTGTTTAAAAGGTTTAATAACAAAAGATACATTGCGAATTACGTATTTAAAAGATTATTTGGACTAAAACCACTTACCCACGAATCTGGTCACTTTCTGAAACAGTTGCTGGATACTACGTCTGAGTGTCTTAGTTCTTTAAAAAACATTGGTATACAAACAGACACTTGGGACGACATAATAGTATACATTACAGTTACAAAACTAGATCCTACCAGTCACCGGTTGTGGGAGCAGCATATTTCCTCCGAAAATGACAAAATGCCGACTTTCCATCAGTTGTCACAATTTCTTGAAGTTCGATTTAAATCATTGGAAATGATAGAAGACCAAACAAAGTCACATAAGTCCAAATCTTTTCTCGCGACAGCGTCTGTATCTTCGCTCAAATGTACCTTTTGTAGTGGCGATCATTACATTTTTCAATGTAAAGATTTTGTGAGACAAGGCCTAGAACAAAGAATTGAGTTTGTAAAGTCCAATAACTTATGTTTCAATTGCTTAATTCCTAATCATTGTGCCAAAATGTGCTTGAGAAGCACAAGTTGTAATATATGTAAAAGGAAACATCACTCTTTACTACATCCGGGTAAGGGTGAATCTAGAACGGAAGAACAACCATCTAAGGAGAATATAGACAACCTTGAAAACAAAGACATCGCTACCCACTTTGTAAGTCAATCTGGTCAGGTACTGCTAGCGACAGCACTGGTGGATGTTTCTTGGAAGAATGGTTACACACACATTTACCGTGCTCTACTTGACCAGGGGTCTCAAGCCTCATTCGTAACTGAGGACCTCGTTCAGTCAGCAGGTCTTAAGAGAGTAAAGGTCAACGGTGAGGTTTCCGGACTTAGTAACGGGAGCAAATTGCGTACCAAGTACGTAGTTGATTTGGAATTACGCTCTCGGATTGAACCACAATTCACTTTATTCGTAAGGGCCTACGTTTTAAAGAAAATAACAAATTATTTACCAACCCATAAAAGTACAGTGAGCAACTGGCCTGAACTCGAGTCAATCGCTCTAGCTGATCCCGAATTCAATGTGCCGAACAACATTGATATTTTACTGGGGGCCGAGGCTTATGCCAAAATAATTGATGACGGGTTACTGAGAAACTCAACAGGGGCTATTGCTCAAAAGACAAGGCTCGGTTGGATTTTGTCAGGAAAATTATCTGAAACACTACCTAAAATAGTTATAAATATGCATGTATGTGATTGTGATAATAAACTACTACGAAGATTTTGGGAAATAGAAAGTGATACTAATGTTTCAGAGCGAAAGCACACTAAGGAAGAAATACAATGTGAGAACATTTACAAAAATACAACAGTGAAAACAAAAGATAACAAATATAAGGTTTATCTTCCTTTTAAAGCAGGTTGTGAGAATCCTGTCAAAATGTGCGGGGAGACAAAGGAAATAGCAATATCTCGATTTTTACAGCTGGAAAGGAGGTTTAGACGTGATGACAATTTGAAACAAGAATACACTAAGGTCATTCATGAATATTTACACTTGGGTCATATGGAGCTAGCCAATACTGATACAAAACAATCAATTTACTTACCTCATCATGCCGTTATTCGAAATGATAAGGACACAACTAAAACTAGAATAGTCTTCGACGCTTCGGCAAAGGGATCAAAGGGATGTTCGTTGAATGATACCTTACTTATTGGTCCTACATTGCAAAAAGATTTGCGTACATTGATATTGCAATGGAGACAGTACGCAATCGTTTTAGCCAGCGATTTAATTAAGATGTACAGACAAATTCGCGTTACCGAAGAACATACGGATTATCAAAGAATAATCTGGCGAGATAGTCCAGATGAAGAGTTAAAATCATATAAACTACTTACTGTTACATTTGGAACGGCCGCTGCTCCTTATCTTGCAGTACGCACGCTTTTACAGACGGCCGAAGATGGAATTAATGAATTTCCGTTAGCTGCTGAAATCACAAAAACATCTTTTTACATGGATGACTTACTTACGGGTTGTTATAGTGTTGAGGAAGGTATGGAGATTTACAATGAAATGAATGCATTACTAAAAACTGGAGGATTCGAATTAAGAAAATGGTGCAGTAATTCAAACGAGTTATTGACAAAAATTAGTGAAAACAAACCGGACTTGAAGGAAACATATGAAATTAAGTTTGATGAAATTATAAAAATATTAGGATTAGTGTGGGATAGAAATTTAGATGTATTTACATTTTCCGTTAATTTACCACCCATTGAAGATCGAGTAACTAAACGAAAAATACTATCAGATATTGCACGCTTGTTCGATCCATTTGGGTGGCTTGCTCCGGTAATAGTAACTGCGAAGATATTTTTACAAAGGTTATGGCTGATGTCAATTGAATGGGATGATCCTTTACCTATTAATGTAATTACTGAATGGAGCATTTATAGAAATGATTTGATTAAGCTACAAGGTATTAAAATAGATCGTTGGATTAATACTTACCAAATCAGAACTAACGTCGAACTTCATGGATTTGCCGATGCTTCCACGGCCGCCTATGCAGCTGTTGTCTACGTCAAGGCGTTAGATGATGATGGAAATCCTAAAATAACGCTTTTAGAAAGTAAAACTAAAGTTGCACCTCTTAAACAAATTTCTGTTGCTCGTTTGGAGTTATGTGGGGCTCTTCTTTTGGCTAAAATGCTTTATCAAGCCGCAATCCATTTGAAAATTCCATTGGGGCAGGTTTTTGCATACACTGATTCTACGGTTACATTAGCTTGGATAGAAGGACAACCTATTAAATGGCAAACTTTTGTGGCCAATCGAGTCACGGAAATACAAACCTTATTGGACAATTCTGCTTGGCGGTTTGTTTCTTCAAGGGACAATCCTGCAGACCAAGCTTCGAGGGGTATACAAGCTGATGATCTTGTTGCTTCATCACTGTGGTGGCAAGGCCCAACCTGGCTAAAAGAAACACATAAATATAAACAAAGAAATGCCTCATACACTACAACTTTAGAAGAAAGAAAACAAAGAGTAAAAACATTTCTGTGCGAACTAGAAGAAAAACCCATTTATGAACGATTTTCAACTTTGAATAGAATGAAGAGAGTACTTACCTATTGTCGGCGATTCCTTCTTTTGAAACCTGAAAAACAATACACAGATTACCTTAGTACTAAAGAATTAAACGAAACAATGCAAATGTGTATAAAACTATGTCAAAGACAAGATTTTATGGAAGAAATAAGGGACTTAAAAAAGAGCGGTATGGTGAAGAAAAGAAGTAAACTAAAGACATTATCTCCTTATTTAGACGAAAATCAGATACTTAGAGTCGGAGGACGATTACAAGGCGCTACTATAGGTTCAGAAATAAAACATCCTATACTTTTACCCAAACACAACCACCTTACTACACTGGTTGTCAGAGATGCTCACATTAAATTGCTTCATGGTGGAAATAGATTAATGACAAATTTCTTGCAAAACCAATATTGGATTATAGGATTAAAACCGTTAGTGAAGAAGTGTGTAAGAGAATGCGTAGTATGTGTGAGACATAAAGGAATGGTTCTACAGCCAAAAATGGGTGAACTTCCTTCTGTTCGTATCACACCTGGCAGACCGTTCAAGACTTCAGGCGTCGACTTCGCTGGTCCAATACAGTTGCGTACATCTAAGGGTAGAGGCCATAAAGCATTTAAGGGATACATTTGTCTTTTCATTTGTATGAAAACAAAAGCAGTACATCTTGAAGTTGTAAGTGATCTTACCAGTAAAGGCTTTATTGCAGCTTTCAAGAGATTCATATCCAGAAGAGGACATTGTTCAGATGTTTGGAGTGACAATGGATTAAACTTCGTAGGGGCCGCAAAGGAGTTAAAGGATAACGCTAACATTCGCTGTTCTAGTGGTATGAAAGATATAGTTGAGTTATTAGCGAATGAAGGCACTATCTGGCACTTTATTCCACCGAGAGCCCCCAATTTTGGTGGCCTTTGGGAGGCTGCGGTCAAAAGTGCCAAAACTCATCTTGTTAAGGTCGTTGGAAACTCAACGTTGACATTTGAAGAGATGACAACTCTGCTATCACAGGTCGAAGCGTGTTTAAATTCTAGACCCATCTGTCAACTAAATGATAATCCAGATGATTTGTTTCCACTAACGCCAGCTCATTTCCTCATTGGTGAGGCAACTATGATAATTCCTGAACCAGACCATGAGAATACAAGATTAAGCGCATTAGATAGATGGACCTTAGTACAAAAAATGACGCAACACTTTTGGAAACGCTGGTCAACAGAGTATCTGCAAGGACTACAGAGAAGACAAAAGTGGCAAAAATCTTCAATGTCTCCAGATGTCGGTCAATTGGTAATTATAAAAGAAAACGACTTACCTCCAGCCAAATGGTTGTTGGCGCGTATACTAGAACTGATTCCCGGACCTGACAAGGCTGTTAGGGTGGTTAAATTGAAATGTAAATCATCTATCTTAACAAGGCCTATCAACAAAATTATTTTGTTACCTAGAGATATTAAATTACACGAAGACGCTCACGAATACCTCATGGTGGGCGGAAAGAACAAGGTTCTTGGTGGGCGGAATGTTGGCGCCGTTTCCGCTACAGCACAATAGATGGCGCTGTATGTCTGTTAAATCGCGATTGTTAAAAATTTGTCTTGCTAGTAATATACTTCCCGCGTATTGCTGATACTTTGGTATATGTTTGGTTGGTTTTCTTTGCGTTCTTGAGGTCGTTTGAGTTCTGTAGTATTCGTTCGTTCCGCTGTTGGTTGTTGAGTCGTCCAAATTCCGGACACACGTTTCGTAGGAGTGTAAACAATATATATATATATATATATATATATATATATATATATATATATATATACAATATATATATATATGTATATATATATATATATATATATATATATATATATATATATATATATATATATATATATATATATATATATAGACAGTAGACAATATTAAAAAAAACATTATCTAAATGTTTAGCACATAAAGTCAGTCGTTTTGCTTATGATTATAATTTTGAATATAATACTTGTTTCAGTAATGGTAATTTAAGCAAAATTAACCAGTGAAAACCATCTTTTCTTTCGTCAGTAACCTAGCAAAATTAAAGTGTAAAAATAGATTTTCTAATTGTATAATTTAATGGAGCATACGTTATACATAAAATAATGTAAATAAGTAAGTAATAATAAAACATTTATTTTTTTAACAATTAAGTATTTAATTCTATTTTAGTAGCTGTCACCCGCGACTCCGTCCGTGCGGAATTATCCATCCATCCATCCTTCCATCTAAACATTCGCATTTATAATCTCAGTAAGATTTCTCTCAAGTAGCGTTGGTGAAAGGAAGGCGGCACGCCGTAAAATTAAGCCAAAACATTAGGGTTAAAAAAACATTGTGCGCCGACCCCACGTCCACGTTCGACTGGGATTAGGCCAGGGAGATGATGCACGGGTACACGCATACATGAGTAGGTAATATCTCTATCGATTTTACTTTCTGGACCACTTTTAATTTAGATAAAGTAGAAGTCATACAGGTAGATTTATATTAGTCCATCTTTTAATTTGTAATTACATTACTTTAATATTAATAATATTCTAGGAATAGTAAGAATAAGGATTCTAATACATAAAGACGATAACAATCACAATAGTGAAAAATAGTATTACATTATGGTTATACATATGTATTTATCTACGTCAATAATTTCGATAACAGTTCTAACACACCATTTATCTGCTATCGCAACCATTGTCGATACTAATTTAAGATACTAACAAATAAAAGATTTATACAATGCTCCAGACATTGGCACGTAAATATTATTCATATAAATTCTGCACGCCTGAATATTTCAGCGTCCGATTCGTTGGTCGGTTGTTTACTTAGAGTATATTTATCTTCCATGAATCGTATAGTGCATTAGTCTGCCTACTCACTGCCGGCTGGATACGTCAGTTTACGTTGTAGCTGACCGCCAGAAGGGGCTGCAAGCTTCAGGTCCTATTATTTAAATCCCCTCGGACACTAGGCACATTATCCCTCGCGCTCGGTGCACACGCACTCGTGTGAGTGCGCCCGACCTGTCGCCAATGCCTACATCAAAAGTGAACCTGAAAAGAATAAAAATCAAATATCATTCAAAGCTTTCACGGATAAAAACTCAATTATCTACAATTTTAACCCTTTCAGACTTGATTTTTTATTCCATTTTTATATCTGAAATTAAAAAAAATCTTAGTAAAAAGATACGTTAATGCGTTCGAATTACAGCTCTAAAAAAGCATACTTAAACATCTAATTAAATATTATTACGAAAAGGTTGATAATTTGTCTACGGCGAAACTCTGATACTGTTCTCACTTTTGTTTTGGTTTGTAGCACTTTACTTTATAGTACGGGGAAATTAAAATCCGCCAATCGTAAGTGACCACATTCATGGATATTTTCGAGAGTATTTTTCGATCTGCGGTCTTACAGATATCTGTGCTTTTCTTACTAAACGTTGATTTCTAAGCCTAAATCACTTTATAAATCATGTCGTCATCCCTGTCATTATCTTTGACAAATCAGATATAACAAAATGTTTTAAACGGGAATATTGGTCTCGGAAAGCCACGGTTAGTCGTCGATACTTTGATACTTTTGTGTTCAGTCCGTTGCAACAACAATTTGCGTACGTATAGCCTGTTAATTTGCTATATTCATTTTAGGATAAATGAATTTAACATGTATACATTAATGTGCCATGTAATAGACTATTTAATCTAATCGCGTACAGTTTAATACCGATTTGAAAATGGAATTAACATTAAATTATGAAACCATAAATCGTTTAACTATAAACTGGTTTTCTCTAATGAAATTCAAACAAGACTGTAGTTAATCTGTAAACAAAACTTATATGGACATAAAAGATGTAGAGTTTACAATAAATGACAAATATACTTTTAGCATCGAGTTATTACAGTCGCATTGAAGCAGTGTTTATTTCTGGACTAATTGGTCCAGACTATTATAATTCTCTCGGTTGCATGCAACAGAATAACATGCAGTTGTTCCAACTTAAGTGTTGGGTCTTGAGCAAAAAGTATAAAATGTATACCAGCTCAGTTAATATAGCTAAATATGGCCTGTTACACTATTGTGACCGGAATAAGCAAAAAATTGTTAATTGCGATTCAAAGTAAATTCTGTTCATCTCAGATAAAAGAAACGAAAACAAATAGGCACATAATCTACTCCATTCATGGTATACCTGCAGATGTTTGCCGTTAACGAAGTTCCAAATAATGTAAATAGAGTACATAATGTATACTTAGGGCTTAAAAATAGAATTTGTATGAATTCTGTGGTGGATTTGTGAGAGTGTCGTGAGAACTGAATGAGAGTAATGAGATTTTATTGCAAAATAATTTCTTTGCATCTCATTACAATTTTTCTCCCGCGTTTTTTACGAGCACACAGGCGAGCTTGTCAACGCGGGAGATCCTCATAACGATACAGTAGCTCAATTCTCGTAAAACACATTTTGTCATAAAATCGTCGTCGAATCGTCTCCCCGAGAAATACGTTTTGACAGCTGTCACTGTAATGTAATGGAACCAATCCGAAACCTCATTACGAAAAGATCAAGAATATTGATTATTATATAGGTATTCTACAACATCGAATTATTTTTAAATATTAGTTTTAATGTACGTTTAATAACAGTAGTAAAATTACAGATTTTCTCTACAGTTCTCAGATGTTTAAATAGGACGGAATTTGAATCCGATTTGTCGAACAAGGGATCGTTAATCCGTCGCACTAAAAGAATATCACAACTATTGAGATTTTTTCGGCAACAAATATTTTTTTATATTCAAACAACAAGTACGATATGGATAACAGTTGTATCATTTCATTAGATCGTACCAACTAAGTAAACATAAGCGCTCTTTTATCTGCAGATAAAATAAACAATAAAGATTATAACAGTTACATCCATTTGCTCAGCCGAAAAAAATATTAGTCTGTATTTTTATGCTATCCGTCCTGTTTTGTTCCTGGAATATTTTATAGAAATAGCTCCATAACAAAATATTTCTTATCAATATTAATAAAATATAACACTTAATTTCCTAACAGATTGTTTTCTAACTAAATATAAGTTACCTAATACTACCCGCAAAACGCACGTTTAACGGACAAAAAATTGGTAGCAGAATCGAGTGACAAATCGATTGCGGAGGCGTTGTTTGATGAGGCAACAGCAATTAATCGGTTTACGGACGACGGCCATTCGCAATCGCGTGCCTTCATTAACAATTTCCAGCTAGGAATTTTCTAGATTTTTATTTTTATCGAAATAAAGTAAATTGAAAATATGGGTGGCATTTACTTGAAAACAAATTTTCCTTGCAATTTTTTTTTTTTTAAAAACCTACTATGTTTATTTTCATATATAGTATTCCATCTATGTTATAGTTAATTAACCATTTCAAACGATAGTCTTTGAAATATTTACTAATGTGGCAATGTACAATGGTACTTTTAGCATCTATGTAGGTTTTGGTAGATTACGTTTTCATATTAGATTACAAGTTTACGTTGATTCCATTTACGTACATTATTTTTATGCCCACTCCTTTGTAGTTAATTCAATAATGCTCTTACCTGCAGTATCCATTTCTCAGTGAATTTCATGAATGGAATAGGTTTATGAATAGATTCAAACATAGATAAGATATTTTTAAACGTAAAGAAAATGTTTTTTTCCTATCCCTTCAAGAACTTTTTTCACCGCAAATACTATCCTTAGGCAGGATCGTAAATTTACCCCTCGTATGTATCCTCTTTCGTGTCACAAACACTGCCCAGGGACGATTCGAGTAAATATTTGATGCTTCACCTTCTTAGCTCGAGTCCAGTCCGTGGCCTGGATGCACGTTAATTTTTAAACGTGTGCTTGTTTACCGACGAATAAGTAAGTTGAATTTCGACGAATACTTTCACTCGTCCCCCCGATGTTCCGAAACCTAAATACAGCAAGATGTCGGTACTTGTTTCTGAACTCGTCTTAAAATATGTTATCTGTAATGTGATCTGTAAAAAACTTACACTAAATTAACATCAGGCATTTTGCATTTATGCCATTTGACTGAAAATGGATGAACGAGATCCATACCTCTTTAAAGTTGGTAGTGTCTTCTTCCATCACCAAGCCGCAAGCACTTGCAGCTGTAGTTATAATAACAGGCAATTAAATGCAAAAAGAAGTGAACGATGTTACTTTGTAAATTTTAAATTACTTTTGTATCCTACCTCGTAAATAAGAAAGCTCAGGTGTACGAACACTTAAGTCAACCAAGTAGATTCAATATGAATACTCGATTCGGAATCCGTTCGTTAATTATTCGTTTCAATTAATTTGAGACTCGGTCGGCAAGTAACACGCGACCATGTAAAGGATTACACGCTTAAAATTCGTAACTTTCACTTTTACCTTTTACGTCTTTGTTAACACTAGAGAGTGACGCTTGAATGGCAATTAACAGCTTGTAGGGAGGAACGCGGCAGCCGGGAGCTGGGTCGGGACAGGACGGGACGGGATGCGTCGGGACAGCGGCGGTCGGAGGGCGGCCGAGTCGTAGGTAGACGCCGCCGCCGCCGCAGCGACAGTAATTATCGTGGCTGTGTCGACGACTCGCGCCAGATCATTCACCCCGGGGGTCGCGGTACGCATGTGTCAAGATCGCAACCGACCTATCAAAAATACTGAATGAAATCACGTAAAAGATTGAATCAATGCCGCTAGCCGCTAGACAATTGGCGTTTCGATTCGTACCTGATGGTACTCACCTAACTTAATTAAGCGTAATATGAAAATTCTAATAGGTTATTATTTAGGCACAATGTGGCAACAAATGCGGCGAGGCGCGGCCAATCGTGCTAGTCGGCTCACGGCCGTCCGCCACCCACTCGACGCTTAAGCCCATATAAAGCATACGACTCAAACGTAATGATAATATTCATATTTTATATGACATACACTGTGAAGCAACCTGCTAATTGACAAACAATCGTCCGACTTTCTTCAAACTTGTGCTTGAACTGAACAATGATAGGAATCTCCTTACGCCATCGAGCGCGCGGTAACCAGCGACACGTGCCCGACCTACAACTTCGTTCATTAATGACACCGTTGCGTTACGAACATAAATATTACACTTAAAATTATACATAATTCATGTCTTTATATTTAGATATTTATGTCTGAACAAATACATTACTACAAAGTTCGATAAAAGCTCCAAACAGGATTCCTATTGTAGGTAAATTTGCGTTTACTTGCGTACATGATGAGGGTTCTATGATTACAGCAAACATTAGCTTATAATCGTATATGATACGTGATATACGCAGTCCTCCAGCTCATTAGAAGACGGATTGTGTTCACACAACAATGCGTCATTACGTTTCCCGAGTCCGCGGGTTCCCGCGATCTCAACGCAAACTGCACACGGTAATTACGACGCTCGTATTAGTGAAAGCTAACTGATACCTAGACACAGAATGAGGACCGGTACACTAGATTCAACAAACCAGACCATAAATTACTAAATTCCATTACACTCAAATGCAAACCAATGATCAAGCAACGAATTAAATTGTAGCAACTGTGTACAAATCTAACATTTCACGTACCTCTTTAAATTATTATCTTTGTTGATATAAGTACTTAGTTGTTTTTCCATTTCATGTGTAAATTGATGGATATCTTTTGTTTGTATTTGTATGGATAGTGACGCATTGGGCCTGTGTGGTTGATTATAGCCTAGTCACCCTTGACTTAGGGTAGTGGGGAACTGATGATGAAATTCAAAAACAAAGTGTTGTCGTTCGAGCTTGTAAGAAACTTAATTCGAAAGCAAACACTCTGGATAAATCCCTTATTGTTAGTAATCCAATTGGCGTAATTTTTAGCTTAGTGCTTGAAAATATTGACGAAAATGTAATTATTAAATTTTGCTATGTATTAGTAGAAACGAACAGTGAAAGTATTACACTTCGAAATCGGAATCCAACAGTTATCCTAACAATTAAACAAGCGTGTCAGCTCACTTTGTGAATGAACAACGGAATCTTTCTTCCTCACATCGAACTGACTTACTTCGCCTTTCTAAAAAAAAAAAAAGGTTTTATATCTTTACATTGAGCTCTCTATCGCGGTAGACGGCGTACCGGATACTTAAGGTCTTTGTTCCTCGGGTCGACGACTTCTTTATCTACAGGTGCCCTATTAGACTATTTACTAATCGCGCCACTTAGTGAAATATTAGATAATACAATTTGTAATGCATTTATCATATTCGCAAACATTGTTATCATTCGTAAAGATTGAAAATAACACATATATTAGTAGCTAGTACTTCATGATTATTTAGAAGCAGGAAAATAAACTCATCAACGTCGCGTCGTTCACCAGAATTTCTTCTATTTCATTTTTCTGGTCTTTTATTTAACCGCTCATCAAACTATAACAGCCTTAACTAAAACTAGCACTTCATAATTTGGTAAACGAGGCCAAGGCATAATAATTACAGAATTCATTTAAATATAAAACACACCTTAATAAATTCGTTAATTAAGCATTGTTAAAAAGTTAGGAATGGAACGCGATTAATTACATTAAATATAAACGATTGTTCCATATATTAGCTAATAGCAAAATATTTTCCTTCGAAACGAGAAAAAGTAACGTATTTGTTAAGCACAACCGATTACAAACTAACAGATATTTTAGGTTATAAAAGCAAGAATATAGTTAGCACTTAACGCACCGGTAACCGTTTTAAAGGGCTTTTATGTGGCAATAAACATCAACAGATTTTGTACCAAAATAAATTCACGACGCGGGGCGCGGGTAGTTTGGGCAGGGACGAAAGGTGAAGCGGCGGTGGGGAGCAGAGGGAGTGCTGAGCTGAACGCAAATAGCCACGTGACCCGGCCATTGACTCGGTTTATCCTAATCCGTCCTACTACTCCAGTTCAGGCCCGAGATGGCGAGCCGATCCCGCTCGTATCGCCTCGCTTGTTCTCTATCGACGACCACCGCGCCGTACATTTGGACTTTCACATGACCTAATACTGCCGCTTTTGCGCAAAATAAATAATTACACCCCGACAGACAACTCACACAGAGAAAATCTAATTGAATTTTTAAATGGAGAGTTCGTGTAAGTAACGTGCAACAAAGTCAATATAAAGTGCCCCCAATGTTTGGGAATAGCTTACGTTCCTATACGTAATTGAATTGGTACTATTCTGTGCAGCATTGTTGGCATAAATGTAAATGACCGTATATTTTTATTAAATATATTTTATTGCCGAGCTTGTATCTAAACCGGCCGAAGATTTTTTAGGATCCCTTAATGCGTATGATGATCGACGTGTCCAAACAAAGCATTTGTCTCGCCACCTCGTTATGCCCCACCAGTATTACTTAATGTCGTAAACAAAATAGGAAACATCTTTCAACGATTTTCCAGAAATAATAATATTATTAAAAGTTGTTACTATTACTATTTTATATCAATAAACTTAATACTACATAAATAATGGAGGAGATGTCTACATTTGTATTATTTCTCGGAGTACATTGCAGCATGTTTGCACGCCTACGGATTTTTAGATACAATGGCCCTGATCAGAGTGACAAGCGCGAGCCCCGAACAAGTAAAAGACTGTACTTCTTAATTGTTATTTTTACTGTACAAAGCAATGTCAAGTCTTTCGAGGTGTCGCGATTTTAGCCATTTTTTATCTTCATCATCTTTGGCTTCTTCTATATTCATATGAATACATCATCGGTTAAATGCAGTTAATGTTTTTCATACATACCCATATAAAGACGGGTTTCATTTGTGCCAGGCGAAATTTGTTGCCACAGTCTACGTTCGTTAGCAGAATTACGCCCCGTGGAAACGGTCCTTAAAACGCGTCTGTACAGATCAGTAGCTATACATGTTGCAGTTACATGCGTGTAATGTTTAATTGCGCGACATCTGTTGCCGCGCTATCACCAGACGTGGAGCTGCAAACGCGCGTTCTCCTATCGTCGTCAGCCGCACACTTTCAACTTTGTGTTCACACGCTTTGTTCAAATACAATGAGCCTCTGCATTCTTTTTGTTTTCGTTCAGACGACCTTTGTTGATAATAAACAATATCTCGACTATAATGAAAGAAATCATGTAACGTGAGATTTTTGAGTCATACGTTTTGCAACTATATTATTTTGTTTTCGTTTTCAATAATGTTTTAAAAGTTCCGTAACTTAAGACCTTTTTCGGATAATTTATTAATACTTTCAAATAGTAAAAGTACCTACAATTTATATTATTTAGGACTTAAATTTACCCTTTGTTTTGTATGATTTTCTATAGTACTCTGAAAAGAAAAAAAAAACTAATAATTATAGCTTTCGATGTAAATACACAAAACTAAAACAATCAGAAGGATTTAGAGAAGTTTCCTATGACCGTGGATTCGGTTTACGTCAATGCAGCCAAGCGCCGAAAATAACCGACACGCAAACTTTAGGTCGATTAAAAAGCATGTCAATCGATTAACATTAGGTTAGCGGGGTGACGGCGGCGGCCTACGTAACCAATGCTCACTTATAATATTAACCTTCACACCGCGACAGCCTACCTAATAAAACCTACTTTATAATTGACAATAAAAATCGCTTGCAAGACTCACACACATTGAATAATGTAGTGTCGTTTTAAATTTCATAATTCTGTAAAAACTTTTTCACTTAAAATCTGCTATTAACATTTAAATAAAGAGGCCATTTATTGCTTAATTTCTGCGAAAATGTTATGTAATGCGAAATGGACAGAGCGCGTGACATTTGCTGTTGGGGAGCGAATCGTGCACAGCCTCCGACTTCGCCCAGAAGTGACTTCTGGCCTTCGTACATAGAAGTGGGCCATCCGTTCCGCTCAGCAGCTTATGAATGCTTTTGTTATCAACAAATGATGGTACATAATAGAAAATGTGCCGGTGACTCGCTAGCACGACGGCTGTCTGGTCAGCATACATGTATTTATCAAGAATGAGATTCCCTGTCGAATCCGATCCGCAACAGGTTCGTTGCACAAACTGATTATTGCGATCATAGAACATGGGCGCTGCCAGACAAACAGCTGAGCATGACTGGCTATCATCGTACAGCGCGTGTTATGAAAACCGAGACCGGTTTCGAAAATATATCAATTGAAAGCACTCGCAGTTGGCCGCTCGCATGTTTAATATTATTGTGCGGCCCCGCGTCTCAGCTTGCGACACCGGCCGCCAGCCGCCGCCGCACCGACTGCACCTTAACCAGCGCCACACAATATGGGACGTCCTCATAACCAAAGGGCACATTTATTTATCACATCAGCCTTCTCGAATTCGCAACACCCACGTCCCACAGAGAAAGTGGACGTATGAACTTTCGTTGTTCAATTTCCGATGCTACTTAATCAGGTTGATCAGATACAGGTTTTTATCTATTAACTAATTTGCATAACAGCATAATATTACTGGATGTATTATATAATAGTTCTGATTTACGACTGCATATTTAAAACAGTTTTGTTAATATTAATAATAATAAGCAGGTTGTTTACTAATAACTTAAGTGTATTGATTAACAGGTATTTTTGGAAACGAAGAACAAGGAAAACATCACTTTCGAGTACTTGCTTCGGTTTTCCTTTCGCGCATCACCTGCTGGCGTCGGGCTGCGTAAAAATCGAATTACCGTTAGACGTGTGTCACTGCGGCCTAGTTACCGCGGCCCGCGGTTCTCCGACAAAACTTGTTTCTTCATATGCCCTCTTCAACTATATTTCATTTCGTCGAATTTTCTGACTCGTAAAGACTAATTACGTGATTTAAATATCGATTTTTTTATGCTACTTCTAAATTATCAGCGCAAAACTTACAAGCAACACAATGACTGTCTCAGTATAACACCAAATTTTTTAGGCATATTGATTATCTAATTTAATGTTTTTCATATTGCATCAATCTTACTTCTTACTAATATTATAAATTGACATGCATGGATGGATGGTTGGATGGAGGGTTTGTTTGAAGGTATCTCCGGATCTGCTCAACGGATCCTGATGAAATTTGGCACAGATGTAGAACATAGTCTTTAAGAGCATATAGGCTACTTTTTATGTTTTTTTTTTAATTCCGCGCGGACGGCGTCCCGGGCGATATCTAGTTTTAAACAATAATTTATTATTATGTCTCATGAAAGTTTAAACAATTTAATAAAAACAATATTTCATAACATTACGCGATACAATATTTTGTATCAAAGGGTTACAAAATGTTATACCTCTATGTTCCTCGCAAGCGAAATAATATAATCTTACTAATATTATAAACGGGGAAGTGTGGATGTATGGATGGATGCTTGGTAGAAGGTATCTCCAGAACGGCTCAACGTATCTCGATGAAATTTGGCGATTTCGATTAGATGTAGAACATAGTCTGGAAGAACATATAGGTTACCAATTAAGTTTTTTTTATTCCGCACAGGCGGAATTAAAAATACGGCATTACTAAGGCTCATTAGTTTTCCAAAACTTTATTTTTATTGTCTAAGGTACATAATGTTCGACAATTATGCGTGTATCAAGTACAAAGCTCTTACTAAATTTGTCTAAAGTACTTAGATTGAAATATGAACTTTTATACTTCATACAATTAAAGTATATTTGATCCAAGAACATCAGTAGAAATGTGTTTATTAGTTTCTAAATCAGGAATCGTTCCTAGACTGGTAATGGTGTGTTAAAAATTATTACACGCGATTACAATTAATCTTAATTTTAACGATGCATGTCGCTGGCATTGAATAAGCTTTACTTTTAGAATCATCTTCAATTATAGATAGTGTAACACTGGAACACTATTTCCTTGACAGATATCCCCCATCTGTCTGTGGAGAGCCCGACATAACGCAGATGTGCCCGTGATGTGCCAATTTACTGCAAATCTATTCACTACTATTTCGTTTAAGAAAATATTGTAATACATTCATAAAAATACGTATTATTTTATGTTGTTGCATTCTATAATGAGTTTTCTGATGAAGCACCTATACAGAGTCACCTTGCCATCGATCTAACTTAGGTCTCCGTATTTCCTGTTAAATACTTTAGTATGGCATGGCAACCAGGAAGAAGAACGATTTGTTATTTTTGTAATTACATTTTACATATTATTCATATATGTAAAGTATAATATTATAATTTAATGTGATTTCCTGGCCAAAGAAACAAATTCTAAATAAATAAAGTTGCCACTTGATATAATGCATTTTATGTATCTTAGAATGTTCATAAATGCTAATAATCTCTTCTCGTTCCCAAAATAATATATCTGTAGTTAATAAAAAGTAATTAACTTAATTCAGATATTAATTCTGTCGTTTATGTTTACATACGAAAGACACTAGTAATAATACCGGGAACGGATGGACTAGTCTGTATGTGACGAGAGAGTTGTTCCACGGCTTTGCCAAATGAGATTGAAGTATTGATGATTATTGAGATTCGTACATGGTGTCTATTTATTCATTTCTTAACTTTTATTTGTATCCAGCAGACGGAGAAAACATACTTTATAATAGAATAATCAGCTTTGAGATAAGATAAGAGAAAAGGTCGGATGCATTGCTAACGATACGCCATAGACATAACTATATACGCCTTTTAAGATAATATTCAGAAAGATAATGTAAAGACATCGTGAATTACTTTTTGTGTAAATATTTGGAGATGTGACTATATTTATATCTATGTTAAGTGGCGATATAGAACCAATACAATATAGTTCAAGTAGCTATCTCACAATTTCAAGAGTCTTGCGCCTACCGTAATTTTTATCTGACTTAGACTAAGCAACTAACACAATAATTTATATGATAGATTTCTAATATGATCTGTTGGCCAAATCTAAGCTGGTACAAGTTTTGTCTGTTATATGCTTCGATTAGGAATAACAAAAGATGGTATTACTTATCGAAGGTTGTGAGAAAGAGTTTAATAAAACCTATTAATTATAACA
Source organism: Papilio machaon (assembly GCF_912999745.1). NCBI lineage: Eukaryota > Metazoa > Arthropoda > Insecta > Lepidoptera > Papilionidae > Papilio > Papilio machaon. Next base: position 5,691,405 of record NC_059987.1, read on the forward strand.
AAATTGTGTTTATTAGGGCATATTCTACATCGCGTCTTCGTTTTCGCAGCTCTTCGTTATAATTCTCAGATAGACAAGTTTCCCTGCTATGTTTTCCTTTGCCGTCGAACAAACGGTGAATCAGCGATTAAAATTGGTGTCAACTGTTTCATTAGTGCCGGAACTGGGATTGGAATTATAAGAATATTAGTTTTATGAATAACATAAATTGTGGTGCGCAAATAAAAGTGGTCTATTCATATTTTATGAAAGAATCAGAATCGTTATTCGATCAGAAAAAATCAGAATAAAATTGTACTAAACAGTTTCCATCCATGCTTTTAAACTACTCTTAAATTGCATGCTATAAAGATTAAATAAATAGTACAAATAAATAAATACTTATTAATTAGTTACGTAACTTATTTATAGTTTATAACCAGTTTTTTAATTACATTTGACAAGGATTTTTATCTATGATTTCTAAAAACTTAAATATTGTGATTTAAATAAATGTTGTGTCGATCGGCAAAGGACTGGAACATTGCAATGCTGTCACTTATCGATAAACCATTTTTTCTAAAATATTTTAGTGAAAATCGTTATCAACATTTAAAAGCGATAAGCTTATCAGTTTGCTTATCTTTGTAAACTACAAAAAGTAAAAGAAATCCTTTGTAATACTAATGAAGTATGTAATTTAAATTTCTTTGTTTTTTTATAGTACTTTTATTGCATACTATTGAAACTTAATTTGCTACTTGGAATCATAGAGGGAAAATTGCTGGACTTCTAACCGACCAGTTTAAAATTTCAATATAATAGGACGTAAAAACATAGCATCCTATTAGTATTTTGCATTCCACGATTGTAAGCTCCTCGCGCAACTTCCTGCCCCAACCTTGCGGAATCAACTGACGATCGACGATTTTATTTCCATATCAATTCGACTTAGGATCTTTCCAAAAAATAACATAATCTTTGCTCATAGACTGACTACATAACTTCTCTACTTGCCGTAGTTAACATTTACGCGGGATTTTACTTGTGATTTATAATTTTAAAAAATATTATTGCATCTGTATTGTATCACTCATTCACCAGGAAAGTATAGTTTAAATTCAATAAAAATTTTATAGTTTAAATAAGTACAACAAAAAGATTAATTTCCTTATAAATATGTAAAAAAAACACAAGCATTGCGGAAGCTATCTAATCACGTTCGAAGTATCTATTGAAGTCAAGGTTATACCTACATTTAAAAACATTCATTGTAAGATTGACGTTTGAAATGCAATGAATTCCAAATATTTTAGTCACTGTTATTTCAGTGGAATTACGTCTGTTAATACAAACGAATACACAAACAGACTGGTAGACGGTGATTCAACGCTAATGACGGGACGTAATACATTCCCAAGGTGAAATAGCCATTGATCGTTATATATTGTCTGTCACTAATATCATCTAATACGTGAACATGATTAAATAAAACCTACCACACAATTGTATAACAAATTCAATAACAACTCTAATAAATAAAATCATGTGAAAATTTAATAGTCATTTAAACACTTTTTTTACGGATCGATGGATAATCTTATTATAAAATATTAGGTCCTTACATATGAAATTGGCGTTTTTCGTACTGGCCACTTTAATCACGAATTTCTCCTCTTTGGTAAGGAATTCCAAATTCAAATTTGTACAGCTATAGACTCATGTATTTGTGGTTCGATGACCGTCATTCATTTGTTTTTTTTCTTCTGTTTTTTTCTGTTTGCGTCACTCATTTTACAAAATGGAAAACTTAAAATATCGCATTATTTACGTTTACGAGTTCCGCCGTGGCACTAGTGCTGCGGAAACGACTCGAAGGGTGAATGATGTGTATGGCGGTCGTGTTGCAAAAGAAAACACAGTTCGTTTTTGGTTCCAACGTTTTCTTTCTGGAAATTTCGATCTGCAGAACAAGCCCCGTGGACGGCCTGAGACTCAAGTTGATAATGAAGAGTTGAAGGCTATTGTGGAAGCGGATCCATCGCAAACCACGTCCGAGTTAGCTGCAGGCTGCGATGTTAGTGATAAAACTGTTTTAATTCACTTGAAGCAAATTGGGAAGATTAAAAAGCTTAAAGGTGGGTACCTCACGAATTGACTGAAGCAAACAGGCAAACGCGCGTCGACTGTTGCGTTACATTACTAAACCGGCACAATAATGAAAGTATTTTAAACCGAATCATTACCTGTGATGAAAAATGGGTTCTTTACGATAATCGGAAGCGCTCAGCGCAATGGTTGGATCCTGGCCAGCCAGCCAAATCCTGCCCAAGCGAAAAGTAACCCCAAAAAAGTTACTTGTAAGCGTTTGGTGGACAAGTGCCGGTATTGTTCATTACAGTTTTCTCAAATCTGGCCAGACTATTACGGCTGATGTCTATTGTCAGCAATTGCAAACCATGATGGAAAAGCTAGCGGCTAAACAACCTAGGCTGGTCAATCGCTCCACGCCACTGCTGCTTCACGACAACGCTAGACCACACACTGCGCAACAGACGGCTACTAAATTAGAAGAGCTTCAATTGGAAAGTCTAAGACATCCTCCGTACTCCCCAGACCTTACTCCAACAGATTACCATTTTTTTCGAAATTTGGATAACTTCTTGCAAGGGAAAAAATTCAACTCCGATGGGGCAGTCCAAATCGCCTTCAAAGATTTTATTGATTCCCGTCCGACTGATTTTTTTAGTAAAGGGATCAATGAACTACCTATGAGATGGCAAAAGTGCATAGAAAATAATGGTTCATACTTTGATTAATTAAATATATTATATTAAAAAATATTCGACTTTTTGTTCCTCCCATACAAAACGCCAATTTCATATGTAAGGACCTAATATTTATAGCATGAACTCGATAGTTAATGTGTTTGAGTGACTTAATATATCTTAAAATAATAGACGTAAAATACACAATGTTGCAAAAATAAAATCAGACACAAAGCTAGCTAATAAATCCAATCAAGTACTAAATGATTTGATTTGATTGTGAGGATATCTGAATCCTAATTTAAGATCTTAGTACAGTATTTCATACCTAGTTTATGAGCTTAACGCCCCACTTTAGCTTTAGTAATTGTTATCTAATCCCAATACTCGTATAGACGTACGATTGCAACGATTCTTTCCCATAATTTTCCATAAGAAATTTACATAATCGTACAAAATTTATTGCGGACATTAGTAAATGTTTCGCCGGATATTAGTGTAATAACTGTGACCGAGTTAGTACTAGTAACCGTTACAACACAATATGAGCCGCCAATATGTTAAAATTAATACTAATACGAAATATTTTGCACCTTAAACCATAACACGACAGATTTTTTTACTATGTGACTATAAATTTACGCCCATTTTGTATCTATTTATTAAAATAGTTTTGTACAAGTTTGGTATTGAATTATCTAAGCAGTTAATAGGAACCGCTACCTACGTCTGTCGTGTGTGTATAGGGATCAGAGTGCGGTAGCGCAGATGCTGCTGCTATATATCTGTAATGGTTTAATAAAAAAAAAAAAAAACGATAAGAACATCAAATAATTCTATCCGTGCTCTTACTAATATTATAAATGTGAAAATTAGGATGTATGGCTATTTATTACCAAGTAATTCGAAACAGAGATAGATCACATTCTGGATGGGGAGGCATAGGTAACTTCGTTTTTAATATTTTAGAATTTATGGTTATTCAAAATTAAACATTTGTCTGTGGTTGAAATTTTTTGAATTAGAACATGATCAAATATGTATTATTACCATCACAAGAGCGTTAAGCGTTACATTACATCCTGTATAGTTCTCGTCTTCGCGTGACAAGCACCTTAGCTCTATTTAACACTACAAGTTTACTATCGCATGCTACATTTCAAACCGGAAAAGTATGCGTATACATTACAGATTGGTGAAAGGAAAAAACCCAAGTTTCTTTTAATGAAGTAATAAAAAAACCTTGGGCGACAAATCGCAATTTTAATAATTTCATTTGTGTCTTCCACTTTCTTCTTCATTACCTACTCTAAAAAGAATACTAGTAGTTAAATAGCTGAATTATTTTTTTCTCAATTGGTGTATAATTATATCTTGTTAAGGAGCCTAGTAATTTTAAACTGAGAATGTTTCATATTAAATATTAGATTATAAAACGCAGCAAACACAGACGAGTATAATATTTATTCATATGTACTATCTTATTGTCAGTAAACCAATTTTTTAACTAAAAAATGTAATATAGGTGCGGGTTTATTTCAAAAAGTTCATTACAAGGACGAATTGTGTTTGTTAAATATTATTTACACATTTTAATACAAACACTGATATCAGAGTTGGGATTATATTTGTGTGATAGTTGAAACATGGTGGCTCCCACCTCGCACACCTCGCGACGTCCTTATGATCACAAACTGCACCTGAATCAACTTGCTCTATCAGGACGATACCGAAAAGTGAAGATTGTTGTTATAAGATTTTGTAAACATGTCTTAAATTAAACTGTGATATCGATTTGTTCTAAGTGGAAAATTAATTGGTCTTATTGTAATTGTTTATAATTTATTTTTATTCGTTCAGTCCATAAAACAAAGGAGTAGGCATGAACGATGTCTTGACTTTTACCACGCGATCCTGAAAAGCCCTTCTCATTTCTATATCCAAAGAAAAGTAGGTACCGATTACATGTACATATCACTCACTTTTTATTTGATAATTTTGTGATAAAATATCTTTAATTTAGGTTTTATTCGTCAGTGAATTATTACATTTTACTAGGGAAAATACGTCTCAGGCTGATGACACGTAACCTAATGCTTGTATTGAAATATATTATACATTAATTTTTTTAATAAAACTCTCTTTTGTTTGCTTTCATTTATGATTCATTCATTATAATGAACTCCAATTCTTTATGAGTCAACACAATAACTTTATCTTATCTCTACAATTCCTACAAACCTCCAAACGAGCAACTTCTTGTGTAACGTAAGACATTTTTAAATTATGTCAATGGTATGAGAATGTAAAATCTCTGACTCATTCGATCGATCAATATGTACGTAAAAACCAGTGGATATCCAAACGTCAAATAAATGTAACGTATGCGACCGAGACCGACACCCTGATATACGTTTTATATAGATAGTGTTGAGACATTGTTACACATCGCGTTAGGAGTGTGTGTATGTGTGTGCGTGTGTGGTGTTGTATTATGTGTATGTTGTAGCGCTTATCGCTCGGCAGGAAGTGGCTCGGTTTATTATTCGTGTCGTGTATGATGCGGCTGCGTGCGCCGGCGCGGCCGTCCTCGCTCCTGGACATTTTAAACGTCATATATACGGCACTAACGGGACTTAACGATATTATCTCTCATTAACGGGGGACACTAACTTGTCTATAATCCTCCTTAACTTTATAGAATCACCTTTAATTACGTGGGGTAAAAGCAAAGTTTTCATCTTAAATTTTTACATTTCACGTGCGAAGATTGGTGCTTTGTATTTGACGTTTAGATCGTTTATTAATGTCGCGAAACCAAAGTAGTTAAGTATGTTCCATCACATGTGAATTTTTACTTAAATTGAAACCCTCTGTGTCACTCATAACCAGTGCTAGATCATTATTAGATAGATAGATAGATTATTATATTTAGTCGACATACAAATTCTTCATTTTCCCAAATAAAATTGTTGAAAAGTAGGTAAACAGTGACTGCCGTCTTTTTCTTGGGTTAAATGAAAAGAACTTGTAGCCAGTTTAATCAGATATATATTTTTAGGTACAGAAAATAAAATAAGAAGCAGTGTATCAATTTTTGATTGCAGAGTGGCGTAGTGTAAGTGAACGCGCGGCACGGCACTAGTGCAGCCGAGTACGGGTCCCCGGGGAACGGGTTTGACGGGAGCGATTGCAGGTCAACAACTCTCCTCTCCTCACCTCACTGATACAAACAACACCTATCAGCCAGGATCCCGTCGCCGGCGCCGTTCGGTTCTTGCTTAGATCAATTAACATCGTAGCGATTACGCAGAATTCTATGAACTATTTCTAAAACTAGTACAATAGAATATGTTCTAAACCTTCCTATTACAAGGAAAATAACTTTAGGTATCGAAATGATTATCAACTATATGTATGCCAATTCATATTTTTTAATCATGGTCATATTGTAACTCGTGTTACGTAAAGATAATTTGTACAGAAATATATTTATTCAAATTATGAGCCCACTTATTCACCGTTTTTCCTTTGTAAGACGATCGGTCTTTACTAAGATCATATGAGAACGAGATGTTGCAAACTTATTTGCGTTCGACATGTTTGTATTGAAAAGCAACAGTAAGCATGCACGTCAACAAATAGACGGCATCGTGTGGATAAAAACGTCTCTGTAAACGAGACGAGACCCATTTGCATTTGCACTTAGCGGGGCAACGGACAGCAAAAACATAAAAATAAATAAAAAGTCGCCTGTCCGTCAGCCGGAGATGTACAGACGCGAACTCACAGAGTGTTGACTTAGAAAACGAATGGATTCGGTTAAACATGTGCATGTCATAAACATTGGACATACATCAGTCTAATGTAACATTACTGATTGTAGCAAGAATAATGAGAGTTCTGATGACAACGATCAATCCATAAAATGTAATTTAGAAATGTATTCGAGTAGTAGAAGAGTTGTGTTGTCTGCAGAGAGTGCCGGATGAGGCAATCAGTACAGAGTGAGTCACACACATAGGCGGCGGCCGGCACGGTGCGGCGCGCGGAGTCCACGCGCGTCCCGGCCTATAATTGAGCCCCTATTCTATAATGTGGATGTTTACCCATTATGGACGTTACGATCTCTCATTCGCACTTACAACATTAGCCACTTTGTGCTGTCGAGTGAAAGAGAACGATAAAACGGAGAATAAACGATGGCCTACGTCATACCTCGACTCGTTAGATATGTATTAAATGTGATGGTGCCACTGGGTTGCAGCGAGAATAATCTTCAATAAATAAACTCTCTGTAACGTTGTACGCAGTGAACTATGTATGTTTGTAGACCCTTACTATTTCGCATTAAAATACTAAGGAAGTTTTCTACGATATAAATAATTTATAGCTATTCTTTATGACTTATATACATGTTATCATTATTTATGTATGATTGATAAGATTAATTACTCTTATTTATCATATATGTTAGTATCAAACGTACTGGTAAGTAGTTGCTCGTATGCAATTAATTAAAAAACATAAATTCATTTCAGCAACTGATCAAATCAGATACATATACGTTCATGTACATATTAACCTTGTAATGCCGTGCCTTGTAAAGTATTTCACTTTATACTTATATATTGCAATGGCAGTAAAATATTAAAAACATGACTACAAATGCATATGTCCTTGATTTTCTTTTGTTTTAAAAACATGAACATGTTGAGGATATGTTAGTTATTTAAACTCCTAGTAAGGTATCTAAGTTTCTTATTGTATTAATCCTCAATTTATTTTCGGTCAATATTTCGATTAATATGATTTTATATACATTCAAGTCACAGTCAATTTTATTTTTCAAATAATGTTAATAGAATTCGATTAAAATAAAATAGAAGTAATTAAAGAACGGCATTGCTAATTAATTCGTTTGCTACATTAATTGGAAATCGGTTATTAAACCTTCATAGGAACAAATCATTTAAATTTTCAAATTAATTGACTGAAAACCAATTAGGGTTTCGTTTGAATTACCTTTGAAGTAGTCATAAGTGTTTCAAGCTCTAATAAACATAATAAAAGACATCACAGAACATATATTTTGACAGAAACACAAACTAACGAGAAACGGTAAAGTCACTACTCACTAGATATCTTTATGTGTTCTAAAGATGTGCACATGGAGGCCAGATTTCCTTTTCACTATGTAAGTAGTACGACTTACAATAATAATTGATCTAATACGGAATATATGAAATGTATTTTAATGAAGGCAGTGAATATCTTAGTTGAATTTTTTGAAAAAGAAAGGCTACGAAATATTAAACTTATCTTTATAAAACTGATTAGAGAAATTATAAATTAAAGCTCATAATAATCAGATAGTAAATAAATGCTCTCTCATTATCAACTTGAGGTTGAACCCCATTAACTTAAATGTGACTTGACTCTTTTAAAGGTTTCACATGTGTCAAGACGATAAATGTTCTTGTTAGGTAATACTCTACTACACTCTCAGTAACTTACAAACATGCTGCCTATTGTATTATATGCGTGTCCTCCTGAGACAATAGAGCAGTTTAAGCATTTGGGTCAAATAGTTACTACTGATTTAAAGGACGTTTGTGTATTAGAAGAAAATACGCGTCACAACAAATGTGTCCAGAAATGTTGTACATTAATATAAAACGAAAGAGAAATTAGTATTAAACGACAAGGATCCTTTGAGAGCTTTTTAAATACTGTTTCCCCTTGGTTTAGTGTGAGTTTGCTTCGGAATAGGTTGATTAGTGTTTTTGGAATAATGCAGGTTATTAATACTTCTTATAGAATTCGTAAGTCAGTTATATCAACCTCTTTGTAATAAATACGACGATTCTTTTTAAATTACTGTTTACTTCCACAGAACAAACACTTTTGTTTCCTTTACTTACAGTATGTTTGCAATGCCGAAATACACATCAAAACATGTAGTTATTTCAGAAAGTATTGGTTCTCTATTCTAGAAACTTAAGGGCAGATGCGAAAAAAATAATGTATGTTATGCAAACTGTCTGTGTAAATCTCCTGGACTCACACCACATCTCTTGTCTTGGCAATCAACGTGATTGACAACGAATAAACTTATTGATGTTCAAACATATATCATGGATGGCTGACGTTGCGTCGTATTTCTTTTGCGTCGCTTTCTACGTCATGTCACGTTGCACGTCCATACTTCGATAAGCGCACCTTATCTTACATAAATTGTTCGCTACAATTTACCTCACCGCTGATATTTTATCCAATCGCACGCAGTTTATACTTATAACTAATATATTTCCTTGGATATAACTTTTAAAAACAAGCAAAAAGCTTTTAGAGCTTAGTTTCCTCAGCCGTTTAATGTATTTAATTTGGTTAGTACCAAAAAAGATTTTAACGGCTAACTTAGTAAGTAAGCAGAAACTTTTCCTTATAACGCCCCTTAACATCGGGCGATCAAGCACCATTATAATCTCAATAGAAATACACTGAGAAAATTAGCAAAAAGAATGTTAATAACTCCGGCATAGTGCTTATTGTCTCGCCTATTACATTTACTACGCTAATTATATTTACTTTAAATATAAAATAATTTTAGTGACACCAACGACCTATGGTATTTGAAATGTTCACATGTGTTAACTCAGTTTTGACTGAAGTTATTATTAATTTGAGTGTAACCGGAGACCCGTCAACGAGCCTCATTGTACCCGACTGTACATTAACACCCCCAAAACGAAAAAAGACGTAAGATGTTTTACACACAGCGCAACAGATGTTTTACTTTTGAGAAAAGCCACGGCTAAAACAAACAAAGTATTCCTTTTGACTCGGTTTATTTAATTTGCCCGCAGATTTTAGTGTATTGGTAAATAGGCGAGTGTATGCCTTACCGACGGTTGGTTATAAACATTGAAACATATTGGGAGCATTGGCTGTTTGCCATCGCAGTAACTGTGATGCGAACGAGCGGCTCCGGCGGGCACGGCTGGAGGCGCACGCGTACGCGCACGCACAAACACGCAACCAGTAAAGCAGAGTACATGAACATGAATATTTACCTCCTACCTATACAAGTTTGACAGAGTCATTGATTAACGTTTTTAAGTGTTTTGATGGATGGATATGTTTGACAATCAGTCTATGTTGTTAGTGGTAATCGTTGCGTGTCGTGCAACGCATCAAAATTATTGATCGTACGTGCGCACGCGACTTAACGTCTTGTAGAACTATACCAGCTCTTTTTGCGCTAACTTGTGAGAATACGATTTCACCGGGAAACAGCGGCGAGGCGGCGCCTTTCGCTCTTTCCGGCACTACACGCATAACAGCATAAAGTTGTACCACTTCTCGACATGACCTTTGTTATACGTTGATTTGCGAGAACATTTTCTTCTGGTAGCTTGTAGTTTGATCGAATATATTCATCATAACTGTCTACAATTTGTATTCTATGAATTCTGACAAGCTGATAGCATATTACTCACAGATCTTTCGTAAACCAATTTTTATCTTAAATACTTAATGCAAGATTTTTTTGTACAATTATGTATGTAATGTGAAAAATAACTATAAATCCGCTAGCATACTATCTGCTGACTAGAAGAATCGGTGAAATAGTTTTGAATTTATTGACAAATACCTAATGTTATAAATGGTGTTGATGAAATCTATATTAAGATTTTTAAACAAAGTTAATTTTTTAAAAAGAAACACGAAGTCGCCATATTTATTTTTACACCTCAAAAATCATTCAACAATGCCTTGAATTCATTCAACAAATATTATTTATAAACGACTAATGTCGCACACTGCGTGTTTTTTCATTCAAGTTTTTTTTTTTTGCATTTGTAAATAAGCGTGGTGCAAGTCAAGAACTGGTACGCACATTCATATCGGCATTGAACTTTGCGCCCGAAACATCCACGCTGACATACATTTGGCAAATCACCAACTTCACTAAGCTCAATCGACTCGACACAAAGCTCGGCTGAAGTTCGCACGCCTATAAATATGGCGGCTGAATTTCTAAGCGAAATTTCGGGAAGTATTACAATGAGGGTTTCGTCGCCCCTAAACGGGACACGTGTTTATCATGTTTTATGAATGAGAATATTGCGAGGTTCCGCCATCACATTACTAAAATAGAAATATGTATTACCTAAAAATACTATGGCCAAGTTGATACAAATAACTTCAATATTTGTTTACGTTATGCAATATAACAAAAGATAAAGGTTCGATTACGTAAATAGGTTTAATGATATAATATACAAAGCTAATCCAAATCAAAGTATACAGAGTAAAAATAACTTCTTACTATTTAACAAAAATAGTACTAAAGGGAATTTCAAAAATGTTAATAGTATACAAATAATAAATACAAGACAAATAAAATCTTTGTCCTTAAAAAGTAAGTTTGTACTTAAGAATAGCGTAGTGACGTATTCATGAACGTGACTCAACACAATTGTACTGCAAGAACAATAGATTATCTCATGTAAAGTTGCAATTTGACGAATTAGGCAAGTTTGACAAACAAAAAGAAACTTTTTATAAGAAACCAAAGAATTTTAACATAAAAGTGTGTAAATAAGCATTGTATCTAGTTAGAACGTTTTTATGCTTATTACAGAAACAAATTTAAGCAAGCTTGATTGCATCATTTAATTCCAAAAACTGAACGAATTTTGAAATTTTCGATATCGATTATTGGTTAAATTATTTGGCTCGGGGCATTAGAGAGTTGCTGGGCATGCATACAAGTAATATAATATTGAAACATATTATAGTCATAGCTTTAGCTGTCTAACCTCTAGCATCTGTCGTGAAGTTGGCTGCCCTAGGATACATTTAGCAATTATATACTAAGCAATGATTTACTAATATCACTGTTATCCTAAATTGAAGAAAACTTTTTAAGTCAGGGCTAAATTAAAATTACTGGATAGAAAAATTATGCGCTAAAATGACGCGTAGCAATGCGGTGTTACCAACATTTTATACTCATTAAAATGGTATTATTATTCGGTAGAACCGTATGACGCGTAAGCGTTTCACTAACCATCAGGTGAACGTCTTAATTGTCTCCTCGTTTAATATCATAAAAAAAGTAACGAGATAAAAATTTAATTGGTTGTAAGTATCGTTCAAGCGTTGACTATAAAATTGCAAAACATTGTGAATTAACAGTTGAAATTGTTGTATAATTTCACTTTCAGGCACGTCGCGAGCGCAGAGTCGGCCGGCAGCCGGCATCGCATGTCGCAGTATTCGGTGCGCGCCACACGCACGCAAAACTATATACGTTTATATTAACGAGTCGAACCAAACATGTACCGTGATATACAATTCGCTATAGTTTCACTTCTGACGATGTACAATAACATGTTTCTGTTAATCCCCATCTATGTATTAAAACTTTTATTTACTGAATCATGCTCCAATTCTGGTACAAACGTGACAAACAGTCGGTTTCAGTAGAAGGAAGATATCATATAATAGCGATAAAGATTATGTAGGTAAGTCATTCCTGTAAAGGCACTTTTAAAGCACACGTATAATTTGTATATAGCGTGGAGGGAAATGTTAAGAAAGAAGAAATCATTATGTAGTAGAAAGTGACTAACGACTGATCTGACCAACACCGTGTATGGTCAACTCATTCATTAGTCAATCATGAAGCTATATTTTTTTAATGTATTCTATCCTTTATAGTGCATCCGTTTTATAAGCGTAAGGTTCAAACATCAAAAAAATCTAATTCAGTATACAAATGATAGAGTGCAACAGTGTATAAATCAGTTGCGGTCAAAGAGCAACGCATTCTCGAGCGGAAGTCAACTGTCGATGGATGCGCCCGCCTCCATAAATATAAATGTTTATGATACCTAACTGGCCAGACACATATGCACATATATTACGTGTAGTGTTTAACTTTGCGGCCGAGGATGTATACATTACACTACGTATATTAGACGTAATTCATGTTGAATTAAATCCATAGGTGGGCACAGTTAATCAAAAAGTTAACTTCGTTAATCGTTAATTCGTTAAATAAAAATTTAACTTCGTTAATCGTTAAAGCGTTTAATTTACGAAAATTTAACGCAAGTTAAAGTTAACAGTTAAAGTTAATTTTTGTTTATATTACGAGTATAAGGCGCAAGCGGGAAATGGCCATACGAATAATCTCCGAATCGTATGGACCGATTTTGTCGAGACTTTCAATAGAACTTAGGCTATTTTTTTACTGCGCTTACGAAATTTCGGGCGATCGCTAATCCTATCTATAGTTTAGTTATATAATATACTAAAAGATAATTTAGACAATAGGAGCGATGTACTAATGCCTGTACCATAATAATGACATAGCATGCACTAGTTACACACACTTATATACTACACTGACAATGATGGACAATTGACTTTTTCAGTCAATTTTTTATGGACAATCCGATGTCACGGAATTAGAGAGCTAACTAAATTTAGACAACACAAATTTTCTATTAAACAGTTTATTACAGCATTTCTATTAAGACATGTGATAATATAAAAAAAAAAAAAAAAAAAAACTTTTGTGCAGTATTTACATTTATCTGTTACTATTTGCACCCGGATATTCATTTGCTCATACTCCAACAACTGAACATTTAATTTTATGTATAATTTGGTAATATTTTTTATTTTAGCTAAGGACCCACGAACAGACTTATAATTTTTTAAGTACTTTTTATTTATTAATATAGATTTATTAATAAAACTTCTAACATCAGAGGAAACTTATTATAACATTGATAAATAAACTATATAACCAATCCAGTGATACATCTCAACACATAAACCAATAAACTGAGATGCCTTCGATAACTTCTATCATCTAATGATCTATCGTCCGATCTATTGTTATATGTTAAATCAAGTTAAATTACTCTCAGTGTATAGAGCATAAGTTACACGACATAACGAAAACAACCGATCGCGGGTGATGTCTTCTCTCTTTCTTATCACCTATATAATCGTTATAATTAATTAGTAAGAATATGTTTTGAATTATTTTCAACGACGTTCGATTAATTTTAAAATAAACTTTAGATATACGTAAAAAAATCACTTTTAGTATAACACAGTATAACATTATTTCACTAACATAATTATTTTATCTTTTTCCTCATTCTTTCTCGTTTTGTCGTATACTTTTTTTTTTGTAAACAAACAAATTATCTTCGCTATTGTCTTTGCGCAGCGCACGTGCATCCCCGACAATTAGAAGGGTTGGGGCCATAAATCCATCGAGTTCGTTATCGTATTCTCTGTGCGGCTGTCCATTTGATCCTTTGTTCATATTTTTAAAATGTAAAATTATTTTTCGTTGACTATGAAGAAGCCCCAAAAAAACAAACGACGGTAATAAACACCTAAATCCCTTTTGTTTTTGAGGAACGTTTATTGCGTGCACATTTCGTCTTTCGAATTTTTAAAATTTATTTTTCATTGTTTGTTTCTCATCTACGCAATGACAAAAAAATCCTATTTGGACGCTTTTTCAAATGAACCATAAACTATTTTTTAAAATATTTTTTGTTGTCTTTAAACTCCAAAATTAAAATAAACATTTTGTCGGCAACAAAGTTTAGTTGTATTTTAGGTACGACGTTGAAGAGTAATGCACTCTCGATTATTTTGATTGCAATTCAATGCAGAGTTTATCTTTTTTAATAGATTTTGCGTCTCACGTATAACAATTATTGTATTAAGAGTAAAGTGTTTTCGAACCTTATGTTGATTTTATACCAAAGTCTTGTTCTAAAAAAAGTGATGTTAAATGAATGAAAACCAGTTTTAATGTGAATAAAATGTAATAAAGACTTTTCGAGACATTTGTGTAAATATGAAATAATTAATAAACTTTGAAGGTGTCTAGCGCCTAAACTTCGCAATATTTGATAGAGGTAAGTTTGTTTAAATCGTCACTATTTTCTAACAAGGATTCTATGGCACTCTTTTGATCACGTCTATCCCGGCCGCTCGGTGTATTGTATAACATGCATCACACTCGCTCGTTCTCGTTCTCTCGTTCTCGTTCACCATTCGACTCGCCGACGGTCGCCGAACATAGCCGAAATTACGAATGTAGCCTGATGCATGATGCAATTTAAATAAAATGACACGTCAATAAGTGTCTATTGTAACAATTAACGGACCAAATTAACGGAAGTAGAATTTAACGGAAGTTAACAAGAGCGTTAACACTTTATGAATTTAACTTAAAAGTTAATCCGTTAAGGAAAATGTTAACTTCGTTAATTAACGATTAACGGATTAACGAGTTAATGCCCACCTTTGATTAAATCCATTGTCTTAACAAGCATTATGTTTGGTGCCAACTATAGATACCTTAAAATATCTCTTTTCTCACATTTATTATATTACTTATTGCATTATTTTAAATTTTCATGTTGCTAATATAATATACAGAAGACATTCAAGCTTCTAAATTATACTTCTATACCTTCCGCCAGTTACAGTAGGAATAGGTGCGAGAAAAGTAATCGGAAAGAAATAAATGTCCTGCATTTCACCACATAGGTAAAGGCGCACGATCACTCATAACCGAACATGTACCTGAAGATATTTTACATCAAGACAAAACTAAGTATAAGTTGCGTGTTTGTTTAATGTCTTTAAGCGTAAACAGGCCCAGATGGCTCCTACGCCGCGCCGAAATAGCAAGTGTCAGTCATTTGTAATGCTTCTTTTTATTAAATATTCCTAAAAATGTAAAATTATTGAACGGAAGCTGACTAAAAGGAAACCTGCTCAACACGTGGCTGCATTTTACGGCGCTTCTCCGAGCTGAGGCGAGCACAATACACTTCTCTCACTTTGTTATTATGTTGACTGTCGCTCGCAGCTCGCACCGAGCACGTGTGGCTCATCCCACACGCCGTCTCATCTCATTTAAACAAAATCATATCTTATTGAAATCTGTTTAAGATTTATTTTCGCAGTCGTAAATTTCATCGTTGACAAAAATGTAACAGATATCTCATACTTATATTCCAACATAGAAAGTTCTTTTTACTTTGAGAACAACACTAATGAAGCATAATATGCGGCCATTGTAGAGGAACGCTATACCGAGAATCACCAAAGGAGCAAAGTCCTCCATTGTGTGAACCATTATCATACACTCCACCAAATCAGGTCGGCAAATTGGCGTTTTACGAGGAAAATCATTTGTACTATGAAACATTATGTTGATAGATTATTATAATTAGCGAAACTTACTCTTCCTGTTAGCTAATTAAGCCTTTTTAAAATCATTATGGAAATGATCTGATTTGACCTTTTGTCTGAAAAAATAATTGTTGTTGTGAAATTACATTCAAATGGAATTTAATTTTGTTTGAAGAGTAGCTTGTTGCCGTCCCTATCATCTTCCTCTTTGTTTTTCTTTTATATGTTACTCTATTTATTTTGGCAAAAGGCAACAGATAATGTTGGTTTTTGTTAATATTCTATCGTGATGACTTTCTGGTAAGCCACTTTTCACCAAATCTTATAATATATATTACAAGCGTATCTTCGGATTTACAAAGTAGAACGTTTACATAAAAGGACATGGGATTGCTTGTCTTAAGTAACACTGAAAGTTCTAGTGCACCTAAATAACAGTAGCTCGGTATTAAAACTAAATAAAGAAAGGAAAATAAATAAAAACCGATACGTGAGCAATACGTGTCATCGTTTTGAGAAGATATGGCGATATCTCACAGGCTAAAGCGGGCGCGCCTTGTTGGGTGCAAGTAATGCAAGTCAAGGTGGGCGTTTGCGCAACTCTACAAGGACTACGCAGCCGCCACGCCACAGTACCAGTTTAACACGACATCCTATTGCAGCACAACTAGTTTATTGTAAGGATACTGCGCAAAAACGAAATTGTTTTTGGAACACTACAAGAATATACATATGCTCTTGTAATGCTAGGTTAGGTCAGAATTTAAAATAATTTGTATTTTATTGCGCAATATTTACAAGAACTTACACCAGCAATAAAGTATTACTTATAAATACCGATCAATTAACTCTGTATTATATTTTTCACTTGTTTCGTCGCTGTCAAATACCATAGTAATTCTAGATCTTAGATATATCTTAGATATCTTGATTCCTCACCACTGTGTCCCTTTGCCGGCAGTGCATTTGCGTGGAACGGCGACCGTCTCTTTGATCGTAAAATATCCCAGCCTAATGACTACACTAGAGGAACTGAGGACTTGAAGTAATTGAAATTCCTAGACATGACACATACAAATGAGAAGTTTCATTACAAGAGTATTAGAAACTTTTTAATTGGTAATCTTACAAAATATTAAAAGCTAGAAGCTACCAATTGATAAATATTTAATTACTAGCTGTCGCCTGCGACTCCGTCTTCGCGGCATAAAAAACGTAATAAGTAGCCTATATGTTCTTCCAGACTGTGTTCTATTTGTACCAAATTTCATCATGATTCGTTGAGAGGTTCCGGAGATACCTTCAATCAAACATCCATCCATCCATGTAAACATTCGCATTTATTATATTAGCCAGATACGTAAAATTCGAGAATATCACCATACATAGAAGATGGGTCGGTACACGGATTTTGACTTCAGAAATAACATAAATTATTATATTACGCAAGATATTTGATGTTTGGGAATATTATAACACTAAATTATTATATAAATTTTCCAGTCTTAGAGTAGGCGGCTAGTTTTCTAGACAGTGGCGGTCTATTGGGCCTGGAATTAAAACACGTTCAATTCATGCTCTCGAAACATAGCAAAGGCTGTTCGGCCTACGCCTTGCACAACACGGGCGAGGACACCGGGCTTCACGGCTCCCAGTGCGCACTTTACATAACAACACCGCGCTCGAGTAAATCGAGGACGTTTAATTCCTACCCATTTTGGTTGAAATATCGATACTCACAATGCAATTCGGTTAAAAACTTGTCAAAGCATCATATCATACTTATATTATAAATGCGATTGTTTACATGGATGGATGTTTGTTTGAAGGTATCTCCAAAACGGCTCAACGGATCTCGAAGAAATTTGGCATAGCTGTAGAACACGGCCTGCAATATCACATAGGTAACTAATTATGTATTTTTTTCTTCTTCTCGGACAGAGTCGAGGGCGACTAGCTGTCTATCTTTGTTATTACTGGACTGTATTGTTTGTACTAAATTATAGGACTTTTAGTAACAGTTTGCTGTAAGATATTCTATCCTAAGTGAGAAGCAAATTTAATTCTTTGACTAGTCGACGAAGTTGTTTGTGTGGCAAACAACTTCGCCTTTATCTACGCTTCGTCTACGTCACGAATGCTATAAATATTTCATGTATGAGTGCTTATATATTTACCTTTGTTTACAACAGATTATAAACGGTGTTGGTCTGTATACTAACCAAGAAATAAAACAAAAACATTGCGATTACATAGCTGTGCAAAATATACCAGCACAGTGAATATACCTGCTACAATACACTGTCCTAACATTCATGGAGATGAATTTTAATTTCTACAGATACATAAGCAAAATGCTACTTCTTGTACAATAATAATCACTTTGCATTTATGTCCGCAAGGCGTGGTCATTACGGCAATTAGCCTTCATCATTGTGAATAACTGACTAATTGGTAAAACGCAGCACGTAAGTAAACATAATTAATTTTAATTTAGAATGATAATAAATACTGGAGTGTGAGAAATGCTTTGGAAATCTTTTTAAGTAAATGTGTTTACAATCCTTGTCGCTAAAAAGGGTAAAGTAAAATTAGCTCTTGCTATAATCACATTTTCAACAATTTTAAATTTTAGAAAACTATAAAGATAAATTAACTTTTAAAGTGACTAAAGAAGGCTTTTTATTGGAACAGTTATTTTCAACATAGGCAAGTATTACATTATAAGTTTAAAAGAATTCTCAACAAAGCTCCATTCATTAGGTAATAAGATGTTACCAAGGGTAAATACTGCGCAAGAATAACATAATTTAATGACCCTTTATAACTGTACAAATTAAACAACACAGAAATACCCGCATCGATTGTTTCCATGAGAACATTCAAAGCATGAGAACTGAGGGCACCCGACGATTTATGCCTTATTTAGTAAATAACAATACATTTCTATTGCCCCTTATTATATGCAACTTATAAATTGCTTTAAATGTGTAATAATATATATTATTTAATATTTGTTCAGTGCGATGAGGCATAACATTGTTTAAATGGGACAATAAATTCGTTTTGAGTACTTCGAGCTAGGGAAGTAGAGTCGAGTGTGTTTTAATTGTTTATTTTTCCCTTTTTTAATTACACAAGTGAGGAGATAGGCAAAATATGGAGCGGGCAGCCACAGTACGCTGCGTCGAGTATTTATAGCGCGCCGCCCCACACGCAGCCGCGGCGACGGCGAGTGGCCAGCGCGGGCGTGCGCGGGAGAACATCAACGCCATGCTTCTATTCCAGGCAAGACCTTGCATAAAATCTACTTACGTTTCATTCTGCGCCACTTGATATATCAATTTATTATATTAAATGCCAACTTAATATAAGTCAAACTTTTAACTAGAAATGCTGACAACTGCGAAAAATAAATTATCATTGTCAATCATACTCAAGATCAGCTAATGTTTATAATATACTCTAAACATGTAGCACGTCGGTATTTATGACTAAGTTACATGTTTTATAACAGGCAGTGTGCACAGCTGAGTCAAGACTTGTCCGTATGCATTAATCACTGGCGGCTGTACGTGTTCACTTAATACTTACCGTTTACGTCGACTGCCGCAAGACCTTGCGACGACGCATAATTGGTTTCTTCGTAGTCATAATTTTCTTCCATCTCGTCATACACTGGTCATTGAGTAGCAGAGTTAAGAAACTATTTTCTTGTGACACGACTATAGATTATTCGTAGAATTGTGCACTTACAAACCTGAAGACTTCCGATTAATAATGGTACTGGTATATCAATTGTTTCGTTGTTTAGCTGCCAAGGCTATTTAGGACGACTGAGTTAAAAAAAAAATCGTAAACTTGCATACCCATATCAATTGATTATGACTACTTACAGAATGTACTATTGTTGAAGCTTAATCTAAAATACATTATTAAGTCACCAAAAATGTATTCCTATATTTTATGTACGACAAAGAGGTTTTGTGTTTGAAGGAGTGGAGGGTCGCCTGCATAAGAATACTGCTACAATGCGACTTGATTACATCTGAATGAACAGAACGAGTGACAAGCTCAAGTGCACCGTATTGTGATGCATATAAGACCGCGACCGACGACGACGGTCGCTGCACTTCAGACTGACGTAGCGGTGGGGACGCGGCCAAAACACGTCTCGCTATTGAAATTAATTTGTGCATGAATTCATTGTTGGCCCCGAGCCCTTTACCTGTTTCGTCTGTTCAGAGTTTTAACAATGTCTTTTTAATAGGATCCCTTCCACATTGTATACATCTCTCTCTCTGATAAAATTGTATAAGCAATATAAAATAATATAAATTATTCTTTTCAGTTTAACAACGTATCCTAAAGGTCCATTTGTTACATTATTAACCAATCATTACGTTAAACATTTAAAGATAATTCAAATTAAAATACTATTATAAAATACACCTTATTAACAACATCTATTAAAGAATTAACCTATTTTAAATTTAAATAAATGTATGTCCCAAATACCAAATTATAAGTATTTTATACCAAAATAAAAACATTTAGTATCCTGTGTCCTGATTTATATTCTTTACTAAAAATATATTAATTTCATAATTTGCAATAAGTATTTATATTTAAGCAACATTATCCTCATAAATGCCATTTTCCTTCTTTGTATTATTCCAGTTGAGCTACAAATAAAACCATAATAGTTGCTTTGTGTCCTTAAAACAAGGCAGAGTTAATGTTTTCATTTGAAAATGAAATTATCACTTTTACTTTATGAATGCTCATCTAATTGTTTAGACATAATCTACTCCAGTGTGTTTACATATCAGAATTGGTTTTTATTTACCTTACAAAACAATTACTCATTAATTTGTCATTAAAAAGGGTCAATCATTATAATTCATTGTTAGAGGGCAAATTATCATTTTATCTATACCTTGATATGGTGCTAATTATCTAATGTAAATATTAACTGTAATTATCATCAGTTAATAAAGGGTGTAATTACTTCAAATAAATATTTCAATGATTTCTAAAAGTTAAAATTGAAATCTGAATGCTAAAATGTTATTTACAAATATATAAAATGTAAATTGATAATTTTTTTTTTTTTCATAAAAGAGTGAACTATTTCATACTAGAATAATAAACACTAATCAAGAAATATGAAAGTTAAGAGGAAAACTGTAAAATGGTAATGAATGGCTGCAAAGTGATACAGTCCAATAGTTGCCTACATTAACAAACATGCATACAATAATTGATTTCAACACTTATATACCAAACTATATATAAAGTAATTAGTTAGTTAAATTATTTAAACTTTAGTGAAGTATTATTTTAGAATATTAGAATAATTAATATAAGGCTAACACACCTCCAATTTTCCGGTTTCAGAACTGACTTATTTCGAACCCTTTTCTTCTGAAGAAAGTCAATTAAATGGCAAGGCAAGTGCTCTGAAGATTGATCCCTGATAGGTCCGAAACTAGTTGGTCTCACCAAAAGAAAATTATATAAGTGTCATCATATTAATTTGTTTAAAGAAATGTGTAAATAATGATTTTAACTACATTTCTACTGACTACAAAAATTAGTTCACAATATTTTCAAAAAAAGTGTTAACTTTTGTGTTTGATCTTTATGATTTTGTTGTTGAAAATGCAGTATTCATTAAATCAAAGACAGATGTATACAACATGTTACACACAAAATATTATTTTAAACTATCAATGTATTTAGTGTTGCATAGTTGTATAACATGTAGATGAAGAGGCATAGTTTTATTGCTATACAGAAATGATGAAAAAAAAAAAAGAATAGAAGGTACTTTAAAAATCACCTTCCTTCAATCAATAAGAAGATTTTGATAACTAAAGATTCTTATGAGTCTATTCCCCCATCAAAATAAAGTAATATAAACATTCAGAACACTCATTGTTTATTGCATAATGGTAGTTGGTAATCAATCTTTTACTTTGATTACTAACTGCCAACATATTGGTACTTGAATGTGTACTGTTTTATATAGTAAGTTAATCAGACTCTTATCCTTTTAAATTAATGATTATAAGCAATTATTATTTTTTATTCCATTTTATTATTATTATGGAAAAGCACTATCATTCAAAAATATCATCAGTCTTACTCTCATTTAAGTCTCAACAAATTTATAAGAAACAACTTCCTCAAAAAATAAAACTTATGCTTTAATGGAATAATAAGGACCATAAAAATAAACCTGGTTTATTGTTTATTTGAAATAAAATAGTAATTCTGTAAACAAAAACATATGGGTATCATTGACAGTAGTAAAAATTAATCTACTATAGACTTAAGACAATCCATGTAATGATTTGGCTAAAAATCTCACTAAAAGAACATAAAAGCTTTGTATGCAATCTGTTGTAGGGCAATAACTGTACTGGAAAACCAAAATATGATATGTATAGGTTCAGCAAATAATGTATAAAAGATTAGTGTTTACCTGGAATCTGCAGAATAAAACTTCACTTGTTAATCTCCCACTTAAAACTTTTATTATAGATATTTTGTTATATGTATTATCACAAATCCTGGTAGACTTTTTAAAACACAATCACGCAACTGACAATTCTCAAGTCTGTGTTTCCTTTGATTACTGATTTCTCATATAAACATAATTTACACAATAAAACACAATCTGCAAGTTGACTTAGGTACAACTTTTGCCCAGAGCACTTCACACTACACATTCATATATGTTTATTGCATATTTGGATGGCCTTTTAATTCTCTAAAACCGTCTTTGTCCTTCCACATTATTAATCTCATGAAATTATATACAAAGTTCACTAACATTATTTTACAATACATATATAGTGTCATATAAAAATCAGACAATGTCCCAGTTAGCCGAGGACAATATTAAAATTATTACAATTTTTTAATGCTAAATATAATGTTCCAATCAGAATCCACATGTTCATTATGTTTGTTTTGACAATGATTATTGCGGGAGTATCTACCAGTACTAAAGTATGAAAATATAAGATAAAGCACCTCGATTGGACAATGGTATGTATCAAAGATATTAACAACGTGATATGACGCGCTCCGCGGCCGCCAAAGGTCCAACGACGGGGACCGGCAGGGCACGCCCCGGGACCTCCGCGCGCCCACCGGAGGCAGGCGGCCGTCGGGCCGAGGCGGCTGCCTTCCTGCCTCCTCTTGCAGTCTTACGAGAAATAAATGCCACATTACACTCTAAATATTAAAGCACTGTACAACAACAATAAGGTTTCTTGTCCTTCTCTGGACTAACGTTCATTTCGCGCACAATCTCTGCAAACATTTCATTCACATTGATGCGACTCTTGGCAGAGCCCTCGAAGAACGGGCAGCCCCACATTTGCGCGAGGCTAGAGCCCTCAGCTTGTGAGACCTCCCGCTGGTGCTCCAAGTCTGCTTTGTTGCCCACTAGCAGTATCGGCACACGCTCTGAACCTTTGACGCGCGTAATTAACTCTTTCATTGGCTTTATGTCTTGGAACGTCTGGTGATTGGTTAAAGAATACACTACAACAAAGCCTTGGCCATTTTTTATATACAAATCTCTCATAGATGCAAATTGTTCCGTGCCCGCTGTATCCAATATTTCTAAAACACACGGAGAATTGTCCACTTCTATTTCTTTCCTATAAAAGTCCTCTATGGTGGGGTCGTATTTTTCCATAAAACATCCAGACACAAATTGCACCGTCAAAGCACTCTTGCCGACCCCACCCGATCCCAGTACAACTACTTTGAATTCGCGCATTATTGTGGTATCTAAATCACACTAGCCAGTCTTCTATACAACGTTTTGGAAACGTATTCTCACTGTGTGCTATAAAACTGTCATTGCTATGTTGGTTTATGACTCACACGGATGCGATCTTTGTAGAACGTTCACATGAAATAAGATAACTAAATGATAAACAGCGACGCCATTTTAGTTGGATGGGTAGCAAAACAACTTTGATTGCATCCCGGCGCTGCCTAGTCACTTCACACTTGAAAGTACAAACACGGAAGCAAACATCTATCCAACTGACTTGCTCCTCGATAGAATTCGCAGCAACAGCAGGTTGGTCAATGCACTCTATTGCTATGGTTTGATTGGTGAATGGAATTAATACAAACCGGATACCAATGTTGCCATTTATCGTTTTAAAAATAACACACAAATTTCGTGAAATTCAAAAGAAAATTTCGAAACTTCATCGTTAAACGAGATGAATACATATTTTTTATAATTTACATAAGAACACGAAGATTCCTTTAGTACAAAGCAAAATGTTTATATTTTCGTAGCAGTTGTCATCGAGTTTTTCTTATGAAAAGATATTTTTATTTTTTTTTAAATAAAAATTAAACATGCCCTAACGTATGGATTGTCATAGTGCTAAGAAAAAAATTTAACAAAAGTAGTTGAATAATTTAATTAAAACTTTTATTTGTGGAAAATTGATTACTAGGCAACATTATACCGGAAATATGGATTTGAAAAAGCATGGCAACATTGGACTTCGTTCAAAAATTATTTATGAATATTCGCTTTCCATATTTTTAAGTATGAAATAATATTCTTTTGTCAAAAAAACTATTAAAGCTTTCCTAAATTATTTTACGAAGTATATACAGCAAGATTACATGTGATTATAAGGCAGATGTAGTTCATTCCAGTTTGTTAATATAGATTTATTATCTGTATTCCTTAGGTGTTTTGATTTTCAAGTTTTCGTTTCGATTTCTGTTTTCTGTCGATTTCCATGAGAGGATAAACCGGGTGACCCACAAAATAAACAGAATATCCTATATCTTTGAGTAAGTATATTAAGAAATACAAAGATAACAAATTTAATATTATTAAAATATTTAATAGTAATATACTTTATGATTAACAAGTTTATTTATATATATACTTTTTTAATTTTCCGGTTAACTATTTCTAAACAAACGCTCCACTTTAGTAAACATGAACAGCTATGAAATACTTAGCATTACTGCTGTGCGATAAGTGGTTATAATATTTCCTTATTTTTTCCATCTTCTCAAAAAAAAAGTTCACAATATGGCTATAAATAAATAGATGTCAAGGCCGTATTCATGTGTAAGAATCGATCAATTATGAAGTTCTCGCAACACATATTTCACCAAATTAATTTGGATTGGACTAACTTGACAAAATAAAATCGTTTAATCCCTTCTCTTATAAAAAAACCTTAGTGCCCCAGTGCTGGCAAAATGGTTGTCATTCCACATTACTTAGACTTTTTTGCAAATATTATGTGTAGGTTGCATCTCCCTAAGAAATTCTGATAAATATGAGAGTGTCGGTTGCTCAGGGGTTAAGAAGTTGACTTGCAATCTGCAGGTCCTGGGTTTGAATCCGGCCATGTACCAATGTGTTTTTTGATTTTAAATTTACAAATGTACATTTATCCGACCTTCTTATGGTGAAGGAATACATTGTGATTCAACCTGCACATATCTGAGAAGAAATTCAATGATATGTGTGAAGTCAAACCCGCACTTGGCCAGCATGGTTGACCAGCCTATGGTCACCCCCGACTTGGGGTAGGCTCCGAGCCTCTTAGTTGGGATGTATAGTATGCTGATGATGTTCATTTGAAACTTAAAAATACATTGCTACATTGTGGGGATCAAACCAAAGATATGTAGATGATTTCAGGTCAACAAGCACAATGTCACACAAACCCACACCATACAGCCCAAACTTTCCACCTGGGCAAGGCTATGAACCCCCTGCAGAAGGTGGCAAACATAATGAAAGTTATCCTATGAACCCCCATGGAGATTATCCAGGACCTCCCCATCATCAGATGCCACACCCTGGCCCCACATTGCCTCCAGGTGCCCAGCCTTTACCAGGAATGCATCATGGTTTCCAACCAGGATTCCAACCTGGATTTCAACCAGGCTTTCAAACTGGCTTTGCACCTGGATATCCTCAT
This sequence comes from Papilio machaon, assembly GCF_912999745.1. Classification (NCBI taxonomy): domain Eukaryota; kingdom Metazoa; phylum Arthropoda; class Insecta; order Lepidoptera; family Papilionidae; genus Papilio; species Papilio machaon. Next base: position 5,717,407 of record NC_059987.1, read on the forward strand.
CCTCAGTCAGGATATCCTGCACCAGTTATGCAGCAGCCAGCACCACAAGGTCCTCCAGGTAATTCAGATTTTTTATTCATTATTAAGTCTAGTCACAAATTGGTTTTGGTTGCTATAGTATATAACCTTCTTCTTTTTGAAGTCTGCTAATAAAATAGAAGTCACATTTGGATAAATGGTTTAATGTATGTACATTGCAGATTGATATACAACACATTATTTTTATTTACTTAAACAACATTTCACATTTCATGTTATTATATAATCATTATATTTTATGTTTGTCTTAAACCCGTTTTGATAAGATAAAGTTGTGATTTTTTCCGTGTATGTAATTTTTTTAAACAATTCTAAGTAACATTTCATTAATTTCATTGGCATTTATTTGCCCTTGTCTTAAACCTATCATTGGGTACAAATAAGTTAATGACTCCTTACATAGATAAAGCTGTTTACTCTTTTGTGATAGGTACAAGTTATATTCACATTGTAGCAATATTCGTCCATAAAGTGTCGACACCACTCTTCATTTAATTATTAACCATTTTTACTACCACTTTGTTTAAATTGTGTATTTAAAAAAAATGGTTGTTGATCATTCTAATCATCCTTTTGATATATTGTATGAAGATTTGCCTAAAAAAGAAACAAAATCTAATTCTGTTAAATGGTGTAAATGTAAGAAATATTTTTCAAAAAAGTGCAACTTTGAAGATATTAAAAATCGAAATATAATTTACTTTCAAACCTTGAGTGCGTCGAGTGCTAAAAGGACACTGGCTAGAATTTTTAATAATCTTTTCAATTCTCATCGCACTGGTTATGAAAAATTTTTATCTGACGAGGAAAAGAGGTTTATTATTCTTAAGACAAATCGGGAATTGGTGGAGGATATTAAATACTAACATGAAACAAAGTGACTGATCTGTTAACTATAGTGTATATATGTGTTTATTTGAAATCCGTCTTATACAACTAATTTAATGTTGGTATAGGTATAATTCTAGTTTATGTTCTGCCCTATTTGTTTGTGCTCACTGTAATTTACTGATAAGACTGTATGTATTTTATGTATTTATATTGCATTGATGTGAGTATTTAGTGTTTAAATTATATTATGAACACTTAAATATTAATATACAGTAATTTTATGTATGTTTGCAGGTGGTTGGATGACTATTCCTCGCGGGCTGAGCAATTGTCCGCCAGGTTTGGAATACCTGTCTATGATTGATCAGTTGCTTGTGCATCAGAAGATTGAACTGATGGAAGCTTTTGTTGGATTTGAAACCAATAACAAATACACAGTTAAGAACAATGTCGGACAAAAAGTGTATTACGCAATTGAAGACAATGATTGCTGCACTCGTAACTGCTGCGGCCCAATGAGACCGTTTGAAATGAAAATCATGGATAACTTCAGCAATGAGGTATGTTGATAAACAACCTGAAAAATGGAGATCAAAGTAAAATATTATAATGCATGTTATATTGAAGTTGGAAACAATAAAATTATCATGTATATTTCAATATTCATAAAAATGTAATTTTCAATTTCAGGTTATTCATCTGCATCGTCCTTTAGCATGTGACTCTTGCTTCTGTCCATGCTGGCTGCAGAGCATGGAAGTGACAGCGCCGCCAGGGACAGTCATCGGCTCTATTGAACAGGAGTGGTCCATCTGTAAACCATGCTATGTAATAAAAAATGCATCGGGTGATGTCGTTCTGAGAATCAAAGGACCCTGTTGTACTTTTTCCATTTGTGGAGAAGTTGAATTCAATGTAAGTACAAATTTACTTGAATACCTATCTGAAAAATACCACATGTTCGGAATATTGTTGTCTAGATAGGTTTCTTAAGATACATTTTTCGTCTGTGCAGAATTTTAATAAAGTATCTTTAATATGTTAATCAAGACTATGTTCCATGTCTGTGCTGAATTTCTAAAGAGAGTAAATATATGTATCAAATGTATGCCACCAAAACAGCACACATTTCCAGGATCATAGGTAGCCTATGTATTCTTCTAGACTGGTTTCTACATCTATACCAATTTTGATCGAGATTGAAGAGCCGTTCTAGAGATGCTTTTTAACAAACATTCAACCATACATCCAAACATTTAAATTTACTAAGATTTAAATTTAAATTGGCAGGTGTACTCCAGAGATGGTGATACAAAAGTGGGAAAGATAACGAAGCAGTGGTCAGGACTCGCGCGCGAAATGTTCACAGACTCTGACTACTTCGGTATAACATTTCCTATGGACCTAGATGTGAGGATAAAGGCGGTCCTGTTAGGTGCATGTTTCTTGATTGTAAGTATTTTAGTTAACTTTAAAAAAACCGGTACAGTGCGTTTCAAATAAGACTATTATGATCAATCATAATCATAGCTTCAAAGCTATGTTACGATTGACCTGGTTTTCGAAATTGAAAGAATTTACATGACATATTTAATCTATATATATAAAAGAAAGTCGTGTTCGTTACACCATTTATAACTCAAGATCGGTCGAACGGATTTAGCTGAAAATTGGTGGGGAGGTAGCTTAGAACCAGGAAAAGGACATAGGATATTTACATTTACTCCGTTTTCTATTTTTTAATCCGCGCGGACGGAGTCGTGGGTAAAAGCTAGTTTATTATATATTTTTAGAAGTTCTATGTTATAAATATTTATGATTTTTGTTTGAGGTTATTGACATGGACTTTGTTATTTGAAACACATTATCAGTTTTTCAATTAAGTTGAAGAAATTGATTTGAAAGTACTCAGTAGTAGCGGAATCATTTTATTTATATTAATATGAATTTATTTATTTAACAGGATTTCATGTTTTTTGAGAAGACAAGGAACCACAATGAGTAACATCATAACTATAATCAGCATTTATACAATTCGTCTGATAATATTAGATATATTGAGTTTATTAGCTTTATAAAGGCATATTGTAATCTTGTATTGGATCTCGTAACTTTTTCGATCTGTTTACATCGTTATATTATTAATTAAGACAAGTAGGAAAGCATAAACATAAAGCTTTAGTATTTAAAAATGCTTTCGCTTATTATTAATAGTTTTACAATTTACTAAAACATACATTTTTATAAAAAAAATATAACTAACATTTTCTAAATGGATTGTTAACTTTTTGCGACTAAAAATATTTTTAAGTATACTGTATTTTAAGCTAAACGATATGTAGAACTAGATCGTGTACATTAAACTGACACTATATTTATTGATAAAAATTATAATATATGGAAATTGCCAAACAATGGTAATTTAATTACCATTTTACCCATTTTTTTAATCAGTTATCCATGACTCAAATACGTTTGGCTTATATCAATTTGCATTTAAAAATATACAATATAAAAATGTATGTAGTTCTAAACATCCTAAACTAAAGGTGTTCTAACCTATTTATTAGACTGGCAAAATATTTGCTGATATTTTTTTGAAAATATTTAGGCTTCACAATTTTTTTTCTCATTTTGTTTTCATCCCAATTTTCATTGCCAAGGTAAAAAAAAATACATCGTGTATCATATCTTTAAATGAAACAGTGGATTGAACAATTTTGATCGAAAAACCGATACCAAATGTATATTGCTATTTTTCTAACTATTGGTTTCTGAGACAAAAATCTATGTTTAAAACATATAGTTATCGCTGTCATTATCTTTGACAAAACAGAGATAACAATATATTTTTAACGGAGATTATGGTCTGAGAAACCCACAGTTAGAGGTTTATTGGCAGTGAAAACTCACAGTTAGATGTAAGTGAAACTTCTCGGTGCTCTGCTATTGTATTATTTTAATGGCTTCTTTAATTAAACCGTCTCATAAATATATCTATAGTTAACTATCTTGTAGATTTATTAAATGTCTTTGTTTGCCATTTTTTTATTTTGTTATAAATTTTTAATTAAATGTTATATGTATTCTATAAAGTTTTTACTTTAAAATTTAGTTGTATCAAAATTTGAGTATTATGATTGACAAAATTGCTGCTACTCAGAGTCATAATTCATACATTATTATTAACATACTATTATATAATAATATTGGAGATTGCAATTTTCAATTTTACATTTTCTTACTTATTTGTACTCTTGTTATGTACTCTTAATACTGTATGTGACATGGAATTTAATTTAATGCTTTTAGTAATGGAAAATTTACACATAATATGTGTAAATTTTACACTAATTATGTGTAAATTAAAGTAACCATAGTATGGTTGTGAGCACATTAATTATTAATTTTGGTAATATTTGCATTTTAACAATGAGGCTGCAATGCGATGTTATAATAAATAGAAATGACTCAGACATTTTGATATTATATTTTACTTTGTAATGTTCCTTGGTGTATTTTATTCTCTTTGATATTTAATTATTTTGGACTTATGAAATACCAATAATTTAAATTGTAAAGCAAAGCTTTTAATATTGCAATAATTTGAAGTCAAAATCAAGGAAATTTAATCTAATGTTATGAATCGTATGAAGTAAGATAATTTATATTTATAACTATTCGAAAGCGAATATGTAATCCTCTAGAGTAAGTTATTAATGATTGTAAACCTTTTATACATTGAGTTATTTAGAAAAATAAAAAGAAAAACTATATCTACACCAGTTTTTTTATTAACATAAAACTAAAGCCATGTCACCTAATTTAAACATTCTTATTCATTAGGAAAAAAGAACCACATCTCATTTATTAAAGGTTTGATCAGTACATTACAGGTGTGAACATTGCTATAAAATATGTAAAGTAAAAAAAAATATTTACTGTCATAATATGCTCTACGTCATAGCTCTAGCCATTGGTGCTATATTATATGTAGATATCAAGCATTTTATCTGTCCGATCGTATTCCACTAACAGGGTTGTCAGGCAAGGTATTTTAACCTTATTTGTTTTGGCTTAATTTTTACGGCTGTACACCCAGTCGACAACCCTACTTGGAGATAATTAAATTAATTAATTTTAAAATAAATTAAAAAATAGATATGTAATCATAAACTGAACAATTTTAGCTAAATACTTTTTTTATATTAAGAGGTGGCAAACAATTAAACGATCACCTGAATTCGCCGAAATAGCGAAGTGACCGCTGTCAACACGGCCCATTTGTGTACCCAACAAATATTGTTGCAGAATCTACTGCTGTTAAAATATATTAAATAAACATACTTCTAAAACTACATTAACAATAAATAAAAATTAACATGAGTAATAAAACATAATCAGTACAAAAACACTTCAAGCTCTTTTCACTTGGTAGTGATAATTTTATACACTCAATTCAGTAACATTGTTACTCTTTTCAACTCTACATTCTTCACTTAGTCTTTCAGGATTTTTTTCTCTAAAATAGTTGAGGTCGATCTTGTCTTTTGAAGCAGATATGGCACAGTACATACATTAATCTATCTTATAAGCCTATCAGTAAACCTATAGCTATATATCAATCATCATCATCATCAGCTCACTATACATTCCCACTGAGGGGCTCGGGACTATCCTAAGTTAGGGGTGACGCGGTCAGTGGGGCGTCGCGGTGGCAAGCTCACGCGATCCCGTGGCGCCCCACATTATGGCCATGAGGGAACAAGGAGGTTTAGTGGGTATGCTCCCATTCGGGGAGAGAATCTCACATCTCGCGTGTCTTCCCCGAGGCACGGAGTATGCATTAAGCATTCCTCCTTGGAAAAAAAAAAAAAAAAGGGGTGACTAGGTCATAATTAACTATTAAATACATCCACCTTAATCTTAGTGAACTAATTATCTTTTTCAAGAGCCCAAAACCTTTATAGGTGATTTTAAACAGAGATAGAATAAATTCATTTAATCTTTTTCAATAATTCTGTAGCTTCCTTATTAGCTTGATGATCTTCATTTGATTTAGCAGGATAAATGGCCGCCAGTTGTAAATAGTATTTAGCCTGGTCCGGTCTGTTCAGTTTTAAATAACAAATACCGATCCTTAATAAATTCATACTGTAAAATCTAGGTTGTACTGTCTCTGCTTTCAAAAAATATTCAAGAGCGTCTTCATAATTTGATGTAGGAAGAGAGGCAAAAAGAACTTCAGCTGTTCTTCTATGATGCCAAGGCATTTCAGTAATTTGAAAACACCATTCCCCAAGCATATGAAAAGTTGTAGCATCATTTGGATTTAATATAACTGCTAGCTGAAACAGTACAAAAGAGTATATAAATTTATACTATGTGAATTATTAAAAAAAATATTGAAATACCTTTAGAGATAATACATGCACTATTTTACTCAATTTAACTTACATCCATATGTTGTTTTATGTTTTCAAGGTTTTTAATTCTCTCTTTATACCCTTCATAACTAGTTTTGGCTTCTAAAATGAGAGCAAACCATTTGTGGACAGCGTAATGGTTTGGAGATATAGTGACTTCCTTCTCTATTATTTCATATGCTTGTTTAATAAGACCTTTTCTATAATTTTCGTCAAATTTTAAATCTCTTGACAAATTGTAAAGTGCTCGACAAATACGCCACCTAACTTCAACATTATCATGAAACTGTAAATTAAAATATAAATGTTATTCATAAATGTTAATAATGTTAACATAATAATATTATTTTACATTGCATTATGATACATACAATCACTAGAAAGAATATGATACCTATTTATATGTTCATTCAGGATATTGACTCACCTTACTTAACATTAAAGTTTGGTAACAATCTTCATAACGACCATTCTCAAACTCCTCATCAGATTTTTCTAAGACTGTATTAACATTTTCTTTTTTTTCAGTTTTCTCTTCAGATCTTGACCACAAGAAACCTAAGGCCGCTATCCCTATAAGAGGGAATTGATTTTTCTTACTGTTATCCTAAAAAAACAATTAGTCAATGATTTTGTTCAAAATTACCTAAGTATCTAGTAATTAAATATAAAAGAAGATTTGACCACACCACCTATATAATCAGATTACTCAGGTCTTAAAATAATATTATCAACGTAAAGAAACAGTATGAGTGAATAATACGAATGTATGATATGATACTTACTCTACATACAATTAACTTTTTACGATATGTCTGTGTCAAAACTAGCCTCATCAAGACTGAACGTACTAAAAAAATCCTGGTACTTTGCATTCTAATTATGAATAAAAATGGTAAGGAAGTTTAAGAAGGCTTCATTATAATTTCAGATTTCAATTTAAATGTAATCGTTTGCATTGTATACAAAACATTCAAAGAATCACACACTTTGACAGTACAAGTCAAATTTGACATATTTATTTTTTAAATCATAGATAAAAAAAATGACGGTTACTACGATCCCGAAATATCAGGAGCTAAAACAGCTAGTGGTAAGAATCCCGTTTCTTACAACTGTAACAACAATGTATTAAAACTGTGCAAAAGGTTCAAAATATTAAAAAAAACTCTTAAATCTTTGTTTACGATTAAAATTTTGAAAACGGTTGATTGATCGAAGAGAAAAAAAAAGAATTTCTTTAAAGTTTATGAATTAAGAACTGGTTGGATACAACCAAGATATATTCGACTATTCTAACTTTAATCAAAACTTTAACGGACTACGAATTTATACCAGAGTTTATAAGTTGGGTTACATTTTGACTTAATTTTAACATTGGCAAGGATTTTCAAAAATCAATTTCTTCCCGTCGCAAGGGCGGGTGTAACTGTTGACAGTTCGGTTAAGTGTTGTGTTCTAAGCTAGTGAATTCGATATGTTTTCGCTGTGAATTATTGTTTTATAGTATTATCATAATGCAGAGATCAGGTAATATTCGATATTATCCTTCCGCTTATGTAACAGTCCTATACATTTACTTACAACTTCGCGCCAACTAAATTTTGCGCATAGTAGTTCAAATAATTCGATGCATGTTTTTACTTTTTAAATTGTTTTTTATGTAACGGATGCTTCGGTTATGCTTTCCTTAGGCATTTGACATAATTTACCTTAAAATCCACTATATTATCATATTTAGGTCTATATTTTACATAAAAATCTTACTAATATTATAAATGAGAATGTGATATGATGGATGGATGTTTGTTAGAAGGTATCCAGAACAGCTCTAGGGATCTTGACGAAATTTGGCACAGATGTAGAACATTGTTACTACTTATTAAGTTTATTTTTGTAATTTCACGCCGACGGAGTCGTGTGATAGCTAGTGTTACATAAATTAAAGGATAAAATGTAATTACTTTATTTAGAATGAAGAAAACGTTTAGTGTTTTAACGAATATCTAAGGTAACTGTTAGTATAGATGTTAAATTCACATACAAATGCTAAAATTTAAGCCTATTGTTCTGTTCAATGTTAAATGCAGGAAAAGACAATGTATAGATATTGGTAATTAAATCAATTTTTCTAATTCTGTTACTTTAACGAATGCAACATAGAACCTTGTTTTTGATATTGCATTCAAAAACTAAGTCACATGTTTTTTTGCGTTTTTGTTTAACATTATCTACTTCACCACTACAATTCCAACCAGAATGAAAGAATGGCTTTATTTGGAATTGATATATTTATGTTTGTTCCAATACTATTTCTAATTTATGGTGGTATTCAGATTTCAATGTCATTTGCTAATAAATTGGAAGATATTTTTTCAGCCAATCAGAAACAAATGATGACAAAAAATGTGAATACACCATGTTGAAGTCTAGTGAGAAAAAGCACTTTTTAAATTTGAACTCAATCCATGATTTGTAGTTTAAAGCTGTCCATTACATATCCATAACCAGTGATTAACAGTTTATTTGATCTCTCGTATTAAAATGTGATGATGTTCTTACAATTTAAAACCAAATGCAAACAACTATATAAAGCATATTTAGAAGAAGTAAGAATTATGGAGTTAAAGTTACAAAAAGTCTTGTTGATATAAAACCAAATCCAGTTACCATTACATTGATGATTGGCAAGAAATTAAGCTCATTGTTGAGAAGCAGTGGCTTGTTCCTTTTTGATATATTAGATATATTATATGTAAGTTTACAAATATCATATGTTTGAAATTTTGTTACTTCCATCTGAATAACATAATATCCATTATTACTTAAAATCAGATGATGTTCACCATCTTGAAGAACATGAGGATATTCAAACTTTGAACAAGAATATTTTCCAAAGATCAAATGTAGCTACATTTTGAATTATTCAATATGACTAAGATAAATTTTTTTTTAACAATTTACAACATTTTCGAAATTCTGTAACAATAAAAGTTTATCAAGTAAAAATATAGATCGAGGCCAAACCCAATGGCGGCTTCCTGACGGACGTCGTACTATACCGATTGTAAATTTCCTGCCGACGCGCGAAATCCTGGCTCCGCGTCAGCCCGTCCTGCCGCAATTACCTGACGACTTTATTAAGGAGGCAACAAATAAATTAGAATGTTATGTTCATAGATTTATTGAAATATCACGCGGCGATAGTGACATCATATATTTACTAATACTCTCATCGTTTTTGATATATACCTCATTGTCTATGCAAAGGACGTAATTATAATTATTCTATTCTTCGAAGCACACTTAACTGTATTTTAAAACTTTTCGTGATGAACGGTGAACGCGTTTTTCGTTAAAATATTGTTAAATTTTTCTATTTAAAACATGTATTGAGTAATAGCTTTCTAATTCAACTGTTAATGTGTCCATTCATCAAGACGACGGTGGTGAATATTTTTTTGAAGTCATTTGTGTACCCTTGCAATTAAGTGAAAAATATTTCTTGTGCTACAGTTATGATTAGAATTGTCTCGTTACAAAATGGGGAATGGAAACGTAATTATCATTTTTATACTTTCTTTCTTTACTTTGCAACACGTTGCTTAGGTGGTAGCACAGTAACAACAGTACACCCATCTATAACCAGCATAAACTCTAATAATAATCATATTTTATGTCTCAACAGCTAATCTCCTTCCAGGCATCCATCCTATTTTTTAAGACGTTCCTTCCTGACAAGTGGCAAAGCATCTGTTGTGTGTATAGGCAGCATCTTAAGATTAACTTAAAGTCGAAGAACCGGTTATTCGTGTGTCATCTTCTATCCTAAAATAGATCTTCCTGGTATCACCACTTTACCTTAAAAGAGCCCTATTCTGAACTTTTGCAAGTCCGATGATATATTTCCGAGGAGTTTTACGATTTTCATGAATACCGATGTAATTTTAGTCTAGCTTACTTGCCTTACTGTAGCTCTGTAGAGATCGTAAAATGAGACCAACGTAAATAAGAAGCGCAGTGACCTGGGAATTTTTTTCGCTATACCAGAGCATGGATTACGTAATTTTTTTTATCAAATCTTAAATTAAAATCACTGACGATAGTACTTAATATCAATAAGCATTTAGATTTAACATATAAGTAAGATAGCAACTTTTTAATGTTCCGAAGCAGGTGATAAAATATTCGTTCAAAATTGGTGAGTAATGTTTAGAAAACGAGCTAAAAACAATAAGCTATTTTTTGATTGGGGTTTAAGATTAACCTATATATGAACACTTAAAATTTTCAAATTTTCTCTAGCGTGTCAGCATTATTTTCAAAGCGGCACTTCACTATGAAAGCCAATGTGACCTATATAATACAAAACTTTCATGCTTTTTTTAATTCTTGGGAACTAGAGACGAAACTTTGTGTCCTAGATTTATTCCTTTTTATGCTTTATAGAAGTAAAGAAAATCTTGAATGTTTATGTTAATTTAAGTTTAGTAATTACTTAATTTATGTTGCGTAAAAGTTAAAGTTTTAATCTATGTTTGCATTGAGAAGGGCCACATTGTCCTGTGTGCACGGACCGTGTAACTCGGTAGAAGCCAGGCCCTCGAGCGGAACCTGACGGCTGTGACGTCATAATATCGTCCTACCGCTGAAATCCACACCGTTCATACAACAGCATCTCTTAGCTGTAAAGCTGAGTTTACATTAGAATAAATTTTCCATCTTATTTTTCTTGCATTTAGAATAGTTTGGGAAATCTAGCTTATTACTATAGTCAAATACAAATATTAATAGCAAAGATGTTCTGTTTACTTTTAAAATCTAGGTATTACATCGTAACACTCACTTATCTTGACCGTTAAGTTTATAGGCTGATTAAACACATGAGTACCTATACTTAGAAAATATTTATTTTATTCCACGTTCGACAACCGCTTTAAAGTAACATAACTGCGATAATGCATAAAAATGCACCAGTAATTAAATACCACACAGCAGAACAATAATCTTTTGCAAGCGTTCTGAGAACACCATTGGTCCGATTGTCAATTTAAATCAATTCATCATTTAAAACATTGTGCGCATATCATGTTGTACTTATTTTATTTAAAAGTAATTATGGAAATGTGTGATACTAGAATCGTATTATTTTCGCATCTTAATGTTATCGTGCATACTACTCTATTCTACAATATTTTGTTACGCTACTTAAATAATGTACTTCATATTAAGACTAATTTAAAAGTGAATGATGCATTAAGCTAGGCAGTTATTATTCGGTTGTTCTAACAAAACAGATTACTTCTTTATCTAGGTTATACAAGCAAAGCGATGTTGTTCCTTCTGGTTCGAGTTACATAGTTTCAGGAACGGCCACCCTTGACGCGTAGGTATTTGCCAAGTTGCGAATTCCCTGCGCGAATTGAAATAGCATAATACCGCAGCGCGAACTGTGCAGCGCTCAGTTGCCGTGGACAGTGGCATACCGCGCGCTCTCCGTCGCCGCTAAACACACGTTTATCTTGCACATTAACATATTTTTATACGTCCGTCCGTTCGACAACACTAGTGGCGTACTGCTGGGTACCGCTATTTGTCATCGCGTAAATATTTGTGGTAGATTACCGTTCTCGTTTGTAACATGATTAAAGCCAAACAAGGATTAAAGATTTAAGTGATGTTTGTCGTAGTGCTGTGATGCCATTTGTAATTAGTTACGAGTCGTTAATTTTAACGCCATATTTGTCACGAAGTTGCCGAGAGACTTTCAACAATAATGGACTCACATTCATCACGTAAGAAAGATGTTTATTAAAGTCTCTATCTGGTGTTGTTATAATATTGTTTATGTTTAATACGTATTAATAGTGGTTTGAGTGAAATCGCTTTCATGAATGTGTGCATTCTTGTCAGTAACAATTATTTCTTCGACAATTGTTTGATTTGTTATAACATAGCGCACACCGCATCCAAAACAATATAGATTTAAAAACAATAGCATTCAAGTGTATTGATTCATGGAACCGTGTGTAGATTTTTTATCACAATGTGCCGCTTATGCCTCATAGCCGCGGACTTTTGCTAGTTTAGTGCCGCTTCACTTTATATGTGGATGCGGACAGAAAACATTGTTCATGGATGTCGCCCACTTGGATAGTGCGGATAGTCTGGAAGACGTAGGTACATGTTGTCTTCCTTGTTTAGGTGTGTATTTATAAGCTGGTGAAACATTCAATTTTGGTTTAAAGTAAAAACAGGTGTTATCAAAATATCAAAGTGCTAATAATCATTTATTTTTGTTCCATGTGCTGATTTCCCGGTGGTCGCGTAGCGGTAAGTACGAGAAACCTTTTTATCGAGTGCGATAGAAATTACTGGGTCAATTGTAATATAAAAATAGTGACAGTTTATTGTTGTATTTATTATAACAAAATAGGAGTTATTAGGTCGATAGTACAGTTGGTTCGGTAGCTCACGTACGAACACAATGCGTGCGTCGCGTCGTTTTCATTACGAGCAGGAATTCGCGCCCGCTATTCGGCCCTCGCCGCGGCGGCGCATCGCCCGGCCCGGTCCGGAGTCACCGTGACACCGATATCGCTCCCATAAGGGCGTTCATCCTCCGTATGTGCATGTTTTTAAGCGACACTTACACATCGGCCGGCGCTCGTAGTGACGAACCATGTCTACTATCCACGACGCGCCCTTGCCATTGTTCCATTCCAGTGAGCGAAAACGTAATCGCGGAGTGGTCGTTTTCATTGTTGAGCGAGCCGCTTAGAACAAAAAATACTTGTGACCAAAAAAAGTCAACCGTTTCTCTAGTAGTTTCGGTATTATTATTGTGAAGTATACCGGCAACCCTAATGAACTGTATCCCTATAATCGGAATCTTGTAATTTTTATAAAGGGGTGCAATCTTAAGAACGCAAAAAACAATATCAGTTTTCTACGCGATTAAACTAAGCGCGACAATAATTTCAAAGGTGTGTTTTATTTCCTATGAATCACTTTAAGTATGCGTTACCAGTGTTAATTTGTTATCAGTTAGTTTTAAGCGAAGTGTTGGCGTAATCGGTTGATTCAGCCGTGCGCCCAGTACTACACTCCACTACAGCACACCCGTCCGGATGTGATTTGTCGACGGAAAATGTTGTATCTCGTCAGTGCGTCGCTCTAAATGTTGCAGTATGTTTCCATCTTGTTTAGTTAACGGGTGACCGAGTTCAGTACTGTGCGTAATTCTGTAACAATAATAACAATAGTGTTAGTGACTATCGTTACCCAAGGATGGCTTCGGTAACCGATTCGCCGGTGTTGCGACAGCGCGCCAGGCCTGTCTTGGCCCGGTACAAGCCAATGGGCAATAACGACCAGGTGAGCATCATTCTCTAAATACATAAATCGTCTATCCGAAGTCTTACAAGTACAATTCGATTTGTACTAAGTAGGCATCTGTAATCTTATCGTAGCGCCAACAAATGGGCTCGTTAGTGTTTATTTTAGTTATCCATTGTTTTAGTCATTTCGATACCGCATATGGAATTTATTTACAGTACAAATATTTGTGGTAAGTCGCTGTTGACAAATAATGACTAATTTTACTTTAATTATTGACTATAGATTAGAAGTTCCGTCCAATGACTATTCGATATAGTTCGTGATATAAATGTTAACCACTCGAGGTTATTGTATTATGTTTAAAGTCCTGGTTCAAAACAGGAAAAGTATACAATGTATTGATCAACTAATTTCCTATTAATTTACTTACATATAATTTCGTATTTTCCGTAATAAAAACCGATATTAATGGATCCGATTTACTTATTTAAAATGTTAATTTTAGCTATAATTTTATCCATCAATTTTATCCATTATAGTCTTAAGACAACCATAATAAACCAGGAAAAAACGTTAATACTCTATTTTATGTTCGCAATAGTGTTTAGATAAAGCGCATTGTCTTTCCTATGACTACCTCAACAGAGCGATCATAACCCCTAAACTAACCTAACCCTTTTGCATTTGACAAGACCCGTAAAAACATAATATTGTTATTTGAGTTTTTTCAAGATGAATGAGAGAAACGAATATATTTATGTACGAGGGTTTGGCAGGGTAAATTTGCAGCGTTGGTCCTAAACATCAATCAAGACATTATTTTTATCCGGGGCAATGAATTAAATAAAGCACAATCTCGCTCGGGCGGATTCTCTTGGAGCTTCTATGGCGATTTACCGAAGATTTCTATGACCAAAATCTCTGTATCGTCATCCCTGTCATTATCTTGAACAAAAAGGAGATAACCATATGTTTTTAACGGACCCACTACTCTACAATAGAGCGATAGATCATCTCGCTCTATCATAGAGCAGTCTCTGTTAATATGTCCTTTTAAAGACTTTATACGATTATGTTATGAAGATATCATATAACAATATCTCACTTTTTGAATGTCATCCCCCTCCTGTTTTTTCAACCTTCCTTTTTGAGATACTAATAAGACGGGACTATAATAAGGATTTTTGTCCCGTTGATGCCACCCAAATTACTCGCTAGCATTTGGCGGTAGGTAATTAAATGGAACTAGCTTATTCCTGTACTAGTACATACAGCTAATTTGATAACACACAAATATGTTTGTGTGTTCAATGACCGGCCCAGTTTATAAACGGAAGTTGTAGCGTGTTTTGTGAATTGTTTTAGAAACACGGCTTGTTGCCGCTGGGCGCGTGCTTCTTCGCCTAAACACCGAGTTTAACTCCAACCGTGTACCAATATTGGCGTTGTGTTAAATCATGCATTTAGTGCCTTACTCATATTAATACATGTTCGACACCTGTGTGTAATATGCATGAACAAGAAATATGCTGTAATAAAAAAAATTAAAAACTTTAGTCAACTTGGCAGTCATATATTTGATGGTAGATCGAGTTCGCGTCACGAAATAGTAACAGTTCTTTTGATATTAAATGTAGAGACAAGTTAAATCGAAATAGTATAATAGTTACTGCTCAAAATTAGAATGAATTAGAGTTGGATCATACTAAAGGCCACACAATTGCAAAAGTTTTCAACGGTTTACATGCAATATTTCCTCATAGTCCTCGTGTGTATTGACGTAAGTTTTAAGACCGCCGTTAGTAATTATGGGGAAGCACATTTGTTAGTTAATTATCCGACTAAAATAGATTTATCTGTATGTTAAGTACTTTTGTTATTATTTGCCTTATCTATTGGAATACTCTAAGCAACTTATATAATGTTCCACTGGATGTCAATATTATCTAGGCATTTAACTGCAAAAATTTTCTTTGCTTAAATAAGTGCAGTTTAACACGCTTACAGAATATGCCACTAGTGTGGCATAGTAGGCACATTGTGTGTAAGAAATCCTTGTCTCCGATGTATTGAGACCGTAATTTACTTGATGAGGCGTGCCGACTGAGCTGACTGCGTGCCGATTGTCATTTGTTACGTTAACTAGTAAACATGGCGCGTGATACATGGCTTCGCACGTGGCCCCTTCAAAAGCTTTTTAACTTTTTAAACATAAGTATACCTATAAGAATAATTTAAGTTTCATGTTGAAGTAAACAAGAGATATAAATAACTACGTGTTTGATTACAGTATAGGATTAGTTGCGAGGTTCAGTTATGTAGGCATGAGCAGGTCCACATCTTTTTTGTATCTTTCAGCATGTGTAAGTTCAACAAACTTATATAGCGACCATTCATTACACGTGGCTCGTAGGGAACAGATATTTTTTTTATCCATTTCCCGTAGTGACGTCAGTCTTAGTTCACAGAACTACTTATATTCTTATTACACTAATCGTAGTACAATACAATTATGAGTTATGCAATCATGCGGAAGAAAAATGAGATAATTATTGTAAATACGACCTGCTTATCAAAAACAAATGTTCATTACTTTTAAACGTATAATATTTCTTTGTCTAAATTTATTACGTGTACATGTTTTTTACGTAACTTACCGTCTGGTCTGTATTCATTTTTAAGGAATAAAATCGATATGTATAGAGATAAAGCATGTCCCAACTTAACGTTTAAAAAGTTGCAAAGTATTCTGTATTTCTCGAGTCTTTGTTGTCTAGAACTTCTTTGCTTATTTTTTATTCTGAGCACTCGTCTCATATTGCGAAACGATGTTTCGTGTCAAGGTCTTAACAGTTTGCTGGAGCAATTTCGTTTAATATTTTTTGAATTTTTGATGTGGCGGTACGAAATAAAGTGTAACATTTTATTGTTCACCCAAGTGTAAGTTGAGTTGAAAGCGGAGAACAAATCTAAAAAAATCTTTAACGAGTAACTAAAATTGAGCAATAAATGTTATTAAAACTCATCAATGTATAACATTTTTGAAAGATTCTAACTTGGTATTTACCGTGAATGTCGAGAGGAAAAAAAACGTTTAATACGAGTTAACAAAAAAAACTGCATATTACAAGCAACGGAATTTTAGACTAAGACGTTATGAATGAATCTCCACTATCACTAGTACTAAACATACTAGTACAAAAACATATAGTTATCTCTGTTTTTTTTAACTAGAATGAGAGGGATGATAAGCACCAGATCAGTAAAGTAAGTAAATCCACAGTAAAGCTTACTATGTGTTGTAATGTTAACTAACATAAGTAATAGTAAATGTTATATTTTTCTTTCACACGTTAAATGTTTGAAACCGTGTTTATAAAAGTAGTTCACTTTTAAACACATACTGGCTGGTATATGAAGTGGGATTGAGGTGGCTTGACCTCGCCAAGACTCTTCAATTTGCACGTGCACCAGATAGTGTTGACCTCAGTGGGGAGCAGGTCGAATGCTCGATTATCATTTTATTACTACTGTTGGTATACGCCTATTTTACGACTGTAGAATTAAGTTGTAATTAATAAAAAAAACACTGGCTTTAAGTGTTTCGATCGAATGTAACTTCACATTTCAAAATCATGCTGTTATTGTATAGGCGGTTACAGAGGAACGTATACATGAATGCCTTGAAAAAACAAACTTCCCTAACAGTCAGGAAAAAGCTCTCTTCAGCTACTTATAGTTAGTTACGGATTAGTAGCTAAAGCATCTAAAAATTAGGACGTTGTATTAAAAAAAGCTTTAGTATTTGTTTATGCTTTACTTTGCATATTTATACCTCTCTTTCTTTAACTACTGCAACTTATCAATAAAGATATTTTTTTTAATTTTTAGCAAGCCTTTTTCTGTTTCTAGCGATAAAACACAGTCAACGCCATCTAACGACAAATAATGACATTACGTGTTTTGTAGAAGCACATGAATGTAGTCAGCAGTGTTAAATATTTTCGTGTATTAAGGTTGGCAGTAGATGGCGCTACACGTATAATATATTCATGCTGGTCGTGTCTTTTCTTTTTTTTGCGGTCGATACCAGCTAGCTGCCTCTTGACTATTTAAATTTGGTTGTATTATTAGTTGCTTTTATTAAATCATTTCCTAAAGAGACTTAATCTTAGACTTAACTCACTGGAAGATGAGTTCAGATTTTATACCCATAGCTTGAAATTGATACAGATTTTTTATTTTTTTCTCTTTATCAATTATTATAACACTTTAACATAACTTGTATTGTTGGAAAGTTCGCTGTAATGGTTAAAATGATGTTCAACACATGTATTAAATTTCTTAATATTGTTTCAACAGAACAATGATCTTTTTCCTCCATATTTCGTATCTTAGTTTTATGTCTAACAATAAAATAAATCCTGCTATATACGTATAGTTATTATTTTGTATAGCAAAAGTGTCGTATAATTCCTTGAATGAGTTAATATCCTGTATATCTCTTGGTTCAGGTTCAACAGGTTCCGTTCGTTTAATTTGATTTCGTTCTACTCATTAATAGAATTAATTTTTATTTGTATTATTTTTGTACACAATAACAGTTGAAATAATTATTTATTAAAAGGTAAAATATCAACTTTTTTTTATATTCATCCCTGATATATATTTACATAATAAAACTATATTTTGGTATTGGCAGTGTTTCTGAGTAATGTCAATATACATCGAAAGTGAATGTTTTTATTTTCATACCGTTTTGCATCACGTCACATATCATCACATGATGTTAAAACATTTTTAATAATGATGTTGTCACAGTACAGTTGATTTAACACTCTCGTTCAAAATCGCATGTATGAATATAAGTCATTCAAAGACATCCTATAATAAAGCAACATTATAACACGTATTTTGTATACAATGTTTTATGCGAGAAAGTTTAGCGGTACACTAATTAATGTGTTGACACATACGTGTTAACAAAATTAAATCGCCTTTTTGATTACCGTTGTATTTGTACCGGGGTTAATTAAGCTTATAAACTAGTGCCTGGTACCAATTCACCGTCAAATTCTGAAAGAGTGGTTTCTCATACTTTCGTCTTTAGTTTTACACTTACACCTATTTTTAAAAGATTTTTTCGTGATTACGAACGAAAATCCTGGTTACTCCAAAATTGGCGTCATCGAAATGTTTATATACGATATTTCGTGTTGGATTCCTAATTACTCAAAAGAAATATACTTCCGTACTTACATTTTTACATTAATAGGAAATCTAGTGCCCTCTTTTAACAAAAAAAATGGTAAATTGCGGTGTTGTGCATACGTAGTAAAGTTGTGAAGATGGGCATTTGCGTCGGTTGCAGTTCATTATACTTCCCAATTACCATTGATGCCGTGGGGCGGCGATGCACCGAAGGGTTGTGTCGGGGGTATGGGGCAGCGCCACGCATGCGCCGTGCTTCGGTCGATCACGGCCACCCATGCGACCGCCACGTGCTCTGCCTTTCTTCTATACGACAGTTTTTTTTTGTTAACATCCGAACTATATAGATACTTGTACACTGCCACTCCCTTTTTGATCTATTTGAAGATTTTATGCGAAATCATTTTTTTTAAATGTAACAGGAAAAGAATTATATTGTTTTGTAAATGAAGGAGAGAATAAAAAGATTCATTATTAAAAATATTAATATGCATTTCTTATAAGAATATTTTTCTGTGACTGATAAAGGCATTTTGTTCGATTTAAGCCTATTTAGATATGTGAAATAAACTGTTTTTGATTTTTGCCTCGTTACATATTGGATATAATGATAGATTGAACTGTATAATTTTGTGCATGCGTGATTGCGGATGTCTATTCTCTACGACTTGAGTACTTCCGCTAATGACCCGCACCGAGGTTTACTTCGCGTCTTGGCTGACGCGGGCCAATGAACCAAAAACGTCATTTCCTTCTATGTTCATATGTAATGTTTTGACCAACTGAAATTATTAATTATTTGTATTTTGAATTAATTAATACCGACAGTAATACCGATAGTATTACTATCGGTATTACTGTATAAAGTGAGGCTTTAATAGTTAAAATTGACTTTTTATTCTAAGAGGTGTTTATTAATGCGTTTGATGACGCTTCAGGGTTAAAGTACTCTTCAAACGACTGCAATTAGACCGGCGTTGCTTAGGGCTGCTTTGATTTAAATATCCTTTAATGAACACACAAGGGTGAAATCTGTTTTTGAAGTAAATTTCTTGTTTATATTCGACTCGAATTTTGCTAGTTATTAAACGATCTATATATTGACATTTAAAATTTTTACTAAACTTTAGTGAGTTTTTTATGCACATATCGCATACAAAATTTCTCTTTGCCTAAAATTAAATAATAAAATTGACTTTAAATTGAATACTTTGGTTTGACTTATTACTATGCTATTCTGATTTTCTGAGTATCAATAATTTTTATGAACATAAATTACTTCATTTATAAAGTATTTTGTTGAGCAAAGATGAAAATGATAGAATTAAATTTTCGTGTTGACCTTGACTGAGAATAAGGAACAATGCATTTTCAACCCTCCAGTCGGGTGAGGTAGCTGTGCCCTCTGGTAATAGTCCTGACTGAGACACTGCGGGCGGAGCGCGCGGGGTATCATACCTCCCCCGCGCGCCGCCCGGCCCCGTCCCGCCGCGCCGACCTGTCAAACCGAGTCCGAACGGCGGTCGGCGCGTACGTATCTCGACGAACTTACAAGTCTCGTCGTTCGCGGTGACAGTGTGTGCTCGCGCTATACGACTCGCATGACGGTAAACATTGGAGAGAGATGAACGGCACCACGACGACGGTGAACGGCGGCGCCGTCAATGGTACCGCCGGTGCTCTCAACGGGCTCGCAGCGGCGCCGCGCACTGCCACACTTGGCACTCCTGGCGGATACGCGTACACGTCCAGCGGGTCACTGCTGGGGCGCGGAGGCTCGGCGCGCCCGGTGCCTCCGCCTACGTTGCCGAAATACAGCGGCTCCTTCAGCGCCGGCAGCACACTTAGCGCCACAGGGCTACGCGAGCGCGACCGGGAGGGTGCCGGCGGTTCGCACCGCCTTGCCAGCCTCGAGCGACTCGCCCTGCGGCAGCGCATCATCGAGCAGAGCGCCAACAATCAGGTGGCGAGCGCGACCTCCCTCAATACGACTGCGACGACGAGCAATGGACCTACCGCGGCCACCGCCACCCTCACTGACACGGCCACGGTGAGTCCCGCACCCCTCTCGATGGTCCCCCAATCGCTCCGTTAACGCACGCACCCCAAAGGGAAGTTTTGTTATTTTAGTGCAACCCTCTTGTACTAACGATTGGATTCGAGTTTGGAACACTTGTGTTCGTTTTATTTTACGTATGCATTGTATATGAAAGTGTAGAGCGCATAAATCTTAAGAAGAATCATAGGTATTAATAATGCACTTCTGAATAAATGAAATTCACATTCTATTCTAAGTATGTAACTTAAACTTTAACCGATCGATTCTTTTGATTTTGTTTAGAATGTTGTAGGCGAAGTTGTACCTTTTGACTTCTAACATATCATGGACTTAACTTAATCTCTACCTGTATTCTTTCCTGTATTTGGCTGGCTAAAGAGGAAAGAAAAAGCCAGCTTAAAACGAATCACAGTTCTGTCCGTCTCTCAAGACCATACAGTAAAAACATTTCATGTACATGTTAAAAGTTAAATTTTTTAAAGTGTTTACGTTCGTAACGGGACCCTCGCTACATTTCGACTCGTGACGTATAAAAAAGGACCAGTCGACAGTTATACGGCCTAATTACTGTACCTCATATTGGTAAAGATTACATTGTTCACGATAAAAATTATTCATAATTGTTGCAATATGGAGTTAAATACTTATGAGACTTCAATTTTCACTCTGTTACAATTGCACGTACACTACGCATTTTTGTTTAGTGCAGAAATAATAGAGAGCAGAACTAATAACATATTATTAGTTCTGCTCTCTATATATATATTATAGAGTTGTAACTTTTTTATAATTTGCTCTCTGTTCGTTTTAGTTAAAAAAAACTTAGAAATTGAAAAAGTAGTAGACAGGGTTCGATATCTATGCCAAATTTCAGTGAGAAGCGTTTAGTGGTTCGGGAGATATCTTCTAATAAACAGTTATCCATCTATCCCATCATCGAAACATTCGCATTAGTAAAATTATGATATATCCATTCTGTGAAATGAGTTCATAAATTTTTGGGGCCTGTACTAGGTTTTATGCCTGTTTGTTATTTAAGTTTGTAAAGAAAAACTCTAATGACTGTTTAGATTTTTCGAAAAATTTCTGTTAATAAAACAACCACAACTTATTATATTTAAGATTTTTTTAAACACGATTATGAGTCATTAGTCGTGAGTAATCTCTAGGTTTTGTTTTTGCTCTGTTTCTTATTTCCCTTCGTAAGGACTTGGCTGGTGCATTCCCACGCGAGTTCCTCCTGTGATAGGACTGGTCCTCGCAGGGAGGACTGCGGGTGACTGACCCCAAGTCACACAGGGTTAAAAATAACCCGTGCAGCGGCGGCCATTCTGCTCGCATGTGTCGAATTCACTAAACAGACATTAACTGTTTCACGGTCGCGCCCTGACCTGAAATTTCTCAGAACGCTAATAAAAGGCAGCAAAAAAGTACGTTAATTTTCTTTGATTTCATCCTTTTTTATTGTGAATTGTCCAATGTAGGCATTTATAACTTATGTGAAAGCATATGTTTGCATGCATACGTGTTCGTGTAATTGTATACTTTTAAGCCTTCTTTGTTTGAAAGAAAATTAAAGCTTTTACTGTGTATAACGAACAAAAGAGTCACAATAATCCGTCGATTATTTACAAGAGAGGCTCTTTATTATTCTGTTTACTGAATTCTAGGAATTTCTGTTATCAGTAAGACGTTATCGCGGTGGATGCGTTGAGAAAGCTGGCCAGATAACGCAGGAAACAGACTTTGTATTTATTTGTGTAATACATTTCAACTCCTTCCAAAGTTATACGTACAGTGGAGTTACACAGTACTGATTTTTTAGTTTATACGAACCAGCAAAAGCGGTTAGGGCACGTTCTCCTCTTGCATTATTTAACTTAAGACATAACGATGTAAACACACACCGCTAATAAATTATTTTCGTCTTTCTTTCGAGTGGATTAAGGTTTATTTTGCTTTCTATTAATCGACTACTTATTTTATTTTCAACAATGAAACCCCGCTTTTGTGCGTCTGGTGGGCATAAGTGTGACGGCCCGGGATCCTTTTGCGTCTATACGAAGTTATAGACATAATTAACTTATACCTGAGTTAACGTGGACGCGTTCTGAAACTGGGGCTTTTAGTTTCAAACTAAATACGTTAAATTTATTTTTGAAAATAATCTGCTTGTGATGGTGGCTTTTATAATATTTAGTAGCACGTTCATTTTTTTTTTCAAGAAAAGATAGTGTCTTTTATATTTGATAAGTTTCATATTTTTTTTTGCTTTCTAAAGATAAGTCAGTGCAGGTGTTGTAGAGTTGTTTTATAATATGGCGATGTGTTTCCGGGCCGTGCGGTTGGCGGCAGCCGCGTCGCCGGGGCGCTCGTGAGCAAGCCGGCAGCCGGCCCCGAGTCACCGGTAACTTAACCTCAAACCGATACAGACGCGAGTGTGCTTCATATTAAAGCGGCTGTCCGGTTTCTATCCATCTGAACTTTAGTGTATCATCGTATATATGCAATTTTATTGTGTCGTGAATTTATGTTACGCAAGATTTATGATTCAATATAACGAGTCAGCGTAACGGTGAAAAATAAAAGACAAGGCAGACAACAAATTCAAGAGGCGGTTACAAAAAATTTTGTAACGACCGTGCGTACACGTAAGACGAACGAGACTCGCTAAGTGAATTGCGAGTGATTGTATTCGCGAATTTGTTACTTGTGCCTGTGTTTGTGTGCGAATGACTTTATCCGAACGTGTGTGATCTGGAGCCGAACTTGTTTTTGTTTATTCGCCGTATTCGGATGGGCGCAGAATGGAAAGCAGGCCTTTAAGCAACGGTGCTGGGAATACGAAGCTGACTCGATGCGCCAGTAGCGTCGGCGATAGTGCCTCGGACAAAACAAAGGCAGGCTGGTCGAGCCCGCGCGACATATGGAGGAATCTGTCCTTGAGAAGAAAGGCTGAGGTGAATATTTAGTTTGGTATCGATTAGCGGCGAGTAGTAAATTGAACATTGTTTAGACGTTCTAAATTATGGTAGAGTTGTATTGATTTATAGCCACTGCTATCGGGCGCGGCGACACTACGATACGTTAGAATGCACGTCAAGACTGTATTGACGCTTGCAGATAAATAACAGATAATAAATTTCTATATTTGTTCTAAAACGGATGCTGTAATTTCAAGCGCCAGATTAGAAAGAAAAAAAATTATTTAATCAAACAGTTTACGTGGAAGGTAAATAAACATCGTCCGGGAATTGAAGTAGATTTTTATTCTGATATGGAGTTAAGTCCAAAACTGAGGTCTCAT
This sequence comes from Papilio machaon, assembly GCF_912999745.1. Lineage (NCBI taxonomy): Eukaryota > Metazoa > Arthropoda > Insecta > Lepidoptera > Papilionidae > Papilio > Papilio machaon. Next base: position 5,741,621 of record NC_059987.1, read on the forward strand.
ATTAAGGAACGGCTATTTATTAGGGAAGACTCATGCATAAAGCACATAGCCGGATTAATGTGGAGGGATCTATTAAATACGAGTCCAGGTTGTGCTCCCACTTAGGGTGAAATGCGTGACTATTTATGCATTTAACTATATATCCGGTCGTATTTCTGTCTAGTGCGAAAGTACAATAGGCGTAGTTAAACATGTCTATGTTAATTTGCATTCAATGTAGCATTGATGTGTTCGATCGGTTTCCTGATAAATCTCGCTTGCATATTCTACGTATATCCATTTCGATATCCTTGGTGTTGGGTCGTTGACTCGATCTATATAACGACAAGTCGCGACTGCATTTGGCGCCTCAGCCTGTTGCACATTATCTGTAAATGGCGAATGTGTCTACGTCTCGCCCACAAACTCTTCGACTATAAATAATTTAACAGTACGGACGTGTATGTGCCACTTCTGATATGCACTTCATCTTGTGTGGCGTATAATAAATATAAAGGAGCGAAATATTAAAATTACTAGCTAAATCTAAGGGGTTAATGAAAGTAGGTTTTGTATATTTACTTGTGCAGCTCGGTATTTCGTTTATTTTATTCTCCGATTTAACTATGCTTTTTAGAGATAAAGTGATCGTGGTTCCAAATGCGGTTTATTTATAGCTATCATACAAACTCTAAATTTCTTTTGGTTTCAAGTTTTAACATATTCTTGTTTATAGACAATCTTATAGTAATACTGTGATTTAACTGAATATGTATTTTTATACTTTACTGAACAGACAGTTTTATGAATAGTTGATGTAAATAATACAGTTAATCATTACTATCAATTGAATATACAGTTACTTTAAGTACAAAGCGACACTTTAATAGCGCTATTTTCAATATTACTATAATCTCCATAGCTAAAATTATCTCTTCAGATAAACCGTTGTATTTTATTCATCCTTCTTGGCTTTTGTCTGTCGGACAACTTCATCTGTCATGTCTTGACAGCGTTTTTTTTATAGAGCCTGAGATCTTACAAATATAAGTGCGAATGTTTAGATGGATGGATGTCTGTTTGAAGGTATCTCCGAAACGACACAACGGATCTCGATGAAATTTGGCTTAGATGTTGAACATAGTCTAGAAGGACACATATGCTACTTTTCACGCTTTTTTTATTCCGTGCGGACGGAATCGCGGGCCACAGCTAGTATTCTGTAAAACTATAACGTTAAAGTAAGCCTCCTTTTGTTTGTAATGTTAGGTAAAGTATTTTTTTTTGTCAATGATGATAAGAATTGTAAAATAGTTAGAAACGTTTTGAGACACGTGTCTGTCAACAAGAAATTTTGTTTCGTTGACGTTCCCTAACTGTTGGACATTTCCAAATGTTGCGGAGGCGATGCGCTACAGCTTGTCACATAATTAGCGTTTCTTTCACTCTATTTATAACGTGGTTTTAAAGGTTTTTATTTTAGGAAACACCACAAATTGTTACGCAAGCGAGCTTATTTAGAGATACGTTAAACACGCTAAGTCAAACTTATTACAAATAGAAATTCGCTTACACCCCTTATTAACCTGTTTTAAACTTCATTCAATTTTTAATGGTGACAATTTGAAACAATAGCAAATTTAATGTTGTTAGCAAATTAAAATTATGAGATGAGATAAAAATCTGAAGCAATTTTTCAAATTTTATTTTCTTTTCTGATTTTGCAATGTTGAGAAACATCGCCAAGATTTTGCGAATGGATCTCACGCAAAATAGGAAGTACTATCTGTAACCGCTAGACAAGGCTTACATTATAATGATTTACTACGCGTTATGTTTCCCTGTCTAATATATGTAGGTGCTGCTAATGTGGGGATCGCGTATACAAAACGAGCGACAATTAGTTTAACCTCAATTTAAAAAAGGTTCACGGGTGACGTTATATGTAATTAGTCGTTAATTTTATTATGTGTGTTTGTGATAACTGATACGGAACGAGACAAAGAATGTTTGCACAAGTTAAACAATTATATTTGTGTTATTCGCTTACACGTCTTAAGTTAATGTTCAACTTCCTTATGAAGTATTGGGGCCGCTAAAGAAAATAAAAATGATTTGTTTGTTGTAATTTTAACGGTTTTGTTCTTATGTAACATAATTTTTTTACTAAATTAAGATACAAACCCGTATTTTAGGTACTATGAATGTACTTACAAATTATAAGAAAACTGGACTGTAATAATGAAGTTATGACGAGTTATGAATAAAACGAAATATAAATATATAGCTTTATTGGTTCCGATAGAATCTATAATAGTCGATTATAGTCGATTAAATTGTCGATTTATCGGTCGAACGATTACTTAACATTGTCCATACAAAATGTTACGTTAGCCGATTAGCTCACAACAGAGACCTAAATTATTTATTGTCTGGCTACTCCATAAGGACGCAGCAGACTTATTTATGGTTTAAAAGAAGAATTGCTAGTTTAATTTTAATTCCATAGGCGAGGGTACTTCATTACTCAAAGTAGGAAAATAGCAAAGTGATGTAGTACATATAAAAACGCACACGGCCTGCCTTCGCACCACACTACATGAATAATGTAACGCCGTCCTCTTGTGCATTGTGGTGCATTCGAGATTAACCAGCTAACAGCTTAGGTTTTTAATAAATCTAGACCGTACGTGTTGCGTTCAGAAGGAAAATTAAAAGTAAGATTTATAGCAGTTTCTAATTTACTACATTTCAAAAAGATATACAAGTAAAAATATCACTCTTCAACATGTCTGTAAGATATGTTTGTCACATAGAACAATTCACGTAATATGTTCTCATACCGTTGATGTCATTTTCGCCTTTTACACATTGCTTTCCTCATAAAATGTAAAGAAGAAGTAAGGAAGTGTAAAGATAACTTATTATGTATTTAATAATTGTAACAACTTATTACCAAAATAAGTTGGATACAGCAAAAAGTGGTTAAAAAAGTAGAGCTGCGAGAACTTGTTTTATTTTATTTGTATCATTAAATTACATAATTAATTAATGCCGGCAATAAGTCTGGTTTTCATTACTATGCATCATCTCCAGAGACGTATCTGAATAAACTCGTTCCATTAGCATCAGATCCGGTTTTGCCTACGCGAGGATCAAACGCCCACAGCTCTTGTACTCAAATGGGATAAATACGTGTCGAAAGAGGAACTCTCAATTCCGTATACAGTCATTTAAAAACAAATTCTTCAAAAAAAATTATCTCTTAATCAAGCAGCTATTTAAAGTCCGAGCTCTAATGAATAATTTTATAGCTTTTATAACCAAGTGAGTAAATAAATGTAATTTTATAAGTCTTTAGTATGTTGTATTAGATAGAGTTATTCAATCGAGAATTAAAAGAAAAGACATTTGCAGAATTAAATTAACCAATGTAACTCAAAAGATAAAATGGGTTAAATGGCATGGGACCGGTTAGGTAGTTCGCGGAATCGATGACGGATAGAAAGAGGTATTTACCCATACTATAAGGATAGAATTGTCGGTCTGTATGGTCTTTAATCTGTTCTGGTTTATACAAGGTCTATTTTTAAATCTCACGATAAAGATTCATTTACTATCACAAGCAGTCTGTTACAAAACCAGGCGAGCCACTGCTCGTAGTCGCAATTGAAAAATATTGCAAATTTATTTAAAAATTCAAAACTAGCAAGTGTAATGATGACAGTACCTCTACAGCTATAATAAATGCAAGTTTATGGGAATTGAATGTTTAATAAAGATTAGAAAATACTAAGTTTACATGTAGAAACGTATTTGTAAAGTAAACGTCACATAAAACAATGAGTTGTGTAAGAAAAATACAGTGTGTGAATAAGCATGTGTATGTAGAAAGTTAAATGAACCGTCGACCTGGATTGAGATTCATTATCTTTGGATATCGAGTGAAATCAAGACATCGATAATGTGGTACCTACTGTTTATAGCATATTATCAGTTCGTATTACTTTTTTATATTTAGAAGCGTATTAGGTACTGGTTAAGCTATTAATTATTTTGGACAATCAGTACAGTGAGCTATATAAATATGCATTTACAAAGCTTCAGAAATTCGGATTTATCAAGGGTTTCAAAAACATGAATGTACTTATCCGTCTGTGTAATTCCGACTATGAAAATATGTCGTTGACGAATACATGCAAATGTATTTTTGAAACCGAATGTAGTCATGCAGATTGTACAGTTAGGCAGTAGTACTTGTATAAAATATTTAACGATTAAATGTTATTTGTGGTGACAAAATAATTTTATCTTTGAATATTTATAATATGTAGCTCAATTATATTTAGACAGTTGAGTGCACTATGATAACCATTCGTATAACTCACAAAATAGTGTTTATGTATTAATGCTACGTATATTTCAATATACACATCATCATCATTAGATATTAATTCTTTTCCTACAGTTATATTTTGCTCGGTATATTTATAAAGTTACAGAGTAGTCCTTTTTTAAACATGTCCGTCGTCATTAAAACAATGTGTGTTTAACGAACACAACGAGCTTGCTTTCATCATTGATCAAGCCGGCGAAGATACGGCAATAAACGTGTGTCATTCGCTTCAGTCCGAGTCCCCTTGCCGTGTAAGGTTAAAAATATCCCACATCGAGGCGTTGAAACGCGTAGTATACACTATGGTTAATAACTTTCAAAGTAAATTGATCGAGCGCAACCTAGCACAGCATAACATACCTACCTACCTCTATGATAACGCTTCGCCACCAGTAGGGGTATATTATGACCCGTAATCATCGTATTTCATCTTAAAGGAGGGGGATAGTAGGCAAATACGGAGATTGACTTAAACATAGTAGTAGTAGTAGAAAAGTATTCGCATATAAGCTTTTACATTCAAATTCCTCCGCATCTTATCCAATAGAAACCAATGGACTTATGGACTGGAAAACAATTTTTTCAAGAAACTTGTACTTGTACTGAATGCTATTTATTATGTCTACTTAAAACATTCCAAGTTCTAGAAATGTTCGGTTCACTTGAGGAGTGCACGTGCAGTGTTGCCCGTTAATGTTTACTTCCCGTAGAAACGTTTGTTTAGTTAGGAAACTCAGCTATTAGGTTGCCGAGTAACGGATACTTTCATGAATGTGCTAATGCATTGGCGTTGTTAAAGTTGAAGTACCAACGCTTTCGATTCCTTCGCTAGCGATGTATGCAAAATACGTTATGCCACAATTACGTGTAGTGTTTTAGCGTCGAGAAATAATGTATTTAAAAACATTGTGGTTACACGCTTGTCTCCGTGTCCTCGTAATGGTAATCGTGTCCGACTGAAAGGTGTAATTGACACATAGACAGAGATCTTTGAAATACCTCTATGTACTTTGATATTAAATAATAAATAAAATGTACTTTATTTTACAAAAAAAATATTTGTTGATTTATGACATCCCCTTTAAATTTTTCGTTTTTGACTGATGCATGGTTTTGTGATGAGTCATAATTCGTAGCACGTTGGCATTTTTTCGGTTTTAGTAGTCACCTGCTGTTCACAATTTTTCGGTTTTGAACTAATTTTTGTCTTTTAAAGTAATCTAAACCAAGCGTATTTCTTGATTAAATGCATCGCTCGTAACAGAAACATAAAAATTGATAAAACGATATTAAAATATGATAATTAAAGATAAGATTAAAATTCAGAAGACCACTACCCAGACGCAAGCTTTACCTGCATCTCATTTTCAAGTGACACCTCCATCTTGTTTACATGCTGTGACCGCTGCTATAAACGCCCTTGCACTGACATTACTCACATATTCTTTATGAATTTCAATCACACGACTGCAAAACAACAGCAGTCTCAACGTCATTTAGCATCCTGTAGCTATTGTAATTCCATTATTGAGTTAAGCGAAAACACGTGTTTTATATAACGAGTAATTGAATTAGGAAGAATAAAAGTAATTTTATCATCCGCGTCTTGCTGTGACAAAATGTATTAAATACTTTTTTCTTTTACGTGATTATTTGCAACATGATTTTGAGCTTCATGCCTGAACGGATATTACAATTTATTGAAGAATATTTTTATTTGTTTACTTAAAACATTTTCTTCTGTTTATAACACGAGATGATTCGATTAAAATCGTAAAAATGTGATGTAAAAATGTGCAATAGCTTGTATTCAAGAATTTTCTATTTAAAATTACACTTGGTAAATCTATTTCTAAAGTTACAAATAATTTAATATTAAGCTTTGCGAAATTGTAATGTTTTCTTCTCTTGTTTTATTGTCTGATATGAATCATAATTTTAGCGAGCAAACATTTCAAGTTAATGAAAATTTATACTCAGGCCTTTCTTTGCCTTGTGGTTTAGTGCACGGACGAGAAATAAATTTAAATCTTATCATGATTGAGATATTTTTTATAAAATAAATAATCTACATATTCCCATGCGTTCCCAGTTAACTGATCGATGCAAACGTTGAGTTCAAACATATAGTATTTTAAAGTTAGTATGGGAAGAAAGACTGGTTAAGCCTAACTAGGAAATTAGTGGCCCTTTAGTTCTACAGACATCTATACATCCGGTTAAGGAAATCAGATGTACGTGTGTTGTTATTGAGGACTAATGCGAGATGTCCCGTTACTTCTAATTGACTTTCTGCTTAAATAAAAGTCTACTACGACTGTGTTTTTTTTTAATTATTTGGTTTCAATTCTTTTCAACACACTTTTATTAAAGACTTCCATTATTGAAACTTACAACTATACTAACGAAGAGTTAATTGGTTGGGAGTTTTCTGTAAAACTGTAGTTATAGACAAAATTATAGCTAAGAAAATTTTACGTCTATTTAGGAATGTAATTAAAGTGTCTAGATAGAATTATTATGAGTTCAGCTATCATTTTTCAATTGCCAACTAAGCAATTTGCTGCAATTTATCAACAACATTATTGTGCTCTTTATTTTGATTATAAAATATACTTTTACTTTTCTATATATGACTTAGAAAAACTAGTAGCTCAGTAGCGCAAACGTAAACAAGCAGTTTGACAGAGAATACATTAAAAATAGAAATAACGTATTTAAGGGGCTAAAGGAACGTTAGAGTATTATTTATAGGACTATTAAAGACGCCGTTAACAATTCAGACATCTAAACTTGACGATAACGCAGTCCGGTAAAAGTTTACGCCTTTTAAGGGGACTTTCTAATCTAAAATATATCTACTTATAAATCATGGTATTATCCTAGTGAATAGGCCTGAAGCAGTGTTAAAAGTATTAGATATTTCAGGTAAGCTGTTTGATTTAATTTGTCCATTTACCGTGGGTTTCTGAGACCAAAATTCCCGTTTAAAACATGTTGCTCTCCCTGTTTTGTCAAAGATAATGAGAAGGACGACGATATGTTTGTACAAAGATTTTGGTCTCAGAAACAGGTGGATCATGATCAAGTTAAAGTCACTTTAGTAGTCACGGTAGTAACTATGTTGTCTTTGTTCCACCTCTTCCAATATTAGCTCTACTTGCAGATTATTTCAAAAGATCCAATTGACATACGATGCAAAGGGCTTGGTTTTGCGGTGATACTAACGTTACAACAATGTTTTACTAAATATATCATTGTTATAATCTGACTTCATACTTGTAGTTAATAATAAAAAAATAGATATTACGGAAATTTGTCAATCAATGACTGATGTATTGAAGAAAACAGTTAAGTATTAGGATATTTTGTTTCAAGTCTTCTATGATTCAAATCACGAGCAATAAACCAGAAATCTATGTTTTACTTTACAATAGTTTCATTATTTTTGTTGTACTGTTACTAGTCTATGTCAACAAGTTGCACTATGTAAGCGGAACTGCGGGTGGAAAAGGTAATATAAAGTTATATAACCTATCACGGTATGCACCTTTAATAGAGGATGCGCCGGCAGGAAAAATTATTCACATCCTTTGTTTACAGTCATCATAGCTACAACTACGTTGTTTTGTAACAACGTATATAAACATTACGATCCTATTAACTAAGTACTTGAAATATTTAAGTTATGTTACTTTAATTCCCATAAATACTTCTCGCCTCGCTTGGCTTCGATAACGATAAACTAGGGCTATATCCCAAAGGGCGGGTATTGAAACTTCTTTTTATGGACAGTAATATTTTTGGGCAAAAATGATGTCTCTTATAAGTATACGTGTTTTTGAAAAAGTTACTGTCCTTATCTCTGTTTCTTAACTTAATGTACACGTGGAACAGACATAACACATTCGAAACCAAATTATTATTATTCGTGCAAGCATAATATAGTAGCAGTGAGCGTAGTAAATCGGCTGTTAAATGAATGTATAAACAATTTTAATTGTCACATTGTGATTCATTTTAAAACTGGCATACAATAACAACTTCGCGTGCCATCAACGCAAAAAGGAATATGTCACGCATGCATACAATGCGCCTCGTACAAGCAAGCCTTCATAAATTAGGCCGGGTACACATACGCCCAAACCCCTCAACACACAAAAGGAACACTCAGAACAATGTAAAGTTCTTTTGAAACATAAACACTGTGGTTGATATAAATAAGCACGCATTTTTTTTATTTCTCAACTTGTCGCGGTTTATTAAAAAATCTTTGCAAGAATAAAATTTAAAACCTGACCCTGTCGAGGATTCGACGTTATAATTAGTATATGCCTCAAAATGTTGCTCACCTATATAAATTTAGTAGACCAGTACCGATTCATTAACTCCACACAGTTCTACATCGGTAACCATCAGCATTCAGCATCAGCAGCAATAGCTCGGTTCGGGTCATAATAACAAACCCAATCAAACGTGTAAACGCTATTGATCTTCATCAGGGAGTGGCCACCCGGATATTAAGATCATTACGATTTTAGTTTTTATTAGACTACTCACTGTCTGTATCATTGGGTATTTTAATGTATGGACTCGTTGCAAACCGTAGAGATTTGTAACAACCTACTGCCACAAATTTACGTAATGCTTACGAAGATAAGCAGGCTCAAATATCTTAATTTAGGTACTCTTTAATTTACTCACCACATTAATATATTTGCAGTCAATTACACATCGTCATAATTTGTGTCACCATAAACGGGATTCACTTCGCTTTGGGTGTAAAACTTGCGACCTTTTCATTTTGTGTTTGGTGCTTTGTTTAGGTACTTAGTAAGTAATAAGGATTTTTTTGTCAATTTTCTAAGCAACGGCGTTGATTACTCATTGAATTTGCTAATTAAATGAAAAACCTTATTTGTGTGTGAATGAAATCCCGCTGATAAGATCCGGCGTTTTGCGATAAGATAGAAACAGTATACCTTTTAAGTTGTAGTATGTTGTTAAACGCGATTAAAGAGGTAAGCGTTCTGTCATTGGTGAGGGCTTATCGTGTGTTACCTAAGAGAATAGATGCGTTAGTCAGATGTCGAGTGTGGTCGGGCGCGCGTTTACTGTCCGCACTCCGTACCAATATTTAATATATAAATTGGACAAAACTATGACCGCTGTATTATAATAAACAATTACCCTCAAGGTTACAATGACGATTTCGCTCAGTTTCCTCCTGAACGTCGAAATGACTGATCGCAGTTTTCCTTTATTCGTTAGCGAGTGACTGAAATCGTTTTAAATAATTTTGTCGTGAATAGTGCTAAAATGTTACAACTTATTAAAAAAAGGTTTAGTACTAAGAGGCGTGAAAAGAAAAAAGTCGCTTCAGATACTACGGTAAGTTTTGCTGTTTATTTATGAAAGATGTTTATATAAATTAAATGTTAATGTGAGATTTTCCGCTCGGATTTCATTAAATGAATACATAACGTACATATAAACAAATGAAATAAAACTTTTATCATAATATGAAAACAAACAAATACCTTAACGATATCGTAAGCGTGTCGAATTTGTTTATGCTGGTACAATGCGCGTGCTATGGTAAACACCGGATGAAGGAGGGCCAGATGACTGTAGTGATCAGTGCAATGACGATTTTCATGCAGGAGTCTCGCCGTTACAGTTTGCACGTTACTATTAAATAATTTAAGCGAGGTACTCGATGATAAATAGATATTTGTGAAAGGTTACTAGTTAATAACATGAAGTGTGGCGCATGCCTGCTGCGCCGCGAGTCCGTGCTGCGTCTTCTGCGTGTCTACAGCTGTCACTTGAGTGAATCCTCTCGTGCGTACTTCACTTGGCTCATAGAAAAAGAAATGGTAATTTATATTCGGCCGAGTTTTTGATGTTTGCATCGATGAGTAACTGTCCATTAATGTGTCATTCTTTATAATGCCGTTACTCATCGCACGGTTTACACTTGTGAACAGAATTATATTCTTTCCTTTACTGCTTCGTTCGTTTTTTGTAAAAGCGTTTAATTTTCTTGGTCTTACGTGTTTTACTACTGGCTTAATTTTTTTTTTGTTAAAATTTTCACCAACGCTTTGTCGATATAAAAATATAATTGCATTATTAAATAGACGATTAAGTCGCGCGTGTGATTCTAGACGTAGTTGCGACATATTCGAATATCTTTAATTGTTTTAGATCACATGCTCTAATAGACGCTTCGGTCAATGTTTATTGCAATTCTGTATATCTGGCACCTGGCACCTCTACTTTCAAATGATACGAATACTCAATTATGGTTTTAAGCTTTTACAATTGTTCTAATGCTATAAAGCAATTTAATTGACAGCTTCTAGAGAGACAGTCTTGATGTCATTGTATTGGATGATTGCTCCAAGATATTATTAGAATGGAACGCCGCGATCTCGGTACGGTCGTCGTACTTATCTAAACTGCACAAGTTTATGTTATTTCTGCAACTGCGTCATTATAGAACATGCTCTGTATGTGAACGATGTACGAGGATGTTTTTTATATTGACGAATCGGGGTACATTCTAATACATAAGTGAACCAAATTACAGTTCGCACTGAGCCTTACCTTACATGAGCTCTAATAGATAAGAGATCATCTTATACTCTTAGTACAGTACTGACAATTTTTCCTTTGTGATTTTGAAATGCCCACTTGGCTCATTTGTAATACACATATATATACAGTTGAAATTCGTTCAATTGCCTTTATTTCATATTAATCTGTTTGAGCTTTTATAACTTTGTTGACATGTGAATGAACAAAGAGAAATTTCTTGTGTAAATATTAATGCACGTCCGTTGGCTCCACAAATGAGCCGCTCGAATACGCCCAGTGAATGCGCCTACTTCAAAATCGTTTAATTACCATCTGCTCGTGAGCAATGTTTATATCGGTGAGTACACAGAGCCCACAGTTTAAGCTTGCTGTGGGAAATCGATATTGCATCGATAGCGACATCGGTTAATATCGATGACTGAAGAATAGTGGTTGGTGGAACACAAAAGTTCCACGCATTAATCTTGGCGAACCAGTTTTATGATAACAAAAAGGGACGAGCAGCGATTTACGTTAATCGTATACAGTATAAAGGTATAGACGAATTTAGTTTTCTAAACCCATTTTAATCAGTATAATTAAATAAGTATGCTTAAGTAATATTGCTGATGACAAAATTTGTGAAGGCTAACATTTTGTCAAATTTATTACAAAACAACATCGATATTTATTTAATCTTGAGTTGCATCTCTAGCAGACAAATACATCGAATATGATTCACGTGTACAATTATGGGTTCCGCGTGAATCACCGCTTTCGCGATTCTTGCTCCTATTATCAAGTAGCTATACGCGAGAGCTATTATAAGGCGCTTTCGCTTTTACGTGCCTCACAATTACAGCAACATTCGATTTGCAATACTTTTAACGGACGTTACTACAACTGCTCATAATTTGTTATTGTGTTAACGTGCGAAAAATCTATAAAACACGGTTATTGCAACATTTTTTACAAAAATTTGAACCGTATTAGTCAATGTTTTACGGTAATTATGCGTACTTAGTGAGTACTTTATGAGTAGCTTAATCATCAAACCTCTCGAATGTTGACACAAATAGGTATAGTATTACACGGTCGCCTTGGTGTCGATGAGTCAGTCGACGACCGCGCGGAGCCGACTAGACCGACCGCGGCGCGAACTACCAACAAGCGCCACTACCTACCTATAACATTAACTACTCGCTCTTGCCTCTCGCCGCTACAAGATTCTTTGTACGATTTACGGCTTCTCTCGGCGACGGTACTCCATTATTCAACCTATAATTAAGTACGATAGTAACCTTTACAACTCGGTTAGCAGTGTTCTTAACAAAAGAATTTGCGAGAGAAGCTGCTAGTAAAAAGTATTTAAACATAAAACACTAATGAAATAATTATTGATTGCAGTTACAAAGTAAACGCGAGCTGTTCTTCAAGTCGGAGTCGGTGAGCGGCAGCACGGGTCTACCGAGCGGCGCGCCCCCCGCGCCACCCGTCGCACCTTCCGCGCTCAAGGATGCGCTGGCGAAGCGGTCCGCGACGCTGCCCGACGCCCTCGAAAACAACCACCACGAGCCTAATGGCATCAAGATCAACAGCATGCCGGACACCGGCAAGTCTGCGCCGCCGCAGATGCCCGCCCCGCCGCCACCCACTACAGCACCGCCCGCATCTCTCAGGAACACAGACAATATTAAGGTCTGTACTGCCTTTTTCTAATCAATTATAGTTTTGTTTACGATATTTAATTTGCATAGCATCAAAGAGATTGCACCAATCTGTGTGATATCACAATAAATTGGCTTTGAATCGAATTTATTATATAACTTATATCATATAAGTTCATCATCAACATGAGAGCCAATGATAACAGTGAGTAAGACACAGTAAATGATTATTTGTCATTATTGCCCTTTCTTAACGAAACGCAACGTCTGATGCGTATGAATGCAGTTTAAACAAACATCAATTGCCTTAATTGGCGACCAGCATAAAGTAAATGATCATTAGTTAAAGCATTGAAGTAAAAATTTTGACGTTGCTTGCAAGATATTCAAGAGTGCGGTTAAATGTGGTTTATGATTTATAAATATGGAAAGTTAGCTTAAATTTGTTTTCACAATTGGTATTGCAATAGTTCTTCTCTTTGATTTTAGAAACCCGAGCATCCTCCAGTTGCTCCAAAACCCGAATTACCTAAGATAGAGAAACCAAAGACCAAAGAACTAGATGGCTACGTGGGCTTCGCGAATCTCCCCAACCAAGTGTACAGGAAGGCTGTGAAAAAAGGGTTCGAGTTCACACTTATGGTTGTTGGTAAGCACAAATATCTCATTAGTATTAAAAATACATAAAGTGATGACGATGACGACTGCACAAGAAATATAGACCATATTCTTTTCTTAAAATCTTACCAGATATCCTATAGATGGGAATGGTAAGTTTATATAGGTTTATTTGAATCACAAATAATGAGAACTACAGCAGAACTAGAGTAATCAACAATTGAAGTAGCTACAGGTACATTTTGATTTCCCGGTAAGATCGTTTGATGGTCAAGATTGTCAGTGTGCCCAGTGCACAGGTCAGGTGACAGACCATCGTGGGCAGCCTTTTACCAGTAGAATATAGTTTAAGACATGACTTTACTTCTGAATTAATATTACAACGATCATGCAAATAATTAACGTTGTCAGTAAGATTATTTGTCTAAATTTTCAGGTGAGACGGGTCTCGGCAAATCGACGTTAATAAATTCGTTGTTCCTGACGGAGGTATACGACAGAGACAAACATCCCGGGCCGTCGTTGCGGGTCAAGAAGACAGTGGGAGTGGAGACCAGTGTCGTTTTACTCAAAGAAAACGGAGTCAACTTAACACTTACGATCGTCGATACGCCCGGATTCGGTGACGCCGTCGACAATAGCAATTGGTCAGTTTATAATCTGTCGACTTATACTGCACAAGATCACACTATTCTTTATATTTTGGTCAATATTCACCTAAAATGAGGCAGTGTACTTTGTAGAAATGATTGCTTTAAAAGGATAGGTAACAGTTACTTACATATTAGCAAGCTTCGTTTATGAAATTACATCCAATCCGGTTTGAATGAAACAAGTTTTACAGGAACATTTAGAATATTTAGCATATACCTTCTGGGCATACGCAGAGTTAAAGTGAAAGTATTTATTAAAATCGTAGTAAATCTTAATCAAGACATTGTTATGTCAATTATAACCTAGAAATAAGATAAGAGAAGGACGAGGAAGACATCTTTTCATACCTAGACGCAATATAATGGCAAATAAATGTACGATATATTTGAACTTGGTTGTTGGCACCAGCCTGACCCCCAAACAGTCCATAATGTTTTTATTCCTGAAATGCTTTAATGCAAAGTTAGGGTTCCACGTCGATTGTCTCTAGACACTCGAGCACAATTCCTTAAGCTAAAAAAGTATGGCATGCATAATGAGTAATTTTGTTTACGGTAACATAAATTTTTACTTAGTCTGTAAATAAAATGATCGCAATATGTAACACTTATCCATTTTAAAATTGTGTTAAATAAGCTGTTTTCGCTACATCAAGGTCATGTTTATGCGTGTCTAAACATTATTTCATTAATCAACGTTGTCATATGAATTTAAAATTTAAAACGTTTTTTAACTCACTTTTAGCTTAACATGCTTACATACCATTTCAAACTTGAATGCATACATTGAATTTCTTGTTATTACAATTTCTTTCTGGTATTAACTATTGTTACTATTGATAAAAAATCAGATTATGAGTTAAATAAAAGTAGAGGATGTAGAGGTATGATGGGTACTTGTTTCCTTACAATGTTCGTATGGTATAGAAATACAAAAGAAAAATTGTATACATTGTTAATTCTAGTTGGCAACCGATAATCGACTTTGTGGAATCGAAATACGAGGAGTTTTTAAATGCGGAGTCCCGAGTGACGCGCAAGGCGGCGCCGCCCGACACCCGCGTGCACTGCTGTCTGTACTTCATCGCGCCCAGCGGTCACGGCCTCAAGCCGCTCGACGTAGAGTTCATGCAGCGGCTCGGCGACAAGGTCAACATCATACCCGTCATCGCCAAAGCTGACACCATGACGCCAGAAGAGTGCAAGGACTTTAAGGAACAGGTGAGTTTTGTAGGAGATGCACCTTCCACATAGTTACATACATCAGGACAAGGTTGAATTTATATCGCTATTTTAAATCGCTTATTTTTAATTTTGTATAACCAACTACTCCATTAATAAATTGGGAAGCAGTAATTATTAAAAGAAAGTAACCAACGACTCGTAAATGTGAACAGATAATGAAGGAGATAGCGCAGCACAAGATCAAGATCTACGAGTTCCCGGAGTGCGGGGGCGGCGCGGGCGCGGGCGAGGAGGGCGAGGGCGCGGACGCGACGCGGGCGCTGAGGGCGCGCGTGCCTTTCGCCGTCGTGGGCGCCAACACCGTCATAGAGACCGAGGGCCGGCGGATCCGCGGCCGCAAGTACCCCTGGGGCATCGCTGAAGGTATTGTAACATCAGCTATCGCACTCACAAGTTATAAAATAATACACTCGCTTATTGTATTTCTCACTAATGGTGGCGATATCGTGAGCGCAAAAAAATAGCCTATAACATCAGCTACCTTCACGTCCGAGTCCCGTCAAAATCGGTCCACCCGTTCCGGAGATTACTCGGAACAAACGCGAACAGACAGACATAAAGACTGACAAATTGTTTTTTCTTTTATATTACGTTCAGACACTCCAATTTTATTAATATGTATAGATGTATAGATTATGAAGCTAGTAATGGTAGTTATTACCAATTTTTTTGCAGCCAAATACTTTTGAATGTTTGAAACTAGCATTCATTTATATTAAGACTTTAATTAAAAAAAAATTATTACATTGATAACTCTTCTACGGTAAACTAAGTGCGGGAAAATCTATTGACTATGCCAACCATTGTGTTTCTGTGCAAATATAATTTGTTTATAATCACTAGTGTTGTTAACAATAGGCATGTTAATAAATAGCAAAACCACAATCTAGTCATTGTATTGTACACAAGCATGACTATGACATGAACAAAGGAATATGATTGTATCTATTGTTAATGTGCACTTTGTAGCTATTTTATGCAAAAATACAGCTCACGAATTTTTAAAACAATTTTTTTAGAAGAGATTCTAGCTAAGGTTCATTTAGCTCAAATGGTTAAAGGCGATATAAGAAGATAATGTTGTATTTTCAGTGGAGAATCTGGAACACTGCGATTTCTTAGCGTTACGTAACATGGTGATCAGAACGCACCTTCAGGACTTGAAGGACGTTACCAGTTCGGTGCACTACGAGAACTACCGCTGCCGCAAGCTCGCCGGACTCTCGCACGACGGCAAACCGCACAGGATCAACTCCAACAAGTAAGATATACATCTATATTTATTATAACATTCAAACTTTACACCGGCTCGCATCTGCGCACTGTTGGCTCTGCCCCCGAATTCCTGTGTTACATAAAATTCTAATCTATGAATTTGCGAGCCGCCATAAAGTTTGAATACCACTATATCTATGTGTGTTCCTCTTGACTGTTAAATATGCAATACTAAAATTATGCCTTACGAACTAATAGTTTGTTTATTTTAGCAAAATATAACCTAAAATTTCCTTTTTTTTATTTTTGTACAATAAGTTATTAAGAAACAAAAAGTGATAATTTTAACGATTTAATTTTGCAGATTAATTCTTGTCACCTTTATGTTTAAGTGTTGTAAATTTTAAATTCAATTAACAATAATGTGCAAAAAAATTTGGTATATTTTTTGTTTTATTTAATTTCTAGGTGTGTATTGAATTTGTTTTTGTCAATCAGCCTTCAAATGGAATTCCCGAAATTTTAATTTGAACAATACATGCTAAAGTAAACAGACTATAGATAAATTTTTTCTAACATTCTGATAACTAGATTTTCAATTAAATAATTCTAAAAGGCATGTGTAACAACCTTAACTGACAGGGTTGGTAAGTTAACTATCAAATTAACCTTATTGTACTGCTGTCACCGCTTTTAAGGTGGCCAGACTTGTAACGTAAATAACAATAAATATATGTGTGTCTAAACATTGTTTCATAACTCAAATGTTAAATGTACTATGTGTGCACAATAACGTTATGAGTAATCCATGACGTCACAACACGGTTGTTTACTTTTGTTAAATTGAAATGCTTCAGCCTAATGAATAGCTAAATTAGTGAGATGTGAGTGAGACGCGCACTTGACATTCCATTTCTCGTGGGTCACATGTTATTGTGCACGCGTAGTTATTTCATTGCTGCATGTCTGGTCACCTTTTACGCGGTCAATTATTTTTATTTATTAAATGTCGCAATTGAGTGCTACCAGATTTTATTTTAATTGTCTATTTTAGTTTAACGTCTATAGTTGCATCAACATTCTTTATTATTCGAATGTTATGTGCTTGGGCATGCAGAAATGATACATTTTACTGCATATCGTTTATTTTTTATGGAACTTTAAAATATGTTAGTTTTATATTTTAAACATCCATGATAAAGTGTCATTAACCATAAAAAGCGCTTCAAGTGGCATCAAAAACTTCTATATACAAACTAGCTGTCACCCGCGACTCCGTCCGCGCGCAGTTAAACAAAAAATGAAAAATAGATGTTGGCTGATTCTCAGACCTACTGAATATGCTCACAAAATTTCATGAGAATCGGTCAAGCCGTTTCGGAGGAGTATGGCAACGAAAACTGTGACACGAGAATTTTATATATTAGATTTATTTGTCTTTTAAAAATAATTTACTGCTATCAAATTCTCAGCGGATACTGATAAAATACAATCATTATTTTAAAACGTGTAATGGAAATTCTACGCATCTTTTGTTATTGATCAAATTAATGTCTACATACATTTGTATGACAATTTATACGACCTGTAGAAATGATGTTGCTTTCATATGCAATATAGACACGCGATGTTACGGCGTCGGCTATTAAATGAATGTCGCGTTCCGGACGCTCGCGGACTGAATAAATAATTTGTACAATCGCTACTATTTGACACATGCCCATAATTACAGTAGCTGGAATAAATTTCTGATATGATACAGATTGGTAAAAAATACATTAGATTAATAGCAATTTTCGGTAGCAATAACCTTAGTTTGCACTATAACAAATAGCGTAGTACTGAAATATAGTTTAAACTCCATTTAAATCTAAAATTGTACTGTGTTAAATTTTATCTTAAAAACTGTATTAATAAGTGAATATATTATTTTCCATAATTTGATGCAAACGTTAGTATTAGTTTTGATGCCACTGTTGCGTGTTGCGTTCGCGCACTCCACGTTGTTGTACGTTAACAATGGTTGTGTTGGTGTTCAGTTTGTGCCCGCAAGGACTGATGAACAGTTTCATGACCGTTTGGTAAGTCTCATCCCCGCACACAACTCTATGCGTGTGTTTGTGTGTTTGTTTACTACATTCATTACACACTTTTCATTCAACAGCACGGGGTGGTCAACATTTCGACCCATCCGACGATGGATATCTTATCAGACTTTTTAAGAGATGTGAATCCTTTCGTAGGATGGGTCGCTTTTCAATTTTACTGTTTTTTTTTTCTTATTTATCCAAAACAAATGCTTTTAATGTTAGCGTGGCGATATGTTGCATGTTTCAATATTATTCACGTTTTTGCATTTACGCAGTTTTATTTAGCACGCAATAATAATTTATATCTGTGTAGCAAGTAGCGTGACGCATGTTCACTTTTATATTTTTATGTGTGGTATAATGAGAGACAGGGGTCCTCAACATTTTTAAATCGTCGTCGAGAAGTTCACAAAAACAATTGAAAACACTCTTTCACAAATTAAATATTTAATTCATCACTTCAAGGGCGTCGATAAAGAAATAAATAGGTTTTGTAAAAGTGGTAATGATAATATTGTATGGTATTCAGTAATAAATTTAGAAAAAGAAAGATAGCAATTTCCCTAATATTTATGTATTATAGGCATGTTTTTTATTACTATCATCACAAAAAAAATGCGATTATTATGTCCCGTAAGTCGCATATGCATTTTTTAAATAAATAATTTTAAATTTTTTGTATTCAGTTGTTATAAATTTTTGTACTGGTTGAATTTTATTATAAATATTGTCTATAAATTAATTATAATTTACTTTATATTTTTCATGGTTTCTTTTAGACCAATACAGTAATAGAGAAAAAATTAACCTATTGAACTTTTTTCTACTGATTTACTAGTCAAAAGTATAAATTTTTTTAGAAAATCAAGTTTTTGTTTAAAAAAAAAATCAAACCTGTTAGACCATATTCCAGTTGCATGTAACTTATGAAAGGAATTTATTTTAAAGTCTTATTGAAATAATAAAATTTACTTCCAGGAATCCTTTAGCTCAAATGGAAGAGGAAAAACGGGAGCACGATCTTAAAATGAAGACGATGGAAAGCGAAATGGAACAGGTATTTTTTTTACGAATGTTTCGGAAACGCTACATGATCTTGGGTGTCTCTCGCACACATGATATACTTGTATCGAGATGATTTGTAATATGAATGTTGTGTTGTAGGTGTTCGAGATGAAGGTGCGCGAGAAGCGCGCCAAGCTGAAGGAGTCCGAGGCGGAGCTGGCGCGGCGGCACGAGGCGACGCGGCGCGCGCTCGAGGCGCAGGCGCACGAGCTGGAGGAGCGCCAGCGCGCGCTGCACGCCGAGCGCGCCGCCTGGGAGCGCGACACCGGCCTCTCGCTCGACGACCTGCGCCGTCGCTCGCTCGAGGCCAACAGCAAGGAGTCAGTCTCTCTCTCTCTCTCTCTCCCCCCACTCTCTCTCTCCCCACTCTTTCTCCCCACTCTCCCTCCCTCTCTCGAACTCACACGTGCACACACATGTGTAACAACTCGAACTGCTACTATATAACTTACAGTCAGACTTCTACATGTAATTGTTTTTGCAGAATCTTATCTTTTAATATGGATTTGGACTCGTTAACTAGTTAACCGTACCTGTTTATTCGTTAAAAAGTAGACATTTATCTATAGCAACATTACTTATTATTTTATAAAATGAGTTTTATTTAATTTCCATTTCTGTTTATTTCAGGACCGTTGATGGAAAGGATAAGAAGGATAAAAAAAAGAAAGGTTTGTTCTAGGCCTCCGACTTATGGCATCGGCCTCGCACCCACCGTACGTAACACACGTGTGACTAACATGTCGCCATTGTGCCACACGACACGAAACGACAATTTACAATGGATACTTACAATATTTTCTCCTAATCACTGTTTAACTTATGTACTTTGGCATCGGTTATTGTGACAAGGTGCCGGTGTAGTTTTCATATTTTAAAAAATTATTTAATTTTCATTACCAAAGATTTGAATACATAGATAGGACCTTACTAAGAAATTAGTAAAGATAGCAGATAAAGTAAAATAGCCGACATTACAACTTCCAACATATGAACAAAATTAGATTATTTTCCCGTATTTATCTGAATTTGTAATTTCTTGTTATCTTCGTAATATATAGTTGAGTTGTACACAAAGGCCAATATGTGTAATAATCTTATTATTTTTAAAACACTCAATATTTGACTATCGTATGCCTTCAATTTGTATAGAATTGACATGTGACATGACATGACATCAGTTGTCAGAGCCGGGTGTTGTCATTTTGTATCAAATTGTGTTGTTCCCACAACTCACATATCGCTTCCCACTAACTCGTGTATAAAATGTACCTTTTTTTTAAACTTTAATATTTCCGCGTTAGCTCAATTGAGATTTTTAAGAGATTTGATTGTTATCTATTAACTTAAATTCTTAAACATAGTGCCATTGTCTGAATTGTGACGATTGTTGTAATTCGTTAACTAATTGTTTTACTCGCTAAGTATGTATACAACTCTATGTACAATAGTCGACGTACGGACCATATACAATGTGCCAACATGATTTAACTCTACATTTCATTTGTACTGTCTATTACAACAAATACCTATTTAAATGTCAACTTGACGGGGATTATTAAATAAAGACAATAATTTAATAATTAATCCTTATAAATATTGGAAATTTGACATCAAGTACGGCCCCGTGATGACGTCACGATGTAATAAGTTACAGCTAAGTCCGGCCCCGCGATGACGTCACGATGTTATAAGTTACAGCTAAGTCCGGCCCCGCGATGACGTCACGATGTTATAAGTTACAGCTAAGTCCGGCCCCGTGGTGACGTCACGATGTGATAAGTTACAGCTAAGTCCGGCCCCGCGATGACGTCACGATGTTATAATTTACAGCTAAGTCCGGCCCCGTGATGACGTCACGATGTAATAAGTTACAGCTAAGTCCGGCCCCGCGATGACGTCACGATGTTATAAGTTACAGTTAAGTCCGGCCCTGTGTATGTGATCTGAGCGTCAACGTTTCATGTTTGTCATTTAATTTTGAAATTGTGCTTGTAATGGGAAAAATGTTCACTAATCATTGGGATCTGTTTTATACTTTGTATATAGTATTTGCTAATTCTTTTAGTTTAAGTTATTTAAGAAGTGATAAACATTTGGTATTTTACACGCGATGATATTTCGTATGACATTCGAAATTAATCTATGTCATTTGGACCAAATAGTAGTTAAAAAAGAAACTATCGCATACTATGGTCCCGATTTGATTTTGTCGTGAATTTATTTTTTAAAGTTCACTGAGTTCTAAAAAAATTTGTAGCTGTAAGTTGATATTGTTTTTTTTTTTTGCAAAATTGAGTGGGCCAATATTTATTTATTATTCCATTAACAATTAAGTTTTCGGAAATGTATTTATTACTCATATGTATAATGAAAGTTCGGTTTAAATATTTGCTTAGATAAAAATTAATTAGTCCGATTCGAGTCTTCGATTTTGGGATACAAAGTCTCGAGGGATTATTATTGAATTTCTTTTTCAGATTGGTCTTTTAAAAGTGTTGCAACAGGAATAGTGTTGTAGTGACCTGCACAAGTTAAAACAATCTTCCAAATTATCCACAACTGTAATGTACTTGAACAACGACGTCAAAGACTACGGAAATAAAGACTACTTCGGACATAAAAGTTTAAACTTTTTTTTTGTATGACATAAGACATTTTCCATGACAAAGCATTTATTTAATAAGTTTGGCCTAATTTTATATGACTTTTCCATGAAATGTATTTTTTAGCAACATTCAAGGTTTGTGTGAGCAGAAATCGTACAGCACAACTTTTATTGCAGAATCGCACTTTCTCTTAACAAAAACGTCCACAATGTTGCCAAAGTAGCTTGTAATTGGTCAGCTTTAAGCGACTAAAGGTGTGGCCACATTTGTGCGTAAGCAACACGTATTCGTGAGTAAATACTTGCGGTAGAGGAAATCGTGTATCGTTTAAGTTCGAAAGAAAATATGCTGCCGGTGTGGCCAAGCCTTAATTGTACGGAATTATTTGATCGTAAAATAAAACGTCACCGATGTCGTTTACGGCTCAGCTCAAAGTCTAAGTTTTATAATAACTAGGCACTTTTGAAATTTCAATAAGATATCTAGGTAAAGTTAATTGACGCTAGCGATTTTATGCATACGAGTTTGAAATGTCTATTTCGTGATGATAGAATTTATTGCATTGTAGGTCTTTCGAGTAATTTCGCATTTAGGCAATACACAATTCTAAATTTTGATGCGGTTTCGACTTTTTTTACTATTTAGGTGCGGGTTTTTTCCGCTCGATCGGTGCAAATGAATGCCTAAGAGATTATCAAAATTCATAACCGTTTTATAACTCGGTATCGTGATGATTATTCGATGTTTGGAAACATCGATATTTTTCATTGGATATAAATCGATTGTGTTAGTATCGATGTTTTGGCAACATCGATAATTTGTATTAGATATATCGTGCTTAGTGATATTAAAGTATGCTCATAGGTCAGTTGTGAGATAGGCTCTAGCTAGATGTTAGCGTTTCATTGTATTTGTAAGGGCCCGAGAGCGAGGAGCTTTGCAAGGACGCATTATTGCTTCAGTGTCGTGTTTGTGTCGAACATATTAGCAGGACGGATATCATATCCTATAATAAATAACATATATATTAAATGATGTTTGTTTTATAACTATATACTTTATTGTATACATGTTTTATTAAGATTTTATGTGTAAATATTTTCTTGTAATCGTACGATTACTCGAATTTCTATTTGACATGTTACTCAATGAGACGTAATTTATGAAATGCATAATCTTTATTTAATCTACATGCCATAATTAAATTCGTATTATTTCCTACACTACAGTATTGACTTCCGCTATAACATTAGACATTTAGATATTAAGGTATATGCTTAATTTTGTATTTTATGTAGGGTCTTGACCCGTTTTACCATACAGTTCATTTGCTTAGTCATTGCAAAGGATATGACGATTTGTTGGAGCGCAATGAAGTTTGGACGATGTAATATATTGTACCTTTGAATAAATATAAATAAATACGTAATATATAGGAATCTTTGTTTCATTTTACCAATTCAATTCGTTTTTATTCATAGCAGAAAAAGACAGGATTAACTCTTTGATAAGAAGATGAAACAATATAGACCTATATGTGTAAGTAGAATTGTCATCGTTTCCTCTATTGGACAGCTTAAGGGGTTTAAATAAAAAAACGAATATTCGTATGAATCTCTTTTAATTGGTGATTCCACAAATCCTTTACAAGTACCGACACAATCAAACGAATTGCTTCAATAACCTAGTCCGCGCGATGGTCACCGGCGGCTACTTCAAACATTTACATCCTTCGAGCACATCAA
The DNA here is from genome assembly GCF_912999745.1 of Papilio machaon. Lineage (NCBI taxonomy): Eukaryota > Metazoa > Arthropoda > Insecta > Lepidoptera > Papilionidae > Papilio > Papilio machaon. The sequence continues at coordinate 5,765,485 of NC_059987.1, forward strand.
AATACAATCCATAAATTCTCGAATAACCTCAAAATATTTCGTTAGGTAAACAACATGACTAATCCTAATTATATCATTAAACTTTGGCAGCACTATGGAAAATATACTTCTAATTATTTTAATGAAAATGCAACTTTGAATATATATTATAACAATCACAACAGTTTCTTGACAATATATTCTATATTATAATATTAAATATTAGTAAAACTAACATTAAATAGAATTAAAACATACAAGTGAATAAACTAAGGCTCCTTATTATAACGTTTTATAAAACGTAATATATACAATATTTACTTAACGGGGTTTTATCCTTCAGGGTTACCATCATTTACATTTTAATATAACACCAATAAAAATATACATATTTTTCTTTCTACGTAGGTTATTTGCACCTTTGTTATAATGTTAGGTTTAATATAACTGCTACTTATTTGGTTCGTTGGCTAACTCGGGATCCATTCTTAGTCATATTTATCTTTGTTCTGTGTAATTAAGTGCAAATGATAGGAAGTTTTTTATTGAATAAGCTTATACAAGCTGACCAAAAATAACATTGGTATTACAATATTCAAACTTTATCCCGGCTCATCGTTGGATGCGAGCGAATGTTTGTTGTTTACGCAGGTGGGTGCCAATTGGGCCGCTGAGGGTAGCGGAAACAACGCGTAGGAACTTACCTCGGACGTCTACGTCTCGCTTATACCAAAAATTTTGTTTTGCGAAGTCTCATGAGAAATTGCGAGCCGTCATAAAGTTTGGATGGCACTATATCCAATACATTCATTTCGGACCCTGTCCCGAACTACGCCATTACTACAGTATAACGAACTATATTTATATTAGTATTAATAGTCACTATTTTATTGGTGTTCTTTTCGTGTTCCACTAAAGTTAAACTACCTTTATATATCTCGAAATCATAAAAGTTGTACTAAATCTCATTAAGTATTTTGTAATATCACAAATCGCTGTATAGCTAAAAACCTATTTAAATTTCTCGCAGACTTAGTTGACCAAACTAAAGTTTTCCTAACCTTGACTTTTAGTTTGGTGTATCTATAGTTTTGTTGTAATTTTAGTTAGTGATACATGCACAAATGTGAAAATTCAAACCTAACTTCGGTCAACTAAAACTGCGACTATCCTTAATTATTACAATATGGTATAAATGCGATTGCGGCTATGCTATTGCAACGCACTCTGCCGTAGCGGAGGAAATCTAAACACAGGCTATAAGTGTAATGGACTTAATATTGTCCTATAATCATTGTTAATCTACTTTATGAGGCACAATGGCACAGCTATTGTATTAGTGAATATTCCCGCATTTTTTTTTACTTATAGACTATTCGAAAAAAAACATATGTTCGGATTATAACACTTATAATATTTTTCAGTTGGATTATCCACATTTTCCAACGTTTTTGAAAAAAAAAAAGTTTTATACAATAAATATTACAATCATTTAAAATTTTGTCATTTAAGTTTAAAATGACTACGGCCATTAGATCAAGTACAAAATAAAGCGATACTAAATTATTTATTCAATATTACCAATCGACATTAAAAAATATAAAGTTAATCGTTTTTTTTAAATGTAATTTAAAATGTTAATATTAATTAACTTTTTATTACTGGCCATAAGTGCTGTAAAGTGCTGGACATGTTTGGAATTATATAGTTTTATATTAAAATTCACGTAATTGATAATTTTAAATAAAAAATTACGGTAAAAACATTATTAAACATTACATTTATTATCACTATGAACTTTATCTTTTAATTTACCTCGAAGCACAAATTACACTAATATTTTGTGTCTAACTTTACGTGGCCATAATTTCGATTCACAACACGCATTATAAAGCTTTATGAAGCTCTTTACATTAATTATAAATAGTGATCGAGAATCGGAAATATCTTAATTATTTAATAAATCTAAATACTTCAATGGATTACGAAGGCAATAAACAATATTATACATATGTGAAAAGGTTTAATATTATCATAAGTTAAGTGCGAAATAGGTCTTTTGACAAGGTATTATAGCAAACCCGAAACACGTGTTATACAGACCGATTCTATTTGTAGAGCAGGATACCGACAGGATTTTTATGAATACAAGTCGCGCAGACAAAACCAGCATCTTTTTAAGTCGATACGTTGGTAAGTTTTCCATCCGTTTCAAATAAGAATGTGCGCACTGAAGATCCCGATCTGTTAAACATCGCTAGAAAACTACAGAATCGGAGTTTCACTCGGATATATGGATTAAATATGTTTATACTTCAGATATTTACTGATCCTAGCCTTTTTTAGATTAAATACATATGACGTCACAATATCGTACGGGTTCCTGCACATTTTTATTTGGAACGCAATGTAATTCTAAACATATTTCCAACAAAATATCATGTAAAAATAAAGTTTTTTTGGATTTACAGAACTCATTTGTTACTTTACAAAAGCATTTAACTGAAGCCATTTAATGCCTTTAAATATTAAACCTCAAATCATTCAAAAACTCAACTGATTATTTAAATTCTAAAATCCTATAATTCGATGAATCTAAGCAGTTTTTATTGCTTAGTTATATATTTTGTTTACGCCAATATGAAAAACCTAAATATTAACTAGGTAACTGATGTTAACAAGATTATTTTTCTTTATGTATATTAAATTTAATATTTATAACTAAGGCGAGGCACGTTTATTTGTAATCTACAATGTATTTTATACACTAAATAACATGATTAACAATAAACAATTTAAACACCTAACAAATACGTGATATGTTAATTATTGCCAACATCAATAGCTTTAGTCGTTGTGGTTAAGATAGACACAATGTATGGGCATGCTAGCGGTATAGTCGCAAGGCCAGCGGAAGTCACACGGGCGCATGCAATGCGGGTGCAACGCCTGTCTTTAGCCTGCCCTTGCGGAACTGCAGCGAATGGTCTATATAACACATAGTTTCTCAGGCGACGTGGGTGCTAGCAGCAACCAGAGTCAATTTACTCTCATCTTAGTGCTTAACATCTTCCCCCTTGGACAGATGAAGTACGACATCCATAACGTATACACACATGCAACACACGTCTATCTTTTTGTTTTACAATCATGCAGTGTCCGCCGCGCGATTCTTACATCAATATCCGAACTATATACACCACATAGATAAAACAAAAGGCTAACACCGATATACATTTAATGACAGTGATACTGTGTTATTGAAGTAGAATGTTGTATTAATGCTGCATTTAGAAAGGACTATTATACTGCCAAAAAAACTGAGTAAGCGTGCCGTGCAACAAACAAAAAGAAACAGTGCGACAGGACCACAAAGGTGCAAGTGTGCGTTTTAGAAGACGGATTTAAACATAAAATTTATTGAAAAAGCAGATGGGGTATACATATATTAAATACTATACATATAAAGTTGATGTTGAAGATATTTAAAATATTATCTAAGGGGGAAACATAAAAAAATAGTATCCTCTGTGTCGTTTACGTGTAACAATGTGTAACATTAAAATGTAACAAATATTGATTATTGTACGTTTTCACTCATTAATTAATGATCACAATTTATTACGAGGCATGTCATAGTGATGTAAGTCCTAACGTCTAACATGATCGCTACTTAAACTAGAAGTACAAAAGATTGAATTTGGTAATACGTGAACTGATAATTACATCGTATTTTTACGCTTGTAAATACAAAAACGAAATAAACAAGTACCTTATTTTAATTGGCGTCAGCATTACGTACATATATGTATGCTTTGTGTGTCGCAAGTGGTCTGCCGAAGCTTTATCTGTCTATCGCACTAATCATCATAATAAAACTAATCATTGAATTTGCTGTAACCCATCAAATCAGTTTATTTGCAAACAGTTCAATGGATTACCAGCAAATCGGTCGAAAAAGGACAAACGCCAGGAATCGCTTCAGAAAAATGTAACCCTATAGTAGGTCTAATATATCTCATACGTCAAGAAAGAAGTATTTATTACTTTTAGGTATAATCGATCAATTTGATGTGTTCATCATTGATATCACACCTACTTTGATCTTTACGGTATTTAACAGTCGCTTCTGGTGAATTACATGTACATTCTAAAACCATCTTTTATCATTTGAATTTTATCATGTGATTCTAGCGACGATGTATCAAATCAAAGTCTTTACTATGATTGACTAGCAAGATTGCAAATATAGTAAAATGAAGGCACGTACCAATTTTGGTAATAGGCAACGGATTCGATGTGAGCGAACCGCCAGCGTTTGTCCGTCCGACCCAAGGCGACGAGTCCAAGACGTTTAAGCCTTTAGAACAAGAGGAAGCTGACCCTGGTCCGGCGCGCGTCGCCCTTGCCGCGCCGGCCCATGCCGTACTGTCACATGGCCGTGTCGGAAGAGCTGCCGCCAGGCTTGGCGTCGCCGCCGCCGCCGCCCGCCGTGTCCTCATCCCGCGCCCGTCCGCCCGCGCCCGACCCCGCGCCGCCCGCAGACAGACCAGTGAAGTCCAGTTTGTACTGCACCACACAAAACACTTTATAATCTGAGGCTACCTTTAATCTTCTTGGCGCAGTCTTGCCACAACTTTTTTTTATGAATTTACATTGACGTTTTAGTATTGAAGTTACTTAAACGAAATTTTTGAAGATCAAAAACTGAAAATGAAAATGGTTTGTGAAGCGTTCAAGGTAAGTATCACATGTTTAAGATTCGGTCTGCGAGTCATATATTCTTTGTGCTAGCCATCGTATATTTATGAAATAATTGCTAAGCTTCAAGCGTAACATCGTTATTTGTGAATGTTTAAAAATCTAGGATTCTCGATTAAAGTAAAGTTGTGGCGAAACCGGGACCAAATATTGACGTCTACCCATCGCTACTGCACCCATCCAAAAGACAACAAACATCATGCACGCGAACCAATTTTATAAAAACTAATTCGCCACATTTGTACTTTTTATTATTAATTTAACATCGATTAAAGAAAATTTATCTAGTTTTACTTTATGGAAAGAGAGCGCAGCGGAAGAACATCCTAAAGTTTGTAAGCCGCGTTATAAACTTTAGGATAAACAACAATTATTTTGTAATGACACACATATCTAAGCTAAATAAGTATAACAAGGTCATCGCAACACACAATAAACAACATCCAGATATTAGCTATTGAATACACCATATAAAAATTCTACGCTAAACTTAAGAAACCACGATGTTTAGTAATGTTAGGCTGAGTTACGAGTGTGTTATTGCCACGTTGCCGTTTAGTGATCGAAAACTTTAACCCACACATGTGTATACCTACTTCATCCATTTAATACACTATTTTCACTTTTAAATGTAGAAGCTTTTTGTAAGTTTGGTTTCCAATGCATGGGTACTCTCTCGGGCATACAGAGGGAATACTGAAATTAGGAAAGAAATTAAAAAAATAAAAGGAGAAAATAAAAAATAACAAAATATGTAAACTGTTAAAACATTGAAAAATTATATTGAAATAGAGCAAAAAACAAACGTAGTAGCCTGCCGTGCCTGAACATGAGCACTTGTTTAGATAACTTTCGATGCCTAGCTATCTAGCTGATATTTTACACATCAATATAATAATGACAACAATACAATATTTACTATGTACTCGTATATTTAAATATTAAAATATACTTTACAGGATTACACAAAACATGCTGAGACGTAACTACACACAGAATTACATAAACATAGGGCTTTATGTTATGAAATGTAACAGACAATGAGACAGACCGATTTATCTCTTGTTTTGGTTGAGGATTTGTTAATCGCTTTGTCCAACGGAATAAGACCCTGGCGTGGAGGGAACCACCCAGTGCATAGCGGTAGGAAAACAGAAACAAATTTTAAATAAAACATACATTATAACTAAAAGGGACTCCCAATATTCAATTGTACTATGACTATGTCAAACTAATTTCTAAATAGCTAAAAGGTTTATTCTTGTTTATTGTATTTGGTTTAAATATTATAAACGACAATCGTGAAGCACATTAAATCAAGAATAAGCCTTCAGTAATGTAACCACACTCGTCCCCGCGTATCCCGATAGTCTAACAGCCATGAACGAAATAAAATTTTTAAAGTACTTAACGGGTGCAACACTCTGGTGCCTTTTAATCACTCCCACACTCGCCTCCCACGGCAAAGGTACCTAAGGAACATTACGTTCCAATGCACTAAAATCTTTAATATTTCTAGAAAATTCGCTAAATTTTCAAAATGTGCGATGTGTTGGTCAAATTTTCGATAAAATATAAACGATTGAAGTAGAAGAATAAATAGTTCACCTTATTTGCGCAGTCGAAACAGGTGGTGACGACTTTGCTGATGACGTTCATGAGGTGCTTGGTCTCCTGGATGACATTGTCGACCTTGCTGAATGTAGCGGCGCGCCCCACCGTCGGCTCCTTTACTGTGAACTGTAGCTGCTGCACGTACGTCGGCACCTTGTCCAAGTGTTCTAACAATTCCTTCTTCATTGTACCCGCTGGGACCTGCACAAACATATCACATAAAGCTTTATTTGATTTTACCTCATACACTGGACAAGCGTACCACATTCCATATAGAACCACATTCCATGACGCTATTATGAGAAATTCCTCAGTTTTCTTAATGTAATTTTGTAAGAAATTGATGGCACTTACCTGGTATGAGAATTGTCGAACTATTTTATACAGTCTATTGGCTTCTTCTGCAAAGTACTCCGCTTGCGTGAAGAGGTCCTGCGTCGTATTTAGTCGGCCCTCGCCTTTCGTAAATTGGTACATAGCGAAGGCCATGGAAGACATATTTTTCGCTCTGGTAATGACAAACACAACTGAGATCAAGACTCTATATCAAATGTCCGATATAATATAAAACAGCTGAATAAGTTTATATTTATTTTATCATAACGATAGTTTTAATGTACCTCTTCACAATGTCATTGTTTTCATCAGCTCCCTGCCATTTTTCAGTCTCAGCGTCCATCTCAGAGGACATCATTTTCATCTCCAGCCCCGATTTGGCGATTTTAGCTTGTTCATCTGAATCTAGCCGCACAGCTTTCAGTGGTTTACTGGTTGTACCATGTTTCTGAAATAGGATAATTTTGATTTTAAATACTATCTCTATGAAGATTTATTTCTATTTTAAAAATAAGCTTATGATTCACATTAGGAATAGGATAATTTCAAACACAATAAACTACCCCTGGCCTTGGTAAACTGCTGTACTGTTGTTTGTCTGGTCTGTCATCTGTGAGATCGAGGAGTTCCTTAGCCAGTCGTGCGGCATCGCTCAGCAGCCAAGCCCACATGTCGACGAACACGTCGAGGTTTTCCCTTGCAGCCGCGCTGCCGGGATGCGCTGCGAGCGTGCGCGCTGCCGTCACCACTTGCGGACCGTATATCCTCAGGTTGATCTCCGCGAATTTCGCGCTAACTTGAAGGGTTTCCGACATCGCTATATGCCGGAGGAGTTTGCATACCTGGAATGAGTTTTGATGTTTTTATTGGTAAGAATATTGTGCAAATTTACTAGTATGTTCTATGCCTACTTAATAAATTTTTTGTAATGTTTATATCTTTTCCTCATAGCTGCATTATTGAGCTTCGGATAATAATGTCTTCAGGTTAACTAGATAAAACAGGTTTACTGTAATCTGTGATTTAATTTATTATACAGATGTGTAGATTTCCAAAATACTACAATAAATTTTAGTTATTGAGTTATTCATTATTACATTACATTCTATACATATTACTTTTACAGCATCCAGTTTTAAATAGGTATATTTTAAACCCTAAATAGTACCTCTATGATATGGTCTAATTGCTCGTGCAGCCTGCTGGCTATGTTGTGCAGTCTCTCAGATTCGCCGCTGCTCGCTGCAACAAACCTCATCTTTTATCCTAACACTACCGTATCACTTATTATTAGTCAATTATAAGCACAGACGAACACTTACGTGCTAAGCGACGATGAAAGCTGCTATGTAGTAAATTATTTCTTTAATGTGTTCTAAACATGTTAACATGTTTACTTAGCTTATTTCGTTAGTTAAAAGTAAAGCATAATAGTTAGCGATAACTGAAGCGTAGAATAAGTTTGAAATAAAATATGGACAAACAACGGGAAGCACAAACCACTTACACTAAATTCAGTCATTATTTCTTATGGTCAGCATATAAATAAGACCATTATTGGCTCGGTCTCCGAGACAGACCGCTAAGCGCTGCGGTGGATATACACTTACGACCATATAAATTAGCATTTCAAATTAATAGCTATTTAAGTGCTATTTTATCTGTTTGCCATTATATTAAAGTAATTGTTTTAGATACGACATTACTCTAATTACTCTAATTTCAAAATAATATTTTACAAACAGTAATTACGTGACTAAGATTGAAAATCTCTGTAAGATAGAAAACTTTAAAGGTAAATATTATGGAAACTATGTGACTAAATTCCAAGCATAATTTATTTATCAAATTATTAACGCACAGTTACAATTGACTTAAAAAAGTTACAGGTTTGCCTGACTATGTACGTTGTACTGCACATATCGCCCACTAATATCCCTTGCTGAGTCCTATCGAAAATTTTAGAATTTATAATACAACAAAGGCCAAGCAAAAGCCAGATTCGCAGCAAGCACGTAAGCGTTCGCCACAAGGGAAAGGGACAGTACCTATGGGGCGCGGGGGGTTACCTATGTAGGCGAGGTCTGCGGCCAGGCGGCGCGCGTCGTCGGCCAGAGGGGGCAGGTCTCGCGCCTGATCCCGCGCCGCCGCTACCAGTGCGCGCTCCAGATCTCCCGCCGCGCCAGCCGCGCCTGCGCACGCGCTCTCCAGCGCCGCGCCTCCGCCTACACCGACACCCTGCTCCTCCTACGACAACAACATGCAAACATACATCAGTAGACATATTTACACGCAAAAAAATTGGATTTGCTTTGCGTTCAGCAATAGAACGTTAATGTTGTATTTACCATAGATACAGCAACCGCAACTAGCCTTTCTAGCTCGTAGGCTATCCTCTCGGCGAGTGCTAATATCCTTTGTCTGTGGTCATGCGAGGTGTATGCGGAGTCAGTGAAGTCGTGTGTCCTCTCGACTAGGGCTCGTAAAGTGCTGGCGAGAGCCCGCCTCCTGGCTGCGTCAGCGCCGCCTCGCGCGCGCGCCGTCCGCACTTGCGCCGTCAACCCGCGCAGCGCGCCCAAAGCGGTACCCGCCTCCCATTGCGCCGCCTGAGCCCAACGTACACGCTCATATATCTACATTCATGAAGAATCAGACTACATCTAATAAAATGTAATAATTGAAACAATATGTTATTGATAGAATCGATATTTGAAAAATTTGCATGCGAACTGTTAAAAGGTTTTTATTGAGTTCATAACACACGAATGTCGCTACATAGGATGCAAACATTTCCAATATTTTCTATTTCTCATTAATTTGTATTAAGGAATAGTCTAAGAATAACCTGCTTATTATTGCCTACGGTTGAACGATTGTTACAAAAAGCTATATATAGTATTCTAAAGGCCTGATTGAATGTGTAGTGTGAGATAAAATTTGCCTATGAGATATACTAGCGTGAATTGCTTAAGCTGCCAACGAAGCTTAGCATACTCGTATACCTACTGTATCAAATCGTATTATGTCGCTTGTTTTGTCAGTTTGCACTTTTTATATGTGTTTTAGGCGTGAAGCGTCACTAGTACTTACGGAACGAACCTACTTAGACCTAAGACTGCACGTGTCGGATAGCAAAGTGTGGTACTTGAAAAAGGACGTACCTATCCCGGAGATGCTTCGTTGTTTTCAAAGAAACACAGTAAAATAACATTAACCATTTTAAAGGTGCAAAATAAGACATTTTACTTTCTTATAAATACTTCAAAATTGAAGTTATATTATCAATAATTGGGTAAGTTACTCAAAGTCTGAGGACTTGATTATTTTGTATGTTATAAAGAAGTAAAATGTGTAAACTGCTAATAAACAAATTGAATTAAGGAAAAAGAAAGCAAATAAATAAATTGTATAAAGGTAGCTGTTGTACATACGGCGATACTGATTTATAAAAGGCACTCGTCTAGATGTTAATTAATACCAACATAAGTTTTGTACCTGCTGATGACTATCCGAGAAAGGTTGCAACTACAAGAGAAATAAAAAATCCGATTTTATGTTTAGAAATATAGAAATGAAAATAGACAATAGGGTGGGTATGAAAAGAAATTAAAAAAAAATTAAAGCAGGCAGGGGAATTAGATGCTCCTATTTTACCTACTTAATTTTCCTACTTTCCTCACTAATATGTACTTACATACGTCTCAGTTACCTGAAATTCCAAATTTTAGAAACTGACCAACACTTTATAATTTCGCTTTTTTGGTTTGTAAAATACTGAAGGGTGAATTTTTTATTTTTTTATAATCAATGAAGTTAGAGATCGTCTGTAAAATTTAGTTTGTATAAATCGGAAAACTATTTTTATAAATACTCATACAAATAGTAGTAAAATCTCATGCGGCTAGTTAGATTTTGAATTTAATATTTCTTAGTATACTATTTTTATCTTGTATTAAAAATATTTTATCTTTCACTAAAAGCCTTTTCCAGTCATCAAGTTTTAATAAAATTGCTAAATTATCAGATCAGACTAAAAAAAAGTTTTTAAACATCGAGCTACGTGTTCACTATCATCTATATTGAGCTTTATACGTCGTATTAAAGCTTTTAAATACTATATGCAGCTTAAAGTTGCTTTCGCTGCTTAACTTATAATAGATAACTCTAGAAGTGAGTTTTGTTCAAACAAACTTTGTAGCATTATACTTGATTGATTTATCTAGTCATACATAAATCCATAAAACATTACATATTGTAGAGCTACGTTACTAAGAGACTTATAAATGTCTCGTCAGTTACAAGAGTATGCAATCCCGCGATTTGCAATTCCATTAGCGGCACGTTGTACAGCGCTGATTGATGCTCCGTCCTGGATAAACATAATCCAATAGATGACGGAGACGAATTAAACTAATCGATTGATCGAATTACAGGTCGCTATGCGATGCTATAACTTTTAAATGTAATAAATTCCTAAAGAAAAGAAATGAGCGCTGGCTGTAACAGCTATGACGTCATAATGCCCAAATGGGAGCAGCATTCGTTTAAGTGCGAAGCGGGAAAATGGGACCAGATTACAATTTAGTCTGTTATTTAAGAAAGTTTGCGTATATTCCTTATTTCTTTAAAGAATTTCCAGGAACTGATACACGGAATCTTCAACCTTAATGTTTTGTTCCTTTTGAAGACATTGTGATACAAAGAGATAATTGTTGAGCAAAAAAATTTGACGCGATTCGAAAAATGAAACAAAAGAAATAATTGTAAAAAAATATTTATACCAATTCCACCGTTATTTACAAAAGTTATATTTTAGTGAACAAGTGTAAATTTTTTTTATCATATTATCGTTATTAAATGTATCTGATACATAACCATTTACATATATGACATGAAGTCATAAATTCAGGTGTATAGTTTCCAAATGCTTAACTGGTATTGTGTCGTTATTGGAATTGTCAGCCGGAGCGTAGATACGATCCATTTGCGTTGTCTCGAGCATAATAGCCTGGAATTACATGAACGACGGGGGCTTAAATGGCGAATGCCAGCGCTGAGTTCACAGCAATACACCTTTATGTTGTTTACACGAGGGGAGAATAGTGAGGCAGAGCAGTAGATAGTTCAGTATTGCTATTATTGGAACGCACAACGCCGAAGCAGCACAAGACTGTTTGGACAGTGTGTGTCCATACAATAGCAGTACTGCATTGTTTATTGCTCTGCCTCATAACCTCATTGTACTGGCGTCGTGTAAAACTGCCATTAGTATCGAGCCTGGAAAATGGCAGTAGGCTTTAAGTGGTCTGGAAAATAGACAAATATAAACTAGAGGCGAAGGTAGCCTGAATGTTGGACGTCAGCCAGAGTCTAACGCTAGAAACTATCGGATAAGTGTCCAGTTTACGAAACCGATATGCCTTAATGACGTTATGTACATTTTGTGCTTACCAAAAATGTTACTGGCGAAGAGTTCAATTCTTATGCACATATTTAATATATCTATAGTTGGCATAGACATAGAGTGAACGAATAATAAATAATGGATTTAAAGGTTTATGGAGAAAACAAGGCTTTTACTGACCTACTTCGGTGACTTATTGAATAAATTTACATCATTTATACATATATAATAATCAACAGAAATTAACAAAGCTTTAGAGAATTGTTTAGTACAAAACTATTAAACTTAATATAATTCACATTTGATTAATTTTCAAACATCAGTTATGTTATAGATTACATGAAAATTTATGCTATTTCCAAACATCTGTTCTATTCCAAACTTCTCTGTAACTTTAAGTTAATTGTTTATCATTGAGCATAATTTGTTTCATGTAACGATAATAACTTTTAATTTGGGCTTTACGTTTGTGACGATTTTTTCAACCTCTTAGATATGTAACTCGTTTCGCCGGATAGTTCGGATGTGTAATATATGAGAGATGTATTAGAGAATATAAATATGAGATCAAACCTCGTGCGATTGCTCCTCGTGTCCGGGTAGGCCGTCGCGTACCACGTAGTGTATTAGGTCCATGGCGCGTCGCATCTGACAGAACACCGTGTCGCGGTTCTCCCGCGCTGAGGCGCTACCCGGGTGCCTCATACAAGTCTAAAATAAGGTACAATACACTTTCTTACTTCATTTTATATTCATGTAAGATACCTTTTTTTGCTAGTCCGAATACGTAATCCGATAAAATGCTATGCGACGTAATACGACTATGTTTTAATGTCTAATTGATGTTGTTATTTTATAATTCATATTGATATCACATTATAATTCATATTCATAAAACAGAACTACACTTGATTATAATGATTGATAATTGCAGTCCCAATTAAATAAATGTTTGTGTTTGTATTGGAAGGCAATTTTTACTGGTATACCTCAGATACAGAGTTATCTTGCCATTAATTATTTCTATTATAAGTAATTTAAGTGCTATAAACAATGCGTGATTAATAACTATAGAAAGTGATTATAAAAACATAACTTTCATTTGAAAATATAAAGAAAATTTTCCATTATTTTAAGATTCAATGAACTTAAGGAAATCGTAAAAGTTTACGAACAAATTAGAAAGCTTGAAAGCCACCATTACGGTAAAGTATGGGGGCTTAGTTACACTCGTCGGGGTAAATGATCCAGGAAAAAATGTCTGTATTTTTCAAGCTTTAGGTGAATAATACAATCTCAAGTTATTATTAAGTAGATACGCTTGGTACGCTAAGCGAAGTCTCCAATCTTGTTTTTAGGTCGCGTGTACGGAGTAACTAAGTGTGCAAAACCTTATCATGAGCGGGTTAATGTATTTAGCATTGCGGCTTGGTACACTGGACTATACATAGTTGTTGATATTAAGAATATATTTGTGTACACTGTTTTGGAACCGTACTGATTACATTTTTAGGTATTTCAATACTATTTAGATTTAACAGTTATTTAATAGCGCGCCCGAGGCAGGCCGAGGCACGTCCACACCAGCCGAGGCATTGGCTCACGAGGCTGCCGCGTGAGCCTGTGCGCTAGGTGGGTACGCGGCTAATCATACATTTACATCAAGTTACATTTTATTTACTATTTCCTCTTTTCAACCAACAATAAAGTGATCGGTTTAATTTCTTTTTGTACCTTATTGAAGTTTGCAACGTTTAATATTGCTGTAAATAAAAATCGTTTAGAAGAAAAACAACTACGAGGTCAGTTTAATGCGAAAGTGCTGACATATTGGTTAGCCGTGATTATTCCTCGACTCGGGTCGGTGCTACCGCAAAAAAACAATTCTGTTTTAGTGGCTACAAGCGCTTCGCTTCACTTTTTTTCTGTGTTTCATTCATGCTGTGATTAGATTTTGCTTTGATCCCCTTTGCTTTTTCCGTGTTTTTCTAATGTTTTTCAAATTATTGCTCAAAGTCATGTTAAATAATTAACAATGTTCTTCGAAGCTTTGCCATATAATGAAACAGTTGTAATTAAAAATTAGAACGGGATGTACAAAATCGAATAAACTTCTCGTAATGTCTTTCAAAGAGGTTTTAAAAACCTCCCGTACTTTTTTACTAACCATTGAGGATTCATAAAAATATTGATGGTAGGACATACCTAATGCACATAAAATTGATAATAAAGTGAGATGAACCTACCTTAGAGGATGTGAGTAGCATTAGCGTGGATCGTTCTAGCACGTTCCTAGCGGCGGCGACCTGGGCACGTCGCCGCTCGTCGCGCAGGTCCGCGCGCCGTTCTGCCGTCAGCCGCGCGAGCTCCACCATTCCACCACCGAATTCCGTGAATGCACGCACGAACTCCGCGAAGTTCGAAACAGACTCTAAACGGTCCAGTGAACGTGCCACCTTACATAAAGAATAATTTTTATAAGATTTTTCTACTTTTAGGCTAGCCGTGAGACACTGTCTTGACTCTTCGAGGAGAAAAGTCTTGTAAGAAAGAGTCTCAAAAGAGAGCTTATGTATTTCTTGTCCACGTACTTTTGGTCGAAGACTTTAAGCGTGAAGCTTCAAACAAGAAAAGTAATAATCTGAAAAAGACCGACAATAATTTGACAAATTAAAATGTGTGCTGAACCCGACCCCACCACGTTTCGGCAGCGTTATCCTGTGCGACCACAGCAGGTCGCGAAAGGGCGGGATGCTTTGTGGACTCTTTGCAGGCAAATGGCGAAAGACGCGGTGTCATTTTACTCATACCCGCTATAGAGCTTAGTGGCAGAGGCTAGCGTTTGCTGTATCGGCGCCGTGAACAGTATGACTAGGGTTTAAAATTTTAAAATGTGTCCATTCGTATGAGAGAATAATGGCTCCAATATCTCCGAACAAAGAAGAACTTTAATTTAATACAGTTAACAACACAGTGTTTGTTGCATAAATTACATAAGCGTCTGCGATATATTCAAATTACAGTCAATCTATTCATCTTTAAAAATAGTTTTAAATCAGAAAATAACCCAATGACCCAATTCATGCTACTTTTGTAATATGTAGAGCAGGCGGTGGCCAATTTATTACTTAGTCGAATGTTTCCGTGTTGGTGCTAAAGGTTTTATAGCAGGCCTGTGTGTTTACAAAACTCTTCCACGCTATTTATCCTGAGCAGATTAAACATGATGCGCAATCAACCGAATGCCACTAGATAAAGCGCCACAGTGAAGTTGTGTCGTAAAGCCAACCCGACAAAGTTTGCGAACAAAGTTTTGACATACATTTGAGAAGATGGCTGGAACTCGAATTGTTTGGTCTAAGCCATTTCAAACATAATTTCACGTTAGTTGGTCATATCATTGAATGTACAATGTACTATATTTGATCTTAGATGGATCGTGAATTTAATTTCTTAAATGTACCTTGTCCTTCGCCAGTAACAGCTGCCGCACGACCACCATGTCCGCGAGCAGAAGCACGCGCGTGACGGCGGCCAGTAGCGCTCTCGCCGCGCATACCATGCCTGTGCCCTCTGCGCCCCCCGCGCTTCCCGCGCCGCACACACGCTCAATAGCGCGACCTGACAAAATTAAAAAAAAAACATAAAAGCACAAAATAATGATAATCATATATGCTTTTCGATCGGTCCATTATCAGTTGATCGAGCCATCTCTGCTAGTAAAGTTTTCTTCCAAAGTCACAAAATTTGTGTGGGTTGGGATTTAAATAAATAGTGTACTACGACACAAAAGGTTTAAGACAAACTTGGCTTAGGTTAAGTTTACACCCACGGACCTGCTCGGTTGTCCGAGTGGGCGGAGAGGTGAACTCCGACGTGGCGCGTCCCCGGGTGGTGGATAGGGGAACGCCCCGGCCTTCTGCCGGGGTAGGGCTTCGGCCCCGCGAACCAAACACTGGTAGGTTAGTTAGGGTAAGCTAGGTTAAGTAGGTTAGTTAGGTTAGGCTGCGGGCTCCCTGTGAGCCCGCAGATCAAGAGGGCGGCGTCTTGCCGCAAGGCGAGCGCCTATTAGGTTAGTTAGGTTAGCTAGGATTAGTTAGTTAGGGCTAGGTTAAGTAGATTAGGGTGAGGGGTTGGGGTTGGTGGCTGGGCCCGCCACCTCGCTCTGCCTGGATTACATACTTAAGTATGGGGCGACCGGGGTCGCCGGCTCACCACACCGGCTCGCAAACGAGTGGGCTCGCAAACGAGGGCGGCGTCTCGCCGCAAGGCGAGCGCCTTTTTGTCCGAGACGGCGCGACCACTAGGACCCGACCTCTTTGGTCGAGGGTCGCGGCCGCCGGACTTAGGTTAGCTTTTTTTTTTTTTTTTTTTTTTTTGGGCGGCGCTATGCCGCCCTCTCGTTCCCCTAACATAGTTTAGGTCAGGGACTTGGGGTGCGAATTAATCTTTATTAACTTTATTAATAATTTAAAAACCAATTACATAAATCTTAAATTAATATCACATTCGTTAAAACTTAAATACAATAAAACCAATAAATAATACATTTTAAAGATCTATATACATTTTAAAATTTCCATAAAAATAATCATACATTCAAATATCTATTTACATTTTAAAAACAATAAATACTAAATCTAGTGCAAAAAGGCCGTTAAAACAATAAATACTTACTACTACGAATGTGATACATAATAAATTAATTCTTATTTCTATTTATGGCTAAGAGGGCCGACGCTTTACAGTATTCTAAAAATCTATCTCTTGTTTTTTTATTAGCAATTAATTCTCTTATTGTTTCTAAATTTATTTTACTTTCCATCTCTATTTCAGCGCCGGCCCTCATCGCACCAGATACCGGGCACTCGGTGAGAAGATGCAGCACGGACTCTTCGGTACCCGGATCGCAAATGCACGAGGGGCTCTCCTTGCAGCGGAACCTGCACAAGTACGAGGAGAACCCCCCGTGTCCCGTAAAAACTTGGGTGAGTACCTGATCCGGGTCTATTTTTCTGAGCACAGGGAACGCGCGTACGACGTCCGGAAAGAAGACCTTAGGTTAGCTTAGAGTAGGCTAGGTTTAAGGTAGTTAAGTTAGCTAAGTTAGGTTAGGGTGCGGGCCCACTTGTGGGTCCGCATATGAGAGGGCGGCGAACCCAAACCGAGTAACTGCCCTTTTCAGGGCAGCGAAAAGGGAGGGCAAGCCTAATGTGGAGGGTGGCGCGACCCATTAGGGGCGTGGCCGCCGGTCGGGACGTGGGAGCACGACCTCGGTAACACTCTGTTATACGATGGTGTGTGATCCTGCGTCCCCACGCGTAATCCCGGTGGCTCAACATCTTCACTGGGACCGCGGGCCCCTGTCTTGATCAAGACGGGGGCCAAGAGGTGGGTCTCTATAAACCCTGGCGGCACCAGCGGGGGAGGCGGGGATTCCGAACCTGCATTGCACGGTGTCGTCTTGAGGAGCGCCTAAGGGCGCAGCACCCCTTCGGGGGTGCAGAGAGGGCCCTTCCCGGGGCGGTCAGTGGGGCGTCGCGGTGGCAAGCTCACGCGATCCCGTGGCGCCCCACACTATGGCCATGAGGGAACAAGGAGGTTTAGTGGGTATGCTCCCATTCGGGGAGAGAATCTCACATAACTCGCGTGTCTTCCCCGAGGCACGGAGTATGCATTAAGCATTCCTCCTTGTATAAAAAAAAAAAAAAAAAAGGTTAAGTTTACACAAGGTAAGTTTCTAACATTTTCTTGCTATTTACGGACGGAGACTTGAATCTTATTTGCTTGCATTTTCCAATAAACTGTACATGTTACATATTCATATAGTAAGGCTGTATATTTATTTTAAACCATGCGATACAATGTTTTTCGAATTCGATAGTTCAAAGTTTGAAACTATTCTCACGTTACGTGACTAACATCAAATGTTATCTTATATTAATAACACTTCAATAATGTGGTATTTCAAACATATAAATAATTTCATTTAATTATTTCACATTGTATTTTTAATCACCCATATTATTTGTTCTCTAATATGTACGACAAACATATTTTCTTGTGGAGAACAGTTGTTCGTTGATGAAAAAACAAGCAAATAAGAAACAAAGAGCGGAACAGCAACAGAACAATCGTAGGTAAAGTTTACATAAGGTCGCTGTCTAACTTGGCTATTCAATGTTGACACAAGTCACTCCTCTCTTGTTATTCTTTGTTATTTCTATTTTTTCTTCTTTGTATGTTTTAGGAAAATTAAAAATTCAATGTCTTTTGTTTTATTAGAATGTATTAATATTCAGAGTTTTTGTTTATTTTTAAAATAGAAAGCTATCTTTTCAAAATTCAGAGTAATAAAATTTTATCTGTGGTTAGGCGGCGCTCATCAAGTGAATTCTTTTTTTCTAAACTTCAGTCGCAGTTCTTTGCGCCTTATCAGTTGATAGTATGTCATGAAAATGTAAAAGTGTATAACGATGATGATGATGAAGAAACTGGCCAGAAATTAAAATAGTTTACTTCGATTATCACTTATAAAAAATGTGAAATAAATAAGAAATATACGACTAGGGAATACCCGACTAGGGAATACCCTTACACGTATGCAAACGTATATCTCTATGGTACCTTACTATTTGCAAATAAAAACTTTTTTTTTTTATTTCCAATTTCAACGGCACTTCAGACTTAACGCCCACTCGATTGCATCAAGTTAAAAAGTCTGTATCGATATATTTGCCGGAACGTTATTGTTTTTAAAACGTTTTTAAACTACTTAGATATATTTATTATTTATCCTCAGTTAATGCTTACATAAAAAACAGTTGATTTCAGATTTCATTTCGCTACTTTTCTGATTTAAGTTTTGTCAACGGTCAAATAGATAAAAACCCTCGGTGCTCCATATAGATGGCACCTTAAGGTTCTTTACTATCTTGACCCTCGTAGAGGGTGTATGGGGATTCCAAATGGGTGAAGTATGAAGGGTCCGCGACACCTTAAAGCATACATAGTCAGGAAAGGGTAAAGAAAGGGTCGCGTTCCTGTGAATAAATGCCAATAGGGAGATTTTATATTACTTGAAATTGTCCCCTTACCGTAGCGCAGCAAAACATTTTTTAAGTTAGTGTAAATCAATGTAAAATAACATTGAGTGCACAAAATTGTTGTACATTAAATATACAGCTAGCAATGCCTATTTTATTATAATATCATCACAACTTAAAAGAGTTTTACGTGAACTAATTTTCAAAATAGCTTCATGTATAATTAATACTTTCATATCTATTGAAAACGAGGACAAGAGTGGGCGAGGCTCCTTACTATGGGCTTAGCGTCGCGAGCCTCTCATTGTAAGCAGCACTTATTCCCTTCAAAATAAAAATAATTTAAAATTTACGCGGCACAAAGCTTTTAACATTACAGTCAAAGTCACAAATACCTAAAGCTTTAATTATCCTGTAAAATTTAATAAAGAATATTAGAGTTTTCATTTGACGTTATACAATCTGTAATACCTTGATATTTCATCTTTACCGATTCTTAATTATTAGGATACATTCACAACCTTACGAAAAAATATAATGACTGTTTGATTTTATACTTTAGTAATTTAGAAGCAAGTGCTACGCTGCTACGCTTGCTACGTAAATCGCACGTGATAAATAATAATTTTAAAAATGTTAAAGTCTGAACTAGCCGTGTTATTTATAGAATGGAAATATGCGAAGAGGAAATTCGATTTCATGTAAGAAATCCTTCAATATCTTGCCAATATGTTCAAATCTCTCGTGTTGGGATCGGGACGTATACTCTGAGTCGGATGTACAATTTATGAGAAACGAAGCCAGGTCAGGCTGTGATTCGGATCACTGTAATAAAACAGTGAACTGTGTTACATAACAATAATCTTTGCGACTGATATCGACTTGCGTAAATAATGTGTAAAGAATTCATCATCACAAAATATCTTAAACAAAAGACCTACGATTAGAAACTTTAAACGTTAGAAAAAAAAAGGATGTTGTGTTATTTTGAGAAACTCTTAATTATTAAAGCAGATCACGGGAATAAAAGAAATAAGTTATATAACTGTGTTGATGTTTAACACAGAAGGCACCGAACAAAAAAATAAAATGTTAAAACTTTAAGAATGTTTCAACTTGTACCGTTTTAGTATGCGAGGGTGAAAGAATTTCTTTCAACTTTCAAGAGCTGATTAAGATAGAGTGTTCCGCGTAGAAACTTCCCGAGCCGAGGTGCACAGGAAGAATGGCCTGTAACTTCACTCGTGTAAACTTCGTTCGTCTTCACAACTTGTTTCTTTTAAAACTTATTAAATCGTTTCTTTTGTATAGAATGTTTCATTTTATGTATTTAAATAAAAATAGGATAAAATTGTATTATGTTCTTTTTTATATTATAAGGTGGTAAACGAGCAAGCGGACACTTAATTAGCCGAAATGGCGAAGTGAGCGCTGTCCATAGTAATCTGCAATTGTAGATGCGTTGCCTACATTTCATCAATTTCTGACATCTTTATGAATATCGAAACAAAAGAAAAGTTAGTAGTTAGACTGTTTTTGTTTCTTTTTTCTAATTAACAATGTGTCACTTAGTTTTGTTTTGAAAGTGACTATATTAACTAGCTCACAATTACGAATAAAGCAGTAGAAGGTGTAAAAGATGTTTATTCATGAATAAATGTGAGTATAGTTAGTCTAGCGCCGGCCATACACGTGAACTTAATAAATGATTCAAATTCACTCGTACATTGTTCAAAAGCACGTGTTACATTTACCACATATAATACGGTCAGTAGAAGCCGGACTCCAGCAAATAACTAAATAAGAACCATCATTTAATAGAAAGCAATATTGGTACTTTTTAGATAAATAACTTGCGGAGTTTTACGTCGAATTTAATCAGTACTATTACAATACTTTGCAGCCAATCGCACGATTGCAGCGGTCGGTAACTGTATCGGTTTTTTTAAAAACGAAATCCTTTTCTCTTACCATTTAGGTTAATGAACTACTGTCGCCTTTAAGGGTTGTATCACTAAAGAAATTCAAAAGAATATAAATTCTTAAGTTAGTAATGATGCTCTAAAATAATATAGTAGAAGATTCTTGGCTCAAAATATTCCATTACAAGGCCATCAAGCAACGTGCCGAGATACTTCGAAGACCAAACTTCCTCTATTCATCAAACTGGGAAACTATCGCACGGAACAGTTTCCAAGTTGCTGGTGCCCTAAATTTTCACTTTCATATAGTAGACAATGCATCACTTATACAAAGACATTTAGTTCTAATATGAAAAATTTGTGTTTTCAATTCTTCTTTCTTACGTGAAGAGCAAACTTCGCAGAATTTGGTATATCTGCCCAACTGATCCTTGGATAATTTCTTAAAAGTGAGGCAGACTTAATATCTTTTAGTTAATTGACATATATAAAGACTGCATGCTGCAATATGCATGCATGCAGTCTTATTATGGCTGTATTAAGATTGCATACTGCTATGGTCCGTACAGAAGCTTTGTGGGTGGTTTATTGGCGTCCATTACGCCCGATGCGACGCTGAAAATTACGTAAGGCCGTGCATTGACATGATCCCAGCTATTAACATAAACGACTGTGTTCTGTTCGAACGTTCTCCGACAAATGCATTCAAATGGTAATTTGATCTCGCACTGGTCATTTTTTCAAATCGCGGATTACTTAACGTTATTTTACAAGGATAGTGTTGTAGAGATTATTTCAGGTATCAATTTCAAGTGACAAAACCCTATTTGTGTTTTGGTCAAAATATAAAATTATATTTTCATGGAGGATAATCTGCAATTTTCTTTCTTTTGAGTGGATTTTTTAAATGCTTTTTCGAGTTCGCGGCGTTATAAATGAAAAGCAACTTTTATCAACAGACAGTGATGTGAGGAAAACGACAAAAGATATAATTGTAAAGAAATAAAAACATTTGCTTGTTATTTTGCCCTGTTGCCGTGTTGTCTATGGAAAATAGGATGCTATTTCTGTCCGGCCAGTAATTGCTCGGCCCCACTTAACACGTCAAAGAGGAAAT
Source organism: Papilio machaon (assembly GCF_912999745.1). Lineage (NCBI taxonomy): Eukaryota > Metazoa > Arthropoda > Insecta > Lepidoptera > Papilionidae > Papilio > Papilio machaon. The sequence goes on from NC_059987.1 coordinate 5,787,664, forward strand.
GCATGTCGAAATCGATGCATGTTTAATGTTCCAGACAGATGTTTAAGTATTTTTTTTTCATTTAAGTGTCAAGTTTCGAATTGTATTTAGTTTTCTATAACTAACATTAAATATAAAAATCAATAAGCTCCCTATAGCCTAATGATCTTTTCGAAAAGAATGACAAGTCATATAGTCAACGCTACTAACTCTTTAAAACTCCTGTTAAAAACATTTCTTATTTGTCCCTGGTCTCAGTCTTTACAAATTTGTTCTTTTCGCTGTTATGCTTTAAAGTACCATGAATACATCTACGCAGCAATACATAAATTTGTGTAAAGTATGTAAACAGGAACGTGTGAACCTTAGATCCTATTTCCATATAGATAGCTTTTAGAGCAACAACGTCGGTTTAAATTGAGACAGTAATTTTTACAAAAGCATTGTGTACGTGTTTTCTTGAATAATAGGACACGAAAGCAACGTGTTCATATATATGTACTTGAATTTATAAGATGGGAACAGTTGCTTAGTTATATTTTATATCGATAGGATATTGGCGCGAATATATAAATTTTAAATGAAACTTTTCTTATCTTGCAAATGTGTTTACAAGAGAATAGAGGTGAGAAGGTATGTTAAACATTTTTTACAAATTTTATGCATGAACATGTTTTGAAATTATTAAGTAAATGTATTAAAAGAATTTACTATTGAGAGGACTGGTATTTCTATAAGTATAACTTTTTGTTACAATAATTGCCTTGTTTATTTTGTTTTACTTAATCCTTTTTAAAAGTAAATTTATACTGCATTCGCGTCAGTCCAATAGCCATTCAGTTTATTTGTTACTGGAACGCAAATTCGACTATCAATTTTATTCTTTGTGCAAACGGTTTTTAACTGTGCGGGATGTTTAGCAATTCGATTAAAAGCTATTAGTTTAAATTTTAAAAAAATACGTTACTTTTTCGAATTTGTGTTTGTTTTTTTTTGGGTACAATAATTATAACACATGGTAAAATGTATAAATAAAGGCTAAATATATATATTAATATTATTATAAATATAAATTATAAATAAAATATATTTAAATGTTATATAATATTATTGATAAATATTCGTGATAGTCCCTCTATATTCATTTATCATGAACGTGCATAATACGCATTTTAATTCCAAAACAATCATTTACAAAGTCAAAGTTTTTCCAGTAATTATAATTGTCATTATTAGATAAAAAGTGTTATTTGAGAAAATCAACGTACTTATGTTTATAGTTTAGATCAGTTTAAAAAATCATTAAACAACAAAAAATATAGTCTCATTTGTGTACCAAAGAATACTGGGATTGAAAAAAATACTGCTAACTTTTAACATTCTGCGTACTTTAATCAAAATTTTTTTTTCGGTATGACATTTTTAATATGCCAACATTTCCAACAATACATATGTGTAGAGGTTGGTAAATTAAAAAATATGTATATTTTTATTTAATAAATGTCTGCAAAGCAAATCTGTATGACCTTTTTATGTGTATCCTAGTAAATTTATGCACCATTTTGTAATTATCAAACATTAAATTAATAGTTAAAAGCTTACATGTGAACTAATTATTGCTTCAATAAGTTAATTAAGCTCAGCTTTGTTTCCATTTCAGGACAACGTAATTGCTTCACAAGTGACTTGTTTCGTTGTATTTAATAAAACACAGCTGCTCACCGTATTACATTTTCACACGAATGTATTACGAATTATTCGATAAGTTTTGAATTAAATAATTTTACCTTAATTCTGAGGGCGAAGCTCGAAAATTTGTGAATTTTTTTTTGTAACTTTATCAACAAAATTTGTATTAGATTTGTATTTGGCGTAAAGAACAAGAGTAAATTGCATACAAATTTTGACATATTTTGTCGATGACATTACGAAAACGCATATCGTAAATATTCGTGATAGTCCCTCTATATTCATTTATAATGAACGTGCATAATTCTCTTTGAAAACAACCATGCTTTAAGTTACTTCCTACTATTGTTTAATTACTAATTAGTATGGACTTAAAAAGATCATAAAGGTCATATTGATTTAAAAAAAAATCCTCTAAGGAATACTTTTTTTTCCTCCTCCCTATAGGGAGGACTTATAAGTCTGAATAGACGAGGTTATTCGTGTAAAAAATGCTTCATTCTGTCGGAATTTCATTGTACGTCAAATGATCGCGACTTACAAAAGACGTCTTTTTATTTTTGTTCGATGTTAGACAATGCAGTGTTCGTTCGAAAGAGATGTTACAATGCGGATTATGACCAGTAATTGAACCCATGATTCAACGTAGTAAACCGCGCCAATATTCTATTTTAAAAAACGTATAAACGTTTACTAAAATATTAAAAAAACTGGCCATCTCGTGGGTATTCATCACTCAGGTGTAAAATGCTTTTTAACGCATTTTTGCATTAAAAAATCTCCTTGAATTGAATTAATTTTAAGTGGATTTTTAACAATATGGTTGCTGAGTAAAAAAAACCGTTTATTTCTTTCAAAATTCAACCGAAAACAATAGGCAGTTTTTTCAAGTTTTAATTGCTGGCGTCTACGTATTAAAAGATGCATATACTGACTCGGATGTTATTAAAAAATCGCATTCAGCTTTCAACACAATACGTTATTGTTTGGTCATTCATGAAGTTAAAGAAGAATATTAAGAACAACTAGTTGATATATGATTTTCACTTGAATTTCGAAGAGTTTTAAAGGTAGGCATTCGTGTTTAGTTTAATGAGCGGATTTTAAGAAAATATATTATATGAGAAGTAGACAGCGCCATAAGATTATATTTATGTTATAACAACAAATATTTTCAAAGACCACATTTTTAACGACTGATTGTCAGCAATCGCAACGCATTAAAAACAATGTTGTAAAAATATATATTCCAAGAAGAACTTGCGCGGAATAACTTACGTATAAATACTAACATTGTTATTCGAGTTACGAGCTTACGGGAAACTTTTTCCTTCCCTCATGAATATAGGAAGTAAGTACTTCTCACACGATATCCGATAACGCTTCAATACCATTAGCGACTTATACGCCTTACGTGATACACTATCTTATTTTTACCGTTGTTTGTATCATAATGTAGGTTAAGGTTTTTTAAGGTTATAGCTGGTTGTAGTACTTTGGGCAACGATTGCTGAAAGTTAAATGTGAAAATAAATTAAAATTAATTAGTTTTTTTTATTACGATATGATAAAATACAATGTAGCTTAAAAAGAAAGTTAAAACCTACAAAATGACAGTAAGATTTCATGTCGAAGTTTATTTAAACGTGGTGTAATTTTAATAACTTGTGATATTTACGCGACAGGTATAATTATACTTATACGTAATTTATACTTTATAAAAAAATTAATTAAGCGTATAAAACGTAAAAGGCTGAAAGGTATTTCTGATACGTAATGACTGTACCTTGCTCAAAGCGTCAATTGAGAAAAAGGAACACGTCAAGACGTCCGTTCGTGCTCGCTTTCAATTGCATTCACTCACACAGTCAACCTTTTAAAGCACAAGATTTAAAGGAGTAAATTATTAGTTATTAGTTTACTATTTCTACTTATTATTTTTAGAAGTATTCACTTTTTAATTATTATTACACATTTTTATGATTTACAAATTTTTCTAAGCTGAAAGGAGTCCTATTAAGATAAAGAATCGGTTTAATTAAAAATAATTCTATTTTATAAAAGCGCTACTACATAGAATATGAATATTAATTAAATCAAAAAAAGTGCCACAAGATTTTGCGTAAAGGTTAAACATATTTAAAAAATTAATTAAACGTTAGCTTTAAGTTTATTTAACACAACAAAGCAGCAATCTTGTTTAATTCAAACGAACATCGCGTGACGTAGCGTCGCTGCTACAAGACCTAATTAAGGTTGTGTTTAATTTCTATATTTATCAAGTAAGAAATCACATGACTTTCAGTTTAAGTAGTACAATTGGCTTTGTTCTAGAAATAAAATAAATAAGTCATGAATCGTGTGACAAAGTTCGTGAAACAATATTTAAAAAATGTTCATTATAGTTAAAATATGAAAAAAACCTCAATTAAAAATTAAACAGACCTTAAGTTCTTTTCTCTTTTTTATTTCACACTGTTTCAAACCCGCTTCATCTACATTTTGTAATTTAATTTTATATACGTAAAGTAACGGTGAATAATAATTAATTCATACAAATTTCAAAACACTTTAAACCATAAAATATTTAATGCTCCATAATTTTTTATCTTAATTACAAGGTAGTAATTTTTTTATATTACTTACCTTGAAATTAATTTTTAATCTTTTTAATGCAAGTTTTAAAACACTTGTAATGAACTGCTTTTATAAATTTAATTGCAAGAGGAAAATCCTTATGCATTTGTTTGTTGCCATTTAAATTTGCTGTACAAGTTAGCGCTATGTGTACTCTTTTATTGCTTGATTTATTTCTGTAGTAAAAACACTTTGTATGTTAATAAAAAGTGTTAGGCACTAGTTATGTAAATCATTATCATTATCATATCATTATCATTATTATTAAATATACATAAAGAAATAAAATGCATTGCTGTCTATATTTACATTATTTTTATTAATGACATAATTGACATAGTTGACACATTATTGAATATAATCTCACTGGCTTATCGGCCAGTAACTTAATTATGAAAGAGGTGATACACCACAGTTTCTCCCCCCTAGCTTTGGACCAAGGGAGCAGCTAGGAGCTGGTCAATGTGCCTACGCCAGACAGAGCCGTCATCAGTTATTATTTTATAATGTAGTCTTCCTAAACGTTCCTGAATGGTCCCGAAACGCCAGCGCTGCGTGGAGCCGACGGTATAATCACGGGCCTGGATGCGGTCACCTGGATTGAACTCTTTGATAAGATGTGGCTGGTGTTTAACTGATGGTCGTCGGAGTTCCCCTCTCAAGAACATGGCATGTAGCGACGTGCGTACCTCCCTACCAAACATAAGCTCGTAGGGGGTCTGGCCGTTAGCGTTCGGCGTTCGACGAAGTCGTGTTTTAGTCGTGAGGAGCTTTTGATATATTGTGCCTCCTTCCCCCTCTAAGCTTCGTAGTATTCTTTTCACGGTTTGAACGTATCGTTCGGCTTGACCGTTCGTTGCTGGATGGTATGGAGCAGACGTCTTATGAACGATCATACTGTCTTTGAGGAATGCTTCAAACTCTTCTGAGATAAATTGTCGTCCGTTGTCAGAAACTAAAATTCGTGGTATTCCAAAGGTGCAAAATAATTCTTTCAGTTTTTGGACGCACCAAGTAGTTGTTGTGGTTTTGGTAGGTATTATCTCAATCCATTTTGAAAATGCATCTACTATTATAAAAAGTTGGTGACCCTGGAAAGGTCCCGCAAAATCAATGTGCAATCTTTGCCAAGGTCCATCAGGTCGTTCCCAATGGTGAAGTGGTGCTTTTTCAGGTTCATTCTGTTGTAATCTGCAAGTTCTGCACGATTTCACCTTCTTTTCGATGTCGTTATCAATCCCCTTCCAATATACAAAACTGCGCGCCAATAGTTTCATCTTAACTATTCCTGGATGGCCGAGATGTAGTTCATTTAGCACGCGTTCTTGAAGTGTTCTAGGGATAAGAACGCGCGCTCCTCTTAGTATACAGCCGTCATGTAATGTGAACTCATTGTCCTTGAAACCGAGTGTTCTTAGCGAGATGCCTGAATTAAGTGCCTGTAGTAGAGGTCTGTGTTCTGAATCATTTTTAGTCTCAGTTGCTATCGTATTTGGGTTGATGTCTATAGTATTAATTTGCTCTAATTGGAAATTGTAGTTCTGGTCTATTTTATTAATCCTTGTAGACTCTATTGGAAATCTTGATAGGTAGTCGGCATTGGAGTTATTCGCTGAAGTTCTATATTCAATATTGTAGTCAAATCCGGACAAGAAGTGGGCGTAATGAAATAACCTCATAGTGCTCATTGCTGGTAAGGTTTTATGTGGATGAAATATACTTGTAAGTGGTTTGTGGTCTGTTATGAGGGTAAATTTTCGGCCGTAGATATAGTAGAAAAATTTTTTTAATCCCCAGTGAATCGCCGTAGCTTCTTTGTCAATTTGACTATATCTTTTCTCGCTGTCTGATAATGTTCTCGAGGCAAACGCAACAGGCCTCTCTGATCCGTCAGTAAGTCTGTGTGATAGGACTGCACCAAGTCCTAGTGGTGAAGCATCAGTGGCCAATACTAGTGGTTTTGTTGGATCAAAGTGTGTCAATACTCTTTCGCTTAATATTTCTTTTTTGATTCTGGTGAAGGCTTCTTCGCACTGTGTAGTCCATTGGAAGCTTGATTCTTTCTTTAATAAATTGTTCAAGGGATTCGCGATGGATGCGAGATTGGGTATGAATTTATTATAGAAATTTGCCATACCGAGAAACGTTCTCAATCCTGCAGTGTTTACTGGGCGTTCTGTTTTTATTATAGCATTTATCTTGTCCTTGTTTTTGTGCAGGCCATCTTTATCTATGGTGTGCCCTAGGTAATTTATACTTGTTTTAAAAAATTGGCACTTATCCTTGTTTACTCTGAGGTTGCTTTCTTTCAGTTTATCAAGCACAAGCTTAAGTCTTTGTAACAATTTTTCCTTTGAATCTCCTTGAATAATTATATCATCGAAAAAGCATTTGACTCCTTCCAGCCCCTGCAAGAGTCTGTCCATAAATCTTTGCCACAAGCTCGGCGCGACTTTCACACCGAACATAAGTCTGTTTACTTTGTATGTACCTTTGTGTGTACTGAGTGTTTGTAGCATTGCGCTTTCGTCGTCCATGACCATATTAAGGTATGCTTGAGTTATGTCAAGTGTACAAAATAGCTTGCCGCCGTTCATTTCTGCAAAGATATCCTCTATCATCGGTATTGGGTATTGTTCATCCAATATGACTTTATTTAGTGTAACTTTGTAGTCTGCGCAAAGTCGGATTGACCCGTTCGGCTTGACAACTGGTACCACTGGTGTTCCCCACTCAGAGTGGTCAACTTTCGTAATGACCCCTAGCTTGCAAAGTCGCTCTATTTCTTCATCCACTTTAGTTTTTAAAGCGTAGGGTATTCTTCGAGGTTTGATAAAAATTGGTTGTGTGTTCTCTTTAAGGTTAAAGTGTCCCTTGTAATTAGGTATTTTACCCAGGTCGGACTTAAAGACTGAGGTTTTATAAAGTTCTAAAAGTTGGTCTAGTTCTAAGTTCTTTGTTTGTTGTATAGTTTTTATATCTGCTAAGTTCAAGTTTTCCAGTTCCTTCATCCAACTGCGTCCAAAAATAGGATCTACATTGCCATTGATTAAATATAGTTTACCTTGAAATTCCTTCTCTTGGTATTTGCATTTCACGTAAGTGACGCCGACTGGTTTTATTATTTCTCCTGTGTAAGTACGAAGTTTAATATCTGTGTGGAACAGTCTTTTTCCAATATTCAGTTTTCTATAGTCTCGCATTGACATTGACGTTAATGTTGCTCCAGTATCAAATTCCATTTTCAGCTTAGCGTTCTCGATCTGTACTGATATCATGAATTTCTCAGTTCTTTCGCCAGATATCATATTGATATCGTTCAAGTCATCGTTATCGCTATTGTTCGGCTCTTCTAGTTGGTGTGAATTGGGTCTTGGTGACTTGTACTGCAGATTAGGTTTGCGTTGTAGGCAAACGCGGGCAAGATGGCCGATTTTATTGCATTTCCTGCAGGTGACATTGCTGGCGTTACATATCCTGATTTCATGAGAAGATCCACAGCGAAAACATTTACCTAATAAATCTCGGCGTGTGATTTGTCTTGAATTTGAAGTTTTAGGTCGATATGTGTTTGTAGAAACTTTGTCAATACTGCCGTTACTCGTGCTGGGTAATATATTTGTAGCAATAGTGTCGTTTTCTGTTTTTCCCATTTCGATTGATGTTGCTATTTTAACTAGTTCTTTAAATGTGCATTTATTGTGATCTTGTAAAATTTTTGTTCGTACGTCATTATCTTTTAAGCCTCGTATGAATTGTAGGCAAAGGAAACTTTCTGATGTGTTCTTCTCACAATGTTGGCAATTAAATTCGCAGTTTGTTGTTAATTTTTTTAGTTCCGCTGTGAATTGAGCTATAGTTTCATCAGATTTTTGTATTCTTGATATGAATTTATGTTGTAGGGCCCATTTGCTAGGTTTTGGATCTACATATTCATTAATTGTTTCGGCGATGAGATCAAATGACATATTAATTGGTTCTTCTGGGCATACTAAGTCACAGAGCTTTTCATGGAGCTCTGGTGATAACGTAGATAGTAAAATGTTGGTTTTAGTTTGATCTTTGGTAATATTATTCAATCGAAAGTAGGCTTCCAGTCTTTTCTTAAAGTTGTTGAAAGTTTCTGATGCTCCTAGTGGTTGAAATTGTATTTTAGGTATGTTCTCACGTATCTGCTGCTGGTCATGCAACTGTTGTTCATTATGATGTTGCGCTCGCTGTTGTTGTTCTTGCTGTCGTTGGTTTAGTTTCTTTTTCGTTAATAGTTTCGTGATAATTGTTGTGTACAGCTCTTCGAAATCGTATCTGTACTCCTGTTCTTGCTCGTAAGCGGTCTCGTCATGCTGGTCAACGGTGTGGTCTTCGATCGTTTGCTGAAGATTTCGCAGAGACTTAATTGCTGTATTAAGGCTCTCAGAGCGAGCATCGATGTCCTCGTCAGACATCGACTCCCTCGATGTTACATATTTTTCTATTCTAGTGAGTAACCCTCTTTGGGTACTCCGCTGTTTTTTTACTTTTTCCATCATTAATATCGTGATCGTGGGTTTAAAACTCGTCGCCAATTATTAAATATACATAAAGAAATAAAATGCATTGCTGTCTATATTTACATTATTTTTATTAATGACATAATTGACATAGTTGACACATTATTGAATATAATCTCACTGGCTTATCGGCCAGTAACTTAATTATGAAAGAGGTGATACACCACAGTTATGTTAATCATTAGGCGCGCTGAAGTACTTTCTATACTAGATTCTAGTAGTGTTTTCTAGTACTACTACTAGAAATAACAGTTAAAATTAGCTCCCAATTTTCATCTCATTCGTTGACAATCGTAAGCTTAATTGGTCCAAATATCATGAATTTCCACAAATGTAACGTAACACCAATCTCCATTATAGCGTAAATAAATAAGATGATAAAACATATTTCATTTAGTCCCGCTGTTATTCATTCCATTTTTCTTCTTGATGGAACCATTTAAAGCAATTGATATCTTTAAACAAAGATTAAACGATCCTTTAAAGTCAATAAGATTCTATAACGTTTATTTCAGAATGATAGATTGTATTTTAAATTAATTATTGTAATGATATTTTATTCAAGACATTAGTTTCTTCAAAATTCGAAAACGACTGTTGTACGCAGAACGATAAAAAATAGGCTCAACTCTGTCTTTTTATTGATTGTGTTTTCTTATATGGTAAATGTATTTATGGATTCCAAAAATTGAGTTGTATTTGTAGAATGTAAATGAATAATAATTGCTTAGTGATCAAAACAATTTCAAATTGTCAATTTATACTGTGATAATAATTGCTTGAGTACGGTGGGATTAGTATTAATATTAAACGTCCTCGTTATAATTCCCGGAGGCTTCGAGGGGATTCCGACCGCCCTCTGACATATTATAGGCACGTGACTTGTGCTAGGGTAACTGTTACAGTTATTGAACTCCTGATATAAAGTAGTTATAATATTTTGAAATGTAATAGAACTAATACTGGCAAATAACTTTTTTTAAAACATGGAAAGTTTTTGTATGTTTTAGGCGAGTAATATAAAATACTGAACGACAATGACAATGATGAGACAATGGATTGGTTTTTGGGTGTGAGTTTTATTTTGTTGAGCGTCACCGAAATCGTCGACAGTCAGAAAACAAAGGCAATCTGACTCAATAGCGAAGCGAACGAGTAAAGGAAAACGAAATATTAGAAAAATAACATTATCGACGTTAACTAATGAAGTAAAAAAATTACAAGTAAAAAACAGGTTTATTTACGGCAAGAAAAGGTAGGAATATAATTAAAAAAAATTTGAACCTAAGATGTGAATGAAACAATATTTTATTTGAAGTAGCCCAAGAGAAATGTAAATTAAGTTGAAGAGCACTATAATGCAGTTAAAAATTATGTTCAAGGCTACAGGAAGATGGAGACTGTAAATTACATTTATTAGCTTCTTAAGGTGAAAAAGGCAAGAAATAAAAATGACGAAGTAGTCTCAAAGGACTCAGGATAAAGTTTTCGAATTTATATTGAACTAGCTGTGCCCGCTGTGTTCGTCCGAGTGACATTCTGTCTTCTGGTTGCATTTTTAATTATTTAGGCTGATTATTTTACTTAAAAATATTAAAATGTTAAAACAAAACATATCAAACTTACAAAACATTTGCATAAACTTTACTTATTCCATTTATACCAACTTTCATCCCCTAATCCTTAAGGGTAAAACTTTTGCAAACTTAGTATGGCATATTTATTTATATCAATTAAGAGCCTAAAAAATAAGTTTCAAGCTTCTAACTATAAAAATGACGATACTTCCATACAAATTTCTACCCCCACTTTCAACCCCTTACAACCCTTTTGTCACGTTAAAAATAAATAGTCTATGACCTTTATCAGGCTCTAGACTGTGTGCCAAATTTCATTTAAATCGGTTCAGTAGTTTTATCGTGAAAGTGAGACAGACAGACTGACAGGCAGACAGAGCTACTTCCGTATTAAAGATATTAGTAGAGACGTAAGGATTAATAGCTTCTTTATTTCTTTCTAGCATGTGTGAACTAAAAAGAAACATTTCAAATTATGACGTTTTCTTTTAAACAAGCATTTGAAACAATAGCAATAAACATTAAAATCCTACTGTAAGTAGTTACGCAAACTTTGTTTTAATAGTGCAAGGCTCAGGCTTCTAATATAAAAAGTTGGTAACTGAAACTTTTTGCGGCGGCACTCTTCCGTTACAAGCGTACAATAAAGTTACATTACAGTTATATTTATAAAGAACTTTACTCGAGCCTATCTTTATTCCTATCATATTTTATGCCCACCGTAGAATGATTTTTACTTAATAACTGTATATTATTTTATGGTGAGTTCTAATGCAAGTTAGAAAAAAAATGAAAGAGTATTTTATTATCTTATCCTACTAAATTAATAAGTATCGGGCAATACTTGCTACAACACTGTAATAATTCTGTTACGCGGCAAAACAAGGAAAATGCACCAATGAAATCTGCAATCTAAAACGAAGTTTATGTTTATGTCTATATGAAATCGCTCGTTACAAAAACAAAACTGGACCGGACCAATCGTTTCGAAGTTATTGCTTTTAAAGCGCTTGTTAAAAATGTTTTTGAGGAAATTGTGAATGTTACACTGGAAATGAAAATCGTATTTTTGTTTTTTTTTTGTACGTAGGCAGTGTTCAAACAGCTGTTTTATTTTAAATTAATTTTCGTAAAAAGAGAACAGAAAAGGGACCAGCAGCGTCGGGAAAGTAACAAATTACATTTTAAGCTGTGACATTTAAAACTCAAATCTTATAAGTACTTGCTATGATCTTTTAGAACCCATTTATTAAACTTAACACAAATTAAACTGGGGAAATTTTTCGCGGTACCTAATTATTTAAACAGCGAAATCTCTAAGAAAACTTAAGGCTACGTGGAATAATTAATTCAACACGTAAATAAAAAAAGTTTGTTCGTTTAAAAAGTGTGCTCTAGAGCTTTAAATCAGGATTGCCATGTTCCAAACTCTACTGTTATTAATCCATTGTATAGTTATCGCGGATTGTATTGAATTGAGCCAACATATTTTTAAAAAGTTGTTATTTACCGTCTCTAGTTGCGAATATATACAGCAGTTGATGCTTAATATAATTCAAATGTAATGGACACTTTGAAACGTATACGGTCTAGAGTGGCTGTAAATTAGTTAACAACGAGTTACGGAGCGGCGAACGCCGGAGGAAATTTCTTCGTGGTCACTCTAATTACGAGTACTTTACTATTGTATTTATAGTTTGTTGGTACACTAGTCATTTAGTAATGCTGTGATTAAACATAGTGATCAAATTAGTTCTCAATTAGTTTAATTATTATCGAAATACCAAACATGCATTACATTCTATTTATTTTCATCGTTGGTTTATGCGTTCGATGTACTGATTATAATGGTTTCATAAATATAGAATCCACGACATGCATTAGCTTTTAAATCTAAATAGAATAATCAGAATAGGTGCAAAAGAAGAGAAGTTACAGACGTAAAACATACAGACAAATTGAGACCTTTTTTGAAGACGGTCAACAAATAATGTTTGAGTGAATTTTATAAAGCGTGCTTTTTTATTAATGCTTCCCTGTCATTATCTTTAACAAAACAGAGCTGACAATATTGTTTTAAACCGAGATTTTGGTCTCAGAAACCCACGCTAATTACCAGAAAACAATCGATATCTTCATATAGATTAACTCATGGGCGATGAATTCGCACTAACAAAAAGTGTATGTTCTCACCCACTCGTGGATAAATCTAACACATAATTCTTTATTGGAAGACATGTTTGAATAAATGTTTACATTTTATCCCTCAAATGGTTTGTGGTCACGCTAGCATTAATCGTTGGTGCGGATGATGCGGTTGTTTCAAATTTAAATACATTTGCATTACCTTCGTTATTAAATTAATTCTCTCTGTTAATTTAAGCTGGATTCGCCACGGCTAACCACTGAGATATGCTAATTTTAACAGCATTCAGAGAATAAAATTCACAAATTATATTTTAGAGTTTAGCCGGCTTAAATCAACAATTAGAATGGAAAGAGTTGTTTTAACGTTTCTATTATTATTATTTTTTACTTACAATTACGGCATATTATTTACGTTCTTAGAAGAAGCCTTTGAATGCTCGAGGCGACAGTATAAAAAAAAATTAGAGTAAGATCATAACATTAAAAATAATTAGTAAGTTATTCGTTAACAATATATTTAAATAAAAACAAAACAAGATTACAACACATATATAAGCATGATAATTTGGTACATATTAACGTGTATCAATAAATACTCGATGAATTATTGGGCCATTAGAGTGGTCTGGTCATATTGGCAAAGCTCGCGATATTTATACGATCTGGCGTCTGTGCTTTACGATGCCAACGCCTGTTGACGTTACGTATTTTATGTATTAACATAATATCTCACAATTGACAGTATATAAAAATATGAATGATATTTGAATACTTTCTTACACCGAATAAGTGAAAAGCCACAAAGAACAAAGGCTATTGTTCACAAATAATAAAACCTTTACTTTGCGATAGTTGTTCAACATTATTTTTAAAATGTTATTTCTCTAAAACACTTTGTAACGCTACAAACAAGCAATTATTTCCGTTATTTCGCTACCTTTGTTACTTATAAGACAATGAAGGCTTTGCATAAAACCGCGTCTACGCCTTTTTCTTTATTTTAATTGGTCGGGAAAGTCACAAACCCGACTCTGCCGTAATGCTGTGCTTATTTATTCTTTTTCAATTTAAAATTTCTTAGTATAGCCTTATTATAATTTCTAATGCCAGTAGCAATAAGTAAAGAGTTATCTCTAAGTTAAATTCAGTATTAAGTTATATATAATCAGAAAGGCATAGAATGCGTTATTTTTCTTTAATAACTTTGTTCCGATTTTTTGCACCAATAAAATCTCGGTAAAGTAACGGTTACGAATTCTTAGATTAAAATAACATCGTCCAATGAGTTTAATTTTTAAACATTCGTGGTTTCAGTATAAAATTCGAGTTTGAGATTGTATGATGGATGTATTTATTATAAAATTGCGAAAGATATAAAAGAAATAGTGAAGGAGTTTTCTGTAAATAGCGGCATCGAGGCAGAGGGGAATTGTTGCGAAGCGCGAGGGATGGCGGGGGGAGGTCGGGCTAAATATAGCCAGTCAGTAGGGCAAGGCCACGTCCCGCCGTCTTCGCTCAGGTACCCCTGTTATCCTTCTGATTACTCTTGACGCGCCTGTCACAAGACATACGGCGTAATTACGCACTCACGCTCAAACATACGGTGTTTAATTATCGTATTTTATAATAGGAAGGAAGGAGCTTTAACGAAATTTAAGGACGTACGTCCCACATGACGAACTCAAACACGATGATTCTGAACAAATTCTTAAATTAGTAAGTTTATGATGTTAAAATGTTGACTTAGCATGGGTTTTTGAGACCATTTAAAACATATTGAATTCTCTATTTTGTACGTAGATTTTGGTATCAGAAACCAACGGTTAATAACATACACAGATAAAATATACGTGAATTATATATAATATACCAGTATGATGTTATAAGTACGAGTATATAAACTAATAAGATTGATTTACATTGTCTTAACAACTTTACTGCCAGAAGCTCAAGGAGTGCGACTGCAGACTGTTGAGTTGCAAGAGTTAAATGTACAGATTTGCTTTTCCTTGACTTTCAAATGTAAGTTAGTTCAATCTCGCTGCAAGTGTTTTATTAATAATCATTTTTTTCGACTTTCTTTGTATAATGATAATGCTTATTCATTGCAAGATTTCAGAATTCGTTTGAGCGGAAAAACGTAAAAACGTAAACATTAGTTTGAGCGTAAATACGTAAACGTGATACATATAGCATATTTTCATTAGGGTTATAACACCTGAGAACCTTGAGGCTTTTAGATGAAGTTGCATTCATCGAGTTGAAGTTTGAGAGGTCGTGAATACTTTTGTATGGGCTATGAAAAGGAAGAAAGAGCATTCGCGAGCTGCCGTATATGTATTCATTCTTTTGTTCACAGAACGGTCGAGTGCAGGCGACAGCGCCGCTCCACTCCGCATGCTAATACGTAGCACAACCGCGCCCTCTGACGAATACGACTGTGTTTAATTATTTTGACATTTCAATAGTTTCTTTATACATTATGGTTAAACTAAAGACCACTAATGAGGTCAATATTTTTATTAAATTACTACGTAAATTACGGCCTATTTTTTAATGCGTAAATGATTTTATATACTTTATATTCGGCAATACCTATAATTTAAAAAAAAACATACCTATATCAAACTCAGATCGATTTAAAATAGTCTTTTTTGCTGTCAACACTAAGGCAAGTTGTAAAGAAGGTAGAAAATATTTATATTATAGTGATTGGTGTGGCACAGTACAGTGGTTTTAGTAAAATATTGTTCATTTCAGGCGCACTCTGTGTTGAATTATAGCCAAGAATATATTTAAGAGAAGACGAGAGATGTAATACTCTATTGTTGTATCCAAAATGATAAAATATGTGTTATTATTCATCACACATCATTCTGTAAAATAATATACTAAGTAAAGTGAATGTTTTTAATGGACATTTAACAAACATTTTAATGTGCATAAAAAGTGAAAAGTTTTTCTCCTTGTACAATTAATAATGAGTTAGCATATACACAAACTGTAAATTAAACAAAATATTTTATTTCAGTCAAAATCAGCGTTCTTAAAATAATATTACAACGTGGAACTGGAACACGCATCAACTATAAAAGTGGTGACCATTTAAAGAATAAAATAACAAAAAACCTGACGCCGGCTTGCGCTAATGGCTTAAATCGTGCAATAAGTTTTCCAGAGGTATTTAGTACATTAATTTTGTATAAAATTTTCATGTGGTTTTAGTTTATTTTTTAAATTGAAATTAAATTATTCGTTTTATTAGACGATAAGATCAAAATTTAACAAACGATTTCTTCTAATATTCATATCAACAATAACCGAAACGAAGTCATTTCTCAAGAAGATTTATTTGAAAATAATCTGAAATATAGTTGGTATATTTCATTGTATTTGATATCTAGTTTCTCTTAGTTTGACTTACTTATTTGCTGAACTAATTACTTACGTAATAACTTCATGTCGGCACTAACTCGGTGTATTGTCATACTAGAATAACAATGTTAAACAATAATTGTTACACATATATGAAAATTTAACACCGATTACCGTAAATAGATTTATTTAATATCAAAATATTTTGCGTAAATTTTTATTACGCTCTCCTTGCCACATGTTTCCGTTTTATCTTTTAAAGCTCTTCCGATACACGCAACAAGAAAATGTTTTTGAAATTTCGCAGTCTGAATTTCAAATCGTATTCACTACATCATAATTCAACAATGTAACCTTGTAACAGCGGACATAAAATGTGATTTATTTTTGGAAATTAGAACTTTATGTACAATTGCTTAACTTAAAAAGGTGACAAGGGTTCTAGTACGGTTAATTTTTTTTTAAATAGTACAAATTTAAGCAACTTTGAAAAATTTATGAACTTGTTCATAATAGTTAAGAACTGAAAAACTTAAGAATGACATTTTATATCGTTCATGAAAACTGTACCAAAGAAATTAATCGACAGAAATGAAGATATTATCGTCGAATAATTCTAAAACCTATTCAATATCTATTCGACTTTAAAGAAGAAATGTTAAAATAAAGACAATTTACGCATATCATATAAAGAAAATTTGACAGGTGTGTGGGCGCGGTGCGTTCACTGCGTAACCTTGAGATATATTCTACATCAAAGATAGATGATTAACTATCCATTAATGTCAACACATATAACGCATCACTTCTGACATATTTATAGATCGCATCCGAGACGAACGTATTGGCAATGAGTCGGGAACTTTCACGAAAACATCAAAAATCTGTTGAATTTCTTTTTATCTGTGAAAAATACGGAGTGGCGACGCCATTTATTAAATTATTACCATTTTATTCGCAGTATCGTTGTATCTCAAGATGAATTTTGTGACCAGAATATGTTTTGAACGGAAAAGAAAAGTAAAAATCGTGTCCAAAGAACTGAAGTATCAATTGGGCTAGTCAAAAAGTTCTTGATGAAGGTTAAAGATTGTTAGTGTTTGATTTTTAAAGAACAATTTATAATTGAAAAAAAAAGAACACTTATGTTTCTAAAAATAATGATTTAAAAATAGTATATTGAAGCAGTTGTAAATCAGGTCGAGTCGAATATAGGAGATCGTCATGGGAACGAGGCCATATCCTAGGTGCGTTAACCCTACGTCAGTTATCGTCGTGATTATTCTCGGCGTCACATCTGCGATGGGCTTAGTGACAGCTTAGACTCGCTCCAACGAGGCGGACCCTCTTCACTTCTAACAGATTACTGTTCCCTCTCTAATACAGATCTTATTTAATTAGTCCAAATTGTTTGGATCAAATTGTACATCAAATGCAAAACTATAGTCGAACGAGGATATCTGAGCCGGTGAGAGAGGCGCTGCAGTCACGGTTAGTTCTGTTAGAAAATATGTATACTACATGAGCATAGAAAATGGCATAAAAACATGATATGACAGCTGCATTACGAAAAGTTGCAAGTTGCAGATGCATAAAAAAAGTTTTTTGACTTTGACAGGGTGTCGCTAGTGAGCTGTCATAGTTTAGTTTGTCTTTTTCCCCCCGGATCATATACCCTTGTCAGTTTATTGTTTTCGATTCCTTTTAATTTATTACTTCTTACTTATTATTTAAAGGCACTGACTATAATTGTTTTAAACACATGTCCTATAATAATTGAATTTTATTTAGTACAATAACTGAAATTTGTTTAGTTAGAAATCTATATATATAAAAGAAAGTCGTGTTAGTTACACTATTTATAACTCAAGAACGGCTGAATCGATTTGACTGAAAATTGGTGGGCAGGTAGCTTAGAACCAGGAAAAGGACATAGGATAATTTTTACCCCGTTTTCTATTTTTTATTCCGCGCGGACGGAGTCGCGGGTAAAAGCTAGTACTAAATAAATCTTAAACTAAAAAATGTTACGTGTTTCTTATTTTTTCATATGCTAACATAAATTTATCGTTCGAATATGTATTACTTGATCCAATATCCTAGCATTGGCAGACTATTCTACTGCAATATCGACCTATCAAACGAAATGAAAAATACAGTGTCACAGCTAAGACAGATAATATCAATTCTTGTAAAGCCACCTTCAACTTTGCGATGTTTAAAAAGCTATTGTAAGCGTGAGAACCTTTTGTACAATACAGTTGGGATATTACGAACGTAGGTATTAGAAATTGATTTGAATCGTTTCATATTTGCCGAGATTTCCACAACCGAAATACATGTTAAAAATACATTGTTTCTTTATATAACTTCAAACTTTCGTGGTTTTTACTAATATACTGTTCGTAAGATCGTGGTAAGAATCCCGTTTCTTACGAACAGTACATTGTTTCTTTGTTTTTTTCCAAAGGAATGAAAGGAAGGAAAATATATTTCTATACAGGTATTCAACAGTTCAAACTCACAGTTATTAATATCCGAAACGGCTGCACCGATTTCGACAGGACTCTTACTGGAAGGCAAATGATGTATATACGAGAGTAACTTTGGCCATATTTCTATGTACTTTTTTAACTCCACGTTGACGGAGTCGCGACTCGTTATAAATATATTCATTGGTAAGAAGAACGTTTAACTACAAACGTGAAATTCAAAACTACTGAATTTCTACTTATTATCGTTTATATTTTTTAAATATTGATAATAAACATTTTATTAAAAATATTTCAATCTAGATATTTCAAGTTATTAAGATTCTTTAATTAAAAATAAGATGAGCGTGGATTAATCTTGTTGCTGGTAATGAAGATTTTGTGAAAGGAGAAGCAAGGCGAGACGCGGGCTGCTATCTATGGATCTAAATGTATAAACAATGGGAGTCCCAGTAAGGACGGAAACTTGCTGCGCCGTTACCTTATCTAATAAGAATCAACGGTATATTAACAACAATGACGACTAAAATGACGAATAGATGAACCTGGTGGGCCGACCTTACCTAGAGTACGATAAGGTAGGTATACGTAAATGTATATAAAAACCTTTGTGGTCAAATTAGAAAAAAGAAATTGAGGGATTGTTGTAGTCTAACACTAAAATAAAGGCGAGATTGTCACACTTTTCGCATATTATTAGATATTCTGGAGGCAATCTCGATGAATAATGTAAGAGATATCTTCGTAGAATAGCGGAACTTCAATAAGCTTGGTGAATTTACAGCGCGCAAAGGTGAACACGTAAAAGTGTCGTTATATACTTTAGTAGTGTCATATGTAGGTTGAGAGGTAGGGTATAAAAGTATCGGAATAATTTATAACTGTAAAAAATTCTAATAAGTCATGATTATATATTTTGATACGAGTTTTAATCTTACTAATATTATAAATGCGAAAGTTTAGATGGATGGATGGATGTTTGTTTGAAGGTATCTCCAGAACGGCTCAACGGATCTTGGTGGAATTTGGCATAGATGTAGAACATAGCCTGAAAGAACACATGGGGTACTTATTAAGTTTTTGTTTAATTTCGCGCGGACCAAATCGCGGGCGACAGCTAGTAAAAGATATAATTAAAGAATTGTAATAATATTAGAATATACAATTTACTTTCTTTTATTCCTGAACATCAATAAACTGGTTAGGGTAAGAATTACGAAATGTTGATGCATTTTCGTATGAAAAAAAGTTGCAGAAAACAATTTATTGGAAGAGATTGAGTGAAATAGATACGATACATTGTAAGTGTGTCATACAAGTTATCTTGGCGAAAGTATTAAAATATAATTTTATTCTAAATAATTTACTCAACACGACACTAGAATACAACATACATTTTGCTCGAACGGTTTTATTTAATATTTGATTCGGATTTATATATTTTATTCAATGCTGTCGAAGTTTCGCAGATCGATAGGATACTTCACACATGGTGTATTTTATTTTGAAAATTTTACATCCAGATTTTCGTATACGTATATTTTAAAACAGAAAGACATCAACGAACGCAGTACACATAACCATTGTAATGCCGAAACAATTGAACAACGATATTTCACCCCACTTGTACAAATATCAACATGTCTTCATCTCTCATTCTCCCTAAAACAACTGAGACAATATGTACTTGTACGTTTTTACGCAGTGAACTCAACGACTACCAACAATAACGTTAATTAAATGTGTAACCTAAAGCTGTAACTTACCCTTGTCAGCGATAAATTATAGTCGATGCGGTATTTTGTTAGCTATAGTAAGTAGCTGAAACTATATAGTTTAGGAGTAAGGTTCAGTTAGTAGTCGTGTGTATAGTTTAGGTAAGATTCAGTTAGGAGCCAGATGTGTTATGCTAACGAGGTACAAGCTCGAGTAATGACGCCTCGCGGCAACCCGCGCCCTTAGTCGGAGTAAAAACGCATTAAGGTTCTAATGGAAAACATTAACATTGTAAATTAATTAATTAAAGCCTTTTTGTTTCTCTTCATCGAGAATATCGGAACACATTAGTTAAGATTGCAAGTAAGATGAAGAGAAGTAGTGTAACCTATAGAACGAGTATCGAATACTGCAGAGTGCGCAGTGTTACACAATGTCACCGAGCTGGGCAGACGCGAGGGGCTGGAAGCGTGGCCGGCGACGAATGCGTCACAATATTATCTAAGCCAACGTAACAATAACAACGTATTACAATAAACATATTTTTATTTATTCCCCTTTAAAAGATTATATTCTTTTGTTTTACTTACAAAATTAAAAAAATAGTGGGTACGTTAAATCTTCCTACGAATAAATTTGACAGAGGGCGCAACGCCAAAAGCAGTTGTTATATTGTTCCTATATATTTATTGTTGAGTTAATAATTTATAACCCTGTTAATTTGCTTTTATTTTCTACTAGCTTTTACCCGCGACTCCGTCCGCGCGGAATAAAAAAAATGCACACAAGATAAAAAAGTTCCTATGTCCGTCTCCTAGTTCTAAGCTACCTTCCCATCAATTTTCAGCTAAATCAGTTCGACCTATCTTGAGTTATAAATAATGTAACTAACACGACTTTCTTTTATATATATAGAGATGTATTAAGTATTCATCTACAATGGTTTACAACAAAATACGAGAATCAGATTGTTATGAACCTAATATTATTTAATTTTTAACTTTCCTCTTGCAGCTTCAAAGCAACGATTACTCAAATAAAGCGTATTTCAATAGCTTTTCTTATTATTTACAAAACATTTTCGTCCAATGATAAAAAAAATGTTATACGGCACAATCTTTAATCCTCTTAACAGCCTAATAAGTTTGGTATGACGTGGACAGCGATACTTATCTCTATATGTGTGTTGATAATATAAAAGGCCGCAATTGCTACAAAAACGTCATTTTTTACGTATAACTATGTTATGACGCTGTTATGATAAGTATTACTATATAGTGTGAAACAATAATTATTTTTAGCAATGGAAGTAAATTGAAACAACAGAAAATCTTAACATATTATGTTGTATGAAGATTAAAATGTTTTTATGTTCATTCAAAAGTTGTTAGAAGTACCTACATAGATCTGTGGTAAATGATCTCCAATCTAGTGTCGTACAAAGTTCACGAAAGTAATAAAAAACAAACACCTCTGTAATAGTCGAGTCTGTAATAACCTTTCCGCGCTGAAAATGTTATCCTTTTACATCTTTTCGGAACGGCAACATTGGTCGTTTAGAAATTTCATTTCCTTTCCTTTATCCAAATTGAAAATGGAAAATGTACCCATTGGCTTTCCATGCCTTCTTATATAAACGCATTGTATTGTTTTCCAAAAGTAAATGGAATAATAACTTCACATTTACTTAAAATTGGATAATGGTATTATTTCCTAATGAACGGAAAATTGGTCTCATTTACAACAAAATGTAGGATAGACAAACAATAATCGGCTTTTCGTGAGTAGTTTTATGTGACTGAGCGTACTTAAGTAGGTAAAGTTTTAAACATACAGTAATTTACCTTGGATTCCACTCTGACACCACTAAGCTACAGGATAAACTACGATTCCATGTTTGTTTAATAATATTAGGTAATTTTTTATTAAAGTAGTTGTAAAATAAATACCCTATTCATGATCTTCCAATGTATTAAAACATCAGCTATTGTGTTATTTTGGGAGTTGTATTTGCAAGGGTTGCGCGGAGTCATCCAGGCGCCGTGGCACCTTGCCAAAGCCCCATCTTACCTACATCTAGCTGCCCCTGCCGCCTCCGGGGCGAGATGCCTTATTTAAGTACTGTGACGGACACAGATTGCGTAACAGAAAATTAAAACTTTTATAAAAATCCGTCTTCGAATTCCTTCCATCTTAGCCTTTATGTATTCTTTATTGTAAGATTATACATTTGGGGCGTTGGGACTTTCCAATCAATCGGCCTAATAGGAAAAAAGAACTGCATATTTAAAATGAAGGTTAACATAGACTGAACCTTATACCATTCCCTGTAGGACGTAGATATTAGGAAAACATATGATAGTACAATTTACTCGTAAGATTGTATTTAAGAAAATTATATCTTAGAACGAAAAGATAGGGTAAGCAGATGCTATTTGAATGAAAAACGAGAGAAAAATTCAAATCTTTAGAATAGTTAAGTATTATGTCTTATTCAGAAATTTTCGTGAAATTTGTTTAGAAAAATTTTCTTAAAATCGATGAACTACTTTCGAACTTGAAGGCGTTTGATTATTTCGGTCTAGTTAAAAAAGAGCTTTACAATACAAGTGAAAAAGCAACCGTCTTTAGCAGATATAATGCCAAGAAAACTTAGACAGTTAAACTTTTTTGGCTCTACGCAACCTCTGATGTCATCTTTTCCACGGGAAGTAAAAAAGTTTGCGTTCGGAAAAACATGCGTCATATACTGTAAATTCTGTTACAATATCAAATTATTTCAAAATTGCCGACCCTAAACTTTAAGTATTGATAATACGAACGAGCACGAAAACCTTTCCCTGTGCTAGAAAAATAAAATTTTAACGCTCTTGGTGTTTGATAGAGATTTCGCGTTATGATTTTTTTAAGTAAAACAAAAATAATAAAATAATTACTTGCAAATTAAAAACAACTAAGACAAAATATTTTCCTTTTCAGAGCAAGAAACCTTATTTTTAGACAGACCATTTTTCTGCAAGCATAGTTTTACATGCAAAAGATTATGGACTTTACTTCATTAGTTATTTTACGATTCGAAAAAGAAATACTATTATAGGTTGTAATTATTATAGTCTTTCTAGACGCAGAAAATATCTACATTGCACTATGCGATTCGACATAAGCTGGGGAAATGCATGATTAATGATCGCATGCTCTGATGTGACGTCATTGGTCGCGTGCTAACATAATCTAACCCTATCTTTTAATCAGCAATACGATAGATTTAATAATGTATTACCTTACAACAGCTTAGCTATAGCAGGTATTTATTTAATAAGATCATTTGAACGAGTATTATTATAATTTACTTTCCTTAGTCTTCATTCTCCATCTGGCAATGTCACCTTCAACTCGCATTACAACATTTCTAAAGTTATTACACACATTCATAGTGCGCCCTGATTGTAGTAGACGGGCTCAGCGAACTGCATATTAAGTGAAGACAAATAAGTGCCTTGTAGTTTTGCGTTAATCACAATTAAACTATAATTCATATTGCGTATAGCAAATTCTTAATAATACCGTTTCTTTTTTAAGACATAATAACCTATAAGTAGACGGACAGGTCGACGCAGCGTGGGTAGGCCTCCCGCAAGATGACCGATGATCTGGTCAAGGTTGCGGGAGTATTCTGGATGCGGGTTGCACATGACCGATCGACCATCGTGGCAATCTTTGGGGGAGGCCTATGCCCAGCATTGGGCGTTACGTGGCTGAGAAGAAGAAGAAGAAGAGGTACTTATAAAATTTTCCAATTTGTATCAAGCGGCTTTAAGCTCGAGTCTCGATTGTAAAATATTATAGTCTTAATTGTGTGTATCTATAACTGTATTATTAATGTTCAGAATTATTTGATCGCGTAAATTATTCCAGCCGGGCAATCTTATAAGCGATTTATATACCGATTACATTTTTTGTTTTTGAAAAACTGAAGAATTCGTTAAATAAATAAAGAAATTTTAAATAAGGCTATCTACATCTTACTTAACTTTAAATAACTGTGCATTTTGTAACTCTAAAATCATGTATAAAATGTATTTAACCGTTAATAATCTGAGTTCAAGTCAAAGTATGATAGTAATTGATGAGGCCGGGGCGTCGGCCACCGCGAATATTATTCGAATAGCTTTACCTCCACACAGTGCGGGTGAACTTGCGACACCATTTGTCATTTTCCCCTGTCTTGATTTACATATAAATTTGGAACGTCATTAATCTATTCCGTTATACAATAAGACAAAAACAAATAGGTTCTTGTATATTATTTGTTTAGTGTACATAGTCGGTACCCATATATTTATACCCATAGTATATTTACTTTTTAGTGTTTTGCAAACGTAATATGGCCTACAACAAAGAAATGTAGAATTGACACACTGATAATTTGCCCATCTCAAAAATTCTATTTTAGATATAGTATTTCTATAAACAAGGCTGCGTACGATTCATTTTTCTTATTTACATAACAGTTTAAAAATAAACAAAAGTTCTCATAACTTTATACACGACCTCATTTAAGGTAATGGATTTTCTAGCACACTAAGAATCCTTTAAAGGTCAGCTGAAGATAGTTCTTTTTCAGGGTAGATTTACAATGATAAATTCAGTCTATGTGTCTACTGTGATTTATAAATGTCTATCCAATAGCTATTTGATTAACACAATTTGTTTGTCCGAGTTATACGCTCGACAATTAATCAATAACAGCCGGTTGTCAGCTGAAGATGACTCGGTATTAATTGCTCTGCGAACAGCACAATCTCTGTAGCTCCAGCCAATTACTTTTCTAAAACTGAATACAAATATAAAATAGTTATACTAAGCTACTATCGGTATTACCATTATAAAAAGTTTTGTCTTAATGTGTTCTGAAACCACACTACTAACTTTTTTAATGACAATTTTTTTCTAAGAGTAGTTATTTCATAATGCGTACTTATAATCATTTTACTCTTACTGTGTTCTATAGCGTAAAGCAGAAGTGCTTAATTCTTTATACCATAAACATCAGTGTTGCTTTCGAAATTATTTAATAACTAGCTGTCGTCCGCGACTCCGTCCGCGCGGAGTTAAAAATATACTTATTAAGTAACCCATGTCTTCTTCCAGGCTATATTTTACATCTATGCCAAATTTCATCAAGATCCGTTGAACCGTTAGGGAGATACCTTCAAACAAACATCCATCCATCCATCTAAACATTCGCATTTATAATATTAATAAGATAATGTGTTCTCTCTCAAATTCTAATCATCAAGAAATATTTTCACTTACTTTGAAAGAGATCGTTGAAGAGAGGAACTAATTGCTCCAATGCCTTTTTTAATTACTATTGCTTGCCAAACGTTCCGTTTGCCTTTTCAAGTTCCTGATTTCAGTTTTTGTTTAATTGCTATAACACTAATTTATTGAACAAATACTTCAAGTAAAATAAGAGCTGACAGAAATAAATCTTTGCCAAAAAAATACATGAAATAAATTTAAAAAATTTAAAGTGGAACATCGCGTTAATTTATTTTTTTAGTTTAGTTGACTACATAAAATTTTTGTGCATTTTGTATGAAAAAGCGAGGGAGTTGTGTCAAGACCACGTCAAATGGAGGTCCGTGGTCTGTACCTACCTCTGGGTTACGGGCGTTAGTTAAATTGTTGTTGCTGTAAGTAAAAAAGGCATTGGTGCAAACTATTCCAAAAACGCCTTTTTATTTTCAAATAAGTCAACGAACAGTAGTTTTGAAATTATTCAGCATTTGGCTCGGAGTTAAAGTTTTTATATTGGGGGCTTTTGCCCGTACACCTGGGGGCGGTAATTTAAGTTGAATCTTCGCAATAAATCGCGAGCGTGCCGCTGCTGGCTACGGCACCTCCGGGGAAATTATTGACGTTTCTATTTCAACAAATTACAATGCCCTCTGTTCCAAATCAGCCAGACGACTTTTGCCTAAGGCCAGTTTATTTTTACCGACGGTAAATATTAAACTGGTTATTATATTCACAATGTTAATTTGTATAAAAGTGGACCCTGAGTGATATTTTTAATGAGTCTCCTTACTTGATCGTAGGTTTCACAATTTCGTCGCAAACAAAATCGCTCTTAATAAAGCAAATAAAATCTACTATTGAGACTGCTTAGAATATTTTTTTATTTTATCATTCTCAAAAATGAAACATGCGTCCACACAAAAAATACATTGTTAAAAACTGACACGAACCGAAAAAACATGTTACACTTCGTGACATGTATGCAAATCGGGTGAGTTATGATTGCGACAGTATGTAAGGGAAGATGGAATGTGGTAAATCTAGTACATTTGAGCCTTTAGGTGTGACTTTTCATAAAAGAATTACGTAGAGGTTCAGAAGGCGGATCGAAGTGGCCAGTGGTGGCCGCGTCATGGCTCGCCGCGGCTGGCAACTGAGCAAGACATTCTCGCAAACTGGAGCGACAGTCGGATAAGTTTGTTGTGCTCTACTGAATAACTTGTGGCTTACTCTATGTAACCTATTTATATATTGTGTTGCTGTTTTTTTTTATGAATGTCGTAGAATGTGCGGAACACCTGTTAATAATGGTTTAACTTTAACGTTAATATTATCCAACGCCCTAATAAATCTAACACACGAAGGCATAACAGCGGAGTAGAACTGAATGGTAGGTCGGAGCAGTACACAGCGCAGTACTGCTATTTTTTGTCAAAAACTAGAATAAACACGGCGTCCAAGCTTGCTACTGAAACCTAGAAGAAGAGAAAAAAGAAATCTGGATATAAATAGAAAGAATCCCAGGGCAAGTTAGTTTGTGTAATCGAATTTAATTAAGTAATATTATAAATTACCACAATTGTGACACGGGCCCAGCGAACACATCAATTAAAGCAGCAATGTCAGTACGCGAGTCTTTTGTAAACCTCTGCCTTTTGTCGCCGGACTCTGATTAATGTTGCTTTTTGCAACCCTTTACAACGGGGTTATTGCGCATCCCCATCTGCAAGGTCAACGTTATTATAACAGAATTATTCATTGCCTCATTTTGAATTAATTTAATAACAAGGCGGAATCTACAAGAATCTTGCTTGGAGACCCCAAAAGAATTATCCTGCTTCATTATGTAACTGGTGTTTTGTTTTGCCGGTTTCTGTCTGACGGCGTTTTCTATGTGAGGTACCCTGCTTGAGTCATGAGAGGTCCTGTTAAAGTATGTTTTTTCTTTCAGTTTTTTAATCATAATAATCCTTAAATTATAAAAATTTCATTAGTTAAGAGATTTTTCAAAAGATTTAGAGTAATGGTAGCTAATGAGGTTATTTTCTCGTGTAACTTGGTATTCTATAAAGGCAAAAAACACTTAGCCTAAATTAAAACTTAGAGAAACAGCGCAGCGGCCGCGAGTGTATTTAATGCGAGCGAACACGATTCAGCGCGTCCATTCCACTAATGAGCACACCTAAATCACACACTTAATTTTAAGGATTTGATGGCTCAAAATTTTCATTTAAACGTCATAAAAGAGAAGATTTTAGGGCTATTTTATTGTATCTCTTTTAGCAATTTAAGACAATTTAGGAAATAATTTTAGTGCTTCCATATCCCTTCTTCTTTTAAGAACTGTGCTTCTATTAAAGTCTTAGAATGATGGTCAATGCAAAAAATATTTTGAAATTAGGTCTTGGAAATTATTTTTGTTTGAACTAAACCATGTGGTCTTTATTGTTGCGATTCACATCAGTAAACACCGTCATATTTACTGTTATGATAAGATAAAACGAAATTACTTCCAACTATGGACAAAGAGAAATTAAGGGATTAGTATTCCTAACGATTCTGGATTATGGAATAAACAATGTTATTTACCGCGTAACCGTTCGCCGACGGCACAGAGAGATAAAACCGAGTGAACGATGACGCGGCAACTTAGACACGTATCAGCATAATGTGTCGGTAATGTGATTCTTGAGAGCGCCGCGCCACCGCCGCTGTCCCTCGCCTCGCTGCGGATTATAGCCTAAGCTCGATGCCCGAATAATCTATTTATGCATACTCAGTAGTCCCTTACTCAAATATATTAACATCAACTCACACGCACTTTTCCTTTTTATTTTTATGTGATGTTATTTTGTAATCATATAATTTACATGTATATTATACATCTCAATCTTGATATAATAGCAAAAGAACAACTAACTGCAAACTGTACAGTAATGTAACCAAAAGCTATATTATTTCATTGTTTATTAAATATTTCTATTTTTTGTTCATTCTGTACTCATAGTTATGAAAGTGTTATTGACAGATGTGAATACACACACAGACAATTTGTGTTTGCAACCACCTCCGACCTGTCTAAGCTGTCTGGTATTAGCGTCAATCCAATGAAATACCGAGCGGTAATGCTGGGAAATAGAGAATGTTATGTAACACACATTATACATATTTAACTTCCGTAATTTATAACACCATTCTAATGTCTTTACTAATACGATGTCTGTTTTATTTGCATTTACATTTCCACATTGTCCCTGATATTTATATAATTTTTTTAACACCATCACCATCTTCTTGGCCTTATCCTACACACGTGAGGTCGGTGCGCAAGGTTCTATCAACTTTAATGTTTTCTCTTAATTTTTATGGCCGTCCGTCTACCTGTCGCCACTTGTCGTCGTTCCCTACTTGGGAAAAAGCTTATTTTTTATTACCACTTCAGCAAAATGTTACTTTATTATGGTAACTCATTATTAAAATCGGCGCATTTTTAGAGTTTACTCAATTTTATAAAAAAAATAGCATGATTAAATTATAGAACAATAAGGCTGTCTATGCTAATGGGGAAAGTCGCTTCGTCAGATTACGTAACCTCAACACATTAAGGAATCTTAGACATTAGTCAAATTAGGCTAGAATAAAATTGCTTGGATACGTTCCTATTACATTATTCACTATAATAATTCTCGCCTTTTTCACAATATACTCAACTCAAGTGTACGAACTCTATGTAAATTAGTTATGATCGATGCCGTCAAATAGTTCGAGGAATGTTTACAAACGTTTCGAGTGCGAGATTCAATTCAATTGGCTGCAGTTTAACAGTTCGTCATTTCCAGGAAATGTCGCTTCGTGCGCCGGAAATTTAACGGAGGTGCTCGCAATTTGTAGCACGATTTGAAAATTTACAGGAAACAAGGGGGTGTTTCCGAAAGAGATAAAAACCAATATCTCATTCAATGAAGTTAGGATTCTTTTTACGAGTATTTTTATGCAAATGTTGGCATTACCACTCTGATTCTTAATATACATAAGCGTAAGTAGTATATAAGTATATTTTTCTTAACGTACATTTAGAAACTTTATATCCTTCCTTATTATTTCACCGGTTGATCTAGTCCAGTCGTGTAACAAATGTTGTTGTTGCTGGCGTCTACCACTGTCTACCGCTGCCATTAAACTTTCGTTCAATAAAAATAAAAGATAAAACTTTTCAATTTTAAATTATGACCACTGTGGAATTAAACAGTCGTTTCGCATAATATATTGTGTAATTTGGCTCCGTTACCTAGTTTGTATGTGTAGGACCATAGGGTCCCTAAAGATGATAAAGGACAGACACTGGCTCACCACTACCACACTGGAGCGCAGGCGCACGTCCGCTTCGTACCGCGTTCGTCACTCAACTACCCAGAGACAGCTGTCCCTCCCAGTGTGGTACATGAGACAGTGAATTGTATCTATTCCATAGACACAAACACTACATCCCTTCCTTGTTAACAAGTTTTATTTTATTATTATTTTCAACTCAATCAACATCCTATTTATATTTTTTACTGTAATTATAAATTAATAATTTCCAACCAGATTGTTTCATTCATTAATGTTTGATGTATCTTCATTTAAATTTCCATTAGACTTCCATTCCCCTTCCACTCTTTTTAGATGTGTAACGTTCATTCTTAGTATTTGTCCAGTTTCTTCATTCCTTACCGTGACATTTGGTTTTTCCGACTACATGAGGCGTAGAGATAAATGTACTTGCAAGTTTGTGTGTCCTATCTAATTCTTTAACATAAATTTCGAGTCCTTTGGGGCAACCTCAATTCCAATTGAATGGAATTCTCTGTAGTTAGCAATAGAAGTGTTTCCAATTTAATGGTAACCGAGTGTTTCCAATTTAATGGTAACCTAAGTGTTTCCAATTTAATGGTAACCGAGTGTTTCCAATTTAATGGTAACCGAGTGTTTCCAATTTAATGGTAACCTAAGTGTTTCCAATTTAATGGTAACCGAGTGTTTCCAATTTAATGGTAACCTAAGTGTTTCCAATTTAATGGTAACCTAAGTGTTTCCAATTTAATGGTAACCTAAGTGTTTCCAATTTAATGGTAACCAAACTGTTTCTAATTAAATGGTAATCTAAGTGTTTCCAATTTAATGGTAATCTAAGTGTTTCCAATTTAATGGTAATCTAAGTGTTTCCAATTTAATGGTAATCTAAGTGTTTCCAATTTATTGGTAACCTAACTGTTTCTAATTAAATGGTAATCTAAGTGTTTCCAATTTAATGGTAATCTAAGTGTTTCCAATTTAATGTATTCACATCTACTGAAAATCATTACCACCAATTTAATTTTTGATTACCGAACTCCAACTAATGAACTTTATAACAAACAAAATTACTTAATGTCACTAAAATGTTTAAATTTAAGACTCGTACTCTCATAATGAACATAACAAATAAAAACATTAAGTCTAACATTAAACTCGAAAAAAGAGATGACAAACATAACTTACGTAACAAACACAAATTAAAATCTATTACTCCGCGAACTATCTATGGAATAAAACTATTTCGTTCGAAGGCGTTC
This sequence comes from Papilio machaon, assembly GCF_912999745.1. Taxonomy (NCBI): domain Eukaryota; kingdom Metazoa; phylum Arthropoda; class Insecta; order Lepidoptera; family Papilionidae; genus Papilio; species Papilio machaon. The sequence continues at coordinate 5,818,725 of NC_059987.1, forward strand.
AAATGTTTAACAACTGTCAGACGAGATAAAGAAATGTAACAGTATTAATGTTTTCAAAAATAAACTTAAATCATATATCATCGCTGAACTGTAATAATCTCTCAATATTTTCTACATATATAACTTTGTCATTTCTGTCAAGTTAGATTCTCTTCTATAGTTGTGTTAAGGTTTATTTTGCTTTATATTGATCCTGTATTCTGTATCTATATTACGTATTAACCCGCAAGCCTGTATGATATACATATTTATTTTTCGGGTATATCAATAATTGTTCAGCATAGTTTAATAACATTTAAAAACTTCACAAAACATTTGTTTATAGCAAACACTTTAAACTTACACCTTCCTTACAACGCACAGAAAAACTATAACTATTACTTTAAATAAGTGCAATTACTCATAACTATTTTTAAAATAAAATTACGAGCACGGATTTACAGAAGTTGTTTACGCACGGCGGTACGGTTCCGAACATATCTACTCCTTTTTTTTTTTTTTTGATAAATAAAGATCTTTATACCTAATGGTAGTCATAAAAATTAATTAAATTAAAAGAAATTTACATCATCTGATTAAATGATGTACTCATCGAACAACGCCATCAGAAGTCATGTCGTCATAACAAGAACAATGTTTACATTTCCGTGCATGTGACTGTACAACCAACTTAATGGATATCTGCAATAATTAACAACTGATATAGGAGAACGGTAGGTCTTGTTGCTAACAAACATTTTACGTATAATTTAGATATATTTTGTAGAACAGAAAATACAAAACAACAAAAGTGTGAGTCATTGTCACTATCAGTGGCTGCAATGAACTCCCCCTCGAAGATATACTATGATCGCCATGAATAGTACGAAGAAAAGTATATAGATTAACCTTAAATTAAGTTGAAATCTAATTTTTTTTTCATTATTTTGCATAATAATATGCATTATTATGCATAAATTTCATATAAACCAAACGGCTACGCCAATAAAGTATTTACTATTTAATCACGATAATTATGTGTTATTCAAATGCACACTGAGCTAATCCATTTCCCTTTTTTTTTTTTTAAAAAAATTGCAGTTGTTGTTACTAAGTATCAATGTTATCATAAGTCATAAGATCATTGGTTTAAGTATGTATCAATTCACTAATCACTCAGCGTTCCGGCTGACGCCATGATGTATTATCAAGCCGGCGTATCAACAACACTCAAGCTTAATGTCAAAATTAAGTATTGAATTAAATAATTGAAAAATGTTGTATGTCGAAACTAAACCGAATAATAATTATATCATGTAGCATCGAATCTTATACCTATTCTTTCGTTTAAAGAAAAGTTCTGAAGGGGTCTTTCCTGTTACTGAGTGAGGAGTACAGTTATACATCATAAAATACTAATATAATGTTTCTCTTATATTCGTGTTTTTTTTTTTCGCTTGCACTTATTCTAAGGCACTTTAAGATATCTTTATTTTGAAGCTCAACTTCCCCATTCATTTGCGGCCAATATGGAACAGTACTAAAAGTTTAATGTTGCAATCTTCACAAAAAAGTTTTAAACTCTTCATTTACAAACTGCTGGCCATTATCTGCAGTGATTGAATGTGGATAGCCCAGTCGACTAAAGAGTTCCTTCAGGATGTTAATAATTTGTGAACCTGTTATGGTCCTGGTCACAGATGGGCACAGTTAATCAAAAGTTAACTTCATTAATCTTTAATTCGTTAAATAAAAATGTAACTTCGTTATTCGTTGAAGCCTTTAAATAATGAAAATTCAACGCAAGTTAAAGTTGACAGTTAAAGTTAATTTTTGTTAATTATATAAGGGACAATCAGGCAAATGGCCATATGAATAATCTCCGAATCGCATGGACCGATTTTGTCGAGACTATCAATAGAACCTAGGCTATATTTTTTCTAAATTACGGACGAACGCTAAACCTATCTATAGTTTAGTTATATTTTAAATTCAAATAAAACTTAGACGATTGGGCCGATGTACTACTGCCTGTACAATACACATGACAGCGTGCACTAGTTACACACACTTGTATACTACACTGACAATGATGAACAAATTACCTTTCCAGTCATTTTTTTTCGACATTCCGACGTCACGGAATTAGAGAGTTAACTAAATTTAGACAACACAAATTTTCTATTAAACTGTGAGACCTGGTAATATTCAAAAGAAAATAATCAAAACTTTTGTGCAGTATTTACATGTATCTGTTACTATTTGCACCCGTATATTCATTTGCTCATGCTCCCACAATTGAACATTTAATTTTAAGTATAATTTGGTAATATATATTTTTTTTGCTAAGGACCCACGAACAGACTTTAGTATTAACTACTTTTTTATTTATTAACATAGGTTTATCAATTAAACTTCTTAACATCAGAGGGAACTTATTGTAACATTGATAAATAAACTATATAACCAATCCAGTGATACATCTCAACACATCAAACTATACAACTGAGATGCCATCGATAACTTCTAGCATCTGATGATATATCGTCGGATCTAATGTTATATGTTAAATAAGTTAAATTGCTCTCAGTGTACAGAGTGTACGTCACACGACCACGACATAACGAAAACAACCGATTGCGGGTGATGTCTTCTATCTTTCTTATCACCTATAAAATCGTTATAGTCAATTAGTAAGAATATGTTTTGACTTATTTTCAACAGCATTCGATGAATTTTAAAACAATCTTTCGATATACGCAAAAATCATAATTACACTAACACAATTATTCTCTCTCTTTCTTCATTTTTTCTCGTTTTAGCATATACTTTTTTTGTTGTAAACAAACAAATTATCTTCGCTATTGTAATAATGTACCTCTCTTTTTAGCAGTCGTTCAGCTGCTTCCTACTGAAAATGTTCGATTTAAATCTAAAATACCTTCAATTTAATGAAAGTTCTTTTGTTTTTACTAATGCTTCTTATTTAAAAGAAGTCCGAGACACATTAAATTCAATCTAATGAATTTCATTTTGTACAATGTAATAAAATAGTTTACAATATCTCTAATTTAATAGAAATCCAAATTATAAATGTATACTTTTCAATACTCCGAAGGTACCTTATTAGGTTTACCTATTTACGCATTCATATATCCAATTTAATGGATATCCAAAATAGACGAAGATATATCTCCAATTTAATGAAAATCCAGAGCACTACATATCTGTATTATCTGTATATAAAAGAAAGCCGTATCAGTCACATCACTCACAACTCAAGAACGGCCGAATCGATCTGACCGAAAATCGGTGGGCAGGCAGAACCAGGAAACGGACATAGGATAATTTTCACCCCGCTCTCTACCCTTTTTATTCCGCGCGGACAAAGTCGCGGGTAAAAGCTAGTTTTAGTTAAAATGATAGCCGATTTTCAAAATACGGCCTGTACCTGTCATTTTACGTGAAATACTTAGTTGCAGTTAATAGATAATAGACCCATATTTCGTATGACACTGTCTTAGATCCTAGAACGATTCGTTGAAGAAGATTCACAAATACCTTTGCCAGAAATATAATTATTTCTGAACAAAATAAATATGTCAGTTGATACTTATTGTAGCATTTGATGTGTCTCGTTACAGAGAATATTTGATGACCAAATAGTGAGTAGATTAATATAACAGATTTAAAACATCTTTACAAATAAATCAGGCCACCCGTTGACCCCGTCTTTTATTGACGTTCCTTACACTTATGAAGATTGATATTGTAAGTACACGAAGGTATAATAATTTACAATAATTTCAATCGCTTTTTTTACAGTTAGCTGTAATAATTTGTAAATATTATTAACAATTAATATTTTTGTGGACTAAACTTTAATAGACAAATATAACGACGGCGGAAGTGATATTGCATGCTTGCAATAAATCATCATTACTATTTTACACGTATACAACTTATAAAATCGGATAATACTGTAAACTAATGTTCCCCATATCATATTGTCATCTTTCTTCGATTATGAAATCTATAATAATTGTACTCTACTTTTAAGCATAAAATTAAATATCTTGATTGCAATGTTTTAATTTACACACAAGTATTTTATTACTTAGGGCGCAAAATACGGACATAGTTACCAATTTTCTATTTTGTTTTTTTTTTTTTTCACCTCGTCGCCATTTGTAGGACCATAGGGTCCCTAAAGATGATAAAGGACAGACACTGGCTCACCACTACCACACTGGAGCGCAGGCGCACGTCCGCTTCGTACCGCGTTCGTCACTCAACTACCCAGAGACAGCTGTCCCTCCCAGTGTGGTACATGAGACAGTGAATTGTATCTATTCCATAGACACAAACACTACAGTATGTGTCCTATTTCAGTCTTTGCCAAACAATTTTATATGTCGCCATAATTCTGCCCTTGCTCGTGGGAAAAAGGCCACATGAACTTTGTGAAAATACAACAGGTAACAAAAATTTATCAAATTCCTTCAGTCAAACGCCAAGCAAATTACTTACGGCACGCAATTTGATTTACGTCAGTTTGAACGAAGCGATTTTATTTGCTAAAGCTGAGCAGCTTAGTGATTTTGAAATGATTTTTTTTAGCCCAGTCTAAAAGTTTTCCTTTTATGGGGTAGTGGTGTGATTTATGACAACACCAAAATGTACGTTTTGCTGAATTTTAAAATATAAAGTGCGTGAACTTTTTTAGTATGGTGCGCAAAAAAGGTTATGTCTATTGTGATCTTCTATAGCTTTATGAAAACAAATGGTTTTTGTGTGTAAAATACGATTTAAATTATTAAATGAATTGAATTAATTTGTAGTTGGTATTGCAGGTAAAAGTTTATTCAATAAAAGCTTATTCCACGCTGTAAATTGTATCATAAATACGAGGGAGGTTATATGAAAATCTTATCAACAAGGCTATCGGAATTTATCAGCCAACAGACCGGTAGAAAATGTTATCTCATATTCCAGCATTTTGTGAATTTCTGAATTTACCTTATTTAGAAGTATTTCCTTCTGATAGTCGTAACTTAATCATTCTTCAATATTATTATTATTTAATATAATATTTAGAATTACTACGCAAACGAAACTTTATTAATATGATTTTAATAAGTTGCTTTTTTAAAACAAATATCGAGCGTATCTCTATCTAAAAGGTTGGCAACGCATCTACAGTTCCTTTGGAGTTCAGGGTGTCCATGGGCGTCAATGATGACCTCGGTGTTCCCACGCTCGCTTGCATCCTCCTTTTAAAAAAAAAATATGGACTACTGCAATTTTCTTGCGAGTAGAGTTATAGTTAAAGACAAATATAATTAAGTAAAACCGCTGTTGGAATGAAGCGAAATTGTGGACAGTGTAGTTTTTTAACACTTGTCAAAATTCAACAATGTTAATTTTATTTTTTTATTTATTAATATTTTTTGAAGGAAATTCTTCAAATTCAAATACAAGAAAAGTAATAAGAACGTGTCGATAGCACTATTAACTAGTAGAGTATCAAAAGCGGGGCGTAACAAACCTAAGTCCAGGATTACCTTCAGGGGCTTCGCACTGCAAATTGAATGAACGCAAGAATTTCTTCGCGGCCCAAAATAATACTACAAAAATAGCCTACGCAGTCTCGCCTAGAGGGAGGAAATGAAAAAGCGGCCGGTGTGGGACGACCCTTTTATATCATGCGAACAATTCAATGTCGGCATCGCAAACATTTAATCAAAATGTTACATACAAATTGATATAAAAAGCGTATCTTCAGATTTACGACATGACACACCAATCAGAAAGTTTGCGCTGAGGATATCGTGGCGTGCTGTTTGAATAAGTCGACAAATGAGCTTGACGCCACTTATAAATAGATATATCACGCGACTAAAGTAATCCGTGTTGCCGTACTAATGTATGCATTCCTTTTCCCTTTTGTTTTGTTATGTCATGTGTTATTATGTCGGTACTATGAAATAATACATACAAGTTTAGGCAGATCTGTCATATTCCGATGGCTAAATACCATATTACAATGCTGAGAGACCTCTGAGTCAGATTGGTTTGAGGTGGAAGATCGATAGAAGAGGTGGCTTTGATTGTAGTTGTTTGTAGACCAAAGGTCATTTTGGATCGCCACACCAGTTTGTTTTAACGACACTTCCAATAAGTGTAATTAATAAAGTAATAACCAATTATTACTTTATAAATTTTACATTCATAGGTATCATTCATCTATTGATTTTCAATTTCTGTGTAGATAGGTGTAGGTACAAAGTTAGGTAATTTTCAACAAAGTGAGGATTTGGAAATGTCTGCCCGAACCATTAAACCACGTTCGTTCGCCTTCACTAAAATATTCCCATAAAAAGTAATGGGTGCAAAAGCAATAAATTTTGAAGAGAAATTTAAATTTGCGTCATTCCTAAAATGTGATATTTGCTCTTATATTTTTTTTTAGATAGTACTCGAATCTCTGAACGATCACATTAGTACATTGTTGGTATGAGTAGGTTAATAAGGATAGCACCTATCTTTCCAGGGATGTACTCAAATGTAAGTGTAAAAAAGTGTGAGAGGGGCGCAAATTAATTATATAAAGTAACGCAGTCTCTAACAAAGTACTCTAGAGAAGTCCAACTGGAGCCTTTTAGTAAAGAAAAATAGAAATGCAGTTAAAAATATTGCATTAGCAACATTTTCCTCTATTGCGAACCTTAATATAGTACATCGCAGCACTTAAAAAGAAAAAATGGAAAAAGTGTTAGTGCTTTAGGCGGCAGTATTTAAAGTGAGTGAACCACTCGTACGTGTTTGTATGGCATCGTCTGTGCGAGCGGCTCTAGTTTACATTACACTATGAACAATAGGCGCATATGAGTACACTTGTGCGCGGAACTTAGCTAACATTGCAGCGCTTGGAGGCAAAAACACTGAAAGGATTGAGAGAATGTTTGCAACAACATGCAAATGAAGCGATAAAACCGTTTTTCAGCTACAAAATCCTAACTCGAGAGAGATTGGGATTTCCGGGGTCAAAAGCGACTTACGTCGGACTCGCACCGACAAAAATTCTAATGAAGCGAATATCCTTATTTCTACATATTCTAATAAGTCATTTAAGGCTTTATGTATAGATCTTTGCAAAACATTTCCAGTTAAACGGGGTTAAAGTTACAGAGTAATTTGCGGAACAATTTCCTAGCAAAGCAATTACCCGTTGCTCCCTCACTAGGGATCAAAGACTAATGGGCCCATACGTGCTGCCCCTGCCTAGTAGTTATACGGATAAGTTACTACTGATTTACAGCCTGTCAAAACGATGCGTCCGTCATTTGTTGGTAACATTACTATTCACATCATTATCTTTTGTGACTTTGACGCTAAAAGTTCCAATACATACGTAAATCTGCCTTATACTACAATTTAATAAGAATTTGTTAGTAAAATTACCCAGATATTTTTTAGGACGATGACTAGCAATTCACTTGAGAGCTTTCGTTTTCTTAAATCTTAATACGAGTAATTGAAGGTGCGATAAAAAATACTGATCAAAAACTATTGTATAACTATATACTAACTATTTCTCTCTAAACATTTCAGAGCACTTTGAACGCACTGAAAATAGTTTGATTACGATAAGAGGGAGGCGAACTCGTCCAAAGCTATTAGCTCACGACGACTTAACAGGTTACGTCTAATTTCGCTGCGTAATTATTTGAATAGATGATTGCTATTGTTCTTAACCAAAGTACATACTTTGACCTAAGCTTAATCTCATGGACCGTGTTATTTATTGTTGGGATTAAATGGTGAGTATCGTAAAACATATTTTCGACGTTACGATAATATTACTTTTATCTTGGTGTACGAGTACATTCCTCAGTGTTCGGTCTCATTCTAAATCTCTGTTAAGGGTTCTTCTAAGTAATCTTTACATGACTCTGAGTACGACGGAAAGTAATAGTTAATTACTTTAACTGACAATGCACCTGCACTAAAAATAATTTTAAACTGGCATTTTATTAAAATAAACATGTATGTTGCTCTCTGTTGTTGATACATAAAATTTGTTGGTATTAAAAATATTTTAAAAAAATTGGGACAGTAAAGGAACGGCAATGTTATTCCCGGCGGGCATCCGTCGTGTGCAGGCAGGGGTAAGCGACGCGGAATGTCGGTAGCAACCGCCGCACCGCCTGCGTTAGTAAAGACCTTAATTTATGCACACCAGGTCACTGCGGCACCGACTCTACGCAAATCATATATCAACTCACACGGATTTAAAAATAGTAAGAAAAAAATATTTTTGTAATTTCAGCGTCGAAACGTCTCTTAAAGTACATTTTTCTCTCATACTTTGTCATACCAAAAAACTTTTTTAAACTTTAAATTACTTAAACAAAATCACAAAAAAATTGAAACGGTAAACTAAGGGTAAATCAAAACATTTTTAATAGAATATATACGATATCGTTGCCTAAAGTTCTCTTCTAAATTTGATGCCGGGGTCTCACTATCTTAAACTTACGCCTCGTTGCCTCCGTCTCCAATTTAAGCACGCCGTTCCGGTAATACAAAGTAACGACCGACAGCACTTTATACAAAGGAAAATTTAAGGCTAAATGTATTTTTTATATTAAAAATCTATTTTCAAAAGAGTTTATTTAGTATCTGACGAGTTTAATACTTGATTTTATATATTCATTTATTAAGGTAACATGAAATAACAAAATACTATGAGAAACTTCTTAACTTTTTTATAATGAAACAACTTATATTCGTTGCAAACAATTCTTAGCGCGACATTTCCTTTCATTATAAATCACAAATATTTATTTTCTTTGCAAAAAATTAAAGCGAGGACCGAATACCTAAGACTCGGCAGTAAATACAAAGTTTTATCGTACGCCTTCAAAGCTACTTTGTAAGAAATGTTCGTTGACCTCTCACTTACACCAAATCAATAGACGCTTAATTTTCATTACACAATCTGTATTTGCTTCATTTTACTATACCTGAAGCCAATTCAATTTAAAATGTATTCAGACGGCGCAACCGAAATAATTGCTATTTGGCGGCTACCGAAATATTGGTTAGTGAGGTCATTTATTTTGAAATCTGGTACATATATTGAAATTTATGTTTCAAAATGTTCAAATACAATTTGAATATAAAATTCAAATAAAATGTCTATAACGAGCAACAAAATGATGAATTAGATTAAAAAAATATTACGAAGTGCCATTTCATAGATAATTTAGAAATAGCAAATAACTGTACTCGGTAACCTAATCCGGAAGAATTTCCTATATAATCCAAACGATTTGCTCTATTTATAGTTATAAACAACGATGTATGAAAACGATTAAAACTTTCACAAATTGATATACTTAAGCCACGTTATTTTAAGTCTTCTTATCGCATTTTATTACTAGCTGATATTAAGGATAGATGTATATATACCTTTATGCGTTAAGAATGAATATCTAAAATGCCAGTACGTCTTATGACACCTGTAATGTTCGTAAATAAATGAGAGCAGGAGAGTTAGCGTAGGTGAGCTTTTCCGAGTTATAAAGGGGAGTGGGGAAGGTACGTTTATATGCGGCCGTGCGCTGCCACAACAGAGGTGTTTTGACGGAAGTCACAATTTATGGCCGACCGTGTTCAACGCCGTAACCATTGAATATTGCAACCGGTACCACATACTGACACACCTCTGCAACTTCTGAACGCTGACGAACAATTAAGAAAATTAATTTATTATTATGTGAAAATGAGTTTATTATTATTATTAATAACTAAGATTCGCATTACACGGCCAACTTTATAAGAGATTTTGAAAAAAAAAAGATTAATTTCATGAACTTGTTTTAATCTAACGAACAATTACGAAAACAATTATTCGCACAAATGTTTGGTAAACAAATAACGTTAGTAATAGCCAATTCGTTTAGCATTCGGACCGCTTCATTAGTCAATACATAAGTAGGTTCGCGTTCATTCCGTGTCTACGATTTTCTTTCTTACATTTTATTTGATATTTGCAAAATAATTAAGATATTTTCTGAAAATAACGTGATTTTCTTGACTACATATTCTTAATTTCTACGGAGAAAACATGTTTAATATGTGTACAGTTGCTTCTACCCATCAGCAAGACAGTTTTACGACGCAATCACTCAAATGTTGACACAAAACCCATACCAGGAACATTCTTGAATCCAGTCTGTGGCAGTATAACAAATTTATTACACGTAAAAACGGCCTTAAATATAGCACAAAGAAAAAGATTTATGTCCAAGTCAAAATGATTGTAATCGTAAAGGCGTGCGTCAATATTATGAACAATTACGCGCGGCTCAAATAAAATTAATTCGTTTCTAGGTTGAACTATTTCTAAATATTTTATTATTTTATATTACAAAATCCAAAATAATCGTGATGAATATCAGATATAAGTCACGAAATGGGGCGATCCCATGGAAGCGAGGCGAGGGTGGCCTTTGTTGGCTTCCTTTGTTTGTTGTCACACTGAGTTCGGTAATAACGTTCGAGCATTAAAATTCGGGTCAGGTTGTTGACTCAAATTTATGAGGGCCTTATAAATTAGTAGCCTTGATTTAGAGTTTATATTAAAATACCCAATAGACCTATTAGAATATTGCTCAAGATTACTTTTAAAATTTTTCGTATATAATGATTCATAAGAAAAGGAAAATAGAAAACCGAATATATTTCTAGTACATATACATACAAAGGCATAAAAACAGAGATAAAACTATCCTGCTCTACAGTACTGGGCTACAGATATTGTCTGAACTTTTTCTTTACGGTAGTAAAAGGAGTAGGAAAACCAGTGATTGTCCCATTTCATCAGCCTTTTTCGAAAATAATCCCAACCAAGTACATCTGGCGCAAATACGCTGCATCTGTACTGTAAAATTCATATCGATCAAGTCGATCCATTTTACTAGGTACAAATAGTTTTACTTACATCCTGACCCTGTCTATTCGTATGTAGTTACAATATTAAATTTCAAACAACGGAAACCTTAGAAGCGTCCGATAGCTCACCAATAATTGTAATGTCCTTTGATTGTTCCAGTGTAGTAATAAAAAACTACTAATGCGAGTTAAAATGGGTTCACAAATAAAAAAAGTTCTTTTACAAGGTGTCTGAGAAAGACATAAACAACGGAGTACTACAGATACTTTGGTCAAAAATATGACTTACGCAACTTACCTCTATCTAAAGTTGCGTAGTTTAGGCACTAGAGGATCATCAAAGTTCAACTACTTTATATTTATTCAAATGTCTTGAAAAGCCTACAATAGATTCTATTCATATTGAAGTCATGGTTTTTATTAATTAAACTATATCTTTTGGTGGAACAAAGCTTTATTCGCGAATATCAAAACCATATTCAATCATATTTTCGCAACTGTCTGTACAGTCACTGTCATTTTTTTTCAGATAGAGCGATGAATTATTTAAGATTTATGTTCTCTTGTAAATTTTGGCAATGGCAAACGGTTTTATCACTGATGAATATTTTCTAACCTTAACTGCGGGACTATGAGATAAGATTAGTGAAATATGATTTAATAGTTTTTTTTATATTTGACTTTTCTAGCCCCTAACATATTTTATAACAAAATCTTTTTAAAATTCTTCGATATATTTGAATAAATGTACTTAAATTAATTTGTAAACTTCGAAGACCTGTAGCGCTTAAACTACACATCCTTGGCTGGGGTAAGACGACTACGGAATCTGTGGTACTCGCTGTTCCCATCTTGTCCTGAAACCCTTTATATTCTACTTGTTATTGCTAGCCATAGCATCTTATACTTAGAGCTTAATAGCTTATTTAATATAGTGAAGTAATATAAAACAAAACATCAAACAAAGATACGTTGCCTCGCAATTGAACGCACAAATATTAGGTGTTCGTGACTAGTAAGATTATCAAATTTGCAAAGTTCACAAAATAATAGCGCTGCCGTTTCGGGATATAAATTGAGGAAATTGAAATGTGAAAGGACGTTTCATTTTGTCATGTTTGTTTATGACAGTTATATAAAAAATTTTAGACAATGGACAGTTGATAGACGTTTTGATTAATTTGTATTCACATACCTATAACTAAATAAAAAGGCTTGAAGTGGAAGTTTCGTCTGATGATTGTGCGTTCCGGAGGCCTAATTTTAGTCCTCTTTCTCTTCCCACTGATTTCTTATAAGGAAAGGATGAGATGCAAAAATTGGGGACTTCTATGGTCAGCGGTCGCTTCGCGATTTCGGAGAATTCAGTAGACCGCTTGCTCGATTGCCACCTTATAATATAAAAAAAAGTCATCGGAGTTGTTATTCTTATTTAATAATATTATAAATGCTAATGTTTGAATGGATGAATGATTTTTGTTTCTAGGTATCTTTAGAACGGGGAAACGGAAATGAAATTTGAAATTTGGCAAAGATGTAGAACATAGTCTGAAAGAACACATACGCTACCTACGAGTATTCTCCCGGAAATGTATATGGTTCCCGTGGGATACGTTAGATTAACATATTTACGTGGTAACTCCGCGAAGGTTCGACACATCTTATTGATATTTGGTATAGGTATAGAAAACAGTCTCAAATAACACATAATACAAACTACTTTCCATCGTGTTTTTTTTTAATACTGTGCCGGCGAAGGGCGTGCAAACGTTACACTAAATTTTAAAATTTAGGTAGTTTTAAGTCCAATATTTATGTAGATAAAGTTAAAAAGTTACGAGAACTCGTTCTATTTTACATTTTATGAAATTAACACCGAAACCGTATTGAATTCGAAAATAAGTTTGGATCTAAAGCATAAACTTTATACTATCTCTACAATGTCGCTCGAACTACATTGCGGTTCGTTAAATGTTATGACGTCACGTGTAATAAAATTCGAAGTACTGAGAAAATGGTAGCAAAAATATCTACTTAGAAACTGACGTATTAAACTAAGTATAAGAATAATTTTATTCATTTTGGTTTTAGGTCCGTCCCTGCCTAGTTCAGATACTAAGAAAATTATTTTTAGGTTATAAAAGATGAGACATGTGTTGTTCAAACCAACTTAGCCAGGAGATGTAAGAAACGATTTTATTTTCAAATTGAGATAACATGTAAGTATTTTCATTATTGCATACGTAGACTATTTAGGTAGTAGTAATACCTCAATACAAATGAAATATATTTGTCTATGTTTATCATTTTGCAGTTGTTACTGACCTGCGGCCCGAGCCTCCTTGCAGGCAAGCACCATGCTGTGGCGCACGTCAGGGTTGTCATCGGCGATGGTCTCGCCGACCGCCACGAAGCGCTCCACCGCGCAGCACACCGCGGCGCCCACGCGCTGCACCGCCGCGCCACCTGCCGCCTCGCCGCGCGTCGCCACCAGGCTACTGATCTAAGACAACATTTGCTTCTATTAAAAAAAAACTAATCATTTTCAATAACTTAAACTTTTGAAAAGGTAAAACACAATAGTCGGCAAAGGCCAGTGTGCCTAAATATAAAATATTCTCAAAGTGAAGCACATCTTGTGTCAATTTTTACCATTTTTTTCTCTACATATTGCAGAAGATAGGCAATGTGCGAATAACTTCTGTTATAAATAGTCATTAAAAATGTACAAGTTCTCATATTTTACAACTCATCAAAACATTATTTTTCCTTACCATTGTTTGTTGTTCTCTATTGACATACATATTATGACATAACCAATAAGCTCATACTTTGTCATCATTTCAATACCAATACAATTTACTCTTGAAATATTTTAAGAACTTACATATAAATATAGCTACGTGTCCTCCGTGGTAAGAAGAATTCCGACTTACTTTGTCACCAAAATAATACGATCACGTTCCGAGATAAATTCCCTGAATGAATGCATTAAAAGTGGGACATATTTAATTTCCATAAAGAAGTGCGGGCCGCATTAAGGTCTAGTAAACAAGACTTATTTTACCGGGCTTCAGTCACAGAAGCTGTTTCTACAATTTAGTTTACGGGCCACTGTTGCACAATATTATTTAAATAATTTTTATGTTACATAGTTAAAATAAAAACGCATATTTAAACTATAACTTCGAGTAAGGAAAAAAATTATCACTTAACCATAAATTCATTATAAATTAAAGAGTATGTCGCGGAATTTAAACAATTGAAAGAAATTGTTACTATGTTTAACCACAGCGACTAAGGTGAATCGCTTGCACTTTCTTCCATAAAAGGTTACTTATGAATATTGTAACAAGACTATCTCCGTGCGCAATATTTTTCTATTTAATCTTATATTACCACAGTATTTAAAGACCGACGACTTTCACAATTGATCGCATTACAAAGACCGAGTTATTCTTGGAAGCATGTCAACTAGCCTTTTATCATACTTGTAAGTGTTGACATACTTAATTTTTTGCACTTTTTAAGTTATTTATGAATAATTTATTAGCATTATGTAAAACTTCTTAGATGATTATTCATATAGGCAACCTTATAAAATGTTTCTAATAAGTTCATAAAGTAGCAACTTTATTTTTGTTTTTCTTCTTCTTCAGTATCATGTTTTGAAATAAAATATATACGTTGCACGGGTTATGTTTAACTATCATTAACTCTTGTCTTGGTTAAGTAATTTTACTTTTAACCGTGTTATGCTAATTACAAAAAAATAGTGTTAATAAAATTAATGAAACATGACAATAGATTTTTATGGAAAATGCTAACAAAAGCTCATTAATTAATCTCTTATTGTAATAGTCCTTTCTACCCAAATTATGATGGAAAATAATGAAATGTGTAAAGATTTACGTAGAATGTATTTCATGTAAATATTTATAACTGCTACGTTCCCCGTTCGTGCCGTAACAATAAATGTACAGGCAATTGGATTTAGAGCGTCCAACCTAAACGAGATTGCAGTACCTACGTGCTTTCCCTTTTTCTTCAATTCCATGTGATATTCGTATCTCTAAATAAACACCATTTCCTACGACAGAAGTTTTAATAGCAAAATTTTAAACTACAATCATTCACTAAAAAATCGATCTGAACACTTGACTACCCATTGGTAAATATTATCTGTGTAGTATTTTATTGTTAAGGATTAGAGTTTAGACATGCATCAACTCAGTATACATAACATCAGATTTTTACGTAATACAAAAAGATCTTCCTACCCTCATGTTTCGGTGCTTTGTAAAAAAAACGTTGTCTTCCCTTTTTTTTTAATTTAGTCCATTATTTAATGCATACGCAATAATATGGCTAAAATAAAAATAATAAAAGGTAGCCTTCAATATTTCCGTGTACATCAGCTGCCTTATGTTACGTTTAAAAGCCAAAATGGTCCAGCCGTTCCAGATGACCCGGAACAAACGAGACCTTGCGGACAGCCAAAAATTTTAAAAATTTAAAAAGAAATTCGTTATCAGCTACTTATTTCTTTTCTCTACTAATTTTATTATTATGTATAAATGGCACCTGAGTTTGACTATTTAACTACAAGATATTTGTAAAACTTATTTATTACTAACTTGTATAATCGCATAAGTTAAACCTGTTAACTTAATGACTGCATCTAAGTAAAACATATCACTTTAAATTTTGTAATTAATTAAATATTGTCAAATATTGTTTGAACTTTTAAGTAAATTCAATGTGTGAATAAAAATAAATTTACCATTCCACTTATTTACTAACGACATAACTTATGATTGATAAATTTACAAATTACCTAATCTATTATGAAGTTATGATCAAGGTTGCATTCTTTTACTAAACTTTTTACGTACTTTGTATTTAAATATTTAATGTAAAGAAATATTCTTTCGCATTTTCTACCAAATGGTAATTTTTAATTTTAATTCAAAACTATCGATTGACGTTTGTTTTACAAATCAGTTTGGTAAGACGTCGATCGTGAAAGACGCAGCTAACAGCAGTGAGGCTCACCACGTGTTCCGATCGAGGTTGGACCATCACGCGATCTTCTTCCACACCTGGGGCACTTGTTGCGTTTTATTTTGATTATATTCAATTGTGATCGTGCAGCGACGAGCTTTCACCTAAAATATTCGAATTGGCGGTTTATCCTCTCTACTAACGTACCTGGGGCTCCCGGCGCGCGTACTCATCGTCATCGGAGAGCGTGTCCATATCGGACGAGCGCGCGTCGAGTGTGCGTGCGGTGATCGCGCGTGGATGACGCGCTAGCTGTAGCGCGGGCGCGGACGCGCACGTGCCGAGTGGGCCAAGTGTCGCTGCGGCGCCGCGCCGCCCCGCTCGCGTCCGACGCGGCACTGCCGCTGCCGACCCGGCCATCGATCTGCGCCCGCCCGCCCGCGCTCCGCACACACACCGCATCAACTACACGTGGTCGGCCGTCCCGAAACTTACGCAAACTCGCACTTAGCATCACTCTTTTCTACCTCATTATACCATGACCTCACTTAATAATACTACGGACATGCCCTAACTTAATATAAGAACTTATGTCTTACAGTTCTATATTGGAAAATAACAATTCTCGGATGGGAAATTAACGGCGTTTGAAAAATGCGCCATCACGAAGCGTACTTACTGCGATTGCGCGATGAATAAGCAACAGATAGTCGTCGGGCGGGAAACTTCAGCGTCATGTGACGCAAAACGCCACTGCGACGTCGCGAGCCAACGATTGCACGAATCCCAAAATAATAATACGACTTTGGATACGGCGTAAAAGTCAGCGAATCATTGACGACGTCAGTGGATTAACGCGATGCAAGCTTCATGTAGAGCGTCACGGGCGCAGCGAGCGACTCGCGCCGCTGCGCTCAGTGCCGATGGCGGAGGGTTGCAAGTGTGTATAGCGTACCTGTCTGATGAGTGGGAGTAGCGTTTTCTCGATGGTGCGCGTCTTTATTTGAGAGAAGTCGAGTTCGGGCGAGCCGGCGGCCGCCATGGCTGGCGCGGGCGCGACTGCGCGGGCGTCGGGCGTGGGGCGCGCGTGCGCCGCTGCGGCCGCGTCACGCGCCGTTCACCGCCGCGCCGCCCGCCCGCCGTAAACACGAGCTTGCGTGTTAACGCATACTCTTGCGGGAATATAAAACTACAGCTTTACGTGTTTTATTTTGTTTTGATTGCGAACGCCAATTATGTAAGTACACACGGACGTTTTAACCTATTTTTGTTTTATGTTGTTGTGTTGTCGCTATATATTTTAAATGAAATCATTTGGAGCTTATGAAATAAAACGAGCGTTGAATCTAGAAGATTTATTGGGTTAATTGTAACAACTTAACGACTAATCACTTAAGTAATAATCATTGGCACATTATCACAAAACACATCAATGATTCATCTGTCGTGTTTTAATAAGTAAAGTACAGGAAAAAGGCAATTAAAATGGTGGCTCACCTGGTGGTGATAATTTTACTAATTATTTTTTTCATTCTGGAATGGAAAATGAAATGCTTGGTTTTAATAAATAAATTAAAATTTATAACGCTTTCAATTTTCAAACTTTACCTCAATTCTATATAAAATTTAATTTTATTTCTAAAGTTAGTTTTGGGCAGCGAGACAAAACCATCCGATTACTAATTAATATATTATTTAGTATACGATACTTAATTAAAACTTTGGTTGTTAATAATATGGTGAGACATGTACAATATTGATTTAGCTTTAGGTGGTAGAATAAGTATTATTAAATGTGTACATTTTAGTCCACCTACTTTTGTAAGAGATAATTATTCTAAAAACATACACAAGAAAGCACACAAGATTTGCAAAACAAATTGGCTTAATTTTAATTGGTAGTTGCATATAAAAGTAGGTATTAGACTTTTCAAATATCTAGGCGGCCCAAGGACGTTGACAAGCTGCGCAGTGCCCTCCCTCGCACCCCGGTACGCACCGATACACCTTAAATAGAGGCCTGCGCAGCGATTCCCGTGAAGTAAAGAGCCGCTAAGATATCTGAAAACACTTATACTAGATTACTTATCGAAGGTACGACCACCTGGGGTATCAAATTGTTAAACAGAAGAATTTATACACATAGCAAATCCATCATATACACATATTAATGAGTTTAATTGTAATAGACTCCCATACTGATTTGTGGCCGACGTTTGTTATAAAGGTCTTGGTTGGACCCTGAACTATCCTGGGAACTATCAGACATCCAAGGACTTTTCCCGGATGTGTTGCGCACTTTCCGCTTGCGGAGGCTCTCGGTGGGACCTAACGTCGGCCGAAGAAGCTGTTTGAAGCGGAATGGACCCTCCGTATAATCATCATCGGAATTGTACATCGGCGTGGCGAGAATTTCCGGCGAATTTCTGAGAATCTTGCGCAGACTCGACTCAGGATCGCGCGCGAGCTGGTACGTGATCCTCTGAGGTGAACCCGCTTTCTGTGTTTGCTTAACAAGCTCATTTATTTTATTGCTGAAAAAAAAAATGAAAACTTTTATCTGCTTGCATCATTGTTATACGATTTCTGTTTATACGAGCCTAATGTTGACGATATACTTTAAAAAAATAATTAATTTGATGATTTAACAGAGATACCTAAAATGCATAAAGCTGGTGAAACTATATGTATGGAGTCGAATCTAAATGAAAATCTTTAAGATGTGCTGAAACCACTGGACCTCATTAAATGGAATTAAGAGTGCACTAGTCCTATTGAGATTTAGATGGTGCTTATGTAGGTTAGATAAGATTTGTCAAGGATAATGAATTCATGTATGTATGGATATGTAAAACATTCACAATAACACATACAAAATAAATTGTTCTTCATACCCTTTGTTAATAATCCAAAAGAATATGCATGCATTGAGAGACATGATTAGCTTATGGCCAAAATCTTTGAAAATTATATTCTTCTTCGTACCTGACTAGACCTCCACACTGTCTATTGCAAGGCAGATTTTGCCAATTCTGATTTGGTTGCAGACGATTTTCTTCATTGTAACTTTTATCGTTACCATTTTGTTGATACCTATAACCAAATTTTAAAATTTAATATACAACAAGAATTCATGAAATTAAGGCATATTTTGTCAAAATAAAGACACACCTCGGATACCTGGATTCTATATTATATTTATTTGATCGCAATGGAACGTCCCACAGTTTAGTGGAACTTTCAAAAAACTCCGGCGAAGGACTATTCCAGTCAATATTGAAAGCATGAAGAAAATAAAAATACAGAAGATAAAAAAAATAAACAAATGAAACTAAAAGAAGGGATAAAATTGAAGCATGCAATCTATTGACCACGATTTCATTTATAAAACTATTATATATTGTAACTAAACTTCGGTTTATTAATTGAAATTCATCGTTGTCATTCCGTCAATCTACTTAAAATAGTATGTTATTATTTTCGTAAGCTTTTACTTGTTAGAAGACAGTAATAAGTCAGATATCTTGATCGCAATTACCTGGACAGTCTGCTGGCATCTCGTTCAACTTGTGTTGGATTTCCTTTGACAATGGCGGGTATGAGACTGAAGCCAGGCGGGGCGCGGTACTCATCGGGAGGACGCTCTATATTTATCAAACGAATGCCAGGCTTGTTACGTCTGAGATTCTTGTGAACATCTTGGTTTCTAAAATGCGCCTGGAAAAAGTACGATTTTTGTTTGAAATAAGTAATCGTTAAAAAATTCAGAGCCATAAAAAAATTATCATATTTGTCTCCATTTTACAATATGTTTTTTGTATGTCAAACCTTGTTCAAAACTTTTTACGTACTTTTAGACTTATGACATTTGTGTTTGTTGTAGTTAATTTCGTTGTTTAAACAGAAGATAATTTCATTTTAAACTCGGCCATATCAATAATAAATTTATGTTTTTAGTATAAAGTACTTGTTCAAATGGAAATACAAAACCTGATCAGCGAATGTCTGCAGCTGCGCGGCACGCTCTTGTACGGAGAACTTCTGCATAATGTTCTGAGGCGCGGGGGGCGGGGAGTGCGCGGGCGGCGGGGGCGCGCGACCCTTCGCCCACTTACGCCGAGCTGTGTACCCACGGAAATCTGGAAGACAATTATCATATCTACATATGCGACTTTTTACCATTATCTAGGAGGTAACAAACAATTAGAATCAATCAATTCAGTTAATTCAGTAGATTAACTTGCAGTTGCCCGCGGCTGTCCGGGCGAAAAAAAAATCGAGTCAATTAAAAAACTGTAAATGTTTATGTAGGCAATTGACTGTTGAAATAATTACTTCACAATAAGTAGCATCGAACTTTACATGCTTATAAGTCTCATCAAATGAAGCTATGAAAATCGGGACTGGGCATTTTTTAATTCTGACATATTCATATATATTCCTAAATATTATGTACACACACATAACGCGCTAACGTAAATTGTTATTTACATTTTATATGTACACATGCTGTTTGAAAAGCGTTGAAAATAGAAAATTAAAAGATCTTGAAAAGAATCTTCCATTACAGTAAAGATTAAAATTTACTAATACTTCCAAACTACCCAGAGATAGACAAAATACTTAGGTGTAAACAATAGTACAAATGTTTTGCCTATCGATAATTACCATTAGAAAATTTACACAAGAACCCTATATATCCAGTGGCTGAAGAATTAAGGTTAAGTGATTAAAGACATATTTGTATATACATTTAACTACTGATTAAGATCGTTAGACAATTCACTACACGTGCATGTATCAGATTACTAACGACTCTGTATAACCACGGCAGCCTGATTGTTGTCAATGTTCTCTTTGTTGCTCGATTTGTTGTCTGGACTATCGTTAGCTTGAGATGTCATTTTTCTTATAAGCTTAGCCAACGCTTTGTTCTTATGTGGTACACCTACGAATACAAATCAAGCCACATGACAAATTACTTATGCTAAACAAATGATGCTCCATTGCCAATAAACATTAACTCGTTACTCAATAATTCATTCTTAACGAACACTGACGATTCAAATAATGCACTAGCTGATATATTAAAAGCTTATACCTATCTAGGAATAATTCAGCAATAATAATAAATCACCGCAGATTATTCTGCAATTAATAACTGTATTTGATGACGCAATAAATCAATGATGATGATAAATAACAAATGATGCAATGAGTTTAATATTTACCAGGTTTCTGTTTTCGGTTGTTATCGTCATGTTCCATCTGTTCCCGTTTGAATTCCCTGGCGATCTGACGCTGTCGCTCGCGCAGATGCTTGCGGGTGAGCCAGCCGCGAACGTGACGTTGCAGCGTCAACACGGAGATGGACATCTGCAGGCGGAGCCGCTCGCATTTACGCCGTGCGAGCCACGTCCGCACGCACGCCTGCACCAGGATTATCTTCCTTATCTGAAAAATTGTTTAATATAATTATTTTCAGTAAGTAATATTCAGGTAAAATAGAAAAAATAAGGACTCAATTGTGGTAGGCATAGATTAACGATTTTTTGCTTTAAACAACACATTTCTCTATTTGCTCCTACGTTCATAGCCACGCATACATGCTGTACAACTACTAATTTTTATTATCAGGAGCTTAAACCTATAGTATGAAATTATTTATTGAAATAAAAACTTTGCATTGGTATTTAAAAAAAAAATTAAATGGAATGATACCTGCTCTTCGTATATCCTCGACAGAACTTCAACGTGGTAATATTTGAGAAACACTTTTGATTTGCCGAGAGCCCATCCGTCCATTTTAAGCCTCAGCAAAAGAAGACGGCAAGAGTCACGATTTGGCTTAACTTCTTCATCATAACCAAAAGCTAGGAAACCGTATCTGAAAAAAAAGTTGGTATTTGCAATGTCACTAAAATTATCAATCATAGAATGTCTAGAATGGCTCACTGGATCTCGCTGAAATTCAGCATAGGTGTAGAAAGTATTCTAAAGGAACATAGGCTACAGACTGAGTTTTTCTTTAATTCAGCGCGCACGGAGTTTCGGGCAAAAAATAGTCTTTCAATAAAAAAAAATTATAAACAGTATTTACGTTAAGCAAATAATTACCGTTTGATAAATTCTTCAAATGTAAGTCGGTGGGAAAATCCATTTTGTCTTATCCTAATTGTCTCTAGTACCCCCGTGTACCGAAGCTGCTTGAGTATTTTCGTTGAATCAAAGTGCTTTGGTGATCGAGTGTCGTTAGGCTTGAGACATCTAACGAACTGTGGACTTCCACTGACCATTTTCTGTAGCAGTTCCATCAGAGAATAACGGAAGTAAGTTGAAACAGTCTGCTGTGCTCGAGACTGCGACGCCAAGCCTCGGCTATTGTATCTATCCTATTTTATATTAAATTTATAATTAATTTAAAATATTATTTTCAAAAGAATATTATGATATTAATTAAACTTACCCTCATATCACCCGACATGGTACTTTCCAAACTTCTCGAATCTAATTCAGGATGTAGAGCTGAATATAAATTGCCCGTCTTCGTAATAGGGCATTGGAATAAGAACCTTATTATATCGTGTTGACTTTGCCTCATCAGTTGAACAACTTCGGGAGGCAAAAAGTTTCTGTTCTTCTCTAAGAAGCCGTCCGCTTGATATACTACCCTGCCCGCGAAATGATGGACGGCAAAACATATGGCATCTGACTTCGGCCGAACGTAATATTTGCTTTTGATATTGTTGTGAAACTTTTCTGAAAGAAATAAATTAGTTGGACGTGAATTATTCAATAAATCAAATGCGCTAAAAGTTTATTTTTAACTTGATTTGAATTGCCAACAGTGACAAGATTTTTGAGATTTGTAATTTAGAAATTACAGTTAAAATATTTACCTATAAGACTTCTGTCAGTAGACCTTGGAAAACGACTCTCCTCATCCAGTAAGGCCAACAACCCCATAGGTCTTGATAGCAACATATCCAAAACCGGTCTGTTGTCAGAGAATTCCACTAGATCTACAGGTATACCTTCCGCCATATATTCCTGCTGCTCCCACGTGAAAATATGTTGGTTAAAGTAATATTGTATTTGTTCATTTGCGATGTTGATACAAAGCTGTTCGAATGAATTGTTTTGAAAGTTTTCAAAACCGAATATGTCCAAAATTCCTATTGACAATTGTTCTACACTGAAAAAATAAAATGGAGAGAAAATTATCTATCGTATTTTATTATGCATATATTTATTTTAATAATAGTAATAGCAAAAAGCTATATATAACTTACCCGTTTGGTTTATTTTGAGAAAGAAGAGCATTAATCCTTTCTACTATGCGGTCGAATGTTCTAGCATACAAGCCCCGTGCAGTGGCGTCCCTCGCAACTGCAGCCTCTGCAGGTGAACTGTGCCGGGCGATCGTCTCTCCCCTGGTCACCATGCTGCTACTGGTCAGACATTCTCTTAGATCTGCTGTTTCAACACCCAAAAGGCAAGAAGCTGAAAAAATTGAAAGAGTTATTTATTACATATTTGCTATGGAATCAGTAGTTCTGGAAAATACAATTAAGTCGGAAAAGTAATTTTAAAACCTACTTAATTTGGAGCTAAATACCTCTATGCAGTGGGGCGGTATCGATAATAGTAGCTCGGTTGTCTGTATTATCTTCACCTGCCATCTCCCCGAATTCAATATCACCCAAATGTAAAATAGCCGAGAGCATTTTGTACAAAACAATAACTTCGTCTTCATGGAATCCCACAACCTAAAAGTTAAAAAATGTAAGTCAATTTGAGCCAGCAAACTACCATAAAACTAAATGAGGGATATAACTCAGAAATTACAAAAACATAATGATAAATAATGATGTTATGATATGGAATCTAACGATGATAATACTAGAACTACGAGTATTTGTCAATAAATGCAAGGGCATTGAGGGACTAATTTTAACAGTACCTTGAAAGCTTGATTAAGTTGCCGCCATCGATGTACATTGTGTTCACGATGCGCCGCGGAGAGTGGCTGCAGGTACCGATGTCGTGCCTTCAGCTGTTCATCCAAATAGAACTTCCTCCAACGTCCTTCACTCTCCAAGCCATCGTATAAGTAATAGAAGATGTGAAAATTACTTTCGCCTCTAAAAAGCAATAAATTTCAATAACATTGTATGATACATAACTACTATTCAAATTTGAAACATTTATACTAACATTGCTTGATGAACTACTCTAGATTGTTCTAATAGATAAACAGATATTCGAGCGCCCGATATTCGTCCGACTCTCATCATTGACAAGTCCAAATATTTTCCGAATCTAGAACTATTAGAGTTTATTCCTGTTCTCGCGTTGCCAAACGCTTCCATTATTGGATTTACTTGTAATATTTTTTCTTCCAAATTTCCATGTTGAGTCTGTTTAGAAAATAAAATATGAGTAAGAATAAAAATTTTCCTCTGAAGAATAAGATCACGACTTTTCTCAAGTCATATTTTTTTAGAAATAAGGATCTATTATGTTTATATCGAGAGAGGAACCATACAACGTGGCATTTTGTGTTTCTCGATCATCCATAATGAAATACTGGTAAGATATTTCGTATCATAAATTGTACCTTTGATAAAAATACGAGTTGTTTGAGTAATAGGTTCGCCGACTCAGTTTTTCCGGCGCCGCTCTCTCCGGATATAACAATGGCCTGATGATGTTTTTGATGCATTAACGCCTGATGGGCCGCGTCCGCCACCGCGTAGATGTGAGGTGGGTTGTCGGAGCGACACCGGCATTGATACATTTGTTGCGTCTGAAAAACATCAACATTTGTCTTTGCCTTAATCAAAAATAAAATAGTGTAATCAGTTTATGTAAAAAACAAACTTTTTCTAAGCACCGAGTCTACACCACCATATTGTATTTGTTTTAAGTCACAGAACTCACTTTATGTGTATAGATTCCTATATCTGTAAAAGGATTTACTGCTACAAGTATATCCCCGATGTAGGTGTATATTTGGTTTTGGTTGTATCTCTTTTGTAACTGCTCTACTATCGCGTCCTCCGTCAAGGATTCAAGCGTCGCTAAGTCATCTGTGTACATCTTTTCAGGGCGCGCTTTACGATGTGATTTTAACTTTCCCCGCTTCGTGGTGGCTTCTGTGGCCCGAAAACTTCTTCCATCAGCTCTTTGCCGCTTTATTTCCGCATGAAGTTCTTTTTTTATCTGTAAATATATACATTTCTTATCTATAAACATATTCAAAACTATTTGCAACTTACATACCAAAACAAAATATAACATTATTCACGTAGAGAAATATTATTACCTTATCTTCAAAACTGTTTACAGCAAGCAATAAAGGGTGTTCTAAGAGTTCTCTTGCAAACGGTCGTTGGCTCATATCTTTTATCAGACATTCTGATATAAAGTCAGAGAGCTGCGATGAGAATAATTCTGGGCGACTTAAACTCGGCGGTGGGTTTCTAGGAATTTGAAAAAGGGCTCGCATGGGATGCAACCCAGAAAGTGGGGGTTCCCCCTCCGCTAATTCTATAGCAGTAATTCCGACTGACCATACATCGCATCTACAATCATAAGATTGATCCAGTTGTTGTTCACAAGCTATCACCTAAAAACAAAAGCACTATAAATTACTATACGTTAACTTGTAATTCTGTTTAACATAGAAGCAGTATTTACTACCTCTGGCGCCATCCAATACGGAGTACCAACAGAAGTGTTTCTTCTTGCTGCCGTTGCGGCTAGATGTGATGATACTCCAAAATCTACTAGCTTTACTTCAGCATTCTCAGTCAGGAGTATATTGTGACCTTTTACGTCGCGATGCATACATCGATGGGCATGTAAGTGTGCCAAAGCGCGCACGGTCCCTCTGAGAACGTAAGCTAGTTGAGGTTCGGTTATGTTACTGCCTCGTGAGCGCATGCCGGCACATAGATCAGTAACCGAACCGCCGGTACAGAGCTGAAATATAAAAGGTCAATCATGATCGTTTTGGCATTGAACTAAAACTCCTTTCTCACAATCTAAGGTGATATTAAACTGACCTCCATAACAAACCAAATTTGGTCATCTTCCGAGCTCACACCACGTTTAAGAAATAACCCGAAAAATTCCGGTATATTTTGATGACTCGATAGATCTCTGAATACGAGAAATTCCTCTTCTATTTCTTCAATGTTTTCGGCAATATTTTCTAAAATCTGCAACATATTTTAAGTAGCATATGGTACATGAAGTTTAAAAATAAATGAAACACTTAGGTCAGACATTAACATGATAATTTTATTTTCATTTAACTAAATTAATTCCCAATGCGACCATGTGTGCGGTTTACCAGAATTTTTAGGTAGTTAGATATTATGGCAACATTGTAATTGAAAATTATTGTGCTCAAATGGATAACAATAGTGTTTTGCGTAGCTGCAGGCCGCTTGTAACCGCGAGTGTTGTCAGTCATAGAATAAAAGGTTGTGAAATGATTATGGTATTGTCACACAACCATGACACCAATTTAAATGTTTAAAGATATTATCCGACAGAATATTCGTTGCTGACAAATAATACTTTCCATTGAAATGGTCTACATTAGTACCTACGTACTGCGAATTCAGATTTATCTTGTTAATTTCTAAAAAAATATAAAAAAAACATAATATTACTCTGAGCTGCTGACAATGTTTGCATATCAGTAGCCCAGCCGCTATAGAAGAAGTTCCTAGCGTTATAACTAAATGCTGTTGCGATTTGATTTTATTTGTCTCAGAATCATCCGAGCGTGGTGCACGCTTTCGAGTGTAAAGACTGGCGTGCGGTCGGCCTCAAGTTACAGACCTTGACGGCCACCCGGCGCCCGGACTTGGTGTCCTTGGCGCAGTAGACCTCGCCGTAGGTGCCCTCGCCGATGAGCTCCTGCAGCGTGAAGCGGTCGCGGGGGTCGGCCGCGCGGTCCAGCTCCACGTGGCGCGACAGCCCGCGGTAAGCCATGTCGCTGCGCATCGCAACTCACTCACATCGATATCTTCTGCGAATAAACATAAAACAACGTCCATATTATGTTTTTAAGACTCCCAGTCAATAAGCAAACAGTACACATAATCTCAGATGAAACTACCCCATTTACAATTAAGTTGTCGTAAGTGTATTTTATAAAAGGATTTGTTGAGTATCTTACATGTTTGACAAAACGGAGAAATACCAACAATATCAACCTAAACTTCAAATGTGTATTGTGAGATCTTGATACTTCCCTGGTTGGGCACATCAATCACGTAACATCTTTTGCTACCATGAGTTCCTACTACTTAAGAAAAAGCTACTAAAGAAAAATTGTCTGAAGTAAACTTCATTTTATGAATAAAATCTACAGATGGTTTTATATTGCGGAAAACCACAGTATACAAAAGTACAAATATGGAATAAAAGAAACTTGATAAATAGCATTATAACAGTGAGTTATTTGGACTGGACTAAAAACATTAAGTACTGTTTTTTACCTCTAAGGCCATGTTTTACGATACAAACGTAGTCACGACAGACGAGTAAAAAAGTGCTCTTTACTTATCGCCGGTTGCATGTCTACTTAACTTCAGGTTTGCTTACGTTGAAATACGTTCATAGAGTAATAAAATAGTTCGATTAAGAAAAGTTAA
Organism: Papilio machaon; assembly: GCF_912999745.1. Lineage (NCBI taxonomy): Eukaryota > Metazoa > Arthropoda > Insecta > Lepidoptera > Papilionidae > Papilio > Papilio machaon. The sequence continues at coordinate 5,846,345 of NC_059987.1, forward strand.
GGATTTAAAGTGTCTTCCAGAAGTTTGTAAATTATTCAAAAAAAAAAAAAAAAAGAAATATAAGCGAAAATTTTAAAGACTTATTTGATAACGCAACTTTTCTAATATTATTGTTAAGATTATTTAGTTTAGTTGTGTAGTCAAAAAGACGTAAAATTATTCACGGTCGAGTTGCAACGTAAATATTTAAAAGTACATTACCATTACGCTATAACGTTATTTTGATGACAGCGAACATTAATTCAAAACACTAACTGTTGCATTTGTAAATAATTAGTTGTATAGTTATTCAAATACTCTAGAATCTAGAATATGACCACACAGAAGACAGCAATTCCGAGTTTCGTAATATTCTCTTTCTGTGCAGGCAACGGTTGCTTCGTTATTTCGGCGAATAAAGGTGGCCGCTCGCTCAACTGCCACCTTATGATATAATTTTTTTAATACAATTCATCAGAGACTATGATTGCTTTCTCTCTTAAAATTAAACTAGGTACATATAAAGCTTTCCACAACCGCATCTTGTTTTTTAACATTAGTTTTTCCTGCTACCTATAATTACTGAATACATCGACTTACCAGTTAGTATTACAACAAAAAATGTCTGCGTTGAAAAGTATACAACTTTTAAACATTAATTGCGATAGTGTCGTGACGCTTGCGGCTTACGATGCACGCACAAACGATGACTAAATCATAATACTAGTATTTGTCAAATGATTACTTGTCTGTTATGAATCGCATTTCGTTCGTAAACAACATTGACTATAAATAATAATTATAGGCCGGTGACTACAACGGAATGTTCAATAATAAGCACGCAATTGGAAAACAAAAGTAGCCGGCGTTGTATCTTATTATAGGCTAACTGGATACATAAAATTGTGTCAATAATAATAACATATTTGTACACCGCGACGTTTCACTTTACACAGCAAAATAAAAGATTTTTTTCATTATATTGCTGCATTTTTTGACGTTGTGAATGCAATAGATGCAATTTATTATGCAATTTTGATCACTTAAATCTTGTCTGTATATACTTATGGATTAGTATAATGAAAATAGAGTTATGTTGTTTGAAAGTATGCAAACAAATCCGTAGGCGAAATTTACTAGAAATAAACGTCAAGGTGAGCCCGGCGATGCTTGTTAAACTTTTATTGCTTCCAATGCACCGGGATATGTATTACTGATGACTCATGCCCTTTGTAAATGTCAATGATAAAATAAAGGTACGACGTATGTACTAATAAATAAATATTTACTCTTATTAAAAAAATGTGATTAAATTGCAAAGATTTCATAATTTTATGAAAGTATTTGGAACGGATAGTAATTGTGCTTAAATTATACGGTCTAACATCTTTCAGCCTCGCCAAAACGATTCCCCAATACATGGTGGTACACCAAAGATTCAGTTCTAAATAGATTGCCTTTTATGTAAAACTAGCTGTCACCCGCGACTCCGTCGGCGCAGAATTAAAAAAAAAGGAATAAGTAGTCTATGTGTCCTTCCAGACTATGTTCTACATCTATGCCTAATTTCATCAAGATCCGGCATTGGGCATACAAGGCATTATTTATGTATGTTTTTATTAAATTATCACAGAAATATAGTATATTATTTAATGCATTTAGCGCAATGTATATAGTTTATTCCAAAGTTACAAACATCGCGCGTGATACTTTCGTAACGCTAACCAATATTAGAAACAATAGAAACAAGATTACATAGTACATTAAGAAAAATATTCACACAATTGTATTATGAATCTCATTTAATAAGAACAAGAAATCAAACTGCGAGACGTTCTTATTGGTATCACTCGTGACGTAACTGACTTCGAATATGCGCACGAGAGCTTTGTAAATTAAGTGCCAACCTTAAGGCGTGTTTCCACTGGTGAAACATCTTATAAAAAACACATAGTTGTCAGCTATTTCAGAGAAAATGAAAGAGATGGCAACATATTTGTCTACTAATGTAACGGTAGTGGAAGCCTACACTTATATGAATGATTTGTTTGTCGCGTAACTTGACATGAATTGATATTTACGTTACAAGCACGTATAACTGTATCCGTTTAGATTGTGAATTTGTAGTGAGCGATGACTGTGCTGTTATTCAATTTGAATATGTCAAATTAAAATTGTTGAATGATTTCATATGGACGTACTAGAGTTATGCGTGCATTTTTTTTACTTTAAATATAAATAACTATTATTTTTTTATAATAAGAGGTTTACTGAGATTCTCCGTTAACAGTATTTGCAGAATTATAACAATAAATGCAGTGTCACCCAGGGCTGGTTAGATAAACAAAAAATACGAATGCAATTTAATTAATCAAAGGTTCCCAGAATTTTATCCTCAAAGTTATCTTCTATCCTGTCTTAAGACAATAAGAAAATCCAGATTAATGTTAGTCTTAGTTATGACAAGTGACGTCCTCGTGCCTCTCTAGAGGCGTCATTCTCTGTAAAATCTCTAATGTAGTCTACTAATGTAAGCATATACTCGTTTCATGTACGTATTTATCAATGTCAATCCAGTGATGGATACTTTGGTGAAACAGTTTAAGCAATAGCTTTTATTCTACAAAAAAGTATGTGATCGAATTGCAAATACACGTGAAAGGTGTGTTTTTGTTTCACGAAATTGCAAATACAATTACTTTTTACTGCAACGTTTGAGTTTTGAATATTTTATTACTCGAGTCACGTCATTATTTGCAATGTAGATATAGAAAAAGAAAGTGCACGTGGGACTTAAAAAATGCCGAAAATCGTATAGAATCACCTTTTTCGGTGTTGGACTAAGTTTTAAAAATTTCTTTTGTAAAAGTTTTTGTGTCTGGGACAAAAAAAATTAACTAAGTAATACAAATTATAAAGAGGAGTATAAAGTACGTAAACTTGACCATATTAACCATTTTAATAATTACTTTACGAAAAATTCAACTTCAATCAGTCCTATTTGTCATTGCAACTACGATTATTCTCAATTCATAAAAATCACAAATATCGTTCATGTAATAATTTATTATAATATTTGAGTGTGAATGGAACCGCAACTAAAATGAAGGAAATTGAGCAAGTCCACAAGCGAACGTGAAACATTGTCAGTATAAGAGCAGAGGGGGTCGCGGCGCTGATCTTAATCCGAAGCCTTCAAGTCACCGTACCCGACAATTAGCGCACACAATACCACGTAATGATGGCATTAAAATATTTTCATGCAAAAAGACTCCACGGCTGACGCGATGCGACGCGACGGACAGATGTTGACGACACTTTCACTGCTTATATTTGTCACGAAGTTTAACCGTTATGATTACATATCGGAAACACAACATATAAACTTTGTTATACTCGAAAATAGGACATCATCATTTTTTTTAATTTCAAATTAGAAAACAAGCGTAGTAAAAATTTCAAAAATAACGCTACAGCCGAGATTAACTCAACATGAACTTTTATCTAATTAACCAACATCGAAGGAATTATTTTGAAAACAACATGATCGCTGTGTTTTCGACAACTCAATAGAATGCTACTACGATAACTATAGGAAGGAAATTCTTAGTATGTAAACAGAAACTATTCGATCATTATGTATAAAACCGCAAAATAGTACGGTAGACTTACATGGAATCGTAAAAGTATTTCAAAACAAATACTCTAGTTTAATGAATAAGGAATTGTGGCATAAATAATACTTATCTTTATTACGGAAATTATAAAAAAAAAACATACTACAAGGTTGAATAGAACAATGTTTTGTTGGAATGTATCTGATTATACGTAATGAGGGTATTCGGAAAGCGTGTAATGTAACTAATTTCCTATTCATTGGATTGGATTCAGGCTCATCATTAGCATATCCGCCTATATGTTTGTTTTATTACCGTACATAGAATATTTTACTAATGAAACAGAACATCAGTGTATTACTTAATTCAATAAAAACATTGTGAGTCTTTAGACAAAACATAGATCTGTCTATTATTGCAAAGTTCTTTTAGATAACAAAATCTTATTTATTAACATTGCTTAGCTTTTTAACTAGAAGTTAGTTATTATGGAGGTTGAACTCGATGCATGTTAGAAATTTCAAAAGGAATATGACTTAATTCTCTCTGTTTAAGGTAACGTAAAAGGCTAGTAAAATTTAACGAAATATTATTTATTTAAGCTTAGAGTGTCATGTGATCTCAGAACATGACTTCAAAGTCTTCGTCTTATATAGTTTACGACTTTATCTTATCTGGTTAAATTTATAGGGAACAAGGAAGCCTTTCAAAAAGTACAATCCCTTCCAAGTGATCGTAAACAGGGTCATTGTACCGGTGTCTGCAAGACAGATGGCATTACGACGCCTATAAAGTGCAAACTGACATGAAATATTAATATTCAATTGTGTCAAGTTTACGACAAGCGTTAAATCATATTATAGGACGATAAAGTTATCTGACCCGGTGAGAAAAAAAAAGTCGAATTAAATTATCATAGCTCATTATTGCCCCACTGTGAAATTCATAAATTGTAACAAGATCCTTGTCGTATTTTTATGTCTTGTTATGTTTTTTATTTTATGTAATTTTCTATACCCACTTAGTTTTTACACATTTTGTGACAGAAATAACCACGGCACCAACGCCTCTCTCATCGGCCCAGTTAAATTTGTCGCACTATACTAGAAGTAAGTTGAACGTTGACTTACATTATTATAAGCTAGAAAAAAAACCGGCTGCAACTTGTTAAAAACGTAATTTGTCAAATCATCGATGAATGTACTGTATTTATTGTGTAATAATTTTTCAAACCACATGTCTTATTTAACCCAGTTATGCATTATTAAGTGTCAATGTAATTGCATAATTTATTTTGGAAAGTAACTTAACACCGCGGTAATTCAATATTATCAAAACGGGAACATAAGTTCGTGCTCGGCGAACACAAGCCAGCTCGACTGGCGCTGCGCGTTGAAGGCTATATTTAGCTAAACGCAAGCGAACGTGTTCAAGTGGCACGTTCAGGCCGGATGCCTGATCGTATATAACTTGACTAACTTTAAGTTAGCCCTTAAGGTGTGACTTAAACAATAACAACTTTCTTTTGTCAAAGTTTATTACTCCTGCATTACTTTCCACAAAGATTTATTTAATTCCTCTTAAGGCGTGAATTTTCTTCTTATCAATACTAAAACAAAACAATCTAGACTATTGATCATTGCATTTATTGGTTAAAAATTACGTTTTAAACAGTTACTATCAATTGCAAATGCAACCTTTTTAATTCAAATGTATTACAAATAAGTAGCCTTACAAAATGATGTCATACAAACGATGTTTACTTTAACATAACATGGTTTTGTTAAAATTAGCACTTGTGTCGCGACCCAAAATCCTATGTTACGCATGTATGCAACTATTTGGTTAGTTGCAATAATTCCACGCCAACGCAAAAACGTTACGATTGTTAAATAATTAAAATGCGTTCAAATTAATTTTTAATGCTTACAATACAAACAAAATTAAGTAATTTGCAACCAGTGGACGAACCTCAGAAACGTTGAAAAAAGTTTCCCAATAATATAAATCTTTTTGCAATAAAGAATTAATAATGTTTAATCTCGTTACTATCTTACAAATGAAATAAACTTCTTATAAATACTAGCTGTCGCCCGAGACTCCGTCCGCGCGGATTTGAAAAAAACTTTAGGGGCCAACGTCTTCCAGACTATGTTCTACATCAATGCCAAATTTAATCAAAATCCATTAAGCTTTCTAACAAACATCCATCCATATATCTACTTAAACTATTGCAATTACAATATTAGTAAAATGCACGTTTAACTTTTTCGATTACTGTATTTGTGCGATATCCCATTTATTTTTTCAGTCTTCAATAAGTTGACACAATGACCGACAGAGTTTGTACTCATAAACTAGATTTAATTTTTTTGTAAAGCAAAGAAATTAAAATGAACGCTGCCAATGGATCGTGTAAAAAGTGTAACCTACCGTGCCGCTTCGTAGAACCAAACAAAGCCAATACGATAGTGACTTCTTCCAAAATAAACGGGAAGTACGATTTGTTGTTATCACCATGGAGAGAAAGTAACACTTTCACGACGGAATCAATGGTAAATAAATCGCTTTCAATTAAAACATCGAAACAGCTCCGGTGGAACAGGATTGAATCGATTTGAAAAATTCGGATTGAATTCTTTATTGATCGAGTTGTGGTCACGTAATAATCGACTTTTATAAAATTTGAATAAATCGACCATCGAATGCACGGTAGTTATGTAAGCATTATACAAATTATATGTGGTTATCGTACGTTATTAAATAACAGACATGATTTTTTTTTACTTACTAATCGTTATCAAAAAGCTAAAATACGAAATTACTTATAAATAATAATTAAGTACTACATATAGCGTATACATTAAGTGATTTTAGAGAGGAAATGACATATAAGATAGTAACCTGAGCGCCACAAACTTGTACTGATTACTATAATGATAGTCATTTCCACATAATAAATTCAACGTAAATTATGTGCTAAATTATGAACATTATCTTTAAGAACCACTTATATACTAATTTCTTTATTTTCCCAAAATTAACACATTCATCACATTATATAAAACCTCAATTATATAAAGGTTTAACCAAAATCGAGGTAAAGAGGCTGTCAAAATTACGACGGCATACATTTTATAATACTTAACCAACATCTTTGTTTTAGTCACGTGGGAAAATTATTTCTACAAACAACAATTACATTATGGTCATTATGTAGTACTGTGTATTTTTTATGGTGATTACTGCGTCGAATTGAATATGAAGTCTTCAATATTTGCAACTAAATCTGCGTGAAAAGCGTGAAAGTATAGTCATAAAAGTGATGAAATTATTTTGGTACGGAAGTTAGAAATGTCAGATGGAAAAAATTTAAGTGTGATGTTACAAACGCTCAATGACCTCGGAGAATTCAAGTGTGGAGAAATATTTATATTTATAGGTACTAATTTGTTTTGGCTGATGAATTTTGTTATGGCAGCGACAAGCCGAATTAAAAAATGCGAAGACTTACTAAAAATTAACCAGTCTCGTTTAAGTATGGTAAAACTTGTATTAAAAATTGATTTTTGCATCGAAAATAATATTTTTGAAAAATTACATATAGTTGTATAGGGTTTTGGAGTTGATAGTGCTTTGAGAGTTATTTCATTTAAAATGTGTATTATCGATAGATTCATGCGTGGGCTTGCAAAGCGATAAGCTTATCGGACCAAAACGTGTAGTGATGCGTACTGATATGGGATGCCGCGGAGAATCGATCGCTTGTAACGGTTTCGATTCTGTTATGAATACGAATGAACGCCGGTGCGTTAGCATGCGACGAGGTACACCAATTAAAATCATACTAATTTGTATAACTGTTTCTTAATTATCATTCATTTAAATCGAATTGATATATAAGTAATAGGTAAAATTTTTACGCAATTGGATTTAAAATATTTCTGATAATTTTTTAATTATTTCTTTTCTAAGCCAAAAACGTTTATTTTAATGATCTAATAGACTTCGGAGGCTTGTAAATTAAGGAGATAAGTGTAAAAGTAAAATATGTTGCGGTATTCTTAAAATACCTTATTCAATATTTCAAAGAACTACTGCTACTTTATAACATTCTGCATAATAACAACAATGTACTAAAGTGTAAAGCCGCTCTTATCTTTTATTTAATTTAATAGGATATTTTAAGTATGCGGTTGTAAGGAATCGGTTTAAATGTCTTGCAATGCTATCGCGTTACTAATGTTCTTACAGTCCACAAGCACTCACGTGCCTTTCCAAGCATTTGATGCAATTGTCTACTTAACTTTATTCAACACCTTAAGATGTAAGTTAATTCAACTGCTAAATTAATTTAAAATGATCATCAACATTAATCATAATATTTTAGATTGTAAACGAAAAGGGAACGAATACGAAAAATCAATGTATTATAAACCAATAACAATAATACTAGAAGTTCGTGATTTGATCAGACTAGTTTTATGAGGTATCATGTCAACTCGATTTTTAAGTGGCTTTTACTAATAAATGTATTTATGAACTTTAGTAATTTTAATTTTATTTATTTTATGTTGTTATTTACTGTGCATTTTATTATTTACGTTATTGGTTACGTATTAATCGTTTGATTTAAATCTTATTCGTCATTTTTATCAAATTATCTTCTTTTTAGGCTAATGGTAAATTATATAATGATTTTCTAAAAAAAAACTATCTAATGTATCCTTTACGTTATAAAACATCTCATAAGGTGAGCTTTTTGATATATCATTGAAGTTATTTCGCTGAAATAAAACCACAATACTAACTCAATTATTACTTACAAATTATTTTGGATTGCACAAAACAGAAAACACTGATTTCTATAGATTCTTAACTTTCAGACAGTTCCGTACACTTTGCAAAATCATTTAAAAATAAGTACTAAAAGGTTTGTTAATTTATTTTTTTAGATATATAAAACATTTTCTTAACACGTGTTTTTGCGCACAATTAAATATGAGTCACGTACGTTTAATAAAATAAGACAAAGAAAATGATAGTATAATAAATGAAAGCGATTATTAATAACCAACAACGGGCCACTTTATCGCCATAGTAAATTGATAAATACTGGCGTGTGACTGAAAGCAATGTTCGTAGAAATGTAATATTTTATAAACAGTATTGTTTCCTAAATATTTTTCTCTTATGCTTATAAACAGTTCAGCCATATTTATTAAAGTTAAATAAATAAAAAGAGAACATAAAACACATGATGACTACATAGAAGGCCCGTTTTAGCAAATTGATTGCCGAACCCGGGTTAATACTGCCGTGAACGATCCGCAATGAATTGGTATTAAACTTCAATAAGTAATAACAACTGGTATTGCTAATCGAAAAGATTAAAGCTCGAAGCGCTCGATTTACATCATTTTTAATCACACCTGCAAACTGCAGCTTGTGGATAGCGAATGCCAACTGCTGAACTCCAAACGCGTGAAGCTTTCAGTACCTACTGCTCGAAGGAATCAGTTTCTGGCGATTCTTAAATCACTTTTTTTACAATATACAGATTTTTTTTCTACGATATTCTAAATCTAAAACGCTCTGCTATAAGTAGATCAATGTTTTTTTTTCCATTTCTCTTTGTCTGTCTACTGAAATATAATAAATCAGTTGTGTTTAATGACGCGTGAAATGACTATTATAAAGGTATCCAACCTTTAGTGTAACATTTAAACAACGTTGAGCAAGCAATGAGAATCGACGATGCACAAATCCCCGTTCCAAAATGCGGAGCTAATTTATAGGCAATGCAATATCAGACAATGCATTTGAATTTTGTACAATTACTTACAAGTTAGAATAACTATATATATCCATTGTCATCGTAGAGGTTAGGTTATATGTTTTGTATATTGCAAACAACGATGGCATGAAGTACAACCAACAAATCTCCTAAACATTTTGACATATTTTGTCGATGAAGTTACGAAGGCGCGTGACGCAAATATTCATGGTAAGCCCTCGGATAACAACACTTATGAGCACAACACTGCTTCTTACAAAGTTCAACTCTCATTTATGGTTATATTCTAGCAAAATTTGTATAATCATCTGTTTACATTAGTCTAGAAACACGTGCAAAGAGTTCCAATTAAATTTATTATACGATTATTTGCACCTGTAAAGTGTCTAGTGTCTTGTAGTATCATATATATCTGACAAAGCGATGTTACTCTGCTACAAGCATTTAAATGGCTTCATGTTAAACTATAAATATATAATCACGTGTATTCCACTGTCAATGTCAGGAGTCGACATAATCCCGACCATCACCTTGAAACACGTGGCAAATGACAGAGGTCGAAACAAGCTAAAGCCTTTTCAATTAAGAATACGTACGACATATTATTTAGATATTTAGCCTCGAGATTGAATAAAATAGCAATAAAAAGGCGCATTACGTAAGTGAGCCATTTGTATTAATAGGGGTGAATAATTAAGCAGCTTCGCTATAACGACTGCTTTTGAAAGTAACCATAAGTGTTTAGCAACCGGTTCTTTCATAGTGTCTAATATTTTCATAAAATAATTTAACTAAAAAGATAACTTTCGATACAAGATTCCACAACTATTACTTTTGAATAAAGAATAAAAGAAAGTTTTATTCTTTTGAACAATGTTTGATTGTAAATTATATTCTCAAGTTATAAATATACTTAACGTTTTGGAATAAAACACAAAGATTATATATAATTATAATTATTCGTAAGAAATAAACACTTTGGTGATACTTATTCTTATAAATAAACTTTCTATTTGTTTAATTTTGTGAGATTTATTTCATTAAATATGAAATGCATTCTAACACAACGCTTTTATAGCTCAGGTTGGAGACTCAGGTCCAAATATAATTAATAATTAATGAGCAATAAGAAACAGATAAAGATCTAAATTAAATACATAAGAAATAGTCTTTGACATCTACAAAAGGTGCAACAATCGTCAATAAAAACTTTCTCGTCTTTAAAATTGTTCGCGGAGAAACGTTACAGATTATGATCAGTATCACCAATATAAATATATAACTGCATAGGGCTTAGACTCTAATATTCCTTAAAATCGGTATATTTATTTTATATTTATTATAAAAATAAATTCGTTTATAGCATGTATCTGTAAACATACTTGCATAAAAACATTCTGTTCAAGTAAAAGTATCACGGCGTTGTTCGACGTTATCGCGGGTTGAGCATAATTTTTGAAAATGAGTCTTCTAAAACTTAGTAATCGAATGTAAGTGTAACAATAGGGGGCGCGGTAGTAATGTGGGATTCTCTTCCCTATTGTAAGCATACTGCGAAAAACCTGCGATTAACTGCGAAAAACGCATATTGTTTTGTATGCGTATTTATGTAGTGGAAACCCACGTTCATATATTGATTTCGGAACTGAGTCATAATCGTCACATTACTTACGGCACAAGTGGATTAATATTCTGCGTCCGCAGTATATAGTGCGTGGATGCCGCTCGACTATTTAATAATACAGTACCTACTTGATAAATTTCCAACAAATTTGTTATAATAAAAAACATTACTAGTTAAAAGGTATTCTAGTTTGCATAGTTAATAATGTCCATTTTATATCAATAGGCTAGAAGTGGTAAAACACACCCAAATTTTTTAGTGTTCATTGTAATTTTTTTTTATATGATTGTGCTCAATGTTGCCATTTTCACTTTTAATGGCCAAGTACTTTTAAAAATTATGATAACTTTAAAAACAAGCCAAACTTGAACGACTTTATTGATTTAAATAACTTTCAAATAACCTTTATTTTTTTTTTCTTATATGAGATTGTGTTAGGGCAACAATCCGGCTCGAAGGACGTATGGTCGAGGGATTGTGTATTTATGTTAAAAATGTCTTGAATATGAATATTTTATTAAAGAAATGCGAGTAAAAAGTAGGAAAAAGAAAAAAGTCTAAACGAGTGTCAAAAATCAAAAAACAAAATTGTCACGCTGCAGCGGTTGTGTATCGTTTTCTACTTAAAATTTTTATTCTTACGAAAACGGTTATAAAATCGCAACGAACTATTTTCCATATCGTATTTTTGACATTGAGCGATAACGCTATTCGAATATGAGTTTGCCTTTGCCTCAAGTCATCAAGACGTCGTAACATCTTTGGTATTGACACGACAAACTGACGTCAGAGCCTAATTGCCACAATTTATCATCGGCCAATCGACCGGTCGGCCACAATTACGATAATTATTCGTTTTCATTGTGCATTAAGTGCTAGTTTCCAATTCACAATAAGGATTATCGCATGTTGATTTTCACGTAATGTTCATTTGACATGATCCGAATAGTGATTGGATCTTCTTGTTAAATTGTTTCGTTATACTTCATAGGGATGTAGAATTTAACTTTAGAACTTGATTCTAGACTTTATATGAGTCTAGAATTATAATGTTAAGTAACACTTTGATTGGCATTATTTCTAACATGTTCTGTCTTAATGTGACTATCCACATAAAAATCTCATCTTCATTAGTGAGCTTGTTGTCTAAGTGTTTCCTAAATAATTTATTTTTAGATATACACAGAGCTGGGCATTAACTCGTTAATCCGTTAATCGTTAATTAACGAAGTTAACATTTTGCTTAACGGATTAACTTTTAAGTTAACTTCAAAAAGTGTTAACGCTTTTGTTAACTTCCGTTAAAATCAACTTCCGTTAATTAAGTCCGTTAATCGTTACATGAGAAACTTGGAGACGTGCTGTCATTTTGTTTAAATTACGCGCCACGCCACACTCGTAAGTTCAGTTATGTTGGGCGACTGTCGGCGACTCGAATGGTGAACGAACGAGTTGATAATTGATATATGTGAAGTTCGCGGGCAACTGTGATGCATCAGAGCGTCCGGGCAAGACGTGAACAATAGGACAAAATCAAAATATGGAAAAGTATATTTCATTACGAGTGCGGAAAGCCTGTCATTGCAAAGAGTTCCAACAAATGTCTGCCCGAGCCGAGGCGCAGCCGGAGGTGAGGGTTGACAGTAGGAACAAGATACAATGACAGGCTTTCCGCACGTGTACTGAACAACTATTTTTAATACAGTTGCGAAAAAATTAAGCAATTTAATAGAATAATAATAACCTCAACTAACAATTTTTTTTTTGAAAATGGCGCCAACCGTAAAAGAATATAAGCAGAGATTTTTATTTGTTTTCTTCACCAATTCTGGGTAGGCAAAAGAAACTATGGCCATACAGCCAAGTCTTTAGTAGAATTTTTATTGATATGAAATGAAAATTAAATTTAATGAGATGACATGATATGAAACCTAACCTAACTCATTGAATCAAATCATTAAATCAGATATTGAAACAAATTAGTAGCTTCTTTTTAGAAATATCTGCATGAGTCATAAAGTCTTTTATGATTTTTTTTAAACTTCGTGGTTGTTTTTTTCTTTTTAATAAACATTATTTTAACGGGTTGGGAAAGGGAACGCACCAGAGAAAAAGCACGAGTATGTAATAGCCCTCATCCCGAACGCTATACTCCGCTGCAATACTCCACTTTTAGAGCAATTAAAAACACTTTTTTACTCGTGCTTTCTTTACCTTACCTTTACCGATACTATACTGCATTCATGCTTTGTCTAATACTTGAGATACAAATACCACTAACTGACTATAGGTTCAATTGCAATCAAAATAATCAAGTGTGAAAAGATCGAATTAATGTGTTATAGAATGTATAGTGAAATTACTATTTTAAACAAGTGTCGCCTCTATAAGTGTGAAATTAGTATGTATAATTTTGGTATGGTTAACTGTTAACGATTAACTTTAACTTGCGTTAAATTTTCGAGAATTTAACGCATTAACGATTAACGAAGTTAATTTTTTAATTAACTGTGCCCACCTGTGGATATACATATACATTTTATCGGTATCTATATTATATGAATATTATAAACATCGCTATGTAATTTTCCTACACATAAAAAAATTTTGTTTTTCCTCGATGCGCTCCTAAACCATGGACTGGTTGGCAGTAAAACTTAGATGGGATTTTTAAAGGAAAAAATAAATAAAATGAGAAAAATGGTTTTTACGTAACTTCTAATACAACTTTTTGACATTATTTTGAGGCCCTTCATACACAAGGCAACGTAAACCAACAATATTGTGTGTGAATCGCTCTGGTCTTCGTACACACAACGTTGAATCGACGACGCGAGTCGTCTATTCGGTCAGTAACGATCACAACGATCTTGAGAAACAGGTTGCGAGTAATTGCGAACCTTTATGACATTGTTTTGCGTAAGCTTAGCGACTAAAATCGCCGGGTTTCGAAATGCGGCATGGAGTTTAAGGGAGTTGCCTTGTACAATGAGCCTTACACTTCCTGCTCCAATGGAAGTCAGGTTTGGAACTGTTCAGGGACTATTTTCAGTCATAATTAGGGCATTCAGAAATAACATATATGGTAATATTTTTTCTACAACACTTTTATACAAACATAAATAAAGTGATTTTTAATTATAAAAGGAATATAAAACGGTCAAGATATCACAGAATAATTTGCATCGTGACTAACAAAATTTGATAAAGCCGGCGAGTACTTAGATTGATTGAAATTTAATCAATGTTTAAGAATACTTTCAAAAAGACATAAATGTCAGTACGAGACAGTATTTACATCAATAGACTTAAACCTAGACAGTCAGAGTACAGTGAATATCTTGTAAGCAAAATGAAAACATGTCGGATCTAATAAAATAACCGTCATTTGTATGAATTAACTGCCGCTTACAAAGAAAGATATAGAACGAAAAGCAAAAAAAATGATTGACTGAAGGAATCTAGAAAGTTTGAAAGTATTAAAAGTTCAGACGGCATATTTTATGGCTAATATTTGTCTACGTTTTTATTTTCATAGTGAAAATGTATTTGTCATATAAATTGTAAAATAGGTTGGTTTATGAAAAAAACGCATTCACTAACTGGCAATAACAATTGTCATTGATGATTAAAACAAAAATGTGCGTTTTTGTTTGAGTTCTTTCAGGATTTGGTTACCAATGGTCTTTACTCTTGGACGGTGAAATCACAAGCAATAACAATGAGGTCGAATCTGTGCCATCATGTCCACGTCTCGGCCGCTCCGATTGACAAGCGTGACGTATCGATGGCGGACCACTTTTGCCACCGAGACTGATGAGCGAATTGAAAACATCAAAACCGAGGGAAATATGAAACAAATTGTCTTGTTTTCTATTAAGTCGTTGATTTGTAAGCACGTACAAAAGACTCAGTCGACCGCTGCGTCGTCGCGGCTTTACAATTAGATCCGGAAGAACGTCGGATGTTCATTACCCGCCAACCGTCTCTAATGCCTTGCGACAGCTACCCGTCGCCTCAATTTAGGTAAACATATGTTAACACCCTTGCAACGATGTGCGATTAGATGCAGAAAGCATTACGGGATAACATTATTTTATTTTAAATCTTAAACAATGGCGAAAAGTACAATAAAATTGTATATACTTTCATACTAATCTTTATCTCATTTAGTGAACTCCTTTCGAATAGCCTAATAGTAAATGCTAAAAACTTTTTGTAAAAGTATATCTATATTTTCCTTTCGTGAAGTCCAATTTTATTAATTTTATGACTATATTAAACAAAACATTAAAAAGAAAGCGTAATAAAGAAAGAGTTTTTACGCTCAAATTCGTAAATTCCAATATATTTGCATATATGTACATATAATTTAAAGCTTTACTTTAAAATATGTAAAATATTAAAGTCTACTATTATAATTAGCAGAACAAAATACGAACAATATATAAAACGCGGAACATTAATAGTTTCATAATTTCCTTATTTGTCCATACTATGAGGCCACAGGTTTTTTTTAATGGTAATTATGTGTCATTACACGAACAATACTGAGAGTTTATTCCCTATCGGCAATCATGCGAACAGAGTTAACAATACAAACAAATGAATCGGGGCTCCCTTGTACATAACATACACATATGGATGCCGCGATATTGTACCATTTGTACGCGAACCATTCGCGGGTAGGGTTGCCAAATTTCAAAAGCCTAAACACTGGCTGCAAAAAACCATTCTAGATGTTTAGCAGACGACAATTGAATGACTTATTTCACAAGACTCTCTACTATGTTTTTGTTGAATGCGCTGATAGTATTGATGTCAAACTCGAAGGTGTCAACCCTATTCGCACACCTATTGTACCGATTTATTTCAGATGATCTATTAAACACGTACCAATTCACATATTATACATATTCAAAGTCGATACGGCTCACTTCTCTGTAACGGAAATTATTCTACGCAACAGTCAACAATATAGCAACTGCATTTAATGTCAGTAGTTTACGCGATGAATTTATTAGTCACTGTTAATAAAAGCAAAATATTATCATCTCTTATTAAGTTATTTAGGCACAATTACTATTTTGATAATTAAATGTGTGATATTTTTACGCTATTACAGTTTGCAGTGGTGGCACAAATTTTGCAAGTAGTTTAGTAATTTTATTAGGAAATTTTAGACTAGCCTTACAAAATAATCTTGCGCTTTAAATTCTTAACAATTATATCGAAATTTTTATCGCATGACGGGAAATAACAGAAAACGTATCTAGTTAGACTATATTTAGTTTAAAGTTCAGATATGAATAATAATAAATAAATTAGAAAACAATTCTTTACTAATAGGAGATTTCCCAATTAGTAATAAATTGTTTACAAGCGTTTAATAATACTAAACAATAAACATCTTTGAGAATTGAAAACATCCTCTATATCAGCCGATTGTCTGCTCATGAAAACCGCGTTTGTTTGAAAAACAAATCCGCCGATACCACTGAATATTTACAAACATTAAGGAACTTACCCGCATAAATTTGATATCGCCGATTACGTTCACTAACGACCAATGTCCTTCGGGCTCGATAAATAATTTATCTCCAAAAATATGTATAAATAATTATCACCATTCACTTTTTCATTGAAACATAATTGTTCTGTTTGGATCGTGACATTGCCGGCGTTTTGCGACCTCGGAGTGACGAACGCGCGCGCGACACCTCAGTCGGATGGAGGCGATGTGAAATCAGCTGTGGCTTGGGCCACTGCCGGCGCGGCTAACGGAGCCTACTGCCTCCCCCCGCTCGCCTCGCTCCCCGCTGCCCCTCCGCAATCCACCTCACATCACTCCGGTCGTATTAGCGATATAAACAGATAAGATTAACACTTCAACACCTTGTTTGTTTACGGACTCATATAAAATAGATTGGAGAATCTGAAAATTTTCACAAGTTTCTGACACGCTGTAAATGAAAGTATTGTGCGTGATGACTTGTTGAAATTATACTATTGACTATGAAATGGGGCATACACGATAAGATTATGTACATTTCTATTACGTAGTGTCCTTTTGTGGAATGTCAATGAATACCTTGTTTAGGTACTTATTCTATTGTTATTGTCACATTCTAAAAGCACCTATGTCAGTAATTAATTATGTTCATCAAAATAACTGCGATTTATTACGTGATGTTTGTTTTCTTCGATATATTAAGCTGAACCCTGCATCCATTGATATTTCAATTTGTATGCAATTTGTATGCAATTTAAATAAAACTGAATAACATTTTTTAGATTTATTTAATCCACAATATTGAGAGTTTTAAGACAAACATTGAATTTTATTTATATTTGTTGTAAGACTTACGGAAATAGAAATGCTATTATTCTTTGTTCAAATCTTGCAGTTCGCTTATAAACTTACATCATACGGAAAAATTCGAGTAATGACTCATACGTCGTAGTAGAGTATTGGGAACTGACAAAAACAAAACCTTTGGTGTTTTATTATTTGGTATCCGTATACACAAAATATACAGTCCTTTGCTTAATTATTATAAAATTTTATTGTATAAAAATTGGATTTAATGTATAAGACGATGTCAATTGCATTAAAGATTGAATGACCTGACAAACTTTCATGGCTTCTTAATTATCAAGCCAAAGAACTTAGATATATTTATACTTATATTACACTTACACACATATATTTATACTTACTTCCACTTAACGCTTGTCTTCTGTGGGGTCGTGGTATTTCACAGGTCGGGCCGCCACATTCGTGCAACAGAATCACCATGTTGTTATTGCTGGCGTCTACCACCACCTTTTTCCTATTATTAGAAAAGAAGGTTTATTAGTGTCATCAGAGGAAATATTCTAACGAATGTGTGAATTGCCTATATAGAATAAATACAGAGAAAAAATAAAAAAACAGTCTTTTGTATATTTTATTCCACTTTGTATAAATAATAATCAAAATCGTTCCTTTAGTTTACAGTCTTGCATTGTGAGAAGACACTATCAAGCAGCTCACCTTGACCTTTAGTCAAAACTGCGGACACACAGCGTGACCTTTACTAGTCGCCATTTTGTTTCATTCGCCCGTTCTATTATATTAAATGCCCTTCACCAAAATATATTTTTAAAGACAAAGAATATTTTATTATTATTTGGAGAATGTAAACCACTAAGTTGGCTTTATACTATTTAAAGTTATTTACTTAATAGTGCAAGTGATGACTTGATGTGAAACCAGTTAGTGTAAAAAAATACTAGTCAGTTATTCAAAATTAATTTAAAGGTGATCAGTTTATCATCGTCTTCTTGTTATGGTTATGGCGATGTTTAAACAACATTGAATTTTTTATAAGCTTGTTGTAATTAATAAAATATTACAAGTTTCGATTTCTCGATCAGTTCAACTTGCTAGGGCTGTTATGCACATGTTTTCTCGGTAGGGAAATCGATATTATGGGGCAACAATTTATTAGAAATCGGCCCGTTGAAGTTGTCACTTATAAATTATAACAGCGGTGTTCAATTTTCACCGCAAATAACTTCTTTTATCTGCACGACAGTTTAACGTCCGTGATATAAATGAGGGGAGAGAGAGACGCTGTACTGGTAAATCAAAGCGGAAAATCTTGGCAGGTAGTGCTTAAGTAAATCACTACATTTACCACGACTATATTATTATGTCAAAAATGACTGCACCGTCGTTATCACATTGTGTCGATCTACATAATACTACACTCGATTATCTCAAAAAGAACTAAACGGATTTCTTCTTTTTTTATGTTTAATTTACAAGTAATTCACAAGTGAAGTACATATATTTCATTTAACCTTTCTCTAGTTTGGTATATAGCTGTTTGATATGTTTTAAATTTTCAGTCAACGGTAATAACTAAATAATACTCAACTCATACTCCTCATTGTCTTATTAATATCAGCTACTTGATTATCAATCGTGCAGGACTTGTTCTTGTTTTCATTGTGACCGCACAATATTAGTTTCGTTACGGATGATTAGAATCATATATGCCGTGGCATTGCGTGTGTAATTTATACTTCGGAGCCAATAGGGTGTAAAGCCACCAACGCTGCAAGCCTATAAATTACCAGCCAATTTTGTTCTGTTGCGTTCCGTCTAGTGACTCTAGTGCATTGCCCTTTTACGTTTCCTTGTCTATCCCTGTTCAAGTTGTTATGAATGCTTTGAGATTCAATTATTTTGTCAACAGCTTTATTTCAGATTCCACTATTAATATAATATCAAAAATTCCTTGCATAAAGTAAGCAATTATTAAAAGAACAATACATTGTTGATCGAAAGGAAGGGAACAGGAACAATGGAGAGTTACCGTGAAATTCCAACACTTGTATTAGAACATGTTATCATTGTGCAATATTTTCATAGTGAGTGACAGGGATGAGAATATGTTTTTATACAAGTATCTACAGTGAGAACGAACAGTCAACATACAATAATAAACGTGTGATTGGACGATAGAGAGTTGTCCGCGTCCAGTCCGTGCGGAACACAAAGCAAATCACTGTCATTTGTCATGCACGTCGCTCCTCGTAAAGTGTGAACCATTTTCACTGTGATTGTAACAATACCTCGGAACACAACAAGCTTTTTAAGAGAAGACTCGGTCGCCTCTCACCTACGCACAAATGTAGCGTAAATATCAAAGACACATTCTTCTAATTTACAATTATACTTTTGTCTAATTCCAGGATTTTTAAATCGCAACTTACTTGGCGAAATTTACTGGTAGTGCGATAAAAAAATAAACTACTATTTTATCTAATAGGTTTTATCCATAACACTTTATATCAACCACATTTGATGATCGTTCAGTTATTCAATAAATTATTTAAAAAAAAAAAACTGAAATATATGATCGAAATATTCATTCTAAAACATGTACTGATTTTTTATTACATACATGTAAATAATATTCATTTTGAAATTTTGTCTTTAATTCTACTTATGGAAACTTTTTTTTTCAAAAAAGGAAACTTTGCAAGGTGAATGTACCAATATAAGTTATAAAAACTTTTTTATTATTAAATAATATGTATTTCTAGAAATATAATGAATGATTAAAAGTATAAAACCTCCGTGAAGGTAAAACACTAAGACGTAAAACCTTCATTCAGTTCCCGCAGTATTTTAAATATAGTATTATCCTAAACTAGTTTTTGTCTAGAACTTTGTTTGCGCAGAATAAAAAAAAAGAGTGAACACGTGAGATACTTTCACATGTTCTATATGTCTGCCAAATATCAATAAGATGTGTTGGACCGTGTCGGATTTATCGAGTAAATATGCGAATCAAACATATCCCACGAGAACCGTACACATTTCCAGCATTGGAGGTAGCCTATATGTTTTTTCAGACGATGTTCTGTATCTGTGACAAATTTCATTCAGATCCGTTAAGCCGTTCTGGAAATACTTTCTAACATCCATCCATCTAAACATTTGTATTTATGATAAGTTAGATTACATAGATTAATCAAACTTAACATTTTGTAAGCATCGATACTTGAAATACAAAAATGTTTATTCTTTATAAAAAGCAACTGAGTCAATAATTTCCAAAAAAATATGACAATGAGAGATACTTAGAATAGATTAACCAAATATTTTGGGCTAAACATTAAAATTTCGCATGCGAGGTAATAATTCTTACCGTAATCTAAAACGTATCAGTGGGCTGACGGCTGACGGTACTAGTGTGTATGTAATCCGTCGAAAGGCTGTGGGAAAATGGAAACGACTGCGTGATACCATTATCTTGTTCTTTTGTAAATATATCTAGTCTGTAGTAGTGATTCTCAAACCCATGTTAAATTTTTAGTATATAATAGCAAGAGACAAAAAATTCTAGAAGTTAAAACTTGAGGTCGAGCTGAAGAAGGCATCACCAATTCCAGTTTTGTTTCTATCTTATCTGCTACCAATTTTAATTGCAATTTTCTTAATCTGTCATCATAAGACCTGCTTTTTACTGTGAAAATGTTGAACCTAGTTTAAGTTCCTACTAGCCAAGAATAATAAAGCAACGAACTTACAGTTTGGAAACCTCTGATTATCTTAAAAAAATGTAATAATTACCACGTCACAGTTTTCGACAACAATAGTCTACAACGGCGGTGTTTTTCAAACTTGATTAATTATATAGGTTTAATGAGTGTTTTACGAAGAGCAATAGTTAGATGCTTTGTTCATAAAAATATTTGCATAGTTTAATTTGATTATATTTACGACTCAAATATTGCTTTTAAAAAGGTAGTGCCGTCATAATTTTTATTGCTTTATCTTTGAATAATTTCAGCTATTTTATTAATATTATCTACGATACCATATTTCTTTCATAATCAGACTGATCAAGGACTTTTATTTGTTCCAGTATTTACCAATATTACAAACGGACACTTAAAATACATAAAGCTCAACGACTGCATGGAAACCAAACGTCGACCCGACCACCGCTGTCTCAAACATGATTGACTGCAATTGATAGTCAGATATAAGGCCACAAGCAATTGACCATATTCTTGTACAGAGTTGTACATGGTACTAGTAATATGTCGATAGTTTTAGTCGAAACTCTACTTTACATAATCATCACCATCATCATCATCATCATCAGCCTTTATCTGCCCACTACAGGACATACGATTAACCGTAATTCGTTTCGCTTTTTGTGAAGCATTAAAATTTTTAGAGAGATCTGGTTAAAGAAGAAAACAAGTATGAAGTATAAGTCTGACGTAAAAATAAGGAAATTCTTTGTGGTAAAATTAGATGGAAGAGCTTGTTGGAGCTGACAAAGCAGTTTCCAAGCCAACCAAATTACACCGATTTTGTAGTAGTGCTCGTATTTTTTTAATTGTCATATTTATCCTTGTGGTTTAGCTTTTAATAGAAATTCTTATTATTTCTAAAGCCCTTAACACAGGTCCTGCATATGGGGAGATTTATATTTCTAGAATGCTTTTGACGTCAACACATAAATCGTGTGAATTTCTATTCTACCATTTGTCCGTAAACCGTTATATATATATCGGTTCTTTATCAAACACTTTTTTATTCTTAACACTGCAAATCATCCTAAAATAGTTATTTGCTAATTATTCATTCTAGGCGCATAGTGAAGAAATATTCATTCGTTTAAGTACTATGGATTTTCCAACTAGGTCTTGATAGATAGGTACCTACATAGATATAATTTTCTACCACTTATTTTCTATATCTTTTTCTATATTAAATACCTCAAGTTTTTCCAAAGACCTCATTCTAACAATAAAAATGTGCCTACGTGAAATAATGTTATAATAATGCTAGATCATCAATATAAAAATAAATTGGGCTCTGATGTTTGGTGTTGCAAGTTTTTATTTAAACTTAAAACTTGAAACAAATTAAATTCATTATAATTTCATTTTTTAGTGGTAGGTACAATAAGTAGTATGATCTGTTCAATAAATACTTATAATGTTATTTTTTTCGTCCCGTTTGAGGACTAACTTTCCGAAATGCCCTTAAAGCTATATGAAAGTCGTAGTAAGACATGTGATGATAAGAAAAGTATTCAGGATTCTGGTAACACGAGCCTCCGAAACCGGTGCCGGCGCCTAGTGTCTGCAAACATCAACAAATTAGACTAAAGAAAAATTGTAACTGTCCTGTTTGGCATTGATTACATTATACTTTTACGGCGATAGATGGGATTTTCTATATTTGTTTTATATTGAGAAACGATATGCACTTATACGCATCGTTATCAAAACTTCAAAAAATACTTTTTGTGAACAATATGTTTCTTGTACCTCTCCGCAAGTCTCCCTGAAGACGCCAGTAGGTATGCCGTGTAGTGGCTCGAAATTCAGCGACACGTTGTTGGCCGGCAAATCATGGCCGTATTTTCGACTCTAAAATAAATTAATAAATAATAATTATCAACACAACTAAACTATATATTACTACGCTGTCTATCACCACTATCTTCCGTAGGTCGGAGAGGTATGTCAAGAAGAAGAGAAGACTCACATTGTAAAACGTGTTAAGTGCATAGGTTAAGGCATCACGAGACGAACTACCGTCCTTGATGTCTTTGTCACTTTCCTTAGTTGCATCGCATCCATCTGAACCGGTATCGCCTGTCTTAGATGAGCTGCTATATAACATTTTGGCGGTTTTTCTTTCTAACTGTTGTACTAATCCATTTAATTTAAAGAGCGACATTTTAAGAAATATTATTTTGTCGTTGCATTAGAAGCCTCATGTTTTCTTTGGTCTTGTTTTGTGCAATAGATTTTTCAGATCTTAAAAATTTTCATGTTTTTTGTTCACGACAATATATTTTTGTCATTAATAGTGTCAGATGTTCATTATGTTTTTAATTTTCAGAAGTGTCAAATTATATTCAGTGACTCACTGATCCATTGATATATATAGGATAGAATTGATAGGATTGGATAGGGCATTGCTGGGACATGACAGCTTTTCCTTCGTTCCGACTTATTATTTATTTATCAATACCTATTGTTAATTTTGGGATTAGAACAAAGTCCCACAAAACTATATAAATAATTTGACTAAAGGATCGAAAATAACATTAGAAAATTAAATTAAATTAAAAGAAAGATAAATTAAATAAAGTAAAGTTAAATTAAATTACATAATTAATTAAATAAGTAATTCAAAGGCGCTTGTGAGCTAGACAAAGTATCATTCTATAAACGAAGGTAGTATAATTTATGCTCATGACTTTAATTATATATTTGTTTAACAAAAATGTCCTTGTGATTACTGAAATCAAGTAAAACTAAGTTGATATATGATAGATCTATAAACAAATTGACAATAACATTCAATTTTAAGTGGATATTTATAAAAAGTATATTTATAAAAAGTAGGACTTATGTGACTTATTAACAAGATGTTGAATTCAAATATCGACATATCTTTTTGTCCCATTAGTACTTACTATAACTATATAGTACTGATGGGATACTAAACTAATATGAAGTCTCAACAGTTCTATAGAACTAGTTATACTACTGGGATGCACCCCATCCGATAAACGAAGTTGCTAATCGAAGTCAAAAATGTATGCAAGTGACAACTTACGATATGTCGCGTGCATGTCACGTATTTTTCGTATAGATTGAGAAATTTTGTGGTTTCTACTAGCAATAGCGTAAGCCGAATGTTACATTGTCCAGAGCCGAATCAAATCATCACCGCTACCAACCGCAAAGGTCAGCGTCAAAATGGCGAAAACCAAGTAAGCACAAAATATCAGGATTTATCGTCTGTCTATTTAAGAATGATTAGTTTGACAACCGATGCATATAAAGTATCGAATTGTAGGAATAATTTCGTATTGTAAACTTCATCGGTTCGATACCAAAATGCGATCAAAACTTGTTCAGTTTTTCCAGAGATCAGACAATATTGTATACAGAAAGCAGGAAATAGGACAGGCATTTTGTTGTGGTTGGTAGCCCATGTCCGGCGACCCTAATGTTTTATGTTCGTGCAATGATAATAATAAAATTTATTTCCAAACACAATTATTGATACGTGTTGTGTATGAGAGCATACTAGAGGTCTGCATTTGGCAGTGCTTAACTTGTGTAAGTGGTATTGAGTAGCAATGGGGAATAAAAGAAATTTACTCTTAATACATTTATTTCACGTAACGGCACTGTATATTGAGTACATAACGAAGCCGAGCGGACGTGGAGCGCCTTGCGACGTCCCCTCGCCGCGGCGGGTTAGCAGATCTTCGTACAACAGGTGTAGATGGTGATACAAGGGCAGCATGGCCCGCAGCCGCAGCCGCCGCAGCATCCACCGCAAGGTCCGCAACACCTGACAATAGACACAATTATTAGTTACACAGATTAGCCAAGACCGGTTGGTTATATGAGAACAAAAATATATATAACTAACAAAAACAGGTAAAAATAAATCAACTTACATTTTGAGAGTAGCAAAGGATATAAATAAACCAGATAATAAAATAGTATAAACGTCTGAGAAGACGGATAAGAACTGCTGATGAAAATTATTTTTTTGTCTTTTTATATATACGTTTTCCGCAGAGGATTTGATTGTGCACTGATGACTCTGACAAAATATTCCCTTTATATACCATTGGAGAAGATAAAAAGTATTCTTAATACAAAAGAAATTTACTTTTTTCAGAATAGTGATAGCTGCCAGAATTTTATAATTAGAGCGTTTAAAGGCACGCGGGTAAAAAAACGCTAGCGGGTAATAATCGCTGATATTAAGTCTAGTTCACACAGACATTTAAGATTATAAGCTAGCTTTTTCCCGCGACTTCGTCCGCGCGGAAATAAAAAAAAATGCAACTTAGTCTAACATAAATGAGAGGTAAGGCATAATGTGTTAACATGACATTCTAGACTCGCTGTTAGTCCTACAAATGAATTTTATACAGCCAAGAAAAACTAGCCATAGCCGTTGTGTCCTGACTTTTTATACTAAATAACTAGGACATGCGTTCCAATGTCACAAAGTCAATTTCTAATTTTTTTTATAGTTCCAGTTTTTTTTGTTACTGTCATAAAATTGACTAAAAATCTAAAGGGTTCTGTGATTTTATAAATAGAATTTTTAACTATCAAAATAAATCCAGATGGTCTATATCCGGATTTATTTTGATAATTAAAATTACTGAAGTATATTATTGGAATGACAACATAAATAAAAATTCGTAGTTTCTACTAAAAACATTACAAAATTCCAGTGTTCATGTGAATAAAAAATTTTCTTTTTGTTAATTAGTTATCATGAAGATAATACATTTAAATTAGATTTTGTTACAGAAAAAAAAATCAACCATGCCGTCTTGTAAACCTTTAAAAAGTTGCCAAAGTCGAGAATTGCGGGGAGGAATATTATATACGGATTGTTTTTGCTTACGAAGAAATGGACTACAATACGACTGTCGTAGAAGTGGATGTCAAACCTCGCCCTATTGTCAGATTCTACCAACTCCAATTTGTGGACCCGCTACCATGGCCTGTGCTAAACATATAGCTAATCCACATGCCGAAGCCCTAAGCTGTATTTGCAAAATGAGAGCTCATTAAAAAAACAAATACCATGCATTGAAATTTTCAATGTATATTAATATCTAAAAATAAATCTTACGGGCTCAAAAAACCTTTAAATGTATATCTGTTGATGAAAATTTATAAAATTAAACGCTTAGTGTATTTCTGTCCTATTGGTAATAATTACTGGCAGTTTAAATTGTTTTCAATTTTTCAAGATACAGGCATGAAAGAACGAGAAATAGAAAAAAGAATAGTACAAACAAAAGAACACTTCTTGCCAATAGAAATGATTTCTTCAACTTGAACACATGTATTTTTTATAAAATAAAAATTTAAAGTGTATCAAATATTTTCAAAATTTTAAAGTAAAATATAAAAATCTTTTTTACTAAAATACAAAAAAACTCGTCGTTTTAATCGCCTACGCACAATAAAAGTGAAAAATGTAAGATATCAGTTTTACTAGCGTAGAAAATTAGTTCAGCACAATTAGTTATGCATTATATATTTTTTTCTTTCAGGTGTTCTCCTTGTGGTCCTATGGTATGCTACAAATACGAGGACTGTGGTCCACCAGTAAGTAAATTTTTGTATTTCCTTGCACAACCGAGAAATGCTATGTATAATGTAAAAAACATGAGTTGTAACATTTTTGTTGTAATGTTCCTTTTGTCAGCATAATTTTTGTACTTGGTCTATTGTTAAGGGCTTCGTTGCGCTTTCTTGGCCGTTTTTGCTCATGATACGTAGGTAACTACTGCTTCTAGTACGGTGGCAAAATGTATTTTCTAAGGTTAAATCGTTTCTTTTCGTAACCAGTTATATCCCTTCATAGGAACGTAATGGATTTAGGCATTTCCACTTTGTACTATAGCACGGATGTTTAGGACGTTGCGATGTCTTGTTAGGTTCTAAAAATAAAATAAAAAGTTTTAAAAAAGCTTATAAAAATTCGAATGCGAATCCTATTTTCGGTATCCAGCGATTGTCTTGTTACTCTGTTGGTCCTTTCATTTTTGCGAAGTCAACCTGGCTAATTTTGATAAATGTAATTTTATTGAGGTTGTCTTTTACGTGGAAAAGAAAAAGTACAACACTCGTTTGTAAAAATATTTACTTATAAACGCCTGCGATTTTTGAAACCGAATAGTGGTAAACTATACATCGTATTATCTTTAGATCATGTCAGATGTTGCTCCTATTGGCGCCTTACTAAAGCCATGATGTATACGCAGCTGCAGTGCCTGCCGAGGTCTGCGTTCAAACGCAATGGACTGCAGGACCAGCAGTATTTCCAGCAGGGCACCATCCGCTATTTGTGCCGCGACGGACCGTGCTGCCCACGACCCTGCCCACCCTGCTGCCCGCCCTGCGTGCGCCGCCCCCCGCCCGGCAAGACCTACGTAACGCGCTTCAGCGACTTCGACCTCCTGTCGCAGTGGTAGTCGCTCGCCCGCTACCGGCCGATAACGGGTAATGATGCTTTGCAACAACGGCGCACGCGGCGGTCTCGCTTACACGTTCTATATGCATGGTATTGTTTTCAGAAAAAGAAGGCCAATAACGGTGCGGAAATCGAGGAGGGCGGCGAGGGAAAAACTGAGAAAGAAAACCAATTAAAGAGAATAAAAAGTCGAGAATTGAGAGGAGGCATTATGTACTATAGTTGCCACTGCATTAAACGCAATGGGCTGCAGCACGACTGCCGGCGCACGGGGTGCGGCGGCGAGCCGGCGTGTATGGTGCTACCGGACCCGCTGTGTGCGCCCAGCCAGTTGGCCCGCGCGCGTGGCTTGGCTGACCCAGCGCCTCTCGCCAAGCACTTGGCGGCCGTCTCTGGCAAGGCGGAGGACGGGGCTGCCCCTACGGGCAAGAGATTTATTGTTTGTGAACTAAAGAGTATCGCGCCAATGGAAACTGGTGGCGGCGCTAAGAGTTGTTGTCGTACGTATCATCAACATTACTGAATTCTTATAAGAACTTCTAACATATTAAACGATTGTAGAAATAAGGGCTCATATATTTAATAAGTAACATTTAATTCATTCGGCACAACTTTTTAAATTGGCGTTTTCCCAACAGGTTGTGCTAATGACGCTCAGGGTAAAAGTGGAGCGGCAGGCGGCAACGACCCGACGTCGGGGCCGCCTATTGTGGTGATGAAACTTTGTTAATTTATAACATGTCCTAAAATATTAAGAAAAAATGAAAAATAAAATATATGTGTTTAAATTGTTGCTTAATTTTCATCCCTTCAACACATTAAACCCTTAATCAGGCATAGTACGATTTATCGACAACCTAGGTAATTGGAGTTTTATAGTGATCATCTTTTTTCAACCTTCATTTGCTTACAAATATTTATATCACTTATGAAGCTAAACATTTTTTACTAAACAATTCATTTTGGGAATAATCATTATTAAAAGAAAGTGGTCATTATATGCCCTCTACGTGTCGTCCGGCGGTAGTATGATGGACACTGTTCCATTATACAAGAGATGATTTTGAAATAAAAATATAATTGTAAATTATTAGGTTTTTATAACAATAACACTACGTTTTTTTAAAAAAAAACATTCTTCTGGTAATTCTAGTTACTAGTTAAAAAAATGTGACCGCCACAGTTTTTGCAAAACAGGTTATTTATTGCCGCAATACCTAATTAAAAATAGGGATAATGGAAACAAATTATAAAACGACAGAGAGCTCCTTAACAGGCATAATATATAATACGACCACTTTTTTGTCTTAATTTTATTAAGAAACAGATCTTAGGTATATATTGTACAGGCAAAAATTAAGAACACGCCTTATTTAAAAATGTTTTAATGTCAGTGCACATGGGGCCTGATTAAGGGTTAAACTTAACCATTGATCGAATCAAGCTCGGTGTCGCTCTTGCCTCAATCCCCTCCAGAGCTGCCGTGTCCCAGCAGCTCACATCTTCACCCTCCGGAAATTCCCTTAGAATGTTTGTATCAATAACCATGACCAAGCTTGTGCGTGATGTAGAATAACAAGAATTTGCTGAAAGTCTTCTGTATGTATAAATACGGTTATCAGAAAATCCGGGGGACTGGGGACTATGCAGAAATGTACAGACTGTAGCGTAGTTAAAATTGGTCACCAGTACATAACCAGTGGGCCTAGCACAAATATTTGTGACAAGCTTCTTCGTAATGTCATTGTCTTTTATGTCAAAATTAGTATGATATTGATTTTTACCTCCTGTAACACAGGTCCCCACCTACCACAGGAGGCAGATTCCTAAGAAAATGTAAAATTTTGTGGATCAATAAATTTCTTTTTATTTCTTTTTTTTAATGGTCGGTGTCTGTTACCCGATTGGAGTCTACCAATAAACCATTCCTTATTACCATACCAGCATTAGGTTTCATTTTCTCGCGTCACGTAAGTGTATCGTTGATAATTGGTCTGGCTTAACCTAACCCGAGGATTGATAAAAAATGTACAACCGAGGCGAACGAAAAAAATCCGGTCTTCTAAAATGAACCGCCAAGTTTAGAGGCTTGGATTTCATTCACACCCCAACCACTTGTTGGGTTGTACTTGTAAAATACTGAACCCTCATTCGCACGGGTGCTTTTTTATCGCGTGTTAAAAAGAATTCAAATGGAATATAGAACCAATGCATTTCTATGTATCTGTTCATACGTCAGCACTTTTATAACGCGACGCATTTTTATCGCATAGTACTGCAGTTCGAGCGATCGGAACAAGAGTTTGAGGCGTTTGTCGCTCGAGAGTCGCCAACGCCAAGCTTTCACGCGACGATAAAATAGCGTCCGTGCGAATGAGCTTTCAGCGATTTAGCCGACTGATCTATATAAAGAGATTTTTATAGAGGTCAGTGAGCTAGCCACTTTGGTTTTATAGAATAAATAAGTGCAGAAAGTTTACGATAACCTAAATTCTATGAAACATAATTTTACGTAAAGTTCATAGCTCATCTGCCGTCCAGTCAGAATCAGACACGAGGGGCTTCCACAAGTGACGCACTCTTGGATCCCTCCTCTTTTGCCTACTGAGCAAAATAAACATCGATATGTTATGAGGAAGCAAGTTAACCTTGTTACTACTAGTGTTACTACTGGTACTCTGTTGTAGAGAACCCTTACAATCACAACAAGTTCATTTCAATAACAACGTCGTAACTTTAAAAATGGAATACAGTAATGTTATATTTCTGTAAATAGACGGCATAAATATGAGCGAATAATAAAAAGACAAATCATTAGTTTGGCAGATTTCAAATGAGAAAATTGTAAAAATAAGAAAATTTATTCATTGAAAATCTTCAAAAATAATCATCATAGTTTTAAAATTACAAACTTTTCACCATTTTCACCATGTGTAGTCCGGTATTAGATTTGCCACGTTATAAGGAACCGCCACAATATATACCTTGCATTCCCGTTAAGGTAACAAATATTGTTTATCTAATAAATGTAGTAATACTTGCTGGTAGTAATGGTAGTAATCGTTAATATTTAACCACCACAAACATCAGTCGCTTGCCATTTTTATGGAATGGATTCAGGTTATTCGCGTCTACCATTCAAGCGAACTTTTCGGCCATTCATCCTAGGACCGTTCAGTTTTAAGTTAAGTCTTTCTGACATCTAAATATCCCTCTCATTTGAAGGGCCCTCCTTGTCTACCATGCGGCATAGATCCAGTTACATTGCGACGTCCACTGATTGTAAACGACAGCACCTTCGACTATAGACCCACCAGTTGGCCAGGCATGGTACTTAATAATCAAGACAAAAAAGTGCGGTACCAACTCATTAATTACGATCGGCCGGTATGTATACTAAAAATACTACAGTAAATTAGATGTCGTTTCAGTTACTTGTCTTAGTTATTTGGTATTACTGTTCTTTAGATTTCCAGCAAGAATATTTATTGTGCTCTGTTCTTGTGCATATCATTCCTTGGATAAGAAATCTTCTGCTTCATGTTCTACTTGAGATTGAGGAGAGTTGATCATTCTTATTATTTTCAGGTTAAGCCGCATTATCCTGCATGTTCGCCGGCATATGTATAAACACAAGTACAGTAAGTACTATTGCTATACAAATTCTACTATATTGGTTTTGAGATATCTTACCGACTCATAACTTCGTGCGAGTCGCTGTGCAGAACACAATTTTTGGTGCGGTGGGATGCGGGTTAGGACAATGCACAACGCGCCGATTATTAACGCGCCGTGAACTTGGGCCGCAAGATATTTGAAAAAAACTATACCTCACTTGGAAACTCATAACCAGTCTTGATATCAAACTTTTTTCTATAAAGTCTTTAGACGTACTGTAGTTGTCAAATTTAATAGAAAAAACTTTTGACACTTGTGTGAATATAAGCATCAATCATAAAAATTAATTATTTTGGAAATATAAATTTACAAGTTCGTTCCCAATCAATTGCTGGTCATTAAATTAAAAATCAAAAACAAACAAAAATGTGCGATCGGATGAACGTTATCGGTCAATTACAAACAATTATGTCTGCAATACAGTAAGTGATTCTACTAATTTTATTAGATAGGTTGGTTATCTTATGTTCTCAACTTTAATGCAGGTACTATTGATAAATAAAACCATTGATACGATTGTACTAGCAAAATAATAGTTTAGGCGGGATTGTTGTCGAATGCTTTTATTGTATTTGTCTTCTTCCCCAAGTACTTCTTCAACTAGTGATCCAGTCTCTTCATCACTGCTTCTTGCGAGACGAAGTGACGGACGGAATCGGTCCGTGAATTTTTATAGAAGATAAATTGTAATTTCAGGGGCGGGTGTGGCGGTTGCCACGGCGGCTGTTGCCGACCTTGCGCAGCGCCCTGCTGTGGATCGACTGGCTCCCTCGTGACAGTTTACAGTCAAGTAGCACATATTCAGTGAACCGCGGATCAAGTTATTCTACTTTAGATACTCTACATGTAGTTCAAGCATTGAGCAAAGTTGACGTAACAATAAGAGTGAATGAATACTATGCAAACGTTGCATTCTCTACAAGAAGAATAAGGAAAGAAATGAAACGCGATGGGAAAGAAGTTAAAGCACAAAGCAGGACACTCGCCTTTGTCCCAGTCTCCTCCTCTACCGCTGTAATTTCAATCAATACAATTATTTAAACATTTCATTACTATCAACAGATGCAGTGCTAGCAGTGGGACAGCCACCGCGGCCTGTGGCAGCCTTCGACAAGGCCGTCATTGAAGTGGGCCATCACTGAGCAGCGAGTACTAATTTTTTGTCTGTTTGTGATCTGTGAAAATTCACTTGTGCAGTTTTATGTGATGTTTTTGTGGCTTGTAATCATTAAATATTTTAAACTTATGTTGTCTTTAATTATTTAACTAACATAAACCTAACCCAAAATGCTGGTTTACGTCATTCCAGTACAGTAACGCTGAAATCAGCACTGTCATACAAATGGTATAACGTAAATAAAGTTCCAAACAGTCCATGCCAGGCATGCCAGAACTACTGTCTTACTATACTGGCACAATCTTAAGAATGTATTTGGTAAAAAGAAAGTACTCGAAATAAAATTTGTGCAAGTTATTTTAAATCAAAAATAGGCATGTTTCCTGAAATTATATGATGCTGATATCATTTCTCTGTATATTTGAAGCTCTGTAAAAACCGATAAATCAGATATTTATAGGCGTCGGCTGTGGCTGCATTATTAATCTTATAGGAGAAATATTCCACTGACCAAAACGCCATCACGCCGATACAAATGTGAATAACTTTTTTCTTACAAGTAGGTACTTTTATTGACACAATTAGAAGCAATAAGTTTACATTTATAAAAACTAACCTTAACAGTTAGCAAAAAAAAAACCAAGAACTCAAACAGGAAAAAGCTACTTGAAGCAACTTACTCAGTTGATGCCAAGGGCATCGCTTATATTTTGTTTCACACGAGATTATTTCATCTGTTGTTTTATAAATCTAGACTTTCAGCAATCTAGATTCATAAAACAAAATTAAATAATAGTATTCAAGTAGGCTTCACGTCCTTAATATAATATAAGTACACGAGCGTACTTGTATCATTTGTTTTGAACAGTATCTTTACTAGTTTACTCATTTCTAAATTGTTAGTAGCAAACTGGATAAAATGGGAAGTTGCGGAATAACTAACGTACCAGCGGCGTGTCTGCCAATCGCAAATACCTGTGGGCCTCAGGGCCCTTATGTGTGTCAGAGTACAGTTCCTCCTGCGCAAAGATGCTATACCCTGAACCCATGCATCAACATCTACAGTTGCCACACGCAGATCATGTAACAGTAAGAGGAAATGAAGAAAGAATGCTTTGCCACAAAAATTGTAACTCCAATACATTTCAGTGATAATATAGAACTTATTTAACATTTTGAGTTTTATTCTCCTGCTTACCTGTGAGACATGTACATTATGAATAGGTAAGCGTAATTTCAAATAATTTATATAAAACCATTATGAATAGTTGTAGTATTTCTCTTCTGTCTGTAGAACTAAACTGTCAAGTAGTACAAATGATACGTAGTCTCTAGTAATTTAATGTTCTAGAATCCCGGTAGACATTTGTATTTAGGATGATTTACTTAATTATAATAAACATAAAAAAGCATCAAACAATTAAAAAGACGAATAGTCATTTTATTCAACAGTATCATTGCACGACACAGGAAACAGCACACAACTCGAAAACTATATCAGGCGACATTACCTCAATGGCACAGGCACTGAATAAGCACAGCCTGCCTGCTCGCCCTGGAAATTAAAAAAATAATTTTAAAAAATTTCTAAATTATATACAAGAAATAAATTAGTATTTGAAAATAAAATCATTTTGTCAGTCTCGGCGATGATACAAACCTGTTTGACGTAATTCGCCACCGAGTATCGGACATTGGGGTTTCGTCGTGTATAGCACTCTGCGGGAAGACCGGAGGGACGGCACTGAAACACGCTGTCATGTACGATAAGCGGTCGCCTTCGGTTCACCGGGTCCAGTTCACAAGTGGGGCAGCAGCTACGAGACACGGGCAAGCACGGGTACGGGCAGGGCGGGGCTCGGGGGCAAATCGGTCGTTGCTTTGGAATTATAGGCGACGGACATTGCGGATTGAAACAAGGTAACACCGGCTGGTAACAAGGCGTGGGCTCCGGACAAGGACGTACCTGAAAAATACATAATTGTATATTTTATGTTTCTTTTTTTTACTTATTTACGCAATAAAAGTAAATTTACTGGTGGTGGGTCACAGGGTTCCGGCGGAGGGCAGCAGGGCAGCACCGGCGGGCAACAGACCGGTCTCGGTGGCGGGTACGGAGGCGGCTCGCAGGACGGTACCCTGCGAGGCTTGCACAGCGGCAACTCCGGCACAATGGGTGCCACAATGTCGGGGAGTACGGGTGCGGGGCAGGGTCGGTACACCGGGCGACAGCGGCATGGCGGGCAGGGCGTGCAGCAGGCGGGCGGCGGGCACACCGCCTGGCAGCACGGCGGTGGCGGCGGGCACGAGTAGCGGCAGCATCCCGTGCCACAGGGGATGATGGCGGGGCACGTCGGACAGAAACAACATGATGAGCACATTACTTATTTATAAGAATGCAACAAGTGAAATTATCAAAATGTTATTGTAGATTCTAGATTTTCTTCCTTATTTTGCAATTTTTACTTGTAAATTTTCTTTAAATTATATCAAAAATATGTATTTTTAAAATTTTAATTATTTAACAAATATCAGATGACATAACGGAAATAATTTTTAATTTTTCGGTTTTATCAAAGAAGATTTTATGTCATTTTCTTTTAGTATACATGGCTAGTAAGAAACAAATTCAGCGAAAAAAATAAGAAGATATATCACTTTTTGACATTTTGATGATAAATTTGTAGTAAAAATATATTTCTTAAAAAAAATTGTAAAATTTAATAATAATGAGTGCACCATTTTACAGCCACGACCCATGCGTCTGTACTGGACGGCCGTGCGGCGCGTGCTACCCGTACACGACGAAGCCGTGCGTGGCGTCCTGCAACAACTTGAGCGCGTGCTCGACCTGTCCCGGCGGCGGTTGCTCGCCCTGCCCCGCGCCCGTGCGACCATGCCCCGAGCCCTGTCCGCCTACGCCCATCCTACCTTGTCTACAGCCCTGTCCACCCTGTGATAAGGTAATTCACAGCTTGTGTACCGACTGCTATTGCTAATACTTAATATACTATTTACGTCTTTTCGAAGTTCAAATCAGATTTTGAGAATGGTATTTACTCGTTAATTTAATTAAATTATTTCAGTAGCAAGCGACGAAGCTATGTATTGGTTTAAAATATTTCTATGACATATATAATATCGTTTTTACTCTTTCCAGCCGAGTACTTGTGTGAGGCCACCTTCCAGGCTGTGTGATTCGATTGCGATTCCGTGCTGCCGGCCCAACCGCTACAAGCCATGCCCTTGCTACTGCTGCACTGAGCCGGCCATCTGCTCGCCCAAGCGCTGTAGCTACCCCGGCGTACCTGTCTGCAATGGCTGCTGTGGCCCTTGCATGCCGGTTTGGTAGAATTACCCCGCTTCTACATTCCGCTTTTGTAGTCCCATAATTAACTTGTTACTTGTAATGCCATCAATGTTTCAATAAATAGTGTTTGCCAATCACTTGTTGAATTTTTATTTTCCACCTTAATTTACACACGTGGTCTGAGATTCGATCGAATCTTGCAATCTTTATTTTTTTCATATAGTAAGCGACCACGACAATCCCATAGACATCCGCAATTGTAGATGCTTTGCCTACCTGGAGGCCTACCATTCAACGGAGGTGAAGAAAAAGAATATTTCTCCTTACTAAATTAACCCATTAAAAACAAAAAATCCCATCCCATTTCCATCCTTTATAAGAAAAGATTGGGAAGGGGAAGATGACTAAATTTAAATGGTTCAATAAAGAATCAATGGTTTAACAATCGAATTCACTTTTCATTAAATTTATTCAATAATTTAAGCAACGAATGAATTAATTTGACAACAATAAATCTTACAGCGTAGTTCAGTTAGTTGCCTTAACAAATGAACAGCCCCGCAGAACCTTGGATACAACATTGATGTATTGACGACGTTGCATGTGACAATTTATCAGCGTGCCAATGATTGCATCTTAACCTATAAATTTACGTGTCGTAAACGTAATGAAATCAATTTATGATTCATTTTAAAACACAAGGGAAACGAATTAAAATAAATGGCTGTGAAGGTTGTCTCAGTTTGGTGTTTATTGACACTTTTAATGTTCAATTAAACTAAAGCAGTTCTCCGCACACTAAGTATGATGTTGTGGACCATTAAGGAAGGTATTACAAATTAAGCGTATCTTTGTATTCACCTCCGTTACTTTAATAAAATTCAACTACATGGATAATTTCGCCAATGTTTAGGACAGACTGTTGTTGGACAGTTGTGGGTTCGAATATCATCCATTCGACTTTTAACGTGAACCATATCCTAACACAATATTACCGGAATGATTACAGGAAATATTTGTAAAGTAACAAAAATCTACTAATATTTTAACATTTAACACAACTCAAATCATTATGAAGTCTTTTTGTTAATATTTTTAATAGTGGCCAAAAAAGATTCTTTAAATTTGCTTTTTTCTTTTCTTAATTTGTCAGCTGGAAAAATTCTGACATTATCAAAATTTTGTTTGAGTTATGTGTACAAATTAAAATAATAAAATAAATTAAAAACACTTCAAATAAAAATAAAATTCATAAAAATTGCAAAACTGTAGAAAATAAAAGTATTTCTTGTAAGTATATTATTTATATAACGTAATACAAGCAAAGAAATTTAAATATTTTATTTAGTTATAGAGAGGATATTGACAACATTAGATAATCAACCAAACCACATATCAAAATAATTAGTTTCAATGTAATTAAACAAATGGCCGATAGAAGTCATTATAGAAAAACATTTTACATTATTGTTTTATATTAAAAAAAAAATTATTACTAAGTTAAATTAATATAATAGAAAAATTAAATATTTATTTATTAGTACCTATCAGAAAAAAATCACAGCTTCTTTACAATAAATAAAAACCATAATAATATTGAAGCCTTAAATGATTTATACTTAATTATTAATTAAGGTTATTAATAGGTCATAGAAATAATATTATTTGGATAAAATATAACATGTTATAAAGACATATGAGTCTTGTATATGTTTGCGTGTGTAATATTTGACAACTGAGATAGAACCAGTGGTTATGTATAAAAGTTTAGTTCAAGATTCTTAAATGTTTTTGATTGGAATGCAAACGATTTTGTAATTTGCAAGATCCAAAATAGTCTTTTTTTTATCACACGGTGGCAAACGAGCAATCGGCCACCTAAATTCGCCGAAATAGCTAATCGACCGCTGTCCATAAACATCTAAAATTGCCGATGCATTACCTACTTTTAATCGACGAAGGAGGGGGGAAGCATAGGAAAGGGAAATATGCTCTTTCTGT
Source organism: Papilio machaon (assembly GCF_912999745.1). Lineage (NCBI taxonomy): Eukaryota > Metazoa > Arthropoda > Insecta > Lepidoptera > Papilionidae > Papilio > Papilio machaon. The sequence goes on from NC_059987.1 coordinate 5,884,029, forward strand.
GACAAATCCACTTCTTCCCATCCTTCCGTTATAAGAAAAGGATGGGAAGGGAGATTGGACTAAATTTAGGCCTTCGGTCCATATGTGCAACAGATGTTCCACTGTCAACCTAAACATGATTGCGACAAATAATTTAATATTCTCTCTTTTCTATACATTGTAAAATTTTGAGTACAAAATAACCATGTATCATGTACATTTCATTTCATAAAAATATGAATTTACTATCCATATCTGTCGATTTCTCTTTCTTCACAAAGTGTGTCTGTTATAAGCGAATACGCATTATTAATAGTCCAGTTCTGCACACATGAATGTTATAAAAATGTCATCTCGCAGTTATCTCTAGGCAATGCCACTGTTTCCAAACACTATTTTATTTGAAATAAACGTAGATTAGTACACTCAAAGGAAATATATTTAAAAATGAAAATAAATAAATAATAAATTTTCTTTGCAAATGTGTTTCCTATTTTTTGTAGATTTAATTTTATTGTTTAATCATGTGCTTAAAAAAAGTCAATTATGATTTCGTTCCTACGTTACTTTAAGATTAAAATACAATAATTTGCACAGGTGACAATCTTACATCACTGGTATGTCAGTACTACCCAGGGGATACGAAAGCTTCCGACCCTGCCCCAGGTACGGGTGTGTGCAGGGATCGCCCGGGATCTACTACAAGAGGCCCCGATGCGGCCAACCTCGCCCACAGCCCTATCAGCGTGAGGTAGCCCCTTATTGCTCGGGGCCGAGTAACGCTCCACGTGACAGGTAAACTGTCAAAATTTGTTTTATAAGACCATTTTTTTAACAAAACCTAGAGCCTCTTGGGACTCTTAGTAAAATAATTGACCGGTTGCACAGTGTACTCCTTGTTTCTATTATATAAGAATCTTACTAATATTATAAATCCGAAAGTTTAGATGGATGGATGGATGTTTGTTAGAAGGTATCTCCAGAACGGTTCAACGAATCTCGATTACATTTGACCACATTGACTACTAACAATTTTTTTTTAATTCCGCGCACACTATAAAACATCCTTATTAAACGTATAAATACTAAACTAGAACCAATTTGTATTTTTATTTTTTCAATATATAACATGTAAATTACGAAAGACATGTGATATTGGTTAACCCAGGCATCAAACCGAAAAGCCAAAATGTGTAAAAGCTGCTTGACTACGAGGACTAGTATCCTAAAAATCAGGTCATGATCACTATAATAAAAAAAAAACATTAAGGATCAAAGAATTAATGTTTTGGTGTAGAAATAATCAACTAGATAGGTCAATACAAAATTACGATATTATATTCTAAATGGCTCAATAAAATACCTTTTATTATAATAATAAACCGATTTTTTAGCGTTTGATGTATAGAAAAATTCACTTGATTTACTCTCATTCGGTTAATAGGTTTAAAGTTAAATTTTATCTATCGATTTTTTTAACGTCTGTATCTGCCCGTTTGAATTTTATAGGCAATATTTGCAGAGTCGTTTTCTAGAGAACTGACTAACACCCACATTCCGTAACAGAAATAAAATGTGAACGATGTATCACATTAAATCTAATAAAGTTTAAATAAATAACCTAATATACTATCTTAGTATAATAACCATTTTCTTATTTTTCTTTCTTATTCTCTCATTTTATTCTTATTAAGATTTAAAAATATAGTTAACCAAATGTGTTTTGGTATATTCTCAAATTGCAACCCGTTGGTGCACGAAAAATAAACTTAAGTTTCAACTCACGTTGAACAAACGCGAGCTATTCTAGCAACAAAATATAGAGACGTCCCATTTATCTGAAATCTCAACATCCGATGGTAAAATTTATAACGCATATTCTTATGAAATTTGTACTGTACATTTTAAGGAGAGAACTTAATTACATATATTAGCTGCCGTCCACGCGGAATTAAAAAAAATAACTTAATAATTAGCCAATGTTTTTTTCCAGACTATGTTCTACGTCTGTGCTAAGTTTCATCGAGATTCGTTTAGCCGTTCCGGAGATATCTTGTAACAAACATCCAGCCATCTATCCATCTAAACATTCACATTTATAATATTAGTAAGATAGAAAGAAGTAAGATACGTTTATAACAATTATTATTGCTTAATTTTTTTCAGACCATGCTGTTATGATTTCCCTTGCAAGGCACATTGTTTCAACCACGGGGCTTGTACAAGGCCTAGTGGTAGATACGCACGCACCGTGTGGTACCCCGGCGAGTGCTGCCCTCGAGTTCCTCCGTGCCAGGCCTTCACTTGCCCCAATCCGCCCTACCATCCCTGCTGCACATACACCTGCAATAAACTTGTCTAAACCACTAGAAGCATAAAAATTAAACCATGTATAACGTTTTGTTCCCGTTTGAAACAGTGATGTCAACAATTGTACAATGTTCTGGTTTGTTTTTTGATTTGTCAATAAATGTGTAAGTGTATTTTTTGTTTTCAATAGATTGACGTGCTTGTAAAAATTGAGAAAGCTGAATTCTTTCGTTGACGTACCTACAGTCAAGGAAATAATAGAATTATCTTTGATTTTGAGTCTTCCATCTACATAGAGTAGGTGGAATAGCTATCTTAGTGCAGCAAAACTAGCGTGTTAGTAAATATACTGATCTTAATGCATTTATTACAAAATTAATCTTTTATTTGTTTTGATTGCCAATCAAGGAAAGCTATGGTTAACCTTCAAATCACCTGAACAGTGCAAGCTCGTTATGTAATTAGTGTTGTGTACATCAACAGTCTGATCTGGCAAGTGTACACTCCGCCTACGCTCGCAAACTTCTGTTGCCGCGAGTGGATTTGCGCGCTTTTTCTCAGCAGTTCGATTCATGCGGCCACACGCTTTCGGCCACTAGATTAGACGCCCTTTTGTATATCGTGAATAGAGTGCCTTGGTACCGTGTCGATTTGTTTTGCTCAAACAATCCAGTCGGCAGTCGTAGGCCGATTTTCGAACGCTAATGTTTGTCGCAAGATGTCCATTATCTCTGTCTGCACATTTGTGATTTTATTCGGTGAGTTTTTTTATTCAAATGTTATTTATTATTGTTTCTTCTTAAACTAAAATAAAACTAATAACGTCTTTTTCTTCAGAAGAGTTTCGATGGAGATATGTTCAGTTATGTATTTTTTAATTGATAAATTAGATGATTCGAGTTTTGCTTTAATTTAAAGTGTTATTGTATTTTTAACAATCTTAAATAGAAATGTTATTTGATTTACCTTTGGCTAATGCGCCTGAATATCGATAGTATATCATCTAATCGGTAAAATTGCTCAAATAACTTCATGATCTATCGTTTTTTTTTTAATTAATACCAATATTCCGTCAATTGTCGCATACTATCTGTGTATGAACTATAACCGTACAGCCAGCAAAATAATATCATAGCAATAGAATTGATAGTACCGCCAGAATTTGAATTTTTGATTATTACATTGTAAGCTTCATTCAGAACTCACCGTGGTGATATGCTATAAAAGAACCAGGAAGCAATCGGCTAGCATGCATATGTACAGTATACAGAAGAGGCGAGTGGTGAATACTCTGCCTCCTCCTCTGGGTCACGGCGTGAGTTATATTGTTATTATATGTAGGTGTATGTATGTAATATATATGTATTGAATGAAACGGGACAATCAACACCTTTTATTTTAATTTTGTTAAACTACCACATATTGGTTCAGTAGTTAAACGCTTCGTTATTCCATAACTCTTTTTACCTTAATCAAGTGGTAGGTAATTTATTTATTTGAACATTTTTGCCTTTTCCAGGTGTTTTTACATATAATTTCTTAAAAGTATAACAAATTGCTTATTACTAGGATCTACTAAATTAATATATGTTATCTATTTATTGACTATGTACCTATATAACACGAGGTGATATAAGTATGCGTTTTGCACATTTGTATGTAGATCAAATGCGTTATAGGCTTGTTATTATGAAATAAATTAGAAAGACGTTGGCACTTAAATTGTAAAGAATAGCACTATGTAATAAGAGTCAAGATCACTGTTATTTAAAAGCAGTGATATCATTTCTGCATCCCATTGAGTGACGTCATTTAATGCGTCGCGCAAATCCTTTGTGAGCTGGTACATTTGAAATCGGCACGTTTGATTTGAATAACACATCATAAATTATGACTCGATGTAAATATGCATGATGCTCACATCACAAACTGCTACATCTAATAAGCTGAGGGTTTTGTACAAGCATTAAATAATTCAATTCCAGATTGTTCTTCGATTGCTTTCAATTCTTGAACGATGTTCATTGGCCAGCGCCTAATAATATTAACTAGCAAAATTACACCACAAATGCGTTTTAATCGTGAGTGTCCGTTGCCGAAACAGATAGTGTTAACTTCATTTCCTATTCTTAGTATAAGTTTTTCGGCAGTGGGAACCTACGTTAAGATGTAATAAATCTTTAAAATATCCAAATAATTGTGCCCCCATTTGTACAGGCGCTTTTCTACGCGCGTTAAAAAAGCGTTCAAATAGAAAAAATGTATTACCAAGTATCTGTTTGTAAGACAACATGAAATAGACGATTCGCGTCGACGATTCAAGGTGTGTATGGAACGCGCGCAACGCGATTCTCGCGACACTGCCACACATATAATTAGTATCGATGATTTACGTTGCCTTGAGATTACGTGTATTACGACGCGACTCAAGTCGAGCACTAAGGCCCTTCATAGACAAGGCAACGTAAAACTTCGAAATCTGGCGATTTTAGTCGCTAAGTGACTTATGCAATACAATGTCATAGAGGTTAGTACAAAGCGCGCTTCGCCGACATTTCTCTGTCTCATCGCCAAAGACAGGCGATCGCAACCTGTTTGTCAAGAGCGTCGCGAGAAAAGTCGCTGCAATTTTGAAGATTACAGAGCAAACCTAAACAGTTGAAATTAAGTAGCTATACTTGTACAAACTGCCTGAATATACAACTTGCGTCGACGATTCAACGTTGTCGGTTAGGCGATTTTCGCGTGGCAACTATACAATATTAATTTCCACGATTAACGTAGCCTTGTGTTCGAAGGGCCTTAGGCAGATAGTAAATAAGGAAAGCGTCTTCTTTATATAAGAAAAGTATTTTAAAACGAGGTCTTGAAAGTTTTTAATGGTTGGAGCTTCTTTCAGGAAATCAAACGAGCTATCGGTTTGGTGTTTTTTTGCAAATATATTTTGGACAAATGCCAACCAATCGGCACGTATTATTGTGGTATATTTAAAACAACGCTGAATTGTAAAATGAAAATTTATCGAAAGTCATCTTTAATTTTTTTTTTATTTGTAAAAATTGATTTCTTCTTGTTTTCATTTAATACCTGTATAATATGGGTACAAAATCATAACAAATAATTTGTCATCAGTAAGTATATATCCATGTTTAGCCAAATTCGCTCTAATTTCTAGCTAACTGAAAATTTACGATGTAATAACAATAAACGCATTAGGCTGGGACTGGAACTTCGATTTGTACCAATGTTTGCTCAGGAATTTTCCTGCCATTTATAAGCAATTGCCTGAATCAACACCCAGAAATATACCTGCAATTCCTTTATTCTTTGTGTGAGCAAATTCTAATGCTGAAAAAGGAAACTTTTGCTTGAAAATGATATTGAATGGACGCGATTGTCAATCAATAAGTTATGATGATTGATGCCTTAATATGTAACTAAAATGATCCACTGTCGAAACATCCGTATAAAATACATTGGCTTATTTTAATGAGAGTGATGATAAAATGTTCTTGTAGCAATATGTCGGCAGTGGACGGTTATGCTCCTGCTAGGATTATAAACACACTAAGAAATTAACTATGAAAACAATAATAATTACAATGTTAATTACGGTATAATGTTTATAAAATAAATATCAATAACCTATCATATTTATTGTTACAGGAAGACTCGGTGCACTACAAACAAATCACAACAGGTTAGTGGGTGACGCATAGCTTGATTCGTGATCTTATCGCCACCTAACAATTATTATGTACATTAGAGCATTCTGTATATCCAAATTGTTTGTCACTGAGTAATCATAAACCAAAAGAAACTATTACATCTACTATAGATTATTGCCCGTGTCGGTCATATTAAGCCCATATCTTCACATTTTACGCTAGCCTCTTGAAGGAAGAGAATTCCACGAATATTACTATTAGAAAATAACTCATAGCGCTAGCTAAAATTCTCGATGTTTCTACATCAAATATTACATTGAAGAGTTATCGAGCGATAAGTATTTATTGAAATATATTGTTCACAATAGCAAACAACTCCACCGAAATAGCATCCTGCGTCATTCCTATGCCTATAGTATTTGCATATTTCAAAGTCTGAGTATAGGTAATTTATGGGCTTTCTTGTCTTAAACACTAACAGCTGCTCCCGCAAATGTTTACATTGATAAAACAACCGATACTTCACTCGAATATATTGAGGATGTTCGCGAATAATCTAAAAAAAAAATATTGACGATTGAAGCGCTTCCGTTTATATGTCCTCGGCTTTTATAAACTTAAGTTATTTTCATATCAGATTTGTAGTTTGGCTTCTAAATATTACTTGGAAAATCATAATTTTACTTCCAATCAGTATTTGCCTCCCTAAAATGAAGGCTGGAGAAAATAGGCATTTGCACTTGAATATGATAGATACTTCGCCAAAGAAAATATATGTCTAACAAAAACATTACTAAATGGTATCTAATTTCTCCCTAACTGGTAGACTAAAAAAGTTCTATGTTTTGCAGTCTAATTGGCGTGAAACAGGCATCCCGTACCTCGGTCTTGGAAGATTACAACCGTTCTTCGTTGTTGAAGTCCAATCATATCTACAGAGACAATGATTATGATGATTATAGCAGCGGGGTCGGCGAACCGCGCACACCGATGCAGTTTTGGTATCCCGCCCCGCCATACACCGATGCGCAAGCGCCGGTCAAAGTCTACAAGCCCAGAGAAGACCCCCGCCTCTACTATCAGTCTGATCAGTATCTTAAAGAAGTTCTGGGCAAAAACATAAACCCTGAAGTTACAAATATTTATCCCGGAAGAGAAGTTGTGAGAATGAATGAACCTCATGTGGTGCGGCCATTGCCAGTTCGACGCTTGAGAAGCAGGCATGACAACCGAATAGATTACGCAGGTTAATTCCTATCCGTATAATATAGCTTATAATATTATTCTAACCATATTAGCCTAGTGGAACGAAAAATGATACATGTTTTTTTTCAAAATAGGGTTGGCAAAAGGAAGGCGGCCGTAAAAATTAAGCCAAAACATTAAGGTTGATAAAATCTTGTACGCCGACCTCACGTGAGTGGGCTAAGGCAAGAGAGATAATTATGAACATGTTTTTCTATTTCTTAGATCATCGAGTAATGTATTAGAAAAAGAACATAACCAAATTTAAACATCTTATAATGTTTTAATGATGCTATGCTTTTAAATGATTGTAAGAAAAAAATATTTCTTTGTTCCAGAATATAAGCACTGCATAAAGTGTCCTCGAGACAGAACGGTAGTTGCTAAAGCGGGTTTCGATCGCGTCATACTGCAAGCACCGCGCTTGTTGTCATGTTCAGGGCGTAGGGCACCTAAAAACATACGATTCCAGCATTACTTCGGTCCTAAGTTTGGTACATTACTCGAGGAAGGCTCATATTCCGTAGTCGGACGAATCGTGAACAGAAATGAGGTACTAGTAGATAATGGATTTAGTTTTTAACTTGTTAAAAGCCTGTTACCATTTGTTGACTTGCAGCTATCCAAAGTCAGGTAATTTAAATTGGTTCTTTGATTTAACATTTTTTTTTAATTTTATATTCAGAAACTACAAATGTGCAAATTTAAAGTCCGCGTGGTAGTTCAAACATGCAAAACTCCAGAATCGTTAATCACAAATTGCAATGGAATCAACCAACCCTGCAACTTCAGATGCCGTGACGATAAAATGGAATTAATTGGTGCAACGTCCCTCATATGCGGCGATGATTTACAGTGGGATGACGCACTTCCTACATGCAGAGGTAACATAAGAAAGACATTTATTCGTGAAATATGAAAAAGCTCAAAAATTACTTAGTTCCAGTTATAACTGTAATAAAAAATAGGGTTACTGCTTACCACTCTTCACGTAACATCAAATAAGATTGGAAGAAGTTGGTAACTCTTACACTGCTTTTTTTATAATAAGAAAATGTAATTTATTTCACAGTTCGTAACTGGTGTATAACTCCTACGCCGCCCGAACATGGTCGCATCAGCTGCACAGGGCACCAGGCAGGGAAATCGCACGAGGGTTTAGCTGAGGGATCGAGATGTCGCGTTCGCTGCGATCGCGGCTGGCAGTCGAACCTACGAATCGTGGCCTTCTGTCGCCGAGGAAATTGGACTCGAGCTCTCGAGTGCGATTCAAATAATAGCACGCAAAGATAAATAATAATGCAATGGGGTTTCATCAATTTTATAACCGTTGTTTGATTTTACTGAAATCCAACATCGGTATTATTGCAAAATGCAAAGATGAATTCAGGGCAAGATAGTCACTGTTACGATGAAGTACTAGTTTGAAAACGAATAAGGAAATAAAAGAATACTTTTGTCTTATTATGGGTAAAAGACTAAATCATTGTTCATTGTACGTTGAGGTTTTTTAAATTTTTTGTTTTTCGAAAAAAATTCGCTATATAACAAAACATTAAATATCACAATAATTTAATTATATCTGCAACAACGCAAATGCAAATGAAATCTATAACTAACTACATAGATGGCGCACGTAAACTACAAGATTTTTTTGGTGAGAATTAGCGTGATTACTACAATAAGACAATTGCCGATCTAGAAAAATTGTAAAGCAAACTGCACATATATACAAATTTACAAAAGCCGTTTCCTAGACATCTGCGTAAAAATTATACAAATATCAGTCTCTTTCATAGTACTAAGTCCTAATGCTTATAAGAATAAATGTTTACTTTTTTAGATGAACTGACATAATATACTAAGATATTGATTGTTTTTTGTTGTAATAAGTATAATATACGCAGTATATTAATTGTGGGTTTTTGAGACCAAAATTCTTGTTTAAAGCATATTAAATCTCTATTTCGTCAAAGATAATGACAGTGGTGACGACATGTTTTATCTAGAGATTGGTCTCAGAAGCCCACGGGAGTAAACTTTGTAAAAATAATTAGATTGCTTGCTCCTAAATTGTCTAAGCCTAACAAAAAGCCTAATAAAAATTATAAAATTAATTATCCTAATGGTATAAGTATGTTACTAGAATTTAGAAAATAAATAAAAATATACGCGTTGTACAGTTGATTTATTTAATGAAAAATACTCTGTGTTTATCAAATATTCACAATTCTTTGCTTCGCCAAATCTTAAAAAATCAGAGTTTGACTTTGTTATTATTGGGAACATTCCGCAGTGTAGGGATCACTCATGTTCACCCCTCATATAATACCACAGATGGTTCGCAGTGCATACTGAATTTTATGATCAGTGTCGTAACCAAAATATTGGGTCGCTTGCACTGACCTCTATACGATATCTACGGTCGCCTAATATGTGCATAATATAACCTTAGATTTCAATCTGATATACCAAAAATTGTAAGTATGAACGTCGGTTTCGACCGTAGTGCCACTTACTTGTTTTTGTACATATTGTAGTCTCACAGGATGACAATAACTATTGATACAAGTATCATTGTAGTGGCGATCTGGGGTCTAGAGTTGTAAGAGCGAGTATACTAAGCGTTTGCATTTACCGCATTTACAGTAGAAACACGGTCTTACTAATGACAGCTGATTTCTTATACTGAGTGAAATTTTTCGTTATCTGTATCTCGTTCCTCTCATTCATTGTCTTCATTGTCACCTTGTTTGTCAAGAAGATGTCAGTGTCAGTTGTCACTTTTTGCTACTTCCCGTCCCGAGTTTCCTCCCATTTCGTTTTGCGAAGTAGTAGTGTGTTCAATTTCCTTCGCGTTTGCGAAATAAAATCAATACAAGAGTATAAAAAACGGGCGTATCCTGTAAACACAAGCTATCGTGTAAAGTTGGAATATTTAAACGTTACCACGTTTTTCGCTAAATGTATGTAAAAAAATAAATAGAAAGATAACTTTAACCTGTATGCGGCTTTTTAATTTAATTATTTTTTAGTTTTTTCGAAGATGGTTCAAAAAGGACCTCGACCATTGGTGCTTTGCGGCCCATCAGGGTCAGGAAAAAGCACCCTCTTAAAACGTCTACTTAAAGAATTCCCGGATAAATTTGGGTTTAGTGTGTCACATACAACAAGAGCTCCACGTCCGGGAGAAAAAGATGGAATTCATTATCATTTTACCAATAAGGATGACATGCTTGCTGCTATTGAAAAGGGTGAATTCCTAGAGACAGCAACCTTTAGTGGAAATATGTATGGAACTAGGTAAGTGAAAAGCGATTTTGCCATGTGCTCAATGGCTTTACATTTTTGGTACTTTGCCAAAAGATTTACTGTTGTAAACATGCTGTTTACAAAAATGGTTCCATCTTTTGTGTTATGCTTTTAGTCTTTGTTTCAATTTTATGATACAAACATTACATAAAAAAACATAATATTTCTAAATAAATTAAATTCAAGGCAGAGGTATAAAATAAACCCTAATACTTTATTGTGCATAGATATCTGTACACTTAGCAAAGCTTATTAGGCTCATTAAAGGTTTTTCATTGATCTGCAGTTCTTCTATGCACTTTATTCCACGACGTTACAGTTGATGTTTTAAATTAAATTATTAATGTCTATACTCATGAATATTTCAGTAAACAAGCAGTGGAACATGTTCGGCGTACTGGTAGGATTTGCGTACTAGACATTGAAATGGAAGGGGTAAAACAAGTGAAGAAAACTGACCTGGATCCACTTTTGGTGTTTGTAATGCCACCCTCTATAGAAGAACTTGAGAGGCGACTGCGTGCACGGAATACAGAACAAGAAGATGCATTGAAGAAGAGATTGGAGACAGCGAAACGTGAAATTGAATTTGGTAAATTTTAAATTATTAATTTTCACAGATGTGCTACTTATCTTTAATGGGTGTCTATTGTTTATGAAGAATTCTGCAAAAAATTGCAGTAGCAATTATTTTATCTTTACTTCTTTACGGGCATTTTTAAGGGTCTGCACAAAGTGATTACTACCAAAGTTCAATCAATCAAAACTAATTACTTGGGATCTATATTGATTATATTTTAGTATCTGTATTTCGGAGATTTTTATGCTTTGGCTATTTGGGCATGCCAGTGATTGTAGATATTTAAAATTATGTAACCAGTATATTTGTGTCTTTTATCACTGACCTTATGACACTAATTTTTTTGAACTGTAATCAAAGCACAAATATGTAACACTTATCATATCTATACCTAAATAAACATTGTTAACATAGAATTTCACAAAATTTTGAGCACCTTAGAAAAATATTTGATTCTTTAATTTAACTAAACTTACAAATAGATCAGCTATAATATTTAGTCCTTCTTTACATATCTGTTATCTAAAATCGCTTGTTTATTATTATTTCAGGAGAACAGCCTGGAAACTTCCACATCATTATTCTCAATGATAACTTGGATAAAGCCTATTCGGATCTTTGTGAATTTATTTCAAAGAATGTTCCGGAAAAAGTGGAAGGTAAATTGTATATATAAATACAGAAAATTGTAATTTATAAATTAGTTCATAATTTATATCAAGTTAATAATTAATAATAAATGTAATATTTATTACGATTAATTAATGTAACATTTAATAATCAAGTTATTAATAAATAACAATTTTAATGATACAATGTTTCATAAACTACAAAACCCAGAGGAACAAGGAGATAAAAAAACAAAGAAATTGGTTTATCAATTTGTCAAATGATTTGAAAGCCCTCATGCTAAAAACTTAAATTAATCCAATGTTAGTTGGACAATTCATTTGGCTGCAAATTATAAGAACCTAATGGGATGATCAGAGATATGAATTATTTAAAATATGAAAAAAAAATCATGATTTATTTAATTTTTATTAATTTTATTTAGTTTCACTTTTGTTCTGTCCAAAAGATGATTTTTTTAATACACAGATGATACACACAACTCGCAAATCACTAAGATACAGAAAATGTATAAGAATCTTTTAATTTAAAAAAAAGCCTTAGCTTGCCATTGAAAATTTCCTCCCATTATTAACATGATTAATTTATAATTAATATTTCGTTTGGTTTATTCATAACTACTAACTCTTGATAAACCCTTTTGTTGTAATACCTATAGCATGTTATACAAATTATACAAATAACATATTTGTATAAATAATTATTGCTAAATTGTTGTGAATAATATGTTTTATTTCAATTGTGTGACAAAGTTAACACAACTAAACATTTATTACAGAACCTAATAACTCAAATGAAAATTGAAATGGATCAATTTATGGAAAATGACAACCTACCTCTACCAGTCACATCAACGATGTAGATTTTATGTATGTGTATATGTGTTAGAAAGTTGTTGATGCTTTATTCATCCGGCTTCATAGTTTTGATGTTGCAGACCTTGAGAAAAGATTTATAAATGTCTATGTTCATTAACAATTTCTGCAGGGTACTACAATATAACAAAATTATATATTATTGATACTGTCATATCAATATATATTGTAATAATGTAACAGTTTAAATTCATTTTAATTTAACGGCGTTGATACTTATTTAAGAAGAAATAAGCCAATGATTATAATGTACGGATTTAACATTAAATTGTTTCAACTTATAGTCCGTGATATATTGGTCAAGTTAACCCATTAAATGCATTTATTCTCATATAGTTACTGTAATAAAATTTATGAGATATTTTGAAAGCTATTTGCAAGTCAATAAAAAAATATTGTGACATTATTACAATAAGTGTACAAAATTTAAGCGAAAGATTATAAATACTTCAGTTGTAGGTAATATAATTTTAAATGTGTATGTTAAAACTAAAAACACACTTTCTTCTTGAATTTACTGTGTGGCTTAGCTTGAAGAAAATATCTGTATATTAGGTAAATTTTTACATGTATATCACTGACAGCTTTGAAACATTCCATACAGGAAGTTATTTTTCTTTTCTACCAAACAACATATTACGATTTTTTAAGTTTTTCTACTAAAATTAAATTATAAATTTTTTCAATAATTGAACTGGAATACATAAATAAAAAGTTCTTAGCTGTTAGAGTTGATCATGTAAACATCCAGTGTAAATAGATGCATGTATTATTTTGTTCTGCATGTCAATGTTTACTAATAAAGTAATGCGTACCTGAAGTTTTTTAAAAGATAATTGAATAATATGTGCAATAGTTATTTTATTCCCTGTATTACTGTAAACACTGAACAGCTTAATATATTCATTATTTTATCAAATGCGTAATCCTCGATTTAGTTTTTGAATAAACTTTATCTCCCAACTCGAATACTAAAAAAATCAACTAGTATGTAGACAAGTTTTTATTAATGTTTAGCAATTATGCGATTGATTTACATTCTTTCTCTTCTCTTCACCAATCTGAAAAATGAGACAGTTTTATTATTATTCACAATTTCAATACACATGACAGAAGCTAATAACGATTTTCACTATTCATAACTACTTTATCGTTGCAAAGTCACATTAAAATGTATTTCAATATTAAACAGTGACAGTAAGTGTTCAAAGGTTATATGGAGGGAAATCTAAATATTTAATTTAAGTCTAATAAATCCGAAAACATTAGCTCTGCCACTCCATTTAAATCAAAAGGCCTTATGGGATTTATAAATAATTTAACAATAATCTACTGCAATATATTTATTTATTTTGTTCTTAAATTCATTATAGATTAATGTAAAATACTGCGTGTGCCAAATCACTAAATATTTTTATGATAACCACTTTTATACGAATTTTAATACTTCGAATATTGCATAATAAAAAAGATCCAAGATTTCTTGGTTAGAGAAATTATAATCATGTATATGGTACATTGACGCTGTTTTATTGTTTCAGATTTTTGCACTCAAAAGTGTTTTGAAATATTTATTGTGTAATAGGTAATTTTACACATCAGATATGATCAATAAATGATAGATTGCAAATAGAGGTTTAAAATAAAATAATCTAAACATAAAACACTAAAAAACAAATATACTAAAATAGGTACTGAAAAGCTTTCCTGTTATTGGAGCTGTGAAATACAGGAATTGTAATTGAATAAAGAATAGCTAATTTGATTTGAAATTTGCTTATGAATGGAGATAAACCCAACAATTACAAATTCTTATTTTTCAGTTTCCTTAAAATTCAATAAGAAAATATTTCTTGCTCATTAAAATTATAGATGTTTGCTTAATTTGTTTAGGAAAATAACAATGCTTTTGATGTTAAAATGTAAGTCTTGCTAAAATTATTCTTGAGATTTGTATTCATAGCATCTTATCTATTTGAGGAATTTGAAGGTTATTTTAGAAAAGAAAGACCATATTTTTTTATTAAAATCGTAATATTTTTTATTGTATTGTAATGCTACAACAAAATTTTTGTCATAATTATATTTAAAGAAAAAAATCTCTTATAAAAATCTGATCATTCCAATGTTATTTTTTCATTTAACAATTGCATTCTATGTCTTGTATTTAAATTGCAATTCTATTATTTTGCAATCATAAATTGTTACTAGTGTTAATTAAATTTATTAAATTATTCTGTGCCTTTATTTATGACTGAAACCCTGAAACCTTAAATTAGATTAGAGATAATATGTTTTCAGTTCTTTTTTTACAATTATAAATTGGTCAGATTTAAAATAATTGTAGTTCAAAATCAATCCATTGCATAGATGGAATGTTTTAATGATATATGATCATACAGAATTCTATCTGAATTTTTAAGACATGAATCTTTAATTTAAAAAGGCAAGTACTAAATATCCTAGTAGTAAGCTACGATTAGTGGATAAAATTACAGAAACCGTTCCTTTGAGAAATAGGAAACACAGAAAATAGAGACCATGAAAACCTATTAGCCATAATGATGGAGACTAAAGTACAATACTATTGTCCTTATCCCATCTGTCTCTATGAGAATGTGGTGGTGTATTTTCACAGTCACCACTGACGGATGAACTTTTAGAAGTATTTTTCAATGATACCAAACTTCCTGATGTAATTTGTTTGGACAAGGACTTAAGCCTTGGAATGTGAGAAACATATTTCAAATGTGATGCAGTTTTTGTTAATTCTTTCTTTTTTTCCAAATTGTTAGCTGATTTTGACCGTGTGTGAGATGCATCTGTAGTGTTCTTCATACAAGATAAAGGGGTCCGAGAACCTAAGCTATGAATAGGCCTCGTTTTCTTAGGAGTAGTAATAACAGCAGATTCATCTTCATAAATCAGTACACCATCCACATTGTTAGCACCCACATGTGTCTGTTCACTTGTACTTTGTAAAACCTTAATGAGAGTGTCATCAGACATCTCTTCAACATTATCTTGGCTATCATTGCCTTCAGTCATTGTCACAACTATCGGAGTTCTCTTGATATCAACAGATGGTGATCTAGGATCATTTTTTAATATCTTGAATTCTTCTATTTCTCCATTAGTGTAGGATAACTTACTATCTTCAATATCATCATTTTTCAAATCTACATAGTCAAAATTTGTTTCTAATAATACTTTGGGCTGATCAGTTCTATCAGGACTTAATTTATCCTCAATGCACTTATTAGATGTGGTAGATGATCCCAAAGGTTCTTCATTTTCATCAAGCGTTTCATTAAGAGAAAGATCATAGAAGCCATCACATAAATTTTTGGCTACTACTAAATCTGGACTTAAGTTTATTGTACTATCTGATGTCTCAAAATCATCATTGGGATCTTTTTTCAAACATGGACTTGCATAGCTGTTGTTATTTTGAAGTCTTGATGTTTTCTTCTTAATTCCATTTTCATCAATTGTAGGTAAAACTATTGGAGTTCGTTCAAAATCTTGTGTTGGAGACCGAGGGTCATAAGACTGCAAATGATTTTTGATGACTGCTGTTAGAATGGGATTATTGTGAATAAGTTTCTCATCTACTTGTCCATTTTCAAAAGTCTTTCTTAAGTCTACATTTTTTGTTATGTTATGTTTAGAATTATTCTTGTTCTGAAACCAAAACAAAAAAATAAATTAAAAAACTAGCAACTCTGCTTTCTGTCTTATATTTTTGCATAAATAATGAATGAGACACAAGTTTTTGGAAATCAGTATGAAATAAATTGTCACGGCGCGAGATTACTAAAAGCGCGCCAGCTAAATATTATTTTTATTTCCATCTACCTTGGTTAATCTTTTATAAAAATGGAAGTCTTCAACAACTTTTACACACTGAAGACCTAATAATTTCTAGACTATGATATTCTCATTTGTAAAAATTTAATCAAAATTGTTCGTTAGGATTTAAACTTTGTGAATATTTTTTTATTACAAGTTTTGCAAACAGAGCCATGATTTAAAATAAATACCTGTAATGGCGTCCGAGTTATTTCAGGAGTCGGCGATCGAGGATCAGGATTAGTGTCGATGTCCAAATCGTTTTTTTGTTCATGAACAGCTGTCTCGCTGATAGATTTACTGGTGTTACTTCCCATTATCACTGTATGTTAAAATATAATGAAACAAATCTCTTGCAAATAAAGCACTAATATAAAGTCATTGAACTAAAACATAGTAAAGATTTGTATAATAATATAAGCAAAAGAATATTTTAGCTTTATTTCTAGGAGTCAAAACGCAAAGAGAATGTAACACGACAAAATCAAACAAAACTTAAACATGTAACGGCTCCAAATGTCAAAATAGATTTCTAATTTTAAAATTGATGTTGGTAAACGGGACAGTGTTGCTACTCCATATCGCCAAATGAATAGGAAAATTACAGTTACATTTTATCTCGAAATTTTAAAGTACATTTTAAAATTTAAGCTATCCCTACATCCTTTTAAGTTATACAGACTAAAATAGGTATTATCAACATACAAAGCCATTTATTGATTTTTTTCATAGATCTCCGAAGTCTGAAGTACATATATTTATGCTTAATCAGTCAGCTGTGCAAAAAATATAATTGTCTATGGCAGAACCAATCATTTCATTACTTAATAAAATTTTTGGAAAAAAAGAAAAAAGTACACTAGAACTAATTAAAAACAAAAATCGAAATATTATTTAAATTACTAAATTTATATATTAGATTGTGTGAAATTAACATAAAAAAAATAGAAACATAGTAGTAACTTTCCGATACAATAGGTTGCTTCCGTTAAAATAATCTGAACCAATCACAGGCATTAGCAGACATTACGTCGTTCTGAATTTGATTTTATCCGTTACTTTCGAGTGGAGTTTTAAGTTGTTGAGTTTGGTGGTCGTTCGTATATCAGCTTTTTTCCTAGTGCGTTATCTTCTGGAAAGTTGATATAATTGCGCAAAAGTTTAGTCTTTAGAGGCGGCCGAAATACATTAAATATTTCGGTTCGTACAGCTGCAAGATCCACAAATCACTATAATGGAGGTTCAAACTCGAAAACTCCGAACGGTAATGAGTTATTTTTTTAATTGTTATTATTACAGTTACGGTTTTTATATTGTGCATTTAATTAATCATCTATTTAGGTGCAGTTACATGACCAAGAAAATATTTATGGGAAAACTAAAACCCACGCAGCGTTCCCTACAAAACGTGATGGCTTAACTGTTCGTGGGGTTCTCGGCGAAATAAATGGTAATTTGCAAGTTCAACGCGATGTCAATAAAGGAAAAATCACTGTTACCGTATCCGAGATTGACAAGAAACCAAATCGTGCTGCTCTTCGAAGGTACTTAATATTAATATCATATTTTCTTCAACACTGGCTTACCTTTAAATACCTTAAAGAATATTTGTTATTTTACTTTATCCTACAGCTGGATAAAAAATTTAAACATTTTCAATTAGATATTGTAAAAACTTATTTTTTTTAATACCCACTACCCTCACTTATATTTTAAAATAAGAACTGACCCAATTGATCGTACCTGATTGCATGTAAAGTACTAACGGTTTTTTTTTCAGCAATTACAATCATGTACAATCGAAAGTAGATTCTGGACTAGCTACTAAGCCTGTATTGCCTTCAAAACCAGCTTTAAGGCGTGAGGAGAGTACAGCTAGTCTTGCTGCAAAGGCAGCTGCTCGGACTAAGGTATATGTTTTTTAAATTAGATAAATTTAGTATTTTTTGATGTATTCACTTCTCATTTAATAGTTGAAAATATTTATAATAAGTTTGCTATAGAACTAAACAAGAACAATAAAATCTAATAATATTAGTATGGAGGAAACATAACTTTAATTGTTTTCTAGCTACTGATAAAAGAAGCACAAAAGACAAAGGAAGCTAAAGAAAGTCAAGCAAAGAAGAATGAGAAAATAAATGGTCTGCACGCTGTGAAGGAAGTAAAGACTACTAAGGCTATCAAACCAATTCTAAAAGACCCAACGGATTCACTAGGAAAACTAAAATTGTCTGAAGCAAGTTCGGAGAGACAGAAGAAAGACAATGCTGATGCGGGTTATTTTGTAAAGCCATTACCTCTACCAAATGATATTGAAGACATTGATGCCAGGGACCGTAATAGTCCCTTGCTTATGTCAATTTACATTAAAGATATTTATAGATATTTGACAGAATTAGAAGAAAAATATCCCATTGAAAAGGATCACTTACAAAATCAGGTAAAGTTTTTTCTAAAATCAACATTTCCCTGTGGGGTTACCTTATGGCCTGAGGAATTCCATCTTATGATTTTCTTCATAATTACCTATTCTAATATTATTAAAGAACATTGTCTGGAAGAATACAGGCTACTGATTAAGTTTTTTTTTTTTAATTGCGCACGGACGGATTCAGGGGCGACAGCTAGTAATTCATATTGAAGACACCATTCTCTTGAAATTAAATTGATGTAATGGTGTAGTGCAGTGTTTCCCAAAGTGGGCGATAACGCCCCCTTGGGGGCGTTTGAAACCTAGGAGGGGGCGATAAGGGGCCTAAAAATGGGGTGCATTGAAATTAATTAAAGTAAAGGAATTGTGGTTTTTAAGCTTTAGGGCTGAATAAAAATTAGGGGGCTCTGAAATACATATAATTGATTTTCAAAGGGGATGGGGGGGGGATTTGACAATCACTAGTGTAGTGTATAACCTTATGTCTTATGAATTTTCTTAGAAATTTTTAACAAATCAATTTTAAATATTCCAGACTCATATAACTGGTAAAATGAGGGCAACACTCCTTGAATGGTTGGCAGAAGTACAACATCAGTTCTCATTGTCATTGGAGACATTTCAAATAACAGTTGGAGTTGTTGACAGATATTTACAGGTGTGAACTTTTTTTTTTTTTTGGCATTAATTTATTTTACTGTTTGACTGTTCTGTTGCTATACTTTAATTATTTAGGTAAATACAAACAATATATCTTTGACTTATATTCTCTTCCCATAACTCTTCCTTTTTTTATACCCTTCCCATTGCTTAAGTGAGGAAGGGAACGATAATGTGATTCCGTAGATAACTTCAATATTAAATAACAGAAGCCATCAATTGTTTTATTTTTTTGTAAATAGATTTTGTATATTTTTATTTTTACAGATTGTCCCAAATATTCCGAAGAATAAATTGCAGTTGGTTGGTGTGACTGCTCTGTTCATTGCAAGCAAATACGAAGATATTTATGCACCCAATGTTAACGATTTCATTTATGTGACGGACTGTGCTTATACCAAGGAAGAGTTGTTCCAGTGTGAGAGAGACATCATTGTGAAAATAGGATACTGCCTCGCTCGCCCCATACCACTCAGTTTCTTAAGAAGGTATTCATTTTAATTAGTTTTTTTTTTGTTTGTAACATACTGTATGGTTTTGTAAAAGCAAAGCTCTACTTGAGTTATATATAATAAAAATAAAGCTTTTTCTTTTGAGTTTTCAAATTGTTTTTACTAGATGGCGGTTTAATAAACTAAATAAATTCGTAAAATCTTAATCCTGGCCACTGGAAATAATTACAAATATTAATATCCATGTTATTTATTTTAATCTTTAGATTTTACTAATAAAGTATTAAATTATTGCATAATACTTTATATATTTATATAAATTTTTGTTCCTTTAAGATTAGACCTAGTGTTATAAATTACATTTAAAATCCGTTTTATCTTTTCTAGGTTTGTAAAAGCAGCTCACGGGACATCGAAAAATCACCACCTAGCTAAATATTTGGTTGACTTGGGCCTTGTTGAGTATACAACTGCTCACTACCGTCCGTCGGAGGTCGCTGCGGCGGCCATTTGTCTCTCTCTTCATCTTCTATCAAGCAAAAGCCTCAAAGATGTATGGACACCCACATTGTCATATTATTCTGGCTACTCTTTCGAACATATCAATCCAATAATTAAGAAATTAGCACAAATTGTTGTCGATGTGGAGAAAAATAAGTTTAAATCTGTGTTCAAAATATATTCATCAGCGGAATTAGGCAAAGTATCGACATTACCACAGCTGCGGAGTGAATCTATTTATACATTGGCGGAAGTTTCAAGTAGCTAAGTGCATTAGATTTTGTATATTTGTAATTCATGACTTGTGATTTGTGACATGTGGACGTGTAGTTTTTTTTAATTGGTTATTGTTTTGTAATTAGCTTTATATTTTTCTGACTGACTGAGTTTTTGTATGTGGGTTTGATTTAGTACCTGTTTGATTTTGAAGATTTTTAGATGTATTTAGCAGTATTGTTATGACATTAAACTGAAAGGTTTTAATGATTGATGTGTAATTTTTAATTATTTATGTATAATTCAAATAATATTATTTTGTAACGTAGTCGAAATGTAATCACGTGGTACGTTCAATAACTTTACAATAATGGTTCAAATAATTTTAAAGAATGATAATAATTTTGTTACATAAAGTAACTCTAACAATCATTTATCTTTATGTACTAATTATTTTACGAGAACCTTAAAGGTTTTATTAAATATTGTAACTTTAAATAGCAATATGAAATAGTTGATTGACATTTTGACGGTTTTTAAATTCTATTTAACCTTAAATTCTTATATTAACTAATCAAAAAGATCAAGATATATATAATTTATTCGATTCTAGTTAAATATTGTATTAAATGACAGAAATGAACCATATTGTGGTGACCACGTTTACAACATGAACGACAACGAAGTGTATTTTACTGCCTTAAGCCTATAATGTATTTTTGTATAGTTCTTAGACCTGTGATTGATATTTTAAATAATAAATTCTGTTTTATCACGATTTTTTATTTTTTTAAATACCTTTTCCATTTTACCAGTTCCAAGATCGCGATTGCGTGCTCCTTATCTTAAACGTATGACATAGATTTTATATTTTAAAGGTTAGCAGTTTTTTTGGTATGACTGTTTTAAAGCAGTCTCGTAATCGAGAATCGGATGATAAATGAGTGCGACAATTTTCTGCGTTAATCTGTGAATCTTTTAACGCCTGAGAAAGTACAAAATTGACAGGTCTCATTTAAGTTTCTAATTGCAAAGTAAAAAGATTTAAAATGGAGATTGTTCGACTTAACTCAATTTCAAATTAACTTTTTTTTTTTAAAATTACTTCCTTACATAAGAATGATGTCTGTCTTAATATTATTTTTATAGAAGCGAAAGAAAAGAGTTTCTGGTTCAATACTGATTTTTTGTTTAGGCTTAATTTTTTACGACTTTCAGAAACTTTAAATGTAACTACATTAGAGATAGTAATGTAACATACATTAGAGAGAGAAAATACAAAGAATCGTACCGAAAACATTTTGGAATAGTCACATCATTGCGGTCACTATAGCTTACATGACGATATTAAAAAAGAAAAAAAAAACTAGTAAAGTAATTGCAACGCACATTTTTGCGTCAAATATTTTTGAAATCAGTTTAATTTGCGACTATCACAGACTATATTTATAATATTAATTTCAATATGGACAACACCATATAACATTATTGTAATATTTAGTATGGGTGCATCATAGCGTTCGTTCGATGCGGTGATGCGATGGGTCATTCGAACGTGGGTCGGGCGCGGGCGCTTCCATAGCCTGCCCTCTCCTCGCAAATTCGAAGAATTTATTAACGCTCGGCGGTTAGCCGAACCATTTTTGTTTCCTGTTTTTCCATGGCTCGGTCTCCCGCCGTGAGAACTGGAAACATAGAAAGTTTCGTTGCTATTTTTTAAGCCGTTCGTTTTTACTTACTGAAATTTTATAGTATGTGATACCTACTATTTTCAAATTAAAACACGTAACCAATTATAAAATTCGTAAACGGCATATAATAATGGCAATGGGAATTTTTTAGTTTAATGTTTACTTTTACTCGAGATTTCTAAGCAAAAAAATAAAAAATCATATAAACAATTCATGTAAATATTAAATAAGTGTTATGAATAGAGAAGCATGTTCTGATGAGGCGCAACCTTGTTACTAGTTACGAGTAACATTCTTCTATTTGTATACATATAGATATAGATATAGCACGTATACTCATGGCACACCAATATCGTATTTTTTGCTGGTAGAATTACTATTATTTCGTTATTCAGCTGTGCTGTACTGGCTTGTTAGCATTTATATCATAAAAAATACACGTCCAATTTAGTTTGGGTGTATGTTTTAGCGTTTTTGCAACGAACGCGCTATTCCAATGCATACAGGCATTGTAGTGTTGCGTACTCCTGTCTCGTAAATATTTCGCGCACGCAATTTACAGCTTTGGGAATCCTCTTAACGGAATACTGTGGCTTAGCAGGAAATATATTATTTTTGTAGCTTTTTAAATTTAGACATGATAAGTGTATAATCATTTTATTAACGTTATAAATTTGACGGCACGAGACCTGAAACTAGAAGTGTAAATAAGTACCTACCAGTTTGTATATTCCAATTAGCATAAAAACAACTCTGAAAGATTTTATATTCGAAGTTTGTGCCGAGACAAAATGTTTCATATGATTGTCGCGTTATATAGTTCTCTACTTAACGTCCGGCGCTGCGAGTGTCTTCGAGTAACGATCCTTCCGTTGTTCCGCCAACTTTTAACGAGTTTGTCGGATGCGAGTGGAAGCGGCCGAAGTGCCTGCGACCGGGGGGCCCACCCGCACGTAATATGTTACTCATTTCCAGCGAAATATGAAAGAAGTGCTAGTAGTTTTACTACGTGTCTATTGAATGTTTAAGTTAATAAGATATGTTGTGTCAAGTAAACTGTACAAAGTATAAGTAAACTGTAGAATGTAAATATTTCAATAACATTGTCCAATATTTGCTTAGTCTGTAAGCTTCTGTAGTTTGACAATGACAGAGCAATATGTGACAAGTTTAATTGGTCAAAGACTTCAAGTAATGAAAGCGTTAAAAGGCAATTGAAGCGGTAATACCTCTTTAGTCCCATTCCAACCATATTTTTTCCATCAGGAGATGGGATTAATCTTCAGGCCTTCGGTAGATGAGATTTATTCGGGGAAGCCAAATGTCTGTTTCATACTTGTTTGAATCAGATTACAATAGCCTAATTTCGACTAAAATTTTTGCTTAAACTTTCAACTTTAGACTTGGATGGTACTTTTAGCTCTCTCCCTATGTTAGCTTGTATTAGCTATCAGGTTGTGGCTTGCAGCAATTTGTCAGTGATCAACGAGCTGGACCGCCATGGGTAGCACTTAAAAGTGCCGTTAAAAGGCACCGTTTCAAAAGCATCGTATAAATAACGCAGGCTAACGGCATTTTTGTTAGATACAATGTGCGATTTTCTTTCATTTTGAGTTATAAATACAGCTGGAGAGTTTGGATTTTAGAAATGATGTATAATTAATGAATGACTGGATTGATAAAAAAATATGAATGAATCCGTAAGACGATGAATTGAATACAAGGGATGTGAGCAATTGAGCTCGCTTGAGCTGATCTCATGTTTGTTGTCGGAGCGGAAGGGTCGAGCGGTTGAGTGTATTCCATAAAAACGCACCTCAAATGGGGTGAAAACTGTCGACATGTGCCTCATCCCAGCCGCAGACCTAGTGATGGGTTTAATCACTCGACATATTATCGATACGAAGAATAATTTTGGCTGTATGTTTTTTAATAACAAAATCAAAACATATAAATTAAATTGGAGTGCCTATATGTAACATTGAAAAAAATCATGTTTCGTATTTGCGTTGCTGATAATTTTTGTAAATTTTAGTCTGTCTGTCTGTCCGCAAATTCGCCTTTTTCCGGGTAATCTCCGAAACAGCTGGGCCGATTTCGATGGAAAGCTAGCTGATGAACGCGGGCATATTATAGGCTCCTTTTCTTCTGCAGACGAAGTCGACTGCATTTTCCCGTAAGTTTTAAAAGTCGATTAATACATTATATTAAAAAAAAAAGACTCATTTACCGAAATGATGCAAAAAGGGCAGTTTTTGCATTTTATATCTTCTTCACATGAATGACATAGAGTGACTAATTCCTGTGGCCTTACTCTTGCATTGCAAGTTAAGTTCGAAAGTGCACGATCGTTCGAGTAAGACCCAGAGTTTGCTTAGAGACATCTGTTCCGCAATAGTGTTACACAACAAGGATTCAACGCGTCGGACTACGTCGTAAAGGATATCCCCAGACATCTCGGCCGACAATTACTTTGTCGTGGAACAAACGCTCTGACAACTTCGATAACTGAACTACAAAGGGTCACGACTTAACAACTTTTCATTTGTAGTAAATGTTCTCGAACAATTTTATGCTTTGGATACTATTCCAAATAATTACCTATGTACTTCGAGTGTAAGTATAATACTTTATTTCTACTCTTTAGTCTTAAAAACAAATAATATAACAAGTCAATACCTACCCGTTCGGCAAGAAGATAGCATAAAGTTCTCTTAATGTTAACATTATTCAAGATCTGATATCAGAAATGATAACCAAAAAGTCAACATAAAGTTAACATAAAGTTAACATAAAGCTCTCTTATGAGCCATCTAGCGCCATCTTTTAGAGATCATTAAAAAGATATCAGAAAGATAACATTTTCTAGAGATCATAAAGTTAACGTTTTTATGTTAAAATTAAGAGGCTAGTGTAAAATTAAAATTGACATGGAAAATAGGTTTAATTATTGTTTATTTGATAACACAATGAATAGTAACGATATTACATACCAATATAAATAATCTTATTATTAAAATTACAAATACTTTTACGGCTCAAGTAATGATATAGGAGTTTTAAATGTTGGTGGTGGTTGCTGATCCTTTTGGCTCACGTACGTGGCAGGTGGCATTGGTATATTATTTATTCCGCTATCTGTAAATAAAGTGTTTTATTAATAAGGAACAAAATAATCTATATATATAAAAGAAAGTCGTGTTAGTTACACTATTTATAACTCAAGAACGGCTGAATCAATTTGACTGAAAATTGGTGGGAAGGTAGCGTAGAACCAGGAAACGGACATAGGATAGTTTTTACCCCGCTTTCTATTTTTTATTACGCGCGGACGGAGTCGCGGGTAAAAGCTAGTTATATATAATTGAACAACTTTATTTGTTACATACCCTCATTATCAGAAGAACTTGACGATGATATTATCTTCTTTCTACTTTTAGTTTCTATAAAATAAATAAAATTAATATTAGAATTATTATATAAAAAATTTTAGGTAAAGGTAAAACAAATACTATTCATTTTTCTTTTCAATTTTCATGCAATTTTAAATTTTACAATTAAATTCAAACTAATGATCCTTACTTTTTTGTATAGGCGTCGATTCATCTTCTGTATCACAAGAGCGTAAATGTTTATTGCAGTTTCTTTTTCCTTTATCTACAATTTCTAATTTTTTATTTGTTTTAATAGCAGCAAAACCTTCATCATCATTTGTAGACAGATTTAGGGCATCTAATTCGAATTCACGCGCTTCGTCATATGCCTGTTATAAAAAAATAATGATAGTTTAATTAATTATTATCTCACTATTGATATAAGGGTGAGATACTGCAAATATTTGCATATCCATATTTGAAAGTTAAAGTACAGAAATACATGAAGAGATTATAACCAATTATTCCCGATCAACGAACTACATATTTTACTGTATAGTATAAATAATTTTACCAAATGGACCACAGAGTTGAACATAATTATAAGTGATCCAATTATCTTTAGGGTTATCAGCTCGAATAATTAGTAAGGTAGGATTTTTTGTTTTCGGCCACTTGAAAGTTCGAGATTCTGAATCTACCCATGATGCAGGTACGATTGCAGACGTTTTATCCCAAAAAACTACGAAATACATCTTGTGTTGAATCCTAAAAAAAATATCAAATCAGAAATTGAAAATATTCATTAAATTTTAGGGCATTCTAAATTTTATCAGACACTTTTACAAAGACGATGCTGATAAGTTTTTTTTTATTATGTATGAATTAAATGAACAAAATTGTATACAAATGTTTAAAGTTAGAAATATTTTAAAAAGTAAAATATTTAAACTGCATTTAATTAAAATAGCGACGAGCATCGTCTTACAACAATTTTAAATAATTTAATTAGTTATAAAATATGAAAAAATGTGTTTATAACCTATATTCATACTTACAAGTTCATTTGTTCGGCAATTAAATTCTTGATAACTAACTGAATAATAAGAATCACAAATACTATTAATTATATTTTCAACCAGTATGTTAAGTCAAAAATATTACGTTTATGTTGTAATAATTGAATAAAAACACTTAGCAATGCCGAACGAATTACGATGCAATTCACGCTTGTCAACAATCACTCTTTAATGGATGAGTGAGAGGTCCGTATAGAACAAAATGGCCGCTGTTGTTTTTTAAAAGTTTTATTAACAATAAGCCCAGAAAGCAAATTTGTGCTATTCATTGTAACGCGATGTAGCATTTTTCGTTTCCGCGTAATTTTATTCTTACGATATCTCCTAAACTATTAGACAGAATGATATAATTTCAAGGGCAAATATAATCTACATTAAATTCTCTTGGTAATGAACATATTTATTTACATAAGGGTTAATACTGAACTTGAATAATAGCGTCGGAAATAGGGCAAGAATTTAATTAATGTTTCGTAAAGAAAAAAATGGTTATTGTGAGAAAACTATAAAAGATAGATATATGCTATCGCGGACTTTTATTTAGCACATTTAAAGAGCTACAATTCGCCATACGTCATTTTGATGTAGGTCTTATAGTTTATCCTACGTAAACGCTGAAAGCAAAAATGTCCCTAATTTTCGCAACAAATTTTGAAGCTTATTCAAAATCTACTAGTCTTCTAGTTATTTAAAAAAAAAAACAAAAAAATGGGACCCACCTGCAAGCACTTCCTTTCGATTAAAATAATTTTTATCAAAATCGGACCACCAGGGGCGGAGATTCGCGGTAACACACATAAAAAAAAAAAATTCAGTCGAATTGATAACCTCCTTCTTTTTGAAGTCGGCTAAAAAAATATGTCCTCGAAAAGTCATCATTTAGTTATCATTGAGATTGCTTTAAAATGACATCGACAAAAAGTTATCGAAAAGACAACATTTTGCTGAGCTCTAAAAGTCAACATGTTTCAGACAACATTATGTCATCTTTCTGACTTTTATGCCGAACGGGTATTTATAGGTCAACAAAAAATCTTATTTATTTTTAGTACTTCACTACAAGTATAAATAATCTCTTAAAATATAGTACATTACTCGGGAAAGAGCTGCAAAAAATGTTTGTTATTAAAGTTTAAAAATTAAATTAATTGTTTCAAACGGCCAAAATAGCGGGTCGTGAAAAGCTCGGGCGGGCGCTATCACGAACTCTTATTAGGCAGCTTATTTTATTAGCAGCCGCGGCTTTAAATCAGCGGGGCGGGGACAGGTGGGGCAATCGTCACCCCCTTCACCTTCACGTCCCACAATAATTCTCATTTCATTTGCCTCGCTTGCGTACAAACCGTATTTTACTCTAACACATTGAGCCTCTGGGGACATGTACGTCTAGTTTATTGAAATCAACCGATCGTTTCGATTGTTTTAGATTGCTAATTACATAAATGATCCGGATTTCAATTTGTTTTTTTTTGTAAATAAATGAAAAATGAAAAATAATTTATTGACATCCAAAAAACAGTTTTGAAAATAAATGTTATTAATATTTTTAATTGCGATAACGAATTACTTTTTTTTATTACTTTATACCAAACATTGTGATTCCAACTTATGCCTTCTTATTTGTACCCCGAGAATACCTACAACATCAAATATCAAATTTGTGGTATATAAAAAGGGACTCCATAAATAAACTAGTCATCTTTTATGACATCCACAGACTTCTTTGGTTTTAAATCTCGGAGCAGAATAGTATGTATAAATCAACCCATAGTGGCGTGGCTTATCGGGCAGTTATATGTAATGCGTAAACAGGCCGTGTGGATTTACAGCGTGTTACCCATAAATTTCCGTGCAAGGGTGCCTGCTGTGAAATCCGCGTCAGCAACGACCCGGACAGGGTTCGACTGATTGCTCCATCTATCCTCCATCCGCACGGACACGGTCCAGAGTGAGCAGCTAATAAAATAACGTGCGAATAATCGCAACTCATTAACAAAATCAAAAATGTTCTCCCTGACAGATTATTTTATATTAATCAACGATACTTCGTTTGTTAGATAAATATCTTATCAAGCAAAAAATAATTCTTTTTTAGTTGAGTTTTATTTACTAACTTTTACATTATATAAACTAAAAAACATACTCAATGTATCAATACATGCAAAAAGACATGGAGAATTTAGTGTACAAGACTATTTCATTGTGTGATCGCGGTCTCGGTTTGCGGTGACATTAAACCGAAAGCGATTTTCAAAAACCTCCAGACGTAAAGAACGTACCGCAATCACTAAAAACCTACCGAGCCTCCTGCCATTCTCCCCTTTTTATAGCCGTTCTGTAGTGAATACTTAAACATTGACGTATTGAGCTTGAGCGCCTGTATACTTATGATGCATGTTCTTTGACTATTAACTGATCCTTTTATCTATGACATTTTATAGTAGATCTATGTACTAAGTATTATTTTCTATTCACTGTATTGATATCATTTGAAGGAAGCATAAAAACAAGTTAATTAACAAATATAATGAAATGTATTGAACGAAATTATACACACATTTGTAGGTAAGTTAATATAAATTCCATTGCTGTTTTTAATTATGCCACCCTTGAATTTATCTACAGCGACTTACATATATTTAAGTTTAAATTATGGTAAGATGACAGATTTATAATAAAATTTATTTAAAATTATTGTCAGATGCTTATATGTAAGTTTAAGTGGTGATGCTCAGAAGTACTTTTTCTTTTAACATATTACCAACTCACTTTGTCAGCGTCTAGAGTCTAGAGGTAAGTGATGTGTCGGGCTGAAGTGGCCACGCCGCGGGTGGCCCGCTCTGGATCGCTCCCGCTTCCGCTTGTTGCTTACCACCCGCAGTGTGGCTCCAGTTTATCTATGCTAACTGTAAACGTTCTGCTTACTGCCTTGCAACGTTCAATTGAAAAATAGGATCGTGATTTCATCTTTGCTAGCATTCTATTCTTTTTTTATCTACGTATTGAAAAAACTTCATAAGTTACATACTTTAGTATTTAACCGATTTAATACAATGTTTTATCCAAGTATGATAACAGTAGGTACAAATACAAATAAGTTTTTTACGAGATTAGTCAGTCAATAATGACCAACAGATGGCGCTAATAAAATATGCGCAATAGTTAGAAGATTATTTCATTAGATTATTTATTTATAATAATAGTTCATTTATATATATACCAACATAATTTATAAAAAAATAAGTATTTAGTATGTTTAATGTAATAACTGGCCACCGAGAACACCTTCACCCAATCAAATAAAAAAGATATTAAAAAAGCAACAACGAGAGATTTAGGCGCGAAGTAGAGTGCGAGATGTGAAACGCAAGAAGTAACAACGAAATTGATTGAGTTTATGTAATTTATTGCAAATAGTGTGTAACAACGTAATAAAGAAGATTTTTATAACAGATGGTACTAGTTTACATTTATCTAAGATGTTTATTTTTAATAAGTAGGTATTGTAATTAAAAAGATTAATTATTCACTTTATTTATTAGTATTTCCTCGACGTTTTGATTGCGGAAATAACTTTTAAGTCATTACTTATTCGCTTGTTTCCGATTTGTTTTTTCTATGAGCAGAAAAAAAGGACGAAACGAAGCGAGCAAAAGTAACTTTCGAGCAATCAGCAGGTCCAACTTCGGCAAGGGTTAAAATCAAAGGGTTCCGGTTTTATGAAGACTTATTTCAGACTTACCTTCAAGTTGAAATTAGATTTAATCTGGCTCGAAGCTTCAGGATTGAATTTTGTAAACAATTTCGAATACCTCGACAACTTGCAGGCTTTGTTGAAATACCAATGGGATCTCGGTGTAGCGTTGTTTCGAAATTCCGCCAAAATGAATTCGTGAGCACTTATGAGGTTGAGTTTTGGGAACATATGGCTATTTAATTAGGATTATTTGTTTTTCTTTTGTTTAAATGTATGAATTTAGATTGAAAAGTTTAGAATAACATGCTAAAATTTTATATGCACAGGTAAATTGTATTGACCATTCTGTTTTGAACAGAACTAAATTGAACTTATGATAACCAATAATGACTTAAATTAATGTCCTATGTCCCCGTAGTAGGACGTAGTGGTAACCACTATTGAATGTCGCAAAATCATACAACCGCTGTTTAAACTGAAGGCGTTTATTGTTCTTTCAAAGATGTTCTGATATCGGTAGTGTACAATTGTGTACAAGTGGCTGGCACTTCGGTGGCGAGCACTTGCCTCACGCGCGCAACATTAGTTCGCACCGGATGTGAGCCGCTCTTTGTACTGGAGCTTTTTACTTTCCGCCTCGATAACCGAATGTCTGGAAAAAGTCGCGCATATAAATACTTTTTGTTTTATAACTATTACAATTTAACATACCAGGACTTTGGGCCAGTGAAATGATGAACGTAAATACAAGTCTGTGTATAAATAAAGAATAATTCTAATTAATAGTCATGGATTGAATAAGTATTATTGTTTTCCAAATGTCAGTGATTATCGAATTAACAGATGCCTTCAAAATGGTCATTTTCTAAAGAATCTCGTAGTTTATATTGATTATTTCTGAAAATGTAAGATTCTGATGACCTTTAAAAATAAACTACATTTTTTAAAAACCTTGGGGCTTATTTATTTGTTTCTTGAGCTACATAATACGAATACTCAACGGAGGAGTTTGAAATACATAATTAAAACTTTTTATAATCAATTTTATTAATGAATTCAATTATTAGAGACCATAAAATAACACACAAATACACGTTTATTCGTAAAGTTCAAGTTATTATGTACATTATTCTGCAAACTATACCTGCAAAAAGGGCTACAAGCGATATAGCCGCGGTGTATTCATAGTGTTAGTATGTTTTCAATGCAGGTACGAGAGTGCCCTTTTTGTGTAGCTCCCGACTAGCGGCACCCGAGTCCCCCGAGTAACACTTCCCTGTTGTCCAGATTGTTGCCCTGATAGGAAATCGATGACGTGTTTTGAATTCTACCCACTCATTGTTAACACTATGTGTGTGGTTTTGCCTTTTATTATATAAAAATCACGTATATATGTATAATATTATTTGACAAAAATATGTTACTCTGTCTTTAGTGTATACACGTCCACGCCAAGGGGATCGAGCGTACCCTAAATTACCGCATTAACTGCAGGTTTGTATTACTTCGTAGCATCGAATCATATTTTCTTTGCACAGATCGATGTGATGTTTTACATTAAATGCTGCAATAAACTTTCACATAAAATCAAATTGCTTCTCAAGGGTCCTTAACCTTTTAAGTGTTGAGATCAGATGAATCACAGGGTCATAATCGCGGGGCAGCGGGTGCCGGAGGAGGTCTAACGACGTGCTGAATTAAGCCAACTTTTTTCTAAGTGAACATAAACGGTCTGCCTTTACCCGTATATATTGAAGTGGCGTATATTTTACGAACCCGCTCGAGGGCACTTTAACAGGCGGGCATCCATATCGGGTGGACAGAATTACCCTTTTCGTGTTTTACAAACAGTAGCCCTTTGTTTAAAATTGCGGGTCGCCCTTATTTTTCTTCGCAAATTTTATTACAAAAATTTGAAATGTTATAAAAGGTTACATTTGGTATAATTTACGCATTTATCAAATGTTTATATTTTACCCTTATTAAATAGGACTTTTTCCTAGGTAAGGTCACCAACTTGAATTAACCAACACCCATTCACCAATTGCCCAGCGGCACCCACTTTATGCGGAATCGGCTTACATCAAGCAAGTAAACAATTTTGTAATACCAAATATACGTGTTTTCCATTACTTTCATTTCACGCAAGAGTGAGTCAAACATTTGTCATTTGTTATTGTCAATAAAGTTGCGTTGGAGCTAAATTGTCTTAAATTGTTTATATAAACGTATAAAAAATGATTGAAGCAATTTCTGAATTGTCTACCCATTAAGGCTCTATAAAGCCTTGCCTGGGGCCAGTGGCTAACCGAACTCGACGCCCAAAGTTGCAAAATAAATGTTTGCTTTTGTAACAGATGTATTCCTAACAATACGAAATACATGAATATTTACATGTCATAATATGTTTATTTAACTACTACCATTAAAATTATAAAATAACTTTTATTCGTTTTGGAATTATATTTGATATGTACTCGCATATATTAATTTTTGATTTCTGAAGCCAAGTTTTCGTAGAAATTAAAAAAACAATCATAGTGTTTGGTACAGATGCACTGTAGTTCGTCATATTTGAATTTCGCGGTTCGCCTATACAGGTTTTATGTAGGTAGGTCGACTTGTTTTCATTCTCCCGCACAAGCGGGTAGTTAGAAATCTCTCTCAGCTACTGACGGGCGCGGGGCCTGTGGGGGTTTGTGCGGGGAAGGAGTGAGTTGGCAGAGTTCATCGTGTCAACATCGGAAGTGGACGGGAGTTAGTAAAAGAACACATCGGACGTGTCTATTATTTAGCGTACAGAGTCGCTAAGTTCACGGTTCCGCGTTCGGTCCGATAACGACGCGTCTATAGGGCGCTTACGGGAAGCGGTGCATCGGGTGCATCAGGAGTGCAGCATTGCTGGCGCCTTTAGATTGTATGACAGTGACTTATTTGACTCGACTGACACCGACAGAGTGACCAGGCACCTGCAGGCAGTGAACGGGGCATCGAGTTGGTAAGTGCCACTTCATATACTTACAATATTACGCCAACCCTTGCAAGACGTAGTCTAAGTCAGGTTGTGCCGAGGGACCCGAACCTGTCGTATACGGCACACATAGTATGTACAATATGTTATAAGCTAATACGAGTACGGGCTAATTATACCTTAGAGGTCGATTGGCGATCGAGTATGTAGCTCCATAGCGATCAAATTGAACAAATCGCTCTCTTATGTACGGCCTTTGTTCAAACATCAAGAAATACTTAATGTGTTTCGACAATTTCATTTTGAAATTGCTTGTACAAGAATATATATTCTTAGTATATATTCAAGGTATATGTTTGCCTAATCAATTTTCATGCAATCTTAACTAATTCCTTTATCTTAGTCATCTTAGGAAAAAGATACTTCCTCGGTCTAGAGGTTTTAAAAATCGATCTCAAAAAGTTCCAGGCCAAAAGGTCGAAATAGTGCAGGGGGACTTAGTTTAAAAAAATACTTAAAAAAAGATAGATTTAAACGCTGCGGTCGTACCAAAATTATATAATAAGTGTAGAATATAGGGTAATAACATTATTTCAAGGGGATGCATTTGTGTCCGACCGACCGTATAAATCCCAAAATCTAGTTGGATGTACACCCGCAGAGTAGCACTTAGGCGATACTTAAACACGGAATTTAAATATGCTAAGATGAGTTTGCGGATAGGGTTAGGCGTCCGAGAGACCGCTGACACGGCCCGCGCCCAACTAATGCCTCACATTAATAACCCTCGTAATTAATTGTTCGCATGTCCGCAGAAGAGACCTAACGTCTCGTGAAAATTCACAACGCTCAAATATATTATTAAATTCAACGAACTGAAACATTTAGCAGCTCAGCACATCATTATGTGCAATATTTTTTGACTCATAAATTTTTTTCATATTCTCAAAATCAGAAAAAGTGTTTTTCTTTTTGCCACGAAGTATTTTGTTATATTTATGTTTTACTTCGGCAACAGAATTACCGAACAACGTAAATTGTAAGATATGCCTTAGCATTTAATCATGTTGCAAGTAACCTTTGAAGTATATTATATTATTTTTTTTAAGAGAAAGTGGAAAACGAGCTGCGGGAATACCGAGGTTATTAACGACACCCATGGACATCCGCAACATCAGAGGAACTGCAGATGCGTTGCTGGTCTTTAAGGAAATGGTAAGCTCGCTTCTTGAATGATATTAAATAATAATTGTAATATGAATCAGCCATTGAATGTCTGTCATAGAGGATATTGTGAGGAAGTAATTTGGCTTCATGATGCGAGTTAATTACCCATCGACAAGCGGCCGGGACGGGACAGGGGGCGTGGTGCACGGCTAGCGATGATAACGTGCATGTAATCCGATAAAATATATACGTACGCGAGGCAATGCCTGCTTCCCGCGCCGTGCCGCGCTGCTCGTTACTTGTAATTACTTCCCGACACTTCAGAGGCCTGCAATTTAGAAGAAAAACTGTGTAAACTACTACAAACGTTAACTTTCGCATTTTAAATTCATTTGTTTTTTAATTCATCGTCCATCGTGTTGTGTTAAACATGTCATATTTTATTCGGTGAAATGTCCTAGAAATTAACGTATATAGCCTGAAATAGAAGACGTTTAAATCATCTTACTAAAATTATAAATGCGAATGTTTAGATGGATGAATGGATGGATGCTTGTTTGAAGGTGTCTACGGAACGGCTCAACAGATCTTGATGAAATGTGGCACAGATATAGAAAATAATCTGGAAGAACACATAGGCTACTTATTACGTTTTTTTTTTAATTCCACGCGGACGGGAATAATTCCAATTTAATATTACATTTTCGAATTTCATTGCATTGTAACATATTGTAAACGCCTTAGTGTTTTCCCGAACGTCTAGGAATAGTAATGAGTGCGTTGCGCTTTGAGTCGTGGCTTCAATTTCAAAACGTTTGATGTGTTTAATTACTTTGTTTGTTCTTGTTCAGCGGTGATGCCTGTTGCGGTCGCCCTAAGTCGAACACGCTACCAAAACTGTTAGCATTCACAAATTAAATGTAACCCACGTCAAAATAAATGAATAGTTTCATAACGAAACGAAATAGCTAAAGCTTTATGTAGTAGTTTAAATGTAATGAATATGAATTTTAAAGTTTTGTTACATACATTTAATAGAAACCCTATTTTTAAAGCTTTAAGATAGTAATTGAAGAAGTAAGGACATAAAAAGAGAGAAGGAAAGTGATGTTTATGTGCTATATCGCAAAGAAATTACTAGAGTATCCTTGATCCGTGCAAAATTAGTAATCAGATTATTCTTAATTTATACTTACTGAGAATTTACATGGAACAAAGGTTTAATTATTTGCCGTTTAGATGCAGGTAAGGAAGGAGAATTTGAATGAAATCATCATTAAAATTGTTAATGTAAATGAAAGGGGCAGAGGGGGTGATGGGTGCGAGGCGTTCCGCAAGGACGAGTCTTGGGTCCACAATATATCTTGCGGGCAGGCAACCGCGATTTGACTGACGGCGCACTCTGAAAGGACATTTATCAGCCTCACTAGCGGGTTACACTAAACCAAACAACAATGAATCCTCATTGACAAATTATCTCGCCATTTCTCATTCCAGTTCGTTTCTTGTGAATAATAACCGCTGAAAAATAATTTTTGTCATGCGGACGCTGATTCTCTTTATTATTTTTTTGAGTCAATTATTTTTTAACATTCTTGCTATTTGACAAGATAGTTGAGTAGCGGAAGGAAAATATAAAAGTAAGTGACACCATGCGTGTAATAACTTATCAATTTTTCAAGGCTTTGAAATATTCAGTTTGTACGAAGGCGCATGTATTTATTCATAAATTATCTTCGTGATCAAAAAATGTGTCACTAGATAGAATAAAATACCATTAAACTATCGAGTGCGGTAAAACAATAAAGGGTTGCGTACATTTTGTTAAATGTAAGCCACTTATGAAAATGAACGTAACACGCAGATAAACCAAAGCCTGTTTTCCGCGCGAAGTAAAGCGAGCGGATACAAATTGCTTTGGGCAAAGCGTAAATTTTAATTTTATCTCTAATACCCAAATGAGCACCGTGACTCGACATAATAAATGTACTCTTCCCACGTTAGCCGCGCAACATTCACTTCACCCGCTTGATTCTAAATAAATGCAGTTGATAACAAAACAGATAATTATCAACTATCACCTAAAGAGATTAAGAAAAATAATCACCTTCAAGATGGAACAATTTTTTTTTATATTTCTGACTAGTGTAAAAGGAAGACAATTAAATGGTAAATATACAGGATGGTACTTCTTTGTTTTACCCTACAGTTTAGCAAAGTACACTTCTTGCAAAAATAAAATACGATTGTAGGTAACGTTGTTGTCTTCCATAAGCTTAAGTAATGAAAACCGAACATCCAATTACTGGTAAGGAAGGAGACATTGCCCTTTTGTTACCCTGCAATAAAAACATTTACAAACGTTTCCTAGTTGCTGAGGTTACTAATACCATCTGGAGATTAAGAACTTGTGGAAATGTACTGTCCGTAAACAATCTCCATTGTTTATAATGTTTTCTTAAGTCAGATCATTTTTAAGAATGTTCAAACAAGTTCTCCTTATGTAGGCACAAGGTTAAATAAACGTTGGGCTCTAGATGGCACTATGGAGATATATCTTGAAATTCAAACTATGTAGTAGTAGAATCAAAACAACTTTGGAATAAAAAGTCATTGATGTAGCAGTACAAGAGTTTTTGATATTTGTTAACCACTTTTTTATAAGGTTATTAATGTCTAGTAAATTTATTTAGGCGCTTAATTTTTTAAAAGTCCTGTATAACAGATAATCTTTTACACCAGTGCGTCGTTCGGCGAAACAATCTAACTTTAAATTTGTGCCGGTGTCGGCGTTAGCTTTACCGCGTCTGTTTTTCGGTTGACAGTTTTTGGTGTGCGTACTTTCAGCCAAACGCAATCCCCCGCATAACTCAACCTAAATAGGAATCTAGTCTTCACGTGTTTTATACCAAAAACGTATGTTGAAAATTGTTTACTATCCAATTTTTTATGTAGTATAAAAATGCTGCAAGTAGCAGTTGTTCGAAAACTTGTAGATTCAGGTAGTGAAAACGTAATAGCTATGAAAGTTTGAGATCGGTAAGTTAATTGTTTTCTAATAAGTAGAAGCTTTTCAATGTCATCTTAACATTGACCACTTCAAGGTAAAAATTTATTTTATATTTAATATCTTTATCCAATGGTGATATGCAGTAAATTCGGTTTAATAAATTGAAATAACCACATAAAATTTCAAGGATGACCTTCAACGCAATGTTTAACGTTAGCTCGGGGCTGATCGGAGTGCGAGTCACGACAGGACAGTTTATTACAAGTTCTCAAGTCCTCCGGCGGCGTTCGAACGGGCGCATAATTTTCATAAGAAACACGCCATCGTACGCCTGACACAAAAATTAGATTCATCAGCTCGCTTGGGGGAATGTCCTTAATTTATGCTGTGGTAATCGATTCAATAAGACGAATGTGTAAATACGACTAACTTCTGTCGTTTCTTATCGTATTTCTTCTCGTTTCTGGAATCCTATCAAATGGAAAAAAGAATAATAACATGAAAAAAAAGCAATACTTGGCGTTATTCTATCTAAACAAACGTTAGCATCAGCTACGACCAGTTCCCGAAAGTTCACAAAAGTAAAACGTGCAGAAAACCTGAGAGATGTTTAAAGATAATAGAAGTTATAATAGATAGGGAAATTATTCCGCCACCGCATTATTTCATTACCCACTTAAAGGAATAACCATAAAACACTCGACGGTTCTATTGTAGGAATAATATTGCAATGCTTCTCGTTCATTTTTATGCGAGCTAAATTCTCTTGGAATCGCAAACTTGTGGATTTTCTTAATAAGGCGTGGTCTAGTTTACACAAGTATTTCATTTTGTTTGAACGTGCCTTTATTTTACATCGTCTAATTTTTAAAGGGTTACTTACGTACGTTATAGTATCAACATATTACATTGTATTTCCTCATGTTTGTCATATATCTTACTTCTTATCTTACTAATATTATAAATGCGAATGTTTAGATGGATGGATAGATGGATGAATGTTTGTTTGAAGGTATCTCCGGAACTACTGAACGGATCTTGATGAAATTTGGAACACATATGGAACGTAGTCTGGAAGAACACATAGGCTACTTATTAAGTTTTTTTTATGCGACGCGGACGAAGTCGCGGCCGACAGCTAGTTTAAGTCATAAAACAGTAACAATTATAATTTCTGTTCCTGTTCGAAGTTATTGCTGTTGCAAATACATTGAATACAAGGCGTTCGGGGCACAAACATAATTTACTTATCTCACGTGAGACCAGAAAGTTTCGTTCAAACAAATAATATAGGTTTACATTGGTGCGGGGAGCACCTGGGCGACGCTACGATCGGTGTGTCCCGAGGGAAATAAAAACTTTGTCGCACGTCGCTTGTCCTAAAGCCCTCGTGCACTCGGCAACGCCATGCCACTCGTACATGTTCACCGATTTGCTACCGATGTACACTTTATGGCATTGATTCTCAACGACACTACGTTTACGATATTGTTTCGAATTATTGCTGTGTAAAGTAAGACTATACGAGTTTCATGATGCTGACTCACAATTGAATTGAAGAATTTATCTGTTAGAATACGGCCGGATGATAGCTGTATGTTGGATCTCCAGTTATTTTATATACGTCGGGTCCGAAGGAAGCGGTTTCGGTCTTTATTGTCACTAGCTGTTACCCGCGACCCCGTCCACACGGTATTAAAAAAAAAAACTTAATCAGAACTTATGTGTTCTTCCAGGCTATTTTCAGGCAAAAATGCAGCCAAACTTAGCGAGATTCATGCAGCCGTTCTGGAGATACCGTCAAACAAACATCTATCCATCCTTCAAAACATTCGCATTTATTGTATAATATTAGTAAGACTGAGATTATGTGTACGGCTCAGGTCATACCGCGTTGGATAAACATATAATCGAAAACATTTTTCTTATGTATAAGTTAGATTGTATTGAAGTGAAACAAACGTAATGCACAAAAGATATTGGAATTTCTTGAAAGTAACTAGGGGAATATTAGCGTAGCATCCAAAGTTTCTGACGTCCGGAGTTCGATAACTGCTCAGATCTCGGTGGAATTTTTAAATTAATTCAAAGGAAAAATAAAATTAGCAAAGTTCGCGGAGATTATATTACGCCGTCGTAATTTCTATCAAGAAACTTGTAACGTATTTGGGAGTATTAAATTTTCTACAACAGTTATCACGTTTTCAACTTTTATACTTGTAATTTCATTTGAAGTAACTTTCAGTACCTAATATCTGGAAATGTTTTAATAATTTCTTATTTTGTTCGTATTTATTATTGATCGCTTACTGATATTTTCAGACCTCGAAGCATATTTGTAACGTTAAAAAATGAATAAGAAATTAATTAAATAAGGATTATTTTAGAGAATATAGTAAACTATATCCAAAAGCTTCTAATGTGTTCTTTAATGGAAATTACACTCATTTAGTGATACATTAAAATTTGTATATTATTTTTATTGGATTCAGGTCGTTTAAATTGTGAATAAGATATTTTTCAATACGATCGTAGAAAGTATAGGTATATTAGATATGATTATAAAATATTAAAAACTTTACATATTCACTTACAGGGATATGGCGAATGTCGATATGAAAAGTAAATTTGTTTTCGCCCCTTTTTATAGTACACGATCTATAAAACCTTTGAATAAACATTTACTCTTTTTGCCCTTTAGAAATCGTAAAAAGGATCTGGGAACTTCGCCCTAAACTTATTTAAACTTTTACCCTAGAAAATCCTTTGCGAAAGCAGTTTAAATGCAGAATAGAATATGTATTAGAGAATGGGGAAAGGTAACGGTGACTCGATTTACTGATAAAATAAGCGTAAGTGTTTCTCGTACTGATCTGATTTTTTGTGTTGTAAAAAGTTGTATTTTGTTTTAACACAAAGTTAAAACACACAAGTTAAAGCGTTGGGTAACAACCTTTTAATAATAGGTGGGAAAACCTGTATGCATGCGTAAAATAATGTTGCCTGTTTTTAATGTCTGTTATGTTTCTATTAGGTCCTTCGTAGATAAAGCAACGTAAATCGTTGCAACTAATATTGTATCTTTGTATCGCGCCGTACACACAACGATAAATCGTCGACGCGAGTTGTATATTCGGTCAGTAAAGACACCAACTACATGGCTGACGCGTATTTACAAAATGTCAACTGAATAGACTTTCTCCGTCCTGTTCAAAATCGCAGCAAATTCTGTACTATATCATAGAGCTTCATACACAGGGACGCATGCCTATTGTAGCTTAGCGACTAAAATCCGCGGTTTTCGAATTTAAATCGCCCTGTGTAAGAAGTGCCTTATGACATTGTCCCTAGCACGTCTGCTTTCAATAATAGTGTTTTGTAAGGTGTTATAATATTAATGTTATATTTGAGGTCATTGCTTTATTAACATTAATAACTACTCCGATTTTAGTTTATCACTTATTAGGTAAGCTTAATAGCAAATTTATCAGAAACAGTAAATACAGTCAAAACCGTTTATAGCGACATCGTTTAGAACGACATACCGGTTAAATTGACCAAAATCAAAGGTCCTGGCTGAATGTTATTACATATCTTTCCTATTAATACCTGTCACCGGTTGTTACAACTATCGGTTTTTACGACTCAATATGAGTAGTCCCTTCGATGTCGTTATAACAGATTTTGACTGTAGTTATAAAGAAATTACAATAAAGTAAAACAGTAAATAGAAACTCTGTCTAAATCGTATAGATCAGCTTTTCAAATTTCAAAGGGTTGAAAACTCGAACTTTGCCGCGAGGTATTTCTTTATAAACGTCAAGAGGAGTTACTAATTTTAACTTTAGCAGCGATTTAGGAATTATCTTTTCGCTTTGACGGACTCATCAAAGTTGATCTTACGAAACTTCAGCAGTTCGCATTAAAATATGTGTAAATTCAATATGAACTTAGTTATTTCAGAATAATTTTAACAAAGTTGTTATTATTTCTTAATTGCAATTTTGCAAGTTTCGCAGTGATTATTGAGATTAAATAAAATTATGTTTTGTTTGACCTCGTACTACTGTAATTTATTTCACTTGTATAAGATTTATCCAAATCGTTGAAATTAGAAATACCGCTTCTGAATTAATGTCATTCTGCAGATTTATCTAACAGATAAAAATGTCACTTGCTTCTTTGTAAGGGATTAACTGAGTCAGTTTATGCGTTCAGCGGCCCTAAATCAAAATAAGATTGCGGCGTAGTTCAGTGTAAAAGTCGGCGGCGCTGTGTGTCATTGTTTAGCGATCTCGGGAACGTCGCGTCGCCGGAGTCAATATGCGGAACATTTCCTATTACACGCCCACTTCTTCTTCTGAACGGAAGTTTACAGAGCTGCACAACGTAAAAAAGTAAATATTTATAAATTTTAATCTTAATTTACAACATTTGAATTTATTAATTAATGCAAATCAATACGTATAAAATATTTGCGTTCTTTTTGTTAAGAATTCTTTATTATTGTATCTCTCGGTATGTGTAACGTCGGAGAAAACTGACACTAAAATGAGACTGAGCTTATTATTATTTATTTGAAATGTCACCGAATGTCAATTTACCAAATTTTAAAAAAAATTATAAAATTCAAATATGACTTGAAGATTACTCATCTGGACTGGATTTCCAGAAAACAATATTATTTTATAAATGGTTATGGCACACTTTGAAAGTAAAATAACATACAGGACAGCTCTATTGAGATCTGGGAATATTTTTATACCAACACAATTTGTAATGGAAGCGACACGCGGAGACAAGAGAGCGCGGGGGTTCAGGGGTGACGGGGGCGGGAGGGGGTGATCACACGGACACGGGAAAATTACTTGCAAATTCCATTTACAAAGTCTAGGGGCAGCGTCAAAAGAAAACCGCGCCCGCTACCGCAATCGCGTATTACCGCACTAACGCTCTCATTGCGATCTTACATCGAATTGGGCCGTGTCTTGTTTAGGAACTGTATATTTGATGAGAATCAGTATTGTCGAGTTTTTTTTTTTAAATTTTG
Organism: Papilio machaon; assembly: GCF_912999745.1. Taxonomy (NCBI): domain Eukaryota; kingdom Metazoa; phylum Arthropoda; class Insecta; order Lepidoptera; family Papilionidae; genus Papilio; species Papilio machaon. Next base: position 5,926,782 of record NC_059987.1, read on the forward strand.
CAATGTTAATTATGAGGTATGAATAAATATTAATTTTTATATGTTTGTCCCCGATGTGTCTATCTTACATAAATCGACGGATTTAAAAAAAGTTTTGACAGAATGTTCCATCCAAAGTCGCCAAAAACAAGTTTTAACATTACAATATTATTTTGATTACTTAGCAGCATTACTTCAGCTTATGCCAGGTTTAACTACCATCTTTATACATTACTGGAAAATATTTGATATTGAAAAATAGAAACAAAAAAAGGTTACATCAAATAAATAAATATTGTAACATTAATTACTGTGTAACCTCATGTTGTATAATCGAACAGTACAAGTATAATATGATACAGGGGGTTCCACAAAGTTCGTTGTATTGCAGTCGAGGTATCTCGTCTCCGTCGTATCATTGTTTGTTTCGCAACAACTTTAACTGGAACTGTGTAAAGGCACACTAAGTGTTAGTGAAGTTTACACAGCGTGTATAATAATCTACAGCCTTTATAACACGTACATAAATTTAAACATTCTTAAAGTAGTTTTATAGAAAATAAAATACTGCATAAAAATAAAATTAGATTTTGTATATCACTGTTTGTGGCTATGGAAACTTTCCAATTAACTTTTCTAATAAGGTAAAAAAAAAAACAGAAAAAATACTTAAAAGCTTTATCTTCAGTTAATTAATAATATTTATTTGATTCAAATTAATTCTTCTTTTTATTGCATTAACAACGCATTCAAAACGCAACGGATTCAAAATTTTAAATGAAAAAGTAAAGTATTACAGAAGCAAATTTAAATTTTCTAGCGTTGTTAGAACCAAAGTAAATTACCTCTATAAGAAGATAAGGTTATAATATCGATCATTTACTTAAGATTGTAAGATAACATTGTAATTCATAAAAAATCGTTGTAACATTTATAAAAATTATCATGGTCATATCGAACGCTTTAACTAACCACGGAGATAAATTCCTAGAAAATAATTATAAGAAAGTAAAACAAATATTCAATTTATTTTATCTAAAAATTGTCATAATGTTTCATTGGTATGTAAGTGCGGCGAGGTTACGGTGAACTTAGCTCATTACCACATCTACGTTAGCAGAATGACAATGGAAAGAATTTTACTTTACTCTCTCGTCTAAGCTTATTAGGTGGTGTCGGACGTGTAGCGGCAACGCTCGGTTCGCGGACTATTGAATTTCTCGCTTCAACTCTTGGAAAAAGTACACTGCAGTTGTTATTTGCGGGTTACTTGCAGTGCTCTTGTAAATCTGTTCTATCGATGTGTACAGTTATGCAAATAAGTGTAAAGTCATTTAATTTTGTTTATTAGGTTTTAAATGAAATATCACTTGCAACAAAAAGATGATATTATGATATGACCACCTAGCATCAACTATTTCACCATCTACACGGAATTTTAAAACTAAGTCACTAAAACCACAACTACAATGAACGATATTGATTTACTAGAAGATTTAGAGTCGAATTCAAAATTAAAGGGAACCTGTTAGGACAACGAGGGAGATTGGATTATTTCGAGGAAATAACATGAAACATGCAGCAAACAGATGTCTAATTTTTCCGCCTTTAGAGTTTTTGTCTGTTGATATATCCCGGGAGATTAAAAAAATACAAGCAACTTGGTGATGATCAGTAAAAAAATATTTAGCTACTATCTATGTAGTTTTGAATGAAAATAAAAATTTTCATTAGCGTATTACCTAAACAGTTTGGATCCAATTAAGGAGAGTAATGATAAAATCTTGCTTGGCCAATTGTTTTTTTTAGGGAAGCCACAAAATAGAGTATGTGTTGCGTGCGGCCGTGGAGGGAAGATGGTCGCCCGAGGAGCGTCCGCGCGCAATCTTATTCCACCGAGCGGCGTTGGCTCGCTGCCGGCAGCTTATTGCCTACGTGCCACCGGGACGGCCGCGCACACGTCATATTATTCTATCGAACGGCTATCGGACGTACACACACCGATATTAGTATACCCGCCGCTGCTGTCTCCAGATATTGCCCGCTCTCGTAAATAAAGCCTTCAAACAAGCACGCAAAGAACCACTATTTGTCACTGTAAGATAAATTTATTGCTTCTGCAATGTTTGCAGTGCATTCTTCCATAGTCGGGAGTCGCTTATTGGTCAAAATGCTCGGTCGAGTTTTATTTTTCTCCCAATTTCAAACAGTAAAATGTTTCGAGCATTTCATTTTTATTTCGATTAAATTGGCTAATGAATTTTTAACATCCCGGCTTATCTTCCAGAAGGGCAATTAGAATTCAAAATTATAGCTTTTGCATTTTAATTGAAGCAGTTACGTCAAAAACAACTATGCGAACAATAACGTAATAAGGGTGACCGCAGCTTCGTTATTGCCGTCGGCGAATGTTGCCGCTGAGAGTTGTCGGAAAAAGTGAAACTTTTTATCTGTGCGCGGTCCCAGGCCGCCCGTTCTCATTTCCACGGAGCCACTCTTGATCACAATCGGGCGACCGCGACTCAGGGTTGCATGTCATCCTGTAATTTCTAAAATCACTTAATATTATCGTTATGGCATCGTTGTGTTCCAGATACAAGATGGTATAATATTTCTTAATGTAACTGAGAGATTAAAACTTCATTGAATCTAAAAAAATAAAAATAGTTTTTTTTTTTTTAATATTGATAAACGGAAAATCAGATCAAAATATAAATTGAATAAGTAAATTTTGTACATACCTGAGGCTGATTAGTTTTCTGGTGACATTAGTTTTGTCTGCTTTGATTTTTATAGATTTTATATATTATTTCAATTTAAAATTTTTCAATATAAAATTCTTAATATTTAAATTTGATATTTTTTATTAAAAGTAGGCAAGGCAGAAGTAAAGACAACCCTTATTTCATAAGGAGTAAAGAACAAAGAAAAATATGTACGCTCTGGGGAGCGATACGTTAAAAAATTATGTGACCCGCGGAGCGATGGTGAGATGATAGAAGTAGACAGATAGTGTCCTTTGTGTAACTAAGTGTGGATCTCTATTATGAACCCCGGCTATACTAATAAATGGCTTATTGACTGCGTTATTTTAGTTTTACATTCTAATAATTTAAATGTTACAGAATCTTGCGAATGATAAAAAACTATTAAATATTTGTAGTAAGACAAAAAGGAACGACATCGCCTAAATCTAACGGAAATGTTTCCATTCATGTAGAAAAACCGGCTCAGGTGTCAAGATTTCGCTAAATTGAAATACTTTATATTCGCCTACCATTTTGTTAAAGGTCGTGATTGATTGTCAATTATTATTGACGCATTTATATCGTCTGTAACTATTTATATCTTTATAGAAGCTATAAAAAAGAATACAGGGTCCATTTTATTAGCATATCGAGTTAGTGATTCAGGCGTTAGCGCGACGGGCACGGGCCCCCAATAAAACGGGCCGAGGTAAACGGCGTGTTTGCGCTGCTAGATGACTGATAGGGCACGCGCGGCGCTCGCACACTGCTGTCTTCTTATACACAACGAACACCGCACACCCATTAAATAAAACTATCCATTTGTGCAAATAGTGACACTGAAACTAACTTGAGTACCCAGGTTACGGTTGCTTGGATATCGAATCAAATGTTGATACAATAGCTTCGATATTCAAGCAACATTTTTAATAAAGTAAATGTATGATGTAGAAGCGCAAAGTTTTTTTTTTAATTTTACGTTCCTTTTTACGAACCAGTTGTTGTAATTTAGCCTCGGTTAATAAATTAAATATGAAGATAAGTAAAACGTTGTGCAAAGCTTTCCTATGCGATATAGAATTAAAATTGGTTTGATAAGATTTGAGGTGGGCCTTGATTAAAGCATTTGACTTGAACATACATTTACCACGTACATTGAATATCCCTGCATAGGATATTTGTTATCTTTTGCACGTGTTTCATAACTTCATATTAAAGTAATGAACAACGAGGAAACATTTGTGTTTACGTGATTTCCTAAATTCGACAATTTAATAATACACACCTCCATATCTCAGAGAGGTAGCCAGAAATTACTGAAACCGTTAGCTCTCGTTTTCATAAATTACAAGTTTATTTTAAACGTTATACACTTATCTAATATGTACTTTACTATCACTACGAATTTCATTAAAATTGTTACTAATATATTTATCGCCAATATTGATATTTTAATTGATACAGACTGCTTGCTTACCTAATTCTATCATAAGAAGTATAAAATAACGTTTCGCCTGCGTCTGTATTGAGCTCGAGCAAAACGTAGTCAAGTTCATGCCCAGCCGTTGCTTTAAATCTTTGACTTTTAATGACAGGATTCGTCATCCGAACATTTCCCACTATCGAATAAAAAAGGAAAGGTTCCACATTTTCTTGCTTATGTGCTTGTAGTTATGTGTGTAATTTTGTTGAGTATCGTCATCTTTAACTTACCGCCGCGAAGTGGAAGAATATATTTAGTACAACGGTGGCTCTATGCCTGGTCCGTTCCTTTATAGTCAAAGCTCTAAATAGTTCTTTTATGAATTTGCGTTCCAGTCGTGCCGCTCCTTTACTACAAGAAAGCATTACTTTGCATTGCAGTGACATTTTTCTTTATGAACTTCCCTCGCCTTGTTTTTATTAATTCCACTTCGTTGAAACGTAGAACTCTATGAAGAAATTAAATAAGCCGAGCCAGGAATATAACGTTAGAAATTTTAAATACAACATTTCTAAAATCTTTTTTATTTAAAGTTCTACTTAAATCATACTATTTTATATTTATTTTATTTATGTACTTCTTCTATGTTAGTGAGTATAGTCACGAGTAAAGCATTGATCTGATTTTCTCTCAGAATATGTCGAAATTAAGAACCGCGAGATGCGTTACGTAGGTCATTGTCATCAAGACATTGTGTTACGTTATAGCTTTTTGATAATTATTGAATAAAATTATTTCTATGAAGTTCTTTATTCAAATTAAATATTCCTACCATCCTACAAGCTGTAAAAATATTGTTTATATTATTCACTGTGTTGGTGCCTGTCTCCTATCACATTTACGTTTCAGTAATTTGGAGACCGAAAACGAACCGGTTCGACAATTTAATTCATTCAAGCAGTCATAAAGTTGGAGGCATCTCACTGCTTAATATAGCCGCCTTGCAAGAAACAATTAGACACGAGTACAGATACACCGAAGCTACGTTAATTTAGATGGCGCATGGATACCAAATATTATTAAACTAAATGTTTTTTTTAACTTTTGATTTTATGTTAACGTTGAGAAAACTAATTACGGGCCGGCAAGTTGTTTAAATAAGATACAGAAAATAAAATATAAGGAGGATTACTTAAACATGTATGAAAACATTAATTAAATTAACATGTTACCTGTATTCCACAATATTTGGCAGTTAGAGTTTCGACCTTTAAGTTCCGAGTTCTGTCCGTCTGTTGCCGATCCTTTGGAACTTTTGTCTATTCAATCAATGTGGGTACCTACAACGTTAAACTAAGACTTTTGACATCAAATGCTGTTTTGTTTAATTTATAATAAAGTATTACGACTTTATCTGCGTGGAGATACAAAAGTCTGTGTGAGCTAAAGCCCTATTCCAGATTATAATGTATCTCTGTTCCTAATTTCAACCAAATGTGCTTAGTATTTTTGGAGTTAAATGGTAACAAACATCCATCTATATTTTTCCTTTATAATATTAGTAAGGAAGAAGAAATTTTATTTCTTTTTATAATACGAATAAGATTTTTTTATCGTTTTAATGAAAAATAATGATGGCTTTTCGTCATTTTCATATATCTACGGTGTAAAGGGGTAACGTGTCGAATGACTTGTAATACGAGAGTATAAATCGTATGAAGGTTGTGACGAGCGCTGCGGAGGCGCACTTACGTGCCGAATGAGACACATATACTCCATCTCCAGCGGGAACTGCTCCGTGAAATGTCCTTTTAATTGTTTCTTCAAATATACGATGCTTGCTGCGACACCTTGATAACAGTTTTTCATATCTTCGTAATTACACTTTTAAAGTGATAAAAATAATTAAATTAAGTCACTACTGCTGGGTAAGAATTGACTAACATGTATCCAAAAGTAAACTATTCTTCATCATATTGTAAGAAAGAGTCTCTCTTTTGTTTAAGTAACTTTTGAACAGATAAGAAAAAGAAATAGCAAATGGTAGATGTTTTCTGTAGCACCTCTACTTCTCTGTATTTTAGAAACCCGTGGATCTTCCTTGAAATCTTTATTTTACATTCTACAGTTGTATTAAATTAATTTTTCTTACAAATAAATATCAAAGAACTACGTGAAAACGGAGAGAAATTTTTCTTGTCCTTTCTCATACCCCAACTATTTTGATTCTAATATCAATTAATGGTATGCGGAGTAATGTAGTTAAGAGTCGTGTTACTTTTATGAACACTTTGTATTTAAAGTGCTATTGCTGTGACGATAACACTGGATAACAGTCGACTTGCACAATATTCAAATGAAATTGCATCTTTGCCAAAACTAGCGGCAGAACGGCGTCGCTAACATTAATACATAATAGAATACCCGACCCTCCCCGTCGCCGTCGCACGAACTCTTTGTTTTTATACGCCACTGAATACTAAAGTCTTAATCAACTATTTTGCTGCTAACATAATATAGGAGTGTGAAGACATATACATAGTTATATAACAACACGGTATTTAATTCTAAGTTCAGTTTTGTTTTATTTAATAGTACTATTAAAAGATATTTCTCATTTTCTTATCATCTTCATCTTAAAATCGAAACGTTCTAATCTATCTATAACAATTACTTGATACCAATTCTGTAGCGTTCATTGCTAAAGTGAAACGTGAAACTTTGAACATACATCGGGGGTTAACTTTTGAGGAAGTCTTCACTTGAGTTTATTACATTAATTGCTCATTTAGTTTATTTTCGGTATCATTATTATATTGATAATTTAAAATGTTAACTTCTCTGAAGAAAATTTTACATTTAAAGCTTTATTATGTAGATGTCTGCTAAAACCAGTGAGTATAGCTTCGTTGATAATCCATTAGTAATTAATAATGGTAAAATATTATTAAGAATTTATTTAAATATTAAAGATTTAGGATTATATTACATTATGACGTACGTTAATATTCTATTAATGTTGAGTAATCTAACCAGCGTAATTTGTATGATTGTACCTGCACATTCTGAGTACTTCATCCACGAATATAGCCGCGTCAATGGCAAATGCAATTAGTTTGAGTGCTCCGTTTTTGATGTAGTATCGAGAGCCGGTATGGAGCTGGGCGTGGATACCGACATCCCATATAAAATAATCCCCTTCCTAAAATCGACGACTTGCACAGACGCTGTTAAGTATTATTCATTTTAAAAGGTTTTTTTTTCGATATGCACTAATCGTTTTTCAACTATACGCACTCTTACCAACTATTGGTTTTTACGTACTTGGTAGGTACACGTACGTCTGTATTAATTGAAAAACCAACCCTACGGTTTCACTCACTACCCTATTCTCAGCATAAAAGCGTTTTAATACAATAAACGAAAAAAAATAATTATACAAATACGATTATTAGTTTTTAAGTTCAGAGGAATGAACTAATTTTACAACTTTTAGATTTTACTTGAAGAGCACATGATTTATGTAAATCGAAATTCCTTTAAGGACTGATGCGATCAAGGTCTCAGAATTTTTGAAAGAAGATTGCATCAATCTGCTACACTTGGTGTTAGCAGTAAACCAATTTCTGTAGCGATACTGGAGTAGGCAAACATATAATGGTCTGGTGTTTATCTGATTAGTGATCTATACTATTATTATAAAGAGGATTTGATTGTTCGTTTGTTTAATTGCATTGAATAAGCTTCGAAACTACTGAACCGATTTAAAAAATTCTTTCACTGTTGCGAAGTTACAATATCCCTGGGTGACATAGTTTTTATTTTGATTCCGTGCTGACGAAGTCGCGACTAACTGTAGTCTACCATAAAAAAAATAAAGCCACAGAAATGCTGGTTATATTGTAAAACAATAGTTTGTTATTTTAAACAGATTAACGCCAGCCGCGTAAGCTGCGTTAATTAGTAAGTGCGAAATTCGCTGGAAAAGAGTAATTTTGTCACGTTTAAAATCTGTCGATGTATGTTGAGCGGCGTTGATTTACGATTTCATTAGTAGCAGCGCGGCTGTGCGACTGTACGAAGAGACGGTTATAACAATCCCCTACATATGAGTACTAATTTACGTCCCACTGAATCACATAGTCACAACAAATTGTAATACGAATAAAATTAATGAACATGATTGCTGTTGTTGTGGTAAATTGATTGATGCTCGACTCTCTGCGGTCGTTAAACCAATAAGTTATAATTATAATACCTTTAGCAACGTGATAAATATTACACATCAATTATTTCTTTCGAAAATGATAAATTCTAGTATTATTGTGATGCCTTACTAACTATTACTATTACTATAATATCTCCAGTCACTAAAGCAAAAGTATTTTTTCAAGAATAAGTAGTTTATACTTACTTATTGTGCTGGCGCAGAAACCCAAAGTGGATCTTGGCGTTCGACACGAGATATTGCCAATGCCGCCTGTCCACATTGTTTTCTGCCAGTCGATTGATAAGTAATTTATACATGTTCTTTATTGAAAAAATGAAATAACTTTGTTATTGTGAAAATGTGCATGTTTAATAAAGAAAAACATGTTCAAAGATATTCTACATAAGTCCTACACAATGGTCAAAGACGTCTTAGCGATTGTCCGATTGTACACTTCATAGAGACTCGCGTCCAGCTTTGATCTAAATAGACTATTGTGTTACTATTTTACAAAGAATATTTATTTAATACGATAACAGCAGATATTGTTAAAGCTTAGTTTTATAAAAAATCTAGTGTCATTTAGAAACGAATTATATTTCTTTGGTTTGTCATGTCATTGAGCTAAGTAGGGGCTGATTTAAAGTAAAATTCTAATGTTTTCTTTAAGATAAAGAAAGATATTTATGTTCATGTATTCAGATCAGCAGTCTTTTGGACAACATCCAAACAAATAAATTATTTCCTTTCGCACAGACCTCAGGTAATTCAGTATTATTTATTATGTATGTGAGTCATATTTCCATTAGATGCTAATTTCGGCTCTAAAGCCAATAAAATGAAAGTCGAGTTCATAGTAACTATTGAAAAATAAATTAGGTTTAAATATAGCAAAACATGTTACTCCGTATCATCACTTTTTTCATCATCATGTCTTTCGCAATAAACAATACTTAACTGTAGACAACAAATTTTTATTGAAATTGCCAATCCAATAGACGAAAATGTTCCGATCAAATTGTATTATTTAAATGATGAATCAACAAAAAATATAACGAGATATCTATAATAGAACAAAAACATCGAATATATCTGTGAAAATAATCACGTTCTCACTTAAAGTGTAGTCTCATAGAGTTTATTATCGGCAAGGGAGTCGTTATGTCCACGGCGGGCAAATAGGTGCTTACTCCGAATGGCGCGCTTCAAAAGAGTCGTCGTGGTCCCGCTCAAATTGTATGGGACCACTCGTAAACTAACACAATAATTAAAAGAATACTTTATAGTTTTAGTGATTTACTTTAATGTATTTTAGATGTCTTGCGCGGGACTTTTATTTCTCTTTGATCACAAATCCCATTTTATAATTAGTCGTTTTTATGTTATTGGCGGCTTGTATTTTAATTTTTTCGCGTACCACACTATGTAGAAAAAAATAATAATTTGGTTTTAACTGTTCTGCCATACTTTTCAATTTATGTAAAATATTGACATTTCAAGTAAAATATTGATATTGACAAGTAATATGACTAAGTAGTAGATATTCTAAATAGAAATTTATACTTACTAAAAGGTAACCCAAAAGTTGAAGAGCGCGAAGAAAGTTATGAATTTGCGTCTTAAGAAGATTATATTAACTTCAGCACATCGTAATTAAGTTATGCAAATTTATAATAAGACGTTCTTAGTTAGTCTACATAATTTTACAATATTAATAAACTTTGTCTATACCTAATTTTATTTACAAACTAATATTGCAGATTACATGTGCTAATTCCTGTAGACACGTAAATACGCAAAATAAAAACAATAAGCAATTAACGTGGAAAGCATTAAACAAACGCACTCGATATGAAATTGCATTTAAGCCAATGGGACAAGTATTCATCGTCAGTCATATTATTTGTCAGCGGCCGTCAGCGCCAGGCGCGGCCGGCCCTGGCGTCGAGTGCGAGCGACGCGCGCCCCGCGCCCTATCCAATTACAAATTCGCAATATTTTCTATGCAATGACGCTTGCGATGCAATCAATCTGCGAGAAATGTACGAATGTGTGTCGCGTCACAAGTCCAAAATAAATTTAATTAAACGCCGAACAACAAACCATTGCGTTGCAAAATGGATTTGAAAAAATCACAAATATTTTTAATGGTCAAGGTTCATCGTAAACAATTGTACGTTATGTCTGTTGTAAATTGGGACTAAAGAACCAAAGTAGTAATTTCTTTGTCCATTTTCGTGTGAATTTCCTTTATAAATAATTTTTATTAGCAATTACCAACAATATCTACGAGAATTTTATGGCCATAGTTAATCTAAGAATAGAGGTCTAATATAGCGTAAGTTCTTTAAAGTCTGCAGGTTGGCGCGTTTGTTGCAGGTGAAGATACGATCACATTAAAAGATAAAGAGTATGTTGCATGAGGCAGGTAAAAATAGATCGAATGCAGTTCGCAAGCGAGGAAGCTACTTCAGAAGCCAACTTAGCTTTCTATAAAGCTCAATGCACACTGAGATATTTATATTTTTTTAACTCGGATCGGATGCTACAAAGTAACTAACGAAATACATATTTGTAAACATAAATATTGAAACTGAGATAGCTATTAATAAAAAAAGCCACTTCTGAAGTAAGGAAGTAATATTTGCGTTTGTACTATATATCAGCTTATTAGCCTACAGATTTTTTTTTTAATGGGATGACTAAATTTTTATAGTTAATTGCGTCACTACAGGTGTATTCCCACCCTAAGTAGACTAAAATAGCTGCCTCACACTTACTGCAAGGTAAGAGTCCAATCGAATATTCGCGAATGCAGAGACGCGGCCCTCTTGCAAATGCGAGGATGAGTCTAAGGTTTTTGCTATTCGTATCGATTTAAGCGCCAATTGACTAAAGTTTCAGTTTGGAGATCTGGGAAACAACTTTTACTTTATTTTTGAGTGATCCTTTTTAGGATTATCCTAAATTATCTACAAAACAGTAGTAACACAAAAATAATTATCGATCTTGCCGTGGTAATGATGTTTTGCTTACAGCAAGTTTAGCTTGGAGTAAAAGCTGTACCAAAATGGTGAATGTTAATGACTTCATGTTTTAGTTTAAAATTCTTTCATAAATATTTTCACAGCACATCTATTTTACATGTACGTAATTCCAAGTATTCATTTAAATAAAAGTTCGCTTCAAAGAACCGAATTTAGAGTTAAAACAAGTTGAAGTTAAAGCGGACACTTTACATCGACCTCTCTGCACGCAGGAGTGGTTTCTTTTTACATTGCGAGCTTCACGGCGAAATGTTTTGAAGGGAGCGATTTCACTTTACGTAGACGCAGCGCTCCCGTCTACCGCGTCTATTGTGCCCGCACACAATCGTGCATTATTGTTTTCACGCAGATGCTATTGTTTTTTGTTCTAATGTTTCTACTGTATCTACTTTTCACTAATGGTGATGAAATTAAAACTTATTTTAAATTACATTTCATTTCAGGTTTTTATTCGAAAACTCCTAAGTTTAATTTAGAAGATATTGCGATTTTAAAAATGTACTACTTTGTTTTGATGTATAATATATAAAGTCATATGAACAAGATGTGTAAAGATGCGATATCGGCCATTTATGTTAAAAAATATTTCGATAACTTTTACCGTCTTTAGGATATCATATTTGAATACGGCAGCACTGGTTCAACTCAATAAACAAAAATAATTTCGAGCTATGGATGGAAGATTTTTATGTAAAAGGCAGGTCATTAACCTGACGCTAGATAAGTTATTTTTCTCAGTCCTACTCATAATTAATGATCACGATAACCTGAGATACCGTTTGCTTTGCACACATTTGATACAGTCTAGGTCCCCTATTTATTATAGTATGTAATTAGTATCTAAATGCCGATTTAGTTCTAGAAATCCTCTCATTTAGTGTCAAAGGGGGTCTTTAAGTGCCCAATTAAAGTATCTGAGTGTGGCAGTAAGAATTTTATATCTGGAGTAAGAAGTTAATTTTATTTTATTATCGAAGTCAAATAAGGTTTGGACATCCTTGTGGCAGCCGGTGGCCGGTGGCCGGTCCGTATCTCCGGCCTGCAAATCATTAGCTGGATAGAGATGGCTGCGGTAAGCCACATTCGCTGTTTGCATTTGTAATTAATACACTGTTTGCACTTCTGATTTACGATAGCACCCGTTGCGTACTCGTTATGTGTTAATAGCTACGAAAATTAACAATTTTCTTCCTATGTATTTACTACTATGGAGTGTTGTGCATTTGTTTAATAATTAATTTCTTTTGTTTAATCATCTTTATAACTGTTTATAGTATTTCCTAGTATCACTGCAAATACTTTGCGATGATTGGTTGATTTGATAACCGACCTAAAGATAACTTGTACTCTGTCTCTATTTTAATTAGCGCTTTGCTTCAGATTTTTAATTCAATTTAAAGTATTTGTCACTATGTCAAAGTAAGTATTTATTTGGAGAGACTTCGCAAGTGAACTATGTTTGCACCCCAGTAGTGTACGCTAATGTGGTTTATCTCCATTTTTAGTAGCCCATGTCTATGAGCTTTTAATAATGTATAGATTTTTTAGTGAAAATACGTGTTTCCTTTTTTATCCTACAATTTAATTTAATTAATATATTTATTGTTTCGATTGAGATTTATAAGGCGAGTGGTGCATATAACATTGTTACGCTTTAAATTGTAAAATCAAGATTTTGTCGTTCAAGATTTGAACTCAGAACGATACAATTGCCAGTGGATAAACCAACCACTGGGATATTATCTCATTATAGATCGCCGTCGTAATTTATGGGCGACATTTATAAAGCGGCACGGTCCTTATAATCAGTTCAATGAAAAACTGTAGCTAAAACAGTCGCGTCTCAGGGGTGTGTCTTCCTCATTTTGTTGGGTGAAAAATTGTATCAGGCTCTGTGCTCTCGTTTGCTCCTCCGAGGTCGTGTCGACTGCCGCACGCTCGGGGGCGTGGTGTCACTTCGATGGAAATTTGCATTTTTAGCGAAAGTACAGAGTCGCCCGTCTTCCGCAGATGGATTGCGTCACAGATGAATAATGGCGTGACGCGCACCACAAGTTTATCGGGATAATTTAAAAGAATATTTGAATTGTAAACAGATGATGATGCTCTGAATAAGGTTGATATAGATTCGTCCTCATGAAATTCTTAGGCTAGAATACATGATTAAATTTGAATTTCCAGAATTGTAAGAATGTTGAATTTAACAACACTTATTTTCAACGAAAATGTATTCTAAAGAACAAAGAAAACTAGTAAATTAAAGAAGAAATTTCATATGTTTAGTATTTAAACTCGACACAGTGTTCGGATAAAGTTTGTTTCAATACCATGACATTTAAAATTTATTTTGTATTTCCTGACTGTAAAAATAAATAGAAGCATAAACTGAGTTTAATAGAAAATTTTAATATTATTGCGTCTCACGTTCGGTGAAAGCAATAAAAATCCAAAACTTAGTTTTGCGTGGAAAGTTTCGCTTTGCTTTCGGCTTACGTCGGAGTCGGGGAACGCAGGCCGCAGCTCGCAGCCCTACAAGGAACAGGCGTGTGCGGAATGCATAATATACGACCAGATTAAAAACTACATCACACTGTCAATAACACTTCTCGTTCAAGACACTTCGTACTTATCATGATAATCTCCATTATGCGTCTCCCCGATGATTTCGAAGTCTACCTACTTATTGGCACTCTATTTTTGGCCGAAGCAACCGGTGTCCATAGACATCCGCAATTGCAGATGCGTTGCCTACCTTTAATCGACGGAGAAGGAGAGTGAGTGACGGGCCGCGTCCGCGAAATAATACCAATCCCACTCACCCTGATGAAGGGCCCCCGAAGGGCTCGAAACTAGTCGGTGACGACACCGGATATATATACGTGAGTGTTTTAGCCGTTTCTATATAAGTTGGAGAAGGAGACGCATAGAAAGAGAATAGTTTCCCTTCTTATGCGTCCCCACTTCCATCAAATGTACTCCCTCTTCCCTATAAGAAAATGTGGGAAGATAAAAACTAGATATTCTAATAACTTAAGAGCAGGAAAAATTTGTCGAATTTTAAATAAATTGACAAATTTCTCAGTAAATTACTTAGATTTTAAGACGCTTAAAAGATGAAGAAATTCAATTATCATTTTGGAAACAGTCGTTCCCTGTTTTAGGTTTTCTTTCAAATCTTTGTCTTTATACTCGACGAAAATATTGTACCAAAGCTAATTGTTCAAAGTTCGTTCAAAACTGCGAAAGATAATAAGTTAAATTTCAGCGTCGCACGGTTAGAAAAGATAAATTGAAATTGACTGTGCCGTAGTTCAAGAATAACATTAATATAGGTTCCCAGTTCAGAGACACTCGTTCCGGACATTTGATCACGTGAATTTTTAATACAACTGCCGCCCGCCAAAAAATGTTCGACGAACAGTCGCTCCTGTTTGGGAAACCATTACTCTAAGTGCATGCTTCCTAGATTCTCATTTCTATTCTTGTACGAAGTTGGGCCTTTTTTTTGAATGATTTCACGTTTCCGTTGATATAATTTTATATTAATGTTTTATTTCTTTTTATCATCAAATGATGTGTAACATTTATTGATATTACTTTTTTAACTTAAAATTAGGACTTTTTCCCCATCATAAATTGTTTTTTTTTATTAACGCTACAGTTTATTGCTGAGTAAATTTGTTAGCAAAACATTTTTGCATTAACAGTATTTTCAAAAAATATTCCCTATACAAAAATGTATTTCGAGAATATGTGGTTAATTGAATCGTTATGAACACTCATATGCGGCCGATATAAAATTTCGTCGTAATTTGGAGGCGAGCTCTATAATAAGCATATTTCAAGCGAAGTGCGATGTCTCAGGTGTTGTCCCGCATCTGAATATTGAAGCGAGTGTGATCAGAATTGAGATGCATTTTTATTGTCACTCTGCCCGAATAAAGCGATGAAATTTTATTGCTTTTCATAGACTTTTGCGAAGGAATTTCGGGCGCTGGTTTGTATAAAACTATTACCGTTTCTATTCTCGGCACAATGTCTACGTATATTGAGATTTCTTTTGAAATGTTTGTCAGTTTTGTTTCCGGAGTACAAGCTTTACATGTAATATCAAGCATAGTAAATCAATGTCTCTTGCTCTAATAATTTTGACATTAAAAGTATTCAATAATGGTAAATGTCTAAACATAGCTTGTTAAGTACTTGAATGGCGGCCACGGACAGGTCGACGCAGCGTGGGCAGGCTTCCCGCAAGATGGACCGATGTTTTAGTCAAGGTTGCGGAAGTATCCTGTATGCGGTTTGCACAGGACCGATCATCGTGCGATCTTTTGGGGAGGTTTATGCTCAGCAGTGGGCGTTGCGTGGCTGCAATAAAAAGAAATGTCTAAACATACCTTGTTAAGAATAAAGAATAAACAATATCTTATAAAAAATATATACATTATGGACATCAAATCGATATTTATATCAGCCAGGGAGTTAAAAAATAGCGCAGCAATATCAGCTATTAATTCACAGTCGGGCCTTGACACGTGAAAAGTCGCGATTGAGATAAAGCAATAGCGCCCCTTTCATACGACATTAACTACATTAGTGACGCCACATTTCATGACAATCTGCACCGTGGCTCAGTCGTGTGTGAATCCTAAGATACAGGGGCTCATTTCCCCGCGCGGCCTTAAACAAGCCAAATATACAGAGCGCCGTGTATTTGGCTTTATCCGCCTTCAATTATTATCTTTGCTAAGGCTATAATAGATCTACATATACAAAATTTGTTGGTGTGATATTTCATTAAATTGAAAGTTTTTCCAATGTGAATTCATGAATGTGATTCAAATTATACAATGTGTCTCTTTGTGTATACTGTCCTATATTACATTGTTGGTCCATTTGGATTTCTCCAACAAAACTCTTATAGGATATTGGTACATACTTGACTAGAGTTCGTGAGTAGTTTCTTCACTTTACCAGCATTCTTAGCAATGCTTTTTACACTTATAACTTATTTAAAAACCGTATAAATGTGAACTAAATTAATCCGCTACACTCGTACTTGTGTACTCATTTAGTTTATTATATTGTCTCACGAAAGCTTAAACAATTAAATGATATAAAAAAAATTGTGGTTGGTGTTTAATAAATATAATAACAATAATTTGAACACTTGCATTCCATGCATCAATTATGTAGGTAATCTTTGGCGGGGCAGGGCGGCGCGGCAGCAATACATCAATCAGGCCGCCGGCGACTGCCGCTCGCAATCAAATAAAATTTAACTTAAAAGCTCCGTTAAGCTGCGCATAAACTGCTTGTTCCTGACCGAGCAATTTCACTTATGTTAATTTTCCTTAAGGACCTTTTGTATTCTAGCATAGCTGTTTTTCTAGAGTCTAGTGTATTACTAGGGATTTTCAAACATTTTTGTTCAAACACTTTTTACTTCTCTACTTCATTTCATTGGTTATCATATTCGTAAAAATTAGCTTCTGTTAATCGCCTTAAAGTATCGTAATTTTCTTAATTACTATCTGAAGACTCTTGTTTCTTTTTACACAGTCTAACTATTGTGTCAATTAACGCAAATAGAAACTTTTCAAAATGTCTATAACAGCGCTCTATGTTGTTAACAAAGGTTTCTATTAAAGTTTAGGTATATAAATGCACATGAAAACGGTTCCCTGTTCATTTCCATTTGTTGGAAACAATTTCCTGACATGACCGCGGGCGAGGAGAGCGGACATCCTTCTAATCATGGATCGCATAATAACTACCTTAATTGTTCATAACCATATGTAACTGGCCCAAAGAAGTCTGTTATTTCAAATTTTGAATGATTTTACGCTGTTATTACTTTTTAGGAAAGAAGAATATTAAAAATGTATACTGTGAAATGTTTTCATTAAATGCAAGGTAATAAAAGTCACACTTTTTTATTTTTTTAAGGAGGAAGAAGTGAATGGAAGAATAAAATTAAAAAGGAAAAATCTGTTTCAAAATTGATGTTATTTTTTTAAATCTACACAACAAACTCCTGGGCTTAAAGAAACATAAAATAGTTCAAATTAAGTTTAATGCGTGATATAAAAAAATACATAATATCAATATCTTGTAAAGAATAAAAATTTGATTTACAATTACAATACAATGAATATATTCTAACATTTGAAAGTGAGTATATAATCAACTTTAATCAACAATGTATAGGGGCTGCTAACAAAACCAACGTGAATGCGTCACGCTTATTAACTCCGTTGAATTGGTGGACGTAATCTGTAAAGTAACAACTAGACAAATCGTGCGCACCATCGCTCTTCAAAACACTGAAACTACGTTAGCCCTCTGTTAACATATGTCTTTTACAAGCAATAATATGTAATGTAGTATATTGAATATTCCGCCCACGGAATCTGTTCGTAGGTTCTAAACTAGTAACCTACAAAAATCGTCAAATAAACCATGTTTTTTTAAGATTGCTTAGTCTTTGTTTTAAGTTTGATTCGCTTAAGGCGCTTTAGCGCTGTCAGTTATTGTCTTGTGCAAACTTTCATCTTTTACTTTTGGAAATACATAGAAGAGCTATATGGGTAAAATATAACATGACAATCTAATAATACACATATACGAAGAAATTATATATTTATTTAATGAACTTGATACATTTTGTGGGAATTTCATTTTATTCAGAAGTAGATTTTTTTGATTTTTCACACAAGAACATAGCCGGATTTAAGCATGACGTAGTTTTGAGGAAACCTGTCCTCGAAAGTGCCCCGCATCTGTAGTTCCTTAGCTTTCTTATACTTTCCTGTAATGGACTCCATGAGGAATATCCTGCTTCTTCTAACGTTTCACCTTAGGGAGAATATAATTTTAAATGCCTTTAAAGTAAAGCAACTACTACTCACAGTTGTAATTTAAATTTAGCCATGAGCCATGATATTTTGATCAAAACATGCTTTTGACCAGGTGAAGAAATGACTGTCCATTTAATTTCTATTTGAATGAGGCTATTACTTAGGTTATTTAAATAGTAAGAGATAGTAAAATACATTACCTGTTATAGTTCTGTATTGAAAAGGAAACATTAAATCAGTAAAGCCGATATGCAAAATGTGAGAGTCAGGAGCATTGTTGTTGAGATGTTCACCGAGCATACTGACAACGAGACTGGCCTCCTCTGCTGAGTTGATGACGCAAAGGCTGCCTTCTTCTAACATACAGACGTGGTAAGCGTCATACCACGCTAACGGTTCTGAGTGAAACTTGTAACATTTTCCGTTTTCATGAAGTACATAACCTGAGCAATCAATGTGAATTGAATTAATACGTGCGTGGTTGGTATTGAATAATTGCGCGTGGTGTGTCTTTCAACAGTTTGTTTTCCTTATCTAACGTACTCTATTTTATACGATGTAAAGAAGGCGGCATATTTTATAAAACAACCTTTATCCTTAAAAAATAGGAAATAAAATTTTGGTCTTTATTTAATTACACAAACTTACCCATATCATATCCTTCGCACTTATCATTGAATCTGCTTTCGTTGCCTAGAATTTTGCAAACAAACGGATATATGTCATAGCAGGGTCTGTCATCGAAGAGCCCCTCTCTTGTCATGACAACACAATCTTCAGTGTCATTTCCGTTATCTGGTCGACCGTCTGCCCAAAGTAATTCTAATACTGTTCCTGTTATAGGTTCTCCTGTAATATTATAGAACAATTTTAACTCTTTGAATTGAGTTAAAGTCTCAATTATATTTTTCTTAAGCATTCATTTAGGAATAATGTATGAAATAGAGCTACGTTTTGAGTCGTGCAGACCTACATAAATAATTTCATTAACTAAACAGAAGAGAGACCTTTGATAGTAACGAAGTCACCTTCTGAAAATTGGTCATGTATTCCAATGAAAATAGCAGTGTAGTGGGCTTTCATATTACTGATGAGAAGTTTAAGGTTTTCCATTTCCTCTAGAGATCCGGGAACGAGGAGAGATGTGCCCTCTGCTTCGCAGATCTGCCGAGCTTGTTGCCAGTTTGTAGCCAAATCATGCAGTCGGTAAAACGTTTTAAATGCATGAGCCCACATATAGTCCATACGAAATTTCTGTGCTAAAATATAAAATTAATCCTAGAATAATAGTCATCCATTAATTTAATGATGTATCTCGGATCAGTGTGTTATTCTCGACTATTTGTTTATTAAATAAATTAAAATGAATATTTCTTACTGTTTACAGCTGTCCATAATGTTACAAACAATACCAACGTTATATTCATAACTTAATTAATAATAATAAACCTTATGTTAGCTATAAAACTGATAATTAATTAATTTTTGATTATTTCCATGCTATAAAATGTTTTAATCAAAACAGTAAAGGAATGTTCAATTTATCCATACTAGCGAAATCTATTGAAACGAATTCAATCTTGAACACTCAAATAATCAAGAAGTTGATTCGATTGTCTGGTTTGGGTTTTTACTTGATGGCTGGATACGATAGCGCGGTATCAGTTATATTCCCGTGATAAAGGCCGTGGCCCGCCTCACTTGGTCCTTCCGAACACGATTATTTGAATCTACTTCAGGCGGATTCCTTTTCTGTGAGTGTCAGGTAATTATCTGTGTGGCATTCCATTTTTCCGATCGAACGGTTAACTCAGTTTAAATATTTTCGTTTAATACGTAGTCAGGCTGCCTAATCCTAGCCTCTTGGAATCAATTCTCGAGTCGGACGATTATCTCGGTCTGCTAACTTAACGAATTTCTTGTTTAAAGATTTTTCTGATAGATATTGTTATACTAAAAATACTTTGATTTTAAATTTTATAAATGTTTAAATTATTTAATAAAATAAAAAATTTAATAATATTTAAATTATTTTATTGGAATAAAGTGTTTAATCAATGTCAATGTCATTTAAAAGTCGTATATTTTCAATATTGATTTATAAGTACACAGATCCAACTCTGCTGAAGTGGATGAACGTTTCGTTGAGTAAAGTTTAACCCAACTCATCAGCCGCAATAGGTGGGGATCTGATAAAAGTTTACGAGAACTTTCTCATGCGATATCGCCACCTTCGTCATGTAAATTGGATCGGACTAAAGTTAATGTTTGATTCACTTCTAAATATAAGTTATCTTGTGATTTACTCTTAAAGCTTACGATATTGTTTTGCTAATTTAAGAAAATTTTTCTAGCTTAGAAGTTTATTAACATTTAGAAATATTCTAATATGAAAACTTTCCTTTTATTGATTGTGCACTTTTTGCTATTTCCAGTAAATACTGCTTTCTTATTGTGTTAACTATTTTTCTTGTAACAATGTACAATGATAGCTCACGAAGTTTCTTTGATCCTATCGAAAAAATACTAAGTTTATATTGAAACAGTTCTAAAAGTTTATAACAGTTGGTACTTTGAACTTTTTCAGTCGGTTTAACCCGTAAACCATCTCAGTTTAAGGAGGCATTAAATCGCAACTCAAACAAGAACCGTTACATTGAAGTTAACTCACATATTGCTTTGTGTCACGAACGCTAAAGCGAAACGCGCAGATGTGACGAGAGTCGCGGCGAGAGAGGGACGACCGATGTTATGCTAGTTACACATGAGGGCAGGACAGTGAGGCAGAGCAGAAAAACAGTGCAGTACTGCTATTTTATATATGCACAACAACGAGATACTACGAGGCAAATAATGGCTAGTCACAAAAAAATAGAACACTACTCTTTCGAAAGGAAAGGTGGGTTGCGACTGTCGACACAGCTGTATCTTTAAAAAAAGTAGAGACCACGATATGGTTTAATAGAGCGTCACGGCTGTCGAATTAAACGGTAAGTGTGCGTTAAAACTATAGCAGTACTGCTCTGCCTCACTGATCTGCCCTCATGTGAAACTAGCATTAGATGGGAGAATGGGTGTGGAGGGTGTAAAACGAGAAAAACTACATCGCTAAAAGTGAATGCGGTCGAAAGCCACGCTTATTTCTCCGTTAAGTGCATGGATTTTTTTCCAAGTGAAATCACGAGTGCCGCCGTCTGTTTCGTTCGTCATACGAAAATGCGCTCGTGGTCGCCGGCAATTTAACTTGACTATCAAAAGGGGAAAATGAATGGTTTTTTATCGATTTAATCAATATACGAAAATATGTTTTTTGAAATAATTTATCAAAATATGTATATCAGTATATCTTGTATATCATAAACAGGAAATTTTTCTATTTTTAGCGCGATACTACATTATATGAAGGATATTACCAACAACTTTTGTAACATAAATCCTTAGATTACTTTCCTTATAAGTAGAAATACAGAGAATAATGTATTATGTATTCCTCAATACTTGTCACAATAACCTTTTTCAGCTCGCACTTTTCCTTGTAACGTTATTCTTAATCCGGTCGTTTAATAACAACAATGGATCGTTCAATAAAAAAATATGAGATAGATTCTTTTTGCTACTGTCACGTACATACGAACTATTTTGTATTGCAGCGCGCAGACAAAGTTTAAACAATTTCTCGTTAATTTCTGCTTAATTACGTAAAATGCACGCTGCGGTCTGTAGGCAGTAATGCCGATAATCATGCTTTTAAACTTGGATCAGATACCTAATTGATCAGTCATTAAAGTGCGCGGCTTCCCGGCCGCAGGGGACAGGGGGACCGATTGCATTCGCGAAAATCAATTCTAGGTATTGCTATTGGTCCCATAGCTCGTCTGTTGTTCGGCACTCATCAAATTAATTTTATGTATAAACTAATTGAGTTTTTTTATTGTGGCTTTTAAAAATAGTCGCAAAATTTCCAAACTCTTTTCTAAACTATCCAATAAGGTAAAGAAGTAAAATGTTTAGTCATTAACAAAATTATTAAAAGTACTTGTTTATATCTTACTAATATTATAAATGCGAATAATTAGATGGATGGATGGATGGATGGATGGATGTTTGTTTGAAGATATCTCTAGAACTTGGCATAGATGTAGAACATAGTCTGGAAGAACATACAAGCTACTAATTAAGTGTTTTTATTCCGCGCGAATAGAGTCGAGGTCGACAGCTGGTTATATTATAAAGTAGCAAACGAGCAAGCGGTCGACTAAATTCGCTGAAATGGCGAAGCGATCACTGCCCATAGACATCCGCAATTGCAGATCCATTGCCTACCTTTAATCATTTATTTAACCAGTTATTAAAGATATGGTAAAATCGAAAATGCCACTAAAATAAACGTGTCAATAAAATATAGATGCGTAAATAAATGTATTTTTGACATTCATAGGAGGGTTAGAGAGAGGAAGCGGTAAGGACGACCGCACCTGTGCTCAGACACAATGGACCCTCACAATACGTGCGGGAGGAAAGTGAACAGTTTTATTTACGAACACAATAAACTACTTTTTATCTTGAATATATTATTTCAATATTCACAGAATACTAGAAGAATAGAAATACATATTTTGGAACCACGTAGATATATTGCTAGTAAAGAATGATGAATACTACGTATTTTTTTTACTACTTATATCATTAACAAGTAATTACACAAAATATTACGTTGTGTCAGTAAACAGATTGATGTTTAAAGTTTCAATAATTTAATGAAAATAATAAACAATGAAATGTCGGAAACGATGTTCAAATATGTTATATATGTTCAATATATTCATCCACTTCATTAAGACATGAATTATGAATGGGCAGGGCATTAGCATCCATCTGGAGTGCGAGAAATCTACGGGACACAATTGTTATGCAGATTGTAACCGGACGTCCCGCGCCGAGAGTATTCCCACCGATATAACATGCTTGCAAACAAATATATCTCGAATATGTATCTACGATATGAAATGCTCACATAAAATTATTATCGTCTTATAATGTATTGAAAAAATATTCTAAAGATAACATTGATTGCAACTTCTGACTTTAAATAACACAGTTTGTAATAAACTAGGAATTAAGAAACTAAACTTATAGCTTTACGATAAAATCGTAATAAAATCGAGATTTCTATTGTAAGTCTAAAGAAATATTATTTGAAATATGTGAGCTTCGACATATGATAATGGTTATCACCATTATCTACATAAAGAAGTCCATTTATAGAATTGATCCATTTGAAGTGCATTAAATTTTCTTCTATTTTTCAAAAGCGGATAAAATCAGTATCTCTATCGCAATCAAGTAAATATATTCCTATGTTAAAAACATTGAACATTAATGTATTTGATTTGATCTAAAAAGGTTTTTGAATTGAATGTATGTAAAATAGACTCGGTACTTTACATGAGTGTGTGCAGTTAGTTCGATGTTCGTACCGTTACAAGATGCACTTGAGATGCGAAGTGTGACGTCAAAACTGCAACACGCCGTGCCGGGGACTCGCAAACGTACCAGCGCACATATTGAGTTATCGTTTCTCTCAAAGCGATGATGCTTGAATATCCTCATATGCCCCTTTGACACAACAACCAGCCTTGTTTCAAATGCAATCCGTTGAGACTTGGGATTATTTAAGTTTACATATGTGTGTTTATTCTTTTAGAACGGTTAATTCTTTAAATATTAAGTTTGACCAAATTAATTGATATAACTTAAAACAATAAGCTGACTAGTTTTTAAAAGTTAAATTTGGAATTCAGGCAATACATCGTTTAACAATGTATGTAGATGTATAACGTTACGAGAATTGGATGTTTTCCGTGGTCGAGGTAATTCCGTTTTATTGATAGTTGTTAATTCGGTGCGTTGCCGAGCGGGACGTTAAACAGTACATAAATAATGAGATTACAATGGGCTTGCCGCGCCGCCGGCTTTTTATGCAACCGTAACCCCACTGATAACACGAAACAACACTTAATTTCTCATTATTCGAGAAAACGTGAAAGCACAAATTATTGGTGTTTAAGGGTATAGACGTCCAGTAAACAATTTGACATATTATTAACAAATTGTAAATATAAATTTGGAAACTTATTGAAGCAAATTCAATTAATACTTTTGTAAAAACGAATTTCACAAAGAAAATTCGCAAGTTTAAATTTCAAATATGAATCTGTCATCAATCAAGATAAAATAACTTTATTTTAATATATACTATATCTTAATACGTTAGCAATTATTATAATTTGAACAATTTAAATTTATGTCAAAAACAAACCATCTTATAGGTTTTCCACGGTCTTAATTTACTCCTAAATTTCCCTTTACTTCGTACTGGGAACTCTTAGCCCGTTTTGTCACAATGAAAATAATAGAGCGTCAGGTAATTTTGCTAATGCACGCGGTTACATCCTATCTAGATCGCTCTTATACTCCGTCCCGTATCTGAAGGTAGCAATTAAGAGGGTCGACAGGTAAGATTGTTAGGGTTACCGCGAATTCATATTCAGTAAGAGCGTTTAATTATCCGTGCTATAATACTGTTACTTGTAATATTATTACTACAAAAATGGATCTCGTAAATGTTTACATGAGAGATTCGAATTATAGATGGTTCTGTCTCGTAATATTTTGAACGATGTTGCCTAGTTGACAAAGAAATGTTATCTAAGTAATGTGATATATATTAAATTTATTGATTTGCACATACTATAAAAGCATAGTAAAGAAAAGAGTAAAGTGGCAGGGCTATGATATACTTACAATTGCTTAGGCTTGAGGCTAAAAATATTTAAATTATTCTTGAATTATCAATCGAGCCTGAAAGTTCAGTAGCAGAGATACTAGATCTTGTTACCACACTCTCGCTGCTTCTGCTTTATTTCACCGTATATACGTATATTCACCGGTTACATATTCTAATGAATTGCCATTCTTAAGTTAATAAAACACAGTATAATGTATATGTCGTTTATTATAGTTTCGCAGGCAATAATATACACTTGTTGGTGGCCAATATGTTATATAATGGGGGAATACAAGTATGTTACGTATGTAATTATTATCAACTAAAATAATACCTTCAAATCAGACGATTTCGTACAATTCACTATAAATATTCCGATAAAATGTATTTCCTAAGTTAATACTTCGCATATAATTTACAAATAATTGTTTATAAATTCAACAATATTAACATTAACAGTTACAATAATATGCTATATTATATGATTACAGTAGCGCTATTTATAACATAAAACTTAATAGCAATTTAATTTTTTTGAAAATATTTGAAATCACTTTACGATTAATGGCATCAATACGCAAATCAAAATTGACAAATTATTTCTACATTATTTACATATTGCAGTACACCGCACATATAAATTAAAGCAGATACAGGTTGTTAAAAATTGTAATTATTTGTTTAGTTCAATTCTTAGACTGAGGTACCTGATTTTCAGATCTGAGTTTTAGAACTCTTCTGAGTAATGCTGTCTATTACAATTCTTTCGATGCATTAACAGACATTTAAAGCTGATTAAAATTAAATTTAAGACCATTCGTTAGTAATTACTTATTTAATTTTGTACATAATTTAGTACATAATATGTTATTTTTATAACATGAACTGTTTCACAAATAAGCACAATTATTATGACACTTTCACTTCTTTGGTTAAACCACGTACCCTGTTAAGACTTGCGGCGTCATATTTACTTACATACAATTTTGGTTAACTTTTTCTACTACTGCCCGTTAACAATTAAAACAAGACTTTTAAAAATAAACTATAACAATGATACGAATAACAGAATTTGTATAACAATTTTTTTTTTAAAAACACTACACAATGCAAAAAATTATTTTCATCCCCAGATTATTTTAAATAATTGTAACAAATTATAATTTGACATAGTAATAGTTAAAAAAGCAATCACTGATGTAATACTGAAGTCTTAACTTTGCACATGGCTTTAAAAGTTACTTTTAACACACTGTATACATGAGGGTAGTTATTAAACAAAATGCAGTAGGTAGGACGCGTCGCGCGGTGCTTGCCGGAGGGCCCCCGCCGCCGAGGAAACCGGCATCTTCCACGCGGTTCCCGCCTTCTCGCAGTGGTCCCTGCAGACTCGATCGTACATCGTTGCTTTCCTCTGACGCAGTATCATTCTCTTCCTCGATTCTCGATTTTCGATGCGGCAGCTCCATTTCTGTTCATGATTATTATATTGACTGGTAC
This sequence comes from Papilio machaon, assembly GCF_912999745.1. Lineage (NCBI taxonomy): Eukaryota > Metazoa > Arthropoda > Insecta > Lepidoptera > Papilionidae > Papilio > Papilio machaon. The sequence goes on from NC_059987.1 coordinate 5,953,335, forward strand.
ATAACTTTTATAAAATAAAAGTGCTTATTATATTATAAAGTTAGAGTGATCTTGGACTTCATAAAAATCATAGATTAAAATTGCATTCTATATTGATAGCAAAGTGAATTAAGACAATGCTTTATCCTGATAAATAGTAATTGTCCCTCTATTCTTAGTCTTAACCAACATCTAATTTTGGGCCACTTTGATGGTTAACTACAGTTAATCATCATAATTATTACCAATCAAATTCGCTTATGGTCTAAAATTATCCTTGTCCTAGTTGTTTTCTTTTCACCCTCAACCAATGAAGTTCTTAATTTGTCGGTCTATCTTTACTGTCTACACAAGATTATCCTGCTATTATACTCACCGTATAGTCTGATGTTCCCTTCAGCATCTCCAATAGAGTTCTTAGAGATGCACTTGTACCCGCCAAGGTCGCTGCGCTGTATGTTTCTGATGACAAGTCGCATCTGCACGCTGTACGAAGAGCTCGGGATCTCTGTCATTTGGTACTTATCGTTCGAAATTATCATTTCACCTGCAACAATTACGTTGTTATCGTATTGAACGTTCAATACCAATTAATTACTATTTACTACACCAATTTGCATTCATTAGCATATCGCTCAGTTAAAGTTATTCTTTATTGATGGTTACAATAATTTTGGAGTTTATATGCGATCAGCAGCAAGGATATATAAAATAAAAACGTAAAATTATAAAAATATATATTTTTTACTTCCTTGCTTCTGGTGCCTCAGATTTTGCTAGGACAAGTGCCAGTGCCAGGACAAGTGTTTTAAAATCATAGAAATACTAATTCTTTTGTAAATCTTACTGTAACATATCTGTTTATTTCATCGGAAAGATTACCGATCGAAACTAACGGAAATATTTTAATATCGGCAAGTTTCTATTTTTTTTAGCGTCGGTGGCTCAGGGGTTTCAGCACTTGACTTGCAATCTGCAGGTCCTGGGTTCGAATCCCGCCATGTACCAATGTGTTTTTCGATTTTCGATTAACATATGTATATTTATCCGACGTTCTTACGGTGAAGGAAAACATCGTGATGCAACCTGCACATATCTGAGAAGAAATTCAATGATATGTGTGAAGTCAACCAACCCGCACTTGGCCAGCGTGGTTGACTATGGCCTAGTCACCCCTTACTTGGGGTAGGCTCCGAGCCCCTCGGTGGGGACATATAGTGAGCTGATGATGATGATGATGATGATGATGAAGTTTCTATTTTGGGACCTTCTTTTTTTTACAAGCGTCGTATGAAGTGATATTCAAAGGAGTGGTGGTCCCAACTAGGCCCATAAACATCCGCAATACCAGAGTAAATACAGATGCGTTGCTGGTGTATAGGTTTGTACAACCCTCGAGAATATTGTTTAAAATACTTGTAGATTTAGATTTTATTTAAGTTCACGTAATGCAACTAGAGCTATCGTAAGTTATAGCCGGTAGTCAGTTTATAACAACATAGCCCTTTATTCGATAGCTTCTGCTCTTTCCGATCATTTATATTCGGCCACTTCCGACCATTGTCCGACCGGTATCGCGCTGAAATATGTTGTTTCGACATGTTAGCTGAACAATACATTTCTACATACTACAAGTATGGTTTAAATTTAAGTATTCCTAGAATTTTTTTTTCTTATAGTAAAATTGTGTTATGTATTCTAAATTACAATGTTATACTTGTATTCATAAAACAGCTAAAATCGTTTCCTAAATGGATTGGCCGACACATCTAAATTAATATGTTAGTTGCAAATATAAATAGGCCAGTAATTACAGTTTTAATCTCTCCGTCTCAGTTTTCATCTCGTTTCAAAATAGAAATAACTCAATATTCACTTATGTCGCTTGCAAGTCATGAGATCGTAGGAGTTACATTTTATTATAAATACGCCACAACTCTCAGGAAAGAATCGTGCTTCACGGATTCTGTTGAATTTTCTCCGCTGGCTACATTATTACCGCGGTCGAGGGTCACGTTGCTTTCCACTCACTCCACATTAAAAATTGCCTGCATTCCTTTAGTGCCGCTTATTTTGTGCCAGAGTTTTATTTTTCTTTTTTTTTCAACAATAGCTTATATTAAAGCGGCCTTTATTTGAACATTTTTCGTTTATTGAACGACCTCTTGGTTAAAAACTGTGGCCTAGATTATGTAATTTTAAAATATGGGTAGCTTTATGAGAAACTTTAATTAGTACGGTTAAATAAAATCAGGCTTATAAGATTTATCATAGAATGCAACTTTTAACATCAATTTATGAGCATGTTAACCCAAAATCTAACACGAGACTTAAAATGAATTAAGACTTAAAGTAATTCGTGGTAAAATATCTCCACTGCAAAATAAAAAGAAAAATCTCCTTTGTTAAGGAAAAATATATTAAAATAGTTTTTTCGGACAATTAAAATTTTCGAAGTTAATAGAATTCGAGTAAAAGCCGTAAATTCAATAACACAAATTGTAGCAATAGAAGTCACAATATTTGTCAAAGGAGTTGACGTTCACAGTTCAGTAATATCTGGAGGCAGAGATGACGGCCGAGTGGGCAAGTGGCCGAGTGGGCGAACGTCGTGTGAATTGACCACAAATCTGCGGCGACCACGCTGCAAGCGACATCTGACGCCGCCCGCCTGCCAACGACACCCCGCTTTTGTTTATTGCATAATAACTTCATTAATCCATTACTGTTTAATTTGTCTCCTTCGTAATATCAAATAAGGACTATTTCTGTAAGATATGTGAAGTCAACAGATCCTAAATTTAACAGTAATTTAAAATTATAAAGGATTTTTGAGCATATTGACTAAATAATTGGTTTTAAGGATAATAAATGATATAATAAGGATATAATAAGTTTTAAATCTTAATATTAATGTTTACTTACTATTTCATTCTAATCACGATGATGCTCCCGGTCGCAAGAGTGTATTCAAGAAATTATTATGCCGTAAGCGTAGAGTTAAAATAACGAGTGTCGGTCTCCGGCCCGTCACCTTATGTAAGAATTAAGATCCAAATTGTTACAAAGTTTACATTAAAGTAAACTTTTCTTTTCATTGTGATAACAATACTTTTAACCTACCTTTAAATAGATATGCATAGAAGTTTGGTTAACTTCCTTAATTGTCCTATGGTGTAAATTCGGGTAACTGTCACAGCATTGTAATTAATGTCTGGCCTCGCAAAAAATATAAATAAGTACTGGGGTAATTTAAATGACAACAAAAAGTTCGCGGATGTTTGCAGGTTGGTCCGAGCATATAGGACACTCCCATTCCATGTCGAGTGTTACCCCACCGCTTGTCCCGTCTCGTCACTCCGTGTATTACCTAATTTAATTTGTAGGGGCCGCAATTTATGGCCTACACAGTGCTACAGCGTTACAGTGCTACAGCGCTACGCCTGTTCGTCACTAATATCGCAAGTCGGCCAGTTACGTTTCATTTCAAGCGGAATAAACGTTACTGACCTTAAAAATATTTTATACACGTTGAAGTGGACTTGCAACTGGAAAACGTGATTTGATTGCATTCAACAGACAATTAGCGTAGTTTGTAGCGTGGTTTATTCAGATGAAAAATTTAGGTTAAAATATTGTTCGTGTTAAATGAGTTTTTATTTGCGTTTCCTGACAAGTATAAAATTTAAAATATAAACAAAATGACAGAACTCAATACACGCAACATAGATTACAAATATGAAAAATCAACGTTAATCGCGGGGCTATGATTATTTAGTTAAATATTTTGTCTATATTTTTCAATGAAATTTTATCTTTTGTCTATTGCATATAAACAATGACATTACCGACTTTTGAAACTTTCACCAACGCTGAAAAGTGAACATAAAATTGAATTCTATTTATTCGAATATTGTGGTATGCGGGAGTAAATATCGCGACTGTAACGTAAAGCAATTTGAAACGGGCGGGCCAGTGGTCTTTGTTGCATATCGGACGGTAATAGAATTTGGTCCGCTTTTTGCGCAGTCGGTCGCCTCCGCCGCGTAATGGCGGGTTCGGTTGCCTTTGTAACTGCAACTAAATCTGCCTGCATCCAGTATCCATCTGGTTATTGTGCTGTTATAAAGTTATGACGTTTACGTTTTACGTTACGTTTTTGTAAAATATTCTTTTGTAGCACTTTACATGAAAACCCATACATTTAATTAAAAAAAAAATCTTTAAATTGCACTGTCTACTGATATTATGTTAAATTTACATTTTATGTACCAAAGATCGTGACTAGTTTACAGTATATAATTAAAAGTCCATTTTAGTAAATTGAAAAAAAAAAATATCATCAACGCAAACACTTTAAAGAATAGGTCGGCCGATCGGTTTAAATTTTAGTTTAAAGAGTGTTGTGTGGAAACTGGTTTTGTTCGTTTTGCTAAGCTACGGTGGGCAGCTGTGGCGTGGGCAGCTGGGGCGGCGTGGGCGGTTGGGCGGCGTGCATGTCCCGCGTCAGACTACGTAAATCCACGACTAACTCGACTTTAGTGGCGGCCGTTGTTGCAGCCCCCTAGTTGTTGTTTCCACGCATTATCGGCTAGTATATTGGCAAATTTGTTTAAATGCCCCTGTTTAAACGCCTGAAAGTAATAGTAAATTTCGGTTTTATATGCCGCGATTTTGTTTTCGTGCTCTTTGAAATTAAATTTAATGGAAAACTTACGATGTTAATATTCGATAAATATTCAATTAAATTTGACTCCTTCCTATATTATGTGAATTGTTTTAGGTTCTGCTATCATATAGAAAGTTGACTTCCATTGTAATTTGTTCATCTATTTTATTTTATCTCTTAAAAAAAGGTTGCATAACATTCAAAGATTTCCCTGGGATTGCACTGCAGAATCACACTTATTAAGTATACGTTGAGTATAAGATTTTATTCGTCTCATTCTCTTTAGAAAATCCAGAGATTACTTTTGTTCTAAATTCGCGAACTTTGGAGGTCCCAAACGATGTGATTATTAACGGTGTAATATTTTAAACTCTTTGTTCATTAAGCATAAAGTTCATCTCCTCGTTCCGTCAGTAACCGATGGGCGGCTTTGTCCGTCTGTCGCCGCAGCGTAAGCAACTTTTATCCTTACGGTGCTGTTTTAATGAGAAGTAATGAAGTTCCCGACCCATCCGACGTTTTGTTAGGCTAAGAGCCTTATTTATATTAGTTGGGACGTGTTTTTACACTTCACTCAATATTTCTCTTTTACGAAATGATGTTTTTCTTTGTTACGTGAAGGAACGTAGTAATGAATATATATAGGTAAAAATATAATTAAAAATAAAGGATCTTTTTGCTTCTCGTAGACGTAATATATGAATTAATAATGCTCAACAGTCTGTAAAGAAAATAAGAATGTTAAGTGGCTAGCGTTTGTGATTTCTCTAGACTTTAAAATGAGCTGAGTCTTCAAACGAATGAAAAAAGCCAAAGAGCTAATTTTGACAAGATTTTATAAAAGTGTAGAGTAATTCAATATTATTCTTATTACAGTAGTTCAAACTTAAATATAACATGAATTTATAATATTATTCACTTTTAATAAATTGTAATATACAACCAAATATTGAACGTATCCTACCTATACCTAAATTTGAAACGTATTAAAGTTTTATTCTTAAATAGAATAAATATGACAACTTTTGATTGTTGAAGACATTACAATATATAGAAGCTCTTTCAATTTAAAAATATTCACTATTGGAGCCGAATTAAAAAAAATACACAATACTGTTAACAAAACTCGGAATGTAGTTAAAATATTTTAAAACTCATTTCTTCATGTCTCCATCAAAAACATTTTCCATGAAATACTGTTGTTTTTTGTCAAAAGTAATTAATAGTGTAATAAAGCAGCCATTTTGTTTCAATATTTGCAATACTACTTTGCTTTTATACCATTGTTGTATAGTTTTTAAAACAGAGACAAAAATGCTTTTATTTTATACTAAAACAGAATTTTGTAAAGATCTGGCCTTTAACGCCATTCTTTTTATTAGTTTTAACTTTGGAAATTATTGGCGGTGAAGTCAGCTTTCCTAGTTAGTATATTCCACACCACTCAATGCTCTACATCTTCGTTTGAGACTTGGCAATGACTTTGAGCACTTCGTCTTTCACTATAATAAAAAAGTACTTTTTTTTCATCTAAGTAAACAAAATCATACCATGACCTTATAAATGAATACAACTATTACAATTATTAGGTACGATAAAACAATGACATTTATAACTTATTAATTCGTTAAACGTTAACACCTTGTAATCAAAACGCTAATAAATAAAGTAACGAAAACGAGCGTGACTCGATTGCCTATCTGCGTTTAAAAAACACGTATAAAAGCGCCGTAACTTGTTAGCGGGCAGCGGCGGCCCGTCAAAGGATCGTAGAAAGTGAGTAACGGTCCGCATAATTACTACTTTAGCGCTTTCAATGTGCTTTATGAATAATGAAATTAGTTGCTTATTCCGTTCTTAAGTTTCGTGCTTCGGACTTAATAAGCTTTATGAGTTACGAGTCTCCCGTAAAATATTCGACTTTCTGCTCCGCTTTTCTGTTTAGGTCGTAATCAAAGATTGTAATTAGACTTTGTTTTATGTTATTCATATTTTAATGGAGCGAAACGTATTTGAGTTGCGTAAACGCGCCTGTAATAATACAAGGCTAATAAACTGCCTTATATTACAAACTTTTTTATTTAATTTTCATATTTCAATGTGAGTTAATTTATGTAGACGTTTTTTTTAACAAATTTTATGTACGATATCTTAATAACATTAGGAAGCCAAGACAAATAAAGTTATAATTTTTAACAAGATGATTCCGTAATTGTCCTATTTAAACATTGTCAAATTTCAATATTATCTAAAAATTGTTTTAAACTTGTAAATAGACTTGCTCACTTTCAATAATTATAGGCTCCAAGTCTGGTGGAGAAAAAAGGGATCCATAGGCGGCGAAGACAATAAACGATTTCAGGAGTCGATTGTCACTATACTGTCACCACCCACTCTGACTCGACCATATCGAAGTCGATAAAGTAATTTAAATATGCATCCAACGAAATAGCAACATTTTTGAAAAATGAAAAAAAGTAAGACTGCTACTAATATACCAAAAAGGATCAAGATTTCTCATTGTGAGTATAAAGTTCTAAAATTGTTCAATATGTAAGGAGGAAAATCTTGAAGTTTAATATAAACTGATAAAGTTATTTCAGATGGAAAACGTGGTTTAATATCGAAAAGTTATAAATACTCACCGTTCTCCCGGGTCCAATAGTTGATGGCCTTAGGCGAGGCTTCAACGTGGCACTGGAGAGTCACGTCGGTGGCCGTCGGCGCGCCCACCAGCTGATTCGGCACTTGCACTAACGGGTGGACTGCCAAACCATATTACATTATCAGATTTATTAATACCTTTAACGTTACTACGGTTTTCAAGTAAAGTTGAAAATACTGTGTTAAGCTCTTAAACTACAGGTGTACAAAACATTTTATTTTATGTAATAAATTAAAGTCAAATTGAACACTGTATCAGTTAGCACGAATATTTGTGAAAATCGCCTTCGTATCGTAGTATGAAAAAATTTTGTCGATGCTGATACGATGGTGATTGACACAAATATTCGTGCAAAGCTTATCCTAGCCTAGCCTAATTTTGTTTTATGAGATTTAAATAGGAAAGAAAATTTTAATAATTATGACAAAACATCTCATTGCTTCGTTGTGTTTAATTTTTTAAATTAGTAGGAAAACATGTACATTTTTGAAAGGAAAAAATACTTTTTTAGTAGTACCAAAAGTCGAAAAATGTTATTCTATTCTGCGTGACATGTAAAATAAAGGTATAATTAAAATGATATATTTCATAACTTTTTTCAATCACCAGTGTACAGTTACCTAATATTAGAGAGCGCAGTAGGTGGCGCTGCAGTTTCAACTGCATGTTTGTTTACACAATTTTCCATTTGCATTTATTTGCCAACGGCGTGGTTATGCGCCTTACCAGATCCGTGAAATGCCTTTAACATTTCGTCTAGTTGAAGCCACCTTTAGCAGGCGCATTTAAATGTTATTTGCTTTAGCAAATGGTACTTGACATTAGAACTTGTTTATCGAGCTGCAATTGAATGGAGTTTTGCACGTGAATACAATTTCAAAATGGTAAATTTATGTTTTTAGCTAGATATTTTAAAGGGGTTGTAACATATTATATATGTTTTTCGCAGATATACGAGTACACTTAGAGTTCCTATTACGCAGATATTTTCTATGACATGACACTTTTAGCAAATCAGATAACTTGATGGAATATGGGTTATTCTAAAATAAACCTAGTCTTCTTGATAGGTTTTCGGTTACTTAGTATATCTTAGTTTTGTTTATTAAATTCATTCTCTGATTAAATATGAAGATAAAGGATATTCAGGTTTATAAGATATTTATTACATTAGCTGGTAGTCTGTTTGTATACAGGGTGTGCCGGATGCGGAGCGCCGTTAAAACTCTCTGCCGCTGCCAGGTGTTTGCTTTGAACATTATCCGGAGACTGGCTGCGTTACTTGCGTTTGTATAACTTATTTTACTTCAACTAGTCTTCACTATTTGACTTTAGCAACTGTTAAATTATTTTCTTCTTTAATTCAAAGAAAATCTTTTAGCAATAAAAAAGGCGGAGTTCGTGTCAATCGTGTCGCATAGAGCCAATATGGTCTTTTGGTCCTGGAAAAAATTCAACTGTAGTAAAATTTTACCTTAAATTCTACACGTAGTGAAGGAGTTAGTGTTTTTTTAAACAAACTTAATAGTTATTTTAATCCAGGAGCTTTACGTTGGTATATTAATATAAATTTTCGACAAGTAAAAATGTACTAACAATAGATAAAGATTACATTAACACATTTATTATTCATCAACTGAAACACTTTTAGAAAATTACTTCTGCAAAACCTAGTTAATACTGGATATTCTCGTGTCATTGTTTCTTAAAATACCTTTGTTCGTTGCAAACCATACTTTAATTCGTAGAAATTTATTTTTAACTTTAAAGAAATTCTTTCTCCAAACGTTGTTTTAAAACGATTAAAGCATTATTAAAAACCTTGTAAAATTCTATTTGCAGTGAAAGCATTAAAGTTAACTTTTGTTTTAGTAATTAAAAATTTCTAAAATACAAATGCGCTTTGGTGTTATTTAGAACTTGAGGTCTGAAGAACATTGAGAGGGATAGGAATTTAAAAACAGATTACAGTATAAGTGTAGGCACTATTACCAACATTCTAAAACCAGTTTACACTGAATTAAGGGAACCGGGTTTTCCCGGTCGGTCTTAGATCGCCGCTTATTTGCGGTTATTCTCTTTGACCGTCGTTAAGTTCCTTTGGACGGCTTTTACGAGTTTGAGTGGCCAATTTAGCGAACAAAATCTGAACGATCGGAATTTTTGTTCTAATTAATAACTCGAGGGCTCAACGAGAGCTTTGGTTATTAAATAAAGCGGAATAACGAACCACCGAGATGTTCATCTAATTAAAATTAAGGATCAAATTGCTTTGTGTTGGATTAATAGTTTGCCAGCATAAAGTTTAGCGTATTTTAATATCGACTATATTGGTTTCAATAGTTGATTAAGAAAATTTCTAAATGTGTAAGTGGATAGGAATTCCTCGCAGCAATCAAAAGTTGGTGCGAGTTTTGCCGGAGAGGATTTCGCGCGGAATTCTTGAAGTGACAGTTTGATTAACCGAGTGGCGCACACGCCACTGACTTCGAATTTCTTAGCGCTTTGTCGACGTCACCTGCATCGGACCACATCGAATCTCCGCATTTATTTATTTCTATTGGATGACCAGTTTGTTTTCAAACTTTTATTATGGACAATACGACAAAGAAACAACTTTTATATCTCATGGAAGATCATATCCATTTACATAATATATTTTTTAAATTAAATTTCTAGTATCTTTATAAGAAAGATAGGTAAAATAAACCTATTAGACAAATTATACGATAGAAAGACTGCACCGCAAGGTAAGTAATTAAAAGAAAGAAGCGGATCCTTTTACAAATTTATTGCGATTCATTCACCTTGTTTCTTTTTTAAATTCACTTCGACATCTCTACGGAGTAAGTTGAATCGAGTAAAAGAAACTCACTGAGATATTACAGTTACAAGTGAAACACTTAACTCTCAGACGTCTAAAAAGTGTTACTATGTTAACTGAAAGAGTCGCCAAGGCCGGCTGATAGGCAGTTATCATTCGCTCTAGGGAGGGAAATTTAAATTAAATATTTGAGAGCGTTAATTTTGTCTCCTCATCGGGGAGCGACGCATTCTTTGTGAAGTAATTAAACGGAGTGGAAGGGTTCCAGGCGGTAGTTTGTTTGTTCGCCTGAAATTGCGTTTTCCTATGAAGTGAATTTATCCCACTTGTCACCGTTCTGTGTCATTCTCTCTTCTGTTTGTTTACGTTGGGGAGGAATTAAGGGGAGGATAAAGACCAAGACCGCTTCGTCTGCAGCCAAACAATTGAAGTTCTATGATCCATGATAAATTAAACAAATAAACATCACAAACATTTCGAATAAATTTTCAAGTGGTGTATCATTCAATTTTTTTTTATCCTTATTCCAAAATACCTTTCTTCTCGTCTTAATTGAGAAAGTTAGCATTTAATGATTCCTTTGAGAAAGCGAGATTTGAACTCAAATATACTAAAATTGCAACAACTACCAAATGAAAGTCAATTTTCACTTAATGCGTTGTATCAAAGAGCATTTTAAAAGTCCGAGCTTAAATACAGGAGTATGTATGCGGATATAGTGGTGTCCAATCAGACGAGTGTTTACATCGGAACTGCCAATAACAGAATGCAAATACGTAGCGGACAACACATCCACAGTCCGGACGGCGGCGGCGCTCGCAAAAACTTTTATACATATTGCGCTAAAACCAAAACAGACGGAGCCAATTCTCCGAACTAGAACAGTTAATTAAAAATTTAATGAAACGAGAACCGATATTGGAAAGATGACAGGGTGGTTTATCTACAAGGATTTTAAATATTCTCACTTTAAAATGTATTTATTAGATTTCGATAAACCAAATTACATTTAAAATACACGATGTAATTAAGATTTAAGACACTGATAAAATTCTAACTTTTTGTAGCATTAATGAATTTCTTCCTATAAAACTATATTAAAATATGTATTGAAGTCCACAGTCCAATAATTACTTGGTTACAATTGCATCGCTATCGACCGTGCGGTATCAGTAATATCAATGAAGTTAAGATGTGTAATTAATGCAAGTCCCATTAGCGAGTGTCTAATTAATATGATATCATATAAATTAAGAAAACTTAGTGTTGTGCACCCCAAGTATGTGGGTGATATCATAGTTACACTAACATTTGTAATTTCGACTTTTTCATTTGATATTCTCGGTGTTAATAACCTAAAATCTGAACCTAACCTAAATCGTTAATTTCTGTACTCTGCATAAAAACCTTGATTCAAGGTAAAATTAAGTTGTAAAGGGAAATAGAAAAAAAATACATAGAAAGAAAAAAAATACAGTAGATTTTGTCTGGCCCAGTAAGTTGTACAGTATATTTAGAGGGTGTAAGCGTAGCATTCCATCCATACTGATTGCTGATAGTCAACAGGGCAGTAAACACGGCGCGCCGACTACAAACGAGCTCCGGCCGCATTCTGATGCAAGGCACGCCGCGAAGATGATACGTGATAACACGAAAATCTCCCAATTGCTTACGTGCGCGATGCCGGCTTGGCTCCGGCTAACCGAGCATTGAATAACTCCCGGTTATAAATTAGACTCGAAGATCGTCTGATAAGTGAGTTCGCTACGTGGCTTTTTTTGCCTTACGCAGGTGAGTAGACTTTATCGATGGGTAAATTGATTCATGCCTCGAATTTGTAATCGCCGTGTTCATCTCGGAGCGTGTTTGCTTAAACCGTTACAACGCACATTTTGTTTGATATTGAAATGCGGCAAAATATATATGGATTCGAAAGGTTAAGATATGACTAAGATGATTCAGATGTTATAAGTTTTCCTGTATTTTGACAATGGTATGAATGATAACATTTTTTGACTTGTATGTCTTTACTCACAGTGTACGTGTAGCATGATCCGCTTGCTGACAGAGGGCGGCACTCCGTTGGCCGCTATGCACAGGTACGCGCCCATCTCTGACCGCGTCACCTTCGTCAGATTCACCACGTCGCCCTCTAGTGACGTAACTGAACAAACAACAAACGAACATATTACTTGAAGCAATAAAACAATGAAGGAGTCCATAGAAGAAAAGTTCATGGTGTAGACTGTAACTAGGTTTAAGATTGGAATCCATCATTATGTTACTGCTGTTATAGAGGTAATTATTAACCTAAATTCCTATTAATAGGAAGTCTAAACATAGATATCATAGAAGTTGTTTTATTCTATTATAACTAAGTCCAAATTGTTACTTCTCAAGGATTCGCATCGACGAAGCCAAAGCTCAAGATTGATGAGATGTTTTCATTATCAATACTAGTGCTTACTTTACATTTTGTCGAGAAGTGTTTGGAAACACTCCGTAACGCCAAAAGTAGACGAAGCTTCGATAAACAAGTAACATTAATGTCGAGTTGTTTTCGTGGCACCTTCCTGAAATGGTACCTAAGTACGTTTACAGCCATTATTCAAACAAGAGGATAAAAAGCTAGAGCAATATTTTCCAAGGAAACCGAAGGGAGTTTGATGGTTTAAAGTGTAGAGCTCTCGGTCGACCGCGGCACGACGCTTCGTTAGCAAACAAGGACAGCACAGCGATTCAGTGGAGCTGCTTTGCCGTTTTATTAGCCATCGTATTTAATTTTGTGGTGATTTTTTAAAATTTTTCAAATTTCGTTTGTAGTCATCATTTATCAGATGTTAAATTATTTAACTTTTATACCAATTCCAGCTTTTAGTATAAAGTATACAAACGTATTTAACAAAAATGTCTTTTATTAATTTGTTGCCGTGAGTTTTGTGCAAATGTGTGTGATATTTGAAATGCTCTAAAACAATGTTTATAATACTAAAATATATAAATAAAATAACTCGCGGTTCTCCATGGATTTTTGAACCATCTTCGTAAATGGCTGTTGAATAAACTTGGCTTGTCGATGTGTCACAAGTCAAGTGACACTCAAGCACCATGTATTCTAGAGGTTTGTTCAGGAAAAAAGGAAAATCAATAAGTGTTGACCAGGACGAACCAATTTCAGTTGATATTTATAAACTTTAAAAATGAAAATTAAATAAATTAAATTATAACCTTTTCTAAAATAGTTAGTCAGTGTTCATTCTACTTTTCTAAATTGAAATTAATAAAAGTATAAAATAGTATTTTCAGGTCATTATTTCAGCAAATGTTTAGATGGATGGATGGGTGGATGTTTGTTACAGGGTGTTTCAAGAACGGCTGCATAGATCTCGATGAAATTTGGAATAGATGTTGAACACAGTTGGGAAGAATACATAGGCTACTAATTAAGTTTTTTTTTAATTCCACGCGGACGGAGTTGCGGGCGACAGAAATTTTAATATAAAACCTTCCTTTATAAGATACCCTTCCGTGAACTAAATAGTCTTGAACATTCAAAGTAATTTATGTAAAGGAAACTCAATAAGATGGGTGTAACGAATTCGAGGGAGCTTTACGCTGTCATTGAAAAACTATATTCATCGCGTTGTCCAACCCTCGAACTTTCCTCATTGGAATATTCTGTGAAGAAACATTGCCTCAAGTAATGGATAGCCCGTATTGTTTCTCTTCAGATTTATGGAGGTAACTTGTAACGGCTTCTTTAATTAGACTTCTTCACTCAAATTGATGATTGTTACTGACGTTCGGTTATTCAAAATTGTTTAGCTTGATTTACATCGGGGAAGCAATATAAAATTTATTTATGAACTCGATCGAGTAACCTTAAAATGTAGTAAAGATTGACAGTGTTGTTGGTTGGTTCGCATTTTATTGAACTTGGTAAATATATGGTGACGAACTAAAATACAAAAGGTAACAAGTAATTGACGAGGACGTATGCCAAGATGTGTAGACGTAAAACAATTAAAAGACTTATACTAGAAATAGCTTACCTTGAAGTTTAAATTGAATAAAAGATTGTGATCTCTTATGAAAACTACATTCAAAAATATTCTTTTACACAAAAGAAAAACATTAGTTGATGTAGAAATGGATCTAACTGTAGATTTGGACTGAATGTCGTAGTTATTCAGGTGTATTGATACAATATTAATGTATCTAATTATGGTTGGAGTATATGCGCCAAGTCTAAGACAGGTAATGAATAACTAGTCTACAATCTTAACGGATTGTATAGAAGTGCTCTGAGCGTTGTGAAAGTCATTACCGGTAGTAGTTTGTTAGCTTAATGAATTGACTGATGACATGAGAAGGTCTGAACACTGGTGGGGTTAAGTAGGATCTGCCGATTAATCAACCTGTCAGTGCTGTTTCCAATAGCTATTTGACACGAATTCTCAACATAACCTCTTGTAATTATAATTGTGGAACAAATCGCTTCTATATTAAAAAACTAATCTTAGTGTCTAATGTAAAATTATTGAACGAACCGAAATAAAAAATTTTAATTGCATCAATTTGATACCGTGATATTTTCTTTAATTTATTCAATGATTCAAATTGCTAAATAGTTGGTACAAAATCTTTTAGTCACCGACTTAAAGTATGAGGATTAATGGAAATCAAGAATGCCATAGAGTTTTCATCGATTGATGGTTTCAGTGCTGGGGTTCCTTCCTTCTTTGTTCCCTTTTATTTGGCCAGCATAGATGAGTAGATAAGTAATTATTCCCGGACTGTCTACAGAGTGTAATCCCGAAGGATTAGAAAGGGCGGTCTGAATGGTAATAGGAGCTTCTCGAGGTGCTGTGCTCTGATTTACTGCTAAGATTCAATAGTGAAAATCGTAAGCTGTGATTTACTTGACGTTAAATTTCAAATTCTTTTTCATTCTTTGAAAGGTTTCTTCGGTCGCCCGCGACTTCGTCAGTGCAGATTTAAAAAAGTAGCCTATAATATGCCCGCGTGTTTCAGCTACCTTCCCGTTAAAATCCCATCACAATCGGTTCAACCGTTCAGGAGATTACCGGAACAAACGCAGCCTTGCGGACAGACATACATAGACAGACAAACAAAAATGGTTCCTCGTTTTCATCAAGGTAAATACATTACGTGGGCGAAATAAGATTTTTTTTCTCGATATCACATACAGACACTTCCTTTTATTAATATGTATCGATTAGTAATTTCTATGTACATGTAATTATGTTTGGTTGGATGGAAAAAAAATATAAGGTATATATAAGTATGTTATCAAGTATATCAATAGTTGTCAATTTTATGTAGTCTATTTTATTTATTTCACATAAGGTCGGCCGTGGCCCAAAAAGGGATTAAAGGTTTCTATTTCTGTTATCCTGTGGAATTAAATGGTATAACTTTCAATATAAACAGAAAATTTCGATGTATTTCCAAAATATATTTTATAAACTTTATTCGCTGAAACCATTACCGTTCATTTATTATTTACAGAAAAGTTAATTGAATATAAAGTATTTAAATTATTGAGCCGGACTTTAAAAGATTTCTGTCAGAATATTTTTATGGTTTAATTATTGAAGTTGGTGTTTTTTGGTGAATTTAAATGTGTATACAATCTCAGAGCTCATTGAAAGTAAATTTAGAATTGTTTGCCAACAACATAAAGAACTCTTAATTATTTATATATGTTTATAATCTATTAATAAATCAATGTCAAAACGTAATCCTTTTTAATGTTTGAGTTTGTAATTGTTTGGTTAAAGAAGATTAAAATTTTGGTCGTTTGTTAGGGTAAGGCAGAATCCAATTATAAATAATTTATTCCCACCTTTTGTTTTTCCTTGGGGACCGCTTCTCGAGATAATGTCACCTCCGTCTTCCCTACGCCACAGGATCTTCGGCGGAGGATAGCCGCGTGCCTTGCACACCAGCTTTGCTGAACCACCTTCTGGCACCATCATGTCTCCAGATGTCTCCTCATATATTATATCTGGTGGTATTACTACCTCCAAAAATGCCGTCTAAAGAGTAAACAAAATTATGTAAAGTGTATAATTAAACTGTGTACATAATACGAATATACCAATGATTGCATCAGCTCTATAATTTTCATAAGGTCAATAACACTGGTCTGCAAAAAAATTTTTTTTTTCTCTCCTTCAAATGTTATGCAGTTATCTTGTCTAATACAACAATACTGAACATAAATATATCATTCAAAGTTTTCTAGCACGTCTATATTCTTTGGGATGGAATTTTTAAGAAAAACAATTTTTTAATATGAAATTTTTATCATTCATTTAATTACTTAAATAATGTTGGATGTACACTATTACACAACCTTTAAAACGCATATGACAATATCATTACTAGTTGTCAATCCCATTTTACTTAGTTGTTTTTTTTCTTTTTCATATTTTATAATGGAGTTTCCTGATAAATCGACCAACAAAAATCTGCAAGTATTGCTTCGGACCATTTCCCGTTGTGTCCTCTCTATGTGCAAAATATCGTGATGAAACCTCACACAGTCTTCATCAGATACTGTTCTGAGATTTGGTGCGAAAAATTTTAAGTGAGAGTGCAAAAAATGAATTTTAAGAAACATGTTACTTTTTTGAGCCTTGTAGGAAATGAGAAGTTCTTGTTTGATTTCCTGATAGTTCTGATTTTTTTCCAAGAAAATTTTGGCACAAATTTTCTACAAAAGCAGTCTGCGCCCTTTTTTCGAATTGATTTAAATTTATTTTAAAACTTGAGTCCTTCATAAACTCGAGTATTTGAGGACCTACAAAAATTCCTTCTTCTAATTTCGCCTCATCCAGGGAAACTTTGTTTTCTAGTACTGAAAGTACTGGGCTTTCACAAAATTTTTCATAAGACCCAGCTTTATATGAAGTGGTGGATTTTTTTTTTCACTAGGAACGAAAGGATATTCCTTTACATTTTTAGATACAGGAGACAAACTCAGAGAGGTTTTGATTTAAAAAAAAAAAAGTTCTTTGTGGTCAGCTTTTTACTATGTTGTGTTTGTCTTTTGCGCGACTGTCCCACTCACATAAAAAACCACAAAATTTGGTATTTACCATTTGGTGATTTTAACTGGACTGCAATGAGGACATCCTCCTTGCAGGCCAGTTAAAATTGCTAAAACTTTTAGCTCAACACAAATGTTCTATGCGTATTGTGAATTTTTGATTTCTTGCAGTAATAACATCATATTCCCATATAATTTTCTTTCATATTCGCTTAAAAAAGCGTCAGATAATATTTTTTTCTCTCTTTCTATCAATGCACACCGTTTATTTGTGTGCAAATACAATCTCAACCAATTAAAGTTGCTTTAACGCGAGAATAACATAGTATAGTAATATTAGTTTAGCAAAAAATCCCATAATTTCTAAAAATCTAAAATCAACATTAAAAAAAAAAATTAGACGTGATAGCATAAAACGAAAAGCAGATATAGATTGAGGATGGTAAACTCTTTAAACGGATCATACTTTTATTCAAAGGAGGATTTCGTTGCAGACCAGTGTAATTATTGCCAATGCGTGTACAAATAAATTAAAATACTAATTAAATAACGAGTACGTTTGAGTATGACATTTCATTTATACCTGCATTTTCATCGGATCTGTGTTTACTTGGCACATGTATTGTCCCCTGTCCTCCCTCTTCACGCCTCTTATGTTGAGAGTCCACGTGTTGTAGTCGTTGTGAGTCACGCTCAGCCTAGCATTGTTTGTGATAACGTGCTCGTGTATCGCCAGGATCGCCTTTGTGTCCGCTTTGATCCACGCAACCTGTCTCGGACCACAACCGAACACATTTCATTTACATAGTGCAACCTAATGAAATGTACGAGTACGATTCTCGCAATGATCCCAAAAGGCGAGAACTAAGCAGTTATAAACAGTATAAGTAATGAAGACTTTTAGATGGAACAAGTCTAATTACAAGCGAATACTTCCCAAGAGGCGGTGAGATCGTCGAGCAACACTATCTTGTTGCGAGCGCCTCGCAAAATGCCCTCGGAATTTTTAATTACATTTTGGTCTGGTCGACGACGCGGCGCTGTGAGCCGGGCTGAGGGCGCACGCTCACAGCGCCCTCGTTCCGCCCGCTTACCAAAAGCGTTGACATTGCAATAGAAGCTAATTTCCTGCATAGCGCCTAACAAAAAAACGAACAAATGTCCACAAAATATGACGTTTTAGGAATTCCAACACGGTTCGTTGGGTATTCGGAGCAGTATGTATGAATAATTTACAATGTTATTGAAAATTTACACTTCAATTAGACTTATTAGTTTTAACTTAAACAGATATTTTTATAATTCCAAATTCTATGTGCATGGTAATTCCTAATGTGCAAGAATTAGTGCAAAGGACAAAGTCAGTGCTTATATATCAAGGTAGAGGTCTACACAACACGTTCTCTTAGTAACAGTGCTTGTGCATAAATACTGTATTCTGATACTTTAAGTGCCTATAGTGAAGTATCGCTACAATATAATATGTGAAGGTTGAAAATGAAAGTAGTACGAACAATGATAAACAAACAATAATACTTTCATTTTATAGCCTTTACAACCCTTTGTATTATAATTTTGCTTTGTGAGCTTTTGTTTATTGTTTACGTTCATTTATAAAATTATAATTTAAAGGGTTGCTATGGTAAATTGCGGTGCAATTTCAGTTGCTAAACATTTTGCTCTATCGCAATAAAGTAATAATATTTTTTCATTTTCATATTTTTAAGAATGTTTTATATAGTATAGATATAAAGTCACAACGCAATTTAAAGTGCAAAAACTTAAACATTAATATAATAAACACAATATGTAAGATATTTACCAATTTTCAACTCATCCATACCAGCGGTGCATATCGAAGTTTTGTTAGCTTCAGTTGATTTGTGTAATTTGATAAGTAACATAAATAAATACAATAAATATTGCACAAAATTGATATTGTATTTTATATTTAAATAATAAATTATTGTATATACTTATTATTAACAAGCTTTGGAACATTTTAGTAAAGTTCAAGTTAACCTAAAGGGAATTGAATATACAGTATATTGAAGTAGGTAATTGCTTACTATGAGCAATATTGAAGAGCAAACACATACCTATCGGCATATGCGATCGAGACAAGGCGTGATGGAATGGAGTGGCCAATATTGCTTAATTATAGAGGCTATTTAGTTAACATCAATAAGTATAATAATTTTTATTAAATTATACAATTTGATACTATTAATTACGTTATATTCCTATTTGTTCATATATAAATGAATTTCAAATACATGTTCGTTAAATTTTCTTATACGGCAAATTATCGAATGTTTCAATCATGGAAGGCGATAGGTATAGATTAACTGTTGGGACGGTTTGAGAGTAATGCCTCTCGAAATGATTGAACGGGGACCAAGAGGCTTTATTTTAATTTCGTAAAGTGACTGTTTTGCTACATATTCTTGCCTAAATTAAATTGGCTCGTCGAAGAGGATTTGCATGTTTATTTTTGCATCAGATTGACGTGTATTTAATAAGCTAAAGTTAAATTCGCAATTAAATTATGCTGGTACGATATAAATAGTGATATCGACATATTTTATATATGTAATATTTATTTTAATTTGTAACATGCTTTGAAGATATGTGTTAACAATTATGTCTTGTGCATATAAGCAAAAAAAAAATAGTTTGTAACGTTAGCAATTGTGTTTGCTAAAATGATATTGGTTTTAACTATTTTAATTATAACAAATTTAACATAAATTCTATGTGCAATTGTGGTTGTGTGCAAGTCTTGCAGTATTCTATAACTACTGTCTATTTAACAAACTTGCAAGTTATTGTGCAATTTTAATTATTGTGTTACACTCTATTCTAGATAGAGATAGTTTCTAGAAGGTGTGAGTAGAAGAGTGCTCAAGAAGTACACAGATTGTGTGCTAAAGAATGTGCAGGGAGTGTGGAAGTTTGTGCAAAGTTCTATTGGCTGAGATCTGACATGTTACGATTACATGGCATTTTTATCGCTAAAATTTTATTTTCAACTTAACTTCTTCTTTCATTATTTTAGAGATAACATCTAAATTTTCCTTCTATCGACACTTACTTCTGTTGATATTTTTTTAAATAAAATTTCAAAATTGAATCTCTTTAAAATTATATTTTGGCTATTATTATTTTTTTTGTGATTTTTTATGGTTTAAGAAATCTTTATATTCCTTAATAAGTTAAGTCCTTAATTTCTTTAAGATTATTTTAAAAACATTCTGTATATACCTACTATAAAAATAAATGGAATTTATTTATAAAACTAGAAATGTCAACTTTGTATTGTTTATATCAGCTGCGGTTTAACCAAAACTAATTTAGTTTAACTTTATAAGTATGTAACATAAATATGTTACTTTAAGACAGTGTTATAAAATAGGCCATGTAACGTGCACATTACCAGATCTCATTCCGGTGCTGACGGTGCGTCACTATTCAGTCGGCTAGCTGTATTGAGTCAGTTTGATACACACCCTGGCAGTGGCGGAGTCGCCACTCACCCTGTAACCGCCCAGGTTATTGACTACGCATGTAAACATTGCGTCTCTCCCCTGCGCGATTGTCACGTTCTCCAGGGGATACAAGAAGTCCGGCTCCAGACCTAGGGCTGAACAAAATATCAAATATTAGTAAGCGTAGAATTCTAAACAAGTGAACGCTATTTACCTTTGATATGCTGGAAGGATGGATGAATTCTCATATGCCACACTATTATTTTTAAATGAACTCTTAAAGTAACAAAACGATTTTAGTTATTGAGTTCTAAACCAAATGAATAGGGTCATCATATTTTCATGAACATATAAAATGGGTTTAAACAAATGAATCTCGAATTTTAATCCAAATGTAAAAGTACTAATGTCATTAATGAGAGTACAGACAAGCAGAGTAATAAACGTTCTCTTATTGTTTACATTTTAGCGCTGCATGAATACCGTAGTTAAAAAAAGCGCAAATACGAATTCAAATAAGCGTTGTGATCTCGGGCAATGCCAATTAACTGAAGAGGAATATAATCAGAATATAATAATACGAAAAACGGCTATATTAATCGATGTTATCAGTGCAATTACGTAAATTGAGTATTTAACATGAGTGCTTTATATTTAAATCGGAATGAGCTCGATCGGGTTGCCATCGTATCGCAGATTTCCAAATTTATTGTTATTTCATTACAGAGTAATGCAAGCGCTCTGGCATTACATCAGTTTAAAGGCAATCACCGCATTAATATTGTGTCACATTAAACGAATTTCTGTAGTCCTGCAAGCAATCTCACAACTGAATCATACATTAGGGATAGTGGTATGTTTATATAACATAAACATTTAAACTTTAGAATTATAAAACTTTGTGCGCCGACCCCAAATGAATTGGATAAGGTCAGGATGATAATAATGATTATAGATATTTAAAGATATTAAAGATCAACTCCTACGTTTTGCTGATTCGGAATTAGATTTTCTTTTTAAATATAATACCTTATCAAAATATTTAACAAAGAATTTAATAGTAAGTTAGTTAGGTACTAAACCGAACAGAATTCATTGCTATTTATTTAAGAGCACGTTACAAAAATATTGAATTCCGTTGTTAAAATACGTATTGTAGTGTTGGAGTGGATAGCTCGGGGCGTCAATATTCTACGTGACCAGTTCCTTGTGTCTGCGGAGGAGACATGTGTCGGAAGTGAGGGCTATCTATTTGCTCATAGAATGGCGATCGCATGTACTATTGAATTATTTAGGTACAAGCGAATCGGAGACATGCGAATGCATTTACAATGGGACGTACAGGACGCGGGTAACAAGATTGATGGCGTTTATAAACATAGTCCTTACAAGACCTTCTTATATGCCGATAAAGATAAGTAGGGCCTCATAATGTTTCGCGTTGTGTCACTTGTAAACTTCAGATTCTTTGTAATTTTATTTAGATAGTTTATAAACGGACGAAAAATAGCACAATATGTTGTAAAATTTAACAAGGAAAATAAGAATACTATTAAAAATAATAGCAAGCGGCTTAGACTTATCAGTGGGCTATTGTTTGGTAGCTTGTTTAAAATACAAAGAGCATTTTCCCCTCCTTCAGATATTCTTATCAAAATTTATTACAGTTTATAAGGTGGTTTATTGGTGGCCGCTTCAGATTGAAATTTAACAAACCAAAAATAAAATTAATATTAAAAACAAAAGGAACATCTAAACATTATATTTCGTTTGATGGTATGACTACTTACTATCAAGAAATCAATGAAATCGAATCCCGACAGATTAACAAAATTGTTGTTATAATATATCGTAATCTTTTGTATATTATTGCAAGTTCTTTAATACTATAGAATAGGCTATTAAAAATGTATCACTTCATTTTTCATACGTTGAAAAATAACATTTTAAGATAACTATTTTGCTGCAAATATTGATAATAAACGTATATTTTTAACACAATCATCTGAATGAACTATAAGTGTTTGCATAACTTAAGTTTGAATTAGTTAAACAAAACATTGAATACGAAGGCACTCGGAAGTTCCGCTGTAAGCGGGCGGCGAGCTTAAATAAATACAAGCTGTTTGGCGGCGCCGGTTCCAATAAGTGTAGAGACAACAGCCTTGGTAACAGATAAGAAAATAAACAATTTTCAATTTCCATCCTTAAAATTTCGATACAAATTCTAAATCTAAGTTACGGGCTACAGTGTACTTATTTATTGCACATTACATGATATTAGAACGGTGGTTACCGAGAGGTCCAGTGTTATAAGCCTATCTCAAGATGGACTGACAATATTTTAAGGTTTCAGGATCTCACTAGATGAGTGCGCAATTGATCTTTATTACGACTGATTTATTCGTCGTCGTCTCAAAGGACCACAGAGCTTTAACCTTGAAAATATTATTTCTATAGATTTATTCTGCTAAAACTTCCTCTGAAAAAAGGTTTCTTGTAGTAATGCCTAAATGGTGAGAAAGTCAACTAGTCAAACTATTTGTCAACTTACAAGATTGCTAAGTTTCCTGGCAGTCTACAGTTCGAGGTTCAAACGGCTAAGCCATTCGTCTTGGACCGCAGCGGTCTTACTTCGTAAGCGGTAACAATATCTTGTGGTAGGCTAATAGAGCATGGTTGTTAGTAGCTTAAATAGTATTAAAATTTCTTTCTTTCATAAAAAATGCTTGAAGAGTTCTTGCTATTTTCTATATTTTTATTTTAATATGACTAAGAAGTAAATGTCAGTTGTGATTTTGTTCGTAAGTAGTTTTACATTTTGTTGTCCCTACACAAAGTTTGAAGAAGACGGGACGGATTTCGAATGTAGTTGTGGCTACGAGAGTCACACTCGTAGATTTGTTTGCGTCTAGTTAAATGTTCGTCTGAACTTTACTCGGACAACTGACTTGGACGTTATTGTCCTCTATTATTGTTAAATTCCGTTCAGTACAGTTAAAGATATTTTTCTTTAACTGCTCCTTTGAGTCTTGTTACAAATTAAAACTTGAATGCATACTTTCTATATCTATAACCAGCTTCTGTTATTCCAAGCGGGTCTTCAATATTTACTCAAAGAATTTTTAATGAGAGCTTGAAATACATTTGTACATGCCTTTAATTGGTATACATGTTATCCATAATGTAACAGTGAAATTTTAATATGTTTCCATTCAATATGTATGCTGTTGGCGTGATTAAATAAATAAATAAATAATACCTAAGTTAAGAAATTAGTTTAATATATCATCTCGATAAATAAGTTAAGAATATATTACATACTTACAATTTTCTGATTACTTTTATGAACATTTTTAGAGAAGTTTGCTTTTAAATTTTCTTTACCAACATACTTTCATAAAGTGATTTCCTTTGAATCGTAACGGCAAGTCAAGTAATAACACAGAAACTATGTAGAATGAAACCAAGAAATTTGGCTCGGATTGCAGAGCTCACTCGAAGTAAGGAAATTCTTCAAACAACGTTGTTTCTAAATTAAAACAATCTCATAATTGCACATTCCCTGAGTTCTTTGATGCAGCGTTTCTCCTACGGTTGGAGGGACCGGGGAAGGGGAGCGGGGTCGCGGGGGCGGACGACGGCTTCAGGAAGTTTTGAGGCAAAGTTAAGCCGATTAAGTGTCATTTCCGCTGTGGAACTAGCACTGTTCATTAAATATTTAGAGCGACTTAATTGTCGAGGTCGTCTTATATTTTTACGGAGACAGGTTTGCTTAAATATTGTCAAATTAGTTACGTTGTAAAATTTGAAACAAAAGTTTATTTTTCTTGCTTTGCTGTGCTTAGCGACAGACTAACTTTCTGTTAAAATGTATTATGCGCGATGTTTATTTTTAATCCACCATCATTGTCTGTTAATTAATAGAAAGAGATATTAAAGAAAGTACGCAAATCGGAATAAGAACTTTTACATAATAAATGCAAAAAGCTTTGCAACTGCTACGGACGACGGAGCTTTCGTTACTGCTACTTTTGATTGAACTTGACACTTCCTTACTTATTGCAAAGTTAGCAGAGAATTACATTACTCGCGATCGAGTTATCTTGAATTGTCCGCTTTCTCGAAGTAGTCCTTAGAATTAAGTTAACAGAATTCTATTTTATGTAGGATCCCACTGATCTTATAAAAAATAGTGTTTGTATTCATTTATGTTTTGTTCAAAGTATCCGACAAATTACACGAGGTTAAATTAGCCGCAAGCCGAGAACAAAATAAACGTTAGCCTCGGTGGGCAAACACAAAAAACAGCGGACCCCATTCGTGCGGGTACAAAGTCCATTACAGTCAATTCGTCTAGACGCGGGCACGTGTTGAAACTATTCTCACGGGTAAATGAATTACCTTTCCTAGATAAACAAAAGAAGTCGGCAAGTTCACAGATAAAACGAATTGCAATTATTACTGGCTGAAAAAAAAACATTAGCACGAGGTTGAAAAGCTTTTTGTATTTCTGTTTATGAACATTTGATGAAACATTACAATGGTATAAATACAGCATACTACATAATATGACAAAATAACCTTATCTATATGTCTGAGCCGAAAATCAATTAAAAAGTCGACGAAGTCGGGGTTATTCCATAGTATAAAGTCTTTGGTTTACAATACAAGCATTAAAGAGATTAAAAATATTCCATCACAACTAAAGTATTTTCAATCAGGCTTTACCATTACTTGAAATTAAAATTCTAAGTATTCATGTCCAATAAGTTTTTAATATCACAGATTTGCCGCTAAAGCAAATGTGTCATGATGCCTTGATATAATTACTGGATATCTGCAACTGTCACTAATCAATATGACGTAATCTGCATCAATTATGGATATCAATTAGACTAATTTGTGGCGCTGAATGCTTACTTATATTATCTTTAAAAAAATATAAAAACTATTGGAGAAAATAATGAATTAGCCGTGTTAGCTTCGGCGAGGGCACTATCGCATCAGCATGCATCATAGTAATTTTTCTCTTCGCCACCGACAGTACCTGTTAATCAACATTTTATGTAGTTAGTTCATCACGTTCTGTTACGAATGTGACCTATAATAAGTTGTAACTACTTTAGTTTTATTATATAAATTTAATAATATAGTTTGTGTAAGTAGCACATGTGTGGGTGTTGCGGTCTGTCTTGCGGCCTCAGTTTTTCAATATCCTCGCGCCGACCTAATGGCCGCCAGATGGCGAGTTGGCCAAAGTGATGCTATCAAAAAGCGATAGGCGGCGGTTTGGCCGGTTATCGGAGCACTTTGCGCTTCCCTCCTGACATAGCTCAACTTATTCAACACGCTGTAAACTAGATTACATTGCTTGTAGTTCAGTAAAATATTCTGAGGATTCTTCATAAGGGAAATAGAAATTGGTGTAAAACATGTATCTAATACCGCGATACTGTGGACCAGGATTAAATTTTCGATTGTAATTTATTGTAATATGAATGAATTAAATGATTTGAACTTTCGTGATGTACTATTATAAACTAATTTGAAAACGGCTACAGTCACATACGTAGGTAAGTTTGGTATCTAGTCGGTGCCGACGATACGTGAATGTAACCGTTTTGTAAATAAGTTACGATAAATAAAGCTATTAAAAATATGGACTTATTTACATATTTTTATTTGGCTCTAGATTCTAGATGGATAAATTTTATTTCCAAGTATGTACAATTTGTAAAATTTATTTAAAAGTGTAATTTTATCATTAGAAAGAAAAGCGTAATCGAAATTCGAAGTCGAGTTGCTTCGTGCTATAAAATGTTGCCGTTCGGTTCCACATTATATGTTGGTTTATTTAAATAATTGTAAGAAAGGAAAAGCAGCATTTTAGGGTGCCGTATGTATTGTTATTCAGTCGACGAAGTCTGAGGCGCGCACGCCCCGCTGCTTATCGTCTGCCCTCAGCCGCGGCAAATTAAATAAATATACATTTAATGAGCGGAAATTCAATATATACTAAGCTAAATAATCACATTATTATTACTAAAAGTACTAGTAACTGGCACTACGTTATTTATATTCATAAAGAAATATAATCGTAAGGTAATAAAACAGTAACTGAACAATCTTGCAAAGAACTCTATTGTACTAATACTGTATTTTTTACAATAAACTTGTTTAAAAGAGTAGCCTATAATATTTCCGCGAGCAGCAGAAACCTTCTTGTCAAATTCCCATCAAAATCGGTCCAGCGGTTCCGGATATTACCCGGAATAAGCGGATAGACGGACAGACGCATAGAAATTTAAAAAATTGGTTTTTGGTTATCATCAGCGCAAATACATCACGTGTACGAAATATGTTTTTTTTTTGATATAGCATACGAATACTCTAATTTACTTTGTATAGATTGTACAAAGAAATATATTTAAATAATCTTTCCATTTGTTACTTGACATGATAAAATGCATAATAACTTGTGCTGTTAATCCTAGCTTTATTGTTTTAGATGAATATTATTGAAATGAGATAAAACAATTGTGAATCAAAAATACAAGGGGATTACGAATGTTAATGTGATGCTGTAAGACTGCGTTTGAAGGGGTGGGCGATATATTGTTATCGTTTTATGTAAAACATCGACTATGAAAATATTACTTAAACTTCGCACATTTATTCTGGCTGCTTTACTCAAAATAAATGTATTTAATTATTTTTTAAAACATAATTTTATGACCTATCATACTTTAATTCATTTATTCATATAAATCCATCATACAAAATTCTATTAAAAGCTTGTTATTGTTATAAATATAACAAATTTAAACAATTGAAATATCATTAAAATAAAATCCGTCAATTTGATTTCATTTCCTAGTAAAAGATATTACAAACACACTGGTACAAACAGATGATATCCATTATGAGTTCAGCTTGTACAGTGATCTGAGTGGCCCCATACGGCTTGTTTCGTATGAACACATCCTTTGAGGCGGTCGCCGGACGGCCTTTGAACTACATCACGACCGCGTTTTGATACTGCTATCGATTCCAACTTCAGTGAATAGATTTTACTTTATTTCAGGTTCAATTTATTATATTTTGTATATTTTTGAGTTTTCCACTTTAATGATATTTGTTATAGTAAATGGAACTCTTTTAAAAGGATACATTTTTGGAAATTTTGTAACAAATCTCTGTATGACGGTTTTATGTGAGTTTCGACTTCGATAGTTCAAAGAAGTATTTATTTAAAAAAAGCAATTAAATTTTTTTTGAGTCGTTTCTTAAAGCTGTTAGCATCATGAATCAATAAAAATCAATTTCTTAATATTAAAATGTTTTGAAGTTTACAGGGTTAAAAATTATAATAAAAGATGTTATTAATCGAACATTCTATTTGTCTTTTGAGTTGTGACCCCATCCCGCTGGCGGAGGCAGAGCGTTCGAGAATTTCAATTTAGGAGAAGAATGTGCCGACATAACGTGTGGCTCGAGATATTTTGATAGGACATGTGCCTCGTGAATAAATCTTTTTACACATATTAAAAAATCGTTAAACGGTTTACTTGATATAAGTCTGCTTTTAAAAATTGTTAGAAGGCCGTTTCTAAATGTCTTTATTTAAGTTTTTTTTTAATAAAATTTTTGCTAACAATAAAACGATTAAGAATAAGAAAAGAATAAGAAATAAAAGATTTTTAATTGTTTTCATTTTGAAGTCGTTTAAAATTAATTTACACCAAATACCACTATTAAATTCCGTTTGTGTTGATCTATTGCAATATATTTGATATTAGCAGTTGCAGGCGACTTCGTCCACGCGGAATTTGGCCTATGTCACCCGGGGATAGCGTAGCTTTCCAACAACGAAATTTTTTTCAAATCTGTCCAGTAGTTTGGGAGCCTATTCAATGCAAACAAACAAATATTTTCTCTTTATAACTTCACTATAGACAATAATAACCACAGATTTTATTATTAACTGTGGTACTGCATCTATTGTAGAACTTTAGTCATGCCACTAGTAGTTGTGCTGTAAACTATTGGCACAAAGGCGCACTTCAACAACATTTATTCCATATCGATTAGTACTTCTAGCGCATTGCCGTTTGAACTTCCTTACCTTCTAGATTTTCTTACAAAATTCGCTGCCTTTTTGTCATTGAAATGTAAATTTTTATTTACGATATTTTTCAAATATATATGTCTTTATCGTAGAAAAGATTCAAATTCTATATTTAGTTATAACTTGGAACTTATGAGTAATAATAAGATTTATAAGATCTAAGTTAATATTAACAGTTGCTAAAGATGTTCTAAAACGTGAATAAATTGTTCTTGTTTAAAACACTTGAAACACAAAGTGCATTTTTGATGAAATTTTATGATAATGAAATAAAAAAAAATTTAAAACCTTTTTTTATATTTAGCATATTAAAATAATCAGCAAGTTTAAGATCGTTTAATAACAAATTTATGAAATTTTTTGTACTAATAAATGTTTACCGCCCGTTTTATAAAAATGACTTTGGAATTTTCAATTGGGTGACAGCGTGCTCCATATAGGCGGAGATGAAAAGTATTTAATCTATATATCTGAAGATATCAGGTCAAATAGTTTAGTAAATAATTATGTAGTCATTTTATGTGCTGTCTACTATTAAATTTCATTTTTCAACATAACATTACATAATGTCACTTAAAGTACTGCCATATGAATTCTTTTGCGACTCAAAGTCATTCAGCCTCTACTAAGATACTACTTAATTATATGATCATTAAGTGACTCCGGCATTTCAGTTCAGTTCATTTTTTTTTAAATTAAAGATCTTAGAAGCGAAGCAAGGAATCGCTACAAGTATGTCGAGATAAGCCTATTTTCATAAGCCATATCAAATTCATTACGACAATAAACTCCCAAATGTATTTACAAGGGATCACGTCATGAATAAATTTCGTCAACGGAAAGTTTGATGCGTAAAATAGCGCCGGCAACTTAGACAAAGCTTAAATAAATATTCGCGAGAGCTTTCGCCACTGACGTAAGTCACATTTGTATTTTTGTACGGTTATATAAAGATACCTCATATAATTAAGGTTATGTACATAAAAAAAAGAATTAGTCACTAAAAATAAAATCTGTTTGATTGGTCAACGTTTTTAAATAGCTTGGATAAACATTAAATGTTATTCTTTCTAATTAATCTATCGTCATTTTATTTTTAAATCAAAATGTGGCAAACGAGCAAACGGCCACCTGAATTCGCCGAAAAAGCAAGGCGACCGTTGCCTATAGACGTTCGCAAATGCAGATGCGTTTCCTACCTTTAATCAACGGAGAAGGGGACGCACAGAAAGAGGATATTTCCCCTTCTTAAATTCCATTTTATTTTATTCTATTGGTAGAGTTGCCATACACGACTGTTACTTGCAGTCAGTCTGAATAACGTCATGGGTCTCTTCAAAGGGCGATTTAGCGGTGATATCATACTAAGAATAGTGTATGGCAAGAGTCAATTTTGTATGGAAATTGCAGATCGCCTAACGCCTACTGCTTAAATTATTCCGCGAATAGTCGCAATGAATTATTTTGACATTTATTTTTTATACCCCTATTAAAACCAAGTAGTTTCTCTGATTCCGTATTCAGATAGGCATCGCAACCGCCCGTAACACTTTATGCCACGTAAATAATCTTGTCACATTTCGCACTTTATTAACGTTGTAAACTTAATAGGGGCTAATAAAAATATTATGCGCCTGAAATGTCCGAAATTCGAGACCGAACATAAAAGTTTGTTTCTAATAAACAAAGATCATTGGAGTGAATGGTGCGGGGTAGATAAAACCCTTATGGACATTAGGGCGACAAGTGACGACGGTCACGTTTTTAATTACCTAAGTCTTGTTCGTCGCGAGCCGTAGGAGGATGTGTACGGACTGAACAGTATGATTTTTAAACTTTGCCGTCAATGAAATCCATGCAATGAAAAACCACCTTTATAAGGATATTTTATTATCTGTTTTCTCAAACAGAATAATAAACATGTTTTCTTGTTAATGTTTCTACAGTGAGAACTAGTATTTGTACACCCGCAACGATGTAACATGTAAGAACTTACTTTTGGACTATGAATATCTTAAAGGTTGTTATAAACTTTTTCTGTAATAAGATAAATTGTATACTGAGATGATATTATCTGTTGTAAGTTTGTAATATACTTCATGATTCACAAGAGGCTCGTTTCACTTCAAAGTTACATATTAGGATTAATATGTATTATCCAAGCTCGTTGGTTTGTCTTGAAGTTGTCTTTATTAATCACAAACAGTCATTATTAATAAAAACAAAAGCACGAATTAAGTAACGCTTTTTTGCCCGTAACTTTGGTTAACCGCTAACCTACAACCAAATATTTAATTACGTGTACTACACGGCAACTCAAAGGTTAATTATATTATTTTATCAAGTAATCTTAAGTTTTGTCTTGAATTATGATCTACATAGAATTCATTCAATTCATAATAAAATTCATCCAATTATTTAAACACGTGCTTCATCGATAACAAAAGAAATAAAATCCCTCTTTCACTGCTACAATAGTGTTAGTGTAATCAAGCTGTCTTGTCTGAGTCTTTGTTGGCTCAAGAAAGATCTTAAAGAGACTTCTTGGCAACTTGAAAGAGAAACACAGCGTTAAACGCAACAGACTGACGCAAAATATGTTGTTATGAGGCGTCGAGGCGCAAAACTATTTCTCAGATTATTTGTGTAACTTCTAGGCTTTGCCCGGGAAGTTCGCGAAGAAGTTATCGAGCTTGAAAATTTTAAAAGCTTTTTCATTTGTTACTACGTAAGGTGCTGTAAGTTTAGTAGTGATTCAAGTTTAAAGCAGTTATTATTACAATTTTTTTATAAGTTCACTTATTCTCATTGACATGTGTTTTTACCAAAAAAGTTATCTTGCTGAAGTTTTTGTTTCCATAACAAAATATAAAAGAGTGACAAAAATATAAAACAGTTACAATTTCAATAAAAAATCAAATCGTAAGTGGTTCTCCCTTACAATGGATCTGGCTTATATCCTTTGTTTTTGGAATAAATCACGAACAGGAAAATACAAAGAGCCTATTCTATTTGCTTCAATAATTGTAATAGTTTGGAGATTGGTTAGTACAGGAAAAAATAACAGGAAGGATTTGTATAACGTGACTGAGCAATGTTAGCGCAACCGCGCGAGTGTATCCCTTCATAAGGCTCGAAATACATAGTATCAAATCTGATAGTACCTTATACAAATTTATTGCAAATTATATTTATATTTAGTTACAAAAATATATTTATCTACTGTTACCTAAGTGCATCGTCGTAGTTTTATTACACGCGTAAATATATTTGATGTTTGCGGTATCAAAAATAATGTTCGTCGAAATGCAAAAAGTGAAAAATTATTTAATATCGTAGATGTGCCAAGAACTTTTTGTAGGCTCAAATAGCAAGTACCCAATGCCAGTGAATTCTTAATTAATCTTTGCTCACTAACTGTCATGTCTTCCCACGCTGTAATTGTCGAACACATTTTTGTATGTTGATTAATAAAAGTGTAAGTCTAAATGCGTTTTTGTTTTTCGATCCAACAAATGGTAGCAGAGCGTGGTTTGCTACAAAACGCAAAGAAAAATGACTTCGTCAACGTCATCATACCGTGTAGATGCCTTGAACAAAAATAACTATGATACGTGGTGTCTGCAAGCCCAAGCCGTATTAATAAAAAATGATTTGTGGGAATACGTAAATGGAGCCAAAATCCTCTCAAGCAGAGCGTCCCCTGAGGAGAAAGTGGAGTTCGCAAAACAGGACTTGATGGCCAGGTCAGAGCTGTTCCTGCTGATATCACCATCCGAACTAAAACAAATAAAAGGGTGTACTACATCAAAACAAGTATGGGACAAGCTAAAATCAATTTATCAAAGTACTGGACCAGCAAGAAAAGCGACATTACTCAAACAACTAGTGTTAAAGAAAATATTGCCAAATGAAGAAGTAAGAGACCACTTAAACAACTTCCTTGATATTGTTGATAAGCTGGCAGACATGGACGTTAAAATCCATCCAGAGCTTCTAAGTATTATGATGCTTTACAGCCTTCCATCTAGTTTTGAGAATTTCAGAATTGCAATTGAGTCGAGAGATTCATTGCCGAACCCAGAAGAATTAAAAATAAAAATATTGGAGGAAAATGAAGCAAGAAAAAATACAAAGACTGTTGAAGGTGCATTCTTTTCCAAAAAGAAAACCAAGTTTTGTGTATACTGCAAAAAGAAGGGGCATAGTGTAGATTATTGCTTCCATAAAAATAAAACTAATAAAGAACGGAAACAAGAGAAAAATTTTTACATCACACCTACCTGTTTTGCAGTAAAACCGAATACATGGTGCTTAGATAGTGGCTGTACTTCTCACATGAGTGCAAATGAAGATTTGTTTAAATCGATAAATCCTGAAAATGGGTCGCTAAAGTTGGCATCAAATAATACTCAAGCAAAGGTTGAAGGAAAGGGTGTTATACAACTAAAGATACATGGAGAAACATATAACCTGCATGACACCTTGTACGTGCCTTCTTTATCAACAAATCTGCTATCTGTGGCAAAAATCACAGAAAAAGGAAATGAAGTAATCTTTACAAAAGAAAAGGCTTATATCAAGGATGAAAATGGGCAAACTACATTAACAGCTACTAAGATAAATGGACTATATTACATAACTGGAGAGGAATACATAAGTTATGCTGCAAATAATAACACAAATATTGAAAATTGGCATAGAAAAATGGGTCATCTTAATGAAAATGATCTGAAGCTAGCAGCAAACAACAACATGATAAAAGGTCTTGAAATAAAAAATGAAACCTTACCGGTTTGTGAAACATGTATAAAAGGAAAAATGACCCGATTACCATTTAAATCAGTAGAAGGCCCACAGTCGCACCAACCATTGGAATTAATTCACAGCGATGTATGTGGACCAATACAGCCTGAAACATTGGCAGGAGCCAAATATTTTGTGACTTTTATTGATGATTATACAAAATATTGTTGCATTTACTTCATTACATACAAAAATGAAGTCTTTGAAAAATTTAAAGAATATAAGAACAAAGTTGAAAAATTTCACAATAAACACATAAAAAACTTACAAACAGACAATGGAACTGAATATTGTAACCATGAGTTTGATGAATATCTAAAGGAAAACGGAATCAACAGGAGACTAACATCACCTTACACACCTCAACAAAACGGACAAGCTGAACGCAAAAACCGATCATTGTTAGATAAAGCGAGATGTTTAATGATTGAGAGTGCAATACCTGAACAATTGTGGGCAGAAGCTTTGTACACAGCAAACTACCTATTGAACAGAAGCCCCACAAAAGCACTGAATACAACTCCTTATCAAAAATGGACCGGTCGTGCACCGTCAGGAAGGCATCTCAAAGTGTTTGGAAGTAAAGCTTTTGTCCTTGACAAAAACAGAAAAGGAAAATTTAAACCTAAAGCTATTGAGGGTGTATTTGTGGGCTACGCCCAAAATGCAAAAGGATACAGGATTTATATCCCAGAAAGAAGTGGTGTTATAATCAGCAGAGATGTGAAAGTAATTGACAAGAAGTATTACAACAAAAATCGAAATACAAACTATGATGGAATCTTCTATGACCTGAATGAGCTGCAAGCTGAAAAAGAAAAAACTGTTATTAAAACAAATAAAAAACATGAAAATGTGAGCAACAGAAATATAAAAATAGTACCTGTTGTAGATGTTACAATTGAAGCAGCCAACAAAGATATTTCTGAAAGAGTAAGAAATGAACCTGAAATAGAAGGAAATGAACCGGAAATAGAAAGAAATGAACCTGAAATAGAAGATGAAGTTGAACAAAACTCAAATCAAAACAGTAGTGAACATGTAGCTACAAGATCTCATAGAAGAAGGCAAGCCCCTGCATGGCATAAAGATTATGAACTTGATCTAGAATCATCAGATGAATATCATGAATTAGATACAGAAGAAGCAACATTCAAATGTGAAGATGAGATGATACATGAGGACTGGAAGGATGCAATCAAAACAGAAATAAGAGCACACATCAAAAATAATACTTGGAAGATTGTAGAGAAGAAAAATTATATGAAAGTTGTAGACTATAAAATGATACTAAAGAAGAAAGTAGGTCCAGAAAATGAAACAAAGAAAGCAAGATTAGTAGCCCGAGGTTACACTCAAACACCTGGTTTAGACTATAAAGAGACTTGGGCCCCCGTAGCAAAGTTAAGCTCCGTCAGATTGCTGTTAGCAACTGCAGTTAAAGAAGACTTGAAGTTACATCAACTTGATGTGACAACCGCATACCTAAATGGAGATTTGGAGGAAAAATTATTTTTAAAAAAACCAGATAGACTTGAAGATTATATAACAGAAATTTTACTCGAGGAAAGTTCAAATGAAGACTTGACAATCTATCTTAAAGCACGGGAAATGTTACAAGACATTACAACAATAAAAGGGGAACAAGTATGTGAACTACAAAAAGCTTTATATGGACTGAAACAGTCAGGTCGCCAATGGTACAAGAAATTGGATTTAGAACTTCAACATCTTGGTTTTGTTCCATCAGTTGCAGACCCTTGTATTTACATATTAGAAGAGGAAGGAGCAAAAATAATTCTTGGTCTATATGTTGATGACATCCTGATGGCCTATTCCTGCAAAAGAAAATTTGAATTAATAAAGGAAAAATTAAAAACAATATTTGATATGAAAGATATTGGAAATGCAAAAGAATTTATTGGAATAGAGATAGAAGAGAATGAAGGAAAAATAAAAATAAAACAGAAGAAATATATTGAAAAATTACTTACAAAGTTCAGAATGGAAGACTGCAAACCGGTGAACACCCCTATAGAAGCTTACTTAAAACTAGAGAAGAAAGATACATGTGATGAGAACTTACCTTATCAAATGCTAATAGGATCTTTAATGTTTCTGGCAGTAGCAACCAGACCAGATATTGCTTATGCAGTAAGCTATTTATCCCAATTCAACAATTGTTTTGGACCAGAACATTACAAAGCAACAAAGAGAG
The DNA here is from genome assembly GCF_912999745.1 of Papilio machaon. Taxonomy (NCBI): domain Eukaryota; kingdom Metazoa; phylum Arthropoda; class Insecta; order Lepidoptera; family Papilionidae; genus Papilio; species Papilio machaon. Next base: position 5,989,193 of record NC_059987.1, read on the forward strand.
TATTGAGATATTTAAAAGGAACAAAGGAGATGGGTATAACATATGAAAAAGACAAAGAAAAGGAACTATATGGATATGCTGATGCTGACTGGGCTTCCTGTAACATAGACAGAAAATCCTACACAGGATATTGCTTCAAAATGGAAAAAGGTATAGTAAGCTGGGAGTCTAGGAAACAGAGATCCACTGCCATGTCTACAGCAGAGGCAGAATATATGGCGTTATCAGATGCAGTGAAAGAAGCCTTACATCTAAAATTGTTATTGAAAGACATTACTTCTCAGAAACAAAGAAAAATAAAGATTTACAATGACAACCAAGCTGCATTGAAACTTTGCCAGAATGCAATTATCAGCAGCAGAACCAAACATATAGACCTTAGAGTCCACTTCTTAAAAGAACATATTAGTAAAGGAGAAATAGAAGTCCAGTACATGGAAACACAAAAGATGCTGGCCGATATTCTTACTAAAGGTCTGACTGGTAACAGACATCAAGAACTTCGAAGAGCTATGGGAATATATTAACACTAGCATTGTGAGGGGGAGATTTGTAGGCTCAAATAGCAAGTACCCAATGCCAGTGAATTCTTAATTAATCTTTGCTCACTAACTGTCATGTCTTCCCACGCTGTAATTGTCGAACACATTTTTGTATGTTGATTAATAAAAGTGTAAGTCTAAATGCGTTTTTGTTTTTCGATCCAACACTTTTTCATTTGCTTCATACGTAAATTTGGACGGGTGCTTTCATAGGCTTGATGCCTGATTCAGATATGCACCGGGGGCAATCTCTCACTCCGGCACTACCGAGTGAAGAGGGCAATAAATAAAATAGCTCCCCTTTTTCCATTTTTACATAAAATCGCGTCCCGTCCGCAATCTGCATGTTTATGAGTAAATATTCTATAAACAAGTTGAAACGCAATGCGACTTATGGCGTAGAGTGAAGGCAACATTTCACTGAATTGCATGCAAATAAGATAACAGCAATAAATACTGTTCTTTCAGTTTTCCGCCCTCTTTGTTTCTTACAAAGGATCAGTTATAAGTTCGTTGAACCTTGTTTAACTGCTGTGGTATTTTTTTCTATGCAAAAATATATTTTCTTAACCATTCCCTAAAGAAGCTCATTTTCGTTTGTATTATGGGTTAGTTGGCGGTTGCTATTTAGCTAAGTCGCAAGGGATGCCTTCTTCATTAGATGTGTCCAAACAAAACGGCTCATTGACTTTCTGATTAATTGCTAAGTAACGCCCAATGACAACTTGACACAGAAAAATTAGGAAATAAGGACCAAATTACTTAGAAACAAAATGATAATATGGATTTATTTCTATGTAGGTTAAGAAGTTTTTTTTTTGTTATTTAAATTTCAAATTAATATTTCAGTCACGTAAGGATATACTTAGCTGTCATTTTAAATTGTGCGAGCGTGTCGTATTTCACATAAGTAGGGATTTGTAAAAAGGTGGTAATAAGGTATGCAAGCCCTTTTTCCTTTGTCGGCCACTCGTTCGCAACGTGATGAGAATCATTGCGTGCGGAGCTTGAGATTTGTTAAGTCGTATGCGAAGAATTCTACAAATGTAGCTCGCAAAGCGAAATAAAAAAGTGGATGAATTCCATCAGAAAATATAAAAATGTTTGCTATTGTATGTTTTTTAAATGTGTATTTCAATTGATAAGTAGATAAAAGGTTCGTTAAAATTTGTCGTTGTCATTTATAACGGGGACATAAATGTGAATCGTAGCGTAAAGGTAAAGGCGGGCGTGCTGGCAGGGTCGAGCGGGGTTGCGCGGGGCGGAGCGGGGTCGCGCGGTCGCATCATTGTGCGGGCCGGCCGCGGGCGCGTTCACAATGCCGGCGCTGTGACATTTTCGCTAATGGTTTCAGGGCAGGCACAATGAAACGACACGAGATATGGTGGCAACTGAAAATTTGAACGCGATGAGATTAATTTACATACGCCACAAATCATAGGCGATGATGAATATTTACTAAACATAGCCCGTATTTCAATTACATTCATCAGGGTCTTTGTAATTTCTTTGTCACATGTACACTGTTATCAAGCTTTTCTTTGATAGAACATAACAGCTACACAAGAAAGCCATTAACATTTGTCTAAGATTTTCTACCCTAAAGCAGCTATTAATTAATCTCACGATACGACATTATGACACGAGATTATATTTATGTGAAATACATTATTTGTTTTAGGAATAAACTAACCTTAATTAAAAAAAAACTGACCGAGGTTCTAATGGATAAAAAGCGCCATCTATTAGGTGCTTTTAAAAGTTTTAATTTAAACTGAGAAAACTGCATCAAAGAAATGATTTAGCAATGTAAAAAACTTATGGCGATGGAGAACTAAAATCGTTCTTTTTATTACTATTTTTTAAATTATATTAATTCTAATGTCCACCATATGTGGTTTACTCTATGTTACTTCCGGTAATAAGCCGAATCAAATGACAGCTCACTCGTCAAAATCGGTTCATTCGTTTAGGTTCTAGGCCGTTCCAATGGAATTTACATACCGGATATAAAAAAAAAACCGTGAATAAACACACAGTAATAAAGTTAGTAAGAATACATGTTGTATTACCGGTCTCATTGAATTTTAATGATAATACTATAAGGTTTAAAACATTTGCGAATTAATATAACATTTTATGTCAACCAGTATATGTCGTAGAAATTTCGAAATAGACAAACAGGCTGGGGAAATTACTATTGTATCTTCAACACCAAAATAATTAAAACTATCACATCTGTACTAATTTTAACATTATTCTGATCGGAAAGTTATAATTCTACGAGTATTAAATAGTATATATTTAAGCATTATCCACGTATATACTATTTCAATACTACGGATAGCATTCGTATTTCGTTCGTGAAACGTTCTGATTTTTAACCTAGGGAGTGTTTTTCAATGAGTTTTCTGTATAGGTAGCGGCGCTTTGATTTCTGAAAGGGTTTATCCACGGTACTTTATGAAGCTTTTACATTTTACCATCGTCGAATGTATTGCTTTTAAAGTGACTGAAAAAAATCCATTTACCAAATGTCCTTTCGCTTTTTCCATACTTGTACATCTTTGATATATTATTATAGTTTTGTTGCTAAATATGGTTAGTTCTTTCGCTAAATTAAAGAAAAATAAAGCAACTAGTGAATGAATTATTTAAGCTCAACAGTTTCCGGGATGTTTGAAGTAAAATTTTATAAATATGCTTTACAAAGTTACAAAAATAAATTTCAAGTACATATATTTAAAATCATAAAGCCATATTACATTAAAGTTACGACAATATTTTACTATTTAAGCTTTAATACAGCACATTATCATATTCAACCGTATAACATTTAACTAAAACAATTTGAACATTCAAAGCTTGAGTAATGATAATTTCTCTCAGTTTCAAAATGATATTTTGTAGAAATGCTTTTATAACGATATAAACGAGCCTGTGTATTGTCATAGCGTAGCAAATTTCACGCAAACGCTGCGAAAGCTTGCACTTTGTTAAATGAGAGCGGCTGCAAAACTCCCGGACACAAACCGCGCGAATGTCGTAAATGTACTCCACTATGTTATTTGGCAATCCTCGTTGCTGCGTTTTATACCCGGCCCACGCATTGTCCTGTCCAAACACAAGCTTCACTTCAATTATGTGACGTGCAGGATAAATTATTGCAATAAATTTTTGCATCAAATTAAAATGCCCTATTTTAATCATCATTGCAACGGTTAGGACTATTTTGAAGAAAGATCCGTAACAGTATTACCACTGTTATCGGAGGTACGATAGTTCTTGAGTTCGGTAGAGAAGGGTATGATCAAAGTGTAAAAGGAAATAATATAATTCATGTAAATCTTCTGTAAAGGCTTGAAACTGAGTCAGATTATTCTTGTCTACGTTTTCAACGCTATCATTAAGTATTCTATTTTTTTCATACATATTTTGGCTTGGTTAATAGAATGTCATTTTGTTTGTGCTGTAAAAGTAACTCACCAATAAAATTGACGTGAAGCACTGCTAACACTAGGAGGCGAGCGAGAGGCCCCCCGCCCCGTGACTGCGTGCTCGCCATCTCAACGTGCCAGCGCTCGCGGCTGCCGACTACCGCCACTCTTCCACGTACATCTCCACGATGACATATTCAATATTCTTTACACTTTTTATCGACTTTATAGCAAATAATCGCTTTGTGACACCTGAAAATAAATTGTGACATTTAATTCTAAATCTGAATTTAATTCACAATCGATTCAAATTATTTAAATCCAATGAAAGAAACAATAGACAACCAAAGATAATCAACGAAAGATAAGATTTTAATATATATGTTTTGGCTCAAGTTTATATATTATTCTATTAGAAGTTTTTAGTATAATTTCCTAAAAATGCATTGACCCACTTTTGCTGAGAGAGTTTGCATACAATGAAACTTATCTGTTTATTTATATTTATAGACGCGAAAATATATAAATATAATATACGAGAATAATAAAATGAAATCGTAGCTATCTTTGTAAATATTTACTGTGTCTTTGCTTTAGTTAACATACAAAAAGCGTCTCTCAAATGTAGATAAGTGCGTAGGTACTGCATTGTAAAGATAATATAAGAAATATAAACATTGCGGAATCATCGCACGACGTCGAGTAACGCTAAAATATTCCTATTTTTATTCACATTCCGGCTGCGGTGCGCGAGTGAAACAGTCGAACGTTATCTAAAATATGAGTGAATGTAGGGCGGAGCGGCGTAGCGGCGTAGCGGCGGCTACGTGCGGTCTACGCTAAAAGAATTTCATATCAAAGAGTCGCCCGCGGCGATGGGTGATGCTAATATGGACCTTGCGGTCGTCTCATTGATAAATTAAAATTCCGCAAATTCACTGTTTATTCTCTGTTATATAAATTATTTATCCTATGATGTCAACCTAATAAAACTCTCATTTGAACTTTGTAGAGTAGAATGTGCATTTAAACACCATTTATTCATTGTTTTTATATTTAAATTAATGCATTGAAGTTAAAACATCTTAAAAGACTGTACCTCGTAAGTCAAAACAATAATAAAATCTCCTCATTGTAGTTACGTTGATTATGATTTTGTACATTTTATTAATTTTCAGCGACATCATAACAAATCGCTCGCCTATTATTAGCTGATGAATAAATAACAATTTAAAGCCAATAACAGTACGGGATGTAAGTTGTAATTTTTATTATAAATATTATTGAAGATATCATCATATTATGATTAAAGTTACAATTCCACTGTCACAAAACCACACGCAAAACAACATTTGGATTATGCTCGTGTAAAATACGAACGGACACGCACAGAAGCTGACACTAACAAAATTTCATATCGTGTTGCCGGTTTCGCTATACAATGATAATAGAGTAACAACTAACAAGGTTTACGCCACGAGTGCCTCGAGAAAATATTTTTTCGTTACAGCCAGCGCAAGGGAAGCTAACCAACTTATAAAAATCCATTCCATTAGGCAAAAGTGAAACGTAATCCTTGTTTTATTCATAGACCAGAAAGATGTTAATATATTTTATCTTATTTTCGTCTTAAAATTAATTTTATTTAGAAATACCAAACCGTTTTTTATTTTAAAATTTATAATGAATAATACTGGAAACAATTTAAAACAATCATTATTAAGTTTGAAAATGAGATATATATATATATATATATATATATATACATATATATATATATATATATATATATATATATATATATATATATATATATATATATATATATATATATATATATATATATATATATGTAGAATAAAATATGATATCTGATGGTATAAAGGGAAATTTTATAGGATTCAAACGTGGAAGAATTTCAATTGAGTAAAATTTGCATGTTTAGGAGCTGCAGAGCTGCAATTGCAATTGTTTAGAGCGGCCGAATGTTTTCGCCTCGGCGCAGCAAATTATTCTAAACCATTAGCAAGTCGTTGCGCAACGTTGCTGCGCCGCGCGGCCGGTGGTCGTATGCGAAACCCTCGAATACATACAACGCTCATTGTCGGAGCTAAAACGTTATAGCGTTCTACAATTGTTATTATCGCTTTTATTTTTTGCCATTCACAGCACATACCTAGGTAGAATAAAATGTACCAGCTTTTTGATGCAAATTATTTTGTGACAACAATGCAGAAATGACAATGTGCTAACGATATAGCTCTGAACAAAATTAAAAAGTAACCGATGGATGTATACAACAAATGGTAAAATGTAATGCCGTTCTTTATACATTGTGTTGAATACCGTGAATGTTAAATCTTTATTTTACATTGTAGACTATATTCTCTTGTGGTTGTTGGTTATTAATTTTGTTTGATGAATAATATGAATTAAGAACACGATGAAAATTTCGATACTCTTTATAAACTCGAGTACGATAACCCATGCTATTATTATTATAATAATGGCGTTTGTTTCAAATCAAACTGTCTATTTCTTTTGTTTAAATATTTCATTGTCTATTCAATCTATGTATGAATTTATAATAACTTTATTTTTATAACAAAACCGAAATTTCATTCAAAATTAATGACAGCATTTGTTGTAAACGTAATTAAAATAACACAGCCAGAGAAACTATTTCATTTAACTTTTGTACAATTCAAGGAAATAAATATGAATTAACATTCGCGCACGGGAAAAGATTTACTGGAAGTCCGTTTTATCGCTACGTAGCAAATTGTTTAAAAAGTATACAACACAGAGCTGTGTTAACATCGTAACAATGTTAAATTATTGGAATATATGTAATGTTCATTGAATAAAGCGTATGAAAAGTCACAATAAACATGAAAATGATGACAAAGGGTCGCGCAGGGCGGGACTCGCGAGTACCCTGAAGTCGTGATAGTGGCGCGATCGCCACCGGATGTTGTAATTAATGCCAGCGCCACATCATGCATTTCCGGTACCGGCCGCGTGCAGGTCGCTTACATTATCGTATTGTATAAAGCCTCATTGTGCCCGTTCATAAGTTACTTTTAAGTTATGCGGCGGGACGCAGTGAATTATTTCAATTTTCAAGTAGTAAGAATTGTTCCAAAGTAATAAAGTTTTTAGGGTTGATTCGCATGACCGGCTTTTTATTGCCGTTTAGTGGAAATTAAGAAATTGTTTCGTACTCGATTCCTTGTCTAGCAGATAAAGTAAGCGTATTGATAATATATCATTTTATAAAATTCTTGTCGAAATGTACCTCAGATACCTTTTGTAACTCAAAATGTCCTAATGCAGCAAGATGCAAAAGCATCTAATAAAAATGTCATGAACTGATTTAATAATCTTTTATTATTTTTACGCAAGACGTTAAAAAGTTACGCTAATTTACATTTTATAATGGACTAGGAGGTGCCCGTGACTTCGTCCGTGCGGAAGTAAAAAAAATTAGTAATGAATATAGCCGATGTAACACAGGGGATAGTGTAGGTTCGCAACAGTGAAAGAATTTTTCAAATCGATTCAGTAGTTTTCAATGTACAGGAGCCTATTAGTATAGAACGGTGTAGCCGCTGAGAATCTTTTTTAAATACATCATTATTTCCCATCAGAAGTGACATACTTTCTAGTTAAATCCTCCGCGACTAGAAACGTTTCCACCTACGCTCGAGCGTTATTGTGTGGTAAAGAAAGATTCCGTCTTTCACTTCTCCGAGCGTTTTATATTTCAAACGTTTGCAATGTATTTTGTGTTGGGACATCTCAAAGTGGAGTTTGTAAAAGCTCTATAAAAACCAGTTGAGATTAAAATCAGCAAACATTTTCTTAATTACAGTATACATCTTTTTATAACTTACACTTACGTATTGTCGGTTCAATTGAAAGCGAATAACCGCGATGTTAGAGGTTTAACTTATATAGCAAACGTGGATCTAAAGACTAGGCAGTTTAAACTATCCTCCTGAAATTATAAAATTTCTTCTGTCTCAAATAAGGCGAGTTTGGTCATTATAATTGTAATATAAATAGCAAGTTATCTTTTAATGTTTTTAACTTCATTGAAAGTCTCAAGGGGCTTGATCCTTTTATAATAGCATCAGTCCAAACTTTTCAAAAACAATCCTCTAGCCGTTCCTGTTGCAATGTGTATTCGATGATTTTTTAAAGTGTGAATTTATTGAACAAGAATCCAAAAGGTATATTATGAAGATAATACAAAATTTCGATTGAAATTATTGAGGTAATAATTTTTAATTTATATATTAAATAGTGATAAGTTAACGTCATAAACAACATATTTCTTTTCTTTCAACTGAATAGATTAATATTCATAAAATATATAAATTGCCAAATAACTGATAAAATCGACGGCAAAATACGAGACCGCATCTCAATTAGACAAAATGTTGCATTAACACAATGTCCGCAAATTAATCAATGATCAGCTCAAAATATTTCGCTATCGAGTTGCTGCCGCTTCCCACTCATTTGTAAGAGCGGCAATTATAAACCAGAGTAATCAGGGCGCGGCTGACTGTGGCTGTTATCCCTGATTCCATGGTGCAATAAACTGATTAGTGTGTACGCCTGGAATATTGGCATTTATCCCTGTCTACATATTCACCAAAAAACAAAAAAAAAACATCTCTATGGAAAACGAGTACTATAAAAGCTAAAACGTTCAACTATCACCTTGGTTCTGTATGTTTAAGTCCCAGATGTTAATATCATAGTAGATAGATTAATCTTAATCTCATATCATAGCCTTGTTATGAGTTAGGAGACAAGAATCAAAAGTGGAACTGCAAGGACGCGTCACGTTACGGGCATATTGTGTTACATAAGAAAGACGAAGAGAGTAAAAGAGAACGAAGTATGCGATGTACAAACAGTTATAATCCAAAGGTCTAAAAAACCGTCCTTTTTATTTAAAATTTGAGTGAAACCGTGACCTGCAGTTATCTATATTGTATCCTTGCATACCTAACATTCGTCAGAGCAGGCTCTAATTAATGCCAACGTGGACAGCGGCGGGCCTAATGAATGGACGGTGTAGCGTGTCGCACAAAAACATCTGCCCTCAAACACGTTGCGAATTTCGGATATAACCTAACACCGCTCCCATAAGCCGCATACGAAATTCTAGATGTCAAAATGATAGGCACATATTGGCCAGTTATTGATTTTCGACGAACATTGACTGAGTTTGCAATTTTATTTTGGCTGCATGTAGTGTGTTGTCAGGTTTTTATTCAATTTATTTGTGTTTACAAATACGTTTTATTCTTTCTGTTTGTTTGGCACGTGTGGAACAATATTTAAAAAATCGTGACGAGGTAATTCCAACAATAGATATAGAATTAATTAAACGAAATATTACTTGAGCGTCGGTGGCTCATGGGTTAAGCACTTGACTTGCAATCTGCAGGTCCTGGATTCGAATCCCGCCATGTACCAATGTGTTTTTTGATTCTCGATTTACATCGTGATGCAACCTGTTCATATCTGAGAAGAAGTTCGCACAAAGACATATGTGAAGTCAACCAACCCGCACTGGGCCAGCGTGGTTGACTATGGCCTAGTCATCCCTAACTTGGGGTAGGCTCCGAGCCCCTCAGTGGGAACGTATAGTGAGCTGATGATTACTTGATTTGTGGAAGTATGTTTATAGTGTCTGAATACAAAAAATGTTCCGAAGTTCCCATAAGGATAAAAAAAGCACACAAAAAGCCAATGCGAAATTTTAAAATTTACTAATATTTTAAAAACTTCTGACGATTATTGAGAATGTAAAGTTGGAATTACCCAATTCTATCTCAGCACGATTTAAAGAGTTTCATTTTTAACAAATACGAAATTATAAAATACCTTTTAGATTCAAGGTCTATTTTAATTAGCAAATTGCATTAAATATTTAACGTATCTAAAATTTACAGGCAGATATAAATCAAATAATAAATATTCCCACTCATAATTTATACGCAGTAACCCCGTTGTTGGAGGTAATGGATGCCCTGCTAGATATCAGCGAGATCCGACTTTAAATAACTCAGCTTTCAGGAAACATCGCCTCACTCGTGCCTACAAATCCACTTAACTGTATTCCTCACACTATTAAGATAAGAGGGTGGCCGAATAAAAATTACCTTTATCGCCGCGTAAGGTGTAATTGATTCTTATTACATCCTGGTGTCACGGAGCGGGACGTAATGGCCGTTAGGGACGCGTGAAACGTTTTAACGAAGATAAGGAAATTAAGAAAATATCTTTTAATTTTTGGACAACTTTACACGTTAAGGTTGTTGTCTTCACGAGCAGACATAGAATTGAATATTGGAGCTTAGTCACTGAATTATTTTAACGACCTTATGCCGACCGCTTGTCAGTATCGACTGCTCGAAGCAGTCCGTATGTATGTAGGCGCTAAAAGATCGAGGTTATCGAGAGTATTGTATCTTATTTATTTATCAGTCGCAATAACAAATTTTATATTTGAAAATTTAATCTCTAAATAAGATGACTACAGCAAAATTTTACGACGAATTAAACTGAAAATTACTTAATATAGGTAATTTAATTTTTTACTTTTAAGCAAGTCTTAAAACTACTAATCCTAATATACCTTTATACTTGGTTCAACAGAAATTCATACAGAAAATGAATTGAATATTAAATTATGCTGGTCTTCATTTTATATAAAACTGACGAAGCGTCTTGTTAGGCTTTCAAGAAGCTTTTAAGTTAATGAACAGCTTAAAAAAAGTCTATTGACTCCTTTATGGAGAGTGTTTTATATAAATTAATATTTTGAAAACTTAAGTGACATCCGGACAAACACGTACAAGTACTCTTTTATAAAAATAGGTGGAATATTTTTGTTTTCGGCTTCGTTATAACGTTATTTGTTATAACAAAAATAACATTTTACACGATTAGTATCCTTTTTCACTGGAACTAAGTAATACATTTCAATGTTTTTAAAGTTAACTGAATATGAAAAGTTAAATTACTCGTATTGTTATTACAGAAAGTCTAGATTAATAGAAAGCATTTTATTATTCAAAAAAGGATTTTAATTATTTATTAACAACTAGTTTTTGCCAGCGACTTCGTCTGCGTGGAATTAAAAAAAAAAGAACTAGTCAGACATTGGTCTGCACCTATACTAAATTTTATCCATATCCATGAAGTCGTTTTTAAGATACCTTCTATCAAACATCCATTCGTAAGATAAGATGTAAGAATGAGATTAAAAAATGAATAACATTATATTTGTTCATCGATTTGTATAACGCAAAATAATATGTAAATTAAAAGAAACATAACTAGATTAAATTTAACACATACACGTATAACGTTTTTAATATGTTCAACAATTTCTAGTTTTAAATACGCTATTCAAACAATATCAATACTATAGACATTTTTACTGTGTACCATTCAGTACCAAGGTATTTAGAACGATGTTTCGTATGACAGACATTTTGAATAATTGCTTAAAATAGAAGTACTTTAGAAATGAAATGGCTCTACCATTTCATTTCTCAAGTACTTATTTTTGTACATACAAAAATACATAAAATTAAGGTACAAAAATGATTTATCTTTTGAACTAGCAGTTTAAAAGATAAATCAATTATAACGTTCAATAAGTAATATTATTTTCATCGCAAACCGATCACGGTAAAGGCGATCGCTGTAATATGAGATTAACTGATCCTTTAGATTGAAAGGTCTCGCGCGTAAACGGGATAAAATGTTTCTTAAAATTTATCTCTATTACCCTTGAATTATTAAACATTTAATTTAATTTATGGCTTCTACCTTCCATCGGCAATGTTCGGCTTCAACTTAGAATAAGTGATAGACTTTCGCTCTTTATGATATGCGTAAAATAATACTTCGTCGTACAATACTTGTATATTGTCTAATTAAATATTTGTACATTTATTTACGTACGATCGATTGTTATCACATTGCCTTAGGTTAGTTAATCTGGATTTCAATTTAATAGATAATTTTTACTATGCTAGTCAATAAAAAATAAAAAGATAATTGATTTTTTGTATCTATATAAATAAAAATTACTGTTAGCATATTAAGTATGCGTTTTAAAACCACTGGACAAATATAATGGTAAAGTGTTACTTTAATGTTAAAGGTTCAGTAAATCTAAACAAATCTAATTTTATTGTACATAAGATAAAAAAAATATTATTAATGTAGTAACGTAAATGGTAATAACGAATAAATGAAGATACGTTTTGCTCGTTGTAACAGTTTGACTCGTAGGAAAAATACTTTTGTATTTTTTTGTAACTTAAAGTTAAAAATAAGAAGCTTATTTTCTTATTAATTTAAAAGTATAATTGTATTATACATAAATATTATACTACTCGCCAGTATTATGTTGTTCGCATGTTCAATTAAAACAAGTACAACTTCAGTAAAATACCTGATTGCGACGTGAATCCATTATAAAGTTTTTGTGTATCATACGAGTGTTTGATCTTTTACATCTTCTTCACAGAGCACACAATAAGTTTTGCACTTAAAACATTGCCGGGTTTTGATTAGCGGCGTATTTGTTCTAAAGCAACATTTTCCCCATTTCACTTTCAGAGTTTATCAAGCAAAGTTATATTAAAGTTTCCAAAGTCAAACACTCAAAAGTTGCGGGTGTATTCGCGTTCGGAGATAAACGGCAACTAAGCTCGCGTTTGATAAAGTTGTCTAAAGCGATGTGTCGCACCGGGTCGGCGGCAGGTTGGCGGCGGTCGACGCGCGACTGTGAGCGGAGACTGCGAGCGGTGACGGCAGCGGAGACACGCGGCCGCGCGGCTTCGCGGCGACGCGCTGCACGCCGTAGGAGGAGTCTTCGACCAAACCACGCCTACCAAGAAGCTACACATTTCTTTTTCAATATGTGTAATTCAATTTCGCTTATGTCTTCGCTGGGAAAGTTGATGCCCCGTTGTCGTTCAACACAATGTTTTTTTATGTAAAGTGTATTGTAGCTCGCGAACCGAGTTGGCCTATGCCACGCCGCTCCCTGCGATTTTCCGTTTCCTTTTTTATCTCAATTTCACGTGCTGTTGAACGCTTATATCTATTGTGCTTGATGAAAAGATACTGAAATGTTTTCATTTTAAATACAACGACAAAAGCTGACTTATAACAATTTTGTTTAATAATAACAAGGATGTTTCTTACAATAGAATATTACAGTTTCTAAATAATGAGAAAAATATATATGGTCTCTTGTATGATAACTCGATACTTCAAGATAACCGATAATAATTATATTTATTGTTTAATTGTACACATTACTCCATAATATAATATAGCATATATACCTGATTTATATCCGGCTGATAGAGATGTATGAAGAAGTAGTACATACTGTGCCGAAATAGGGATAAGGGCAGGTTGATGATGATAATATGCCATATTATCATCATCAACGTGCCCTTATCCATATTATATTATGCATTAATGCAAAAACCTAAAACCTTCTAACTTCTAAGTAAGCTGCAAGATATAATAAACTGCTTCAGCAAAATTCATAGAAATAGACACTAGTCACAAAACATATCTTTTAATTATGAGTGATTTTATATCTGACTAAAATATGTGAAATGTCATATATATAACGATTATCGTCAAAAATTAAAAAGGAAAGGAAAGCAAGATAATAGGCATTTCCAAAGTTAGAACTGTGTATATATGAGTTTTTAGGTTTCTAAGATCACTGGATCAGCAGATTAAGTTTACAATTTGATAGGGTTAACGAAGGACATACATAGATCACAACATTTCCAGATACAAGATTTAAAGCGCAATGTGCGGGTGGCGTTACAGCGTCGTAAACAATTTCGAATGTTAAGGAATTTACTAAATTATACCAGTAAATTAAGCGCTAGTTTCATTTGCGTTACAAAGTGAATTATGTGTCGGTGTCTTAGTTCTGTCACCGCCAAAGTTACTACGGTTCAAAATTAATACAGTGCCATAAGCCAGCGTAATACCCTTACGCCCTCTAGACACCTATTTTACCGTATCAAATTTTGTTCATACATCCACACAAGTAACGACTCTATCTATCACGATGAAAGGCACAATTTCGGTTGTTGTTTGATTGACGTCTATTACATTAGGAAGTGTTGTAATAATTATTAAGTGTGCACCTATTTGTTTACTGTCGCGAGTAACAAGATCCTAATGATGACTGACATCAATAAATAACATTATGTTAGTTGTTGTTTTGACAGAATGCGATTCATTAAAACAATGGAAGCTTAATAAAGAAGACAATTGACGATATGACTAACCGTCACTTGTTTCTTTACAGACCTCTGTGTTAAGTATTAACTGATAAATCTTAGAACATAGCATAATCATCATCTAAATTAATCTAAACGTTATTAAATCTTCTCTGTATACTTCTAGACCACCACCAACCTTCGCTAGTCGGAGAGGCACCTCAAGAAGAAGAAAATACTTCTAGACGACAATGACAGAATATACTCAACTATATCTTGAAGGTTGTTCACATTTATATGAAAGAAATCCATAGCTAAAAATGAAACTCAAGGATGAATAAAAATAATATCTCTAACAAATTACAAACAAAAAAGAAACGGGAAGCGTTTATCAAGAAGTGAATTATTAAGATTGTTTTGCCGACTTAAGACCGACATTTAAAAAAAATCGAGAACGTTTTATCGTGAAAAAGTTTTTCATACAGCCTTAAGAGCGTAAGTCGGTTGTAATCCGTCGAGTTGGCAGTACTGGATTGGGCTCGGGCTAAAGAAAGCAAAAGGAGGCCGATAGCGCAACTCCCCGGGGGCTAGTTTCAGTCGGAGCGATTTTCGCGGCTCGTTCTTATGATTAAGTCAACTCTTGTGGGACTCGCGAGACGCGGCTGCGACGACAGCGATGCTCGTTTCAACGATTTTAGCAAGGTACGAGAAAATAGATTGCAACGTTGATAAATGTTTATTGATTGATCATCTATTGTTTATCAATCTTTGAGTGGAAGGAATAAGGATTAAGGTTAATTAAATAAAGTTTTTAGGGCAATTTTAACAGAGAGTCAGTGTACTCATCGACACAAATATTGTATTGGATAAAATTCTACGTTAACTGGTCACCCCTAAACTTTTATGAATTAGTTGTAGAAGGGGATGAATTTAAAAGCTCTATTTGGCTCCAAAATAGAATACGTTATAATTTTTAAAGTACTCAGTAACTATTACGACGAGTTAATAAAATTTTTCACACCATGTTATATCTGTGTCGATTTTTTCTAATACATTTATGAGAGGAAATTCCCTATTATCCACATCGCCTGGCAACGCTCTTAGCAATATCATTTTGTGTAGTAGAGCTTACGCCGTAGGAGTCTACTAAATGTTTAAAGAACATAGCTAGAAAGGCTTGTTATCCTTTAAGCTTTTTATCTAAGGTGTTTTCATAGAAAATGTTTTTACATAGAAGCTTTGTACGTAAAAATTATAAGAGGATAATACCTTTCTTCGTAGAGACGTTCAAAAACTTCTATGAAAAATATAATAATGACAAGGTCGTGATCTTAGACAGTGTCTGCTTTCAATGTTACCACCTTTATGTACAATGCTTAAATGTATACTTTGACAGTGGAAGACACAGAAAACCTTATAAAACTTTATTAATTATTAGGATTTTTGTTAAGAAAATGTCTCTACTGTTGTTATAACGACCATATTGGCTGCTGTTTGATAAACGTTTTAATATTGACATAGAAAATAAATTGCTGAAAGAAAATTAAACTTAAAATAATTGTTAAATATAAGTATTAAGAAATTAATTCTGTGTTTGTAAAGTTTTCTCTACAAATATTAAATAAAATATGCAACTAAAATAATTAATGTAAATTAAATTAACTGGAATATTAATATTGCGAGACAATAAATAATACTTGAATTACCTCGCCGCATGAAAACCGCCTAAATGAGTGCCAGTTAACATCTTTTCGCAGAAAATGGTAAAACTAGTTGCATTCGTAATACGATTGTTGTGCAATTTTTTTTGATTAAATGTATTTTTTTTCATGTTAACGTAGTTTAAATTTTCAATGATTAGGGATGCTTAGAAATAATATCCATAAATTAGTGTAAGTACTTGACATGCTTGTAAAATTTATTGAATAAATATTTTTGGAACGAAGTTCCTTATCGCGCGTTGTGAAAGGGGGCTAGACGGAAAAAATTCTTACGAAAAGTTGTCACGACACTTTTTGCTATAGACGAATGAGCGCTACTTCACCATGGCAACGACGTGACAATATATAACGAAAATTCATAGAAATAAAATGTACTTCTTGTGAAGACTTAAGTTTTTTATTCATAGAATAAACATTGGTTCCTTCACTAATTAATAGAAAGGAACTTCGTTCCATCCGGGTGTCCCTTGACACCTCTCAAGTTTTTTTTTTATATATTTATTTTGTACCTTATCATGAAAGTAACATCTCTGAATATATCAATACCAATTATAATAGGTGTTCTTACTCATACGTTACTAATTAAAAGGGATAATAATAAATCAACAATATGACTAACATAAAGAAAATCACGGACGAAGTTAGTTTTTGTTCTAGCTTTGCTAAACATTAATACTTCGCAAGTTCGAAAGTTTCCAATTTTCGAGTAAGTTTAGAATGTTCGAGTTTCGTGTGTGCTTTTTGTTATACTTTACTTAGACGGTAATTAAAAGTTTTTAATCATTATTCTCTGTGAAGATTTTGTCTAAAAATACACTGACTAATTTAAAAATTGTCCTTGATTTTTTTGTACTTACTTTTTACTTCTTGTATGTATGTTCGAGTATGTTGAAGTTAAAGATAATAATTTTAACAATAAATCTATTCTAAGTTTAAAGTATGGCTGCTGATAAATAAATATAACAGGGGTGCTAATCAGGTTTTTATTCACGTGACGATGTAAACCGCGTGGATTTTATAGGATTGATAAACAATTTTTGTAAATTTACTCATTTTTTATTTGAAAATGTGTTCAACAGTTTTACAACAAACTCACCGTATTGTCATTTTGTTAAAACCACGATTCTCATATTTAATAGTAAACTCGATCGCTAGATGCTTAAATTGGAAAGTACTGGGTGTTCAGCTGACAGTTTTGTGGCGGAAAGAAAAAGAAGTTTTCACGCGTTTTCACATGTTAGTTATTGTCGAATGCATTTTTTCGTTACAACGCCACCGGAATAGGCTTGGAATTTAGAATAATGCTTCGGTGGTTTCAAATGGTAATATTACGATCGCGCTGTTTATCCTTGGGATTAGAGTAATATCAGTAGACGTTTAGATACAGAGATAGATAGATAGAGATAGAGAAAAATGACGTATTATGTTATTGAGTCTGTGATAAGCCCTAATTTGCACGTGCGCTTTTTTAACGTCGCGATAAAACTTGGCTTTGGCGGCTGACGAGCGACAAATGCTTAAAAATCATTCTTTTTCCGTTCACCCAACGCGCAAAATGCAATACTGCGCATTACAAACGCTGCCTTATTATTACATGGAAGTGCATTTGTTCTATTTGTACGCTTTTTTAACGCGCGATAAAAAATCGTCAATACGAATGAGGACTTGAGAGTTATAGGCGTTCAAATTAATTTTGGTCGATTCTCTTATTTCTTTAGCCAAGTTGAGACATATTCTTCATGAGAGCCAATGTTTGCTTTCGTTTATATAGTAGTGAATCAGGTGGTATAAAACAATGTGCACGTTTCTAGCTATTAATCAATCAGCGCACGTAAATCGGTTAGCTTCAATCAGGCAATAAATTTAGCCGACAGCCTCTCTTTCCACAGCGTACCCGTTACTTTAGTGCATTTAATTATACTATGGAAAATGAAATTGAAGATAAACTGTACGTGATTAACATAAAATTAATGTACATTGGAATCGAATAGCAATTGGCAATAAAGATTTTTCGTTAATAATAATTTTTGAAATTTATGTATAATAAGCTATCGTTGCTGTGATCAGGAAACCAATGATGAGATGTTTGTTTATTAAATTGATTCAATTAAGCTTATTTTACGTAATCCCAATATTTGGTGATGTATAAGAGAAATTTTGAAATTACATATTTTTGTATTGGTGATCAAACAACATTTTTATTACCACATTTACTTGTTTGTTATAGATATCTTTAAAAGTAACTCTTAAGGAAAGTTCAGAAATGCGTAAATTAACAAAGTTTTTGGGAATCATTTTATTGCGGGTAACATTGAATCTTAGTCAAAACTTGCGAAAGGGCGCGTAAGCTTTCTGTACAAGTGCGTGCCTTTGAAATAGTTAAGAGTACTTTATTAATTTTAAAGTTTCAAATAACTTTTATAATAGAAAGAAGGAAAGTTTATAAAACAAACAAGTATTTAAATACCTTTAAATTTTTTATTACGAGAAAAATATAAATCGTTCCCTGTTGTCGATACTGACCTGGTTTATTAAATAGAAAAAAGCACTAAAAATGGAAAAACTCATCCTGCAAAAAAAACTAATTATTGGTCAATTAATCTCAGTGTACATTCGCGCACATACAAAGATAACGTTTGTTATAATATGTAACATATCTAGTACTCATAAAAATTATATTTAATTACTGCTCGCCCACTTCACTTCACCCCATCTTAGTATTTTGTTTGTAAACAGTATCGTGTCCATGATTTTATGTTTTTGTAAATATTAATGTATTATTAAATATATCGTTGCTGAGTAAAAATAATAATGACTACATATTTAAGATCTTATATGTATTAAAATTTACCTGGGTTTGGTAATTAAAAAAAAATACCGAATATATTAATAAAACTTACTATTACGATGTTATTTTAACCAGGAAAGGTATCTTAAAAGGCCGGTTACTATGTTGAAAGACAATTTTCCGCATACTAGGTAATATTTAATAGTCCTTGTAGGACCATAGGGTCCCTAAAGATGATTAAGGACAGACACTGGCTCACCACTACCACACTGGAGCGCAGGCGCACGTCCGCTTCGTACCGCGTTCGTCACTCAACTACCCAGAGACAGCTGTCCCTTCAGTGTGGTACATGAGACAGTGAATTGTATCTATTCCATAGACACAAACACTACAGTCCTAAAGTATTGTAAGACAAACAGTCTACAGTCTACAGTGGTAGACGCCAGCAACAACATCCGTTGCACAAATTGGCCGGATCGCCCGGTGAAATACCACCACCACACAGAAGACAGGCGTCGAGTGGAAGTAATTCAGCGTTTCGTCTGATGAGTGTGGTGCCGGAGGCCTAATTTTAGTCCTCTTTCCCTTCCCACCCCTTTTCTTATAAGGAAAGGATGGGAAGGGGATGTGGATTTGATGGAGGAGGAGATGCATAGGAAGGTTGAATATTCTCTTTTTGTGCGTCTCCTCCTTCGTCGATTGGGCAGCGGTCGCTTCGCCATTTCGGCGAATTTATGTGGCCGCTTGCTCGTTTACCACCTTGTTATATATAAAAAAAGATAACTTCTCCATCTCAACCATTTCATTTATTTAGTCGTCAGCTCACGATGGGGTCGGGGTTCTCAAACCTACTAGGAGTCAGCAGGTCTTAGTCAACCACGCTGGCAAGTGAGGATTGGTTGACTTCGAATCTTTAATATGTGCAGTTTGTATCACGATGGTTTTCTTCAGAGTTATTTAGTACTTTAAATAATACCATACCGATATTCGATGTAAAGTAATTGAAACGTTATTAACGATTGATCAATCCTCGTATGTACGTCTATTTGTATTAATCAAACAGTAAATTAATCCGGGCACCCTCTGTTTTAACAGCTTCACCACGCAGTTATGTAACCGTATTTAGTTAATCTATGACTCGTATTTATAATCATGGAAGAAATTTATTAAATCATTATAATAGAAATGCGTGTTATATCAATTATTAGTAATTGAACTATTTGTGCAAAATAACCCTCTTGCCATTCAAGCGAAAAAAATGGAAAAATAATGTTATGTAAAACAATAATCCTCAAAAACAAAGTTGTTTGTATTTTGTTGTTGTTTGTATAACTAGCTGTCGCCCGCGACTTCCTCCGCCCGGAATTAAAAATAAACTTTATAAGTAGCCTATATGTTCTTCAGCTTTCTAAGATCCATTCAGCCGTTCCGGAAATACCTTCAAACAAACATCCATCCATCCATCTAAACATTCGCATTTATAATATTAGTAAGAAAGATTAAAGTTATAAAAAATAAAGACTTGTACCACTGTTTTAGTTAATTCCTAATTAGCTTATTAATGTTACATGGATTTGTGTACAACATTATTGAACGATTAGTGTAGGTAACAAAGTAAAACTGTTAATTTATTTTATCGCGCGGAGAGGGCCGCGGGCTAAATTGAAAATCATTGTTGTTTGTTAGTCTGATGGTCAACGCAAATTTGTTTTAAATCTGGTTTAATAAAACTTAACTAATTAATTATGTTCCATGTTAACGTTTACCAACGAATCATTATTTTGTTACTGTTGAATTAGCTGTTTTCTATTGTTATAATATTTATTTACATTTAATTAACAACGTGTAATATTATTGTTCAGAGTCCCCGCCGCTCGTTTGTCCCCTTTTCTTCTATAAAAAAAGCAACAATCTATTCAAACATGTCATTTAAAAGAAGAAAGGATAAAAAAAGAAGAAAAAAAGAATACTAGGTTTTACCCGCGACTCCGTCCGCGCGGAATAAAAAATATAAAACGGGGTAAAAATTATCCTATGTCCGTTTCCTGGTTCTAAGCTACCTGCCCACCAATTTTCAGTCAAATCTATTCAGCAGTTCTAGAGTTATAAATAGTGTAACTAACACGACTTTCTTTTATATATATAGATTTTAACTAAAATTATAAGGATGTTCAAATTATGTAAAGAATTTTTAGGAACAGATAAGATTGTAACTCGCCTACTTCAGACGAGTTGAATAACCAATTTCTGAGCATTCCTGTGTTTTTTTAAACATTTATTCCCGAGTCAGTGTATCAAAGTGCATGATTAAAACATGAGAACACGTAGGTACATTTCTTGTTTACATCAACATCCATTTTGCTTTCATTCATCTTGTAATTCAATTTAGTTAAGCAAAGATTGCGCTTTGCTAGAATATATACATATTACGTAGATATAGTAACTTATAAGCAGTCATATTTTCTATCCAGTAATATCTAGGAAGAGCGGATCATCATCAGCTCACTACGTCCCCGCTAGGGGCTCGAAGCCTACCCTAAGTTAGGGGTGACTAGGCCATAGTCAACTACGCTGGCCCAGTGCGAGTTGGTTGACTTCACACATATTGAATTTCTTCTCAGATATAATATAAGTTATCTTGTATTCTATCTTTAGGTATATTAATCGGGTTTTAAATCGGCCAAAGTTAAAAAAAAATTTTCTTCTTTACAATCAAATCAAATGTCATTTAATGTCATAAAATTCAATCTAATTAAACAATATTAACCAAATATACTCACAATCAATAATATAAATAAATAATAATGCAATTATAATTAATATAAAACTTCATTTTCAAATGAAATTTTTTAAATTGAAAAGTATTCAATTAAATAAAATTGTAAGTTATACTACCACAAGATGTGCTTACCGCGGAACATTGTCGCGAAGTTTTAATTTACATAGCTATCGTTATCAAGTGGTAACAAAGTTTAGAAGTATCTACTACTATAATTGGCTAGTCCATAAACTTCTGTCTGGAACAGAAGCATATTGAAATGAGCAGAAGAAAAGCATATTTGATATCAGCCGATTCTATTCTAATGTTGAAATAGTAATGTAATGTAGCTTTGATTCAATTTTGGTTTGTTTCAGTTAATGTTGAAGTTGAGGATCGATTTAAAATAGTAGAAAAGGTATGCCTATATTAGAAATTTAGAAAAATTTAGTTATTTAGACGTTTTTTATAACATAAGGTCGCAAAAGAGAAAGTGGCTACCTGAATTCGCCGAAATGGCGAAGTAACCGCCGCCCGTAGACATCCACAATTGCAGATGCGTTGCCTACCATAAATCAAATTTAAATTAATTTAATTGTAGTTCAAAATACAGTTCTTCTTCTAATGATAATACATAACTGGAGGAAAAAGTTTTTCGACGCTTGGCAATAAAGGACTTTTTCTACCAACGTGCCTGTGTCTAAAATACAGATACTCTTTTACCACCTATTACTAAACCGCTATACATCCATGTACTAGCAGTCGCCTGCGACTACATCCGCGCGGAATTAAAAGAATGTTTAGCTTATGTGTTCTTCCAGACTATGCTTTACATCTAAACCAAATTTCATCGAGATCTGTCAAGTCTTTTAGATATTATCTAACAAACATCCAAACATCAATATATCCATCCATACGTCTAATTTTTCGTATTTATACTATTAGTAAGATTTACTTTTTTCTTACTCGGATAACTATTATAAAAGCATTGCGAAATAAACACTCACCTTTTCGTAACAGCACAGTAAAGGCTCTGCGGTTCATACATAAAGTTGCACAGATGCATTAACTTTGATTTATTTTCTGCGATTACTTATTTAGTTTCCTCAGTAACCCCGCTTCGGAACACGCAACTACTTTACGATTTAAAATCCAGTTCAGGCTTAAAGTTTATCGCAAAGCCATTACCAGCTCTATTACTATTGCTTCAAAGTAAACTTTCCTTGAACAATAAGAATACTCGAACAATCGTTTAAACAAATTTAAATTTATAATCACAGTGTTGTTTAACATTTGAATGGCTTCATTTTATGTTTATGGTTAAAAATATATTTAATGGTTGAATTTATAACGATAAAAACTAACATTTTCAAAATATGTAAATGAAACGCAATGGCTATAAAGATATTTGAGAGCAAAAGATAGGTTTAGTCTCTCAATTTTGACATGCTTTTCGCGTTGGAGACAAAACTAGTGTAACAATATCCAAACCTATTTTTTTCAAGATCCTAAGTAAAAAAATAATACAATTTAAAAATAAAACCTTACAACTTGAAAATATAAAATAGGTACACGAAAGAGAACCTAAGCGCTACTAAGGTAGTTCTTTGAGTCATTAAAAACGTGTGAGCCGGCGCTGAGCGCGCCTCCAGCGAATTTGTCAGTCTGCGTCGTGAAATTAACACTTGGCGAACATAAGTTAAAGACAGATAGTGATGTAGTCTTTTTTTAAGAATTTTTATCTATAAGATGAACGAAACCAAGAGAATATAGTTAATTACAAAAAGTACAAAAGAAATCATATATCGAGACATAACCGATATTTACCTATTTTAATCGAATTTTTACCAAGATCACATTATAAATTAAAAGGTAACAGCAATTTAAAGCTATTTCTAAAGTACTTATTAATAAAAGAATTTAGGAAGGTATAATTTGGATTTAGCACCTGATGTTTCTATATTCTATATTATTCAACGAAAACATGGTGAAATGATGGTGATTATTTAGATTTACCTATTAGAGATAAAAGTAAAAGTCATCCAAGATCCAAGGCTCTGTATCATAATGCGGGTTATCGAAATAAAGGTGTTATAAATACTAAAATTGAGTTCAACTTTAATTAAAATTTATGTCGATATAAAATTAAATAATAACGCGTACAACACTAAAGCGTTTCGGATGTAGCTATAATTGCAGCGACATCCCGTTGTAGCGACGATGTTATTAAGTTGAACAGGCGTTAAGCCTGCAGCTCACTCCGATACCTTACAATTTCAGACTTCATGAAATTCATGAATAAGGTAAGCTAATAATACAATTTTATTAAAATCCGTTTAAGCGTTACGGTTGAAAATAACGTTTCAATATTTAATGTTCTTTATATGCAGTGTACAGTGTTGGGATATTTATAAAAAAGAAGTTGAGAATGAAAAACAAACTTAATCAGAAGTAAGTTTTGTAGACGTTATTTCCCTCGAAAGCCCATTTTCTTTTCTGGATAACAATGATTCCGTGGAATATCTAATTAAGCTGAAACAAAATAAGATACGATTTAAATTAAAAAGTTTTCTGAAATTGAAGGAAACTATCAAAATTAAATTTCATTATTATTTTGTAATAATAATTTGAAACAAAAATGTAATTTAATGTATGTTTTGATATGCGAAACTACTACAAGAGTATAAG
Organism: Papilio machaon; assembly: GCF_912999745.1. Classification (NCBI taxonomy): domain Eukaryota; kingdom Metazoa; phylum Arthropoda; class Insecta; order Lepidoptera; family Papilionidae; genus Papilio; species Papilio machaon. The sequence goes on from NC_059987.1 coordinate 6,013,428, forward strand.
CATAATTAATTAATATTTAAAGTTAGTGACAACGTAAAGATAATTTTATATTTTGATTATTAATTAACATATATTTTTTTAAAAGGTAAGAAATATATGATTTATAAATGAAATAATTGCTACTAAATTTTAACATAATATTCTTGATAGTAGATACAGGGTCTAAAATATTTATTTAATTTATAAATATGGAAGCCGCTCCACGGTTTTCGAAATCGAAGGTCTGTAAAAACTTGGTTCATTTGGTCGAATGCATTTAGAATTTTAATACCTACTTTTCCCGGTGAACTTTATTTGTTAGGATCTCATCGAGTGTCCCGCCTCATCGGCACCGACCGACCGCTACATTTCTTTATTCTATTGTTAAATGACTCAACTTTTTTCCAAAAGGTTCAATTACTGCCTTTTCTGTTAATTTTTCTGTACTTATAAAGTGTTCTTTGTCAAAGGTTTGTAGAACATGAAGATATGAATTAATTTAAATATATTAAAATGCTTATATTATATTTTATATTACATTGCCTCTAATAAGAACAGCTAGTCCACGCTTTTCAAACCTTCAGATTTTTTTTATAATAGAGTGACATACGAGCAAGCGACCATCTGAATTCTACGAGTTTTCGTTTTTCTACGCGTTCCCCCCTCTCCAAGTTCACTTACCTTTTCCCTTCCAACCCTTCTAAGAATAGTGTGGGAAGGAAAGAAGACTAAAATAAGGCCTCCAGCACGTGCACGATCCAGATTACTTTCACTTCACGTCTGTCTTCTGCGTGGAGGGTATGGAGCCGGCCTATTGGTACATTAACATGTTATTTTTGCGGATTCTTCATCTGTTTAAATACTAAAAAGCACTGAAGCAGTACCAGCTTATTATCTTAGCAAGTTATAACGAATTTATCTGTATACTGATAGGCCTGCTATATTCTTAATTGTAAAGTGAACTCTGTTAGCATAAAATAAATCCCTTAATAGTATTTTCATGTTTCTTTGTATCTCATTTTAAAAACGTAACATTGTATCGCAATAAAATAAATCATTCATATTAAAAAATATCACGGAGTCCAAACCGGCGCATTTGTGTCGCGACAGCAAATCCGACTCATGATTGCATTATTAAATTTGCGAGCATTTTATTGCATTATAATACTGAATTTCTGCGCACTTTTTTCTTATTGCCACGCGTTCCGTTTTTCGCACTTCTTTTTATATATTTCGAATTAGAATTATTTTAACACAAATTAATAAGTTTTAAAATTTATAAAGATCGAAAAATTCAAATAAGAAAACTTATGAGACATCTGATCTTGATAGAAAGGCACTCATTTATTTGCCTTCTGTAACTGATTCAAAGGTATAACTACCTACCGATTAACTTTAGCCCTTTGGTGTTCAAGAGAAGGATACGAATCAAGTCTACAAAACAGGGAATCTGTTTTGGACTTCACATATAAAATCAGACATGGAAACCAATACTCTGCAGTCTGTCAATGTTTGTGTTTCGATTATTTAAATATAAGTATATCAATTATAGAGGCATTTTGGTAATCATTGTACATATTTTCAATAAGGTAATTTTATTTATTAGCAGAAGAAATACTGTTTCTGTACTTTATAATATTGAAAATGAATATTTCAGTAACGTGTGCGAGCTTCATTTTCCGAAAACGAAGTTATGAAATTCAAGCTTCAGGGAGGTACTTTTAACTTTTGATTACTGAATAATTCAGAAGTTATATTGTGTTAAGAAAATAATTATACTATCTAACATTGGACTGAACAATAAGCCTTCACGCCTTGTAACCTTATTGGAGTCAACAGAAAATGAGGCAGAGTATATTCACTGATGGTTTCGTGCATTGAGATTTTTTTTTAAATATTTTAAATCTTATAACGTAATAAATAATTATTATATTTTATTTATGTGATTGTGACAAGTATCCGGAACATTTTATAACCCGCAGTTTTGAAATGATATATATGAACGCGCCATCTAACGTCAGTACATAGTAATAGGCCAACAACCAATTTTGAAGATTTCAGTTTCACAGGCACAGTGTCACAAGTTTCGTAGCCAGTGTGTAGATGGCAGTCTAAATAAAGATAGTAAAATAATATTTCTCTTTATAGTAACGATTGCAATATATAGATGGCATAGCATTTAAATAAGAAATCTTAAACTTTTTAATCTGCCCAGTGACTATGTCTACAGTGGTGCGCTTTTCTATTCATATTGCGCTTTCCATTAACCGTGGCTCTAATAACAGACATAACGATATGTTTTTTGGAGAGTTCAAACGGGCAGTGAAAACTAACGTTTAGAGAAAAAGCAATGTGATCACGAACGTGATTAATATTGAACTGTCAATATTATCTAAAAAAAACCGGTAAAAGCAAATCATCTACGGATGTAACCTTAATAATGGCCAATGGTCTCAAATGCCGAGGCCGACCAAAAAGAGAGATTGAGAGAATTGAAATTGAACAATCTAAATCTACCAACTACATTCTTATGAAGTAAAATATGTTTTAATATAATATGTTTAAATATAATTTTGTCAGTAATTTTGTAATAGAAAAATAATTTATCTAGAAATATTTAAAGTAAAATTCAATTTCGAAATTATTCCAAAACTTGTAGACTATGTTGTAATCTGTGAATAGGTTGAAGTTACGGTAAACTTGAATGATAACTTAAGCCAAAATAAGTGAATTGGAGGAGACGATGTCTTTAACTGCATCGGTTGCCGTTGTTGCGCAAGTGATACTTGTCTGTATAGAATGGAAATAGTAAAACCGGAATACCGCGTCTCGTCTTTTACCAATTTCATTTTGAACGTTTACAGTACAAATTTAAGCCTTATCTCTTTGTAATAAAGTTCATAAGGTATGTTTTAAGATGTTTGTATTAAATAGTATACGAACTTCAGTTTGCTTATACATGACAAGTCCTGTAAAGTTCCCGTGTCTTGTTACCACTTCGTGTTTGGCAGATTGGATTTGTTTTCGTATATGTTAATAGCTTTTATTCATGTGTGTAGTGAGACAATGTTCCAACAGACAGACGAAACAAAAAATTACAATTGAAACATCCAATACATACCTAAGCGCCCCCGATTTAAGTATGTAAAGGATAGAGATTAGGGATGCATGCATGCGTTGGACGTCAGCGTAGACGTAGACGTGTAAACTTTTGACATCTTTGTAACTCGTAACGACTTCCTCGGCAGAATTACTAGAAAATTGGTATAAAAATTTTTAGATATAAATAATTAATTACCTAGATAATGTTATTTGAAAGTCCATCATTTTTTTATATTCAATAAGCTAGCGCTTGACCACGATCCCACCTGATGTTAAGTGATGATTTGGTCGAAAGATGGTACGCACTAGCTTAGTAAATGCCTCACTCTACTCTATGCAAACGAAGTTGTGGATCGTGGAAGAACGTGGATGCCACGGACTAGTAGTTTATCATCCTCTGTTATATTCTGAAAAGAAACTCAATGACAAATATGTTATACATTTAAATGTTTTATAATCTTTGGGCCCGGATCAAAAGTTAATAAATATAGATAAATTGTCGAACTTACAGCCAATTTCGTGGATAAATCGGTATAAAAGCTAGTTCATGCTCAATATTTTATTCTCTTCGATGCATATTGCATCCTGACTGATGTCGGAGTACTTATTGTTTGATTTGGGCTTTACGATACAAAAATTTATATCTTATTCGATATAATTTAGTTTCATAACCTTTTTTGCTGTTATCTGCATAAACATCCACAACACATCTACATGTTTAGATTGTCACATGTGTACAAAGTAATAAATATGTGCTGGGGATAAAATGTTTGATTAATTGGTGATAATGCTATCAATTTTTTTTTAATTTCAGTTCAACATAAATAGATTGCCTCTTAAAACGATAGAATTGAATTTGTGCTTTCATAATCACATTATTTGAGATCATATATAATCTGCAGTCTCTCCTTTCTGTGTGGTGAATTGGAATGGTTTTATATTTATGTATTTAATTCTTAGTTGGTGCATAGTAAATGTAGCGCGGTGGCATATGCAGGCGGCGACGGCGGGCGCGTGTAAATTGTGAAAGTTAGAAGTGCGGTTGCAATTTTCGAAGCTCTCAATATAATATATCGTCAGGCGCGAAAGTAGACATGCTTGTGGAACGATGGATGCACTCTCTTTGGCTTTCTGGCACGTTTCTCCGAACACGGCTCGATTGAGTTATAGTTCACTGTTAGTGGGAAATTGATTTGCGCGCACGACACCTATCTAAAGTATTTGTGATGTCAAATATTAATTTTCTATTTTATATCACGCTAAAGTGTCTTAGATTTTTATTTGAAATCGATTGTGTGCAAATTAATTCAATATAAAAACTAATAGGCTATAACAAACCATATGTTGAGAACTTCAGAAACTAATCGTATAAGTTTAGAATCGTTACGAATTAATGGATACAATATAACAAATGGTTGGACCCGAGCCGGTCGTTTTGAAGCACTAAATAAATCAATATATCGGGTAATGGTTTCTACGCCTAATTCCAGTATTGCGCCAGATTATTTGGTTCGAATTAGCTGCAGCTGTCAGATTTAGGCAAACATTCGTGAAGCTCGTTTAGCACGGAACTGGGTAGCTACCGCTCTGTTTCTCACATTAGTTCAATCCCGATGAATTGGTGCAGTTGCCTTGAGAACGCTTTAATTCCGCTAGAGACCACTGTTCTTACAGCAAATTGTATGCAATAAGCAAAACGAAGATATATAAATATATATATTTCAGATTTGAGAAAATTTTACCAATACGCAGAACTACAATAAATTCAATTGTCAATCATATTGGAAGTTTTGAAACAATGCTAAACTTTATCAATTTGTACAACGACCAAAGATCTTCTTGTGGTTTTGAAAGTGAAATTAATTTCTTCAGTATTTCAAATGTTAATTACTTGAATATAATTAAAGACTTTGACTTCGATAAACATATCGCATATTTTTTCTCGTTTAGTCAAACAATAACATAGAAATAGTTCTAATCAACTTTTTATTCGGTTAATAAATTATTCGTTCAGTTAATATTTTCATACAAAAGACTGCATAGAAAGGAGCTTGTAACAAATTGCCTAATTTCTCTCTGTGTGTAGCGAAATTAGTCTGAAGTTGTTCGAATTGGATATTTTACACTAAAACAATTTCGCGTGACGTAAAAAATCTTATTAAATGATTTAATCTATAATAGAACGCGAATAAAAGTTTGTAGAGTATCAGAAATATTTTCATATGTAAAAGTCTGCAAGTTTTAAAAATAAAAAGTTGTATATAATTGGAAAAAGTCGGACGAAACGAAGTAATGTATGAATTTACACACTTTGTATCGTTTTAGTAAATTGACACAAGTTAAATTATTTTCCTTCGAATTATTTAATTCCAATTTTAATTTACACATCAATTTATACTTGAGATGATTTGATGCACAATATTATTTCCAAGGCAACGTGATAACAATGCCCGCGAAGAGTGTAGGTTCATCTAATTTCGACATTGTCTTACGTGGGGACATGTTAAAGCAATTACCCGTTAAAAGCCCGTCTTTTGCCGCGGGCGTCACTCTCAAAGCGATATTTGCGGAACAACACAGGCACATATTGGGTCTTAGGAATTAATTTAATATTTCTTTTGAATATTTAAGAGGTTAAACTGTAAGTGAATAGGCATTTAATAAACTAGCGCGTATTGTCTTTCGAACACATCGCCATTTAACATCAGGTGTGTTCGTGGTCAAGCTCTAGTTTATTAATTAATTTTTTTCTTAAATCATATTTTTTTGTCAAAAATTTTGAATAAAATTTAATAAGAATACTTCTTTAAACAGCGTCGACAAATGTACCGAAACATGTAATTATTATCTGTAAGAAATGGGAGTAAGATTTCTTAAGGAACGCTCGAAAATTATAATCCAGGAGCGTCCTCATTGTAACTAAAATATTTTCTCTTTTCGGAAACTTTAGATGTCTCGAGGTCTCTTGTTAGGTTTACTAATTTGTAAATGTATTAATTTTATATTTACTGTTTCAACGGATTATTTATATTTATGACTTTAAAGGGGAATATTATTTTTGATACTGGTTTAAATATAGTTAAAAGGTTTTCGACACCACTCATTATTCCATTGTGCAGACATGTAAATTTTAATTTGACGTTAATTGTTGCAACAAAAGGACAATATCGATCTGGTCTGATATTGCGAACTTTGTAGCTGACGTGGACTGTCGTTCTCTTATGTGTCGAAGTCGTTACAAAATGTCTACTACTATTTTCATTTTCGATTACTGCGTCTAAGAGATAGCACATTGGCAAGTAATTGAACCGCGGACGTCTTTGATATATCGGCTCTTTTATCGGATTGGATGGACGCAATAACAGACCGTTGATTGCTTCCAAGTGGACTCGGGAGATTGATTATTTTCTCGTTACGGACCTCCTGTTTCACTACATTGTTTTCCTTTACACATTGTCACCTATTATTTATTTGATAGTTCAAATAATATATAGTTATTATAGTTCAAAAGATGAGAAAGGAAACTAAATAGAAAATGTTTTTGTGTTGAATAACGACGTATTACGATGTAGACTTAATGTTTATTCCATCTAATTTACTTCATCTAAATCTATACTGCAAAAACTGGCAAACATTAATTTGAAAATATTGTCGGTCGAGCGAACCGTCCGTTCGCAGCCAGTCAAAGCTCATAAATAAACAGAAAACTGGATGGTCTGTCGAAAAGTTTCATAAAAAAACCTCGCAAACATAAAATTTACAACCAGAGAATTCAGACGCGTTTTAATTAACCGAAATAGCGAACTCACACTGAAATAACAAAATATGTTGAAGCTTATTACGTTACTGTAATTTATGCTCAAAAATTCAAGTAAGTAGTAAATATATGGCAAGCAATATAATTCTGTTTAATTTAAAAAAATGTGTCTGTCTTGTATGTACGTATAGATAAAATGTTCTATATTTTGGACTGTTTCATTAGGATTTTTTATTTAATTTTCCAATGAATTCATGAGAAAGAAATATCAATGTTATTATTATTTTTTTAATTCAATAACATGAAAAAAATCATGAATGTTCGGCTGATTTATTTTCAGTAGAGTATATTAAAAAAATAAATGTGCCGAACATTGAGATCATCAAAATTTCCTCCGCCACAAGACATAACTTGGCACATTATAAAATATTAGGTAATTATGTGTAGCTAAAAGTTGTGTATTTGTTTGTGAAGTGAGCGCGGCACATTTGCATACATACGAACAAAACAAGGCGCGAGGCAGCGCCAACGGAACAAACTTCTCTCCGTATAATGAAGATGAGCGAAGATGTCGGGTAATCCCCCACATTGGAACGGAAACTTGAAACAAACCACAACCTTGCTTGATTCGCGAACTTGACTTGTTGCCACGACTTATTCTTACTTCGCACAGATTTTCAAATAATATTATTATCCTACTTATAACTTTGTATCGGCTTGTTTTTGTTAAGGAAATTATTAACATTTTTGAAATATGTGCGTAAGTCTGTGTAATACTCGTATTAACTAGATGGAGTTAAAAAAAACAAGAGATGATTCATTCCAAATAGCGTTTTTCGTCTAAATTTAATATAAAAATATTGAGTTGCTTCAACTAGACACATTCCTCCGTGTCGTCTATGAACTTGATAAATTATTCTTATATAAAATGACTATAGTTACGATTTTGTGAAATAATTGTATTATTAATAGCTATTTGTTAATTAAATATTACAAAGGATTCGCTCGAAACAGACGATTGCGTTTACAGTAAATGGCATGTAATTAGCAGAGTGGGCTTAAGTGTGTGCTACCACTAATGCTATTGCGGGCTTTGTAATATCAAACGGATTTAATGTTTTAATCCACGCAGGCTGTGTTCAACGATTTTGAAACGTGACAACAGGAGAGGATAATGATAATTTACTCTGTACGCATAGACTATTATATATTGGCTTTTATAGTTAAAGAGTTCATTCTAATTCTAAGCCTTTGAAATTCAATATGAAGTATAACTTTCCAATTGCTGTTTGCCTGGTAGGAAGCACGCAGTGTTAGTTCATAACTGTATCAAATGTACAGAGAAGGCTTTATAAATACGCGGATGTAACTAAGCAGTTAAATTTTATTGTCACTTCTGTCGCTTTTCTGTCATCTCTGGGACTGAGTTCGAGAAAAAAGACGTAGTAGTACCAATAAACATACGATCTCCGAGGTTTTGTGTTTTATTTCAATTATAATTTTTCTTAATTTATTCATTGAATAACAGATTAAATAAAACACATTCATTTTTATAACATCTTTTATTAATATGTACATTTATTTCCCTTAACTATGGATACATGTTAACATTGAAATATTATACATTAGCTTTTCCATTCATAATAACTGGTGTGGAAATATTGCGGAGCTATTGTTTATTAGTACTTCAACATTGTACTTTTATACAAAATGTTTACTTATTAAAATATAGCTAAATATAGCTAGCTATTTTATATCTGTGCACAACAATCAAAATTTATTAGAGAGTACAATTATATGTAATTAATTAAATTTATACATTTCAACTACCAGAAAAGAACACAAGATTTATTAAATAATTACTTGAACCAAATGCACGATAATCATTCGATAACATCACATAATATGTACCTTTTTTGACGTGTACAGTGTGCAAAGAAATTTCCATCTTGATGTTGTATAACCATAGCTGTCAACTACCCAAATACACATACTTATTTTTGTAAAATAAAAATATGGTAATAATGTTTTTGTACATTGTACATACATGTGTACAATTACTTTCATAATTGAAATAGCATAAACAAGTATTTATTAAAAGCCAGTATGTAATAATGCAAATTAACATATTAATATGTCGGTATGCATACATGTTAAAACATCAGTTGAATATTAATTTTGTGCTAGCGGAACTTTCGCATCAATACCAATTTCCCGCTCGCCTCGACACATTCAATTAGGTTTATGAACCGTAGGTTTTTCATTACTGTTATCAAACTATATGTACTAAATGTTTTTTATATTAACGTTGTAACTTAAAACAACATTTTACCATTTACCGTGGGTCAATTACCGTGGGTTTATAAGACCAAAATCTCTGTATAAAACATATTCTCATCCCTGTCACTATCTTTGACACGGTTAGTCAATTATTACTTATTAAAAATATTGATAAAAGAGTAATGAAGGCCACACACATTAGTTCCTAAGCTACATGAACAGCGTGTGTATGACAAAACTGTACAGTTATTGTGTACTATTAAACTCGGTTGTATCTGTTAGTTATGGTTGCAAGGTTAACACTGACGCGCAAAATCTATGATATGTGGCCTACATAAGGGACAAAAGCTAACATTATGTACAATTGTTATATTTTTAATTTACGAAGACAATTTATTATATATTTTTTTAATATTGTAAATATATAACATTCTTTAATATAAACGATAAAATGAATATTATTCGTACATTACAATTTCTACAAGCATTATTATTTTGATTTTCTATATCAAATTTATTTGTAATTTTTTTAACTTTATTACTTACGTTTAATTTACTTATTGCGTTTGAACGCGTCAATTGCAAAGTTTTATTTGCAGTGCCACTGGAATCAGTTATTAACGTTTTATTGACAAAATCGGTCAAAGTTTCCTTTTCGTCTTCATCATCAGATGTGTCTGCGGATCCGAATTGGTTGTCAGGACCTTCTAACGGTGTTGAATATTTATAATCTTCTTTACTCTGCTCTGTGCTTAAACTTTTCATACGACCTCGGCCTGGGATTTCTGAAAAGGTAGAATTAATTACAGTAACAACACACACACATCCTCAGGGTCACATCCTCAGCTCACTCGTAGCCTACCCTAAATTAGAAGTGACTAGGCCCTAGACAACCACGCTGAACCAGTGCAGGGTGGTTGACTTCACATATATCTTTGAATTTCTTAGCTGATATGTGCAGGTTGCATCTCGATGTTTTCCTTCATCGTAAGAACGTCGGATAAATGTACATATATAAATCGAAAAACACATTGGTACATGGCTAGATTCGAGCCCAGGATCTGCAGATTACAAGTCAATTTCTTAAACTCTGAGCCACCATCGCAAAACCTATATAAGCTTGGACATAAAACTTACGAGCATTTCGTTCAAACGATGAACTGTTCAGATTAGTTCAGCGAATTTTTCAGTTTAAGTTGCTAAGGAAGACCTTAAGTTTGACACTAACGAACTCTACGTGTAGCAATCAAACGCCAATAATAAAGAAATACTCGATGATTGCTTGCCAATACTAAAATGACAAAAGGCATCAAGTTTGGTGTACAAAACTGTATATTCACAATGTAAATTATTACTGTTTCCTTGAATTTATCTTACACAATACACATAGTTTAATAGAACACATATGTAAAATAGGTACATAGTAAACGTGTCTGCTTCGAGCGCACCGCACGTCTCGTACGCCAGTGATACACCTAATTTGAGAGCGTTGTGGAGCGACGAGAACAAATGCTCTGGATCTCGAAATTAATGTAAAGAATTTGAAGGATATAGGGAATTCCCGGATGTAGCGGGAACACTTTAAAGACATTTACGAATGATACTAAGATTTTGTTTTACTTCAGTCACATTTAGCTATTCATTTAAATCTGTCATTTTGAATTGGATGTTAATGCTTATACTAATATTTCTTTTTGTTACGAAATCCATCGATTAAATTTGGCGATAAGCAGTTTGGGACTAGACTTTGTTAGTATTATATATTTTGATAAAGTTTGGTAAAAATGATTCCTGGAGTTGTTACTGTCTAAGCAGTTTTATTTCCACGTATGAGTCTATTGTTAACCACATGTTGTCGTGAGGTAATTCAGTCTGGAACATCTTAAGACACGTTTTATAATGCATGGCTGACCATTCAGGTCATTTCGGGAATTATTCCATTAGTAGTAGGGCTTTTGCAAGCTAAGTGTACTGCACCGTTAGTAATGCCTAATTCAAGCCTCGTCCAATTTGATGCTATTATCCATCAAAATTATGGCATAGTAATTAATTCGAAGTATTCATGAGGAAATACGAGATGTGTGTATCAATATAGATTTACTTTTGTGATCATAAGATTAGTTAACACCGTGTAAGCCTTTTTACCCGACTGACAATTGGAGTTATATTTTTTCGAGTATGGAAGTTTGTTGTTATACTAGTATATGAGGGTTTCTATGTATGTAAGTTCCTTTGTGACGGCCTAAAGCCTTAACGACTGCACCAATTTGGATGAGGCACTTAATTCGTCTTCCACCCCGAATTATTATTAGGTATATTACATTGGCACTATCAAATGTAAATAGTGGACATAGGAAATAAAATTCTAAATGAGTGAAAAAAATTTCGAATCTCACTTATCGTGACTTATTTTACATAGAATTTGATAACATTGCGTTTCAAATAAAAGAGAAAATGTTTAATTTAAAAAGCAGATAGATGGTGTTATTTTATCCATTTGAGCCTCGGGTGCTCGGGCAGTCGGGCTTTTTTTTATCATTATGGTTAGCTAATCATCTTTTTGTTTATGCCACTAAAAGCATCTTACCTATAAGAAACCTCGAAATATTAAACATCACTTCGTGAATAAGTTTGTTTGGTACGCAATACCTATGCATAATAGTTGCAATTTACCTAGGCAAATTAAAAACGCAGCGTAAACAGCATTCACGACGGTTACTAGACTGGCAGCCAATTGATTACATTAATATACTAACCATACATCCTGATGTTACTATCCACTTCGCCGAGTGAATTTTTCGCAATGCATCTGTAGCCTCCAAAATCTATCTTCTCCAGTCGACGTATGGTCAGCGTCATTCGGCTCTCGAAGGGACTCAACATTGTGTTGAGGACTTCATACTTCTCTGACGATATTACCATTTCATCTGTTAACATAAAAATTATAAATTAATAGTAACATTTAGGTACCTCATTTACTAGTTAGTACCACTAATATTTATTAGTAGCAAATACTAGTTATTGAAGTGAAGAATTGAAAATACTAGTTAAGAAGAATTGCCATTAATTCGATAATATTTAGTAAATCCAACAATATCTATTGTAGAAAGTTAATCACTGTTTAACTCAATAACAAAAAGTCGTTGTTATAGCAGAGTATTGAAATAAAGAGAGTACTTCGTTAAGTATTAATTGCTGAAGAGTATAAAGTTTGCTGGACAGAGCTTTACTATTATGTCGAGGCTTTAAATTTCTTTGAAAGTAACGAACCGTGATAAATAACAGTGAAACATCAACTTCCATTGTTAATGTACAATTAAAACTCTTAATTTGTAAAAGAAAATTAACAATCTTATTGTATTGTTGATTTAATTAAACTTGCAGCTTTATCATAAAGAAACTTCTTGTAAGTTATTTCTTTGAAAGAAAAAGCATTTAATAAAATATAACATAATATTTTAGAAAATTCTCTGTTTTCCAGATGAATTTAATAAGTCAAAGCAAACAAAATGTGCAAAGCAATAGCTATATTATTTCAGAGATAAATGAAATAAATTCAATGTATAGTTTAAAAAGTAATAAAATGTTCATGCGTATTCCACCTAGAAATAACCGGGAATTAAATTAAAAACAATTATAAAGCTAATATAGTTTTAAAATTGCTAGAATTTCCGTGCTGTCCCACAATCTAAACAATCCTTCCATCCCGTTATGTCGTTCGGCCGCGGCGGGAGCACTAAGCCCCGGCGTCTGTTGTCCGCAAATGATAAAGTGACTAGCTTTCTTACGAAAATACTGTTGCGTTATACTACACCTCGCGCTCGTTTTAGAACGACCATTTTCTCTTTTATTTGCTTTATAAAATGCACTTTGAAATTGTTTTATTACGTACATTTGCAAGCGATTATAAAGGATACTACAAATTTACTTTTGGAGATTTAGATTGTACTTTAATGAGGTTGGCGTACATAATTAAACATTGGCGAAGTTTATTGGCTAGTGAGTAAGCAATAAACAAAGGATCAGTAAAGTACTCATTTTTTAATCTTAAGAAATAAAAATAAAAAACAAATGTCAATTCTTGTCCCATTTGAGTCAAGAAATCAGATTGTTGTCCCAGTTCTGTCAGCATAAAATCTGTTGATTTTCTGAATTAAAAAAAAAAATGAAAAAGTAGAAAAATAATAAATTAAGATTGTATACACTTATTTTGATTTTCCAACATAATCTTAATTACCTTGTTCTGTATAAAAAGTGGAAATTCGATTATGTTTACAAAATAAACAGAGTTACGACTAAAAGGAAAGCCTTTTTAAAAATGCAATCCAATTATCTTGTAAGAAACTTCAAAGTGAAAAGATAAGGCTAAACATTCTTAATCTTAATTTCGATCGAAACTTCTGTTTGCTTGTTCCGTTCTAGTTCTCCGATATCGTGCGACAAAGATGGCCTTCGAAGGAATTTACAAAATAAACCCCCGTTTCGCCTCGCCCTTGATTCACAACAAGAAATTTCAACTCAATTAATGTCTAAAATAACACTGTAATACTCTTAATAACGCTCGAGTGGTACTTGCTTAATTAACACTTACATGTCAGCCCTAACATAGATTGATGACAAACGAAAATGACGATCCGGCGTTGTTCCCCTTTCGCGTTGGTTTTCATTGCTTTCACAGCAAAAACGCAAGTCATTCACCAAGTTCTCGAACAAACAAAGGCTTGATCGACGGCCGCCATACATGAATCATAATACTCGAGAAAACAAATTGATCCCTTAATGCGTTTTATTAGTTAAGACCCGTTATATCGCATAACGTGTACGCGATAATATATTTGGGCCATGAAAGTGACTACTTCTGAAATTATGTTGCATGGAAGAAAAGTCTTTTGCTAAAATACCCTTTTAATTGACTCTAATGATAATCTACAGTTTAGTAGACCATGGACTCGTATGGAATCATAGAGCCTCGGTGGCTCAGAGGTTAAGCTCTTGACTTGCAATCTGCAAGTCTTGGGTTCGAATCCCGCCGTGTACCAACATGTTTTTCGACTTTCGATTTACATACGTACATTTATCTGGTGTTCTTACGGTGAAGAAAAACATCATGATGCAACCTGCATGTGCAGGTTGCTGTATGGCAGATATGTATCTGAGAAGAAATTCAAAGATATGTATGAAGTCAACCAACCCGCACTGAGCCCGCGTGGTTGACTACGGCCTAATCACCCCTAACTTGGGGTAGGCTCCGAGCCCCTTAATTCTTCTGTCTTCTTAATATTTATGAAAATTACTTAACTGAATTAAGAGTTAATTATCAACATTACGTTAATTCTTAATCGATTTGAATTGAAATATTGTTTTTACTCACTTAAAACCTCTTTTCTAATTCCATGAAAATTTTATTAGGTATATAGGTACTAACAATTAATAGTTGTCTAAGATACAAAGCGCTTTTGTTCGAATAAAGTTATAAATGTCAAGCATGAAAACGTTGGTGACAAAAAAATAACCACAATTTACCCGACCTTCTTACAAAATGTTCGCCTTTAAAATAATGCTTCACGCTTTACCGAACGGATTCCTCCGTGTACTGACTGAGCTCTTTTCACCTTTACATCAAAAGATACCCTTTCCAACACTTTTCCGTATTCATTTTTTCAAACTTGATAAACTTAATTCAGAGCTCACAGTCATTAAGCAGTCCCATAGTGTAGATTTATCCTACTAAATCTAGAGGTACCAATATTATTCAACATTGCGGACTACCAACACAACGCAAAATATTTCGCGTAACTTAAAAATACTAGAAGCTCTAAAACCGTTTCCCATTGAAAATTAACTCGTAAATTTCAGGCGACAACTGCTGAGAAGAGAAGTTTGCGAAACCGCCGACGGCTACAGAGGGGAAGAAATACGAAGTAAAAGCTCGAATCGCTCTATCCAGCTCATTACAGCTCGTTTTCTTACTGGCGCTGAATGTAACAGTTGCTTAATCAGAAACATCTGATTTATTACTACTGACAACTCATCTGTAACTAATAGGTTACGTCTTTAGCTTTTATATTCGTACTATACTTTTTTCTCATTTAAACTGAAATAATAGCGAATGACCAGTAACAGAGAATAGCGAATTTCGGAAACGGATATATTTTAAACTATTAAAACGATTTTAGTAATACTCATTTAACTGTTATTAGATTTCATAGTAATATTAGGAACAAAGGAGCTATTCCAGAATAAAATAGAGGGAAAATAAAACATATAACAACATTTGAATTATTCTAGCATTGTGCGCTCCGCAACAAATGCAATATAATCCGAGACGTTGTCATCCTCCGTGAATACGTAATATTTTGATTTGGTGCCGCAGTTCCACACTAACAGATTTCCGAAACGATATCAGACTAAAATACATGTTCTAACATCTATTAAATAGCTTGTCTCATACATAACAATCTTAACAACGGGTGCAATATACTGGTCGTTTTATTATGATTCCCTTGTGGTGAAATTTTCCACTTTCCGCTATTATTGGATATCGGATGGTTTTATGCACACGGGAATTATGAACCAAAGATTCCGTGACTTGTGCGCTTATTGCATTGCGAGAAAAGTATTAGGACAAAAATATGTCTCTAACTTTATCATTAAACATGGGGTCACATAAAAATGAAACTTTCTTACATTAGCCTTGGGATATATACCACATTTTGTGAATTTATTATGGAAATATAGAATTTTATTTGAAATATCTTGGGAACTCATTGAAAGACGCCTCCGCATCTTATATGTGACAATATGAATAAAATAAGTATTCATCAGCAAAATCAACGAACATCTTGCGCACTTTTATCATGTTATTCTTTTCGAAAATGAAATGTAATCAGAAATTTTTTATTTACACAACAAAATGAATTAACAAACTTATCTAATAACTTAATTATATTACATATACAGCCCTAGTAATACTCGTTTAGTTATTTTTTGTTTACTCAAATTATAATTAAAATAAAACTTACATTTACGATTTTATTCATGCCAGTTTAACAATTATCGTTCATTACGTTGTATCTGAGATTATAAAAATTACATAATTCCTTTTCGTAATTTAAACTACATTAGTAATTAAATCAATAAATTTAATAGCAATAAAATAATTTCACGTAAATCAGTAGTGATCGAGATTCTAGTAAATGGTCTATTCTGTAGTTTAAGCGGAAACTTATCGAATCAAAAGCTCTACTGGAGTTGCTGGAATCTAGCAGAGAAACTTGCTTCCCTACTTCTAGACTACGTCATTCAACATTCACAGTCAGTTGATGTGTTCAGAGATTAGATACACAAACTATGACTAAGTCGAGACTATTTTTGCTAAGAATCATTCAAGTATATTAATCATTGTATTATGTATGATAAAATAAAAAAAATATTGTGTACTTTAGTATCAGAATAGAAGTAGTTGTCTTAAAATAAAATTATAACTATAGGTACAGGAAAATATTGAAATAAAATCGAATGAAAACTGCAACATAGAAAAGAGAATCCTAAACTTCTTTTTCCATTTGAACTATTCTTTATAATAGAAACGGCAAAAGGCGTACATTCACAAGATATAAATAACAAAAGCATTGTCAACGGCCGCGGAGCAGTCGTAACGCGCCGTGACCATCCGAGCGGCACTAACGGCCATTGTCTTATTTCACCACAATAGCTCAATTTTCTTAAGACTTAAACCAGACGCACTCATAAATTAAAACTTAATATCTCATTACTCGCAAGCACTGAGTACCGGCACGCCCGATTCGACTCATGCCAAAAAAACTCAAACAATATTAAGCAGACTTTGCAATTTTTATAAACGAAAGCCGAAATACTATTCGAAAGTTATATAATATTTTTGTATTGTTTCCTAACACCAATAAAACATCAAAATTATTTAGACTATGTTATAAAAACGTTAATGATTATTAAGTTTAATTGAAATAATTTCGGAACATTAATTATTCGCAACTGTTATAACTTATTCATGTAAATGCTATCAGAACTAATTATTTTATGCGCTGCTATTTCCTATTATTTTTACTGATGCGATTAACTAATACGCTTGCAATGATCGTCGTGCGAATTAACCAGGCTGAGATCCCAGTGGAACGATTTCCTTGCTTAATGTTACTTATCACTGAAAGAGGACTTCTTAACTTCAGTTTAATGGAGAGGGGTCAAATGTATATTTAAGCTTGATGAAATTATACAAGCAAGAAATAAAATGGCAACAGACAAATAAAGTTACCAATATCCAGTAAAATGCATGTATAACGCATATTGATACTAATATAACCTCCTTGGTAGCACGGCAGAGGTTGTACGCTGCCAAGGAGGTCGTACTGGCCGGTAACGTGAAGCCTAATAGAAGAATAAATAAAAATAGTTGAAAAATTAAAGTTGTGGAAAATGTTGTAAAAAAGAGAGAAATAGTACTATTGTATACATTTTATTGTTTGTGATATTAACAATTTATTTAGTATAGATGAGTAAATTAAACCCATTTTAAAGTTGATGTAAAGAAGTTGAAATAAATGATCATAGTGGAAAGGTGTATGATTTTCAAAGTTATTATCCTCTGAGGAAAGTATTCCAGAGGTTGTTATACATAAATAATGCGTAGCAGATAATTTAGATACAACTCAGTTGACTTTCGATTCACGAACGCAGAATGTAATCGCAATCAGGATATTGACAGCGCTAGTGTTCGAATTATATTGTACTTTACTTTCGAAATGGACTTAACATCGAATATATAAACGTCCAATTTTGTGGTAACCACAGTAATACATAAACAGCAAAATAATATGTAGTTGATTACGGTATACTCTAAAATAAATTTAAAATTTCATAATTGTTCAGTAAATGAGTGAAATAAGTACTAAAAGATGAGTACGCAGATAGAATCATAGCCAGTTTTAAAAACTTATCTAAAAAAAGAGCATATGGGTAGATAATCAATTGCAAGATTTGTTCCGAATCGAGACAATAATAATAATATGTAATTAACTTACTTGAGTCTCTCACCCAGTAGACGATGGACTTTGGCGATGATTCCACGTAGCATTCTAATGTCACGTCGGTACCGAGTGGCGCCCCCACCAGCTGATTGGGGACTTGAATAACTGGATGAACTATAGAAAGAAATTAAGCATTCATAAATTATGCTTTTATGCATTTTAAGAACAAAAAGATTTGAAGATTGGAAAAGACCAGAACGACAAACAGTCTGAGTTATTATTTTATTAAAATTTGTAATATATATTTTTAGTCAATTAAATTATCACACAAACTAATACTGATATTAAAAGAAAGGGATTTTCCTTCGTCTTGGCAACGAAAACCTAAAAGCTAAAAGAGTAGTGAAGGCTGACATTGAATAATACCATTAATAACAAGAAACATCCGAACTTTCCGAGATAAAGAACAATTACAAAGAATTGGCGCTAAATAATTTTCTTTTAAATTACATTTTAGTTATTCTAAAACATCTGGCGAATAATAAAAATAGGATTGAAGTTTCGATAATTCGGTACTTTAATAGAATAAACAGTACCTTGTCATTTCAATGGAGAACTTAATCTGGGATTCCTCAAATTCGAAAATAGATATAAAAAGAATAATAAAATTGTCGTGTTTTGCTTACAATGTACTTTGATAACAATCCTTTTGCTGACAGAAGGTGGTATACCGTTACTTGCAATGCACAGGTATGCCCCCATTTCAGATCGAGAGATTTTGTTGAATGTTAGCACTGCATCCTCGTAAATTGACACTAGCACAAACAAAGAAATTATTTAATTTGTACAAAATTGTAATTTTTTTTTTAAATTAAATACTTTGATATTCAAGTGAATAACATTAAATAAAGATACAAATTATAGTCAACTGCAGTCTCTAGGAGTTTATTTATGCTTGTTCAATCGTGTGAAGGTTAGTATATACTTCATGATGCTTATATGTTTGTATATCAAAATTAAAATCCAAATTCTTTCAGTACATAAATATCTGGAAACCACAAAAACGCTCCTTGTTTTTACCAACCTTTAGTTTTAGTTCCATTTGTATATCTAATTATAATATCTGATCCGTCTTCCCGGCGCCACATGACGCGCGGCTCTGGCTGGCCGCGAGCTCGACACGACACCCGCACCGTCTCGCCCTCGTGTACCATCACATCGCCTGATGTTTCCTCCGAAATGAAATCAGGAGGTATAACAACATCCAGGTAACCCATCTGTAAACAAAAAGAGCTGTTGTATTTGTTTTATACATGACTGATGAAGGCGAAAGTTTTGGAAAATTGCAAAATGGATAACTACGGCGACGACGAATCTTTTGCCTTCTCAATTAAAGTTAAATTTTGCCTCATGACTAATTAATTCCTTGTTACCAGTCTAGCGTATAACATTTTTTTCTGTATGACATTATGTCAAGTGGCGTCATGCCGCGTCGACGGCGCCGTCGAAGCCTGCAGCTGCACTGTCGCCGCTGGGGATTTATGCCGTTATCACACCCGAGTATAAATTACAGCGCAGCGCAATAATTTAGGACTACCATATACGAATCATTACCCGCTGCGTCGCCCGCCTGCGTCCCCATTGCCTGTAGTTTAATTCCCTTTATCTTTTTATTGTTTATTATTATTGTTCTTTTATTTTATCTTTTATATTTGTTGTCAACACTGTAATGAAAATGTATGTGAAAAGGTAGTTTAATCTCGATGGTCGTGGTAATAAAGTATAATAACAATATCTTGACTACAAGTGCAATTCTAATTCACATTATTAAAGAAGCAAATAAGTCTTGAATGGATTCTGAGTATCGGTGGAAAACATATGGAAATTACCGGCTTATTCTATGGGTTTGGATGATGGGAGAAGTGACCGTGGTCTTTTCACCTATCGAAATGTCGCACAACGGTTTCTATTTCCACGGTGCTATTTATATACTCGCGGCAATATTTATTGGATTACCATTGGTTTATTCAGAGATTTGTATAGCACAGTACACTAATTGTGATGCCATTTCTATGTGGAATTTTTTTCCGATTCTACGAAGCGTCGGATATGGAACTGTGGTTTTAATTTTGTATAAATCTGTGTACTTGATCGTACTCAGTTCTTGGTATTTAAATTATACATTCCACGCAGCGCTCGATCCGCCGCCGTGGTTCACTTGCAACGAATTCAATAATTCAAGATGTATGGTAAAGCGCGTTAACACCTCAATTTTTCAACATTGTATTGAAACGCAAATATTATTCGATGACGACTGTGGCATGAAAACGGCAAGTTCTTGCTTCTTCGAACGAGAAATTGGTAAAAAAATTACTAAGAATGAGAACTGTACATTTCAATGGAAATCGCTTATTATTAGCAGCACAGTCAGTTTTATTTTGTTTTGCTTGTTTTTGAGAAAAGAAAAATCTATTAGAATTGCAATCAAAATATTAGTCGTGTATGTGAGTTTTTCTGTATTTGTGTTATTTTGTGTCGCTCTGTCTGCCAGCGGTGCGTGGTATTCATCAAAGATACATATTAATTGGAATGATTATGATTTTAAATCTTGCACATTAACTTTAACCCGCGGCGTCTTATCATTTGGAACTGGTTTTGGTATGTTCGCCTTTTTATCTCAAAATATCCCATTTCGCAGTCCCGCGACTATGACAGCTATTGCAGTAACTTTATTTGCAATATTTTATTCTGTTATGTTTGCGCTAATTATCTACAGCGGTATCAAAAGTATGTCTTATTTTCACGGTGAGGAAGAAAATGTTTTAGAATTGGGGAATAATCCATTTTTTTCAATATTTGCTTCAGTTACCGAAATTACTAGTTATTACGATGAAAGTTCAATTTGGAGTTTTCTTTGGTTTTCTGCCATATTTTTATGTATTTTTGTCAATTTATTTATTACGCTTTTTTATTTGCATGACTTGCTTTTAAGTAAATTTAAAACTGCAAAGACGTATAAAAATTTATGTTGTGCTGCTTTAATTTTGTTTTTATGTTTATTATCTTGTCCGATTTTTTGTGCTGATTTGGTAATATCATTCACGGATGCTATTGAGATTATACAACTTATAAATTGCCTTTTTTTCTCAATTTCTGTTTACTGGATTTACGGATACAATAATCACAATGTTGATATTATTTTTATGATTGGGGTTAAAGCTAGTTACTATTGGAAAATATCCTGGATTATAAATCCCATATTACTGTTACTATTGTTATATATCAGAGCTATGAAAGTTTTAGTCCACGAATATGAGAATTCGTTTGTAATCGAACGTTTAGGAATTCCATGTGATGTTCTATTACTGATTCTTCTCCTAAGTTTTTATGCCCTTACAGTTATTGTTGGCGTATTTTATGAATTAAGATATTATCATAACTTCAACTCTGTACGTAATATTTTTTATCCTACTTCAAAATGGGGTCCCGAAGATAAAGTATTGCTTAGAAGTAGAAAAATGTTTGTACCTGAAATTATGACACGAGAATTTCTCTATCGGCAAGTAAGAATACATGGTTATTTTAAAAACAAAGGCACTAAAACAAAAACAGTAACAAATGATCGAGATAGGATCGTGTCTACAGAAAAGGCAGAATGGAGCGCATTGACTTCTAACTAATAAAGTATGTTATTTTATTGTGTTATTTTTGAATACCAACCTGACTTTTCATCGGGTCTGTATTAATTTGACACATGTATCGACCTCGGTCTTCTTCCTGAACGTTCTTTATGTGTAAATTCCAAATCGTTTGACCGTTATGTGATACGCTGACTCTATGATTGTTTGTTATTACATGCACATGTATTGCTTGTATGGCTTTAGTATCCGCTTTTACCCAACCAACCTGTAAATTGTACATGTTTTATAAAATAAAATATGATACTTCGTACAGTGATTGTTTTAATTACTATCAAAATATCTTACTCTATAACCTCCAAGATTTTGAACTAGACATCTGAAGATTGCATCACGGCCAATCGGTACTGTTAGATTTGATATGGGCTCCGCGAATTCCGGCTGGAAGGCTTGACCTGTATGTATTGAAACGTTTAAATCAATGACGTTTCCATGTATGTATATTGGATTGCAAATATTTATGACTTGCCTACGAGCTTAGAATCAAGACGTATCCAGAATACAGCAAGCAAGTATAGCCACCAAGGCTGCTGCATATTTCCAGTCACGAAAGATTCTCTGCGTTGTCGTCAAATATTGTTACATGAGATATCCATCTGAGGCTGCAATAAAATTCAAAATAAAATATACATGCACCATTTAGTAATAAAGAAAGTTCAAATATTTTTTAATAATTATTTATGTTTATTATTACATTTACGGACTTAAGTACATTTTGAACTATATCTTAATACTCGAGGGCAGAGCTTTCTATTCGAACTAAAATGGTTAAAGTCATTAAGATGTTCAACAATTGCACATTGAATTTGCAAACACCATAATTGCACAACTAATGACTGAACAAACAAAAAGTCATTTGAATGAATGTGACATTACGATTCCATCAGTCAATAATGATTCAGTACTGCGGCGTATAAAGGTCTATCTAAAGGGTTATATTGGACTCGCGTCCGTTATTCAGGGTGCCGAAAAGTCGATCGAGAATGTTGCAAAAATGAGCACGGATGCGATCTCGTACCGGTAACTACTTTTCCGCGATAATACTTGAGAAAAATGCGAAGCGCACTTCAGCCACCTCAATAGGAGGACTATCAACATACTGGAAGTCAACCGTACGAAGACCGCAATCTTGTATGGAAAAAGGTTCATTGAATTTGTTATCTCACGAAGATGTTTTATGTAAAATTCACACAAAATTGTGAGATAGTGTAAGTATATTGCTTTTAGTATCATATAGTATAGTTTACTTTATATTACTTCTGATTACGAATAAATTAAAAATGAACAAAAAGTCATGTGATTGCTACATTGAAAGCTTACGTTATGAACTACAATACTTAAGCGTCAACTTTAAAAGTAAGAAATACTTTTAACAGCAAAATTCAGTTTTATTAATGTAAATGTTATTTCAGAAAATCAATTTTTTTTAATTATATGAAATTTTACAGCGCAATGACTAATTATGGTAAATATTTCGAAATGAGATTTAATAATTTCTATACGCTTTTTATTAATTTAACTTTAATTATACAATTTGATTTAAGGTTAAGTAGAATATGTCAAATTAAATAAAAAATAGAGTAAAAAAATTATCTTATGATTTGGGTATAATTTTCGAAGTATATTTGGATGGGATAGAATGTGGTTCTAAGGATGACTAAAGTATTAGTCGACCGATGTTTGGTCCTAAATAACCAGAATAGCAATTTGTATACGTGTTGTAATCAATCCGTGGTTTGTAGATTCGGACTGGCTATGTGGGTGCTAGACAGCGAAAAGACATTTTGCACAGTGACAATCTGACCATTTTGTTTAAAAATAATTATTTACATAAATACATTGAGTCCTAATGAATAATTCATTATATTAAAATAACTGGGACATTGTTTACCTTTTTTTATTTTTCACCGAGCAAAAACTTTTTTGTTTTTTAACTTTTTGGCTTTAAGCTTAAAATTTTTGGCTGATGCATGTGTTCAGTGGAATCTCAATATGTTACTAAACACCACTGTAACCGTGCTCCGTTATCAGCGGGCAATAACCGTAGCGTCCGTAGCTCTTCGTACAACAATTAACAGAGGAAGTGTTAAACTGATGCATACTTTCTCGGAAGCAAATATTTGAACGGATATTCTGTCTGAGAGCCAACATTGTTGTTGAACGTGTAAATATTGAATGAATTACTTCTTAGAGATTTAATAATACAACAAAAAATTTAATTTTATTTCCATCAAGTTAGTAATAACGAATTCATTGCACAGTTTTTGGCTAAAAGCTTAATGATGACTGTAAGAATCTTACTTTTAGCTATATTATTATATTATTCGACATTTTTATTTTTACCTTGGAAAAGTATGTATAACATCTGTAAAATATTTATTAACTTGCAGGGAAGCTTAGTAAACATTTTTCACTACGTTAAATTCTACGAAAAAAGCTTAATATGCTTTATCAAAACAGCTGACATAACATAATAAAAGATCAACATTTTATTAATTCTTTAAAAAAAAAAATTGTTAGTCTTTACTACAGGGAATATCTGCTACATTGAAACACGGAAACATAGTAATTATTATGCAAATCTTATTAGAATAGCTTAATTAAACTTGTGCTTTATTCAAAACAAAAGTACAAAATGCTTAACATAACAATAATTTGAATAGTTTTATAACAATAAGAAATTTTTAAAAATTCTATTGGATTATTCAAAAATAAACTAAAGTACTTTTTACATTGCAAACATGCATAGGGATATAAACTACTTACTCTAGTATTACTAAACACAAAATACACTAAGAAACAAAAATATAGTATAAAACAACTTACCCTTTAAACATTGGTGTAAATGTTTACCAACAAAGTACTTCGGGATGTTTGTAGGTAAAAAAAACGTTGATACTGTTTTTGTGTCTTCAATTACATGATAGTTTTGACGGACAAAGTATATAAAGTTCGTAATAAGTAAGTTAAGTTCGTAGTAAGTACGTATTAAGTTTAGTGCGAGTAGGGAGCGAGCGCGGCGTGCGGACGGCGGTGACGAGGGCGCGCCACACACTGCGGCCGATTGCTCATTCACTCCTCCACTCTATCGTTATTCTTACGCAGATGTCCGTATGATAGAGCCAGATACGATGCCAAAATTCCCACTTAGATATCCCTCTAGCATAAACGTTGTACTACTTTTGAACATGACACTTATTCACACATGCTAAGCAGTGTAGCACATTTTTTAATTTATTACCAGTATTTCACAATTCAAGGAATATATGAAATTCTACTATTTAAAATATCAAGTTATTCAAGAAGTAATCTTAATTTCAGTGGAGTATAAAACATTTAATTGTTTGAATTTGAATGTTCACAATTTAAAGTAAGACAATGAAATGAATTTAATTGTTCCACAACTGCGTGAAAGATTCTTATAGTAAGTAGAACTAACTTGAAATGGAGATGGAATAATTAGCCGCCTTCCGCTAATTTCCAAAGTTATTAATTCTCAAGATTTTCAAAGGACTGTCATCTGCTCGATAAGACTGAGAGAGTATATCTTTTATTTCGTATTAGTTCTGTACAAATTTTAAATGTTACAAAGCTATGTTAACTTTACATTTTTTACTTCAGTAATAACAGTAAATCATTGTCATTTTTGTTGAGACAAAGAAATAAAACGAATAAACTGATGATATCAAAAGAATAAAAAATAACATTGTTCTGTGATCATGCTAGTACTATGAGATGAATACGAGCTTTAATTAATATTTATAACTGTAAACACTTGTGTCACATGTTAATTATAAAATTGTTATACACAAACGACTGATAACGAATACTAAGTACCTTAATAAATGTGAGTATTATATCAAATACGTATTTATTTCCATGTATTACGTACGTATTTATTCAAACAAAAATATATTTATTTATTTTACTTTTTGTACTATGTTAAACATTTTTAATAATATTTTGAAGCAATTAATTTTTGCCCAATTAAACCATGTGTAGAGAATTATGTCTCGTAATATTAAACACTAATTGTCAATAAAAAGAATCTTAAGTACGAAAAATATAGAACTACATCATATAAACCTTCCCCACTGAGAATATCAATATCATATATTAAATGATTTCTGCAATAGGTATAAGGAAAAGATACAAAATAAATAATTACAACTTTATTTAAATAAGTAACGTTCACAAAAGACTAACAATTAAGATTTTGCTTACTTCTTTTTGGGAGGCGGCGGTGGAGTACTGTAATCTTCATCAAAATTTTTGTAATAATTCCACGGAGATTCCAACTGGTAGCTTCGCATTTCCTGAGCAAACTCAACAGGCTCATACACCAGTTTCTTCAAGCCATCATCGTACCGCACCTCTGTGTACCCAACTAGGGGGAAATCCTTCCTCAGAGGATGACCTTTAAACCCGTAGTCTGTCAAAATTCTCCTCAAATCAGGATGGTGAGTAAAAATGATACCAAACATGTCGTATATTTCTCGTTCGTACCAGTTCACGCCGTTCCAAAGATCATAAGCCGAATGCAAGGGGGTCACCTCGTCGGTATAAGTTTTAACTCTGGCTCTTTCCCCGAATCTCAAACTAAGAATGTCATAAACAACTTCGAACCTGTACGTGCGACTCGGAACATCGATAGCCGTCGCCGACGAGCATTGATTGAAGCAGGCGTTTTGGTGGTAACACATAAAACTTAGAACGGGGAACAAGCCTTCGGGGGCGACGAGTATCTCCAATTCGTCGGTGTGTTGCATTTGAATCTTTTGCACGAATTTTGGTAAACATGCCCCAACGTATAAACCGAACTCGTAAAGAGTTTGACGTCTATCATTATCGTGTCTCCTTAGCGTGCAACTCTCATATTCGATCGGTTCCAATGTGAGCTGGTTAACTTTTTCAACTGAATCTTGGTTAAAATTAAAACTTCTATGGAATCTACGCGTTAAATTAATATCATATATACGTAAAAATTTACATATTTTAGGGAATAAAGTGTTCATGTTATAAATATTTATACTATTCAGAACAAAGTTAGACTTTAAATTGAAATGATTTATTTGATAATCACTTTAAAATACGTTGACAACGCAATGACATGTTATTCATTCATTTAATACTAAAAGCGTGTACATGCCAGTTTTAATTCTAGGAAAATAATAATACTGTTTCAAATGGATAATTATACAATTGTTTGTATAACTTTAATTTGTATGTGTCCCTATCTTATATGCATATATGCCTCTTATATATACTATCTATTTTGCGAGAAATGTTACCAAATAACAAAAGACCGAATACACAACATTTTAATTTATCATCATAAAAGTTTAAAACGAGACGAAAGCAAACTCTTTTGTTGTTTTTAAAGTAATGTAATTATAGACTGCCCAGAAAAATACAACATCTCACCATAATACTGAAAATATACGGAACTATTTTCTTATAAAGGCAAAAGCAATTTCATAAAAATATAGCCATAGCATTGATATTATTGACTATTGTAGAGTTATCATAGTATTTTATTGTAATCACGATGTAATTTTTCAGTTTTCAGCCTGATAATTAAATGTGTTCAGCAAAAAAACTGAAAAATATGCCCTGGAAAAAACGTACAGACAATTAACATTGGATATGTACAAAATAATGGATTATATTTTTAAATGACATTAGTTCGTTTGATGTATCAACGTAGATAGTGTGTTGCAATGTCAATGAAGATAGTGGCGCCATCATGACAATCGTATTAAATTGATGGTCAGGCTTTAATTTACTACTTATTTCAAAACAACCACAACTTGGTTACGATAAGTTCTAAAAAAATATAAGAGAAAAAGAGGACGCAAGCAGGTTGTACCAAGTACAAGGCATTTCTCTCGACGTTCAGATGGAGTTTTTGGGAGGAAGTTTCGATGTATGTCCCACAAAGACTCGCGCCTCGTTCTGTGTAGATGTTTAGAAGTACTGTTTGAGACAATACACATAAACCTTACGTCCATGACACATGAATGCTTTTAGGAAAAGTGTATTTAAAAAAATCATTCATTTCAAAGGTTTAAAGCTTTGTCGATGATACAATATATTTATGGTAGGAAAAGATTAATTGGAAATAAATACTTAAAGAAAACGTCAAAAATAAACATAATTGCTGGTTAAAGAAGCACTTATTATTTTGTATTTTTGTGTCGATATTTCTGAAAAAATAATTTACAAAAGGGAGTGTAACACGAAAGTCGAACGCACAGTCTCAAGGTTCGACGTTAATTAATCATCAATTACGTCGTTATTTTCTAAATAACGTTATTCATGATTAATGTGACGATGCTACAGATGACCTTCTTGTTTAATAGTGAAACATGAATAGTAAAATTGTGTTTTTCTGTAATTGGTTAAATCACAGTTGAATTTAAGTTATTACTTACATTTAAATGTAACTTACAAATAAGTTAAATAACTTAGTTTCACACATCAAGACTGGACCTGTCATTGCTTTCTCCAATAACATTAACGTTATCCTAGCACAATAAAAGCTTAGATAAAATACTGCCCGGCTTAGTTTCAGCTAGAATGAAATTGTAGCGGATAAGTTTACATGAGAATGTTGGCATTTATCTTTAACAGTCTCATATATAAAACAGAAAACGAGGCTGCACTTGATTCAGTGTTTCCCGCCGTCTAACTCCAGATTGTGCGGTCGCACCGCAACTTCCGGATCCGGTGGCGTTGCGCCTGCGCGGCGCGTGCCCACCGGAAGTGACGTCGCGATTTAACTTAACTACATATGTTTCACCAATAATTAAAACAACAAATTGCATATAATCTCTACTTTTAATTTATCGTAAAACTTTTTACACTTCATTTGTAAATTTTGGTATTTAATTAATACTGCTGCCGATAATTATAAAACTGATAACTTTTGCCTTTTCTCTGTTTTAAATAAAAAAATATTTAGTCAGTAACTTATAATCGACCCATTTTTAAATTAAATTTCTTCAGGACACATTTTAGTAATTTAGACATCACAATTTGAATATTTTCATCACAGTGTATTAAAGATGGAAACATGTATATGTTAAGAAGTTATGAGTACCACATCATGGTCACCAAAATCGTGGTCCGATTGTGAATCATAAACTCCAGTTGGCTACATTTAATTTAAATCATGTGCTTTGTATTCCGTTTACATCATTATTGTATTTTAGAAAATATCAAAGTTGTATCTTCAACTTCTAAACCACACATTTTAATGTTATTCCAGCTCTGTTTTAGAATGTTGAATAAAATTTTGCATTCGAGGTCAAGTTTGGAGGAAGCACGGCAGGATTCACCTAAAGAGTTCTTGGGTCTCGTTAAAAATTTACCCGGAAGTAAAATAAACGTTGGAGCGAATTTATGCACATATCTCAACTTAGGTAGTTCCTTTCCGGCCACAATACCCAGTAAGCAACCTTCATTATAATTATTCCACTGGACATACCTATATAATATGAAATAAATGCTTTATTTTTCATCTTGTGCTTGAAACTAGAAACTTCTAGTATGGAGTAGTTAAATATTTGTTTGTCATAATCTCTAATTATCACTGCCGAAACACTTAGATTTAAACAAATTGTTTCTTTGTCTCTGTTTTTCCAAAGATAATTAGACTGGCTAATTAGTTTTTTTTAAGTTTTTTTTTTTTTAAGTAAATAGTTTAATGAATCGTAAGTACTAATAAAAATAATATATCTAAAAATTACTTTAATATCGAAATGTTATTTTGCGCAGTAGTACTCTAGTAACCCACTAATCATTACGATTAAAATCATTACAAGTTATTTCATAGTAACAAAACAGTTTCATTATGTAAATAAGCACTCGAACTGTCTATGTGAAGCTCTTTAAAGAGGTAATTTGTTAATGGACTGGCCGCAAATCTGGCGTTATCTGATGCCGCAACGACCCGCCTTTTCGAAACAAGTAAACTCTATGGTTTTTTTCTAAATAATGTTCACGACGAACCTTGTTTAGTATTTCTTCGTCGATAAGACCTCTTAAAAAGATATAAGTAGCTTTTAAAGAAATTGTCTTTACTTCTGAAATAGTCTAATAGGTCGTAGTTATTTTAAAGAGTAGAACTACGGTTAGGTTTAAACATAGAGATATAGGTAGGTAGATGTGTTAAAGTCTGGAATTAGGACATGGGTTACAACATAGTTATCAACAAGAATGGTAAAGGTAAGGGATACTGGTTTTAAATTTGTATAGAATTTAATCTAATCTATTTTTATCAAGAAAAGTGACGATTAATAAAATCAAAATAAAAACAACAAAGAAATGAAAGGTTAATAACTTATTTTAGATAAATTACTAAAAAAATCCTTTTTTCAAGATTACATGTAGCATTGATTAATTGTGTACACGGATATTGTAACATTTTGTAAGTTATAAAATATTTATTTCGTTCGTGAGAATGTTTAGATATTTTTTTGTAAAATTTTGTAATATTTAAAGATGTATGAACAATCACATGTTCTCATGATCTGTCATCGTTGTGTTGTATCGGCCGATGGAGGCAAGTAAGTCTACACATTTTGTTTACATTTACACAAGTATACGATCGTCCGTGTGTTTATATCGAAACACTTGTTCAGCACCAAAAAAGGGACGTTACAAAAACAAACATAATTTTTTTCAACTGTTAGCTTTCAACCGCTAGGGTAATAAATAATAGTAACTTCCCGGATTGTTTTGATCCATTTATTAATAAAAACGAAATCGTTTGTGATTCGTAGCGGGTCTGTTGTTTTGCTGTCTATGATTACATTAATTTTATGTGTAATAATAATCATAATGTTGAGACGTAGACGTACGACTTATATCCTTACCATCTTTTGTGAGACAATAATATCATGATACTCGCGTACAATGCGCTATACCGGTACATTGATTACATCGTCACCATATCTACGAATGGAATTTAAAAGGTGCCATGATTCTACACTACGCTGTACGCTCCCAAATCTTGTATACTGTTTAAAGGTGCAAACTTTTTTATACTCTATAGAATGAACACCACTCTAGTTTCATTCCGGCCAATTGTCATGTTTTTGTAGACGACATATTTTATATCTTACTTTAATATTATAAATGCGAATGTTTAGATGGATGTATGGATGGATGTTTGTTTGAATGTATCTCCGGAACGGATCAGCGGATTTTGATGAAATTTGGCGCAGACGAAGAACATTGTCCGGAAGAACACATATACTACTTATTAAGTTTTTTTTATAAACGCACGGACAGAGTCGCGGACGACAGATTGTAATTAAATATATTTGACACATGACGTATTCAACACTCTAAAATACACAACAGCGGACTCTTACTGGAATATTTTAAGTATTTTTTATACCAGTGGATACGTCGTCGTCGGAGAACACTCATTACATTCATAAAGTTTCTACTAGATGGCGCTACATGCACAAAGAATCGGAGAATATTTTACGAATTAAAAAATAAATCTTACATTAAAGTATCTGCTGTAAACCTATAATTTTTTTTAGAAATTTAAAAATACAAATGTTAGTAGCAAGAGCAAACCTTTACTTACCAATAATAAAGTCGAAATTTGTTTGGACGTGCTTTTTATAGCAATACCAAATTAATTGAAAAACTGAATTTTGCATTCGACCTCAAAATTATCAAGAGAAAATAAAAGAAAATTATTTAATATATATCGTTCAAAAGTTTGTGCATTACTAAGTTTTACCTTGATTTAATTTGTTCTTTGAAATTTAAACGAAAGGAAAGAATGCTGGCTGATCTTTACTTTAATCTTAGAGTTTTTATATTAATGTGGGACTTTGTCTAAGTGGCCACTTTTTACCACGAATGGATGAAAAAGCTTCCGACGATTCTTTCGTGATTGCTGGAGTGAAATAAGTATTCCTTTTAACAAACCCTTGTTAGCTTTATGTTCTCTAAGGCCAATTGAATTGAGGTGAAAATAGATCCAATGTAATACTGAAAAAAAATGTGAAAATAAAAGTTTTATAAATGTATAAAGTTGCTTATTTTATAACGCATCTGCATTTGCGGATATCTATGGGCAACGGTCGCCTCGCTATTTCGGCGAATTCAGGTGGCCGTTTGCTCATTTGCCACCTTTAGATATAAAAAAAAAAAATCATCTGTTCTACTTTTATAAAACGTTATATACCTAAAGTACAATTATTTGCTTTTATAAATTAATTTACGAAAGACAGACAGTATGCCTTTTATAAAATGTTTAGACGATCTGACTAATAATGCAGGACTACCTGGATGAATGCGAAACATACTTACCTAATGGCAACAGAGAATTCGTCGAACAGTGAATTTTATGACTACCTATAATGATTTGTTTATACTTTAGTTTTAAGTTTATAATTTTCATAGTTAAACATTTGTTCATCAAAAAGTCTACGTGACATTCCGAAACGAAGCATTTGCACTTAATTTCGTCTCCTCGTAATAAGGGGAGGAGTGCATATTTCATAGCCGGCGGGCTCTCGCAGGCGTTAAGTGGGGTATTTTATTGGCTTATTATACAATATTCTAAGCTAAAAATCGTGGAAAGAGTACGTTTTTAATTGGGCAGCGAGTTCGCGTGGTGCTGACGGCGGGATTATTCATGGCTGCTTCAGAGCCAACGTTCCGTCGCTTCTGTTCTGCCTTTATTTTTGCCTCTTCCAAGATGTTATTTCTCATTAACGCTTCATGTTTGATATATTTTCTAACAAACTTTAAGATTTAAAGCTGCATCTACACATACGTTTATGTCTTAATTTGGCTAATGATTTATTAAAACTTTGCGACGACGTATTGTACGTAATCTTGTCTTCTTATCAAGTCAGAATCTTATGATATTGGTTTTTTTTTGTTCGATAGGAATTTTGGTTAAAGAATACAATATCAGTGTTTTAGTCGTATTACAAGATATGTTTATTTGCGGAACACGGCGATAAAGATTTTAATGAAAATCACATCAAATGGGTCGCTATTAAACCTGTAAAAGAAAATGTAATCTCCGAAGATGAAATATATGTTAAATTTGATATTCATTTTATTTCATGTAATATTTCAAACAACACGATCCGAGCGTGGCAGGCTAATTTAACGTTCCGAACCAGCGAACCGAGTCAGGCTGAATTTAAGCATTTCTTCTAGATGCTACAAGAGGGCGCACCGAATCTATTTCACGCACATTACTCTTTTGACTTATGAATTATTACCGATGTAAAACTCAGCACACATCAGTCGAATTGTTCAAGTTTCTGACTTTTAAGTTAGTTTATTTAACGTGTAATCATTTTAAATAATTTATTCCTCCAAGTTTTAATACAATTACCGTGCTTTTAACGTAAAATATTTTCTACTCTAAAGATAAAAAAAAAACTTGAAATTGGAGTATAATTTGTGCCTTAATGAAATTTTAAATTAAAACAACTCTACGATTCAATTTAATTTAAAGAATTAATTAAACAAATGTTCCCATAATCAAAGTCAAAAATAAACAGTTGTATATTCTAATATATGAACACGAAATTTCAAAGCAATAACAATCCTTGCATTATTTAAAAAGTTATTACATCAGGTCATAATTTCTCGTCCGAAAACTTGCATTTTTGCCTTATGACTATATGCATTCGAGCCATCGTGTAGAACTAAAATTGAGACAAATTATTTTACCCATCCTTTTTGTACTACCAAACGTCTAGACACCAGTAGAACCATCTTTTCTTCGTCATCACTCGCATTCAAACGAAGCGCCTTGCTTTGTCGTTTTTATTGCATGCAGTGAGAGATTGCCGTAACTTATTCGCGTCAACCTTTAAGTCCAATTATAATATGAATGGCTTCTAGACAACAATGAATAGATTTCTACTGAGGTAGCTTGCTTTATTACAAATTTCTGTACCTACTTTTTAAATTTTTCGACATCTTTTTTATATCTACGATAAATAATACGATAATATTAACGTTACTTTTGAGTTATCTAAGGAATCCATTGAATAAAAGAAGCTTTACATTAAATTAATAAAAATTTATTCATGAAAATTAAATTATTTAAAATACGAAAATTTGCATCTTTTTATGATATAATTTGATCTTTGAAAAGTGTGTTGTAATGCGGCCCTTTGATACCCTTCATCTTTTCTTATTTGAGGCCCGTTAAATAGATTTTAATCTTCTTTTAATTAACTTTCTATTTATCAAAACTATGTTCAACAGAAACTGATAATCAATTAGTGCCTTCAAAATAAATAAATTATAAAAATCATAAAGAATTATCGTTAGTGGTTTAATTAAGATTTACAAATTTATTTAAAATTTTGTTTCTAACACGTTATTTAACTTCTATAAGCTATATTTTTAAAGTCAAAAGTTATAATTATTATCTTTTAGCGTAAAATTAATCTTACTCATATTATAAATGCGAATGTTTAGATGATTTCTTGATTCTTTGATTCTTTGATGATGATTATGATGATGATGATGATGATGATGATCATCATCATCATCATAATAATAATAACCTTTCAAAATAATAACCCTTTGACCGACCAATCACTGATATGATGACGTCAACGTATGTTTATACCAACGTCAACACGTCAACATATCAAAGACTATGTTTTACCCTTAAATATGTGTCACCGACACTGCTTTCGGTATAAGTACTTTGTTACTTATTTGTCAAGATTTGATTTCTGGTACGTACAATATCAACGTTCGATAAGAGAGTTGACATACTCGTATGTCATAGCTAAAATGTAATTGAAACATTGTCTAAGTTTTATAGTAAGGCCGGATGTTATCCGAAACAATTTGTAACAAGGTTTTATACTTAGAAAAACTGCGGTATATGTTAAGTCTAAAATATTTTCCTAGACGTAAGATTTAGGAAAAGTCATTATGCTGTCCATGTCTACATTTTGGGTACTTCAGATTTATCTTCATATTCGTCATGTCAAAACTCTACTTCTTTTATAAATAAGGCTGTTTTGTTAATGTGATCCGTATAAATTATGGTTACTAAATAGTAAAATTACTAATATTAATATATATTGTAATTTAATAGATAGAGTAGGTTTGTCTTCACTTTATTGGAACAAATATTTATAAGTCAAACTTGTCGGTGTATTTAGATATTTTAAAAACACTATAATGTATATTTATGTATTATATAAAGTAAAATAATACTGCTAAATCAGATTTCCACGTAATATAAAAAGAAAGATGCCACACGAACAGTGCGATGCTCGAGCGTTGTCAGAGTAATTTCGTCACGTAGTTATACACTACGAATTAGTGACTGCCACAAGTGGGTGAATCTAGAACAAATATTCAACTTTATTATTCAAATAAAGACTGGCACCAGTTTCCCGCAAGGGCAGAACAGTAGAAAATGCACAACTGTTAGTCATTTAACTGTCCCAAAATTCCCCGCCTTCATGTGACATTAGTGAAATTGCGAAATTGACTTTCGTTTTTTTATGTGATTATATTGATCGTTCGTAAAAATTATAGTGCGGCTGCTATACCGCGCGTGTGGAATCTCTCTAATCGTTAGCAATCCAGTGCTCTTGATTGCTCGTAGCCGAAGCTATTTGCGTGATAAATGGACTTTTACATCTTACTTTGAACACCATCATGGGTCAGTGATCGCTGTTCCTATTAAATATTTCTGAGCAATTAAGCTGCGTTCATGTTACGTAATAAGTTTGTGTAGACAAAATGTATTTGAAACACAGTTTTTGTTTCAAATTACACGTGTTTTTTAGTAAATATGTTCGCTAATGAGCGATTGATCAATTTGAAACCTGAATATTAAGCTTATTCATATAATTGATTTTCAACACGAAAGTCGGATATTATTATTGTTCGTAAAGGTATAATAAAACGGACGGTTTGATGACGTCATCAAAGATTGCTGAAGTATCCGTACTGCGCCACACAAAGGCGACAGCCGTACCAGTAAATTTATTCATTCGCTACCTTAACTATTGCTCTATGATGTGTGATGTAGTTCCCGGGGACGAGACAGTGCGGCGCCGGTCGGAGAAATGACCAGCCAATGATGAAAGCAATACGAGACTCAATAGATGGCACCCATACACACAGTACGATTTTTTGCTAACATTTAATATAAATATCATATTATACTACAGCATTAGGAGATTCTTGGGTTTTCTTATTGTTTTTAATAATTAACAAAATTAAATTTTACATAAATTCGGTTCAGTAATTTATAATACAGAAAATGTGTTACTTAAGCTAATCTAATATAAGCCAGCCACTTATAACAACGTAAAAAAGCTATGTTTTTTAACTAGATCCTATTGTGGTAGATAAAGATCATCATTCGCGAAACAAAGGTTTCCAGATTTGCAGTTGGTCTTCCAA
Source organism: Papilio machaon (assembly GCF_912999745.1). NCBI lineage: Eukaryota > Metazoa > Arthropoda > Insecta > Lepidoptera > Papilionidae > Papilio > Papilio machaon. Next base: position 6,049,691 of record NC_059987.1, read on the forward strand.
AATTGACGCGAGAAACTGTTTTTGGAAAATTATGTCCAAAAGTGACATTCACATGCTTATTATCTTGAAAAACTATACTCATAAAATTACACTGTACAGGTTGTAACTGCCGCCATTGATTACATAGAAGTATTTTCAATTGCGATATCACGTGTAGTGTGAACTGTTTCCATTCTGTGCCCACTGAACCTGAAATAACAGGTCAGAGTCTAGGAAGCAGGTACACTTGACTACACAAGCATATCGACTGTTTCCATCTAAAATAAGATTTGACATTGACTAATTTATCTCGGATGTGCGCTAAGGCTTTTGATTTATTTTTAAATGGAGCTTACTACGTTATTCATTTGTTTCAGGAGGAAAGTTAAGTAATGATATGAAATACAAATACAAATGAGAGGTATGAAGTGAATCGGACTTAAAATACTTTTTATATTTTTGTATCTAACCAACAATAGAAACGGCTAGACAACGATAATTTTTATTGTTACTCAAGGTTATAAATAATGATATTTTGTAACTGCCTGATAATCTGAAAAATGTGTATTAATAAAAAATAAAGTAACATGACGTAAATAAAAATATTGCATGTTTTAATATTCAGACCAGTCGTATAGTTTGTTTTTAAGAAACTCTTCATCATCTCCTTGGCCTTTTCCCACTCACGAGGGTCACACAAGGTTTTACAAACCTTAAAGTTTTGGCTTAATTTTTTACGGCTGCCTGTCGCCAACCCTACTTGGGAGGAATAAGAAACTCTTATAACAATAATTATTAAGAAAATAATTTGTATGAAAGAATCCATGATTAAATTGTACATGAACAGATACAGAGGTCTAGAATTAGTTGGGAGAATTAATTTGTAAGGGACAATGTAATCAATAGCGTTACAAAATGAATTTTTGTAACATAATAAAAATAGCAAAGCGTTGAATAGATAGCCCCACCGCTTTATATAGGGTTTCACTATCTAATAATGACTCTCCATTATAACTAGTATCTCATATCGGCTCGAGTGTTCATATTCGATGTTCCAATAAAGTTTTGTCAGGGGATCTTTGCCGGCACATAATAAAGTATTACAAAAGCCAAAGACCGTCATTGTTGCTGGTACTTCAATCCCGACCCTCTCCGTGCTGCGTTATAATGAGTCGAGTTACTCGCTGCTTAGAAATATTAACTAATCTTATTTTTCATGTTTATGATTATAAATAATATCTTTGAATGAAATTAAAAATAAATTGAAATTAAAGTGTTACAAATTGAATCAATAAAATATATAAAACATAATTAAAATTCAACTGATGTTTAGGTCGAAACAATTCAGTTCTATAGACACACCAAGATTTTATGCGAAATAAATCACTAAAATTTTACAATACAGTATAGAAACGTAAGAGACTATCTTAGTAGTATAATTTTTGTATTAAGAAATTGTTTATCGTCTCAAAATTAGTAATATTTTAAAGTTGATAATTTTATTGCTTTCAGTAAGTTATAATATGCATTAACATATAACCACTTCGAACTTTATTGCTAATTAATAAAGAGTGATCTTACTTTTTGTTTATAAATATGTGTTAAAGTCAACAAAACAAATAACAATATTCGTCGAAACACTTAAGACTTTAACTTAACTTTTTAACCGTGGTAGATATGTGCGTGCCGGAGGCCTAATTTTAATCCCCCTACTCTTCCCACCCAGGAAAGGTTGGGAAAGGAAAGTGTAACTGACTGCGGGGGACGCATATGAAGGGGAAATGTCCTCTTTCTGTGCGTCCTTCCCTCAGTCGATTAAAGGTAGGCAACGCATCTGCAATTGCAGAGATGTATGGGCTGCGGTCGTTTCGCTCTTTCGGTGAATTCAGGTTGCCTTTTGCTCGTTTTGAACGAATTTCAAGTTTAGATGCCTTTTGTATTTCCGTTTTTAAATTTTAATGCATTTCTGCTTTACTTGTAAATTTAAAATAGGTAAGTATGTACGTACAATAAATAATAATGTTATACCATAAGATTCATTAATAACAAGCCTGAAAAATTAATGGCCTAACTTATTCAACACTATAAATATATTTTAATTTATCTACTTTTAGAAAATGGGAATCTTAATAGTTTATGATTATTTATTTATTTGTTTAGAATTACATATTACATACATTCGTATAAAAGTATTCAAACCATAAAAACCATTTGGTATGATTTGACTATGGGTTCTATATCACATTAATTATCTTTTCTAACTTACATATTATTCGTATTTATAAAATTTAATGATTAAATTCAATTTTGAAATTTATTATATAGCCGCATTTTCTACAAGTAAATTACTATTTTAGTTACTTGAACGCTAGAAAATTCGCATCAAACGCTCCTCGAAGGGGAGAGATAAGGTTTTATGAGTTCACCACGTCGTAACTGTTCGACGAACAGCGAATATGCATTGCATAGGTTTGTACAGAAAACCAATTACGTATCTAGTTTTGTTTAGTAATATTATGATATTAATACCATATCCACATAATTTATAAGATAAAATGACGGCGTTACGCAATTAAGACATTTTACAGTCTTCTTAGATCTCACTCTAAATAAATGCTCACCTAATTGAAATACTTTACTTTTTATCTTGTTATTTTTTGAAATGATAAATAAATAAAGTTGCCATCATCTTAATGTTATATATATATATCAATTTTATATATATGTAACAAGTTACATAGGGAACATATTTTACAAGTAACAAATGATATTTCGTTGTTGTATGAATACTGAATATAAAATTGACGTAAGTAGTCTGAAGTTGATTTGCGGCGCGTCTACGAAATTCTATTATCTCCAGCCAGGTGTACATAGAAAAAGTAAAATTGAACCAGTAAGCCAATTTACGAGGTTTTTTTTTTAACAGAAAAAAATGAATTATTTTTTTTCTTCAAAGATAATAGTAACATATTGTGTTTGTACAGTTGTGCAGGCAGTGGAAGCCACCGTTAAAATCACTGGTTCCTTTACCAAACCACTGCTGCGTACTTTTAATATTTCTTCTTACGATATGGACTGATCATTTATTACATGATATTTATTTTTCACAACAATCAATTTTTCTCAAATAAATAATAATTCTCTGCATTAATATTAATATATATTTTAACACTAGCTGTCGCCCGCGACTCCGTCCGCGCGGAATTAAATAAACTTAATAAGTAGCCTACGTGTTCTTACAGATTATGTCCTACATTTGTGCTAAATTTCATCCATCCATCCATCTAAACATTCGCATTTATAATATTAGTAAGAAGTAAGATGAAAGAACCAATTCTCTATTTTCAATTACTATGTAATACCAAGATTTTTCATGTATGTGATGTGACATTCATTACGATTTATTTTACGTAAGAAGAAATCTATTTCACACAAAATCTATATATATAAAAGAAAGTTGTGTTAGTTACACCATTTATAACTCAAGAACGGCTGAATCGATTTGACTGAAAATTGGTGGGCAGGTAGCTTAGAACCGGGAAAAGGACATAGGATAATTTTTACCCCGTTTTCTATTTTTTTTTCCGCGCGGACGGAGTCGCGGGTAAAAGCTAGTATATTATATTTTTCATGAATGGGAGGATTAATATTCAAACTGCTTCGACAATAATTTCTTACGTTGATATTCTTCGACCGTGACGTTAATAACACCTCATTCAAAGTTGCTCATTTTTAATATCTTTATTGAATTCAAAGAGTACCTGGAATATCTCATTTTATATTTACGATATTTTTAGTCACCTATTTTTGTATTGAAATAAGTATATATTTAAAATAAGTCAATAATTTTCGAATTTCCAATTTTCAATATTCTTTATTTCGATCATCTTCACATTATCAAGTTACGTAGTTTAATTACCTTTGTTTCTTAGACCAAAAGCTCTGTATAAAACATATCGTAATCCCTGTCATTATCTTGGACAAAACAGAGATAACAATATATTTTAAATAGAGATTTTGGTCTCAGAAACCAACGGTTAGTTAGCTTTAAAATTATTAATTATGAATCTTGATAATATTACGTAATTATTTCAACAATTAATGATTGTTTAAATGACTTTAAATGAAACGTTGATTTTGATGTTTTAGATGCGAATGATTTTGTGGAGAATTTAAATAAACAAGCTTGTTAAAAAGGTGAACAGGGCGGTATTGTGAAGTGGGCCGAGATGCGAGCGAGTAACTCGGCACAGTAATGGAATTCTCGTGCTAGCGCCGCTGACGGTTTGCGGCGTTTGTAATACATACTTTAAATTTTCACCAGCAACGTCTGCATTTGTCTGTAAAACTTTTACATTGAGTTTAAAAATATATATAAAAATACTGATGATTACTTCCCTCTAACGAACGAACTAGTCATGGTCTAAACGTCTGATAGTTTCGGGAAGATTAATAATTGTTACTGGGGACAAATCTGTTCGAATTAATAATAAGTTAGTTATATTCATGACTTAATCTTAGATTAGTCTGAGACTAAGTCTAAACAATGAACTATTTAAAAAATTAAAACGTTTTACAACATTACAGTTTTTATTATCGTATGGAGCTTTCCCTAAAGCTTATCGTGACTTTACATAAATTTAGAAATGAAGTAAATTGACTGAGAATATTCGATGTACGAAAATGCATACTAAAACTATAACTCTGGTGTTAGCACCCCTTTATTTTTGATAAAGAGTATACATTAATCATTCCTAGTCTCCGATGCATAATGTTTACAAATGAGTAGGGGTTACTGTTTCCATTGGTAAATAGCCGAAACTAAATATAGAAGTTATACACTTTCTTTTACACAAAACCACATAAATTCCAGAGATGTCCTCACCATCGCATTATACTATATTAGACGACGAAAATTCTAACGTAATTTTTTTCCAAGAACTATTGGTGTTACTCATAACACATGTCTGATTTAGCTGGTAGATAATACAATAAAATTTTAAATTAACTGAACGTACAACAACCGTGTAATCGTGTAGAAAACACGACTCCATCTACCGTTACACGGAGAAATCAAGATCGGGAAACCTTTGCGACGATATTGCCTCGTTAAATCCTTTGTGAATATCTGAACCTATACCACTTGATTTTGCATTAAAGCTTCAAGCAAATGAGTATTTGAAATTGACCTTAACAACAGAATTGTTAATTCAGTTCTAACGGTCGTATTGTGATACTGTCGAGATTTTCTGGCGTGATAATGCTGTTAACTTGAAATGGTATTTACTGAGAAAATTTTACTTGTGTAATGCATATAAAACAGAAAATTACAATTGTTGGCTTTATGTAACGGCTATTTTATAAGTTTTAAAAATAAAATTTCAGTTACGATCGAAATAGTGCCTCATCTACAAAATTAATTAAAACAGCAATAAGTTATATACCATATTAGTACGTAAGTCACACTGGTTTTACCTTACTGGCTCCCCTTACTGTTGATTGGATTCGTTTAGTTGTCCGTTTAAAAGCTTCGAGTTGCATCGAACTATTGCAATGAAACGGTACGGTTAACCGTCGACTATGGCGCCCTCACAATGCGCACCTCGTTTTGTTGCATCCTCTTATTTGTTCCACGGTTTAAGCACTCATTTATTGAGCACACTGCTAAATTGCATTTCGTTTTTTCGGGAAAGTAATTACTTATTGTTTTCACCACACAATTAAGAGATTCCACCGCAAGCTTTTACTTATTGCAAAGTATTTACCAAAAACATAAAAAATATATAAAGAAAATAATCAAGTATAAATAATGCTTTATAATTATACCTCGTGACTTATATTTCTAAGCAAAACAATGCCTCACAAGTTGTTTGTTGGTTACATAAGTACATTTTTTTCAAGTAATCAAAATTTATAGTATCAAAGTAATAGTTATAACCGTGGACTTGAAATGTGTCAATATAAATTCTATACACAGGGAATTTAATTTGTTTTACATTCGTCGTATCGTATCGTTTAGTGTTAAGTTACAGCTTACTATCTAAGGAATAATCTATGAATACAAATATCGTCTTTGCGTTCTTTTTTTGTAATAACTGTAAAGTATTTGTTGGATATGCGCTTGCACTGTATCGTGTATATATCAGTTCGTTAAGGTGGGTATAGACTAGAGCATTTACTTGTAACAAAACAGCGAGCCGCTCTATATATTGTTGTGTATCACCCTTTCACGAACTAGACGTGCTTTGGAAACTATACTTTTACCTGTATAATATCATTCGTTAAAACGTTACATTACATAGAAATGCTTGAGAAAATGCTCTAGTGTATATACACCTTTACCTACCGCGTGGTTTTAATAATGTCTCAATAACAAACTGTAATTCACAGTGTTTTCGCTAGAAACGATCATTTTTAAAATGATGAAGAAATATAAGTGTCTTGACTCCTTTAGATTGTTTGATTACCAACTGTTATGTTTGAATCTAAAAAAAAATAGCCATATTTCTTAGAACAGTCGAAAATTTTAAGAAGGAAATTATTATTGATGCTAACCATTATTGAATCATTAAGAAATTAACCAAGAGTTAAGAAATAAGAGAGTAAAAGTGGAATTGATAGCAATGATTCTAGTGTCAATTAAAATGGAAGGAGCTTGTCAAAGACGGACAGACCAATGTGGGCAAAGCGATCCGCGGACAACTCGCTTGCACGCAGTAATGGATTTCTCTTGCAATTCGTATTGATGCCTTGAAACATCAATACTTTGGAATTGCAGCTTTTTATTGGAACTGAATAGTTAAGAACAGTTTGTGTTAAATTTTTCAAAGACTGCGTGTGACGTTGGAATCATACTACGATATATTGCCAAATTGAAAATAACTATTAATTTATTTAAATTAAGATATTAAATTAAGACACACAACAAAAAAACTACTGAGAAAATAACAATTTTTGTAACTGTGATGACCCTTTATAAAAAACATATTTATAAAAGAAGAATTTTTGACATGATGTTTAGTGCCTATCGCAGACCAACAATTAATCAAGCTGAGTTTTAGACACTACTAAATATACTCTTTAAGTAGGAATGCAAAGAGACAAATCTCGTCCAGGCGTAGAGAACATAATAAAAATTACAAGTATAAATATAGGTTGGCACCGCTGAATCATTTACATATATAACATGTTGCTTTCTCATAATCTCATCTCCATAAAAACTAAGGTATTTTAATATCTAAATATATCAACGTACATACGTAGTATTAAGAGAATTGAAACTATTTGGTGTGGCACGTGTTTTTCCATTACAATAGCAACTTGAAATCAAGAAGAATTGCTAACATTTGTATATAATTAAACAAAACCGAGGGACAGTTTTACGGCCAAAGAAATGGAAAGTTTGCAGTGAAAGAGCGTGAACGGGGTCCGTGCAAATTTAAACAGACAGACGGAATGCCTGGGCACAGCTCGAGCAAGAGAATTCCATTTACCTGTTCTAAACGTCTGCTTCTTAACTAAATATAAAATATACAAATTTAATTTTTGGCTTAAAAACAAAATAATTTAATTTAAAAACAAACCTTAATTAAGTCGAATAAGCCGCGACGCTGCATCACGTCGTTAACTTAAACCAAACAAGAACTGCCATAAATTTTTTTGATGTTGAACAATTATAATAGACATATTATAAATTGTGTACCACTTACTTTAACAATTAAAAATATCAAAATGATAAACTCCAATAGAATTCGGAGCGAACAAAAAATTCAATTAAACTCATTGAGCATCATTAGCGTGTTAAGAAACATGACTATTAAATCTAGTCGTATACGTTTATTGTAAAAGGCAGAGTAAATAATTTCGTTTTACAATATTCGCTAGATAATTCCATATGTAAAGGTAAATGTTCAACAGAACGGTTGTCTTACATGTATTAAAGATTTTCATTATAACATGTTTATGTTTGAAAGCGATATTAGTAAAGTTCGCCTTCGGCATTTACCTTTGTGGTAAAAGAAACTTATTTGAATTTACTGTCTGTTAAAGCTAGATATTATATTTGCTTTTTTCCCTAAAACCGTAAAAACATCAATATTTTCGCAGTTTAAAGAGACATAAGCCGACAAGATCGGCCTACCGATCAATAGGACCAATGGTATTTTTTTTTGTGATTGGATCTATTGATTCTTCGGATTTAATCAGCCCAATGAAAACAAAACTTCTTATTGGGCCGATTGATCCGTAGGCTGATTGCCAAAGTTTTTTTCAAAAATGAAACACCCACAAAACTAGATGTAATAAAAATAATATTTTACTTATATGTTGGTATTCTTTTATTGGCGGTGCGCCGTCCAGTATATAACACGTTTGTATTTCAGTTTTCATTTCCCCGTCAACACTCGCGGGATACCTTTTAAACCAGAAAATGGATGAAATGGATGGAACACTGAAGTTATAAAAAGAAATACGACATTCCTCGTCTGTGTTTATTGCTGTACATTAGTTATACTGCTTCCGTAGTGTCGTTTCGGCATGAAATGGGAACTAATGAGATTTTGATGTTTTTTTGACTGGGCTTTTATTTTTCTTGAGAACATAACGATGTTGCTTGCAACCGAGACTACACAGCTGGTATCATTTTTATTTAATTTAATATAACATACTGTGTTATTTATCGATTGTAATTAAACGTTTACTTAAATATAGATATGAAATTCTGTGCACAAACAGGCAAAAAAATTGGTTAGGAATGGTACATATACACTGCGCATAAAAATATGAGATTATTAGGGTAGTTGTGTAAGTAATACTTAGCCAATTCAATATTTTTGATGAAAACTGATATTGGTTTTGTTAAAATAAATATGACAACATTCCCCTTTTTAAAAGTAAATATAACAACATTCAATGAATTAATTAAAAGCACATTTCACGAGCACTCATTAATATGTAATAAAACATGACAACACTAATTGTTAACTTACCCGTTAAAATTAAATAATTACTATTAAGCTGTACTTCACTGTTTTCATAAAGTACTATATTTAATTTGGGTATAATAAAAATGCGAATGCTGGGTAAAGTCCATATCAGAGCATAATGTTTTGGGGTACTGAGCTCAGAGTAATAAATTAAAAACTAACTCTTCTATGTAATACAGCAATTTATATTCAGCCGCGCACACTCGGCCTGCAGGCACTGTATTCGTACATTCACTAACTTTAAAATATCATCCTTGTCCTTACTAAATATTTCACTCCCCAGTATATAAGCATCGCATCGCTGCTTTGTTGCTATCGCTCAAACATGATGTTAAATTGACTATAACCTTCTATAGTAATAACTACCCGGAACTTAAATTGACACATCGAGTAGAACACACTCTTGTTCCCGACGTGCTAAATTAAATGTTATTATTAATCTTGCTCGATGATATATGCTGCCTGCTTATAATAGATTTGATATCGTCATATTGACTGGTAGATTTTGCGATGAAACATTAGACGAAAAAAAACAGCATATTATCATAGTAAATATTTTTCCTCGTTTATTTAACCTTTTGATATTGATACGTTATCGAACAGATACAGCAAAATTAACAAAAAATCGATATCCCTCTAGTATATTGACAAGTGCTGACATATATTTCGTTATATCTGACAGCTGTATAACGGAAAATTTCATTTTGCATCACACGTTTACAGCTCTGTCTTATTAAGACGCCATGGCGACGTCATCTGCGGCGCAGACTTGGATACTTGGTGTTCTTACAAATTAAATCGTTTTTAAAACAATGTCTTGCACAATATTGCAGTTATTAAATGAGCCAAAGGATATTTTCAAACTGCTGAGTGAAAAGACAATCAGTACTTCGTAAAAAAATAGCGGCGTAATGTTAAGCAACTGTTTGCAGAACACAAATATATCTGTGTTTAATTTCGTCGACGCTAAATAAATTCATTCCCGCTGTGCAACGCGGGGAGCGCGTAAATCTAGAGGGTCCTTTTCGTATATATTTTCCAGGGGAAACTAATGGATTATACTCCGCGCCCAGAATTTTGTATATTTTGCTCTTTGTCGTCGAGGAATATTGTATAGTGAGTTATTGTATGAAATAATAAACACTTTTTTCACCAAGTCGCTTTGAGTTAGTGTGCTTCTACGCAACATTTTCAGTAAATGTATGCATTTACACCACTCCGAGAAATAGGGGCTTTTATTTATTGCGAACTTGAGAACTTTTTTTATAAAATATTTCTGATTCTACTATGAAGAAGTGTTAAATAAAGATTTTTTATATTGACTGCTTGAAATACAGTGATTTAAAAAAAAAATTGTGAGCGACCTTTTCTTTGGTCGCTCACAAGTACAATTTGTTTCAGTAAATCATACAAAAAAAAACATTTTCGAAATAAATTAGGCTTGTATTCTACGTAAGAATTTAATTATACAACTTACATTTAAATTATGAAAGAAAGGATAAAGAAATTTTTGTGTGAAAGGAACACATTCATCTTTATGCAAGTCAGTGACCGTCTGCTCACGACGCCCGCCGCATGCTCTTCTAGGATGTCAGTTATTGTTTTAAATATGAGATATTTTGGATGTACCCTTGTATAGTTTACAAAGTAAACATTTATTTAAAAATATTTTTTTGAAAGATATTCAGCGTGGAATTTTGTTATTCTCAATTGGAAAAATATTATTTAACAGAGATTGTTAAGTAATATAGAAATAAATAGAAATAACGCTATTAACTATTAAATACGTTGCGGTAATTATCAAGTACATCGGTCAACATCATTTATGTGCATGAGTTATACATACTTTATTTTTATTGCTTTTATACCTAGAATTATAATAACAAATTGTCAAATTTGGTTTTACGTGTAAAAATGGAAAAATTCAAATCTATGGAAGTATATACAAAATTGATAATGAAAAATTGATTTTGAAAGTTTATATCAATTTAGAAAATAATAAAGAATAGACATTTCTTTATTTTTCATTTATTAATAACAAAATAATCTTTATATAGACTAGATAACATATTAAGTTTTTTAACGTCTAATTTTCACCAAGAAGTCGTTGCTTATATCTAGCTTCAGTCTTAATATTATAAATGCTTGCTAATTGAAATTAAGTAAACAATTGTTCCATGTATCACAGCCACGGAAATTACAAATAACGACCTATCTAACAAATCATATTTTTAAAACTATATTAAGCCAATGCAATACTGCCACCATTTCAATTATTTAAAACATTTCGTTGGCTCTTTTGTTTAATTCTTCCCTCATGACATTTCCACAACATCTCCATTCTTCTTCCTCCGTCTTCTTTCTTCAAACCATATTAGTATCATATCTGGTACCCACATTATTAAGAAAACTACTAGTAAAGCATTCTGTGCGGATATACATACGATGAAGCTGCCCGTGTAATCTCTGATCCATCCTAGGAAGTACCCAGCTGGTGGGACTATCATACCCATGCTTAGCATACCCAAACCAACTGCAGCTGGCACTTGATCCATCCGACAGTTTTCGGAGATAGCAATGTTTCGGGCAACAATAACCATACTTCTACCGAAACCGTATAAACTTGATAAAAGGAGTAGAACACCCAAGTCAGTTTGGTAGGCCAGTACTGAAAAAATTACAGATAAAATTATTGATATAATTTTTTCTCGATAGTTACAAAACTGTATTAAAGTTCAGAAATTTATCTCAATATCTCAGCGTATACATTGACTTAATAAGAATTCATAAGAAAAGAATTTTAACATAATACCTAAATAAATAAAATTAAAGTGAATGATTCAAATTTGCGGAATATGTACCGTGTGATTCAATTATCCAAACACTCTTAAAAACATATTATTATCTTTCTTATTCTTTTTTAAGAAATAAAAACAACAATACGTATTACAGGTGCTTCCGCAGGGGAAGACTTGTTATAATTTTTTATGCACTCCCACTGAATTAAATATCAATAACTTAATGGTTACGGGTACAGACTACCGGTTTAGCGGTCCTGAATTCAAATCCCGGCATTCGACTATTGTGGTAAATTATTTTTTAACACAAGCTTTTCAAACTTTCATGGAATGGTAACAAGAAATATTAGTAAATGAAACAAAAATACTGTTATTGTTTAAAAACCTAATTACAAACTTGTTTTTTGACACACTATACTCGTAGTTTAGGAGATTAGATATTGTTGTTATGTAAAATAATTACAGATGATAATTATGATAACAGTAATCAAATTTTCCTCGATTTATAATCGTGTCTATTCTGTTATGCCGGATCTAATAATCTTAGTATTTGTAACAAATTACGCAAACGTCAATTTACAAAGAATCAATTAAAATTATGAGTAAGATTGTATTAATTTTCGTAACAAACTGATAGTTACTATTTTCGCATTAATATAATAAACAATATTATCATAACTATGTCAGTTATGTGACCGACTGATTGAATAATATGGAAAGAAATAATTTTATTAAATATATTCGAAAATTTAGTTCCGAAAATGTTAATAAAATCTGATTGTTAGCATGGAATATTAACATAAGATCGAAAAATTTGCGATGTATTAATTAATACATAGAAAATGGGTATACAATTTCTAAATCACTTACCTTGTCTCACAACGATAAGCCAAACACTTGTCATAATAATCATCATTCTTGCCTTTATTCTGTATTTGTCTTGGAATACAGGCAATGTTAATCTTCCAATGATATCGGCGATGGCAACAGCTGACATACAATTTGCCGTTTGCTGTTTATCCAATGACGCCACTTTCTGTAAAGGATTAAATAAAAATTAAAACATGCTCAGATAAATACCAAGTTAAATTACTTTGTGTACTACAAAGGACATTGAATCTAACTATACGTACATCCATATGATTATTTTATACAATAAATGTATTCCTCTATTAGTAAAAAAAATAAATAAAATCCTACTGACTATATCACTACGAATAATAACGCACTCGTCAAAATCGAATCAGTCATTTAGGCTGCAGGCTGTCACAAAAGAACTTACATACCTACAATACCCAAATACATAAAATAAAACTTATATAAGCGCGAGAAATATTACCCTCTTGTCAGTCGGATAAAAATAGGAGTATATGTTACTAATTTGAATCGTAAGTTTCGCATATAATAAATTTTATGGCGGCTAAATGTTGGAAATGACCTTTATTCGGTACACTATTGTGATCGTGAAAAAGAAGTTATTGTATATTAAAATATTTATCACAGTAAAGTGCAATACCTACCTGTAAAAAGAATGGGAATATAAGGCTAAAGTTTTGTATCGATGTAACTGTTAAAGCAGTTCCAATAATAATGTTAATGAATCGAGGACTCAGTAACAAAGACATGTCGAACAGTTCATATATCTTACGGAATATACTTTTATGTTGTTGCGTTTGATTTGGTGCTGAATTGCCTGTAAGTAAAGTAATTTCTCTTACATAATTTAAGGCTAAGGGAAAAAGATCATGCAATTATTGTCGCTTTTTCGTAAAGAATAAATTTATCATAAAATATATCGTACCATTCATTACCAATCCTTTTTCATTTTTTTCATTGCTTGAAGTCCGACTACCGTTTTGATAAATTGTTTCGCCATTTACTTTATGATCTTTATCAATGACAATATTTTTGTGTTTTTCTTCCAGTAGATGTATTTTTTCATCGATAATAACCTCCTCTTCGACTTTTTTCATATGCCACGCTACTGGCTGAATTAATAATGTGCCACCGATCTGTAACCAGAATAAAATAAAATAAATTTCACTTTGATCATCTTCTAGTTAGGATTACTCATGATAATAAAATATTACCCCATGTAAACTTAAGGATCCTAATAACATGCAAGCTCCTCGGAATCCATAATTTTCTAAAAGATATCTAACAATATGCGGCATAATAGTCTGTCCTATGCCCGTACCGACGTTGGCTAAACCCACAGCTCTGCTTTTTCTCAATTTAAAATAGCTGTTGATTGCTACAAATGATGAATTTTGTATGAAGCCTAGTCCTAGACCTAGAAAAAAACAAAGTTGAATAACAATGTGCCCACAAAGGTAGAGGAAGACCGAAGAAAGTATGGATGGATTGGATAAAAGAGGATATGCGTCAGAGTGTTTGCAAGAATATACATGCTGTGCCAACTCTTCACAGGGAAAAGGCCAGGAAAATGAAATGACAAAGAAAAAAATGAAAAATAATTAAGATGTAGTTAGATATTTAGTTTTTTCTTACCTAATAAAATACCGTAAGTAATTACTAAATGCCATATATTTGTTGAAAAGCCGCTTAGTAAAATACCCAGAGTACAGCTGCATGCTCCCAGCACAGCTACAAATCTAGTCGACGTTAATTTTACTATTGCTCCCGCAATGGGACCGCCGAAATTTGTAGTAAATAACATAGCGCTTAGCACCACAGCAGCGCCTTTAGTATTGTGGCCCATTGCTTCTAATGCGTCTCCGTACAATAAACTGAATAGAGACAACATGGACTGATTGAAAATCTGAAAACCGTTTTACAAAGTAAATTATATTGCCTAAAACTTTTCTTAGTAATCACTCTTAGTAGATTTACTACATGAAATCTAAGCTAGGGTTTTGCCTCAATAACCAATTACTGATTTTGAATGAATCAGTTAATGTCCTTTTCTCCTGTTACATGTTTGATTTCATAAATAGAAAATAAATTCTTTCTTTATGTCAAAGTCCAAAAAACATACATTAGAAAGTGCTGCACCAGCGACAACCATCCATCCCCAACCTCCATCTGGTGGAACCAGTTTTAGTCTTTTCTCCACTCTGGGAACGGCCATCATTGAATTCCTATTTGACATTGCTATTAACTAAGATTTCTTCTCCTAATTAGAACTAGTAATATCATTTCATTCCTGAGGTTATTTATCTGTGAACAAATTAAAAAATAAATACTTAAGTCTTAAATGAAATAAATTACAAACAATATAAATTGGTGAGAATCGAATTACATAACTTCCTTGAATCAGTAACCTGTCCGGACAACTAAGTAGGGTTACGGTCGCTGTAATGGTGCCTAGTAATCACATGGACCGGTTTTAAATTGCAAGCCTTCTTGAGGCAGCATAAAACTTTCTGTTTTTTGGCGACACCTAAATCAGGACGAGCGAAAAGAGTTCTTTACACACAATATTATGCTTAAAAAATAGAAGATTTTATTTTATTTCAGCATTTTATAATTTTATTAACGGCGACGAATCCTTCGTAGACGATAAATGACTGTACATCGATGAACCTAGGAGCTAGGAATATTAATTGAATAACACCTTACTCTTCCAATTTTTAAAATCGGAGACGCTGTGTAGTCTCTACCAGTTATAATGTGATGTTCGCTTCAAATACCCACGAAACTAATTAGCTCTTTCAACGGGTGAACAATTTGCCATTAAAAGGAATAGTTCTAGTAATTCTTCATATTATCAGTAAAGACCTCGAAGAATTATATTGACGACATAACTTTAATTTTTTGCGGGTCACTTGCATCATTCTTTATCATACAACGGTTAAAGTCCGAATGTATAAAAAATACTCTACATTCCGGTACTGTGAGTCGCCAAACTTATCGATGAATAATGTAAACAAACACAAGTGACGATGGAAATGTTTTTCTAGATATGCTTGACATAAATTTGAAAGCAAGTACTTATTGGTGATAAGGTTGTTATTCTCGATTACGGTTTCTTAGTGGCCATCATATGTTTATATTACGTTTTACAATTTCATACAAATATTTCCTTGTTTTCAAATACAAGTTGTATTATGAAATTATCTCATGAAAAATTTGTTGATTGTAGTAATAAACTTTTAAGTAAAAAAACATTTGAGCATCTTCTAAAAAATTAATATGAATTTTGTAGATGCAATTGAAAAACGTTGCTGTGTTTTCTCTACGTACTCATTTCAAGAATATAAACGTAGATCACAGAGTATGACAAAAAATGGAAAACGACGAAACAGTGATTATCCTAAAGAAAACAAAAAAAAGATTGATCTATTCACCTGTATTGGATGTATCATTCAACCTTGTTTTTTATGAGCTTATGGTACATTCCTTTTGAATCAAACGAAATCAGTATACATTATTTGTTGTTCCCATCGCTAGTATTATCCAAGCCAGAAAGTATTATCACATTGTCTTACGCTCGAATTTTGGTAATATAAAGAATAGAAATGTTCAAGGTAACATGATTTAATTCATTGACACTGTGACGCGCACTCGGAAGAGATTAGTTTTTTATTACGAGTAATATTATTTCATCTATTTTATAATCATTATCGCCGTATTGTGATGTTTTTCTATGGTTGTTAAAGTCGCAACCGGTTTCGAGTATCTTTCGTAGATCTCTCTACTCTTCAAGACGAAAATCCCATAACTTCTTACATTTCTTGACTATTTTTATAACTTTGATAGACACGCAATAACAGATTAACACCATCATCATCAACCTGACCTTATCCCTACGGAGGGTCGGCACTGTATTACTCTTCTATACATCTCTATCAGCCTTCATATCTGTATACACCGACTTCTTACGCATATCTTCTTTCACACAATTATTAGATTATCACCTTCCGGACCTAATCCCTAATTTAAATTGCATAAAATTTTTATCGGTGATTTTCCCTTCGCAACCATGAATAAGATCTATTGCCATGTTTACCGTATTTGTTCATTAATTTACTATGATATCAGAATATAAATCGTGAACTGCTTGTTATCGCTTAAATACCTTCCGCTGTACTTAATGATCTCGATGTTTGAGGCGAGTTTGTAAGCATATTTAGCGTATTGACTGAAAATAGCAAAAAGGTGATCGGATGGAATATTATGAACGACTACGAGAAAGAGTACTGACGACTCTTGCTGTTTCTGCTGAAGCACCAACCATTCCAATGGGTTGATTGGACAATTTGTGAATTTAAATTTCAGTTTAAATTCACAAATTGTCCTTTAATACTTTATCATTTGTTATCCAGTTTTTAAAGCTTATTAATCATTTCAATATTACTGATTATCTTTTAAAAGAACTTGATACTTTGAGATTAAGTTTTTCGTTAGTAACTAGCATTATACTATTCTTATCGTTTATAATTTTATCTACGGCATATGTTATCAATGTTTGAATTAAGTTAATTCACATTGAAATAATCTTAATCTACTTATTAGGCAACTTTACTCTTCATGATAGAATTTTTCTTTAATATATTAAATTAAATAGCGTTTGAAAAACAAATGTATTAATTACTTGCAAAAATTAAACACGCTTAAAACAACGCTTTCTGCGTTGAATAATAGTTAATAATTGTTTAATAGTTCGTTGTAATGATACATACTCGTAGTACAGCATTTGACCCAAATATGACCGATTAAAATACTTTAGGAAACTATGTTTACAGTACGTACAAATATTAATAAACTTTTCCGCCTAAATTTAATAATGAAATAGTATCCTACAAAAGTTTAATAAAATGAAATATAAATTAATTTATAAAATAATTATTATTACAACGTACATAGGAATTCCTAATCGTTGAATGTATATCGTAAAAATCTTACCTATAAGAATACATGAATACGCATTGTAAAATGGTAGTCTTGGATACAATGGGTGGCAGAATCACAACAAAGATAACGCGTCCGGTTTCGGTCACGTATGGTATTGAATCATCTACTTGTTTTATTTCGCACACTGCAGACGACCGCTCCTCACCGCAACACACCAGTCAATGAGGGTACGACCGAAATCATTGAGTAACTTCGATAACATTACATTATTTTTTCCTATAACCGTTGATTACAGGACTAACGTGACCTATAACCTGCAGTTATACACAGTACTGTTTTTTTGTATTGTAGAACGCTTAATAAAATACTTATTTTATATTTTATAACATTCATCTTTAAAACTCACTGAGAAAGGGGTGGCTGATGCAATTCACTTGAAAGTATGACGCATAGAGTTCTATAACTCTATGCATCATACTCTCGTGCGTGCAGTATTCCGAATCTATATTCGGATACTGCACGCTGGCTTTATGAGCTCTGATATTCGACGTTCAGATGAATATCTCACGTCAGAATGCGTTCGCGTTGTCAGGCGAACATTGTTGTCTCACCGTTGTTAGCATTGACCACATATTGACGTTGTAACTGTAACTTCCTCCTCCGTGTAGTGAGTTATTTGTGTCAATGACGTCACATCGATAATTTTGCCAATTATTCTACAGTAACATATCATAATAGAAACTTTTGATAAGCAATCAACTTCTAATTCTCGTATAAAATTTAAATCACGATTATGTTGAATGTTTAATTGGTATATTTTAAGCATGTCATCGAAGTACTAGAATCGTAATTAATACATATTTTCAGCAACAAATCTTATTTTATTTCGAGAAATTGAAAAAGTAATTATACTTAGGATATAAATAACTAAAGTTAAAATTGTCGTTATCATAATTACATGTCAAAATGTAAACATGCGTTGAAATCCATATCGCAAAAGTAAAGTGATTAATCAACGGAATAAAGGTGTATTTAATTTGTCTAACATGCGCCAACAACACGTGCTTGTTGTAAAATTGTGTGACATTTATCTGTTAGATTATTACTAAACCTCCGTATCCATTTCTGATAGACGACAACACTATCAACGCATCTGCAATTCCTCTGATGCTTCGGATGTCCATGGGAGTCTGATCAATTATTGTGAGGTGATCCGCTGCTCGTTTTCCCCCTTATGCTTATTAAAAATTCAAGTTTAGAAATTATTTTAAGTGTTGTAAATGTTTAATATTTAGATTGTTGCGATGAACGTATAAGGGTACATTCAGATCGGGACGGTGAGCAGAGCTAATTTTTTGTCGCAAATTAACGTGTAAAAACGTGAAATGTAAAATTAAACTTTGTTCAATCGTGTATTTTTCATTTTTTTTTTGAAATAAAAATTTACTTTGCTCTCCGTCCTAGTATGTGTGAGCGCATCTTAAGTTTCGGTGCTATATTTCACTAATTTACGGTTCCATATTATTCTAAAGAAAAAAAAATCATGCTTATTAGAATTAGAAAATGCCCGTAAAAACCTTATTTATTCTATTTATCAGATAATTCTATAAATATTATTACTGATGTATATTTTGCCAATTAATTGCTCATGTGATTGTGATCTAAACACGCGTCTTAAATTAATTGATAAATTCAATATTGCGCTGTAAAGAGAGTCAATTTAAATTTGACGGCTAATAGAGATATGAAAAGCCGTTCACGTCATTCCAATCCTCCGTAGGAAAAATTCATAAAGACGATGACTGCTGCGCCTCAATGTCATTTCAAACATTATTTGACATCACCACATTAAGTACTTGGATCGTGATTGTACTGAATTGTTAATTAAAAAAGAGTTATAATCATACATTCATTTGTTTATTCTCATCGGGTTTTATTAACTCAAGTTAAATAATATCCTGAACATGTTATTAAGAGGGTTCTTAAATTAGCGGCAACATTTTCGTATAGCGTTGCGCATCCGGCTTCTTATTGAAATCGCTTGAAAGACATGGTAAATAATCATTCCGCGTTTGCATTTGAGAAATAAAAGCGAGCTGATCCTCTTGCGGTACTTTCATATAAGGCAATATTTTAAAAATATGAAGGAAATGTTCCAAAGGAAAATCGTTTCAGCTAAATAAATACCATTAGAGCAAAAGATTATTTTCAGTCAAGCTTCTTTTATGGTTCTATTTTGAAATATGCCATTGAAAATTTACTCTTATGTTCTATTTAAAGTACACTTCAAGTGTCTATAGGAGACTTATTCATATTGTTTTTAATTATAAAATAAACTTTATATTGTTATTGGTCTACTGTTCAATTTGCAAGGAAAAGAACTAATATTGCAATATTTTTATCAGAATTGAAATCATAATATGTAAGCTATTTACAATATTTTATAAAATTTATTGCATCTAGCGAGGACAGTGTCCTTATCTTTTTGATTTACACCAATATTTATATCATTTTAAACACGATCACGTTTTAAGTAAATGGTTATTGACTGAAAACTTTTTTTTGTATTTAAACCGCAAATGGAAATTAACAGCTTGTTGATTCATAATTTCACTTCACTATAAATCTTTATCCATTCCAATGTTTGGTAACTACTGTTCGTATTTGTTATTTCTTGTTTAACATATAAATTAAATAAATTGAATCTTTCTTCGTAGATTTGTTAATAGATAATGTTTCAAAAGATGTGTCTAACGTTTTCCTTATGCATTATATGTGAATTTGCGAGTCCTATATAATGTACAAAAGAAATTTGTGTAAATAAATGATGAATATAATGCATACGTTACTCTGATTGATAAAAACTTAAAGGGTCAGTCTGAACAATACGAAATTACCTTGAATTTCTTTATCTATGGATAAGGCATATCTCTATTACAAAACTTTGACAAAAATACTTTTGAGTTTCATTACCATCATTTACATTTACAATTGTAGATGCATTGCCTACCTTTAATCAACGGAGGAGGGGACGCACTGAAACAGGACATTTCCCCTTCCTATGCGTCCTTTCCTCCGATAAACGGACTTCTCCTTCCCTTCATTTGTTTCTTAGAAAACGATGGGAAAGGAACGTGGACTAACATTAGGCCTCTCAAACGCACACTGATCAGAAGAATCGCGGAATAGCTTCCACTTCACACCTGTCATCTGTGTGGTCGTGGTAATTCCCCTGTCGACTCGGCCTATTCCTGCACCCAACAAATATTGTTGTTGCGGGATCTATCACTGTTAACACTTATAAATATTTTTACGCCCTTTAAAAAATATTCTACAAACGTAATGAAACGCATTTGTTTATTTAACGGCTTGATAAACAAGTATTTGTTGCCATATTAAGGAATCTAAAGAATATTTATATAGAATGCGAACATATCGATAGCAAATACGAAGATATAGTGAGGCAATTTCGAGGAGTCGTTGCCCGATGAAAGGCATGGCAACGCAGCGGGTAGCGAGTTACTAAGAAAGGGATGTGCCCCGTGACAAGATCCAAATTAACGAGGGCCCTGGCTCTCTCGAAATTTACATGGGGTATGAATACTACGCTCTAGGATTGTAACCGTTCTAGACCGGATTTACTGGCACGAATAGTTTCAGCATGCTCACACTTATGTTCCGTATAAGGTACTGTAATTAAAGAAGACACGAACAAACTGCCGGTCTGTTACTTATAAAGACCACTGATGTTAATTCAACGAGCTAGGTAAGCACTCAAACAATCGTTAAACTTGTAGATGAAATTAATTGCTGGTATTGTACAATTAATTAAGCTTGGCTGTAGCCGTTTGTTGTCTCATAGTTTTTTTTATTTTTTTTATTTTAAGTAATATGATTATGTTTTAGAAAATTATTATGTTGCCATACCGGTGTGTAAGTAATTAAAAGTAAAACTTAATATGTGAGTCAACCCTCAAACATGAGATAAAAGTCACCAATATTGCCATCATCATAAAATAATAATTTTACTTCGTTAAAATAAACTCTCAATTCTTAATTAATCCTCTCGTTTCTGAAAATTATTAGATAATAATCAGTAAAATACATTTAAAACTTAGTCCGCGTGGAAATTTTGCAAATATACTTCATACGATCGGATATGGCGACGAAAATCGGAGAACTTAAATTAAAGTCTGTAAAGTTATATCTGTTGTTTATCAGTAAATTTTCTGTTCCAGATGTGCTCGCAGGTTATAGTTAAGGGAAGGCGCGTATTGCTGTAACGTATGGCCCCGCAGAGCGCTTAGCACGGAATTCGATTCGACTAATGCTGCCTAATCCCAACCGGCAGCGCACAAATGGCAATGCGCGCATTCCAAAAGGCCATATGAGATTCGCTCCCGGAGATTGATGGTAATCCTCGACACATTTGCACTGAGGACAAAATAATGCACTCACAGTTGTTGTACTAACGTTTTAGAGGACTCTGATTAGATCTTGCGCCTATCAGAAAGAAGCAAATGGTCAAGTGTTATAGTTCGAGGTTGACTAGCCTTTTTGTTCCTACTCGGGCCACAGCTGTTCCTAGCTCCCTAATTACATAATTTTAATTCAATCGTATTTTATATCTAACTATAAACACTCAGCGATATTTTCTAATCTATGTTATTGACTGTTCTGATGCCAAATAAAAAAAAACTTGGATCATGTTTTTAATTTATATTGAAATACGTAAACTGAACTGATTATTTAGTCATATCAATAATAGTCAGTATGTTGCAATAGATATTTATTTGTGTCAATAGATATCTTATACTTTACAAAAGTTGTACGAAGAAAAACTCATTCGTTTTTATAATATTTGTTATGGCATTTCCATTGAAGATTGTTTCCTTTAGTAGAATGTTCTGTTGTGTTGTGCTTCGAGTACGCGAGAAAATGTAATAATATTTACATTCGATTATATAGTTCCTCTTCAAAGATATTCGTTATTAATAAATACATATTTCTTTTTTTATTAGTTGACAGTATTAAAGCACGTTTAATTGATGTTTTTGTCGACTTACAATTAGATACTAGTAGTTTTAGCGATCGTTATAAGAGCACATGTTTTGTTTCGCAGGTTATGGGTTCAATTAAGGCCCTTCGAACACGACTTAAATCTTCGTAACCAATATGGTATCCTTACGTCACGAGTATCGCTTTGCGCGCGCTCTGTTGGTTTCTAAATATTCGTGCTAAGCCCACTGAACACATAACGTTGAATTGTCGACATAAGTAATTATGTAAAATTGCTCTTTTTTATACTGCGATAGCAGGCTCGTAACATGGAGGTATGAAAGGGAAAATTTATTTGTTGCTTGTTACTATTATAAGTCCTTAAGATTTGCGCATAAATCAAAATTTTCGAATTAAATTTTAAGTATCACTTGTTAATAATTCACCGCGTAATGAATAATATAATATCAATGTTCTTTTCTTAACAACTTTTCCGACTGTTCCGGTGTGTAGGGCGGCAGGAGGGGCGGGGTAGCGGTGGGGCGGAAGGGGGTGCGGAAGGTGCGCTTCGGAAGCAGGATGGTGTAAGATAAAGAGAACATTTCCTATAGCACGTCTTGGGAGATTTAGCAACATTCCGAGACGGCCTCGTTCTTTTAATGCGCCAACGGCTAAGTAATTCACATTTTCCTTACTTATTTTTGGGGAAGTATCTTTATGAAAATAAATCTTTGTATATATTTTAGTGTTACGTTATTATTATTATGACAACTATATTTACAATATACTGATTTTTTAACATGTTGCCAGATACAATTTTGGTGATAAATATTTAAGGAATAAACATACTTCTTTTATAACCACATTAATGTTTATAATATCATTCACACACACGTTATTAAATAAACAATTTCTTACTGTATTTTTTGCAGTAATAAAGATCATTTTTAGTAAGAAATTAGATATATATTTTAATTGCTTAGGAACGGTGTTTCATATTTATTGTCTTAGTAATTTATGTAGAATGTTAAATAGTCTAGACATCATAATCAACGCTATCTCTTAAATTTACAAAGTTATTGTTGCTTTTATAATCTTTAGTAAGAAAATGTTGTAAACTTTCAAAAATGTATATAGTTCATTGACCTCTTGCCATAAAGTGATTTCTTGAACTTCATATCACAGAAATAGTTATAAAATATTTTCAGTGCAATTCAACTCGATAGATTATGGAACTAATGTATACATTTTAACATAATGTTTTTAATGTATATACATATACATATACAAAGTTTTATTTCAGCATTTATTCTTTATGGATATGCCTATTTAAAAAGTGTCAATTGCTATTTTTGTGTCAAGCAACTTTTTAATGCTGTTATTCAAAGATTTGAAAAATGTTAAAGACACCTAGATATCCTGATAAATATCGCGTCAATTTAATTTATACCAAAAGTATATGTCATTCATGTATAATCTACTTTAACGGACTAATGCTATATTAATAGTAATAAGGTATCAAATTACCACGTCCAAATCCGGTGGAAATCCCTTAAGACTACAAAGCATATGAGCTTTATTAACAACCACTAGCGTACAAAGCTATATATCATACAGCTACCTTAACTATAACATTAAATTATTATATTAATCTAAGGGAGACATGCAGAGAAATTGTCCGGATTACAATATCAAAAGGGCTCGTATTACATTTGTTATGTTTATTTCAGGAAGACATCGCTCACAGAATGGCTGTTAGTCCACTGTAGTTATGTTACAAAAGTCTTTTCTACATTATTATAGTGTAATGTAATATTTTTACTAAAGACTAGTAGTTGCCCGCAACCTCATTTGCGTGGAATTAAATAAAATAGTAAAAAATGTAGCCTATGTCATCTGAGAGTAACTTTCTACTAGTGAAAGAATTTTTAAAACAAAGAAAGAATCAAATCTTTATAATATTAGTATAAAAAAGTAAATGTAAATCTCTCTTTGTATGTTAAAAATTTCATTTTTCGAAGTTAAGTAGAAAACTTATTTACCCATATCTATTTGTAAGTATAAAGCTTTTTTTTCTTCAACAGTATATGCCGATAACAATGAAAATCCGGTTCTGTTTCTTAAGTCCAATATATTACCATATACACAAAGAACCTGAGCAATTTATAATTAATTATTTAAAGAAAATTCAAGGCAGTCGCAGAAACTGTGACAGAGCGACGAAATCCTCAACTTCAGTTAATCAAGTGGATACAGTCAGAATTTAATTTAAAGAGACGAGTTTCATATTCGAACAATTAAACAAAACTATACCTAACAAGTCTTTCGCTTTTGATTGCGGGGAACAATAAAATTTCTATATTTAAATTGTTTCACTGTCATTTCTGAAGTATCAAACTAAAAGATTCGCGGCTCTTTTGAGAGCAAGCTTCCATTGAGGTAGACAGGTGCGTTGTTCGCAAACTTTTTCAAAGGCGAACTTTGCAGACGACTGCGAGTGCAATATCTGTGCGTGTCACTTTAATACATGTTTTAAACAAATTCGAGTATTGTACGACTTCGTATCTCTTTTATTTCGTGATGTTAAACAATATAATACGTAGGTATAGGAAAAATTTAATTACTCAGCCAAAAATGTACATATAGTTGCAGTATTAACTGTATAGATGACATCTGTAGGCCTAGCACGAATATTTGGGAAAATCTTCATGGATAAAATGTATTAAAAATTGTGCAAACCCTATTGGGCGTAAAGAACACCAAAAATATCATTATAATTTTGAAATAAATAACGATGACGATACGAATGCGATTGTCATAAATATGCGTGCTAGGCCCACTGTACATACAAGTAATGATAGCTGGTTCATGTAAATATTCTGCTTTACCCTGGCCGAGTTCTGTTTATGTACAAGAATTTACAAGTATGGCACGACCACTTTTAACAAGAGTATCGCGTACTTAATGGCTAAAGTTACATTCAAAACGTATCAAGTTAGTCGGGAAGTCTCTTTGGACTAACATTAAAAATGCATTAAGCGTACTCATCTATTTCATTTATCTTCATTTCCACAATTTAATTTTATGATAGGTGAAGTGTACAGTACCTTAAAGATTAGAAACAACTCCACACATACTCTAATATACATTGATGAATCTCTTTTAAATTGAATATATCTTACTTTGCTTTGACAACCTATGTAATGATACCAATTTTAAAGGCTTTTAAGATGAATAATCGGTGACTATGAACTATACCATAGTATAAAAGTTTGTATATTTTTACTTATTGATGAAAGTTCGGAAAATAAGTTTTCCTTACGGTTGTTACTTACCGAACTTATAATTACTTATTCTTTTTATGGCACTATGACTGAAAAAGTATCAGAGAAAACAAAAGTTACGTATAACTTTAAGTTTGTCGAAGAAAATAATGTACAAAGAATAAAAGAAAATTCATTTTCATCTTTTAGTTTTCAAAGGCTCTTGTAATAAGTTTATTGAAGCTTAATGTAGTACGAAATAATGTAATAAGTATTAGTTACTAGTCATTTATAAAGTCAGAACGAATTAGTGTTTATCGTTTCATACAAATAAAACATCGTCACAAATGACAGACTAATCTTTTAACAATTGAAGAATTAGAAATGCTTAACTACAATCGATTATTGCGGCACTATAAAGTATCGCTTTAAATTTTCCGTCTTCGTAGATACCGGAAAACTATCTTTCTTGATATGAAAATATGTTATTATTATTTAACACACAAAATGTTATCTAACTTAGTTCTAGTAAGTAACACAATGATAAAAATAGTTGGGAACGAATGTGTCTTTTCAACTCAATTTCTACTTTCATAATGTAAATGATTAATTATCCTACTTACTGCTTTGAACTCACGCAAATTAAAATTGTTTTTAAAGTTACAAAAAAAATGAAAAGAGAACCACAGAGTGATACTGCTACATTCTAACAAAGAAAGAACACCTCTTAGTTTTAAATCGTCATCAGAAAGTTTCCTTTTAAAATTTTGAGTGTAAACAGTAGGGGACATGAATATACTTTCCCATTGCTAAGAAGGTAGTCCTCGTTCAGTTGTCTCGGCAAGAGTTCCTCTGGGAGTGTAGTCGGGAAGGAGGAGTTATTACCGACTCTTTTGTTCATCGTGCCGTAAAAGAGCAAGTTTCTACTTTTACTGTACGTACGGCGGCCAACAGACAGAGGTTGTAAAAACGAAATAAAAATTGTCATTTACGTTCGTCTTCACAACCATTCCGTTAAGGAAGAGATAATGAAAACAGAAAACCTGACGTGCATTAAACTATCACGTTTTTGAAGTATTTTATCACATATGTGATATAATTCTTTTTATATTCAAGAATAAGTAAAAATATCCGTATTAAAGATATGACTGTCGGGTTAGATACGTTATCTGTGGTATTCCTGGTTTCATTCCATTGTAACGAATACATAGGATATAATTTATCGCAATGTATTATTTAGATTATTTAATTCACTTTTCTTATACATTGAACACTATACTTATATATAATAGCTGAACCCGCTGCAAAATAAATATATCAACAAAAATATAACAATCCAGAAAACGTCAGGGTCACGTCATTAAAAGTGAAATTTGTCATTTTTAGACATAGATAATCTCCTGCATTTCCACAACATTTTATTAAGCGTTCTCAATCAATCAAGTTCTTTCAGAATGTATCGGGCACAAGCAATACAAAACTATTTTTGACTTTGACCACTCAGAAGACAGGCGTGAATTGGAAGCAATTACGCGCTTCGTCTGATACTCTACCTACCTCTTGCCCTTCCCACTCCTTTTCTTATAAGGTGGATTTAATGAAGGAGGAGATGCATAGAAAGAGGATATTTCCCCTTCCTATGCGTCTTCGCGCGTCCTATGTTTCCTCTTTCACCGAATTCACTTCCCCTTCCCATCCTTTCCCAGAAAAGGGTTTGGAGGGAAAGAGGACTAAAATTAGGCCTCATACCAAACTTATTATACGAAACGCGGAATTGCTTCCACTTCACGCCTGTCTTCTGTGTGGTCGTGGTATTTCTCCGGGCGAGCCGACCAATTCGTGCAACAGATGTTGTTTTTGCTAGCGCCTACCACTGTTACAAACATCTTATCATCACATATATCTTATAATATACAAAAAAAAATGGTTTCGATTTCATATAGATCTAAGAATCTGAGGTATATTTGTCAAAAAAAGTACTTCAAAACGAGAATGTCATGTAATATACTTTTATTTTAACATCAATCGGCTAAGTGTTGAAAATTGTAAAAGTTTCAGGTACAGTGGTAATATCGCGGCAGTGTGTTAGGACACGTGACGTTATTGCGTTATATGAAAGTATAAGAATTCCCGGAGTGGAGTGCACTCAGAATAGTTCAGTTTAACTTGTGAACGATCCAAAAATACGAATCGGGACCATCACTACCACCTATTGTCGGAACTTGTACCCGTCTCGACACAATACTTGAAATCTATACGGTGTTTCATAACTGCCTGCATTGCACTATTTTATAATTTTTGTTATTTGAGTGTACGTATCTACAAGGCAATACGTTGAGTAATACGATGTATTTAAACATAAAGATAACTGAATATAAGACATGTTTTATTTTATATAATTTAGATCTGGTTTTAATTATTGTTAAACGTCGTGGTATTTATTTGAAAAAAAAAACTACAGTTATCAGTTATTGTTTTCTCGTTTGTACTCTCTAAATTATAACTTTCTTTTACGTTCTGCATTTATATATTATCGTTTTCTTTAATTACAGCTATCGCAAATAAACGACTGTGTATTGAAAGTGTATTGGAGAAAGCTTACAAAGGAATATAATCCCTGATAAGTTTTATGTGAACAATTTTGTGTTGTGGGCAAGTACGAACTGTTTATGCATCGTAAAGTCTTATCTATCCTCCGAAACCGCTCCGCCCCTTAACTAGCAAGTGTATGTAGCAAGTAGCTAGCTTGCTTGAAATGTGATTTACACTTACAATACTCCAGTCTAAGTTTTGAGGTTATGCTCATGATAATAATTATTATCAGAAACGTATTTGATATAGTTAATTTAGCCGAAGACTTAGGTTTATTAGCTGGTGAAATTTAATGTAGAAAGAGATTAACAATGCTGATATGAAAAGTTATTTACCTGTAAGAATTATTTTAAATAATTATGCGTGAATCAATTGAATAGCCCATTAATTCGTAAGCATTTTATAGAGCTTCGCTAATTATCACTCGATTGATATTTATAAATATGACTTAATTGTTTTTTCCGTATCTTAGAACTACAAGTTTTAAAAACTTTTATCAAATATATAAATACTCTGGTACTGAATTTAATAAGGAATGTCTGCTTTCCAAAACAATCACACCTACTTCAGCCATAAAAGTAAGCTTTCATAGTTTAGTTAAATATTTTTACTCAAATTGCCAAATTATAGTCAGATTAGAGACAGATTAAAATGTTTTGAAAACGATGCAATATTTTCGTAATAAAAATAATCAGTAAGCGTTAACGATCCATTCGTAAGGCGTAGCCTGTTAATGAGCGGGTATTAATTTAGGTAGATAATATAGTGGTCTCAGATGGCCTGTAGTGACCATTCATTATGCCGCAAAGCTGAGGATAACTCTGCAACGTCCCCGCGCATTGTACTGTAATATACTGCTAATTACTTGTCATTACACTCCTTCAAATAAATCACATATAAGACCCACCTTCATGATTTATTACATTAAAATATTAAAATGGAAACAAACCAATTATGTTTTATGGATGAATAAGATAATAAAATCTTAAAATAATAAAAAAACGACCTTGGTCGCGTATTAAGAGTTTGATACAGTACATTTGAGTTAAATTAACATGATTATCAATTTAATAAGAGCTAAAGTTACTTCCAATAAATCGAAATGTAACAATAAAATTACGCATACTTCTTAAATTAACAACATAGACAAATAAAGCACTCAAAGCGGTAATTTTATATTGTTGATAAAAAAGACCTATAGAAGAACTCCTTTCTGAGGAAGTCTCCAGACCCACATCAGTATTCCGCACAGCATTCGACGGGAGGAAACAAATTCCCAAAATTGAATTTTAGGAAACGAGTTGAATACGACACGGAGTACACAAACTCGAAAAAGAAACGAGATTTTTATCATTTTAACAATAGGTATGACTTTGTTCTCGCCTCGCGCCGAGCGCTCAACTAACTTATTCTATTATTCATTTGCATACATACCCGAGTTGGTACGTAAATCAGAAATATGCTCGATACGAATTTTCACCCAGACCTTTATTAAAAGAGTACACACATACTGATTTAATATTGAAGTTTTAGATTTTTCAAGATGGTAATGTATTTTATATTTGTCAAAAACATTCTTAATTTTTTTTTTCTTTATCTATTCGCCATTCCTTCCGAAAAAAATATAAGTTGTAATAAAACAATCTATCTATATGATTCAATAACAATTTCTTGAAACAGCAAATGCCAAAAAAATAAAGTGAAAATTCCAATTACTAAGTTCAACAATAAGTATTCCACACGCACAAAGAAATTTTCAAGGAATGGCAGTTTTTTCTTTTTACTTTTGCTACACACTTTTGAGAAGCACTCATCCTATTTAGTGTCAAAGGTAGTCTTAAGAAACGTGAGCAAAATCTCTGTTTAGAAGTATTAGTAATATTATCACGTATTTACTATTAAATTTGAGTTTGAGTTTGGTAGCTTTGAATTAGGAAACATGCTTTTCAACAACGACAACTTACGGTTCATCACTCTGACGAGGTAAATTCAAATTCCACTATCGTCCAGCCTACTCCAATTATTGTCAAGATATTAACCAAGTTTACTTTGATCGAATTCACGGGAATACTACAATTTTGTTCCATGCATTTATTATTACAAATATGACTCTTATTTTATTTATATTTGCTTAAATAGCAATGGCCTATGTACTCAAAAAGATTTTAAAAGCTAAAAGGTCGCAACGCGTAATGTTATTTCAATTTAATTAGGCAATCTTTAAAATAAACAAAAATTCGATGATAATATCAAGGATACCTTCTTCCATAAAGAAGCTGTTGCCATATATACTTGATGACTATACAGTTTTAAGATTGAAATTGACCAAAAACTAAGCAAGAAAATAGTCCGTTGCAAACACTAGTAACATATATCATTTGGTTACTAGATTTAATTAAATAAAAGTTTTAAATTTAATAATTACAGAGAAAATAAGCGCCTGAAGCAATTTCAATAGCATTTCTATGAAATAAAGGTGTCCGAAATATATAATAGAGTTCATAAAAACTTGTTTAAAGTTGAATATTATCTTCTATTAGAAATTTTAATTATCATACTTCAACTTGAAAGTTAATTAAATCTACATTTGTTGTTAACATTAATTTATAATAAAAGTTTTTTTGATGCATTTCTTATCTAGTGATTAAATTTACATCATACTATTGACATTTTGTAACATTTAATGAATTCTTAAAATGAATAAAAAAACTCCTTGATGAATTAGTACGTGCCGTATACGTTACATCAATTTTAATATCCAACGTTGTCCTAAATATTCAAAAAAAATATTTGTACAAAATGTCACCGATAACTACGCTTGATATTTAAAAAATAAAATGTCAAAGTCCATGGATATAACTAATAATCATACATACAAAATTAAATATATAATCACTGTATGAGATTAGATAACTTAGCTGAGATAGTGATACCTCTACCTAATTATTAATAACAAACATTTTCTTTATCAAAATGATAATATAGATCAACGTGTCAGTAAAACATTACGGGCGTTACCACAAAAATCTTAAACAGTGTTGCAAATACATTTTAGCTTAAACATACGTCAACCGTCATATCGTGACTCTAGCGTCCGGATCGGTGCGGATTTTTGACAAATCATGGTTAGAAACAATAATATGCGTAGACTTGCAAAATGCGATCTTTACCAATAAATAACACAGCTCTACTAATAAAAAGTTTTTTTGTTGCCCTGGATTTTTTTTAACAAAATCATTTATAGTTTCATGAATTGCGTGCATAAATGTACCCAAAATCATTTTTATATCTAGGGCAACAAAACTACTGTAGAGCAGTGTAGTAAAGTACTTATACCGAAAGCATTTACGGAGAAACGAAGACGTCAATTATATCAATCAGCGCCAGTCAAAAGTTTAAAACACGTGTTTAACTATACAGTGTATTCCAGTATTTTTTGGAGTAATAGTACAGACTTTTTCTTAAGAAGAAAATACACTTTCAGATATTAAACTAATATTCCTAAGATATACGGAGATCAATAAAGTTTCCTAAGACATTTCATATCTTCTGCTGAATATAAAAATTTGCTTGCGTTGCAGTATTCGGTCCGCAGATATCGGCTGCATATTTAGCTCCGGTTTTAAGATTCTTAATGCACCTGAATTTAGTACTTTATTTTTAAGCTGCAGTATAATATCAATGTTATTTGTAATAAGTTCTAATAAAAATAAGTTCTCATTGTGCTGAGTTTCTTAATTTTTTAAATAAATTTAATGTAATCTGTCAATTTAAATTCTTGATATACGAGCATCAATATCCTATGCAATTTATTGCAGTCAAATGATGTTCTCAAGATTTTCTATTTAAAATTAAATAAGTAATAAAAACTAAAGATTATAACATACTTTAGCTTTTTCGTCTATTCGCAGTTTTATGTAAGTTATAAAAACAGGAACAAGTTATAATCCAAAGCAACAACAGCTCTTGTTTTAAAAAATTAAATAGAGGTAATGTCTTGAAGTGTTATGTAAATATGCAGTCATTTTTAAACTAAAAATTGTCGCAATATTCTAATAATCTATTTAAGTGGCTGTTGAATTATGTGGGCAGGTAAACACGTGAGCCCGGCCAGGTATAGGACTCTCATATAATTACCATGTGGACGCAAGTGCCATTGGCTTAGTGTTTGTTCACACAAATTGATATTGAGCCTGCAATGCACTATGAAGCTACGAATTAGTTCGCGTTCGTCTGTTTAGTTTATTTATTTAAAACTTCGCTTAACACGCAACTTTAGAATTATAATGCGAACGCTAATATTTAGAAAGCATTAGCATCAGTAAAACAATAGCTGACTATAATTTATTGTTTATTATTTTTCTTACAGCCTAAGTTTTTAGGCTTAGGCAGCTTAATAAAAACTATGAACTAAATTAATGTCTAACAATTTACAATAATGTTTTGTGCAGGAATCTGTTGCCGATGCAAACGGACATCTTTGTACATATACGTTTTTATAATTTTATACTTAGAATATTTTCATTTTTTTTTTCTCAAATCAATCTGTTGTAAATATATCTTCTTCCCTTGATGTGTACTAGCTGTTTTATTTTACCATTTTATTTATTTAATTTTAATTCTTTTCCACATTAAATAATTTAAATTATTGATTGTGCTTTTTCCTTTTTCTACACATCAGTTTGGAGTTCACTTATTTAACTACCATAAGTATTCATTCATAAAAATAATTAACTGCAGCACTCAGAGTCGTTTCGTCGCTAAGGAAGACCCTACGTAGATTTAGAAGAAGAAATGGGGCCAGTATTTATTTTAACCTGTAATTTACTTTATTATAAAAATATACAGAGTGATACTATTCTCACTTCATAAACACTTTACATGTACGTGTATCCAAAGGTTACAAGCTCTTTTAAGGCCCATCGTTATTAAAAAAATGTAAAGTCTGCGAGAAGTAATTTAATTTCCTCCCCTACCGGCCTAATTACTCTGTTATTTATGTATTCAATATTAATGCTTCAAAGGCGTTGAAAGACAGACCGTTCACACTATACTCGATCTTAATTACTTTTTACTAAACGACGACGTTAATTAACAGAATTACTACATATTAAGCTTATGAACTTAAAAGTTATAACAGAATGAGCACTTTGTCATGTCAAGCGTTTAACAGGCTCTTTAATTTCTCTTTGTGAAGTAAATTAACACATTAAATCGTTTAAGCGCAGGTACACTTAACAGCTTTAATATGGTTATGGAGAAATTTGATCTTGAATTGGATGTTAATAATCTCTTAATAGACAAGTAAGTACATATACAGCTCAACTTTGTTATGCAAATTCTGAGTAATAATAGAAACTGATTTGAGTATTTTAGTAATAACTATGTAATTAAAAAAACCTTCAGGTTAAATACTATAACTGAATAAAAAAGATATTATTCCTTTTTAAATATAAAAGAGTTGTATATAGTGTTTGTATCGCAAGCCGGCTCGTTCTCTTAGATTCAATTTTAAAAATTTGTTCCTAACCGAGTCGCATTCTGAATACAAATAGCCTAGCAGCTATGACTAGAATCGCCTAAATATTCTTAAAATGAAATGTCTTTGTTTGACTTGCAAATAGTGCTTTTATGTGTTAGTGAAGTTTTCTTAATTTAAGCAAAATAATTGAAATGAAATTTAAACTTACACTGTTTTCTTTAATTTAACATATGAATTTTAAACATAAACGTTTAAAGTTGATAATGTTATTGACCGCCATT
The DNA here is from genome assembly GCF_912999745.1 of Papilio machaon. Taxonomy (NCBI): domain Eukaryota; kingdom Metazoa; phylum Arthropoda; class Insecta; order Lepidoptera; family Papilionidae; genus Papilio; species Papilio machaon. Next base: position 6,083,885 of record NC_059987.1, read on the forward strand.
TATTAATGCCTCGACTGTTGCCTATGTATTATAAGTGAGTATATAATAACAAGAAGCCTATGTGTTATCAATGCACTTTTTTTTAAATGAAAAACAAAATACTAAAAATTCATCGAAGTTGCAAAATGTAACACGCAAAATACATTTATCGCGCTCGGTCGTTTTCATTTTCGTCAATAACACATTTCGCGTGCGGTACGCGTTCATACTGGCTACGGAAATTGAATGCGAACTATCCAGTAGGGGCGGCGAGTGACAGCGATGGACGGGAACATACATCGGCTGACGTGCTATCTGTCCATCACTCGACAACACAAAGACATCTATCTCGTGCCCGTAACAACAATACCGATGACACGTTTCAATTAAAACGAAACTTTTACTCCTTTATTACATTTCAACTACGATGGACAATGGTGACTTCAAATTAACACAACGTAGCGATTAGAACCGTAAGTTTTCGTAGACAAAACCTTGTATAAACCGTTATCTGTATATTTTAAGAGAGTATGAGAGGATTTTTCAGAGAGTATAAAAGTTAATGTTAATGGTTAATGGAAAATATTCGAGATAATTCAATCAGATTTAGACTTAGTTATTTTAAAGGTATACCTATTACTTTTTCATATACTTTTTGTAATAATTTACTACATAATCATTTTCAGTTGAATACTCGTTAATAGGCATCATGGAAAAGTTCACCATACAAGCAGAAAACTTTTACGAAAGCCACGTATTAAACTAGGATAAGATTCACCAACTATCGAAAAGTTTCAATAATCTCGTTTAGTTCATTGTATCGTTGCTGAGTTTCGAAGATAACTATACTTATTGGCTCAAAGATTTGTTATCTTTTACGATAAGATCTCTACATTTTTTATCGCCATAGAAATAACTGGTTACGATAATTTTGATACGATATTAGTTGTAAATCCAACGAGGATGTTAAAAATTATCATTTATTAAGCTACAATGGTAAAAATTAAAACATGTAACAATGAAATTAAATTATAAAACAATAAATATTTAAAAATAAAACCTTGTTCGCCTGAATTATAGCTAGGGCCTTTAGAAAACATTTCACTACTTTTAATATAAATTTAACCCAGTATGATTTTACATAGAGAGAAAAAAATTCATTGTACATTTTCGGTAAAATAACTGATTATTTTTTGTTTCGGACAGGCTTCGAATATGAATTTACAATGTTATTCAAGGTGTCATATTTCGTAAGGGAATTATGTTTGTAAAAGATTCTACGTATGGATATATATTTTAATTAATTAAAAAAATGAAAACACTGGATTTGTAAGTAAAAAGTGGAACTCCGTACAACATTCGACGTGTATGTTCATTGGTTCGTGAGTCAATACGGAAATTAAACTTAAGGCATTCAACCACACAATATGAGTAGAGATTTAATAGCATCGCTTTATGTAGCATTGCGTATGCTTTTTATTATGTTTCTTTACTTTATTATAAAGTGACTATTTGTATAAAAAAAAAACTGTCCTACCACTTGAACGTGACTTAATGCGTTTTAAAAATTAAATTTAATAGCGTTTTTATTTTTCCATACAACATAAAAGTGTATGTTCGAATCGCATCGACTGTAGCATTTTTTACCTTTTAGAATACAGTGATATTCTGTTATAATTATACCTGTAACAATATGTCTTTGCATTGTACTTTATAATGGAGAGTATTTTATAGTCTCATTTAAAGACGTTATATTAAGAATATTACGTTATAATATAGATTAGTAGCACCGTAAATGGTACAAAATTCAAGTTAAGCTTGAGTTAGTTAAACAATAAAATAGTGCTATACGAAATTAACGCAAGTTCATAATGAATATTTATCGCTTTAATACCTACCAGCTGGGCGCTACGTGCTGCGTTAATGCACGGCGCATAGTAATCGCCGGCATGCAGGCTATTGCAACAATAAACGCAGTTTTTTTTATTTTTCAGTCCAACATTGTTTGTTAAGAACCACTGTGAACTGTTTGTATTATAATAAATATTATAGAGAGCTGTTTCAAAAAGTAATAGTCATTTGTTTTAAGAATGGTATTTACGTATTATAGTAGAGTTAATATTTAATCTGTTACTACTGATTGTTTAAACCACTTGACTATGAATAGAACATAAGGGTAAAGTAATGAAATCATTACATCGTTATCAATCCTTAAGTGTGCAAATATCCAAATTAATCATAGATTTCACACTAAAAGATATTTCACGACTTCGTTACACAGATATAGTAGGCAAAGTAAATAGACGTGTTCAAAAGTAAACCTGTAATTCCATCTGACATGAACTCTTACTTATTAAGATTTCGAAACGAAATTTTATATTCATAATTAAATATGAACATCGAGGTAAGAAACGGATGATATATTTCATTTTTATAACTTCGTTTCTGCGAAAATACACATACATAAATTAAACGTTACGCTCACTGACTCTTTTTCGGCATTGTCTCATTTTGTAAAATATTAAGTTTCGGGTTATGGTAACGTTACATTTAACAATAAACGTAATGAATCGTTTTCATTTAAAGGTGACTTTGGAAACGTTTTCCGAACTCTTTTTTTGTTTATGTTGACTACAGTAAAACAGACTGGGCACCGTTGTACTGAATCATTTTTCGCTGGAGGCGAGGTAAAAATGTCAATCACACATCAGATCACGCTGAGACTTTCATTTAAAAAAAAATTACAGACGTACGCACAACAACTACACAAGCAAGCAAGTATAGTTTTTTGATTAAGGTGAATACGCGCGTTTAACAAATCTTGCCATCAAAAGTCAAAGTTTACGTACCTACAGTTAAAGAAAGATTTTATTTATTTACGAATGCGAAAAACCGGCGGGTACTCGATATAAAGTGGAGTATTCCTAGATAACAGCCGGCAGCCGCACCCAGCCCCGCCGCGACTGTTCTGTTTGAACACTAAAGTAAACGAGAGGCCACTATTAAACATTGCGGGCCCCGGCATAGTTCACCACAAAACTTTTACGAAATTGTTAAAATAACACGTCGAATACACATATCTTTACAAAGTTTTAATTGAGTTTTTTATACCTCGTTGTAATAGAAAGTTGTAGGTGTTTCGAGAAGTCGTTATCTTTGTCGCCAAATATGGAATGCAATATTCCTAAGATAATTAATCCTTTATGGGCTTTGTTCGATGGATTTATATATGACCTTGAACAGATCGTGGTGTGGACATATGAACTTCCAAGTTTAAGAAATAAATTTTCAGTCGTTTACGTTAATCATGAAGTCAAAGTTAGTCGAACTGAAGAAATAACTTAGTTTTTTTTCTGTGACAGTACCTGATAATGGAATCATCAGAAATGACGAAATACATAGATTAAAATTAATTGAGTGTTCATTTCAATATCTTATGAAAGATTATTGATAACAATGACATTTTGTCTTGCTAAATTTTACCAATACTTCGTAGTACGGGTTACTAGTTTAAATATCAATAAGTCAAGATTAAGGGAAGGAGTTTTTGAAAAATGTAGACTATAAAAAGTAACGAGGCATTGAATCGTTTATTATCCGGCCATATCCGCAATGTATCAACGTCCAATGTATATAAGCCGTATTTTGTTGCGCGGACGATGCAATACGTTTGTTTGTTCCGGACCGTAGCTTCCTTTTTATAAGACGTTTTCAGGATTCAAGAGTTACGGCTGGATACACCTACTATAGTTTTCGTTAGAGTTTAATATCTTGTGAATGCACTAGAAATTATAAAGTGTAGTAATTGTATTTTGATTAATTTCTTGTACCAGTAGACGTAAACCTAGACTCTAAAGTCAAAGTTTCCCTAGAATAAAATGTTTAATTTTGAACAAATAAGAGGGCAATTGTCTTGTATTACTATATTTACTATAATTACCATTTCACTTTAACTAATAATAAAACCTTGTACAAATTAAGAAAGTATGTATAACACGTTTAATACGTTTAACACGTTTTAATTTTGCTGTTCACGAAGGTAAATTCGAGCTACATTCGTTTTAAAATTACTGAAAATTTAATCAAGCCCTTGGAGCGGTACGTGTTATCCGTACTGCTACATACTTGTGCGTAGCTACCAGTCTGGGCGTAACTTTATGTGGAATTATATTTAACTGCATACCAGCTGTACGTAAGCCCTCCCCTAAATAGTCAGATGATACGGTGCCACGATTCCTGTCATTGCACGGACTATTTATTTCGCTATGCACACAGGTTGCCTTTCTACTCGCGCGAAATCAAAATTTAAATTTCTAAATAAGTAATGATTTATTTTCAACACACAATCTATTCTTTTGTTTTATTTTAAGCAATGTACAGTTAAATAATGTATAGAGTTTAGAAAATCGTAGAATCTTTATCAAGAAGTTTGAAACATAAGCTTAAATTACTTCAAGTAAATGAGTCAAAGAGTCGAACAGGGTCTTCTTCTTATGTCAATACTATGGTTGATTTCGCTGATGTCCACTATTTCGCAGCATATAAAGATGTAATATAAAATACGGCAACCATTAATCCTTAGGTAATATTTAATACATATGTGTAAGTCATGTTAAGTGAGGCAGTAAAAGGATATAGCGATATAATGTATAGCGTCTTAGTATAATGCAAGCCATACAACGTCCGACACTAAGTTAAGTGCACCTCAAAGGACATGGCCTCACAAGCGAATTGCCGACACTCTGTGTATCAATACATGTATATAGTAACTTGTATTTACATAATATATTGACCTATTAAGTAAGATTAAATTAAGAATATTGTGTATACTGCATATTATGCGCATCACCATCATTATCATCATCAGCCTATGTCAGTCTATTGCTTGATAGGCGTTCCATAGTATACGCTTTCCACAGCCAGCGAATTCCAGCCGTTCTTACGAGATCATGGGTACACGTAGATGAGCGCCCCGCGATTTTGATTCCCTTACATATCAATATGAAAGTATAATCCGATCTATAATCAAACGCGATAAGCAGTAAAAATGCTAACAGAAATCCTATAACACATAAATGAATAAAGCTTTTTATTTTCACTTTAAAAGTAAACTGAAGTATTTTGCGATCTGTTAATTGTTTTGAACTGTTTTTTGTTGTCCATTGTTCCCGCTGTTACAGTTTTAAATACAGTGGACTATTTAAAAGAAAAAGTATTTTGGAGGCGTAAAATTAAACGGTCTCTTTATTACTATAGCAACTTTTTACGGGATTGTTGTAAAATTTATTACGTTTCTAAAGTTATGATATTAACGATCAAATAATATTTATGAATATATTAGTTTAATTATTTATTTTATTTATCTTACCTATCGCACGTTACCTTTTAAAAACTATTACCATTAACATAATTGTGATCACATGACACCATTGTCATATTGGTATGAAAGAAAAATTTTAATCTGCATTTTACGTAATTGGGACTCCCTAGTACAATGAGATTGGAAATGGCTATTTAGTTGTTAGAACAAACAAATCCTGATACAGATCCCATTGATTAGATTATTCTGTTTGCGGGACGATACCCGAGAGATTTCATTGGGTGATGAATTTTCTATGAGGATACTGTTCGACCAAAAGGTACAAATATAAATTTAATTAGAACTTTGTATATATGTAACTATTCTAATTCAATGACGTGTCTGCAAAGTAATTAGTTTTTTTATTGATAGAATCTTTTAGAGATATGTAAGAGCATTCGAAGAGTCAGTCCAATTATTTCATACTCAATATTTCTAATACTGACTACCCCATATGGGTTAAAATAGGTTAGTAAATGGTATTTTTGTTATTATTTCTATCATTTAATAGGTTAAAAAGAAATAAATTAGGATTTAAGGAAGAACGGAAATAAATTAAGGGATTTTGAATATTAATATTATCCCTAGCGAGTAACCGAAACTCAGTGACCGCATCCCGTCCTGTTTAACTTAAGTACTGTTGCACATACGTAAATGTAAAGTCGCCTTAGTAGTCGCTGAAAGTCAAAATTGATGATCTGCAGTTCAGCTCACACTTCGCATGTGTGAAGCAGATCATTGAACCGGCTCGCAGTTCAGCTCAATTTGTACCTGCATATAGTGATGATCGGTAGCTCTGAAACTCGTAGGCTAGCTCGCGGAACGTTGGCTCGTAATGTAGTATAACACGTTGAGTCGTGAGCTGACAATTTAGTTGTTGAGTCGTAACTCAACGGTTTAAGCCTGTGTGAGCTGAACTTTTAAACTGATCTACACACGTCTACGCCTTAACGCCACCGCTTCGGACTTTAACTTGATTTCCCAAATCGGACGGCTCTCCACTTTGAGTGCTCTTCAAACGTTCAGCGGCTAAAAGACACATCTCGGATGCGCACTCAGCTTCGTTCACTCTTCTAAATTCGATACTATCCGCACATTACGCGATATAGTAAATCGTTTACCACTAATTCTACAATGTTTCGCTGACAACAACTCTAGGTTTTTATAGTTTTATACATATTTAATTAATAGTCAAATGGATAAGTAACAATGTTTCTGCTGAAAATTCTAGGTGGAAATCCACCTTTATATTCTTTTCGTTAATCATTTAACCAACATAGTCAACATATTAATGCTTCTATTTATCATCATACGCTAACTATACCTCACTAAGGGGCTCGGAGCCTACCATAAGTTAAGGATGACTATGCCATTGTCAACCATGCTGACCCAGTGCGGGTGTTACTTTACACATAGGTTTGAATTCCTTAGCAGACATGTGCAGGTTGTATCACGGTATTTTCCTTCACCGTACGTACGTTGGATAAATGTACACAGAATGTGACATGACAGCTACAGCACAAAGAAGATCTTGTGATATTTTCTGAAGTTGACAGGAGGGCGCTAGTGTGCTGTCGATCCATGTCGGTCTACGTATAAAGCTTATTATATACTATCATCTTTTTTACATACATAAGTATAAATAAAAATCAATGTTTCATAAGATATGCTGTCGTGGACAAAGAAACCTGGTAGAAAAAAATCTCAATATAAAATGACAATTTTCTACTTGACTGTTTTTGCTCAAGACTTTTGAAGATATTTTGACTTTGGCATAGCAGTCTAAATCTTACTCTTAATTCGCGGCAAGTACAAATAAACGGGTTAATGAAAAAAGAAAATTACGTCATCAATCTTAGTCGGACTACTATCACTCAGCATCCTTGTGCAACGTCGGTCTCAATTCACTTCATTATTGTTCTTTTTCTCATCACGATGTATAGTTACATCCTGCTTCTGATTGCACGTCTTATTAATTAACTCCAAACTACTAACAAACGTGTTACTTACAGTTAAAACAACAACAACAACTACTACTGAATAGAGCTATATTGTAATCAAAGTTTTTTTTTTTTTTTTAAGTTATAGATACGAGTCCCAAAATTGAAAGAAAACACAATGTTATGCTCTCTCTGTTTTTTCAGTGATGAGTTTTTCGGCACAATAATGCCAACTTGAACAAAAAGGTATCCTAACTCTGTCCAAGCCAGTACGGTAAAAAAGTAAGAGTTCCAGCATAAAGTATTTTGTTTACAATACTAAACTCTATTATTGTTAGTATTAATTAAGTTTATATACATATACTGCTAACAAGTTTTGCCTAGGCGAAGTTTGCTACCAAACTCACAACTTGCGAGTTCACAATAATTTTGATCAACATCGTACACGATAGAAAGAAAATTTTATCAAAGACGTTTTGAGTTGTACAATCGAGTTGAACAGTTGAGTTGGAACAATCAAATCTTTCCTTCTAATTAATATTGTATTAAAGATAAGTAGAATTTCATGCTTTTTTAATTAGAAAATGTGCCAAAAATACTAAAATTATTTTTAAAAACAAAGAAGTGTTTTGTCACCCTCCGATCATTTGAGCGCTTTAATATAATTGCTTCTACGGCTCTTTTTTTGATAGGATGAATATTAATATTTTATGAATTTAATTAATCTAATAATCTAAAGCTCGATTCAACAATTTTCATCTAAGAGTTAAATTTAGACTAAAAAAATGGTTCATCTTTAAATTACGTCACTTGGATTCATTATATACCTATGTATGTTAAAATTATTGTGATGCTTAGAAGTTTGTAACTAATTTAGGTTGGAATTCATTTTCTAATTTTCTTTATAATATCAACAAAATAATGTCAATCATTTTGTGTTAACTGTATAAGATATGTACAGCCCTGAATGTAACGTCAATAGCATTGCCTCTAAACATTTCAATGTCGGGATAAACCTGGGGCACTCTAGCGCTTACCTCCCCATTATCTTGTAGTTCAGACGATCTTAACCTTACACGGGTACTGCCTTCGCTTGTTGTTAATTTCAAATGTATTTCGTAGAATATTCATTTTATAATTTGTATAAGAGAATTTGCAATTTTATTGGTAAAATTATTTAGCATCGTTGTTTTTCGAGCTTGTAACATATGTTTTAGTAAAACGTGACATCTTCATAAGCTTTTATTTTAAATTGTTGTATCAAAAATCAAACTTTTCTATTTCTATAGTCGTAACAAGACACACGATTATTCAGAATAGGAGGCAATACATCAATGACATGTTGATTTCTAAAATATGAGGTATCTATTTTAGCAGAGTTCGAAAAGCACAAAAGTAATGTAATTTTGCTCACGACCAACCGAAATGTAAACAATAAAATGCAGGCATAAAAAATAGTTGGTACATTTGTTTACCATTAACGTCCTAAAACGAGATGATTCAATAACTGTTGTATGGAATAATAGGTATCGTTTGATTATGCGGAGTCGGTATAAACGTACCGTGCGCTGCAGGAGATAATGCTCCGACGATTCCATCACGGTCTATGCCCGATATCGCTAATCCGATTTCAAGTTCTACTCGCCCGTCCGGTCGGAATATACGAACAAAGAACTTCCATTAACTGACAAAAATGCCCTAGAAACATTTTACCTTAACGCTTTTCGTTTCAAATGCATTCAGTACTGTTTCAACTTGCTAAACTACAAAGCTAAGTGCACGTGAAAGTCACTGGGTTAAAAGACACTCAATACGTTACATTTTTTTAACCAAGTTCACCCAGCGAAACTGGTATATTACTCCTATGGCGGAAGATAGAAAGAGTGCGTTTCTTGTTGTGTAATGATAACCCAGGGAAACCTGTAAAAACTAGGTAAAGTATGTAAATAGACATACTTTTAAGAGTCTTTTCATACAGTCAGATTAGAGAGTATCCATCACAAGCTGACTTTCACCTAGCATCAATTCAATAATGACACAAAAATATTCCTTATCACAGATAAGATGATAGACCAAAGCTAAAATAAAACAGATTTATCAAAACAATTGTTAAGAATCTAAACGGCCGCGACATCAAAGATATAAAACAAATGTACAAAGTTATTTGTAGTTGTGTTTATATTATGAAATTATGACCTTAAAAGAAAACTTCATGTGTCTTGGATTTTTACTTAAAGTAATTGGTCCGAGTATAGTAAATCAACGCGTTAAAATGTAATTAAAGATTTAATTAACGCTTGCGTCAGAGATCAAACTCGAGTTACTCGTGTGCTGCAGCTTGAAGCGAGCGCTCAGGTGCTCTCATTATATTTATAAAAAAAAGATAAAAGCTCTCACGTCCGCAACTGAGAGTTAGTTAGAGATTATTTCAGATTTACAATTTGTACGGCCCCGACACACTTCTCCAGATTATTCAACATACAACTGAGCATATGAATTATTATGTCAACTTATAAACATTCCGATGTTCTAAGTGTAGCCGAATCAAATCTTAAGGCCGTCACTTATTCGACACTTGACCTTGTATGAAATAACTACACAATATATTTATCTCACTGACCATCTATTGTCCGGCCTGAACGATTTTTCTACCATTAGAGTGTCACAATGGGCACAGTCATTCGAGCGACCTTATTTTTTTAAATAAATTCCTAGTTCTTGTCTTTGATCCTAAATGATCCATATTTATATCATCAATATTTTGAAAACATTTGTAATGTCTTATTAAATTACTATAGTAATGTTATTTAAATTCGATGTTGATATTATGAAACGACGATCGGCCAAAAGTAATTCAGCGAAACAGCCGGGTGGAATTGCGAAAAAAACTTTCTTCCTTCTCAAGGAGATTTTTAATAAAGCTCTGAAATAAAAGCGGCCTCAGTAGAATAAACCTTATGGAGTAATTATTCGAAATTAAAGTTAGGATTAAAAAGTAGCGATCTAAAAATGAAGTCATTTTATATGAGCCGCGATCAGTGTACTGTGCAGGCGGCTGCCGTTCAGAGATTTTAGGATAATATGGATAATCCACGTTGCGCGAAATGAAGCTTTGACGAGAAACTTGCCTTCACCCTGCTTTCAAATTATTTATTCATTACCTATTTACGTTTTTAAGTAGGTGCTGCATTATACAAAAGACAAAAGCGAAACTTCTGTTATTTCACCTCGTTTGGTATTTATTTCTCTAATTTATTAAAATAATTTAAACATGAATGTGGGTAGGTCACCTGATGTGACTGTCTTTGTTAACAAGTGAAGCAGATTCCTTGCTAAACTTTGTTTTCCGCACCTTTCCTTGTTAAGTTTCACCTCTCTCATTCAGAGGTTGTTTTCCTTTCTGTGTCGAACCAAATGGTGCACGTAGCATGAAGATAAGTGCGTATAGTATATTATTCGTATATAGTTTCTACAATTATGATATTAAGTCGAAAAAACCTTCCAGCTCTAAAAGAATATTAACAAAATATAACAGTGTTGTGACATAAAGAATAAATCACTTATCGTAAGTAACTAATACTAACTTCTTAGTGGCTTTGTGAGTACTGAGCACTTGTACTAATCAGCAAGAAATCCATCGTATACTATCTATGAAGAGAGGCAATATTGAAGTTACCCCAAGTACCGATTCACAATATCTACTTATTATATTCCTTTTTATTCTTGTCTTTGGAACTGAACATTTATTACTGTCTTATTGCTTGTGGAGTGCTCGGGGCCGTGCGGGGGCAGCACTGTCAACAAGAGGTTATTATGTTGAGACTGGCGAAAATTGAACAAGAAAGATTTCGCGCAATGCCAACGAACGCTCGAAAAAATATTTGCGTTTAGGTTTGAAATGAAATCATAAATTATAATTCTCGCTCTCTGTAGAATGAGATTTGTTAGAACCTATTTAACATTCCGTGAAAGTTTCGTCATATTGTTTTTTGGATAGATTATTTTGTTTAACATTAACAGCAGCAAAATGTTCAATATTAAACACTTATCACACTTGTGGCTGTGGCTTTTAATAACGAAGACAGGAACCAATCATATTATGGCAATAAAATCATTAAACATTTAATCTACTTTTTTATGAAATAGTTTTGCAATACAGTAAAGCAAATAAACAAAAAAATATATTCTCACGATATAATATCAGTTAACATTAAATAAAGATTAGAAGACTAATACAAGCTATATTTGTAGGATTTTAAAAGTATTATTTCCAAAAAGAATCCTCGGTGTTATGGCGTAATGCGTATAAAGGTACATTCGGTGCGGATTTATGAAGAGGCTTCGGTTACTTTATGATGACAATGTCGGCGTCGAGCGCCCCAAGCGCCACCTCATTTCCTCACTGAAAGTTATAAAAACATATTGAAAATGAGATTCCCGCAGCCGAATACTTGCCGAATGTTATCTTGTTTTGTGATTCGCCTTTTTTATGCATACCCTCGAAATAAACAAATTTTAGTAAACGACTTCAACGCTCCAACTTTGGGCATCTTGAACAATTTTTCATTAGTTTTATATTTTACTAGTATTAAAATGTGGAAAAATTGGATTGTTTATTTGTTTGTTTACTTTGAATAGGCTCCAAAAATACTGAACAGATTTGATAACATTTTTTCATTGTTGGGAAGCTACGCTATTCCCAGGTTACTTTAGTTGCTGGCAACTCCTAATCGTGTATAAAACTAGGAAATTTATTAGATAAAATCCTTATTTTGCTTTCATCACAGTATAAATACAAATGTTAGTGTAATTTTAATGACCTGATTTTTAAGAGATGTTTGAAAAATGTTAATTTTTATTCAATAGCAGTGATGACAGGAATTAAAAAAATCCTTCAATAATTTAGGAATAATTTTGAAAATTATCTCATTTAACTTTTTACGTAATCGTTTTTACATTTACACATTCATTATAATTATAGCACGTTACATATAATCTAAATTTAATAAACTTTAAAAACAAAAAAGAAAAAGTTGCCGAGCAAAAGTTCCAAAGGGTTATCTAAACAATTATTTCTGGCTTAGTATTGGTGTTAGTTACAAAAAAGGCGGAAACAAAGCTTCAGCTGCCCGGCCGTTATCCGTGTGAAAGCTCACAAGTTGCTGTTATCTGGCGAGGGGCAGTGTGCACGGCAAAGATTGTCTTGTCAAGAGCCTCCGAGCTCAGTGCGTTTCACTCCGCGGTGCTGTGCGCACGTCGCTACTCGTCGTTGGGCAAAGAACGTGAAATTTGACTATCTCGTAAACTTAAACTACAAAATTACTTGGAATTGTAATATAATGGTTATTAAATATTAGAACAAAAAAATTCAGTTAAATTGCTTTCGTGCTTAACCAGCGATGGAATACTTAACAACAATTTGAAAACTTTTTAGATAAGGGTCAGTAAGTAAACACATATTGTTCATAACGCAAATACAAGTCTTGTTCAATTTGTACTCAAATATTTACTGTTAATTAAACTGGTATTATTTGACTTTTGAGTAATTTGGCAACTTTATTTGATTTTTTATTAATAACTTTATCACATATATCACAATTGAAATAATACATTAAATTATGAATTTTTTTTTATATGAATGTGTATTATTTAGATTGGAATAAACTTACGTATTTTTTATATAAGTAAATACACCACTAGTTCAACATTTATTTTTATTTTAATATTTATTTTCAATGTAACAAAACTTCTTTACTCTACATTAAATATTTTATAACATTATTATAACCTTGTTAAGGTTTGTTTCGAAATTTCAGTGGCAAATTCAGTTCAGTTTACTGTATTAACAAGCTCTTAGTAAGAAGCAACAAAGAAAATTACGCCAATGATGTCTTCGTTTGACCCTCCCAATTTTCTTTTAGGCTGCTTTGTTTTCCCTTTATACGATCGGCTTTTGTCGGAATCGTTTTACGTTACCGGCTTCTTTAAGAAGAAAAGAAATATAATTAATAATGGTCCTGTAAAGCGTTCCTATAGTTTTATTTATGCTTAGAAACCATATGAAATTAAAAACTAAATCGTAAAGTTAAATTCTTTTTTATACAACTTTTATGTTCTATAAAGTAAGAAATAAAAGGAATAAAAGTACATTAGGTTTACCTATATTTTAACACTGTAGTATTGTTGTAATTATATTTTTATTTAAATTATTGTTACATAAAATATGTTTAACAACTATTGCCCTAATCTTTTAGCTAAGGGTTTAATGAATGTAATAAGAATGAAATAAATTAAAAGACAATTTTATCTTAATTTAAGATCCCCAGACGCAAATTGTTTAAATACCTTCTTTTAGGATTGTCGTTTAAGCAAGAATTTTATGTTACTTAAATTAACGAATTTGAAATGATACTACGCATTAAAATAATAGCATAATCATTTTAAGTTAATTTGTTAAATTGTAGTGTTGAAAATATAATGGAAATTATTTTATAAACTATTTTGGCATTGTAAAAATTTATAATCGAGAAACCAATTTTATAAATATCTTACTAAGTATTATTTATAAATTCGAAAGTTTGGATCTATGGATGGATGAATCTTTGTTTGAAGGTATCTTTATAATTATTTAAGGGATCTTGATGAAGTTTGACACAGATGTAGAACATAGTCTGGAAAAACGCATAGGTTACTTAATATTTTTTAATACCGCGCGGATGGATTCGATAAGTAAATTAAATATGTATGTATGAGTAAATTATAAATTTTTATGCGACTTTAAATGATCGGTTAAAATTAAAACAATATAAGGAAAAAACTTTATTAAGACTAGAATATTTGTAAAGGGTAAGCTTTGTTAATAGACAAATCTTTACGTTTACCTATACGTACAAGGAATGGCGATATAGAGACTATCGGTATGTAGAGTTCCTATTATTTTACTTTTAAAATTACAATTAAAAGAAATAATTATTTTACGAAAAGTGTAATTTAATTAAAGTTGCTTAGAATTGTGAAATTACATAGATGCTTTAGGTATACAGTTGGAAATATAGCAATATAAATAGTAGCCATGATCGAAGCGCCTCCGTCACATAAAAGAGATCAAATCAAATGAGATGTATGTCAGGTCGAGCTAAATGGAAATTCGTGATTTCTGTATCCTCTCGGTAACGGGTAACGCAATAATTTGAATAGTCTGATAAACAACGTATGTTAAGGTTATATGTAAAAAAATATATTAACTTAAATAATTTCTTCTTGTTACGCACACGTAACACAATAATGCTCATAAAGTATTTAAATGGATTTATTATAACGTTTTTGTTCAGAGTTTCCGTAATGGAGATCGGATCAAAAATAGCTATTGAAAAAGACATTATCTCACCAATAATTATGTTAATTTTACGCCAAATACTTTAGACCAGAGCAGGTAGGCATAGTGAACATTATTCTACTACTATATTTATATAATTCAGGAATAGTCACATGGAAAATAAAGCTTTATTTTTTGCAATACAAACCGTTAGCATTCAGCTGTCGTGACCTGTGATAATACCTAACGCTAATACTAAAAATTAAAGTGTTTACTGTTTTTGATATCATCAATTATAGCAACAAGAACGTATTCGCATGAAAGGTTTAATACAGGTATGTCAATATTAATTAAATTAATTTAAATTAAATCCCTTAATCAATTCATTTTCCTTCTGACGGGATTAGTTACATCTATTAAGGCTCTAACCGTATTCACGGCTGTCTCGAAACTTCCCTTCGACCCGGCCTCGTTTGTTAAGTAATTACTTACCAATCAAGCATAAATATTTATTCACTGAAACAAGCCAACGATGTTCATAGCGACGTGTAAACCTGAATTATTTATATTAACCTGTACAAAATATTAAATCATGATCAGCTTAAAATACAAGTATAGATTTAATAGATAATAATATATAAATATATATAAATTATTGTAAAAGTGAACTTAGGCTAGTAAAACGCAAAGGGTACAAGACTATAAAATGCATTAAAAACCACATGCGATTAAGAACAATCGAAATATAATCAACTCCGCGAATAACATTAGACTACTTTCAATTAGGCAATTAATAGTTACATAAGAGGTCTTTTTATTGTTAAAAATGTAAAATTAATTATTGCAAAATTTTGGTTTGTAACAAAATATTGTAAACTAGTTATGCCCGTACTTCGTCCCCTTGATATAATTTTACGGGTAACGTTTTAATTATTTAGGCTATTTATTTAACTTAAACTTATAAAATATTACAACAAGACATAACAAACTTACAAAACATTCACATAAACCGAATATATTGCTATATTTTTTTTAACCTATTCTCTATTGTTGTTTTACACTTTTGAGGGTAAAACTATTATAAATTTAAATTATCGTAGTTATATCAAATAACAGCCTAAAAATTGTGTTTTAGTCTTCTAGCTATAATAATGAAGTTACTTTCGGACAACTTTTCAACCCATAAAAAACCTTTTTTTGCCTAAAAAGTAGCCTTCCTGGGGCTCTAGACTATCTGTGTATCAAATTTAATTTAAATCGTTTCTGTAGTTTTTGCGTGAAAGCGCAAAAGACAGACTGAGTTTCTTTCGCATTTATAATATTAAGTAAGGATTTGAATCAGTTCATACCCAGACATTTGAGCTATCCTAGCTCTTAATAAATCCGCAAAAGCTACAGTAAATAAAAATGGCAACTCTTTTAAATATAGTTTAACGAGAATCAAAGACGATAAAAAAAACTTCAAAGAGTTGATCATTGTCATATTGTTGGAGTGGAAATAATAACAAATCCGTAGCGAGCTTTAATGTTACCGTGTTGTTAAAAAACTGAACAAAGCAAGGATTTCGGTTTGTGTTCACTATCAGAGTAATTACTTCGTTTGCCTTCCCATTGACAAGAGTTTTAGAGCTTCAAGATCATGTACAATGATTTTTGTTATAACTGTACATTTGAGTTTGATTATTTAATTTTAAATCATCAAAAAATATCTATATTTCTAGACGTAGTCTTCTACCGAAGATCTTAAGTGTAGTTTCTTGTTGCCGAAAATTAACACTTATAAAAAATATTATCTTTTTCACTATTGTTGAAAACGCTGAAATCAATATACTTTCATACAAGTTTTTCGACCGTGGAAACACATAGTTATAAGCATCAATTTTCGCAGCTCTGTCTTTGTTTTTTTAAGAGTATTATTTTTTTTAAGTTCTCGTCTCATTAATCATTGATTTCTGAGAGCAAATTCTCTGCACAAAACGTGTCGTCAATTCTCTCATCATCTTTGACATAACAGATATAAATACATATATCTTAAACGGGAATTTTCGTCTCGAAAACCCACGAACATGAGCGAAGTAATCTCAGGTGTGCCAATTACATTTAAGAAAGAAATCATTCTTACGCATTCTTAAAGTAATAAAGAAATAAATTTAAAAAGTAAAGAAGTAACTATTATGCCATATTATTATCGTTGAGCTTTAAAATACCAAAAAATTTGCTTGAGAAAATTAAGCTGAGTTTAACGATGCTGTATTTTTCGTGTTTTGAAATATGATTTTAGTGAGGGTCCTGCGGTGAATTCTTTTGTAAATTTAAAATGACTTTTATAAACTTTTTTGTTACTTTAACAACATGCAAGTTTTTTTTAATTACCATTATGTGTAATTTAAATGTTTTTAAAAATTGATATCACTACGAGTTATAGGGTTGGCTTATTCTATTTTAAATTTATTGATCTTAGATCTAATCCGTGTCGTCTAATTAGGGTAACTGTTTCCCGTTGCCCCTTTTCATAAATTATGTGCTGCGAAGCAAAGTCGTCTTGTTCAGTAGGATGACGATTGTTTCAATTAAGCAAAAGGGAGTTGTGAGCAACGAACTGAATTATTCTACTTTTCTTCTTTTTAGTTTTTTGAATTTAAGACAAGATATAATTTAATATTGCAGTGCTAACGAAATATATACATTTTTTTAGTAGACCTTTAATTAAAAACAATAGTTTTCATCAGTAAGTAAAAAAATGGATTTAAAATTATCTCATATGTGTTTTTAATTTTGTTTTAAATAATAATTGATCAATAAAAAAAGAAATAACTATGAAGTGTGTCTCTGTAGTATTTCCATACGGGCTTAGAGAACAACACAGCTTATTATTTAGTAGTAATCACTTAACTAGCAATAGTTACATCAGATCCGTATAAGATATTGTAAAAGCGCCATCATTTTCACTAGCAGCATTAAAGTACGGCGCTAGTCGCCGCGGCCGGCCACTATCTGAGCGTGCAGTCATTAACAGCGTCGTTGTTGTCTCAACTTATTATCGTTTAATTTATGACCACACATTACCGCTTAAGGCGCTATTAAGCTTGGCCTGGGTCTTCCCCGGGAATAAATAAATCCGCCAAAAGTTACGCGCGCCCTAACTCATTTTGTTTGGCGCCACTTCATACCACGTGCACTCGTTAATTTGTCTACGTCACACCATAAAATGTTTATTGTTTTGTGTCGTTGTTACTGTTCGTAGTAATGTAATTTGATCAACAATTAGAAATCTAATATTATAAATACATACATAAATACTGAAAGAATAGCTAGTTAAATAAAAACTAGAACTTTTGTACAAGGTAGTCATGGAAATCTTTTGCTTAAAATTGTAATAAAAAAAAAATTATTCATAATCACTAATCATCTTTACGAATTTAGACAAATATTAATAATGGCTAATTTTAATTGATGTGAAATTTCTGAAATCTGTTGAATAAAGTAGAATAAGCAATGTTAAAACTGATAGAACGAGTTAATTACAAAATGAATATCTCGTCTCCTCTAAGGAATTAAGATTCATGGCACTTGTACCGTAAATCCGATTCCCTGCCCTCCATGCTCTAATTATACATGAAAAGGCAATTAAAGTTGGCAAACAGTACATTTGAATTAATAAATAAACATTATCTTCAAGGGTTGAATTAAATATTTTCGAGTTTGTCATATAATATGCATTAATAACAATATAATCTAATTCATTATTAAAATGGCAATCAAGGATAGAAAGAGAGACGGTTTTTTCTCTAATGGTATTATTTTTAGGAAAGGTGAATGAGCTATGCCTGTATTCGGCAAAAGTAAAATTTCATTTGACATTTTTAAATAAAACATTATTTTAAATAAAACCACTTTAGCTTTTTATTAAAATAAAAAATGACCAATTATATCAAATCACATACAAATCCTTTTTGTATACATATTCGCCCCAAAACGCCGATCACTTAAATGGAACCACATTTTGTAACAACATAATGCGCCGGGAGATTCACAGAATTGCTAAGTAAGGATTGCAATTCTAAATTCCACCGACAGGTCTCGCATTAAATAGAGACATGTTTGAAATGTTTGAATTTTCGTATGAAGCGTTCGTGATATGAGCTAAAATGCGTTTCATGTTCATCGATTTACGTTTAATTTTCTGACACTCATTTAGTTATACTCCACAATTTAAATAATTGAAATATGAACTGTATTTTATTGTATTTAGATTTCATGCTCTAATTTTATTAATATTATGTGGATGGATGGATAGATTAATGTTTGTTAGAACGTATCTTCAGAACTGCTCAAAAGATCTCTATGAAATTTGGCATAGATATAGTCTGGAAGAACATATAAGCTACCAATTAAGTTTTTTCTTAATTCCGCGCGGACGGAGTCACGGGCGACAGCTAAATATAGAAGAGAAAACTTAATTCTGTCAGGAAAAACTTTCTAATTATAAGTACGCGACATTGTTACTTCTATATTACCTATATATCTAGAAATGTTATTTTTTTATTTTACTAAGTTTATATAGGTGCGTATGGCATCAGCAAAAATTTTCTCAACAGTGAGTCATTATAGAGGTTGTCGTGGACCCTCTGAATATAAACATCGTCCAGATGTTGCAGATTAGAGGTGAAAGCTTTTAACCCTAATAGTAGATAACTTAGTCAAACATGGCTTTGCTCTATGAAATTGCTTATTGCAAGTTATCCATTGAAATACAATACTAAAAGTAACTTAAACAACAATACGCTAAATTAAAATATTTTAAAAAAAGAATCCTTTTTATCTTGCTTTTGTTACTACTGGAATAACATAAAAGAATCATTTATTATAAAAATACTAGATGTCGCCCGCGACTCCGTCCGCGCCCAGTTAAAAAAAAAACTAATTGGGGGGGGGGTTTATGAAAAATAGATGTTGGCCGATTCTCAGACTTACTGAATATGCTCACAAAATTTCATGAGAATCGGTCAAGCCGTTTCGGAGGAGTACGGGAACGAAAACTGTGACACGAGAATTTTATATATTAGATCTAATTTGAACCATTGACTTTATGTTGTATTAAAGAACAATTTGGTACTTTCCGCTATTGAATATGTGATATCAATAATGTTGAAGATTTCAAATGTGTTTAATACGAATACTTTTAGGTTATCTTTATTACCAGATTATTTTTATAGAAAAAAGAAAGTATAGATATAATCTGTGGAAAGCCGTACATTTGCAAATGTCAGTAGCTCCTCTGTCCGTACACGTACGTACATTAGTTGAAGCCGATAAGAACTACTGTGGGTGGCACATCTAAATGGAACATCTCCTTTTAAGTACCACATTTCCGTTAATTACTTGAGCTCTAATTTTATATCGTTGCAATCGTTCCTTTGTCATTTAAAGATTTCGATTTGTGGTAGTTAAAGAATTTTAATTTATATGTTCCTAAAATGAAATAGCAATTTTTATAGTTATATTAAATATTAAGATGAGAAAACGTCAAGAGGTTAATAATATCAAAGGTGATTTTCTTTAATAACATATATTTTCACAAGAAACCGCACAAGATAATTCAATACTTGACAAAGAATGTGCTCTGTCGCAACTTGCTCGGGTTTGTCTATACTAATTAGGTTTGTCCTAATGAATACAGGGCGGGGTTCATCCGTAGTTGTCTGGGTAATTAACAGCTGAGATAGGAAATATTAATATTTATAAGCCTCGGGGTCGAGAGCAAATTTTCGTTATACGTTTTAACAAGCCCCAAGCAACCCGGTGAATATTACACATTGAAAATATAAGTAACGTCGGAATTTATTTAGGAATTCGAGTCTATATTTTTGTACGCCTTTTTCGTGTTCTTTTTTTAATTTTCTACTAAAAATATTTTCTGGAATATCTATTTGTTATGAAAGATGGTTACAAAAATAAAGAGTACTATTAAAATTTTAAATGTTACTGAAAACCGAATTTCGAAAATTTGTTTCTTTTCTATTTTTTCCTCTTGGAATTTTTCACGTTAAAAATATGGCTTTATATAAAATACAGAGAATATTAAATAATAAAAAACGCTGGTCATTTCGTATTTTAGTACAAGAAATTTGTCTTTAAGAAATTTTAATACGACTAGTCATAATTGAGGCACGGAAAACTAAAGGTTCATAATCAAACCCATACTCAATTAGTATAATCTTTATTATTATTATATTATATTATTATATGTTTGTCTGCTGCTATACCTTTTTAGCGTACTCTACCAACTTCGCCTCTATTTTTCATGTTTTATCTTAATTTCATTCTTCTCTCTTTTTTCGTTCATTATATTTTCTTTGTAGAAGTTCTTCATTATTTTTAATCCAGTAAAATAATTTAATGTAAATAACAGTGGAAAAGAATAAACAAAACACACTTTTTCATTGTATTCCAAATAATGAAGTGAGTTTGTATATTAAAGTTGTTATTTTAATATAAATAAAGACATTTACATTACCCGAATGTTTTACAATTCATAAAATGTTTCGAAATTACCATATTCGTATAGAAACCGCGCATTGAGTGCGAGGGTTACGGCTTGTGAAGGGTGTTTTATTGCACTTTATATAGATGGATATTATCAAACTTAATGGCCGCATTATGTATAAAATCACACATTGTTAAATCACATTTTATTTTTATTTCATCAACGAAAACAAATCGTTTTAGGCCCGCTACACACTTCAATTTTAACTAAACAATCTTAATGTTAGGTCAAAACCTACATGTGCAGTCAAAATTGGGAACTGTGGTCCTAACACGAATATTTTTAACAATCGCCATTATATGGTCCTCAAATTTCGAAACCAAAATTTATTTTATAATTTGTGCAGCGCCCTAGGCGTAAAGTACACCAAAATCTCATAGAAATTTTGACATAATTGACGATGATTGTACAAATTGTCACAAATATGCGTGCTAGTACTGTACCTCTGTTAAGATACGGTGACTTTGTTATTTTGGTGGATTCAGGTGGCCGATTGCTCGTCTGCTACCTTTTGCTAAAAAAATCCTAAATACGTACCTTTCGACTATTCATTTAAAACTGTGCAGTTAAAATTGAACGTGTGTGGCAAGCTTTACGTTGAAATTTGAATTTTCGATCTAAAGTCGTGTCATCGGGAGTGTAATAAGGCGATGTTTTTATTACAACAGACCCATCTAATAAGCGGACACTCGCTGTTTGTGAACAAACAATCTCATCCCATTTCGTAATTTTATACCTATATCCGCCGGCTAACGCAACAAAATTACATGGCCCAAATAAGTTGAAAAAACAAAATTTTCTTTGGTCACGCGTTTACTAAACAATTTTCACACATTGCAGATACGTTTTTTAAAAAAGACTGTTCCTTATTATTATATATTATATATAGAACAATTAATTTAAAGAAATAAAATATTTGTATTTCCATTACATTTTAAAAATGTTACATTTAAAATGTCGACAAACAAAATTAAGAAATCGTTTTTATTGTTCTAAATAAGATTTTTTCACAAACTGACTTAACCGATGATTCGTTCAACGTTAAATAATCAAGACAATATGACTTGCTCGTATATCGACGGGTCTATGATTTCTTATTCTGTATATTAACGTTAAAATGTTTCTTAAATTCTCAAAGATAAATAATTAAATACGACATGAACATTTATCTCTGCGTATATTATAACTGCGTTTACTGCTTAATATTCATGAGTGACTAACTTCTCCGTGAAACTTGCGACGAATTGTGCGACTTGTTCTTTGAATAGAGTTAAACTGAGTCTTTGGCTGGATTCTTTTTTTAATAAACATCTAAAAATTATAGCACAACTGGTTAAAATTACTGATTATAATGTGAAACAAATGTTAAGGGTAAAAGGTATACTCTGAGTTGGTCTTTGAGAGGAATTTTTTATAGATATTTATGATAGTCTGTACAAAACTTTTCTTGCATACATCAATACTAACATATTTTTTGACAATGGTAACACCCTATGTGTGCTTAAAATTAGGTATGTATGTATTTTAAAACCATGATATGATCGTTCTTTTTTATTAATTGTACCTAAAAAATAATAACTACAACAACCTTCTTTATAATGGTGAGGTACATCAATCTTTTCAATCTCTAGACTATTCCTTGTTTGTGTTTTTCTGAGATTAAATTTTATCGAGTCCCCAAGCAATAAAAAGATTTCAGGAGCAAACCGATTGAGGTTTTTTCTGAAAGCGACGAATCCTATCGTCTAAATAGAAATCAATATCTGAATCGGTTGTGAGTTTCTTCTTCACAAACCATTTGCTAAAAAAGTAGTACTTTCTCAAAGAGATCCCGATGGCTCTTATTTTAAGAACCTTTAGGATCATACTTGAAGAAAGCGCAGTGCCTTTGGGACCTCGCTTCCGCCCCTCTGAGAAATGCCCGAGATAAGAGAGACGTTTTGGCGCCATTCATGTTTATAGCAGGGCAAATGGCCCTAGAATACTGCGGTACTTATTATAAACAAGTACCCACACGCATTATATTTAAAAGCTCTTAACTAAATATTAAAAGCATCTATTTAATATCCAAAAGTATTCCTTCTCATAGTTTTAAGTTAAAATATTCTCGCTGCAAGAAATATATTATTTGTAATAAGACTCTATGTGACTAAATAATTACATATTTTGATCTTATCGAAACTTAGCCAAGACATTCATTTGTAGTTTTAGTTGTATACAAAAACGTTATAGATTTGAGATTTTATTTCAATATTTACATCGATGTTCATAATAACGGTTAAAAAATGTAACTTCAAGAGTAACTTTGTCATATATTGAGCCTAATATAAAATTATGTAAACACACAAATCGGTAAACAATTATGTACTAAAGTATGAAGCAACCACCTGTGTTTATGAAGGGGAAGGAATGAAATAATTTTGTCAATTTTCGTGGAGCGTAGTCACCGTAAAATTTTATGGAGATCGTTTTTGATGGTGCGCGAGAAACAACTACCATTAACAATGTGCCTTCGCCATCAAATTCCGAGCTGTGACATGTTATTTAAGGTCTTCTTAAGTTATATATTTCAATTAGGACCCCTCTTGATCACGGGCAATGAATTTAACGATCAGTAACAATTGGTATTCTTTGTTATTTTTAACGTCTCTTAAAATTTATTTTTTAAAGAAATTGTTACAAAACTTTAATTTCAATTCAAATAAGTCACTTTTTTTAATTACACAAAAGGCGTGAGTTAAAATAAATCTTTAAAAAAAAATAAGATTATATTTATTAGTTATCGAAAAAATTATTTTGTTTTTTTTTATTAAAAATATTAATTTGATTTAAACAAATTGTCAAATATTTGTTTTCGAAAAATTCACGGCAAACATTACTAATCTTACTATCTTATTAATATTATAAATAAGAATGTTTAGATGCATGGATAGTTGTTCGTTTGAAGATATCTTCAGAACGCCTCAACAGATCTGGATGAAATTTGTCATAAATGTAGAACATAATCTGGAAGAACACATAAGCTTCTAATTAAGTTTTTTAATCCCGCGCGGACGGACTCGCGGGCGACAGTTACAATAGAAACACCTAAAATGTGATAATAAAATAATAAACATAAACAAAACAACATCTAAACAGAGTTATTAGAATTATATAAATTGCTAGTTTAGTTTCGTTTGACATAAGCCCAATACCCTGTCGGATGTCCTCCGGGACGCTTGTCGAACAAAGATTTTGTTTTATCAAACTGCTAATACAATTTTTTTGTTTTATTGCTCAAAAGGTCGAAGGATTTATGGCCTGACTACTTTGCATTAATTTCCCATTCATTATAAATCTTTTGTAAATTTAGGAATATTTTTTTTTATCATTTCATGGTGTGAAATACTCAGGAATTATGTGTATTACGTATTCAAGAGAGGTCTGCAGAATATTGCCACTTGGAGTAGTACTCACGACTGCAATAGATTCATGGTATAACATAAATTCCAAGATGACAAGTAAATAAATAATAATAATTATTAAATATATTTGTGTTATCAAAGTACATATTAATTCAAAGCCACCAATTTATTTTTATGAGTCTCATCATTCCATGAGCAGTAAAAGTTCGACCACATCACATGAACCAATCATATGTTTATTTCAGCACATCAAGAAAATAGCTCTCTCGTAATTTGTGAATTGGATTAGTAAAATGTAATAAAACATTCAATGAAAATAAAATTACACTCACCTAATTTATTAAGAAGGCTAAGGTTAAAGTTTTAAAATTTTGTAGGCTGTGGTTATGAAGAATATATTCCTGACATATTGGTCTTCTCATCGTTCATTTCCTTGTACGTATTTAATTTTGATATAGACACATTAAATAAGACACATGTTAAAAGTTAATAAAAACATATCATAATATTGGATTGTTACGCGATTTACACATATATTCAAAAAATCAGTTCAATCAGCAACCGGCAAATCGCTCAAATTTCATATGCAAGATGAAACTTAATAAAAACTTGAACAATTTAGACAGGACATTAAGATTCACTACCAGCAAAAAAACATATTACTTCATATAAATTTAGTTGATCCTAATATTTTTCAACATAATAAGATCGTCGTAACATTGAGTATTTTCAGACAAGATGAAAATGAAGCAGTAAAATAGTAATAGTGTAGACAAAGACATGGATCACTGTTATCTCGTGACTTTGGTGAGCCGCACATCGCCCGGCCATTAATGAAGATTAATTGTTGACGACGAAACACATGTATAGTTCTGCTAATGTAGTCTGCACCTCTAATTGTGAGGAACTATAGGATTTTATTAATACTCATAGGGAATATGATGTTAATAGTGTTCTATGTGATAAAGAGTATTTTAAAAACATATTTATCAGATTATCATATTGAATATTTTTCTAACACATGGGTGACGTATAAATATACGTGAATTAAAAGAAAATACATTGACGATAACAAATACTCTTCCGTTTAAAAATATTAAACAGCGTGACATAGAGTTCAGTGACTATTCCTTTAATTAGATAAATATTTATCAAGACACCATAAAGCTGTACATTTGGCGTTTGGCAATCGGTTGTGTCGTCTTATCTCGAGGAAGTGTCGTGTAGTTTCCATTGTATACCCTAATAGTCGTAATCGACTACCGAGCCCGCGGCTAACGACTCTTTGATTAGAACTCAGCATTAACACATTTCGCTGTTGGCACGAATTCTACTCACTACTTGATCATTGCAATTGTTACTAATATTACAAAGATTTAGAAATTAGTACGAATTTAATGTTGTCGTCTAATTTTGGATACGTCCTTATGGTGATATTATATAGTGTACAGCTAGAAAGTATACATGATAATATTAAAGCTAACACAAAAAAAATGAATATATATTTCTGTGGATGTGCAAATTTTAACCTCAAATCAAATAGTTTAAATTTATTACGAATTCTCATTCAATGCGTAAATATTTGAATGATACATAGAACAAGTAGTCATACAAAATTGCATTATAACATTTCTGAAATGTACGTACTGGTCGTCAATAATACAGTTCAAATAGAGATGAGTAACAAACCGCTATAAACGTGCACTTATTCCAGCTGGTGCAATAATATCTAATCCACTTAAGGACCCTTACAGGCGAAAACCCATTTCATTACATCCCTTACAATGGTGTATTAAAACCGACGACGGGCCGTTGGGGAGCTTTAAAACATAGTTGCAAATCTGAAACTAAATTCACTTACCAGTTTCTAGTGAACGTACTTGGAAATCATTTATCTGAAAGCTGTTCCCTTCCGCTATCAAAACGGTATCAAGAAGGGCGAGAAACATAAACTCGACCGCCCTTGCAGTTAGATAAAATAAAAAGGGGCGTCAGATTCACTCATGTCGCACCACACGTAGGGCGGCCCTTCTGCCTGTCCTCCGTAACGACGTCTTTATATTGAGCTATCTCCCCATTTGAATACGTCTCATATCTCAAAATGAAGGGTACTTAGTGTAACGCTATGAGGAATATTGAATATGTTTTACCGCTACACTTACATTATTTCATCTGTTACAAATAGACTTATTTTTAAGTTTATAAGTTTGAAAACAGACGTCAGTGGTTTACTGATTCGTTACAATATTATTATTATACTATCTGTCGCCCGCGACTCCGTTCGCGCGGAATTGAAAAAAAACCGTAATAAGTAGACTGTCTTTTCTTCCAGACTATGTTCTACACCTGTGGCAAATTTCATCAAGATTCTTTGAGCCGTTGCAGAGATACCTACAAACAAACATTCATCCATCCATATATCTAAACTTTCACATTTATATATTATTAAGATTATGGTGGTTACTAATATTTTTTTACATTGAGAAAATTTCTTTCCCTTTACTATTTCATGAATTTGAAAAATATTTGTTGTTGTCGCAAAAATACCAAAAGACTGAAGAAGCCAGTGATGACATAGTCCACAGATATTAATTTATATATCTGTATAACATAATATATGTAGTCTACTATTAGATTTTACTGGAATAAAATGAAACCTCTAAGCAGTGGATGTAAATCAAATCTAAGTGTGCTCTAAAATATGTATAAAACATAGAGTAACGTAATTCAATAATCGATAAAAGGCGGGAGTAACTAAAATCTACGTTTGTAATATAAAAAAGGTTAGACGCTTACCTATGCAAAAGAAATTAAGTTGGTAAAAAGAGATTTACGTGAGCGGAATTGTAAGGGAAAATTATATTCGATGTTGGTGAATATTTCAACGGTGACATGTTTACGTGACATAATTCGGACCGGTCCGTCGCCGCGTCCCTGCTGCTGAGGTGTTGTGGTATTTATTACAAGGGATTTGTTCGGCCCTATTTATGTGAGATTTGCACAGATACGAATAGATTTATAGCCACAATCTAATTAGCACGTGAAGTCGTTGTGAATTTCTAATTGAAATTTCACATAAATTAATCTTATTTTTAAATAGCTGGTAAGATTATAATACTATTTAAATACCCATATCAATTTAAATTATGTAAATAACGTACTTTTCGATCATAATTTCCGAACTGTATACAGAATTAATGCAAAAGTAAGCCTATATAATTCGTCATTTTTCATAACAAAAATAGGCACACATTTTATGGAAATTCCCTTTTACTGGTTTCAAAAGGGTAATTTTTCTGTAAATTTCCTTTTAAAGTTGCTATTAGCGGCAGCAGTGGCAAGCATGGGTTTTAAAACAGTCGTTTAAGCAAGTCTTAGCTTGAAGATATTGTCGGTGGGTGCGAGGTGTAGGTTCATATCGGCAGAGGCGGAGGCGGGGCGAGTCTGCATCTGGTCCGGTAATTAAGAACATCTGCCTACGTTCAATTTTGAAGCGCGGTGGATGAGAGTTGGCCCGCACGCCGTCGGGTCCATTTGGGAGGGAAGAGCAAATTGCTAAACTTTCAATTAAAGAGTTGTTATTCAAACCGCTCCCGGTTTTCTCCGAGGAATTATGTATTATTTCGCAACGACACTGATAGATCCTTGTTTCGCATTTTGCTCGGATAATGTTCTAAATCTTTATAGGGGTATTTTGAGAGTTGAAAATTAACGCTTATTATTTTCAGGCCTTGAAAATTTCTGAGGTGAATTTTAATAAAAAAAGATGTAAATTTTATATAATCTCTAAACGCTATTAAAACCGTCCAATTATAATTTATCTCTGAGCCGCAGTTGAGTTTCAATCTAAGTCTACAACACACAGTCTACTAAAAATACATATGACAATGAAACAGCATCAAAGCAGATTGAAATTCTCTAAATGTTTTCTATATATAATTTAACATCTGCTTAAACCACTTTCGAGTTTTCAGTGTGTAATTTAGTAGGTACAATAATAAAAAAAGCCTTTACGATACATACTTATTATATTCATATCATATTCATTCCTTAAATTAACTTCGTAAATTGCAAATTTATAATGTTCTGAATTATCACAGACTTTGAAATCTACATTCATCAGTAAATAAATTAAACTTGGGAGTGAATGTTACTTCGTTGATACGTTAAATTAGGATCATAATGTATGGCTCACTGCATACGATAGCAGCTGCCCTACTTGTGAACTCGAGGGTTGTTTAAAAGCCACTGAAAAATGTACTGCTATATTATCATTATGAATCTTCATACGAGGTTGCAAACGTTATCACTTGTTTTATTTTATATTTACATTTTCATACTGTCGTAGTGTTTTTTTTTTTACATTTCAGTAAGTTGGTATGTAGACTTTTGCTATTATGATATTAAGTATAGATTGTCTTATTTTTATTTCTCCAATCTTTTACATGTGGCACAATAAATATTAGAATTCTAGTGAAATAACAGGTGAAAATAGAGATACTAGGTTAAGCAGGATTTATTTTCATTTCTTAGAGTCTACAAAATTCCCTCTCTCAGTCTCAGAATCTCAGATTCCATATTTTAGTGAAAAAGGATGTTTTACTAGAAATATATACAGCCATAACGTTCAAATAACAACCGCGAAATCATCACACATTTAACTTAAGATATTAAGGCAGTTGTTCTATTGCAGCGGTGGCAGCTACAAGTATTGCGTCTCGATGTGCGGCCGAGAGCGGCGCCGGGCAGGGCAGAATGCTGGTGCATCTCCTACTACTTAGCACCGCCCTCGCAGCTGTCACCAGCGGCAAGCACGGTAAGCTATTGCTATCTAAGCAGCTAAGCCATCGACATGAGTTTTAATAACCAAAACATAAAAAAGTGCGTTTTTAGACTCCCATTCAAAAACCGCCGATATTTCACTCTCCATCGTACTCCATCGAGCTTCTTCTCTAGCCTATTGAACTGCACCTTAGACGGAGAAATCGAATGATATCAGATCTAGTCTCACCATAGTATTAGGCCAGTGCTCTTGAAAATTATTACAATGTTTATCTTTTATTTTAGTAAAAAAAACAGCGATGTTAAAATTTACATGTTTTCATCTAAAAAATGCCTTCTGCCTGAAAGTCGTTGTTTGCTACTAACAATATTAGAGTCTTGGTAAGTTAGAAAATTCGCGTAAAATTTACATAAAGCTCTTCTTACTTTTTCGCCTGTTTTTCTCTTTACATCCCATAAACGTTCATATACTGGAGGCGTAGTGCGAAGTGAAAAAACAAAAATATTGTGATTGTAAATCGAGCTTAGTAAAGTAATAATAAAAAATTATAAATCGTTTTCCTTAATAAATTTACTTTTGTTGTACTTGCTGTTTTGTATTTTTTTTAATATTTTTTTGTTGTAATTTACTGTTTTTATAATTTAAGGAAATAGCTTTATGTACTGAAAAGAAATGATTTAAGAATCACAATGAAATAGACCTTCCTAGAACTCAGTACAACACATTATATAAAAACACGAACACGTTTTTATCCGTGAAAGGGATACAATATAACATTCATCCATACTTCCTCAATCGTTATATATAATATAACATATTAATATAATATATACTTACATAAAAGCTTAGTATTGCGTCAGGCGGGTGAAGTAATGTAAGGTTATATATGTTAGATTATATTCCTTTTAAATACTTAAAAATAAATTGAAATCTGAATAATTTTTAAAAATAGGCACATTTTTCATTTTAATAAAAGTAATCATTTCAAAGAAAGAAGATTTTGAAATACCGTTAGAATAAACATTATCAATCGCGAAAATAATTTTGAACATATAAAATCATTTTGACATTGCTCTTCTTCTTAAATTAAATATAAAAATATCAGCAACGAAGTGGAAAAAATACACATACATTTAGTTATTTCAGAAAAAAGTAACAAACGTTGCCTTTGTGAACTGAGAACTGGAT
Organism: Papilio machaon; assembly: GCF_912999745.1. Lineage (NCBI taxonomy): Eukaryota > Metazoa > Arthropoda > Insecta > Lepidoptera > Papilionidae > Papilio > Papilio machaon. The sequence continues at coordinate 6,114,400 of NC_059987.1, forward strand.
CCCCAGAGGTTTATGTCTTTTCGGATCAGGCGGCTTACCGTAGGACGCGCGCGAAAAACTCCTTTCCCTCATAAATATTTACTTTATGAAATAACGCGCCCCAAGCTCGGCTTAGTCTTACATACCGGCTGGCGGCAGGTGATAACTGCCAAGTGACAAAAACACTTATTTACTCTTATATTTCTATTAAGAAAAACCTACCACGAAATTATCTTCGGTTTTCAGTCATCTGCTTAAAAAGTTGTAAGTTTAAATATATTCTCTGAAACTCTTTTATTAAACTATCAAGGTGACACTTAAACGGCTTCATCAGAATATGTTTAATTATAATTTCAAATTAATAAATTTGACTATGATGATACATTTGCTGCTTTTAACTTAGGTCGTCTTACCGCATCGCATTACTTAATAAATAGAGTAATTTAATAAAAAGAGTAAAATGTCCCTTCGGACAAGGTGACACTCTATAAATCAGTAGTACGTCCCGTCATGAGGTACGCTAGTCCGGTATTCGCGAACGTAGCTCCGAAATAAATACATCCACTTCAGGTGATTCAGAATACATTTTACGTAGAACCATGGGAGCCCAGTAGTACCAATGCAATAGCGATCTACACGCAGACCTGGACTTGTCAACCATAGCCCAACACCGGAACCACTATCGCTCAGGTTAGGGTAAAAAAAAAGAAAAAAAAAAGGTTAGGGTTAATAAACTTCGCAGTCACACTACCCGCCACAGTCGCTGTCGACTACGGCAATCACTCTTGCGATACAGGCAGGTTTTCTCTTGTCAATGATAGAAGCGTAATTGGAGATTTTTCTGCCACTCCTTCTCCCAGCGCTAACGCTTTCCAAAGTGGAAGTAATGTTAGGTGCACCAGTAATAAAAGTAATTAGACAACAGTCGATTAAATAATTTAAAAATAAACAAATTAAAGTTATTGCATTGTAGCACTGTTTGAGTGACGTGCGCAGAGCTGAGTGCTACGCCGTAGCGGTACTAATGACATTACGTACCCTCGTATGAGAGCGTAGGCGTGTTGTTTGTGAAAATAGCAATATTAACATTTAAAACGTAATATGGTATTATTATTAAATACAAAATGTTCTACTTTGTAGTTCAGAGGAAAGGTTTTCAGTGTGTTCTCGGTAATCATTAATTCTATGCAATCTACTTTAAATGCAACATTTACAAAATACTGCAGAAAATAATTTTTGCATAAACACACAAATGATTAAAAATTCGTACTGTGTAAAAGAGATCGTGGATTCGAATCTATAATGTCGTTAATATTTAGCCTGAATAAACTAGGATTAGGCTTAATTTATGCATATTTTCAGTATATATCTTACAAATGCAATATAGTTTAAATTTGTATCATGATGTAATAAAAAATGGATTAGGCTGGTATTTGAAAGGTCGGCGGGACGGCATCTTGTGGCCGTAAGATAAATCGTACTCAATGCTCGATTCAGCTAACGCAGGGAGACGGCGGCGATTAATGGACGAAATTCATTAAGAAATCTTTGTTAAATTAAACTTAAATAAAGCAGGAATAAAATACTATTAGACTGTTAGATAGCTAAAATAGATCGACTTAAAAATTTGTACTTCAGTGAAATTGTATGAATGAGTTTAAATGTTATATTAATAGTTATAGAACACTGAATAAACTCTATGAATAACGAGCAATTTCGGTTTACGGTTATTGAAATAAAAAAATCAAATATCTTGTTATAATGATTTTAAATATAATTATTCAATTACAAAATACTTAAGTTACACAAAAGTCTTAGTAAAGACCTAAATTAAATAAACATTTCCGAACTGTGTCGTTAAATTTTGTCTTTTTTTTGTTCATCCTATCATTGTAGTTGAAAGGACTACAACAAAAGGCAAATGCTTAGAAATCGCGAATCGAAAAGTAATAAAAGAAAGGGATTCATCCCTTTATCACGATAACGAGACATTTTTGAAACCCTTTCATTATTAAAAGGATTTTCATTGGAAACCAACATGTTTCGATTTTATTTTTCTGCTAAAACATCTTCATTGTTAAGTTAAGAGTCTACTAGCTGTCACCCGCGACGAATTTGAAAAGACTTAATTTGTAGCCTATGTGTTCTTCCAGGCTATGATCTACATCTATGCCTAATTTCATCGAGATCCGTTGAGCCGTTCCGGAGATACCATCAAACAAACATCCATCCATCTAAACTTTCGCATTTATAATATTAGTAAGATTATAAATGTTAAGTATTTTTTTCTACTTTATTTAATACAAATATCGTAAGAATGTTTTAAGTATTATCAGCTTAGCACTTATGATGTCATTGTGATGGCAAAAATCCCGCTCGAAAGCAGATCCCGACTGCTACGGAAAATATACGACGTCTTGTAATGAGCTTGTGGAATTTGCAGTCGTTAAATTTTCAAACATAATAACAGTGTAAATAGCCTGGCTCTCAAGTTTTAAAACCTGTTATATCTTTTGATACAAAAATTATACAGCCAACACAATGAAAATAATGAAGTCGTAACCACAGTATTTCATTCTGTATCATCTGTCCTTTTCGTCATAGCTTTGATAAATGATATGTCAGTTTTGGTCAGGTATGTGAATACATATGTTTTTATGTATGCGGATTTACATCTATATCAATTCCGATGACTTCCTTTAGTGTAAACGGCTTTCGTGGAATTTCATTGGGTTAAGATAGTCAGGATTAATGATTTTTTTTATTATGAATGTATATCGTTACCCCATTAGAGGAATAATAATACACGTAAAATATTTTACAGAACGCTACTGAAACACGAATCTTTATCGGTAGGCGATGTCCATGCGTGAAATGTTACAATCAATTAGCGTAAATCGATGACAGGCCGGCTCCGTCCGTCCGAGTGAATTTAACGACCGCCGTCAGAAATTCAAATTCAACTTAATGTTTGGTTTATTTAACTTGCGCTTTTCGATAAACAACATTAACCTGTATTGCCTTTGTGTTTGTATTGATCTATTCAGGCATTGAAGGTCTTTTAATTGTGAAATGTCGAAGCAACTCAAACAGAAACGCTATTAAGTCAATTATCGTTTAACAACGTTTCAACTGGAATCTTACTAATACTATAAATTCGAATGCTAGGATGGATGGATGGATGCTTGTTAGAAGGTATTTCTGGAACGGTTGCATGGATCTCGCAGAACACATAGGGTACTAAGTTTTTTTTTATTCCGCGCAGACGGATTCGCGGGGGACAGCTAGTTTATTTTTATATTTTCTTTTATACTACCTTCATTGTATTCCATAGTAAGATTTGTTTGAGTGTGAATTTAGTGTAAGAAATCTACACTGGAAGGACTTTAACAAATAATTGACATATGTGTGTAAATAAAACTTCACTCGGCAATCCATTGAGTCAGCAAAAATAGATAGACTCGTTCCACGAATATAACAAAAAACTAGGAAGTTGAGTCAAGATAATCTCTCAATAATTTTTGTATCTGTCCATCGTGCCGAGATGGTGCTTTATATAGAAAATATATTCAAGTTATTTCCAATATTCTTTTCTGATATCTAATCTTTATGACTACTTTTAAAACAGAAATCGAAACCGTGGTCGATACCAGGCTATTACTATTTTTACTGGACGATTAAAATAAGTGACACACATTTTACATTTTCATTTTTGTACAGCTATCAGCATACAGTTCAGGAGAGAGGAGTTCGAGTTTAAGAGAAATTAGAATGTTTAAAGAATACTTAGTTTCAAATTCTAGTACAAAGTTAAGTCGCAAAGTGGCTGCTTACACTCATTTAATTCATTAATAGAGTAACGATTTAATACAGAAAATACACGATATTACTTGAATACTCAATTGAGTGGTAATTGATTCAGAAGAGAAGCGTTTACATCGACCGTTAGACTGAACATTGTATCGCCAATGATTATTGATGGGGAGATGTACGCGTGGAAAGTTACATTCAATGCGACCCGATGACGCGAGAATTCCGCCTATTTGGATGAATTTAACAGTTGCTAGAGTGTTCTAAAATTAACTTTAGAAACATAGAAGCTTCATTTTCATTTCATTTTTGGTAACATTTCATTTATTAATTCAATGTTTTTAATTCATTTTATCAACGAAATATAATTATTGTAATAGACCGTTTAGGCTACAAGAAGTCTCAATATAGGAACTCTCACACATAAAAAACATAGATAGCCACGTAAAACTAAAAACTCGAGATTTTTACAATTATGAAGTAAAATCTTACCTGCAGTATCTTTTAATCTCGTTTGTTTTATAAATAACTTTAAAAAGTATATAATTGCAAAATTTCTTGAACCTTTTATCAAAGTCCGCACCCTGTGATTAGGCTCGGAACATAATTAAAGGCTTGAGAAATAACAGTATTAAAAATAACATTGAAATACTATATTTTAAATTACATTATTTCTTAAAAATGGGTGGATTTAGAATCTATACACATTTATTAAAAGCTAAAATTTAAAACGCACAAAAGGCTTCGGTGCTTAATATTTCATTTCAATATTACAATGTTTTAATTCTTATTCTAACTGAAGTTATTGAATTTTTATTATATGAGTACATAAAACAAACAGACTTTATTTAAATCATATTATGATATGTGAAAAAGGAAACAGCCTAGTACAGTTATAGAAAAAACTTGAGAGGTGTCAAGGGACACCCGGATGGAACGAAGTTCCTTTCAGTTAATTAGTGAAGGAACCAATGTTTATTCTATGAATAAAAAACTTAAGTCTTCACAAGAAGTACATTTTATTTCTATGAATTTTCGTTATATATTGTCACGTCGTTGCCATGGTGAACTAGCGCTCATTCGTCTATAGCAAAAAGTGTCGTGACAACTTTTCGTAAGAATTTTTTCCGTCTAGCCCCCTTTCACAACGCGCGATAAGGAACTTCGTTCCAAAAAAAATGCCCTATGAGATTATAGACTGTGGAATAAGTTAAATTTTTGTTATTCATTTCACAATGACTCCAAGAAGAAAAATCACTATAGGTAATAATATTTCCTGAAAGCGTCTGCGATTAAGAATTTTATTTATAATTTATGATCTCTTATGAAATTATTAACAATCATTTTAAAAGATAATTCTAAAACAAAAATAAGCCAAAAAGAAAGAAAAAAATTACGACTTGAATAAGCGAAAATTTAGTGATATTTCAATCCAAGATGAGGATGAATAAAATTTAGAGAGTAATTTTATTTTCAACACATCACTCTTTGCTATTTGGAGCATAAGTCGCGAATAATTTATGATACGAATCTTAAAAACGGTATGAGATTATGCGTAATTTGAACATTCCTTGACATACTTTATATCTTATATATAAATAGAAAGCAGTAAAAAAACATAGTTAAGATACAAATTATCGTATTGACATTATCAATGAATATTATGTACAATCTATCTTCTATCTATATATATAAAGAAAGTCGTATTAGTTACACCATTTATAACTCAAGAACGGCTGAATCGATTTGACTGAAAATTGGTGGGCAGGTAGCTTAGAACCAGGAAATGGACATAGGATAATTTTTACCCCGTTTTCTATTTTTAGCTAAGCTAGCTAAGCTAGTAGTTACTATAACTTAAATATCGAAACTTTGTAGTCGTTACTTATATTTAAGTTATAGTCATCATTTTTTTTTTTTTTAATTTAATTTTTTTGAATTTGAATGAAAAAAAATGATGACTATAACTTAAATATAAGTAAGGACTACAAAGTTTCAATAAGAATAATTAAAACTTTTAATTGTAAAGAGCAGAAGTAGAATCTCTTGCGCCGTCTCTGTCTTAATTTAATTGAGGTTATTTACATTTGTTACAAAACGAACCGTCTCATTCTCTAATATTTTATGTTAATATTGCCGTATAAATTTTTCAAGACTTTCCAAGTGTCGTAAAGGGTTTAATTTAGTTGATAATTAAAACATTCATGTAATTTACATCAGAATTGAGTAATTGTTTTATTACAAGTGAATGCAACAAATTCATTGATTTAACATATATCAGGTGCAGTCATTTACATACATAAAATGAAATAATTTTTTTGTATGCGAAGAAAACATTTACATATGAGATTGAAAAATGACAAAGCCTTAATCTTATCGCGATTTCGCTCTTTTGTTCTATTTATAAATGTAATTTATATGTAATATTGCTTACCAAAAATCCTCACTCCGTGTTAAATCGATTAACAAACTTTGTCACTGTTGTACTTGATTTAAAGGATTTAAAATAGGGTTGAAATGAAGAGTCTATTTGCGAAGGAAGAAAAACGTGCAAACAAAATGAGAAGCAGAAGGTTTAATAATCTTTATGAGGTACAAATCGCTCGTTATGTAAATTGAATCTCTTGCAAATTTAAATCGCTTTCATAAGCCAATTTGCCCTGAATAAGAACAATAGCGGGGCATTATAACCTGATATAGCTATAAAGACGTAATACGATTCGCTTCCACTTTCCACGTTGGAAAAATATGTTTATGTTTCAAATTCTATATTAAAAATATTATTTTAACAATGACTAAGATAAATTTTATTTAAGATAACAGAATTTTATGTTAGACATTTACTGTACAACTCCAAAAAATACTGTTATACACTGTTTAGTTAAAAACGTATTTTAATTCTCCGTCCGCGGCTGATTGACATTATTACATGATTATAAGTTTCACCATAAATATGTATCAGTGCAATGCTTTCGGTATAAGTACGTCATTATTTATTGGTAAAGATCCCATTAATACTATTTAAGTTTTTATCCAACTTCAAAAAGAGGTTATCAATTCGACTGTATTTCATATGTGTGTTACCGCGTAACTCTGCTCCTGTTGCTCCGGTTTTGATTATTTTTCGATTTTAATCGAAAGGTAGAGTTTTCAGATGGGTACCTTTTTATGGTAAGGTATTTTAAGGTAATATTTAATACATATAAAATTGCAGGAATATCGTACTTGAGTGGAAACGGATCAGTGTACATTAAATGCTATATCCTGATCTAATTTCTAGTTTTTATTTATTTCTTACTATGCATTAGTACGTAAAATAGACATAAGTAGGTGTATGCAATTAGCTTATTAAAATAAATAATAGATACGTTTATAAAAACGAATGATCAAAAAATAAGTAGAACAAATAAATTTTATATCCGGCACAATTAAACTCGAAGAATGCTCAATTGTTATTTGTCTTTGAGAAAATTCCGAGCACTTATCAACTGAATTCAAAGCACGTAAGACGAAAATCGTCACTACAGCAAGTTTCCTTCCAATTCTAAAAATTAACTGTATATAAATAAAGTATATTCTCTTTCCTTTATTAGTTGAGCTATTATTAAAAGTTAAGTTGTTTTCCATCCATCCATCCATCCATCCATTCAGCCTCGTAACGCCCACTGCTGGGCATAGGCCTCCCTCAAAGATCGCCATATGATCGATCCTGTGCAACCCGCATCCAGGATACTCCCGCAACCTTGACCAGATTATCGGTCCATCTTGCGGGAGGCCTGCCCACTCTGCGTCGACCTGTACGTGGCCGCCATTCCAGCTCTTTGCGGCCACATTGGCTGTCCGTTCTGCGGGCAATATGGCCGGCCTATCGCCACTTAAGGTTTACAATTCTTCTATTATTTAATTATTGTAAGCAATAAGTGATACTATACGATTTTTATACAATTATTTATTTTGAAGTGTTCCGAATTCAAACAGATTCTTGTAGCTAAACCCTTAATGCTTAATAATATATTAAAAAACTGAAAAAAAAAAACCCTTGTGTAAATAGCAAAATAAAAACAGTACTAAAAATCCCATTTAAAGTACATCTAAGATGGATATAAAATCGTAGCACTCACGAAACGAACAAAACAAGTAGTTGAGCACCACAATGACAGAGCTAGACACAGTGTCAAGTACAGAAAATTATGTCCATTCATCCCGCGCTGCCGGGGATTAAGTGAAACGGGGACGCATCTTCAGCTTGACTTGTGATCCCTCGCCCCTCGCTTCGGCAGACTTTAAGCGTTTCGTTTTCAACATTACTTCAGAATGTTAATTAATAATACATATTTATTCGCGACTTTATAAGAAAGAATATCCATAAGAATATTCAGCAAATGTGTTCGCATAATTTTTCTAAGCCGCTAGGTAATATACGTACAAAAAGTGCCCTAACAATTATTGTGTAAGATTTTGGATAAGCTGTTAAGATTGTAAAAGTGGTTTGTTAAACAATTAAGTTATAAAAGACTACAATAAAAAAGCTACTATAAATAATAAAAATGTATTGAATAAAGTACCATCAAGTGATACTTTATGAAGCCTTTATAAAGAAAAATCAGATACACAAAGTAAGGAGAATCGAATACACGAGACAGAAGTTAGAAGAGCTTGGATAATGTCCTCTGGCACTAATTAAAACTTTGGTAACTGAGGAAAAAGGGTTGAGAAATATGGCGTTCTCCGGATAGTAATAGCACTGCGGCCTTGTTTAATTCCCTCAGTTTTTCTTCTCGACGATTTGAATTAAAATATTAAGATTTTCACGATCGGTTAATTTGTTTTCTTACAGTCAACATTAACATTTTTATACAGACCTGTAAATCGTTAGAACTTATCTCTTTCGAACGATTAATTTTAATCTCTCGTTTTAGATTAAACCTTGCCTTTTTATTAAGAGGTCGATTTAGTTGAACAAAAAAGCTATTATTTTTAAATGAATAGACTTAATTCGTGCTGTAGAAAATCGTCTGTGAAATACGACATTTCATATAACATGTGGAAGAAGTTTTGCACCACTTTAAGAGTGGAATAAAATCGATTGTGTGCCAGTTGGTACGCGTAATTTCTTGAGTACTTTTATGGTAGTTTTTTAGATCTATGATAATGATAAAAGTGGCTCGAATAAGCAGTAATCAAGACTGTATTGATCTTTTTAGCATACTATTTATTCGTTAAAAAAATAATATCAGCATATGACCTCTTTCTGTAATATTTTCGCCATAGCATTTTCTTTATCTAAGAATTTCATTTAAACGTATACTGCACTATAAATTGGAATAAAATCTCTATCTCGACAGTCGTTTTGTTTTTCCGCCGCCCGGGAAGGAAGTGGCGTATTAATTAATTTTCTCATCAATCATTGCCGCTTTCTTCTTTGAAGCCAACGTCATTCACATTGCTACAATTCGATAGAGCCTCGCAAAAATGAAAGTTACGTTGCCCAAGTATTTTTCCTTTCACTTATTAATAATGCTGTGAGTGATGTATAATATTTAATTAATATTTCAATAGTATAACAGTAAAAAACTTTATGAAATTTATAAAATATTTAGCAATGAGTTGTTTCGTCGTTATGTCTTATCAATAAAAAAATCTGTAGATCAAATAGTCGACGGGATAAACAACTTGGTATCAATCTTAGTAGACGGAATTAGTCTCTGTGAAAAGGAGAAATGAAAGCATTCGCTATTTGACGGCAATCTTTTCAGTTTCCGGTTTCAACGTCATCGAGGCAATTAGCCGACGGAAGTTATACAAACAGCTTACAAAGATTACTGAATACGTCTCGATTTATTGCTGATTTACTTGAATTGGCAACTTTGAACCATTGAATGATAACACTCATTTTTTATGAAACAACTTTACAAAAAAAAGTAAAAATGAAAATTAGATGCAATTGATTAAAATAAATAGGGACATTTTATATGTTATTATATACATTAATTAAGTACTTGAATTGAAACAATATTTTATTAGTAACTTGACAGACAAAACAGTGATAAGTTGTTTTTTTACAGTAATATAGTTAAATATTTCCTTAAATCATAAGGTGGCAAGCGAGTAAGCGGAAACCTGCATTTGTTGAAATAGCGTAGCGACCGCTCATCATAATAGACACTCAAAATTACGATTTAACAAGGAAAAATATAAATAAATTAATAGATTAAAGTGTACCAATTAAAATTGTGTACACTTTATAGTTAAGTATAGGTTTCAATTGGCATATTTCTCGTATCATACCGTTGATTTAATTTAATATTTATCGTTAAACGAACAGGAACAAAAAAACTACAGGTAACATTTTAAAGGCAAGTACGTGTAAAGGTAAAGTCATCAAATTTGCATCACCTGTTTCAATGTGAACTTTCCCTAAACGCACCTTCCTAATTGCTTTTGTTTTAATTTCCTTTTACTTGTTCGGAATACTCCAACATTGTTTTCGCTTTTGTGCCAAGAAACGAAATAGCTAATTAGATTTTTATCTTCTAGTATCATATCTACGCTTTTAGAACAAAAGCAGCCTGGAATTCTCCGATGTTCTTTTTTTCTGGGAACAAGTATCTATCTACATTCGAATAATGATAGTCAAAAAATGAAGAAAATTAAAGTGAAAAGATGTTATGATTACAATAAAAAGATTATTATGAAAAATAAAAATTCCCATACCAAATAATAATTAAGATGTACAGATATTTATCTTAAAGTTAGGAGAGATTTATCATAACAAACAAACAGCAATGGCGGACAGAATGAAACACAAAAGACGAGAATAAGTGCTTTGTCTAATAGACTAGTCAAAATAAATAATTATATTACAAGGAGAAGTGCGATTCTTCGTCACGCGATCTCTAATGGTGTAATAAAGTTAAGAGAAAGAAAACTTTGTAGCGCTACGGTAACGGCTGCTCTTTTGCGTATTATTAACGTGACCAGAGTAATAAGATCTCTCGTTATATTCGTTACTTATCTCTGTAAGGATGGTTTGTATAGTAGCGTTGTAGTATTCGGGTTCAACATTTAATGGGCGTGTAGCAAAATCTGTTTGTGCTAAAGTCGTCACGTGCAGCCGCTGATGAGCAGCAGACGTGATATCACTCACTTGTACGTGACCCCTACTTTATTTGAGATTGTGCGTCTAAAGTTTAATGTAGGAGTAAAGTACTGATATCCTTTTGTCCTCTAATCTTGCTATTATTATTTTAAATCAACTAAAGTACAAGTGCTTTAACTGTATTTGTATAGGATAAACATACTCTATTTATATCATCATCAGCTCATTATACGTCCCCACTGAGGGGCTCGGAGTCTACTCTAAGTTAGGGATGACTAGGCCATAATCAACCAAGCTAGCCCAGTGATGGTTGGTTGACTTCACACATATGTTTGAATTTTTTCGCACATATGTACAGGTTGCATCAAGACATTTTCATTTGCCGTAAGATCGTCGGATAAATCTACATAATATTAACATTTCTACGTGGCGGGATTCGAACTCTGAACTTGCATATTATAAGTCAATTTGATATTCAACACTTATCAAATGTTAATAAGTTTTTAGATAAAACAAGTCAATTAATTGGTACATATTTAAAAAGAATTTAAGAGACAAGACAAGTTGTGTTCGTAGTAGCAGCCGTATCTATCTATCTATTTATTACTTTCGTATCACTTTTCTTAGGAGTAGGAGAGTTTCAAGTCTTGAAAAGAAACACAAAAATTAAACTCTGATTCCATATATAGAGCACTCAAAATCACGGTTATAAATTTTACCGAAAATAGATTTTGTCGATAACTTTAGGATTTTAGTAGTAATTTATAATCATCAATTATAAAAGTTATTTAAAATCCATTGAGTATGTTTTAAAGGTATATATTAAGAGTGTTTTTAAAAACTGATTTGATATCTTTTGACGTTAGTATTTTAGAAGTCGAGATGATTACAAAAATATGAAAAGGAAAAGTTATAGCTCGGTTCGTAAAGTTGCGACCGAAATTTTTAATGAAGTCTAAAATGTTTGATTCTTTTTTGACATAAATTTTTGCATTCGTTGTTGGAGCTTGAAACTTCGCTGTGAAAAATACGTCGGCAATAATTAACAAAGTTCGAAGGCGGCAAACTAAATGATTTAGTCTAAAATTTATTTTTGTATATCTGTTCTGTGAATATTACACACACACTTCACACTTAAATTCTAGTACTACCTATACATGTAAGAGTACTATTATTCGTTTACTCGTTTGCTACATTTTATTATACTCCAATATACATGATGATACTAGTCTATATCATCATCATCATCATCATCAACAGCCTTTATCTGCCCACTGCTGAGCATATATAATTCCCCTTCGTATATATCGACGGCAGAAAGCGGAAATGTCGTATCTCAAAATATCTAGTTTTACACCAGAGCCAAAAAGCTATTTCAAAAAAATCACAACTCCTAAATTAATTAAGATAGGAAGTTGAACTTTGGAACGTATTTCTATCAATCTAAGCGTTATTTGATACCGTTAATTGGTATGTCCTAAAGTTACTAATCCATTGATTATTTTTTTACTAGTTACAGCAATTGATGTTAACTTATTTGGGCCAATTTTTGAGATACGACATTCCGCTTTCTGCCGTCGATATGTATATTTCCACTAAAATAGTGAAGCGACCGCTGCCCCAAGACTGCAAAAAGAAAATTTGGAGATTTTCCAATAAATTTACTTATCTATTATTATTATTGTATAGCATTATCTATAGTTATTACAAGGGACATCACTAAGCAACCGATACAATAATAGGGTTGCGAAGCATTTAAGTTGGAATTTGGCTTAAGGAACGTAAGGAAAGAAATCCTTTTTAAATATTAAATATTACCCAAGCATACAACATTTTGTTAAAGATTGGCGATACGTATTTCAATCTTATGAGATACTTTTCTGTGATGTATATATCTTCGGTCGGATTACAAAGGACTTAAGAAGGCTCCCTTGATGACCTACGGAAAGGAATGGAGGATGGATTATTGCGGAGTTGACCTTTTTTCCCAATATTCGAGATAAAATACTATAAATGATCGCTACAGTTACAGATAGTCTAAGATTATTTAAAACATTATAGATTATACTTGCCTATAAAAATGGAATAATTGAAAAAAATATTGCGTATACAAAACTATGTATATCAATAAGTAATCTGCTCAGTTTTAGCAGTATATTTTACACAAATATGTGGATAGTGATATTACATCAATTAATAATATTTTTCAAGTCAATCGATAAAAAATACAAAACTAAAGATAGCTCAGTAGCTAAATTTATCTAAATATAAAATTCACGAAACTTTTTGCTTATGTTAATTTTACGTCTGGAAATCTATTCCGATCTGTTACAGTCCCGTCCAACTACTTTGTGTAACCAAAGATAATATAAAATCAGTCATGCAAGCTACGATCATAATTCAAAGCCACCCACGGTCGCGAGTACAAAATTAAGAAACATTGGTGGTTTTAAGTCGTAAGAAACTTTCAACGTTTTTAAGAGCTGTCTCCCGTGGAGCGGGTAGATGAAAAATGGGATGAATCCTAGTGTTACACTCTCCGCAACTTAAGGAATTACCTACGTGTTCTTTGTGTGATAGAACGATAAATTGATCGCCTGTCACTGTAAACGTTCGTCTCATATGTGTACTTATGTTTTATGGATTTTTTAAATGGTGCAATTTCAAACAATTTTATCTTGAATGCACTAACCTAGAAGAATACAGATTAGTTTCTAGATTGGGATTTGAATGAGCCATTACTAAGTTTACACATTTGTATAATTGGTATTGCATTAAAATACCGTTTAAGAATAATGTCCTCCATTATATGTACTCGTACGTATGTATATATTTATACTACTCCTATATTTTTACAACTGATAAATTTCGTATAATCCTACACAAAAGTAGTTTAAGCTTTTGGACTAATGCCTTTTAGTGGCCATAAAAAGTGTAGATAACAAAACGCAAGCTGTGCCGCGACCACATTAATAATTTATCAGCCTCATGACGGCTGTTTGCTAATAAAGCGTGAATTCGAGCTGGAAATATTAATAAAAGCTGCTTGCAGCCGGAACTTGCCTCAGTATAGCGCCGCGCAGCCGCCCGCCCCATGACAAATGACCAGTTGCAACCTTCATTTAGTTTCCATTTAAATTAAACAAGCGAATCAGTTAACGATATCTACGATTTACGTAATAATATTTACACCAAAAATGAATACGTGCATCCATTTCACTATATTCGAGGAATAGATAATAATGTTCTTAATGATAAGTAGAACCTAGGTACTCATATCTTCTCAAGTTTTATTTATGTAATAATACATAGATTAATAAAGGTCAAGTCTGAATATGTTCGTTAAAGATAATTCATAGCAATCTTTTTATATAGGGGTCAGACTTTCAGAGCCCTAATTACGTTTTTGTGTGTGATTACTTATTTACTTCTAAGAAGCTAAAGGTACAGAATAACAATTTATGCCTTCATTTTCGGGACGACGTAAGAAAATAAATTAATTAATACGACTTTACGCTATAAATCTCACGCTAGTCAGTAAGTAAATTAAAAAGAAGAATAATGAAATTCATGAGCAAGCTTTTTGTGCCGAATTGCAAACCATACTGATTTATCATTCCGGTGATGGTCGACATTGCAAGGCGCTGTCTCCACGGGGAGATATATGGCCTCTTTGAAGCGCAGAAAGATGGGTAATTTCATTGAATTTATGAACGTATCACGTTGAAATTGCGAGGTTGAAAATTTGGACATAAAATTGGGATAAACATTGTATCTTTTAAACAGAAAATTGCTATTGGGACGCCAATCTACTGTTTTAACAAAATTGAATTTTTGTATACATTCATGTGTTAAATAATAACTTATTGAAATTAATGTAATGAAAACAAATGAAAAATATTTAAATCTGCGAGGCACATAAGTAATATTACGTACTTTTAATTAAATATATGCATTTCTTAAATACATTTTTACGTACACCAAAATAACTGTTTATATTCGTAGTTTATTAGAACGGGAATAAACAATAGTTATAAAACACAATGATTACATTATTCAACATCTACAAAACATTGCTAGGAATTTCGTTAGTTTCTGCAGAATGAAACTATCACCTAAATAACTTTCTAAATTTATAATTTCAAGCCACTTCTTAATATCATTGAATTTATTTCCAATGCCTTCTATATTTTAGACAATAAATATTACTTCGTTTTTAATGAATTTCTTATAATTTTCGAACGGTTTTTTTTTCATCCAATGTTACAAAGTATGCGTCGCATAAACAATGCCAAGGCCCAAACGACTTACGACTATACATTGCATTTTGGTGGCGAATGTAGCATATTGTTTGAAATATTTAAAATTAATAAGGATATTTGCTCTGGCTAAAAAATTTTGATTAAATACAATAAACTCTCAAAGGTATTTTTTTTTTTTTGGTTTTATTAACACGTCTGGTACAAACTCTCGTTTTGGACATAATTCGTTTTTTTTTAGAACTATTTAATTTTCAGCTGGAAAGATTGATTAATAATGAGTAATACCTTTTTATAGAGGTGTTTCGTATGACAAATTTGTGTAGGTGCTAGTATCATGAATGTTATGCCTCGCTATTTCAACAGCTTCACTATACAATGAAATTAGGATTTTTCACCTCTCAGAGAATTTCTTTTAAGGAAAAAGGTATTTCGGTTGAAGCGGTAATACAAAAACAATATCCAGCGAGATACCCACAACAAAAGGAGGATATTTTGTAAACATTTTACTGCGTCCCAGCCTGTGACGATATTGTGGACGCTGTAGTTGCAAAATGGCAGTTTTTACTGCCTTCACTGAGACCGTTCTCTAATGTTATGTCTTCCACGTAGATCGCTGTTGTCCATTTTATAAAAAAAAATTATACATATAAAATTATATTTTACGATTATAATTTATCTCTGTTTAGTATTGACAGTTTAAAATATTTTGTTATTAAGAGAAACGAGACTTAAAAATAATATACTCGTATATTGACCGAACTGCATTTAATTTATTTCAGAGATTACATAATTTATAGGCAATGTTTTGTTAAAAAAAAGTTTATTATAGTTCACCTACAAGCAGTATTTTTATTTATATATTTATTTATTTCATGTAACATTAGATAGATACTCATATTGGAAAAATATTACATAAGTTATTTTATATAATGGTTAATGATAAATAAACCAACTATGTACATATAAGAGACAAATTACGCCTTCAGTAAGTCATGCTATATACAAATGAAAAGATAACTAAAAACACATCAGTAACATACAGTCCACACAACAATAGAACATCACTTGAATAATATAAGAGCTCATCGAGAATCATTGTGTAACGTAGTATGAACGTTATCGATAATGTACATCACTAAAGTTATTCGTGTCGGCTGTTTAAAGTTAAGCTGCGGTTAGCGACTAGAAGCAGTTAAAACCCATTTCCACTAAGCGAATAGTCGCGCAACTCAGGCCGAGGAGCTGCTATGCCAGTAGCACATAAAAATATTTTGCAATCGCGTGCCGCTAAGGAGCTATTCCTGATAGTGGAAAAGGGTCTTTAGCTGATAATTTGTTGCATGGCGCAGAAGTGAGTGCAAACTGCACTGCGGGCGACAGTACCGTGAATACCAAAGACAGGGTGAGGCGGACGGCGAGGCGGCGCGGTGCGACAACTTTGTGGCGACATTCCTGATAAGGCCACAAGTATACGAGCTACAAACTAATGCCTGACTAACCTCCTCCCTCATCAGTCTTCGCCCACGCAATTCGAACAATTGTTTTGCAAATTAAAGCAATAATGAGTAAAATAGCCACGAATAGTAAATTA
Source organism: Papilio machaon (assembly GCF_912999745.1). NCBI lineage: Eukaryota > Metazoa > Arthropoda > Insecta > Lepidoptera > Papilionidae > Papilio > Papilio machaon. The sequence continues at coordinate 6,131,141 of NC_059987.1, forward strand.
TTCCACTATTATAGATTCAGAAGCTAAATGAAAGTTGAAATAATAATTATTATAATGCTTGTTTTACGTCCAGCAATATATTTATTTCTTAGTTTTTAGGAAATTGTTTGTAAATTTTCTTTTTTCCTCTTGTTGCACATTTTGTTTTGTTATTCTTACACATACTTAATTAAAATATTAGTTACAATGTATTGGTAACACATAACAATTTTTTATCAGTTACATTTATTACAAACATATAACAAAAGCGTAAACTATATTTAATACTAAAAGGAAAAAGTAATAAGAACTGCCATGTTATTGAATTCAATGATCTAACAAAACTTGTTCGGTGCTTTCAGGTTTACTTGAAACTTTACTAACGTCCAGATGGGACGTCCATCTTGTTTCCATAATATTGTAAATATTATGTTACTGAAATTTATAAATAATTTTCGCTTAGCTTAGTGTAATTTATTTTATAGTGCATCGATTAAAATCTTTATTGTCTTATCTCAATTAAGAAATAAAAAAAAACACTTTGTCTCTTAATCTATATTTCTCTAACAAAATCTACATTAAGAGACTATCTTATTATATCAACAAAAATCCTCAATAGATAATTAGTCAAAAAAAGCTTTCCAGTAGTGGCACTGTAGTTAGAGACAAAAAAGCTTTCTAGTAGTGTTGTTAATTGTAATTCATGGAACTTATAAACATCTCCACATCCAATTAGCCCTAAAAACGATGTTTTTACATAAAATTTCAAAGAGGTAATAACAATGGGAACGTATTAGAATTTTTGCTAGATCTATTACCCGTTGTTATATTAAAACCATGAAAGCGAGATATTGTTAGATGAGCGATCATTACTAAAAGTACATTATAATGAAATAGTTTGGTGGCAAATTGTTAATTCTGGTTAATAGTGTATAGTAAACAAATTTATAGCTAATCACAACAAACTTACGAATCCATTAACACTTTTATAATAGTTAATATTCCACGCGTGTCAAATACTTGTATATTAAATCAGAACTTTTTTGATGTAAGACATTTTAAATGTAATATGTGTATTAATTTTTGTCAAATAAATAAGGTTTTTAAATTGAAAAAAGAGTAAGGTACGCCAAATATATACGCTATTAATTTTATATAAATATATACATGAATATAAATATGTGCAGGAGGTGTGGACGCCCCGGAGTTCGGCGAGCCCCTCACCAACCTGACGGTTCCCATCGGACGAGACGCGACATTCAAATGTATTGTCGTCAATTTAGGCAATTATCGGGTCAGTATTCTATAATTATTACAAACATATTTACTCTAGCAGTTTGGTAACTGCTGAAAACATATTTGAACACATGATAATTACACGTTTAGTTCAATAAACGGTGTGATGTTTTTAAAATTTAAACCCATCCCAATTATTACCTAGCTTTATTTAAACTGAATAAATATCCCGTAGCTAATAGCGATACACAAGACATGTTTCTACGCAATCACTATTGCAAGAAGTTTATTATTTGAGTACTTAATTGTTCGCAAACTACATTTTTTTATAATTTTAAAAATTATTTTTAAAAAAAACAAAAGATGTATTATAAAAAAAATCTCGTCAGAAAAATAATAATAAACTTGATAGTTTCCATGCTTTTGTTGGGAACAATATTGTAGTTACGAGCGCCGAATATTTATAACCGGTCTTTGTTCGTATGACAGGTGGGCTGGGTGAAGGCGGACACAAAAGCGATACAGGCAATACACGAGCACGTCATCACGCACAACCACCGCGTCTCCGTGTCACACAGCGACCACTTCACCTGGTACCTGCACATCAAGAACGTGCAAGAGGAGGACCGCGGACAATACATGTGTCAGATTAACACGGATCCTATGAAGAGTCAAGTTAGTAGAAACACAGTATGATGCATGATTATCGATGTTAGTAGTCACATTTTACGTATATTTTCACGTAGGTAGAAGATAAAACCGACGCGGAAAGATACAGTCATTATACGTATTATGTTGGCACCAAAATAAATCGCGCGTTATGACTTAGTCGAATAAAGTCGTATCGCATCGCTATATTTTTCTGCCTGGACTAAAGCTACAACAGATTGGTTAGATTATGCTTTACATGCTTACAATTAGAGTATTTCCTTACTGTATCTTCTGCGTAACCTTACAATTTTTTTCCAACTCAGAAGCTAAAGAATAGCTACTTAATGCTTGGCAAAAAAATAACTGCGGATAACAAGTAAAATTTGAAAGTAAACAAATAATTTAGTATTTATTCTACTAATGATGTCGTTATTTTTTATTAATACTTGTTTCAGATGGGATTCTTAGAAGTCGTAATACCACCTGATTTCATTCCTGAAGAGACATCAGGTGACACCATGGTGCCAGAGGGAGGTACCGCGCGTGTGTCCTGCAAGGCAAGAGGGATACCACCACCGCGGGTCATGTGGAAACGTGAAGACGGCCAGGAAATTGTTGTGAGAGATCAAAACGGATCGAAAACTAAAGGTAGTAGAAGTAGAAATTTCATATGTATAACATAGATTGTACGGAAATAGACTCGAAGGAGATAAACGAGAAAATAGACAGTAAACCAATTCTGCGCATATATCGACACCTTAAATCAAGTGAGATTGTGGGTTTTTATTTTAAGTACATGAATATTGTTATTTTGAAAGAATAAGAAAAAAATTAAACGGCGTTAAGTTAAACCAACAATGAGAAGCCTATATCAACAAATTTTTCGAGAATTTGATATCCAAATCCGCAACCACTAGTGAATTTACCGATATGTTACGTGTTTGTCGGTCGTGTACTGTTCTCGTAAACTACAGCCAAAAAGATCTACGGAAGGGCTAAATGTACAACGATAAATATAACGTTTATCAACACGCAAGTTGTGAAATTACTTTTTATTATAGGTAAAGATTGGTGTATTTAAGTATTTATGTAAGAACCAAACAAATATCCAATGTTGTTTTCGCATTTTCTGTGACAACGACAATTTATTCAGTCTTACTCAAATATAGATATAAAAACACAATTTATTTTCTGTTAGCAACAAATATTTTAGGAGAGGTTTCATAGGTTTATTGTTTTACAAATTACTACTGTAGGAAAGCAATCCGTTTCCCCACGAAGGGGCCCACATCGGTCTGATAACATCGCCACTCCAACACGCGACTGCTGAATGAATTTGATTGAAAGCTCGAGTTTTTTTGTGTTGACAGACTCATAACATTGTTGAAAATAAACATGTAAATACAAACAGCGTCTTATTTGTTACACGAGCTAAAGAAACAATGCCATATCAGAGTTGCAATTGTAAAATGTCAAGCCCGTTCTCGCAGGCCATATTGTGCTCGAACAAGAAGTTGACCCCAAAATTTCACTTAACTCGGCAAGATGCAGGAAAATATTTCATTTGTCTTAGTTTATTTGAATAGTGCAAGGACGGCATTGTTTTTCTGAATATGTATAATAATAGTGTCTCTGTGACCGCATTTATGTGAGGGCACAATGAGCCGCGTGGCCAGTATTCCCGGGATGAGTTTCGCGTCCAGTATTGTTTAAAGTTTGTCGTAATTAGTAGAGTTGCTGCGTTGAATAGACTCATAGGTCTCATTGTGCGAGCGCTGGACCTCTTTAATAGGTCACTGTGATATCCTTATCAATACCGAATTAGTAATTATAGCATAGTACTAAAGTACTACGTTATAAACTATGTTCCTTCTTTTACAGATTTGATTAAATGATTAAATAAATAAAATTGGATTTCTAATAATTCGTCAGATTATGATTAAGGTTTCATGATGTTTAACTTATTACCACTTATTCACTAATTTTTTTTCAGTATTGTCTTTCCAAGGCGAAGTTTTAAAATTGTCAAAAATTTCGCGATCTGAAATGGGAACATACTTATGCATTGCAAGCAACGGGATTCCGCCAACAGTTAGCAAGAGGATTCATATCAGCGTGCATTGTAAGTTGAATCAAGTAGTGAAACGCATTATATTCCATCTATAAATGTTGGAAGAAAATGCAAGTAATTTTTTTCATAAATAAATAATAATTTAGAATATACATACAGTCAAAATCTGTTATAACGACATCGAAGGGACTACTCATATTGAGTCGTAAAAACCGATAGTTGTAACAACCGGTGACAGGTATTAATAGGAAATATATGTAATAACATTCAGCCAGGACCTTTGATTTTGGTCAATTTAACCGGTATGTTGTTCTAAACGATGTCGCTATAAACGGTTTTGACTGTATTTCTTATTCTCTAATACTATCAGATATAACATTTAAAAATTTGAAATGAGACCTATATAAATTAAGGGAAATTGGTATTTAATAAGGGTCTTATTGTAAGTTATTCGCAAAACTCCAGGTCGTATTTAAAGGTTAATTTGAAAATTATTGTTGTTTGGAAAATTATTGTGAAATAATACAAAAGGAAATATGATCAGGGTATAGCTTTTATGAATTTCCATTTATAGTTCATCCAGTGATCCAAGTGCCCAACCAGCTCGTAGGCGCACCGCTGGGTACAGACGTCACTCTCGAATGCTACGTCGAGTCCTCTCCCAAGTCAATCAATTACTGGGTTAAGGATCCTGGTAAGAAATATATTTAATTTACGTACCTTCTATGTAATCATCATTCTATTGCGCTTTTCCCCATATAGGGTCGACACAAAATGTAATACTCTTCTACATTTTTATAATCCGTCATCTGGATCACTCACTTCTTACGCATATCCATACTTTCTTCGATCTTCTTCTACCTTTATTGCCAACATTCAATCATAAGTGCGTAGTATATGTGTACCAGTAAAAAAATCGATTCACCTTTTTAAACTTATTTATTTATTTTTCGCGATTAGCCCAAAATAACTTCGTAATTTGTATTTGTTTGGTAGCCCTAAAAAGAAAGCAAACAAATTATAACACAGCCATAAAACTCTGAGGTGTCTGCAGCAAGTTTTAACATTTTTCATAAAACTTCGCGCAAGAAGGATGAAATTCTAATATTGAATTTGGAAGTGAGTGTTTTAAGTAATAAATTGTTTCGCAGGTGAGCTGATTATACCATCTGAGCACCACGAGATGACGGTGCGACAGAAGTCCATGTTCGAAGCGGAAATGTCTATGACCATTAAAAATATACGACGCGAGGACTTGGGCAGTTACATTTGTGTAGCCAAGAATTCTCTTGGTGATGTTGAAAGCAAGATTCGTTTATATGGTAATTTTGTTACTATTTCATCCTTTAATTTATATTTGTGATTTAATTATCTACCTTACCTAAGTTAGTACCGTGTTATTAAACACAATTTGTTTATATCTTAAAGCCCGCAACACGACTTCAATAAATTTAAGACTAATGCTTTTAAACAAAATTATTTTGTACAGAAATACCAGGTAACGACAGACATGTGTATCAATATCCAGATGAGAGGACAACATCCGATGACGAGTACGGAACAGAAATATACGATGACGAAGATATTCCGAATAACAATGAAAATGAGAAAAGCAATCGAGTGCCGGATCGCGCCAATAAATGGTACTCGAACGATGGCAAAATTGTTATAACTACTCCTAATGGTGCGCCTACTACGTTCACCGCAACATTAACTGTAACTATCGTCTTCCTACTTCCTACATTTATTTAAACGACTATCCGATGAAATAAACTAAAGTTAATGGCATAATTAGACTACGACATTATACACGGTACACTCAGAGTATACATCAAAGTGTTTCTCTCTGTATGAACACGAGTGTCTATTGTTTCATCCCTACAATTGTAAACAGAACAGACATTGATGTCGGAATTTACGAGTATGTCGAACTCTAGTTGAACCTTATCGTTAATTATTTGTTATAACTACTGTTTACTGCTCCAATATATAAAAAATATAATATGTAAATAAGATGTTCACTCAACCTGGAGACAAATATTGAAGACAAAATAATTCTATTCCTTCTTAGCTTTGTCAGAATCAACTGCGCTTTCCTGTTGATCTCGCCTATTCCTCTAACCAATGGAAGCGAAACATGAACAGAGACGACGTATTGTTGTTTATTTCAAATAGAATAAAAGCGATGCGAACAAATGACTTTTATATAGATATTACGGTTGTGGAAACTCACGATTAGAGGCAAAGGTAAAATGAACGGGAAAGTGTAATAGCGCGATGTGATGCGAGGCGGAAACTTCGAATACCAACTGATTATTCTATAGTTTTTTTCCACTATTTTTATATTAAATTTATTTATTTTTTTGTAACATTTCTAAAACCAAACTGAACAACAGTAAGTGCGAGATTCATTTGGGTAACTTGATACCAAAGTTAATTAATTAAAAAAAGATATAGAATTATAATTTGTATAGATAGAGAGATAAATATTTAGCGTTTATTTTTTTCTGCAATGTACTTTCCTTTACTAAAATATTATTTATTTACATGTAACGTGATAATAATTAGGTTAACATTAGTGTAAATAGACTGTTTAATGTAAACTAAATGCAATTTACCGTTTCAGCCTATGTAAACAAATATTTAAATAGACTTCTGGTATATTAGGTGGTGTTATTGAATATATCAACAGATGTTTTGATGCAAATGTACATAGCTAATATTAAGTATTGTAGATGAATATTTATAACAACATTATAAAAAAGTTGTTGAATTTTTTTTTTGTAAATAAACTTTTTATATTCTTTTAGGCTCTTGCATTGTATGATAAGAAATTTTATTACAACGCATACTACTTATGTACGGATATATATATTATTATGTTACTTTAAAGTACCGTTAACAAAACAAGTGCTTTTAAGAAAATATTGGTTACCATATCATTTACTTTTAATGTTTAATTTATTTAAGATTCGTAAAATATTGCGAGCTAAATGATTTCGAATTATATTATTTTTATAAGAAACATAAAATAGTTTTAACTTTTGTATCATATTAACGGATATTTTTGATTCATAATTCGTTTAATAACTATTACTTTTTTCGTAGTCCTGATGAATCTATGAAATATTTATGTATGTACGTTTATGAAATAATCGTTATAAAATAACATGAATAAAATATTGAGGAATTGTAGATGCGCATTTATTTTTATCTTGTATTTCCAATGTATCTGTAAACTAAACACGCGAACTCAAAGGGTCTGTCTGCATGTAATAAAAATAATTCAAACGAATAAAATATACATCTCACGTTTTTTTTTGTTTCTAAACCAACTTAATATGAAAACCAATTATTTTAGAAACGTTAAATTTGTTGCAGAACTTGACTTCGCCGAAGAATAGACACGTTAGAATATGGTTTGGTTGATTTCAGTTTTGCTAAAACATAACAGAATACATAAAATGCCCAATCATACTGATTGGAAATCAATTACAGCTTTTCAATGTGTCTGCCTATATATTTTGAGTTGAATCGAGTGATTAAATTGAGTTTTCTCTTCGTAAATGCAGAAAATATACGCGCGCCATTCGACAAGTTAAAATTTAATTAACTACCGTCAAATGTGGAATATATCATACCATTAATATGTATTAATTGAATTCCTTATTGATGTCAAAGTATATGTACTACGTTTCCGCCTGCGTGTGACACTGAGTGGAATTATTAATGAAGGAAAGTAAATTAAAAATGTTTGCCCATAATATTAAATAAACATTTTAAAGTGCCACACTCACTTTGTCATATCAAGAAAACACTCGTATTTTTTGTATTATGTAAATTCTTCAAAACTCTTTTATTGTTTATCCTTGATCGTCACATGGAAATATAAATAAAACTTATTTTTATTCGTATATTCTGTTAGTCTTTTATGAATAAGAAATCGTTCTCTCACGTCTTTTTCACGTGTAATTACTCTTATTTATAAGGGAATAACATGTGTTTTCTCCAAATAATTCTGACGAATCCCGGAGAAGAGTTATCGCCATTATTTTTCCTCGAGGCAAGAGGGAACTCGCACAAACGACCTTAATTTGGGCAATCTAAACATAGCAAAGCAAAAGTGATTGATGCCCACCGTCGCTCGCCCCGACGACGACGGTGTAACAATTGTTTTTACGTGACTCTAATCATGCCCATTGCCTATATATCAAACTCTCTTTTCTTCTAAATTATTTCAATCAAAAAACTTCCTTTGAATTGTAATTGTTTTAAAGTAATTAGCAATTTATATTGACAGATATTAAACAGTTTCTACTGTTAAAAACGATACACGAAATGGTCACAAGACAGGTAGATCAGGTCAAGATTTAGTTATTCAACGAATTATTTCTCCACAAATGGTTTCATTTTCTGTTTCACTGGTAGGCATAGTAATAGTATCAACATAGAAATTACCTCTACTTTTGATATTGAACTCTGAATAATTTTATTGGTCTCTTATTTTAAGGGTATGTTTTCTTATTTACTAAAAAACACATTTATGTAGTCGAAACTCACCTTGACGTTGAGATGAACAACGATGTTTTTAACATAAAAGGGAGGTTAGGAAAATATGCACCACTTAGCGAATACGAAATCGTATGTGATGAAAATAGTACTCAACTGAATGACGGAAAGCTAAATAGCAGACAAAGGGGTACAATGTTGCTTCTAAAATAGAATATATTTATAAATATATTCATATCGAGTTGTGTGAACTAATATGTTGTTATCTCAATTTTATCATGGGGAATAAAAGAGATGGCAATAATTATTTATTAGTACGAATGCTTGAGCAGTGGAAACCTACATTAGGAGGATTAAAAATAAAATGATATTGTATTCTCATTGAAGTTAAAGAACTAAGATTTTTTTTCTTAAATACCTAAAATAAACAAAGATGTAAAATTTTTATCTAATTAAAAAAGTTTCACGGTTTAAAAAAAATAACACTTTTATATAAATAGCGAATTGATTTGCTTCGCGGCTTCGTTTGGAGTCAATAAAGGTTTTTATTTAGTCTCTGTAACAAATTTTCATGTTACCATTTATGAAATTGAAATCAATGCGGTTTCAATATTGTTTAACTAAAAAATATTTTGTCAGTTTTGCAAATAACATTTTAATAAATAAAGTTATACAACTAAAGTTTAAATCTATAAATTCTATCTATAGATATGATGCTCATGTGATGGTAGAGCTTGTAGGTAGCCATAGCAACCTCGCAATTAAACGACACAACTTCATTCAGTTTATGCTCGTTGAAATCGTCTTGGCGAAAAATTGTCTTTTATAATTTTTACTTCTTTTAATTAACTAATACATAATAATAGCTCTTTTTAAAAGTTTATTCTTTTAATTTTTATACTATAATATCTGAATGCTATTAAATTATAATTCGCTACCTATTCTCTATATTTATTATTAACTTTCTGAGTTAAGGCACAACAGATACGGATGTGGGAATGTTAGTTCAATCTGTCTAGGTGAGAGTTCGCTGCATCAACACAGTCTCTCGTCAACTTTTGCTTTTAGCGCGAATTGAAACTAACGCAAACTAAGTTTAAATACAGTCAGATCTCCGCATTCGTGTAGATGTGCCGCGGTTACCGGAAGCCCTACCAAATATAATGACATGAATACGAAATTGGCCTAAAATTATCTGCTCGCGAATCCTAAAACTGCGATTAACGAAATCGTGAATATGGAGGTTTGACTATATTACAGATTTCTTGTACTTGAATGTTTAAATTATATTTCGCTATAACACGGGTAATAACTGCGATGCCACCTGAGGGATTGACTTAAATGAACATTAATTTAAACACGACTTTCCGCGATCCCCCTTGTTACTTTATGAAACGTGGCTAATTTAAAGACTTAACTTTATCATTATGAACTTAATCAAAGGGATAAAAGGATTTAGACTGACGTTTAACCGTTTTGAGTAGCTTTTAATTTTAATAGGTAATCTTTTATAAATTTACCTTGAAAATCATCGAACGATGTTAACACAACGAGAGATTGCTATCCACCATCCATCGATAACTATATACTGAGAATAGACCAAACTATGAAATCAATAGATTTCAATTATATTTATTTGAATTATTTATAACAGTAAAATGAGATCAAAATCAAATTTAAGAACCAAAAGAAAACAGAACAAGAAGTTTCTCTTAGCATTTTATTTAAATTAATGTTCCTTTTAAAAGTCACTCGAGGCATAAGACGTGTGTAATTAACCGAGCCTAGTTTAGAACCTCTTTTCATCCAAGACGGTGAACGTTAGTATAAGTAAAGGAGCGAATGCTCCCCGCAAAAGTGTGAACAGAGCTAATGACGCTTGAATAATTTGAACAAGTCTCTTCATTTCTAAGGAACTGGCAGATTTTTTGAATGATTCACAAGTTCAGCGGTGCTCACTATTTAAACAGCTACGTAACTTTGAATCTAAATGTAGTGTACAACAGGGTAAAGCAATTATTATTCAAATTTATTCTGATTAAGTTTGGATCGTAACAATTTTCACATCTATTTTATTTTTCAAGTCTTAAGACAAGTCATTCTATTTCAAGTTAGTATACCACTGACCTCTATAAATGGATTAGCTATAAGACGTGGTATTTTTTGCCTATTTCGTTTTCGCCATTTTGGCGCTGATGGTAGTGGTTTGCAGTGGTGTTGTGGATTCGAACTAATAATATGGATAGAAACAACTGTCACGTAAAATCAACAGGCACGATTAAATAGGAACAAAACAAAACGTGTCATATCCAAGCAATCGTCTATCCATTTCTAGAGATCAGTGTAATATGTAACCGTCTTTTGTTAATAGACAAACAAATGAAACGTCTCAATATTTCTTTTACTGTCATGGCTCCTAATTCGAAAAACTCTCCTTTTAAATTAAGTTGGAATATATTTTTTTATTATGTCAAAATCTGCCAACCTTCTTTATAAAATCATTTTTAATAATAAATAAAACGGTCCCGCTCCAAATCATAATTTTGACATTTAATTACCTTTAAATTCGTACCTGTCTACATTATTGGGCGACTTACATTAGCAATCGTTTTCGGTCGAGCGAACGACAGGAAAATTTCGGTGTAAAACGTGTCGAATAATAATTTTTGATAAGCGAAAGCGTCTCATAAAAGTTATAATTAATGTGTAAATCTATTACCGTAACATCTTCCCAGATATTGAGTTATAAAAACAAGTTATTAAGATAAATGGGAAAAAATACTGTTGCGTGATGTTATTACACGCCATAATCGAGTTACGATTATTTCAACGTTCAGATTTCGTAATAAAATTTTAAGGTCCGTCCGCTGACAAATAATCTTCCTCCAATAAACTCTTTATATAGCTTCAAATTTTTGAAGGTAGATCTACTGTAAAATGAAAAGTAAATAATGTAGTCTTATACCACCACTGAAGCGAGGACACTAGAGATTAAAATAATCAATATAGATTATAAATACCACGAATTTCAAATAACTTTCATAGCCAAATTTCACGAATTAACAAATACACTTCACCTGCTTACTATAGAATTGTTATTTATACATATTCTGGAGAAATGGTTTAATGATCAAATATAATTATCATTTTCGTAGACATGAAAGCACCAAAGTACATATTAATTTCTAACACTGATGCTAGGTTGTGTGGAAAAAACGTCACAAGTTAATTCAAAGGATTTTAAAGAACAAACACCCCTTTGCGATCGCCTAACTGACATCTGAGCAAATTTTCACCTGTGTCCCGCACCAATCCTGTAACCCTTTCAAAGTTTATTCTGTTAAAAGCCGAAACATTTTTCGATTTAAAATAAAAGTGAATCATGCATAACAATCACATTTTGAATACAATCTCTCATATTAATGCGAAGCATTGTAGCTTACGAGAGGTGACAAAAGAAGGAACATACATAAATACAGACATACATACTTGCCATCTTGTTACTAGGGCAAATCGTATTGCATCAAAAGTAATTATTATTTATAGATTACATGTAAATCTTTATACAGTAAAGTATGAAAAGAACTGTGTATTACGTCCATACATCGTTTCTGGTGTATTTTATAAAAAGCTTAAATGATTCAGTTCCACCAAATCGATTCCAGTTTCCTTTATTAAATTTCACCAGTAACAGTCTTTAGAGGAGAAATTTATTTCGTTCGCAGCGAACGGGAGAGTATTTTATTATTCTTCGCCAAGGCGTGAAAAGCATTTATAATTTTTCTTTACATTAAAATAAAATTATGTAAATAATAAATACGGGAAAATTATAATTCGTCGAATTATTGAATTATTTTATTTACCTAATTTTTTAAACATAAAATAAAATTATTATTTGCTTTTGAGTTTGAGCTTTGAGTTGTTTATTGTCTCTAAGAATCTTTGGAATACATTGTAAACGTATATTACTTGCATATAAATAAGTATAGTTTGAGATTTGTACATTATGTAATAATGTTAGCTTCTTAAATTTTGCCGAGTTTATTACATTTTATAAATTCCAAGTATGTTTATTTTATGTAAAATTAGTTTAGAAGGATTCGAAGCAGAATGAAGAGCGTGAGAAAAATGATACCATTTTGTATTTTCCTTTCTACTCGTTGGTACGGTAGCTTCAAACTTTAGTGAATATTTTCATTATGCTCCCCTGCCTCACGACTCACGACACATAATATATTCTCATATTCACTGGCCACTTACGTCTTTTCTTCTGAGCTACTGTTGCGAAAAGTTTTCTATTTATTTCATGTTGTGACGATATCGGGAATGTTTTGAATTAAAATTAAAAACAGACTTCTATAAGCGAGTTACTCTCATTTAAATCTTTTAATGTACTTGACAACTTCCTTTCCATATTTCTTACTTTAATAACATATAAAGTCAATCATGATAATCGATATCAATTCTTACTTTAGTCAATTAGCCAATTGACAATAATTCTTACTTTAGTCATTAGATTGCCAAGTTAGCGTTGATGAACAACCAAATCAGAGTACAAACCTAAGCTTTACAGAATGCCTATACCACAAAAACATTTTAGCATTCTAACAGCAGCAGTCATGATCCGTTGATATTTCAGCTTAAATCTTCCAAATAAAGCAGGAATACGCTCCAGGTTTATTTTAGTACAGCTGATAAATCTGTCATTATTCAGGGTTCTACGAAATTAAGAAAAGTTTTTATTACAGAATTATAAATTTATGTTGTATGTAAAAATTATTTCCAGTTGCATACACGATTTCAATCATTTCACAGGGTTGTTCTCGTGGGACGACCCCAATTTACATGTTTACAAATTTATTTTGTTATTTCTTATTCGGGATTAATGTGGAACGCAGAACGTACTGATTGTACATTTATTTATATACACAAGTGATGAATAAAATAATACTCAGTATTCGTCTCGTTATTATGTGGATTGGTAATTAAATTCCGTGAATATAACGTCTTGCTATAGTTAGGGGATCTTTTATGCGACAAATTATTAGTTTCATTTAATTTACGTGTGCATATATTCTTGCTTCTTTCAGAGTCAAAAAAAGATAAATTTTTTGATATCCGCTTTGATATCCTATGTTATTAATTAAGATTTAAACACGAGATGGTGACATGCAATGCTACGAGTGGACCATATATTACTAAACTTTCACCAACTGGAAGAGCACGGCGCGCATAACACATGAAACTAAACTAGAGAACTAAAACTAAACCTGTTTAAATATTATGTGCTGTAATAAAAAAAATGTATTTGAATGTCTGTTTTTTTTTAAATAATTAATAATAATTTCATGTGGATTAATAAAATAAGTATAAATACTATGATTTCTTGAAGTAAATACGTTTGAATTATTATTTCTATTAATATTTTTTAGTAAATGAAATTATTTTAACTCGCTTCAGATTGCTTTAGGATAAGATATATATTTATTCACTCAGTAAAGTCAATTCAACTAATTTATCCAACATTAAAATTACATTGAACAAACTAATTGAAATCTTAAAGCTAATCTGTTAAGTTATTACTTGAAGTCTGTGTGTACGTGCTCCGAACTGTAATAGGCTATTTTGTTAGGATCACGTCGTATTGAATGGTATCTCAATTATCGATTGCGGTGTCTGTTACGACTTCAGTTCTATCCCCTGGACAATCCTTAACGGGTTATCCAAGTCCGCCTCTCAGCTTGGAATTAAATGAAATCGTCTTATTTTCAAACATTAAAGATAAATGCATTGTTTAATTTTTTTTTTATACTTATAAGACATAACGTACTTAAATTTCAAATATATACATTTCAAGTTTTACATTTATTTTTATTTTTAACTAAATTGCTTAAAATATTTCGAAGGCACAGATATAGAGGATATGTGGAAGGAGGAGATATTGAATATCCTGCCAACTTATACGAATAACGTCCAACGTTAAATAATTTTCTCAATATTTGCTATATTCGCCAATAAATAAATATCAGCAAGCTAACAAAAAGGCACTAAAAGACACTATTACATTATTTTTAGACAAAAACACGAGCATAAAATTAATGATCATTTTATTCAAGCACATCAAAAAGTTTTTCTTTCATTAATCTTTAATACAGAAGATTGTAAATATTATGATAGTTGGTATAAACTTTAGTGCGCTATCAACATGGACGTCACAGTCTCACTTTCCATTCATTGTACGTATCGTAAGATTTATAACTACAAGATTCTGGCAGAATGCCTTCTGGCAACGGTAGATTACTATCTTATTTCTCTTAGCCGTATGCACTTTGATACATGTTTTTAATATGTCACTGGATTTTGTTACATTTAGAAAAAGTAACAAATATCTCGGTCATTATCAACTGTCGTTAAACTTATTTAACAACAATATTGCCATCCTAACAATAATGTGAAAGCTGAAAACGAAATTTTCTAAAATACTTAGACTTGACTCACGAGGTTACCGCTATGTGGTGTTACCTGATACTGAAGAGCTCGACCAAGATCCTAGACCAGCCTGTCGTGTACTATTTTTATATAATGTGTTTATTAATTTTTTTTATATATAGATAATAAGTACATAAATAATTAATCAATGCCTCAAATATATGTCTTCCGTGCGGAGAGCAGCCTACCCTACGTCAGAGGTGACTAGTCTATAGTCAGCTACGCTGATCCAGTGCGAGTTGGTTGAATATCTTCGCAGTTATGAATGTGACCGGTAGTGTAGAGACCGGTAATGTAGAGACTGGTGATATTTTTCTTTGCCGTAAGAACATCGAATTATTTTAATAAACTGTTAAATAACACAGTTATAGATAAGAAGTCATTTATCTAGTTTTTTTTTTTTTGTTTTCGATATGTATTATGTATATTATAATACGGAACTGGAACATAAGAGTACGCTCCAATAAGTTAATTGTTTGCTTGCTTCGTTTAGATACAAACGATTTATTTATTTTTTTGACATTTTCATACTTTTGTTTTTTTATTTTCACTTTTATTATTGATCGTTTTTCTCTCCTATTTCATATGTTAATATTAAAATAGCTTTCTAATAGTTATTATTTATGTTTGTGACAATTTACGTTTAAGTAAACTCAAACTAGAGTAGTTTTATGTTATTTGTTAAGCATCCTAACAAATCAATAAAATAAATAATCATCACATACGAAGATTAATTAAACAAAATTAACAACAATTTTTAATCAGTTTATGGAATATTTTGTTCCGTTTTGATAAGCGTAATAAAACAAAATAGGGACCCTGATTATTATTACAATTTTACCTCAAAAATTCTATAAAACTACGTAATTACATATGTGCTATAGTAGTGTTAGTACGCGAGTAATATGATAAGACATGCTGAGGATTATATTCAAAGTGCTAAGTCGACGGGTTAGATGCAATTATCCCTGGACATGTTCCAATTTATAACCCAAAATTAGATACGAGACAAAACGTTCTTGTATTCACTCAACTGACTTAATTAATATTATATTAAGATTGAAGACTAATTAACTCGTAGTTTCAATTTCAAGTTTGATTTGTAGAGAAATAAAAATTTAAAATACTTTTAAACCCTTAGTGAAATGAGTTTTGTCAGGTCTGTGAAAATCTGCTTTCATTTTTGTGCATATTTTTTTTGACAGTTATAATATAAATTGTGTACATTGTGAAGCAAAACTTCATTAGGTATCAATGGTGTTATATTAAACATGGAAATCTTGGGAATATAAATATTTGGATAAACAACTACAAAGCTATAAAGAGACTGTTGATTTAATTGCGATAGAAGGATGCGTGTTTTTTTTTATTTCATTTTACTAAAACACTTTTGAAATGACAAACTTGTAGAACTAAATACACTTACAGTTAAGCTGAAACAGTTTTATCACATGAAAATGAGCGACCTCTTGCTGTTGTGTACGAAAACTTGTCTCTCAGTACCATCCAATTAGTTACGAAGCCATAAAACAATATTAGTTGTTAGTAAATGTTGTAGGATAGTTTATCCCATTTTCATTATTAATAGAAGCAATACAATTTTGTGTATTTCACTAGAAGATTTTTTTAAATATAAGGTGGGCTACGAGCCAGCGGCCAACTGAAAACGGTTGGCGATCTGGATATTATGGCGGTGACATATTATATACTTTTTTATTTGAACTACGCAAAACATTAGAAGCGAAAAAGCGAAGTCTAAATCCTCAGTTCTAGAATTAGTAATAAGTAATTTCTTGGAAGTCGCGTGAAACGTGCGCTGGGAGATAATAGACTATTTAGTAGGGATCACGTTGATCTGAGCGGTAGATAGCTCATTAATCGATATTATTTGTTACATCACACGATATCCCGGATATGTCCAATTTACACCAATTGTTCTTTAACACATAAGTAATTTGTCTGTATACGCTTTCTATAAGCTTAAATGATCCGTATTTATTCCTTAACATAGTGATGAATTCGATTTTATCGGACGTTTAATAGAATCGTTTATTGAATCTACTTTATATTACTTGTAAAATTCACTTATAAAATCTGTTTAAATCATAATGTCCGTGTACTAATAAATACTAGCTGTCGACCACCACTCCGTCCGCGCGCAATTAAAAAAAAACTAATAGCGGTATGAAAAATAGATAGTATTTTCAAACCTATTAAATTTCATAACAATCGGTCAAGCCATTTCGGAGGAGTATGGTAACTAACAATGTGACATGAGAATTTTATATATAAGATAAAGCAGATTTCTAAAAAATATCCTCTTTTACCCAAATATTAAAAAGAATTTCGTTTTCTAGTCTGTTTCTGATTTCCACTGATAGTACTCACCCAAGTTTATGTGCAAAATATTTTATTAAACAAATACTGTTTTGTACTCCGCATTTTCAACAATAAAGGAGATTTTATCGTCTTGTTAAAGCTTTTTCAGTCTTCAAAGTATCTAAACTATTGTAAAAATTATTGTATTAATTTAACAATAGTTTTCAGAGACTTTTATATTTTTAATGAACTGAAGATAAACCTAACAATAAGGTTACCTCATATACTAAATAATAAATTTAAGAAATAAAATATTGTTAGCTGCAAACTATTATCCCAAACCATCGCTCAATGTGCATTTTCAACATGTAAAAAATAAGCTTTACTTACAAATACCCTATTTATCACATAATGAATATTTCGTACTCAACAAACATAGCAAGATACAGTAGCTTATATCCTTAAGAGGATTGTGGCTTGAAGGAGTGGTCACAAGATTGAGTAATATTCATCACAAAGCGGCGTCCCCGGCCCTCCGAGAGTCAATTAACTCGCGACATGTTTCAATTTGCACTTTCAATGACATCCCTTAACTATTTCATTATTGTTCGTGATTTCATATCTTGTTTAGAACACAATTATTAAACGAATCAGCTTTGTAACTATTTTTTTTCTATGCTCAAAAAAGGAGTACCAAAAAGTCCCTGATAAGTAGTGTAACTACTACGATTTTACGTAATGTGCATAGTAGATAACTGAGAACATGGCAGATAAGCGAAGTCGCCCTTTAAATCTACAAAAGGTGAGCTTTTATAGTTTACTGAAAATTGCTTTGTAGTAAAGTTCATATGACATCGAATAACCCTTTTTACTCTTAAATGTATTAAAAAGAATTGGATTTTCGAATAAACCCAATTAAAAGTCAAGTGGCGGAATTATATTGAAACAATGTTGCTGACATTTTGTAAATTGCTCGTATAAGCCAGAATGGCGAAAGCATGGAACAGTGGGCCGACTGGTCGACGGCGCAGTTGCAATCGACCCGGCCTGCGCCTCTGATACTAACGAGGTGCCGAAACGAAGTGCGTTTTATTTTTTGCTACTTGTTTTCGACAGTTTTGTGTTTTCAACACTGTTACTTTGTTTGCAATTTAAAGAAATACCAAACAATCAACAGTGTTTTGTTCGAATTCGGAAATACATTACAATACATTCGTTTACATTTATATTTACCTTATATACTATATATATACTTATATACCTTATGTACGGAAGGTACATAAGGTAAATATAAATGAGCATTTCGACTACGATACAATTACCCTAAAGTAAAAGTTCTAATTAAAGAGCGTTTCCACTTTCGGCCATTTATTGGCAGTACTGATTCTTTTGGTAAAATTCTAGACCTAAAACAGCGCATTAATGAAAATTTAAAGTGCAAATATTATTCACAAAGGTAGTTCACGCTCTGTTGTTCACTGCCACGAATAGACCAAAGGAAGCCTTTGTCGTTAACGAGCAAATTTACGATCACTAGAGTATTCTGAGAGAAAATGAACTAACTACTTACTAACCAAACAATTTGTATGAGATTATTTTTGCCATATTATCATGTAATCACAAAAAAACATCGAAGGATTGCGCACTCTAAGTAAACCGCCACGTATAGATGGCGATGACATCTAATCTTAGCCATTTCCAAGTCTTTTCTATTAACAATTTTTAACTAGGTTCATACAAACAAACATTTGTGCACAATTTTCTGAAATATAGTCCCAAAATTTTTAAGTACAGTTGACAGCTAGTTATGACAATTAAGCTTATTCATTTAAAATAATTAACCGTACATAAAATCTGAACACTATAAAATTGGTTACATGTATTACACGTACGTCCAACATCAGTGCTCGTAATGCAGCCACTCCATAATCGCTATATCTCACTCGCTGTGTACCATAATCCCCTCGTGTTGCTCGCATCCTACACATACATTAATTAGTACACTCTATATCAGTCGAGCGCAGTGTTAAGAGCACAGCAGTGTATACTTAACAACATTTTTTAATCATAATTTTACACTTTCGTAAATACCTCTACGAGTACAATTCAAAGCTGTTGAGTTTTTAAGTTTACTAGTAAGTTTAAAAACAATTCAATTTGACAATTTTCTAGTATAAATTGTACGATTCGATAACTCTCCTATAAAAATAAAACAAAAAGTTCTTATCAAATTAAACCATAATCGATATATAACAGAATATTTAATTTTCCCTGCTCTTTGAGTAATTTTCGTGGAAAATATTTTCAATAAGCTTCTTACACTTTTAAAGTCACAAAGTCTCTTTTTCTATTCATTGAATACCTCGTAAGATTTATAAGCACAAGATTCTGGCAGCCTGCCTTTTGGCATTGGTTGATGGCTATTAGATAGTTATTATATAAATTTAAATATATGTAAATTATAAAATCATATAAAGTATACGTTCTGTTCTCTATTCATTCAATGTACGCAACGCATTGATAACTTGTTGGAGATGTCTACGACCATGGTCGCTTTGCTATTTTAGCGAAATTGTTCGTCCATCTGCTCTTTACCACCCTATACTATAAAAAATTATACCGATATCGGTACCCGAATAGCGAAATTACCGTGAGAGTATCTGTTTTTAATAATTTCATTATGACATGTATCTAAAGTCTAAATAACTTAAATTAAAATATTACTGTTGGTCTTGTGACAATCATCATCGAAAAAAATTGTATTAAGTATTAAAATTTGTTTAGCAATTTTTCGAGCCTAGAGTACACCAAAAGTCTCGAAACTAATTTTGATATATTTGACGATGACGATACGAAGGCGATTCACAAATATTCGTGCTATGCCCATTGCAAAAGACATT
This sequence comes from Papilio machaon, assembly GCF_912999745.1. Lineage (NCBI taxonomy): Eukaryota > Metazoa > Arthropoda > Insecta > Lepidoptera > Papilionidae > Papilio > Papilio machaon. The sequence goes on from NC_059987.1 coordinate 6,151,295, forward strand.
GCAGTTATATCTCAGCACACTTTATATTTTAATGTTAACTTAAACAGAGCAAATGGATATCATATCCGAAATAAATTATGTCTCCATTGATGTAGTTTGTCTTATTTATTATGAATTTTGCTTTGTGTACTTTATATTTCTTCCATTCATCAAAATAAAATTTAAATAAAGAACATTAATTACTGTAATCTATGGCCAAAATACAGACACAATTCAATCATTTATCACCAAAAAAAATTTGTATTTAATTTATGTTGCGTTGATTGCGAAGTTGTTAATACAAAGCTTACGAGCGTCGGTTTTATTTCCACGCCTGTAGCTTGCAGATACGATGAAAGTTTCATCCGGCCGGGACTGAGGCAGACGAAACAAATTGTGGATTTATGCCGCGCTGCCGGCTATTGCGCCCTTTCACTAAAACAATCTCCTTTTAACGAACCTAAATTATAATTTTCCCCGAAATAAGTATCGTCATACTCATTTCTAATCAAAGCAATTTGTTTTCGTATATCACAACAACTTAAGAAATAGATACTACTAAAACTAAATAATTTAAAATAGCGAAGTCTTTTCTAAGTTTATAGAGTGGACACAAGTTTTCAGTACAAATATGTGCACATTTTGAAGCAATATTGTGGTGCCTTGTCTATGGTAAGTAAGGCACTAACGCACAAAAATTACAAATGGTGTCTTTAAAATAAGGTTCTAATACAAAAATGTGTAAGGAAAGTATTAGGGTGACTTTTGTGGAGACTCTTACTAAAATTTGTGTAATAAATTGAGAATAAAATTGACGCCTTCTCTTACCTTATTGCCTTTTAATAAGCTTAGTTTATTCTCAATAAAATTCAACGTTCAAAAAATCTTTATCGTTTGTACATAGTTAATTGAATACCTGTACATTTTTTTAATAAAGTGTTTTAATTCCGTTTACTATTTTTTTTAAAGTATGACGACGCGCTGACGAATTCGCAGTCGTCCGCCAGTTCTAATTTTTTTTTTTATTCTCATTCGTGTAAATATGCAGTGGGTTTTCAATGTCAATACACTCGTATTAAAACATTATCACCTCTCACATTCTCTTTAAAAAATAAAGAAAACAAAATATTTTAATACAAGTATAACACCATTCGAATTTCGAAGTAAAAATTAATAAAAAATGTAACATTTGAAATTAATGTTTCAGTGTTAGTTAGTGGGCGGAATAAAGATTTTTAGCGTCAATTCGAATTTCCCGAGAATTAAATAAAGCTAGTCTTAGATATCTTAAACATAAACTGCAAAAATATACCTACAAAATCATTTTAGTAAAGATACTCGTATACCTTGAAAGAGTATGCCAGTTGCTCTGCGTAGTTAATGAAAGTAATTAGAGACCTTATTAACGTTAACAAGGCACGAGTTACTCTGCCTTAGTCTTTAGTATTAACAACGCATACTTCTGTTTCCAGAATATGTTTCAAAAAAGACAAAGGATACATTTTCAAAAGAATTAAGTTTCACATCTTTTACATACAGGGAATCCATAAACGAGACTTTTAAAAATATAGACTTAATATCAAATTTGATATTGTTATCACAGTTTGAGGACCAATCGAATTAGGTACAAAGATTGAAATAATAATGTGTATGAATCCTCGTTATACTATGACGTCATAGCTTGCAACTAAAAAAAAAACTGTAGGATCAATACATATTTTAGAGTTGAAAATTTTACTTAGAATAAATATTTCTAATTCTTAATTTAAACCCTAATACTTAATACTTATTGTAAACCGTGACGGTGTAATGTTTCTAATAACTTCTATAACAAAATGGTATAAAATAGTATCATTATAATATCGTAATGATTCACAACAAATGAGAATAAAGTTCGTATTCGGCTTAATTCAGCTCGCGGCTTTGTTGTTGGCAGAATAATCGATGGATTTAATTAATTAAAGGATTAACCGATTCTCGACAGAAGAATATAAAACGATAAAATATTTCATTAATTATTTATATATTTCTTCTTTATGTTTTATTGTACAAGACTATGACAGAAAGATAATTAATTTCTGTGTACATATCTCGGTATACGTATTGTACAAATATTAAGTTAATTGCCGAATTCGATATATCGAAAATAACGTTATGTAGAGACAAAGTATTTATAGAAAAAAATATTTTACTTCTCATGTTACGTTTATGAACTACTTACTGGCATCTAAATGTTTTTTTTTATATATAAATAATCAACATAATATATTACGTGTCTAAGATTCTTTAAGTTGAAACTTAATAATTTTACGAAGAGGCGCTATTACTTGTAATGAAAGTTTTAACTTGTCATATAAATATTAATTAAGAAAGCATTTTAAACTCTTACCTATTTAATAAATACGACATTCTTTGTATAAAATATTCCCTTTGAAGGCATCGTTCACAGCGATATACCAAGAAATTCTAAAACCGACATTCCTTAATTGAAATATGTCGCATTGAAGGAATTTATTTTATAATTAATAAAAGCACCTTGAAGTAACATACATTTAAAGTAAGTAAAACTTAATAAACATACACAGTTGCTGCGTTCTCGGTTCTCACGTTTTAAAAGTAAGTTGTGCTACTTATCCTCCGAGTATATAAGGATTATATTTATGTGGTGGTTGTAATTTTAATTTAACTTAGAACGTATCGTTATTCGTAGTAAGTTCGACCTTCTGAAAAACCGATTATTAATAATAATAGTCCATTTTATTTCAATATTTACATAGCATTTTATAAATGCTTTTAGGTAGCATTGTTAGTTTAACATTTTATTTTAGTTATGAGTATTTTTAGTCGATTTTGTTCAAAAATGGATCTTTCTTTGAGTAAAAGCCGCCTCTATTTCTTTCAGCTTGATCTATTTTTACTTAGAGTGAACCAGTCTTTGTTTTCAAAACCGATTAGTAGATTCTAAAGTGAATTTATTTCAATGCTAAATTGTAAATTGTAAATTGTAAATTCGCATTCCATTCAGATTATCGTTCTCCTTGAAGTTAAGCTTATATGTCAATAACTGTACTCTATATATAGTTTACATACATAAAGTTATGATTGCCTCTGCGACGGACAGACGTGTTGCATTCCCTGCCAACGAAGTAATCTTAACTAAGTTATGAGATTCACAATGCTGGCATTCACTGTATTGTTGGCATGCGTAGTGAATTTGCAAATATTTTCACACATGTCAACGAGAATAAAAATCCCTTCTTCATTCCTCACTTTTATAGATAGTTGTAATCAGTCTTCAGATAAATGTCGAAAGTGGGATGCCTTTATGTTATTAAACTTTTGGTTCCTCTAATCAATGGATTAGAATACATTATTTGCATGTGCTCAGTTTTTAAGATTTGGGCAGATTGCATAGTTATTACATAAGACTAGCAAATGGTGGTTTAGCTCTGATTTCTTCACAATCATAATCTTTGAAATAAATCCCGCTGAGAAGGAAAAAACACGACCGTGGGGTCGTAAACAAACGAGACAGCGGTCTTTAAGACGATCGAGACTTTTTCACAACGGAAATTAAAGCATTACTGAATATACGAGTATACGTAGCAATAAAATACAGTGGTTAAGGTCAGAACAGATTATTTCAATTGATCAGTAAATTTAGTCGCTCAAGTAAACTTTAAGCCTACCCTAATCAAATCAAGTAATTAATTACACTAGTCTGTTTTTGTTCAGTTAGAGTAGAGAAGCTTATATTCTCGTTACCTCTGTTAGGTTTTGTTAATAGATTATTATTATTTAATCAGTAGATAATCTGAGTACATTGTAAATATGATCGTAGACTAAATGGGGATGAAAATTTACTACGATAAATGACTATCGGTAAAGGAAGCATAAAAAGACTTAACGTTGATCAGATATAAACAACACTTGATGTTTTATATACTGTTTATATTGCAGTACAGTATAGTATTATACATTCTGTTAAAATATTATGGAATTACTAAACACTCTCGTATCTTTACACAATGTTACTAACATAGGAAAGCATTAACACGGAGTGGGGAATATAATAAATCTTGGCGTCCATTAACTCTTTGGTCATTGCAAAACAGGTCCGTAATATATGGACCTTGTCTTCAAAGTAATTTAAATTATTAAAAAAACTATTTCATTCGTATTCAATTTGTTACGAAACTTTATTACTTTTATTTCTTCTTAGTTATACATTTATACTAGCTGTCGCCCGCGACTCCGGCCGCGCGGAATTAAGAAAAAACATAAGAAGTAGCCTATGAGTTCCAGACCTCCCAGACTATTTTCTACATCTGTGCCAAATTTCGTCAAGATCCTTTGAACCATTTCGGTGATATCAAACAAACATCCATTCATACATCCATGTAAACATACGCATTTATAACATTAGTATGATTGAATTAGACGGTTAGTACAATGATAAGTTGTACTTATACGATGCAGTAGCTACATGTTTAAACAACAGTTAGAATTTCAGACGAATCGACACAATAAACGAGATATCTAAAAACAAATTGAAAAATTGAAAGGCTCCTGCGAGTATTCGTCGAAATGAGCAGAAGAAATTGAAAACATTGTTATTCTCGTGTGGATTGTTCGCAGGCGTATTTCTGCGGGCAGTAATACTTGAAAACAAGTTCCCATGTTATATTTACTCACATAAACTCGTTTTAAACTATGTCAAGTTGCTTGAATATCTGCGGTAAAGATGAAAACTCCATTTTAACATTTTATGTGATTTTTGTTTTCAAGTGTAATAACCATCAAGAATTCATGAAATATGCATTACTTGCATGATAGTTGTTTTTAATTTATGAAATAATAATAATAAAAAATCATGTAAAAATTAATATTACATAGGGAGTCTTGCAATAGTCTCAGGAGTGAGGAAACGATGCGCAGAGAGAGAGAGAGCGAGTCTTGCGATGCAGCAATATATTGCAAATATAGTGTAAATACTACAAAAATTATAAAAAACAAAGTTACGGTAGTAAAAGTTGTTTGAATTATCTCCAGAAAAGGTTACTTCGCGCCTAAAAATTATGACGACGAATAAATAGAATAATTTAAATAAAAATTCTTTGAGTAATAAAATTAATAAAATTAAATTTTTACAAGATGCGGTATGAATTTCTTATAAAATATGTATTTCCCACATAAAGACGTTCAGCTGAAACTAATGGCGCGTTAATAATTCGCACAAGCCTTCTATTCATTGTAAGTTCTTTGAAAATTAGAATTACAGAATTCTGGCAAGATGCCTTCTGGCAAATCTTAACCTATGTACTGTTCGAAAATATTAAAAATTTCAATCTCATATTAATATGTTATAAAATTTATTTTTCAATAAGGTAGTCTTACTATAAAAATGGTATTATTATACAATTACCCTTTGTTTAAATTTCCGTGATATCAGCAAGCTGCAGGTGTGAAACAAAAAAATCAGTTAAGCTTTAATCCAACCATCATAACAAACAAGGCATTTCCTCTACTCGTGTCCAGTTTTGTTTTACATTTCCATGTTTTTGTTGAATATTTGTTCACTTTTCACATAAAATCATTTGTAATTAGGTAAACAACATATTTTTTTTTGTGGCTATTATTCACGTTGAGGGAAACAGAAAGAATCCTACTAAGTGTGTTTGTTAAAAAAAAGAAAAAAAAGCATTATAAAACACAAACCATAATTGTGAATTCATAATAACAGGAAAAGAAAAAAAAACGGTTTTAAAACAAAAAAAAATCGACAAATATAAAAACTACTAGATACACGTTGCAATTTTTTTCGGCATTTTATTTATTTATGTGACAGTAATCATCATCAACCTGTCCTTGTACCTCCGGAGGTTGGCAACTTATGTGTTATTCCTCCATTCATCTCTATTAGCATATCTAAATTCACCCCCTTTTTACACGTATGTTCTTTCACACAATCCATCTATACTTTCTTTGGAATTCATTTACCTTTATAGCCTCTTATAATATGAGAATAAGGTGGTCCAATGTCTTTTAAAACTATAATCTTTTCGTTCAATATGATTAAAAAGTACGAGTCAGTCAAATACTATCAAATCAAAAGATGTATAATTGTCAATGTGAAACAAAATACCTTTATCAAAGCTGGATGTGTGAAATATTTTAAAACAGTTGAAACACAAAATTATTAAAACCGGTTGCTGACGACAAAGCTCCAGCAAACAATGTACAAACTCGAGTTTCAATTCAATGAACTCTCGTCACGGGCAGCTCACACCGTAAACTTCATTTAGCTTACCATTGTCAAAGTTTATCGGAAATAGAATATTGTGTTCATCGAATATTAATATTCTAAAATTATGCACTGCTTCTACGTGATCAGGTGTTTAATACTGTGATAGTATAACTGCTACATTAATTGAAAAAAAGGGATTTTAGACAAGTAACTAGTCATTTTCTGACTTAAACAGTAAATTATAAATTGGAACCTTCCAAAGGAAACCAAAATCCAACAAAATATTAAAGCCCTTATTCCCTTATACTTTCACCATAAATTAAATGTAAATTTTGTCACTTATAGTTTTCAACCAAATCAGTTTTTGTTTAATTGTAGGCAAGGATCTTGTTTTTTTGTATTGCCACTGCCTTTGATTGCTGAGTACAATCTATTCGGAGCACATTCCGCGCGATACTTAACTACATTCTTTCACGTTTCTTCCTCTACAAATGCGGTCAGGGATATTTATTTTCTCGTAGTCCTGTTTCCTGTACAATGTTACCTATTATTGTACCAACATTATAACATTATATAGCCTACGTATTTGATAATATATTATGTCAGTATTGTTTAATATAATAATACTATCTATCGCCCGACACTCAGTCTGAGTGGAATTAAAAAAAAAACTTAACTATGTGTATTTCAGCGTGATCCATGCAGCCGTATTGGAGATACGTTCAAACAAACATCCATTCATCCATCCAAATATTCGCATTTGTAATATTACTAATATTACAAATGCGAATTGCGATTTGCATGCGAGATTTGTATTTATGTGGTAATTGTTCTATTTTATATGTATGCTGTTGGCTTGTCTTAATAAGTAAATCAATTAATGTACGGTTTATAAATGATTTTGTATTTGGAAAACCGATTAAAACAATCATACTAGATATTCTAAATGCAGTAATTATAATATATAAAGTTCCAATATCAAAAAAGGTTTTAAATTTTAATCTTGTCACATACTCATCTCTCTCATATTTGTATTTTTTTTTTGCGTTAAATGTATAATAATATATTTTTATATGAAGAGGATATAGTTACATATTGTTCTTATCTAATTAGAATCTTGTGATCAGTCACAAGTGAAGTGGACTAATTGATTACGTAATTAACTGCCAGGAATTAAAGGATTATGCATAATGTGTTTGATTCGGTCCATTTGTAATTTCATATTAATCTAATTATTTGGTAAGCCTTGTAAATATTTGTTACTTTGACAATGTGTTTTTTTTTACACAGTAATATGGCCGACGCTTCCTCTAAATCTCCAACTGGTTATCAGCACCATTGAAATATTCGAATTTCAAGATTTATCCTTGTAAAATATCAAATCCAATTCCGACGTGTTAGCGACAGTTAGTATTTAGTAAGAATACCAATAAGATAAGCCTTCTATTGTATTCAGATCACGTTCAAGTATTTACAGTGACTCTGAGTCTTAAATCACCTAATGCTAATTTACTTTACTCTCTAAAACGGATAACTTTTTATCACTTAGAAATTCATTATAATATTACTAATTACTTTACTTTAATTATTAATATTATAAATGCGAATGTTTAGATGGATGGATGGATGGATGTTTGTTTGAAGGTATCTCAAGAACGGCTCAACGGATGTTGATGAAATTTGGCATAGATGTAGAACATAGTATGGAAGAACACATAGGCTACTGTGTTTTTTTAATGCTGCGCGGACGGAGTCGCGGGCGACAACTAGTTATTTTATATTGATGAATTGAGAATCTGCAACCATTCAGCATGTCGTAGAACTCAGTTAGCCACTTGATCATTTACAACCTTATATTATAAAAAAAATTCTTGTGTGCATAGTAATGAATTATATGTACTATATTTTTTATACGTACTGGTTCAAACTCTCACCTGCAGTGGTGTTTACAGCTTTGAACGAATTACGTTGGCTCTTATACAACAAGGTGAAGTTACAACGTTCACACAAAGTTGTGCAACACTAAGCCAAACCGCAGTGAAATTCCTATTACATTTTAACGAATTACTTACGGTCTCGTATATTTGCAAACTGAACATAGCTACTCATTAATTAAATTTGTTAATCTTTGTCATGAATATTAAGAACGATAAAGTAATACCAAATATGTCTAATTTACCATAGTGCCTGGTTCACAATACGCCAGTACAGTAGGACAGTAGCGTTGGCCTGGCATGGAATGTTTTGCCTCACTGACACTAGTTAGTGTTTAAATTATGCCAGTTGTATGCCAGCGCTGATTTTAAGTGCTACTGTAAACCACTTATAATAACTAAAATCGATCGCTGTCAGTTATTATAACTTAGAGATATTTAAAAGGACATACCGCCCTACAAATAATGTAAAGTGATTAGACTATTCCGCGTCTTACCTTAATTCAGATCCGTGGACTGAAGATTTTGTTTAACTTGCCTTATTGTAGTTAAATATCTTACGGAATTGTAATAATAACACGTCAGTGACACGCTGTTTTAACAGGCTTAATATATTTATAGCAGCATGTTGCCGTAAGATATAGTCCAAGCAAATAACACAAAACTAGGTAACACTAGCAAAAAGTGTATTTAAAGCCTTGTTGGCTACTTAGTAATTCCGCTGAATAGCTTCAAGCGAAACGCATTTCCCGGCGGAGCATTTTTGCAGTTGGTTTTATTAAAACGTGAGAAGAAAGTTAAGAAAAAAGTTGCTTGCATCTTTCAATAGACCGGACCGGACCGGAAATGAACGCGCCTGCCCTAAGATAAATGAGAAACCGCACAAGTTTGAAAAATGAAATACATTATATTGTAAATTATTATTACAAAATTACTTTGTACGACAAAATTAACAACTAACTAAATTTTGTTGTTGTGCTACTAACAATAAAAGGCGATTTCATTGTTAGCTTTTTCCGGATTTACCCAAAAACTACTTACTTATTTTAAAATAGTTTTATTAATAGAAAGCTCTGAATTCTAACAGAAAATACACAAGCAAAATGTCATTTCAAAGACTTAAAACGAATCAAATTAGGGCCCGAAACCACAATCCGTTTATAAGCAATCTTGTTTTACACATCATTATTGAAAAGCTGACATTATTATTTTAAATTAATCCTTTCAGAAAACAAATCGCTTCGCAAACTCGAGATATTAACTATACTGCCCGTGTCTAAGCTTTGATAAGATTCAATTAAGTAAGAATCTGATAGCATGGAAATAATAGAAACTTTAATAGTTATGGAAAACTGTTAGCTTCAAGTTTCTCTAACTGCATCACAACAGTTCATTGAACTGAATTTAGATTTGGACGTTTGCTAGCGGCTTATTGTTTGCAAGCTGTTACTCCACCTAGCAAATTGTGGTTGTAACTATTCTAAAATATTTGATACCTATTTATTAAATAACATTTTTAGAAATTGAATTCCCAAAAATGTTTATGCAGAATTTTTTTTTTATTAATATTATTAAATTTGACTGACATACAACTGGTATAACATAAAAGGGGTTGTATAATGATTATTTAAAGTAATAGTATTCATCAGTTCACTAATAAAAATAAAGCTACTTTTGTATACATTTGAAAATACATAAATATTATTTGCATCTACATGAAACTACTATCATCTATTTGCACATAGCATGTTCCTGACGCGTGCATACATATTCGTAAAATGTTTGCATATCTGCATGGGAATATTTCTCCTTTTATTCGATTTTGTATTTAGCTATTTATTTTAATTTATATATTTACGTTACTTTCTTTCATAATATTGATGCGAGAACCCTTATTTCAAAGATTATTTTTGCATTTCAGTTTTTAATTAGCTAATAATGTATTAATGTTAATGACTAAAAATTTAAAGATTTCAATTCAACCACTGCCAAAAGGCATCTTGCCAAAATGTTGATGCCATGAATCTTGTGTGACGTCCAACAAATAGAATGAGAGACTTGTGCAAATTATTATCACACCATTAATTCCAGTCCTACGGCTTCCGTGTATGAAACATGTTAATACAACAGTACCTACCATTAGCACAATAACCTGGTTACTGGTTTGGTATAAACAAGCCATATTTTAATTGTAGATGATAATCATCACTATTGAAATCAACAATAAATACAAAAGTTCTTGTTATTGCCAGTTTCATTGGTATAAATTTGTCAGAAGAGTAAAGAAGTGGATGCAATGGGAAAAAGATGTATTAGAACATTGTTTTTTCAACCATTACCTTCAAAGATTGAAAAGATACTGTGATCTCACAACGTGAACATACAGATATTTATTGTGAAGAATTATTATAATTTTCTAAAAAATTACATAAGTGTACGATGATTTTATTTATATTGTTTTCATTCGTTAATTGAAAAAAGAGATGAATTTATTTTTTCCCATAGCACAATTATGGTGAGTCGTTGAATAACACAGAGGGGAGCAAATTAAGTTCAAACATTTTTAATTTTTTGGAGGGTTCGCCGTTCACCGGCTTCAGGTGAAAATGTTGATGACGAACAAATTGTTTTGTCAGATTACAAAATAATTTTTATTTTCAGAACCCGTTAGCCCTTTGTTTGAAACAAAATATTCATGTCTTTTTTTTTGTTACAGATACAAATTTGATAGGATACGCTTTGGTATACAGTTACCATCTCATCATTACTTTTTTCTTCCTTTTATTTGTCCATCTTATTCTATCAATATTTGACTTTAAAGTTCTTTTCTTTAAAGCTTCTACTTCTTGTTGCTACGATCTCTATTACAACGTTTAAAATTTTGTTTTAAGTTGTGATATGTGTCTTTTATATTTTATTCCAAACACATAACGTTCTAATTTGTTTCGATATTTTCCAATAAAATACACAAGATGTGTTTCAAAAATGTTTTAATCATAAACACATTTAAAAATTCTACATCACATTTAAAAAGTCTCGCACAACAACGTTGTTAAAAACGCGTGGGAGCTCGTCCGTATGTTTCAGTAAACGTCTATTGTTTGTTTAATTTAGAAACAAGCTTTTAAACATTGTTTGTTGGCTGGAGTTATATTGTTTTTCAATTAGATGACTGGAACGTTCGAAAATGGTAATAACTCTTGACAAAAATTGTAATTAAAGTTCATAAAAGTATGATCTTATGTTATCTATAGTAGGTATCTAGGTATTTTAGTTATCCGTTTAATCTTCGAATCTTTTACCGTGATTTAATTGAATTATTATTGACACTCTTTGTAAAAATGAAATATACTATATATGTATATAAAATATACCACACATAACAAATAACTTTGTTACGTAGTAAGTACTTGAATTAAGTTTTTATATTATATTTAATTGCACAACTGTACAAGTAAATTTTTCAACTAATTGAATTCCCTTATCTATAGAGTAACTCGCATATAAAAAACTATAAAATAAAACAATACATTTTATCTCCAATCAGTTGATTTTACCTATAAATCATGAAATTTCGGTAAAATTGGCTGCAATTTGGCAAAATAGTGGTTAAACAGCTTTTAAGAGGATTACAATACACAATTGTTGACGCAACTACAATTTAAATTGCGTTGTAATATGAAGCTTTTAGTTAACCGCGGAGAGATATTAAAGTATTACTATTTTTATACCAAATGTATAAAAATAACACATATTCTTAATCCTCTATTTTAACCAAATAATAATATCGCTTTAAAAGAAATTTCTATAGTAATAGGATATTTAAGTAGTCAAAAAATAACTTAATTAAAAAAACTTCAAAATAAAATTAAATAATTTTTCTTCTATATCACCTGTGCTTGCTTTGAATGCATTTTACGTTATCCAAATTATCAGACCATCAGCACAAAATTCTTTTACCTACTATTATAAAGCCATTAATCGAGTGAAGGAAAGCCACATGGGACTTGACTTCATCCAACAATGAGCGTGCAATATATAATAAATAAGGGAAAAATTGAGAAAATATCGAGTAAAGAATTCTCCATAATTTTCATATTTTAATAACAAGCAAGCCATTTCTCATTTTCTTTCGTCTTTCAAATTGAGAACTCGATTATAACAATGTAGAGTTAGATTACAAATGAAGTTTTGACGTCAACTTTCTAATTCAAATTAAGGTTTAACAGTTTTGGGCTTACAAATGTATAGTTCAATAACAGTTTTCCGATAACAATACAACTGTTAACTAACTGGAAATTTAATTATGAAAAGTCTCGACAGTTGCCTAATGACCTAGTTTTCAGAAACTGATTTTAAAATTATTGTAATGCAAACAAACCATTTATTTCGAATATTACGATTAAAGGTTACGATTAACCTATTTTCATTAAATATTAACTCTGCGGTAATCTACTTCTTTAAAAAAGTACTTAGTTTGCGTATTCAAGAAATAAATAAAAAAAGTTTACGAAGAAATAATTTAATTCTTTACGTCTTTATTGAAGTAAACTGTTCTAATTTTTCATTATATTTGATTTGAGTACTACAAAGGCATCTTGCCAATATATCTAAGTCATAAATCAAGAGTGACTTCCGCTGAATAGGACGAAAGACTTGTTCAAATTATTAACACACCATTAGTTTCCGTTGCTCCTCTTCATTGTGGAAATTTAAAATTTCTTTGAATTTTACATCAACTTCATTATTATGTTTATATTTTTATTATTTTATTTTTGATACAATATTCCTAATTAAGGCCATTAAGATAAAAAAGATACTTTCGTAGATAAGGACTATCTATAAACTTTTCTATAAACTTACTTGACAGAAATGTACCAAAACTAAGGCCGGCCATTATCTATTAGAAATGATTACTTAAATTAGAAGAGAAAACTTAATTAAATGCTCAATTACATGATCTATGTAAAAATTAAATTAAGAATGTTTATTTGATGAATATAACTTGCAGAGAATCAGTATGAATGCTCATTGAAACATCAATCATTTCTAAATGTTGTTTACACAATCACGCTACAGTTGCCTTTCAATAGATTCACAATAGTTGCTTAAATACATCGGAAATTGCTAACTCATTATTCTTTGTCATAACTTAAAAAAATAGTTGCACAATTTAAACGGAATATTTTCCCTTGCTTGTGCAACTTCATAACATAGATGGCTTTTGATTTAATATAGAATTTTTATATATAAAAATACTCCTTTGAGCATTCGTCGAAATGAGCTGAAGGAATTGAAAACAAAGAGTGAGAGCTCCGGCGTTCTCTCGTGGATTAACCGACGCCGCACTTTAGCGGACGGTGTTTACTAGAAAACTATTTCTCTTATATTTACTTAAAAACTCATTCAAACAATTTTTTATATTCTATGTAGTAAACTTAACGTTTTTTGTTCTTGTAGCATAAAATAATGATAATGTTACCGACGAAATCATTAATTATTAAAGAAATAATTTAAATAAAATTTTATCATTATAATTTCATTGCCATCAAAATTCTAAAAGATTCTATACAGCTAGATATTCTAAAAAACATGTTATTTATTCTCGTGTCTCACAATTTTTTTTATTTCATTAAAGGATGTCAAATTTTTTTTTGTTAATAGATTAGACAAAACTATATATTAAGAAAAATAGGAAGAAATTAACTAAATGAGATGTATTACTTTGCAATTTTGATTCCCGAAATCTATACAAATAATAAGTAACTGATGCGGTCACATTATTTTACGCTACTTTTTTTCTGCGCTAATGAAATCACGGGCATCCACTAGTACAAAGTAATAAAAGCATCCCGTGCAGAGCTCTGCGGTATTTAAATTTAGAATAGATCCAAATTCAGACTGCAAATATAACCTTAATTATAATTGTCACAAGTCTGAACTCATTACGTACAAATTAGTCAGGTATAGTCGGATATAGAAGTTACTGCAATATCGACATTAAAATGTCTTTTGAAGAAGAAAACTTAAGTAAATATACTTTTTTGTTACTTAGAAATCACGTAATCAAAACTTTTACTGTATAATTCTAAATCTGTTAGACACTGTATAGTTAAACACGTGTTTAAACCCTTTAACCGCCGCAGTTTGATATTATTAACGTCAACGTGGTATTTCACCATAAATATGATCACCACAATGCTTTCGGTATAAGTACTTCATTATTTATGTGTAAGATCGCATTTCGCAAGTCTACACATAAGAATGTTTCAATAACCATGATCTGTCAAAAATCCGCACCGATCCGGTTGCTAGAGTCACGGTATAAATGGGTTGACGTATTATTAAACTAAAATATGTTTGAATCACTGTCTTAGCTTTTTTGTGGTAAGGCCATGGATTTCGCAGTTTAGAAATTTGAAACGAAATTTCTTTTACTGAATGAAAAATTTACAAAATCAGGATTGCAAGTGGTTAGTGAAGAACACGTTCTTTAAAATTATCGGAAAACTGTATTCGCTTCTTCAAAAGGTAGTAAAAAGTAATCGGTCCAGTCTTTACGAGTGCCTTAATGGACTCGGCGAACTCTGTTAGTGTTAGTTTCGGTCATGTAATCTCATTGTTAAAGAGAAAATAATTATTTACCGTAGTTTTACACGAATAGTGTGAAACCACTGACAAAAATATGAAGTATACTATAGTCCCGGTATTTAATTCTATGCAATATTATTTGGACATAACATCTATGTAGGTATAAAATTAAAATTGGAGTATCTGTATGTAATAATGTAGAAATTGATCGTATTCCGTGAACATGATGTTCTTCATAATCTTTACTTGTAACGAAATACCAATTTTTTAATTTTTTTTTGTCTGTCTGTCCGCGTGTGTTCTGGGTAATCTCCGAAATGGCTGGACCGTTTTTGACGGGACCTTTACTGAAAAGTAGCTTATGTGTGCGGTAGTAACTTAGCTTACTTTTTCTTTTTAATTCCGAGCCGCATGTACCCGCATCTCTTTCATACCCTCTCTAGGAACAGAGCAAGCAATATTTTTCTGTACACCAATTCGGACACACGAGATGTGCTGTTATAACACAGCTAACATAAAATATAATCTGGTAAAATACGTAAAATACTACATTAAACAAAATCGCATTACAAATAATAATAGACATAAATACACACACTTTAAATAACTGACAATGCCTAATTGAAATCTGTCACATTAAATAGATTAATTCGTTCCGCTTTACCGCAATGGCAGCGAAGAAAAGATTTAATAGAATGAATATTTTACGTCACATTTCCTATCGTGTTTATAATAAGAATTTTCTTCAAATAACCCCAAATAAAACCTGCTACTAATATATAGGTATATAGGTTTTTGCCGGTAAATTCAAATTAACGTCTACGAATACTTTCTTATCTCAGGTATGACTTTTATTGGAACAATTCTGTTACGTAAATCAAACCAACAAAAGATTTTGTAGCAATATCTGCAAAACTTGTTTCAGAAAAAAAAAAAAACTAGAATAAACTGAAGTCCAGAACGGAACGCAAACGCAAGTTTTACATTTCCTTTTGTAAACTGTGACATTTTTGTGTGACAGTTCCGTGTATGGACATAAAAAATCATGGGCGATATATGTTCTCTTTTTATTTAGATTATCAATGAATTTATGCCCTGTATCTAGTGTATCTGAAATTTTCACCGTTAAACATTTAATATTTTCATTTATTTCTCAATATAGGAAACAACTCAGTTTTTTCTATTTTCTTACTCATACATACATACATACAACATAATTATACGGTAAAATAATACACAGTTCATGTTTATTTACAAAAACAATACTTACTAAAATGTATGGAAACTTATATTTCTTGAATAATAATAAAATAAATTAATAATTTCCAAAACAATTTAGGCTTGTATAAGAAGGCTCGTATTCTTTTTTTACTTGTAAAATATTCTGAAGTTGCATTTATTTTTGTTGGGACACAGATTAGTATTAAACATTTTATAGTGACACAATCTGTTACGTTACGAGACCTCGGGTAAGCATTTACTCTCCTTTACGACTTTAGTTTTCTACAAGAAAACATAAAACAGTATCATAATAAAGGTAAAACATAATGGCGTTTTATATATACTTATATAGTTATGGTGTCAAATAATAACAGTGGCAGTTTGAACGTTACAATAAAAATAACGAATAAAGTTCTGTCGCCAAACTTAACTTAGTTTAATTGTTATATCTTAGTTTATTTTCGTTATTCCTAAATAACTTAATTTCATTTTAAATGTATAACGTTACATTGCGTACTTTTCTTTCTTAAAATAATTATCAACTACGACATTATTAAGCAAAACATCTACAAAAAAAACAAAACAAAATAATATTTGAGCTTCATCGCTTTAAATTGCCTCAAGAGATATACAACAGAATAGATAAATATATATTAACCTGAAGTGAGAAAACCAACTTTGGAATTGTTTTCGAATTCCTTTCAGCGAAGTTTCTGCCAAGTGACTTAATAACGTTGAGGAAAAACAAATCTTTTCTTTCAAACCTGCTTCCGACGTGAATTGTCGTCTGCCTTGATTTTAAATAAGTTATACAACGCTTAGTTAAGTCGTATATTATTGATGTGCTAATCATATTTGATTTAAAAATCTCATAAAACATACATTTCACATACTTTTTGGGAATAAAAAAATAGCATTTTACGAGTATATCCATGCATCTATATATGACCCTATATTTTTTAAATACGAGTATGTTTATGAAGTTATGCCACAGCCATAATTGTACAAAGTTTTGAAAACTCTTGTTCGCGTTAATAAAAAGTGTTGTAATTGGAAATTCAGTTACATAAAAAAACTATAATTTTGTATTGACAACTTAAACGTTAAAAAATAAAAATTAAAAACAACTAAGAAATGTAGTAAATACTATTCTATAATATAGGCAAGTTTCGGTAACTTTTTTTTATAATTCCTACCATAATTAATAAAATAACCCTTGAAATCAAATAGCAGCTTCATTTATCTGGAGTAATTGTGACGCTGTACTGGGACACATTTAAACATAAAAAAAATATTCGGCGTCAAGTGTCTTACGGAGACTTCAATGGAATACAAATGTACCTATTGAAAAAGACGTCATTTTTTTTGATATCTCTTTGTACCTTTACATATCAGTGAACTATTTTAATCCTTCCTGGATTATGCTTATGTTATGATTTCCTAGTACGATGTGAAGTTAAATGTTTAATACGAAGTTGATGCCAAGTAGAAGTTGAAACAATTAAATGTGTTCAAATAGTTTAACATCTTTGCAGTAATACTTGTTCAAGAAGCGTATAAAAGTCTACATTTTCAAAGTAATGTATCAACAACATCAATATAGCATTCAATGAGAGCGTGACGATCGTGTTTTGTGACGAGCACACTTGCATCTGAAGTGATGCGATGTAACGCGCTCGTAATTAACACCGCTTTAATTTCCGTTTAAACCTGAATCACAAAGACTGCAATACTGACACCGTGTACTCTTCGTTTGCTATCGTGTTTTGTGTTTGTCATAAATGTTTACTTACGTGATTATACATTAACATAAAAAGGTTTGTGTTGTGTCATTACTTAAGTAGTTTTACTAATAAAACTTATGGATATGCAATGAACAGATACTTGCATAAAACATATGGTCAAGTTGTCTTCCAAGTGATTTAAGTTAGAGTTAAAATGTATCACCCTATACACCCTCTTAATACTATTTTTCTCTAAAAATAGAACAGATTTATTGATAGCTTTTACTAACTAACATTTGCACAATTGCTCTCGACTAAAACTAGAACTACAACGTGTGAAAATATAGTATAATATATTAGTAAGATTGTTTAATTAAAAGAAAGGCTTTATGCTATTTATAAATCACTGTACTCTGTCCAATTTTTAATTAACTATTTTATTAAATTACACTTTGCATACCTGATATAAACGACAAACTCGGTATTGTATTTCCGATTAACTAAGAAGATCTCGACCTGAATTAAGTTTACTCTATGCTTGTGTCGAAAGTTAATTAAATTGTAACTGGAGTTTGTATGATGTTAGTCTTAGTTTGCTAATGCACTAAGAGTAGAAAGCGTATGCATATTCTTTGCACAATCTGACTGTGTCTGAATGTTACAGACTGTATAGTATAGCCGTATAGCTAAAATTTACCAACAAATTAAATATAAAATCCAAAATAACAAAATAATGAGCGTAAAAGATCTACTAGTAAAATGCTATAGATGTGCCAATTTTGTGATTTTAAGATAGTATCATTCGTGGGCGCGATTTAAAAATTATTAGAAGCCCTAAACCCTTATGTTATAAATACATATTCGACGTTTTCGATTCATTCAAAGCAACAACAACCAACACTGTTTGATTCAAAACTTTTTTTACAAATCCTTTTTAATCATTTATCATAAGTTTTTAAATATAAGTTTTATAGAATTGTTAATGAAATGAAGTAATTATATTGTACAAGTGTGAGTAGTCTAGTAAGAACAAATTTGAGTTAGAAGTTCCCCAACGCCTTGTTGTTTACAGAATTCGCAGCTTGCAATGTGCTTTGTCGCGCTTTCTGGTGATAGTTCATTCGTTAAATAATTACACCAAACCTAAACCTGAGTAAAAGTATAAACAGTGGGATATAATTAGAATCACTTCAACTGTTTACTTACATTTTAATTAAGGTAAACATTTTTTTTCATTACACAGGTAGTAAACAATAACTTTCGCGCTAAAGAATTACTTAATGGACACCAAGTTTAAAATTAATATTAGAAATATACACTAAAGGACTCCCTTGAAATCCAAGAAGAAGAAGAACTTAGCTGAAAAATCAGATCCAGTAATTTAATAAAGGCATGCATTGCCTTTTTACAGCTGTCATATAGAAAGTTTAAGTTGCCATGATGGTCCCCAACCTTTGTTAGAAGGCTTATAACAAGAAAGATTTCACTCTCTTATCATTTGAAAATATCATAATCATGATCTTATTTATTGGATAAAATTTGATAGCGCTCAAGAATTTTAAAATAATTAGTTGAACTTTAATTTTCACGTCATAGTAAGCCTCGGAGCTGAGCTGCATCGAACTTATGAAAAGATTAACAAACAGCTTCCTTCACGAACCGGGATAAAGCATTTTGAATGTGTACCTACATGTACGCCAAACTAAAAACTTTCTCTGTGAAATTCACCTTATGTTGAACATGAATAATAACATATATTCCATAGTACATGAACTTACATGAGAACTAATTTTATTTATGTTTTAGATTATTTTTATTTGATGAACTTACAATAATAAATGTATGTATACATTTTTCTTAAAACATAAAAGGAGTTTGAAATTAATTCAGTATTTCTTAATGAACAGAGATACTTTTGCTTGGATGTACCAAGCAAAAGTATCTCTCTCTTCAGAGAAAGAGATTAACATCCCGTATTTCCACATCACAAAACCGCTCAGTGAAAATTCTCAAGTATAATAAGATAGAAAACTAAAGCTGATTGCATTCTACAAGTTATTCGTGAAATATCCGTTCCTTGTAAACTAAGATGCAATTTCCACTTAGCGGCTGGCCGCGTGACTGGCCGCGCGTGGCCGTTTCTATGTAGTCGCATGTCGTGCTCGTAATTCAATACGTGCAAAATAAAATGCGGTGCAGTCGCGCGGCTAACAGCTTATTGGAAATAGGGCTCATTTTAAAGCTGACATCCATGTGTTTAAAAATAAATAATTTAAAAGTATTAATATGGGACATTGTAAAATATAAAATGCCAACTTTTAGTAAAGTTACCAACTAGTTAATCGGTTGTAATCTGATTAAATTGTTTAAACTTTTGCGAGACATAATAATTAATTAATTAAGAACGGCTTAACTCACGTATGATTGTCGGGTGACGTTAATTTGGTCATAATATGATTTAAATTAGCATACGCTTTTGTCAGTACTTGTTTTTATATAACATCAAATGTTTTACAAAGTTACATATATCCAAATGTAACTTAATAGAAATGTACTTATTGATATTCGACACGTATATAATTTGTAGAAAGCACTTCGTTGAATGAATTCAAACACGGTCGGCAGCTGTGCAGAAATGCCTTGAAATATACCGCTGTAGCAGATGGTCAACGAAAACCGACCGCGCCGCGCCAGGGAGCAAGCACGATATGCATATTCCAGCTTGCACTCGCTCAATATAATTCTATAGAATACTCGAAGACAACGCCAGGTCATTTAACTATTAGGAGTAATAATGTAAATATTATATATATAGGTAGGTACAAATGAAAATTACAAAATTCATTACTTTATATTAGGTTGAAGGAAAAAATATATAATATTGTTATTTAAAAAAAGGATCATAACAAATATCTCAGTAGTTCACTGAAACGTACTAGTAGTTTTTTTTATTGAGAAAAGAAATCAAAAGATTAAGCTCATTGATCGTTTGACGTTTCGTGATTCGTGTGAATGTTGCTGATGAAAGAAATATGGTTAATTTAAGTCGTAATTTTACGGTAGCCCTTTAAAGCTTTGTCTAAATTACATGTATATTAATAAGTCATTTAAATAATATAAAATTATAAATACAGAAATGCAAAATAATGGATGAGGACGGGTAGAGATAATCCTTTAGGCTGAACGCCCGAGAGATTCGATGCAATTTTCACTGGACATGTTCCAATTTACGTTTAGAATTGATAACCCCATACAACAATTATCTGCATCTTACGAGTTTTATTCACATTAGGTGGTTAATCATATATTGGGATCATCAAAAACTACTCCAACCTAAACTAAGTTAAACCTACAATGGAGAGGGAATGTAGGTAATACTCGGATAATGAATTAATAATGTTCTCTTAATCATCGAAGTGAATCAGATACAATTAGCTAAAACCGGACTGCAATTAGTTTCCTTGTCTGTTTTTGTAAAATGCAACTATAAAAATATTCACTTCGGTTGGTTGAATATTTACCTCTTTTAATTACATTTCCCCGCTTCGAACCTAAAAGCGTTCACTCAAACGAAATTTATATGAATAAATCAAATAGCATTGTTAGAAATCGTAGAATTGTAAATAATTTTTTAAATATAGTTCACAGTGAATGTATACCAGTGAAAAAAGCTTTGATGCATAACAATTAATGCTATCATTCATTCCATGTGGCAGGTACTCTGGTCTTTTCAATGGCTGTTTTTAAATTGTGGATACGAATGGTTCATAATTATGTAATTCATATTCGTGCAGCAGCAAATGATGCTGCGAACTGTATCTGAATTTAAGCTACCAACGTATAAATATACCCTATTATTATTTTTGAATAGGAATTTATTTATACTAAAGAATATTAATAATACAATTATGATTGTCTGCAGCATAAATAATAATGAAAGCATATTCCTAATAGAATCTTAAAGCTGGTCGCAGCAGCGCAGCGTGAAATTAATTAATTTACTAAATAACATTCAAGAAGCGTTTCATAAAACCTTATTCATATACTTAATTAAACACCTTTTCTTAATATTATTTCGTTAATTGACTGTATAATTAAAATTATTCTTGTCCTTGACTTATTAAAAATAATATTTACTTTGTTTTAACTTAACTACTTCATTCATACTAACATTTTTACCATTCATCTTGATGAAACCTTTTAAAAGGCTTGTTGTCATCGAGCAGGAATTGTTAAATTATTCGTAATCTAAAAGGTTACACTTTTCTGGATTATTAACACAACTATATTTTTACTACTTGGGCTTGACACACTCAATTCTACACGTAAAATAACTGTCCCAAGGGGAATACCGCACAAGTGATAATATAGATATTAATTGCTCTTGTTTTGAATGAATCTTTGTTTATATGCAGTAAAAGCAAGGCTTTAGTTTATGAATTCTCGTCTGAGTAAAGCGCACGTAATTATGCATTCATACCCATCTTACATTCTTGAATCATGTGAAATGCGAGCATTACTCGCATACTTTAAAACAACAAAAAAGATTAAATAGAAATAGAGATCCTAGCCATAAAAAACTTAAACAGCGTTTCAATTACATTTTAGTTTAAACTTATGTCAACCTTTTTATCGCACATTGATATTAAACATTACCAGAAATCATAACTATTGAAATATGATTATGCTTAAGGTTCCGAAATGAGTAATACAGATAATGTTACTTTAAATTTGTGCATTTTGACGGCGCTTATACTTCTCCTGTTACCTTTTTAGTTTTTTACCTTTTTACCTTAGCTGATTAGTGTAAAATCAGACCAGTTGGAGAATTGGCCACTGATTCCACAATATTTTAAAATAATTAAGGGATGTTAGTAAAAATTATAGGTAACATTACATCGTGGTACTTCTGCTTGATCGGCTTATAATTTTCAATGTCAATATATAGCTAGTTGTGCCGTACACGACGGGTTCGAGTCCCGCGGCACAACCGCCCTCAAACTACGCGTTGCAAGGATTGGAGTAAAATTGTAAGTATGTGAACTCGATGCCCCATTTAACGCCGCAGGTGCCTGGACACTCCATCGGTGTTAGTCGAGTCAAATAAGTCACTGAGATACCGTCTAAAGGCGCCAGCAATGCTGCACTCCTGATGCACCCGATGCACTGCTTCCCGTAAGCGCCCTATAGACGCATCGTTATCGGACCGAACGCAGAATCGTAAACTTAGTGACACCGTACTCTAAATAATCGACACGTCCGATGAGCTCTTTTACTTACTCCCTTCGGCTTCCTTTGCAGACTCTAAACTCTTAACGACCGCCGACCGCCGACCGCCTTCACCGCACAAGACCCCGCAGGCCCCGCGCCCGTCAGTAGCGGAGAGGGATTTCGAAACTACCCGCTTGTGCGGGAGAATAAAAATGAGTCGACCTACCTACATTAAAGCTGTATAGGCGAACTGCGAAATTCAAAAATATAATTCGTCATTAAAGATGACGAACCACAGTGCATCTGTACCGACCACTAGAAGATGGAAAAGTTCAATAAAATAGAATGTTCCTCAGTATTATATCTCCTTTGTTCGTATAGACGTGGTATTATAGAGTTTAATACTTGAAAACACACTAAGTTCAAGGCACTAGACGTGAAACTTACGGTGTAAACTAGAGTGCCGCTAAAGAAATGCTAAACAATAGTTTATTATTCAGCAGTTTTTGTTTGAACATAGTAAGAAGAAAAAGGCTCACTGAATTTTAAACTACGGTTCATTTTTCATGTACTTTTGTTTCATTATAACAGGGTGAAGAAAAAATCTGTTCTATTGTATTCGACAAATGGTACAATTAAAAAAGAGGCCTTTAAACTTTCCAATAAAGCGAAAAACTAAATCAAGACTACCACTTTTCAAATCAAATTCGAGTATGTAGAAATACAATTAATTGGACTATTTGTGCATTATTTCAGAAAACGAAGTTCCATAAAGGTTATGCATTTTCTCATAATTGCATTTTATTGTTAAAATATACATGACACGGCTCCGTCCGCTGCCGGCTTTCGGTGGCCATCTGTCTGTCGAAATGAAATAGTTCCTACAGTACCTACATTGTTGTGATAAAATGTTGTAACAAAAAAATTGACGTTCAAACTAAAAAAAAAGGAAAATGCATACTGCAAAAGGTCGATTATCCGCGACACACTTAAACCATATTCCAATGGATGTATGTGTAATTATTTTTAAGTTGTAATCTATCTATATCTATCTAATATATGACATTCTCGTGTCACAATTTTCGTCACCGCACTTCTCCGAAACGACTTGACCGATTCTCATGAAATTTTGTGAGCATATTCAGTAGGTCTGAGAATCGGCCAACGTCTATTTTTCATTTTTTTTAACTGCGCGCGGACGGAGTCGCGGGCGACAGCTAGTACGTTTAATAAAATTGAAGTGTCTGTATTAACGTCGAAATGAAATTCATATTTCGTGAACACGATGTACTTCTGTTGTTGATAATGAAAAATCAATTTTAAAATTTTGCAAGTCCAAATTAGTTCCGGGTAATCTCCGAAACGGCTGGACCCATTTTAACAGGACTTTTACTGGAAAGTAGCCTATCTGTGCGGGAGTAACTTTGACTATTTTTTTATTCTGCGCTAAGTCGCGGCCAACCGCTAGTAATTTAATTATTAAAGTAAAATAACATAGTTCTCATTGTGTTAATGATTCCTAAAAAACGACCGAATTTGAAGCTATATGTTCAAAGCAAAACAATAACTGGACTTTCCTTTGTTTTTAGTTATTGATTGTCTTCTCGGGTTTCTATTTATCAGGTTTTCGCCAATTTCCTTTTAAGCTATTGATAACAATTTTGCTTGTTATTAAATACTCGAGTTTCACAGGTTAGTTTAAGTCAGCTAAGCCTTTTACTTTGGAAATTCCGATTTACGTAGATGTTTATGAAAGCAAATCGTAATTATTGTTCATACACAACTAATTGCTGCGGAAGTTATGCACAAACTGTTGGCGAAGTTGCGGGCGAACTAGTTTATGTGATGTTTCCCCTGTGAGCCCACTTTGTTTGCGAACTACGTATTCCATGGGAGCAAATATTTATTTACCTGCCGACTGTAAAACAAAACATGACAAATTTAGACATATCAAGATACATTTAAATATTTGTTCTCAAACTGAAAACAGTTTAGTTTGTTTTTGTTTGTGTTTGAATTTACTTAAATAGCAGACTTGCAGTTGCATAGACATCTGCAATCAGGCTTTTATATATTGTAAAGTGGCAAACGAGTAAGCGACCATCTTACTTTGCCGAAATGGCGTAGCGACCGCTGCTAATAGATATCCCCAATTGCAGATGCTTTGCGTACCTTTAATCGACGGAGTAGACGCACAAAAAGAAAATATTTCCTCTTCCTATCCCCTCCTCCGTCAAATCCCTTTCCAAGAGCACTAAAATCAGGCCACCGGAACGCACTGATGCGTTGCCTATCTTTATTAAAAAAGGAGAATGTACAGAAAGGCGACATTTTCCTTTCCTATACATAATCATTCTCGCCAAATCTACTTTCCTGAACATTATTTTACTATACGAAAAGGATGAACAGATTACTTCGTAGCATTAGATTTTCCGTTCTAGTGATAAACGTATTCTGGTAAATTTGCATAGTGGAACTAAAAATCAAATCATAGTAAGTTAAAAGTACACTAATAACTAATATTATAAATGTGAATGTTTAGTTGGATAAATGAATGGATTTTGTTACAGGATTTGTTACAGGATACAGGCTCTATTGATTACAAGATATATAGATCTCGATGCATTTGGTATAGGTGTAAAACACAGTCTCAAAGAACACGTAGGCTACCAATTAAGCTTTTTTTGTTAATTCCGCGCGGACGGAGTTGCCGGCGACAGTTAGTTCCTGAATAAATATGTGCTTGAGATTTTCAAGCAACGTTTCTTGAACGTTATTAAGAGAATTAATTAATTCCACAGCTCTGCTACAGGACAGTTAAGGATTCGTTGCTAAAATTGCTTTAATTTTCTCTCTACAAGCTACCAGCCAATCATCCTTATGCAGTATGTCAGCAACTAAATATTCAATGACTACCATTATACAAATATTAACAGCTTCGATTAATTTAGTATCCCATTGAAGATACATTCTTAAGTGATACATTTTTATTTAGTAAATAAAAACTAAATATAATATTGATTTTATGTAAATTTTGGATATAGCGGTTCAACCGTACGACAGCTGTAACGATCTGTTTTTGTCTTTGTTTCCGAGCAATGTTTTTATATTGGCTTGTCGTCTTCGTAGTTTTAACCGCAAGTAACCGATAGTCTGACAGGGTGAACCTAAGATAAGAAAACCGATTAATCACTTGAAGGGATAACTCATCCGTAACAATAGATAGAAGTAAGACTGGTGAACTACTTATAAGTTTTTTATCTTTATTTACAATTTTACATTTCCGTCTAAAATGTTAAGAAATTACTTAACGCTGTAAGCTCTGATTTTTGAATATGAAAATAGAACTTGATGAAAAAAAAATTACAATAACATAAAAATTGATTGATGAAATGATGGAACCGCGTATCCATCAATTTGTCTTTGCACAAGTTGAACGCTATTGAAAAAAGACGAATGTTTAGATTTTTTTATGTCCCACTTCTTTGTCCCTTTTCATTTATATAACAGGTCAGTACAGTACAGTCTTACATAGCCCTACATTTGTAACTATATTACACTAGCATTTGCCCGCGACTCCATCCGCGCGGAATAAAAAAAAATAGAAAACGGGGTAAAAATTATCCTATGTCCTTTTCCTGGTTCTAAGCTACCTGCCCACCAATTTTCAGTCAAATCGATTCAGCCGTTCTTGAGTTATAAATGGTGTAACTAACACAACTTTCTTTTATATATATAGATATGTAACTATATAGCGTCGCCAAAAAATAAAAAACTATGTTTTATTTAACCGTTTATCTATGTAGATAGATTTCTCGCACGCTGAAATAATCAAACGCGATAAATAGCCCGTATTTACACTGCACAATAAATCATTTTCGGTTACGGTGTAAACACCTCACTAATCGTTGGTTTCTAAGACCAAAATTATTGTATGAAACATATTGTTGTTATCTCTGTTTCCAATATACATAAAACTAAAATGACTTTTTTTTTAATTGAGAGTATTAAGTTTTAATAAAAAATGTCAGCGTAACTAGATGCAGATTTTTTTATTTAAAGCATTAGTTAAACAGTGAATTTCAATATGTTGTAATTATTTGGTTGAAATCTTTGCTTTTCGCGCTATGATGAATGCCGCACTCAATCAATTCATAATCTGATGGATGATAGGCAGCCATGTGTAAGCGACGCGATAAAAATGAAGACGAGCAAATTTACTTCAGAAATAACATCGGTATTGATAAAAATAATAACCAAGAGAGAAGCAATGCCACAACGAATAAAAGCCTTGCTTGTTATTATAAAAAATAAAAATAAACAAGCAATGGAATAATTAATGCAAATAAAAACGCATGGTTTGTGCGAAACAAAATTTAAAACAATTACTATGAAGAGAACGCTCACAACAAAACTTGTTTCGACGTGGGATTTCCGAGTATGGACTGGTTGCATTGTTCAACTGCATACATTTGAACTTATTTCAACAGTCTTTAACCTTTAATGGTTTTAAAATGTTTTGTATTTTTTTTACCCTAGCAAGTAATCTCCTCGAATATTATATCCACAAATCTTCATATTACCTAAAAAAAAACCAGGAGAATAGAATTTTTGTTTAAATTGTTTTTGATACAAGATATTTTTCTGTTCATTAACAAGGCCGATAGTCTTATATTCGTTGGGTATTTTTAAATAACACACAGTAATAAAAATCCAATAAGGATTATAATTTATTTATAAAATGATATATACACTTTACAATTGACCATACAACCCTGAGAGCAAAAGGCCCCTTATGGAATCCATCTTGTTAAATATTTAAATGCATTTAAAAAAATGTGAAAACTTCATCTAGTATCACATAAACATCATTTACAAATTTACACGAACACAAAGATGGGATTCCAAAAGGACCGATGACTCTCGGGTTTCACTTCGTCACACGTCCACATCCAAAACAATATATATTTATTCTCATTGGTAATTGTAATAAAATTATTATATACAACGCTATTTACAAACTTATGGAAACAATTTCACCGACATTCCATCTCAGAACATTACACACAACAATTGTATTGCTTCGTTTCCATTTACCACAACATTTCGTAACAAGACTCAATGAATACTTGAGCATTGATTGTCTGGATCAAAGAAAACTTGTCGGATATATTATACTACAACTTGCAATATAGAGATCTAAATGTTATCGAGTCATTTCTACCTGAATTACATCAGATGAGTTTCACATTATAACAGATTCTTGAATTCATTAAAAGCTATAAATTTGTGCCCCGTATGGTAAACTCAGGACTCCGAGCATAGACTGTTTGACCAAGGGTTTCCACTAGCTAAACACCGACAAAAAATATAACCATCCCTCTCATTCTATTTGAATTAAGAGATAAAACCACTATAAGATTGAAATTGATAAAAAACGAAACCATTAAGAAATGCTTTGAAAATTTCGTTTTTTTTTTAACAAGCTCCGACAGCTATAGCTTTTGTTAACACAAACTATATATGGAGTACCTGTAACTACTACAATATTAGAAATAAATATTATACATTACTATGTTGATTCTATTATTCAAATTCAGGGATGACGAAACTTTACATATCAAAATGTCCATTTTATAACAAAACGTTTAAATAGACCGCAGACGTGATAAATAATTAAAACTTTGTTATTATTTTAAACATTCCGTAATGTAAGGATTGGTCGCGTTTGCTCCTCATATAAATAGTACCTACTCCAAACTTTTCATAGTTCATAATACATTTTGTGACCAAAATATCTCGTGGGTTCGTCATCCCTAATAAATTTGAACGTTACATAATTTTTAGCATAGAATGTTCTACAACTGTCAGAGCTTATCACATACTGTGACTTCTTACTGAGAAACATCTGTAAAAAATGTTCTTATAGAAAATTAAAGAGACAATATTACAGGCGATGGAAACCTAGAGTACCTTGTCCTGAACAACCGTGACGTAAGTTTAATGTCCGTAAATAAAATTAATACTGTTCAAATGCAATGAAATGATAATAGAAAATACTTAAATATCGCATTTCTGTTATGAATTGTTCGTGTCACGGCTTTCATACATTTTACCTTTATTCGAATTATGCTTTAATATAAAATCAAATTATCCTATCAACATATTGCAAAGGTAACAGGTAACAATATTTATCCACTAATACAATTCACTAGTACACTTTCACACTACATTCTGCTCAATATAGCGTTAGATTTTATGTAAGCGTTAACAAGAGGGACAATTTTTGAGTTAGAGTAAAAAACAAAGCAAAAAAAAAAAAAGATTAACTGATATTAAGTTCATGTTATAAAATTAATGTAATATATTATTTTATTAAAAAAATACTTTATGAGATGATTTTTTTATTTTTATTTCATAGTTTCAAGTGTAACGTTTAAAAAACCGCCAAGCGCGAGCTGGACTCATGCACCGAGTGTTCCGTATACAAAGCTGTAGATATAAATTTAGCATTAACTAAACATTTACGGTTTTCGCTTCGTATCAAATTTCAAGATTCTAAGTACCCTGTAGGTTTTGATTTCTTTGCCACTTTCAAAAATTTGCGGTATAAATGGCTGTAAATCTTTTGATTGTGTTAGGTTAGACGGACAACAAAGTGATACTAAAAGGAACCCTCATAGAATCACTTTGTTGTTAAGTTTTTTCCTATCGAGATACAGAACCCTAAAAACGTAAAGTAAACCATTTTCAAAATTAACAAATTCATTTCTCATAATAATTGATCTGCTTATTTTAATAATGTTTGTGTCCAAGTTTTGTTTACTTTTAAAACTTGAAATTTATTTTACACCAAAAACGTCAGTTACAGTTTCCTCTTTAACTTATCTGAATAAATAAATGGTGTTCAAGTTTTCCACCTACATGACATAAAATGTACGTACTTGTGTTTTTACTGCTTCTAATGTTGAATTCTTTCCTACACACTATTAAAAGGGAGTACATTTGACGATATGAAATTAATATAAATAATAACGCTCAAGAAACGCTTACATAAAATCTACTGCTATATCGAACAGAGCAGACGCTTCGGTTACTTAAAAAAATAGTGTTGCATGTATAACTATGATTAGTCTATGAAATGTTCAGTCGAGTGCACTGTGTCAGGCGCTGTATACACTCGAGTGTATTAGCTGTGTCCGGAGCTGTACACACTCCAGTGCATTAGCTGTGTCTGGCACTGTACACACTCGAGTGTACTGTGTCCGGCGCTGTACACACTCCAAAACACTAACCGTGTCCGGCACAGTACATACTCGAGTGCATTAGCTATGTCCGGCACTGTACACACTCGAGTGTACTGTGTGCGACGCTGTACACACTCCAGTACACTAACCGTGTCCGGCGCTGTACATACTCGAGTGCACTAAGTATGTCCGGTGCTGTACACGATCGAGTGCACTACCTGTATCCGGCGCTGTACACACTCGAGTGCATTAGCTGTGTCCGACACTGTACGCAGAGTTCAATCGCTTCATACCAACAGAAGCGCTGTTGCTGTTGCCGTTCCTCTCGAGGCTTTCCAAGAAGTCTTCTAGAAGCTTCGCCAGCCCCTTCCTTTTGAAACGGAGCGACTCGCTGATGACGTCACGTATCACCTCTTTCTTTACGTCCACGCTACCCTTTAAGTCCTTCAAATATTCGAACAACTTCGTAAAATCTGAAATGAAAGTATTCATTTTTAAAGCTCGTTTGAAATTATGCATTTCTCTGAGTCGAAAATTTCTTGAGTTAATCTGACCATTGGGCTACCTAGATGTTACTGTCTTGACTTGTTATTACATTTTTAGTCCACCAGAGAAATAGGATAGAGCAAAACGCACTTTGTAATTTTTTTTTTTTTAATATTAATTCTTTTAGTTTTCCATTTATAATAAAACAAATATACTTCAAGTGAAAAGAAAATTACATTTTAAGGCCGTGTCTATTATATTACACGTGTAGAAACCACACGTGTGAACACATTAATATTACAAGTCAATGACACAGCTGACGCCTTTCACCTAGTAACAGCAAACGCCCCAACTTTCACTTACATTCCGAACGTTACGGATTTTTTCAACCAAAAATTAACTGACATATGAAAAAATAATCTTAAACTCACATCAGCGATCTAGTCTGACAGTAATATTAAATATTATAACTTTGAAATATATTTGCTTTGTATTTTTAATCAATAAGTAATTTTTACATAACTTGTTTCTACCTGTTTGAAACCATTTACACAAGGCAAATTCCTCGCTGGCGGATCAAATGTGTAATTTCTTATTCTCCTAACTTTAAACTATAATATTTTAATAATAATAATAATGTAATAAAATGTTACCTCTTCCAGGTCTCCGCACTGCGCGGTACACTTCAGAACGTACATTGAGATTGTGCTTCTTTATATCCGCTAGCTCCTTGCGAGATGGCTGCGGCGGCAACAGAAACTGCACAGCCGGCTTTTCCGCCTGAAAATATTATTACAGTGACAGAGCTTTGTCTTCAAAATAAAAAAAGAGAAACAGTTTTGTTCATTACATTGAATTCATTATTTAAATAATATTAACGTAATTACAAAGGCGATTTCAATTTCATTTTTTTAATACTAGTTTAATGAATTCGCATATGTAGTTAAAAAAAAACTATTCCAAATTTCTTTACTAAATTTTATTGCGGTATTTGCTAAGGTTTACCTTGATTTTAGTAGTTGCCTGTGACTTCATCAGCGTGAAAAAAAAGAAGCCTTTCTGAAGTTACGTGGTTAGAAACATCCATGCATCCACATAAACTTTTTTTTATAAGGTGGCAAACGAGCATGCTACCGCTGCCCGTGGACATCTGCAATTGCAGATGCGTTGCCCACCTTTATTCCACGGAGGAGGGAACGTATAGAAATAGAATATTTCCCCTTCCTGTTTCCCCTCCTTCACCCACTTCCTCTTCCCATCATTTCATTGAAGAAAAAGGTGGGAAGGGAATGAGGACTAAAATTAGGTTTCCGGCACCACACTCATGAGACAAAACGCGGAATTGCTTCCACTTCACGCCCGTCTTCTGTGTGGTCATGGTATTTCGTCCGTCGACCCGGTACATTCGTCGTGCACCCAACAAACGTGTATTTAAAATATTAGTAAAATTTACCTTTCTTTTCCGTTTCTTTCCACGCAAATTGGACTCGTTCTCGGCGGCGATGCCTTGCAGTATAGCGTTTATCTGCAGTTCCTGCGAGTCGTGTGTCACTATCGGCGTGAGGGAGCTGAATGTGGGGCTCGCCGCACTCGCACCGCCCGCACCGCCCGCACCGCCCGCACCCGGAGACTCGGGCGGCGGCGAAGGCGATCGCGGCATTTTACTGCCCATTGTTGTGTACGCATCTGAATATTAAAAACAAACATTATAAGTATTATTAAATATGATGCAAATTTCAACACATTGTATTAAAATACAAACATACCTCCGTTGAGGAATGGTTTGACTACAGGCGGTAGATTGGTGGGCGTAACTGGTGGTGAAGGCGGAACTGGCAATGTGATGGTAGGTCCTCCTGTGTCCATATTAGGCGGCTCCTAGAAAACGCATTATCATATATTTACACTATCCTCAAAACAGTGTTATATCGCGACTGATTTAAAATAAACAGTCAACACTCACTTCGGGCGGACGTCCCGATGGCAGGTCCGAGGGCACTGGCGCGAGAGGGGAGGCGGGGCGGCGCGCGGTGACCGGCGATAGCGGCGCAGCAGGCGGGGGCGACGCGAAGGGCGGGGGCAGGGGCAGCGTGAGGGCGTAGGGCGTGGCTGGGTGAGGTGCGGCGGGCGGCGGAGAGGAGGGCGGGGGCGCGGGCGAGGAGGGGCGGCGCGCCACCACGTGCTGCGGCAGCGGGCCGGCCTTGCGCTTGGGCGGCGCCGCTCGGGGCGACTCCGCACCGCGCTTGCCGCCAGCGCCGCCGCCGCCGGCGCCGCGCACCGCGCCCATAGGGTCTATGTCCGCTTCGTCAACCATCATGCGCTGTAATTTTATAATAAGTTAAGTTATTAAGTTATTCGCAAAAGTAATAAATTTGCATTTTAACAAATAAAACGTGAAATTAAAAAAGATGATCACTTAACATTAGACGACCCGCTAGAGTATGCTCCCTTTAAAATATTTATCATTTTTATAAACAAACAAATGAGTCATTGCATCCTAAATATGGAAGAAAACGGTGTTTTTTACCAATGAACTTAATCTTCAGTTTACTCCAAATCAACAATAAAAATCTTAAAATTACTGATCAGTTTTTTTTTTTTTTCAAATAGATAAAAAAATAGCTTCGTAAAGAATATTTTAAATTAGCAATGGCCTTGTTGAACCTTCATAACAATTACAAATATGTAACATTTAAAGTCTAAATATAAAGGCAACAGATCTAAATAAAGTTGTCAACAGTGAATTATAAGAGTCACTATCTATTATTAGCTATCAACGTGGGAGGCGGCTGCTCCAGTCCTTTTGATAAAATTCTCATTAAACGGTATCATAGAGTGCTTTTAACTTTGTCTGAATAAGTAGTATTAGGAATATTTTATTTTTAGAATTTTAATACTACATAAAAGACATTCCTTTGTATTACAAAAGAGTATTTTATTTTTAATATTATTAATTGCCCTATCGCCGAAATTTGACAATTATTAAAATATTTTTTGAAACGTTTACAGAAATAATTTTATTTTCTTCTTTTCATTCTCCATTTGGTTAATCGAACTTAGTATTTGAAAATTTACATTAACACACAAAGAAGATTGTTGCCTAAAGTGACGACCATACACATAATGACAGGGACATGATGTAAAAAGTAGATTGATTCACATTTGGAATTATTTTTGTAGGAATTAGATGGGGTCACCTTATCGATCTTGAATGGGTTGCCGAACATGTGCTGCCTGACTGGCTGAGACTCGATCTCTCGCAACTGCGGAGTCATACGCTTCAGATACTCCTGGTAGTTGCCCATCTGCGCCACCGGCATCGAGTGCGCGCTGTCCTCGTCCACCAGCCGCGTGTGCGCCAGCGACGGTTGCAAGAAATTAGCGCGCATACGCACCACCTGTAATCACAGATACATACGTCTTTTATCGCTTATACAATTATAACTTAACAAGTATAATACTTATAAACTCAAAAAGAAACTCATTAGTATGTGATGCTGTTGGTACTTATTAACATTTTGAGACCTTTTTTAAGTCTTAAATCTCTCTGTCTAATATTTTTCCAAATCATCATCAGCTCACTATATGTCCCCACTGAGGGGCTCGGAGCCTACCCCAAGTTAGAGGTGCCTAGGCCATAGTCAACCACGCTGGCCAAGTGCAGGTTGACTTCACACATATCATTGAATTTTTTCTCAGATATGTGCAGGTTGCATCACGATGTTTTCCTTCGCTGTAAGAACGTCGGATAACCAAATAACATAATTAATTATTGAACAGATCGTACCTGGTCCAAGAGATCTCTGCGCTGTATATCGAATGGGTTCCTGTATGTATGCGCCTGCGCCTTGTGCCGGCCTCTAGACAGGCCCACCACGAAGCCCCCGAACTCGTTCAGCTGGTCGCGCAGCGCGCTGAACTTGTCCTGTAGAGACGGATGTGATGTCAAGTCCTTCTTGAGCGGCGATCGAGGCATTACGCGAACACTCTCCGTAACCTGGAATATTATAGAGGATTTTTTCATCAAATACTGTATGGGTATGACCATTAAATGAGCTAAAGTAATAGAAAATTTGTATCATAATTCATTATAATTTCGAGCAAAGGCTACCGTTTACAGACACATATAAAACAAGAATATAGAAACAAAGTTATAGGATAAATTACAATTCAATTTACCTTTTGATTATTCCCATTAGAAGCTTTGTTGATTACATCAGCACAAAGTTTCTCGAACTCCATTTTAGCTTGATTTTTCATTCTCTTCAAGTAATTTAATACAGAAAAACTAAGAGAATTGTCTTGAGTATCCGGTATGAGACTCTGTACCAACGGCGCTGATGCACCCATTTTCGTTAACGCCCTTCGAAGTGGCTAGAAATGATACACATGTATTACTGAAAAATCCAACTAGAATATTTCTAAATAGTATTACCAACAATTTGGTAATTTTCATATAAATTTAAATAAAAATACACACTAAGGGTAATCCAATTACTCACTCATCATTTTGAATTTTAGTTCTTATACTACTGAAGATCCTATAAATATACAAAACAACTTACCACAACATAGTACGAAGGCATTCTGTCCAAATACTGTTGAAAAGCCATCTTCCATTCAGCTGTTGGTTTACATCTGTGCACTTTGAAGAGATCATCGAGCAACGGCAGCAGAACGGGGTAGTTGTATGGCAACACAAACAAATTAACGCACGTCAGATTTGTTGACGCCTTGAGGTAACCAAACGGGTGATTGACCTCAGAGTTTTTGCAGCCGCTGTTTGCAACGAAAACCTGTAACACATAAAAAATTATTATTAAAACAAAAATTATTCCTAAAAAAAAAATTCTAAAAACAACCAAAGTGAAGCATCCATTATACATTTAAATAACATTAATTTGGTAGGATAGAAAATTGACTATCATGCCTCATCACCTTAAGTTTGGTTTCTGTCTCTGTAAGGGTTTAAATTCCAAACAATGGGGTAAAAAAAAATCCTATTAGTTTCCTATAAAATAATTATGTTATTTTGATACCCACCTGCCAGCAAATAGTCGGTTGTTTCCTAGCCAGTATGAACTGTGTGAGAGGGCTCGGTTCCAATTCGTACTTGTCGAAGGGTAGATTGTCAATCACCATGGGCTCCTGACTCGAACACGTGAACTTGACCACGGGGTGTGCTGACCGAGGTGGCTGGAAACGATAACACATATTACATTCTTTGCTTACAGTTTTATTAACAAAAATAATTTTATGTTATTTTTGTATTCATATTTGTACACTCTAATCGAGTGTTAATAATCTTTTAATTATTATTTTTATGTTTTATCCTGTTTCTAATTTGAAGTTTCAAACCAATGTAAGAATTTACTAGTGTTAAAAATATAAGCATGAACTTATTATAATTAACGTGATATCTTTGTTGTGAAAGTGAAGGATTTATGTTCATACAACTATATAAACAAACCAGTTACAAATTATGTTTTGATATATTTTACAATATCACAAACTTTGTTTTATTTCCTTTGTTTACAACATTATACTTACCAATGAGGGAGCGTTGGGATCAGGTCGAAACGACTCTGGTATAGGCCAGAAGCCGACAGCGAAGCCTTTCTGAGACACAGTCCTGGGTACATAGATGAGCCGGCGACAGGAATGCCAAGCCTGCGGAGCGCCGGAGCTCTGGTTTGGTGTGATCGTAGACTGGTAAGGCCCACCATTCCATCGCTACAATATATATATTTTTTAATTTTTAACAAACACACTTTAACAATATTATTATTGCCTACAAATTATATAAATACGATAAATAAAATAACTTTAATGGTCACTGAATAAAACCAGAGATACTCTGTAAGTTCATTGCTAACATTAAAGATGCATTAAACAATATCATTTTAAAATGCTGTCAAAGAAAAAAGAGCGCATATTTAAAGCAGTATAGTCTATATGATGGAGTCATACATCAAATTGTTAGTATAGTGTTGGATATCAGTAAATTTAACATAGCAATACAGATTACACATATCACTAATAAAATAAATATATTAAAATTAAATCTTTCCTTACCCCATTTCTTTCGGCTTCACCATCAATGTCTTTATCTGCTTCATGGGTAAGATCATCAGTTTGTTCTGTGCCATCTCTATTGTTGGTGCCATCAATAGGCGGTGGATCCGGACCAATCTTCTCAAAATTAATCACCACACCACTTTGTACCTTCTGCACTAAACTGTCAATGCACTGCATAAGCATGCGATGAGAGGTGATGCAATATGACCGTCCTAAAAAATAAAGTACATTCTCCTAAATATTTAATACACACTGCGAGTTAAAAATAGGACACAAAAGTGTGTGAGATCTGACATATTTAAACAATTTAAGGTAATAGTAAAACACATCAAATTTGTATATTGAACTTGAAAATATGACATGATTACGTTCACTGTATCAAGGAAGGACTTCTATAAAAGGACCGCACTCTAATTAACATATGTGTTATTAAATGACTCATCTATCTTATATATATAAAAGAAAGTCGTGTTAGTTACACTATTTATAACTCAAGAACGGCTGCATCGATTTGACTGAAAATTGGTGGGCATGTAGCTTAGAACCAGGAAACAGACATAGCATAATTTTTACCCCGTTTTCTATTTTTTATTCCGCGCGGACGGAGTCGCGGGTAAAAGCTAGTTGTGTATAATTTGGTTTAGTCACTAAAATAACTTAATACTTAATAAATTCAAGCACTATTGAATACTTCTGATCAACTTACTAAAGTTAAATCAAATTGTAATTGATAATTTATAATAACTTTTATTACACCTGGTTCCAATTCAAACCAATAAATTTCAACCATAGAAAAACTACATTATGTTAAAACCCGAATATTCCAAAAATATCACCATTATATTCTATGTAATTAAACTACGCTTGATTTAAAATTTTCACATTTCACTTTATCTAACAATTTTCTCAACATATCTGAAAAGTTCAATTAATTTCGACCTTGTATAGAAAAGAATGATAAATAATTCACTGCTGTCTCAAAAATATGAAATTATATATGTTATATTTATTGCTTAAGAGAGATTTACTTTTAAAAGCTGATTTAATAGTTAATATCAAAAGATATCCACTACCTATGAATCACAAGTTTCAGTAATCCTAATCATAAAAAAAATAATTTGTTTTTAGGTCAGATGTCTCCTTTAAAACTAAACACTCAAACTTAACTTAACTGTTAAGTGCGATCATTATAAATAATTTATCTTAGCCCATACTTTATTAGAGCTTGCTTAAACCAATGTATTGTCATTTAGAGTCCAGATAAATCAATGACATTTCATTGCACAATACAAATTATTTTTGTATTATTATATTGGCTAACATCGACAAATAAACTCGAAGATAAAAAAAAAGCACAGCGAAAGGCATTCAGGTCACCAGCTGTTAAGTGACTATAGATATATCTGCAACAACATATTGTGTTGCCTACCTTTATTGGACTGAGGAGGGGATAAGTTGAAATAGGACATTTCCTTTTCCTATTTATTCACTTCCCTCCTATTTTTTTTTAATATTTAATTACTAAATAAACATTCTTACCACCAGTAACTTCACACATAGCATCAATAGGTGATGAGTCAGAAGGCACCAAGCCAGTATCTCTCTCCACCGCTGGCGTTCCAGACAACCTTAGCACCAAAGAGAACAGTCGTTGGTCCCATCGGAATGGTTCTCGAGTCAGTTCAGATCCAGGAATTGGACAATTCATTGGCAGATTAAACTGAAAATATAAAAGTTTTAATTTCAGCAACTGTCTTGATTTCAACAACAATCTGCAATATATCATAATTTGAAATTATTGAATCATCTTTTTGCTAAAAAGAACAAAATCTCAGCAAACTCTTTTCAATACTTTGTAAATTTCAATCTTAGATAACACCATATAATTTGGAAATAATATTTTCCATATGTTGTTCCTCCCAATTAGAATAAGAAAGGATTACTAAATATTTTGTAAGAATAGTTCAAGTTATTTAAAAGCAAAGTTGAGTGAAATAAAAAGTAGATAATAAAAGTAAGGACAGTGAGCCCACAAACCGTTGACTGCCTCAAACCACAAGATAAGATATGACAAATATTTTAATGTTGAAATAGGAGGCTCACTTGAAAAGTTAAAAATGACTTGTGTGGTGCATTTTTGATACTTTAGAATTCTTTCAAAATTTTCCTTATTGTAAATTCAGTTTTTTAAAATTAATCATTTATAAGAATTTTAGCAAAATTGAGATTCAAATTGTGTTTATATGCACTTATTGTCGAAGGCCTAATCACTTTGGCCTCATTTTTACAAATGTAAACAACATAATTACTAAGTCAATTCTAATTGGAATTGAAATAAAATCAAAATATTTTTTTAAGTATGTGATGTATACTTACTTCTTCGTGAATACCAGCATTACTAGAAAGTTTTCCTCCATCAGTAATAACCACTATTACTGAAGGCTCAAGGTAAAATGGACATCTACCTTGACCATATGTGTCAATACCAGTTTGCATGCGGTTTATGTTTAGGACATCAAATGCATGTTTTAATGCAGCACCCATGGTAGTCAAGCCAAGGCATTGTAAATTCTTTAATTCATTAATAAAGGTTGCTAGATTCTCCTTCCAACCTGCCTGTAATTATAATTTTTTCAATGAATCTCTTTTATTTCAAAATTGTTACATATATAAAAAAACTTTGAAATACTTAAAAGTACTGATTACAAAATACGATTAATAACATTGTATCGTAACACGGACATGTAGAATTTCATATTTCCCCCCAATTCGCCATTTCGTTGTGATTCGCCTCGACCAATAGGAGTGCGACGAGAACGCAGTCGCGAGCGCTATCGCGAACGCAGCAACGGCGGAGGATCGTCCTGTTTACGTCGTGCTGTATATTTCAGTAAAATTCGCACAATCAAAGTATGTAAATGTTCTGGATTGCAGATATCAGTGCTACATGTAT
Source organism: Papilio machaon (assembly GCF_912999745.1). NCBI lineage: Eukaryota > Metazoa > Arthropoda > Insecta > Lepidoptera > Papilionidae > Papilio > Papilio machaon. The sequence continues at coordinate 6,190,966 of NC_059987.1, forward strand.
GGAGCCTACTAATCCGGCGTTTAGTATTTATCAATGCTTCAATTACAAGAAAATCTACCGAAACGTGTTTACTTTGATATACTAACCTTGATGTTCGCGGGTGGCTCTTCGAAAGTTAGAAGCATATACCTATCGCCTCTGCTTTCGGGAGATCGTTGACGAACCTAAGAAACGAAATAAATAACTTCAATACACTAACACGCGATAAACAAATCGATCACAAAAATGAAACGGTTGAAGAGTCGATGACACTGCACGTACCTTTACGAACGTTTCCACAGCGCCCTTGGCTACATCGAGCAACGTTGGGCGTCCGCCCAAATAAGCTCTTTGGTTCATAGAAGCTGATGTATCTATTAAAAAGACTATTATAGTCATCGTGAAAAATTTCCTAAATATCTAAATACATTAAAATATGCGCACGCTATTATGAACTAAGAACAAAAATGGCCGCTACATTGTACGCAGACTCGCTGAGAGGCGACCGTCCGACAGCCGCTTCGACGAGCAGCTGAACAAGCTACGCCACGAAGACTCCAAAAGTACCACGTGACCTAATCATTCGTTCGGTTATTCTCGGCCTCCAATGGAAAAACGTTCGGCAAAGATCGTGGACTAGCTGCAATGCTGCCACTTTCGACATCAATATCTGCCTAAAAGCATTTTGTCCATTGCCCGAATAGTTTTTATTTTTGAAATAAAGCACTATTGAAATTTATTCAAAGTTTTTTCATAATATCCCATCTTTCTCTTTTTAACCAATGATTACTTTTAAAAACAAAATACCTTAAGATATTTTTTTTTTGTGAACTAATTAATCAAAATTAACAATGTTATTTTGTCAGTTTTTTTTTCTAAAACTGTTTAGAAGTGTGCTTCTTTTTCTCTGTATGAGTTAAAAATATAAATTGTATCGGTAATTTCGCAGCGTTTTAAAGTCGGGAAATTGGGACAAATATTAATTAAAATAGGGAGCTTAGTATGTTCGGGTAACACTGCTTTGAATGTATGTGTTATAAATGCGTAATGAAATGAATGATTCAATTTATAATAAATATCTGTGATACACTAATTTTCTCTCCTAAATTTATAAAATTATTTTATAGCTCCTATGTTGAAATATGGTTTAAAACTTTGGACTTATTTGATAAAATGTTTAAAAATAATCATGACATGCCAGAAAAGGGCGGCATTTTCAAACCACTCAAACATTCTTTTGTAGATAAATACTTATTCGTCAAAATCAACTGATGTTAACTTGACATTATAGGACCCCAAAATTGTCTTAAAAATAAAACTTTTTGATGGTTTCTTCTTTTGGTATTTGATTCTTATTTTACGAATAACCCGAATGAATGTTCAAACTTCACTTGTAAAATAAATAGTGGGTACGTCTGTACTATTTGCGGTAATATGATATGTATTAAGTAATCTATTTTTATATAACTTTATTTTTTCCTTTATTTCACTATATTATTGGTTTTACACAAAAATATGTATAAGGTACCTACGTCAGACGAAACGTCGATAAATTATGATTATTTTATCGCAGATAAATTAACGTGTCGCAGACAATTTGTGATTGAGTTTCAGGTTGCCATTTTTATTTATAACAAAAAAATAAACGAAAGAAATGAGATTTGAGGTAACACCAGGTACCTACTAAAACCATGTTGCTAGACTATACTTACTATACTTTTTGCATGGTCTTTTCAGTCAAATAAGAATAGCAATCTGTATTTTTGTGCATTCTGGTAAGATTATTACAAGAAAGTGAGAGTTAATTACGTTCGTTGGCTTATGAAAATCAGACGTAAAAAAGTAAACCTATTCATTTTTAGTCATTTTTTTTACAAACTAAAAATTCGTTCAATATTTGTTAAATAATATATTATGATTGTAGGGTTAGCCCGTGAGCGAAGAAATGTCTCTAGAATGTTATGGAGTAAGTGAGAGAGACATGTCTTTCTTTCCACACCTGTCTCGCTTCTGCCACGGACAAAAGGAAAAAAAGTGATTTTTGTTTACCTCTTCGGGCATGATGATACATTTTAATCGTTATTAGCATAGACCCTAAATTTAAACCCCAAACGGTTCTTTCAGTCTGGAAGTATTTTAGTAACATTTTGTTATTTTTTTACTGACATCTATTAGATTAACCGTGAGTTTTTACCGCCAAAACCTCAATTCAAAAACATCTTGTTATCTGCATTTTTTTGAATAAAATGAGAGGGGTCTTATTTGTCTTCCGGTAATTAAATTAAAGATGAATATAGAAATCAGTTAGCTATTCGTGTCTTGCGGAAACTTGTTATTAACTTTTTAATTGCGACCAAATAGTTCCATTAGTAATTACTTTTCTTTGAACAATATAGGTGAGCGCATATAACTTAAGTTACATTACTATATTAATAGATTATCACTTACTTGTTATGGTGTAAATTTCAATAACGCAATAAATATGAAATTTAAATTTTCATGCGATTTTATAATTCTAAGTATAAGGTTTCTTAATAAAATACTCAAGTATTTCAGTTCTCAACAATTTAATAAAGGATGTAAGTAGGTATTCTTTTGAAACGAATATTTAGCCGATATTCACAGCGCATGTTGACCGCAGTAGACCATACGCAGGGAACGCCCTTTACCTTGATCCTATTACTTGTTGGAGACGGCGCTGGATAATAAGCGATTCCGTTAAATTTTGATACACAAAGGTTTGTTGTATGTAACTTTGTAAACACGCCATTTAAACGATGTTCGTGTATCGTTCTCGCGTGGGAGAAGCAGGGGGAGGGAATCTTGGGTGGCGATATAAATAAAATGTTTCTTCAAAGATTTTAGTAAGCACAAAGCAAATGATTTGTATTTGTTATTGAAAGTATAAATGAAAGGTTAAAAATGAGTAAATGATATCTACTAATGTTTTCTAAAAATCACAACTGGTTTTACATGTAAGAAAATTAGTTATAGATGCGAAAACAAAGAGATCGTTTTTGACAAAAGTATTGTTTGTCAGGAAGTGGAGAAAAAAAAATTCAATGGGTAATTTAACAATATAGAAGCATAACTAATAGCTATTGCTGCATTCCGTCCATTGCCTACTAAGTTCCCCAATCTACGGTCCTTTCAAAGTGAAACGCAGCAATGCATACATTATTGCTTGAGGCAGAAATAAACGCCGCGGTGGTACTCTTCTTGTCGACTTCTCTGCAAATGACATAGATAATATCTATCCACCATTTATTTTATTAAGTGTAATTTTCGTATCGTTTGCATTACAGTGGATAATAATTAAAAAACTTTACTTATTAAAGGGAAATTATAACTTATTTACAGATTAATTTGCATTTTTTTCTTATTGACAAATTACATCGAAAACTGTTTATCCTTGGGATTTCAGTATCTATTTACTCGTTACAGAGCAGATGACCAGTGAAACAATACCTTTACAATATCTAATATATAAAATTCTCGTGTCACAGTTTTCGTTCCCGTACTCCTTCGAAACGGCTTGACCGATTCTCATGAAATTTTGTGAGCATATTCAGTAGGTCTGAGAATCGGCCAACATCTATTTTTCATATTTTTTTTAACTGCGCGCGGACGGAGTCGCGGTCGACAGCTAGTTACATATAATATTATTATACATGTTTTGGCTAATAGTCATTGTTGAACTGGAGGCTTTCTGTACTTTACCAGACTGTTTGGTGGCCGAGCGCCAATTGCACGATATGCGAACTTCCATAGGAACGACTTATTTCAAGGTTTCCTGAAGCGGAACCTCGTTTATTGTTGCTATGGTTACGTTACCGAATCGAAATGCAACTTGGCTCTAAGGCTGCTTCACCTTCGCCTGAAGATTTACTTAATTTTATTATTTTTTAATCTATTTCCCTTTCCTTGGATGATCGATAATTAGGGATAAGATCAAATCACTGTTAAATTTATCAATTGTCGTTCAGTTAGAAAGTCAATCTGAGAAGATTGACTTTACGACTTACTGAACGACAATTGCCCATTAGACCACAGAGAAATATACCTACAAATACTAATGTTTATAGTTTAGTTTTATAGTTACTAAACGACAGACTTGTCTCGTACATACATCGCCATTGTTTTTAAGGATTTAATTTTTATGGAGCTTCCTACATACTTAGTTAGATCTCCACTTGTTTCCGTCATCGTCGGTCACAAGGCCAAGGTGAAGTTATGTTTGAAAAATGCATCGTATGACGTGTATGTGTGTGATGTGTGCATTAATACTCAACCAATACTTTGTGGATTCAAGATTTGTACGACATAACGACAATTGTCACTTGTGATATGTGACCCCCAAGAAGTGAGCATAGATTTTTTTTCACATATTTTCTCCTATCCGTCATATTAAGATACAGTTTCATAATTAAAATCATTAACAGTGATTAATGTAAATAACTCTTATAATATGTGATAGAACTGGTTTTAACGTGTATGAAACATGTCCTATCAGAAATGAGCAAATTGATTTACGCAGTATTCACCCTTCACAGTCTCATTACAAGGCTCAGGCAGGTACGGAGGCAGCGAGACGAAATGAACAAGGTGTCTTTTATGCCGTTGATTTAACTAAAATCGACCAAAGAATGTGCTTGGTAAAGTGTACATCAATATATTAATACATGAAGCGAAAACTTGTACCCATTTTTAAGGAAATTGAACTTATGAACGTGAAATTTGATACAAAACTAAAGTGGAGAAGAAATTATATTTAAGGAGCTATTTTTATTCCAAAAAAATGGTCGAACTTAAACCAATGGTCAACCACTAATAAATCTAAAGTACAGTTAATCTGATGTACAGAGTACCATTGATGTGGAGTAAATTAATATTACATTTATTAAGATCGATGTCCTAAACGAATTACCAGTATCTTTTTGTTTTAGTCGAGAAGAATCGAATCTTAAATTTCTATGCAATTAAAAAGGTAGATTATTCATAAGTGTTGGATCTATTGCGCAACATTTAATATTCACGTGGGCGACAGACTGGGGCAGGGTTATTTTATGTCATCTACCTATATATCTATAGGATGGATGGATGTTTGTTTGAAGGTATCTCCGTAGCGGCTCAGCGGATCTTGATGAAATTTGGTACAGATGTAGAACATAGTCTGGAAGAACACATAAGCTTTATTACGTTTTTTTTTAATTCCGCGCGGACAGAGTCGCGGACGACAGCTAGTATTCTATATTTCCTTTAACAGTGGTAGACTCCAGAAGCAACAACATCTGTTGCACGAAGGATCCGGCTCGCCTGGTGCAATACCACAACCACACAGAAGACTGGCGTGAAGTTTAAGTAATTCCGCGTTTCGTCTGATGAGTCTACGTACCGGGGGCCTTACTTTAGTCCTCTTTTCCTTCTCACCCTTTTTTACAAAACGAGTATGGGACGGGGAAGGGGGTTTGATGGAGGACGGGACGCATAGGAAGGGGAAATATTCACTTTCTATGCGTCTCCTCCTTCATCGATGAAAGGTAGGCAACGCATCTGCGATTGCGGATGTTCGTGAGCAGCGGTCGCTTCGCCATTTCAGCGAATTAAGGTGACCGCTGCTCTCTTGTCACCTTATAATATAAAAAATAATTACTGTTAGTAAAAAAATATGTACTTTGTAAATTATGCATGCAACAAGCATTATAAATCTATAGAGTTAATGATTATTATTTTTTTATCCATATAGGTTTAACTAGTTTTTTATTAAAAAAAAAAAACAATAAACCTTCTTCGTCTGTATACCTTTTAACCCTTTATACACTCGGGGAATAATACGAACAAAATGTTACCTCAGTACCAGTAACAGTACAGCTATAACTATTGCAGGTCCCAATGGAATCAATCTTACCTTAATATTAAAATTGCGATAACTTGGATGGATAGATTGTTGGATGGATGTTAGAAGGAATCTTTAAAACGAATCAACGAATCTCACTGAAATTCAGCTTAGACGTAAAACATAGTCTGGAAGATCACATAAGCATAAGTTACTAATTTTTCTTTTTTTAATTTTGCGCGGACGGAGTCGCGTGCAACAGCTAGTATACATGTATAGATATCCGGAAAATCGAAACAACGAAAACAAAAGATAATACTTTTTAAGGATTTGTTAAAACAACAAATAGTTTTAATTCTTATAAATATTGAGTTTCGCTTTAAACATAATCTGCTTCTATTATGCAGATAAACTATCGTAAATAGGTCGTTTGTCGCTGCGAACTAAGCTTAGAATTTTAGCGCAAATTTATACCGTGGCATCATAATGTAAAGTTAATTTAAAGAAAACCTTTACCAAGCCACGATAATACATTTAGTAGTATGTAGTATTAGTTTTCCTGAATTCTAAATATTGGCGTAGCAAGCTTTGGTAACTCAATCTATAAATAGACGCTAGTTATAATGTATAGATAATTGCAGTACCATAAAACTAAGCTGACTTTTATTGAGGCTAAAACTCCACTCTGTCTATTGTTCATTATCTATTTCTAACCACTCACAAGTTTAAATAGCAGAAAATATCTATATGCATCAATTTGGCATATGCAAAAGAAGATAATGAAATAATCAATGAAATTCTTTTGGTCTAACCATGTCCTCACTTCCTCTAATTGACGAACGAATTCCTTGAGTTGACGGCTACTTCCAAGTGATTGAATTAGGTTGAATACTTTCGTTTTTTTGTGAATGACTAGTTACGTTATGCCTTGAAGAAGTATTTACAGTTTAACCAGACAGGTAGTAGGGTGCAGAAGGCGCTTAGTCGTTTAATTAATATCAAGGACTCTCTTAGCTCCTAAGCTCTTCTTAGGAGCTATACTTTTCGTGGCTCGAGTTAAACTCCCAACGAACCAACCCGACAGACCGCCAGGTACCGTCCATACTATGAACGTACGGTTCTCGCGAAATTTTTTGCCGCGCACGACCGATTTGTGGAATGGTCCGTCCACTACGACTTAGGGTCCTTCAAGAAGCTAGCATATATTTTTCTTAAAAGCTGGCAACTCATCTGTATTTACTCTGATATTGCGGATGTCCATGGGCGTCGATGATCACCTTGGTGTTCCCACCGCTCGTTTGACCCCTACTCTTGTAAAAAAACCTTTTATATTTTTATATTTTTAATGTTTACTGTACCACAGGCAGATATGGAAGGATGGCTAAAACATCGTACAAAGAATATCGTAATAAGAGTATGTGGAAGTATTTGTTTCCACATTTCCACAGAAGTGGTTTAATTTGCGGCGAAAAAATAGGGCATCAGTTTTGACACTGTATTGTGTATTGTTCAACGTATTACGTATCTGTGCTTGTAAAATAAAAAATAAACCAGTGTTAATAAAAAAAAAATTATGAAAATTATGCGATTTATATCTTTTAATGCCAAATGATATATTCCTTTTTTATTAAGTAAATTCTTCGAAAACATAACGTTTTGACTTTTGACGTAACTTTCAGTCTCAGTCTGTCAGTGTAGTTGTCAAACCTGTTGCATTGATTTTCGGTGCTAAATGTACTGTTTATCTATATTTTAAAATTATTTTATTGATTTTCCTATGGAAGTTGTCATTGAAGGATAATAAATGAAATTTTGTCTTCGGTTATAAATAATAATAAATAGCGTAAAAAAAAAATAGTTTCAGAATGGATGAAGTATTGCAAAAATTCAATTCTGTTCTTGCTTATGATGATCTCGTTCAAATTGATCCTAGATCTGCTGATCGTGAAACCTTATACAAGAATTGGGGTAAATTTGGTAATCAAGAAGAGAGGCGAAAGGAGATTTTGAATTTACAGAAAGGGTAAAAAAAACTATTTATTGTTAAAAAACATACAGTGGTTTTCACTACATCTTATCTAAAAAATAATTGAATGATTTTTTTAAGCTTGCCTACTAGAGAATCAGTGGTCATCTACATTTATTATAATTATTTTATAAATTATCAATCATCATCATGGATTGTTTTTGGAAAGTTCTGATCATAGAAGATTAATGTTTATTGTACTTGTGTGTCAGAAAGTCTTTTTTTTATAACTTTAACTATCTCTTACAGGAGTAGAAATGATAGCCTTGATAAATTTAGAGGGTTATTTGATCGTTCAAAGAATATTGTTGGTAATCCAGCTCATAGAAATGAAAAGGTAATAAAACATAACTTATTTGTTGTAAATTTTTATTAAGAAACATTTATGAATTGGTACTATGATAAACAACAATTAAATTAAAACTAATTGGTGCTGTCTCCGATCTAACTACATGTGAATGTACCCTTTTTGGTTTATTTTATAATCAAAGATTAGATAAGATTGATGACTGACTGAAATACTCAAGAAATTTGGTATTAATGGCAACCAAATATGAGATTATACATAGATGAATGAATGTAGAACAAAGAAGAGAGGTGTGTCAGGACCGCAACAAATGGAGGTCGGCGTTCTCTGCCTACCCCTCTCGGTTACGGGTCACACCCGCTATATTGTTATTGCTTACAGTCAAAATCAAGTTACTTCGCTTATACAAATTATAATCTTTATGGTAGAATATCATCTCATTAAATTGATAATGTCTTCCATACAGTTTCAGCAGTAGTGAGGATGAATTTACAGTTATGTAAAATTTAAAAAATTCTATTGAACTTTTCCAGGCTGCCTATAGACCAAATATATATGTAGCTGGTTTCAATAAAGCCCCACCAACCTATAAGAATGTTCTTATGATGTCAGAATGGTTAGTTGAGAAGCCAGAAGATTTCAATGAGAATTGGTATGTAGTACCGTGCCCTAAAGGTGTCAGAGTACTAGTTGTGTCAGATAGAGTAAGTAAATATATTTTATTCATAACTAGTATAGTATTTGCTCTGAATATGTCTATATTTATATAAAATTCTATTATAATATTATAATATTCTATTTTATATATATTTCTATAAAATTAATATTGTAGTATCAGAGGTAGCTTAGGTATGCGTAAATAACATGGCTGCTTTTTCTGCAGCATCTTCATTAGCTTGTTTGCTTTTGTTGGGTTTGTTTTATATGACAAACAATTATAAATTTTTTGATTTAAATTTACTTCATTTGTGTTACTTAAAGATAGAATTAATTAAAAAACTTGTGTTATTTTTTCCAGGGTATAACAAAACTTTATGGCAAACATGGTCAATTTATAAAAGAAGTACGTACAGCTTTGCCAGGAGGCAATCCCGGTGAATATCTCCTTAGAAGTGGAAATTTCTCTGTATTGGATGCATTTTATTTAGAAAAAAATAATACATTGTATGTGTTAGACCTTCTTGCATGGAATAGTCAGCCAATGACTAATGGAGAGGTAAAAAGAAGTTACAATACTAGAGTTTATATTAGGATTTAAAATAATAAATTAATGAATAATTATGATTCATAAATGGTGTTAGATTTTGCAATTTTCAAATCTTTTTTTTTTATTATGATTTTCTATGGATTTGTTTTAAAATTTTAGGCTCAATTTAGACAGTTTTGGTTGCAAACTCACCTACAAGAAATTGAAGGGTTACACACAATATCGAAGAAAAACAAAATTATAATTCAACTGTTACCTACTGTGTCATGTGACAAAGACTCCTTTAATGCGTAAGTATTCTTGCCAAGAGATTTACGGAAAATGACAATTTGTGTCACTTAACATTTTCAGTTCAATAGAATTAGTGGCATGGAACTTGTTAATATTTCAAATTTAATACGATTTTATTATAACAGGTTTATGATGAAGTATCCACATTTTGAATCTAACTATCCTCTATTGGATGGCTTACTGTTTTATCACAAATTGGCTAACTACAGCGCTGGACAAACTCCGCTTGTCGGCTGGCTCTATCCTTACATGGTGAGGGAAGTATTGGGATCTGGTAAGTGTTAAAGTATACATTAATGCTTTAAAATAATTTGATTGGGGAGAGGGGGGGGGAATCCAGGAATTGTGGGAAAGTTATAAGGATGACATTGCCAATGAAATGGACGTTTTTACCTGCATGTTTGGATTGCATTAAAGTTTGTCTAGAATTCTGAAACCGAAACTGTTACCAAATTATCAGATTTGATAATCAATGTTAAAGAAAATAACATCATTGTAAATGACCAATTGTATTGTTACAAATTTAAATTAATTTGACTGTAATTATTTTCTGTTATGTGACCAATACAGGTATTTAGTTAGTAAATCATTACCTTATAAAATTTAGTGATGATATCTAAGTACTTTATTTATTGCTGGTTATCGCCTGTGACTCCGTCCGTTCAGAATATAAAAAAAACGTATAAGTAACCTATGTGTTCTTATAGACTGTTGTACATATGTGCCAAATTTTATCGAGATTCATTGAACCGTTCCGGAGATACCTTCCAACAAACATAAACTTTCGCATTTATATATTAAAGTAAGATTTATTGTTAATTTGATTTTCAGATATAATAGTGAATGCTATATATGAGACACAAAGACCGTTAAATTATATAAATCAAGCAACTTTCATACGAGAATTTACATCCCATTCCAAGAAAAAACGCAGGACCCGAAAGACATCTACTAGTTCTATGGAAACTGAAACTGCTTCTGTTAAAGAGGTATTTTAAATATAACATTTTATTCGTAATCTCCAAATATCGGAGTGAAAACAACCTCTTATTAAAAGTAAATAAAAAATAATAAAATTACATAAATCTTTCTTTTTCTCCCAAACCGTAAAAAAACTGATTACAAAGAGTCTTTACTACGCTCATATTTATGTCATACAGTCGGTTTGTTTTTGTTTTTTTTTTCGTTTTTTTTAAATATATAAATTGCTACTCGTATTTGTGAATCTATCAATGATTAATTATTTTCGAGATGCCGTCACCAACGGCCATATATTTACCGATTGGTGAGCAATGGCAAATGAGCTCGATTACAACCAGTGGCTCCAGGTTTTTGTTCGAGGTGAGAGGTTCGAGAGCATGATATATGTGTTTAGATGTCAATTATATTTAAAGGGCCACATAGTTCCTTTGTGTCATGATTTTAAAAATTCTCGGCAAGATAACGCGTGGCTTTTGTGAATAACTTTTTACTCGTATTGTAATTGGCACAAAGAAATTAGAATTATTTATTTATTGTTATGGTAATACTGGCGTTCAAGAAGAAGAATGCAATTTTTTTTTTATTATTTGGAACGTGGCTTTGCGAAAGATTTTTGTTACAAGCGGTTTTTATTTTGCTTCAGTTATTTTTGGTTATATGCAATTATTTTCAATTGTGCAAAATTAATGATAATTATAAATGTCGATTGCAATTGCATGATTGGTATTGTATTAATTGTTTAGTTTTTAAAAACTGAACTTTTTATTTATGTCTTTATATGAGATTTAATCATGGCCACTTACAATAGCGGTCGCCCACGACCGAAGCGATTCGTTAGCGAAGAATTAAAAAAAATAGCTTATAATATTCCCGAATAGATCAGTTACCTTCCCGCCAAATTCCCGTCAGTATCGGCCCAGCCGTTTCGAAGATTACACGGAGTAAACGCAGACTTGCTGACAGACATATAAAAAAAACTAAATTTGTTTTTTCTTTATAAGTAACTCAAATACATTATATTCGTAAAATATGTTTTTTTTTTCTCGATGTTTCATACAGACACTGCAATTTTATTAATTGTATAGATTTCTTCAGGGATTTTAGTGTCACTGAGTATGTTGCGTTTTTTTATCATGTTACGGAAAATTCATTTAGTATGTGGATAATATACAGGATGTTACTTGAACGATGTATCAAAAGTTTTATTGGTGTTGAGGACCTCTGTATCTATTTCCCTATCGATTGAAATTATGTTCAGCTATTTTCAATTGATCTAAAGTTATTTTATTTTTTTTTGTGAAAAAAATTGGTTCCATGTAATTAAGTGATAAATAGTCGATGTTGTATTTTTAATTTATATTTTTTGCTCTTGATATTTACCAGATGCATAGCTTTCCTCAAGTTATTTATATCTCTAAATGTTTTATGTTGTCGCAATAGTTAAAAATTGCTTCTTTAAATAAATTACTAGTCGAATACAAGTCAATTTGTACATTTCAGATAGAAGGAGTGAAACCAAAGACGACGCACGAGCAACCCCGGAACCGATTTCACTAGAAGTCAGTGGTAATAGAATAATTGTAAACATATTTACTAATTATATGTAATGTGTTTGTCATATGTATTTATTACATATCTGTGAAGAAATTCAAAGATGTGTAAGATAACCTATCCGCACTTAGCCAGCACGGTTGACTATGGCCTAGTCACGCCTAACAAAGGATAGGCTTGTCAGCTCCAGACAGAGGAAACCCTCGGCGGAGACATTATGAGCTGAGGACGAGACAATTTGTATTTAAACATATGCATTGCATTATTATTGCATTTTTAATGTTTAGTTTAAATATGGAAAACAGGAAATTATAAGTTAAGTTTGCTCTTATACCTATTGAAATAGATACTTACCAATATATAATTACATAGTAGATCTAATTATATGACTTGTATATGACATTCAATAAATTTAAACAACTATCATTGTCTATGGTACTGGCATAACTTTTTTAAGTGTAAATAAAATGACCAATTTTTATGAAATTTGAAAAAGTATCTACTTGATTAGTTTTACTAAATGGTAAAATTCAACCAGACATTATATACATAAAATGTATGTTTAGTAGTAGTAATATTGATGTGAGTAATTTTATTTATTATTTAATAGGGCTGTAATATTAATTTAAATTTTTGACAAAACGCTTTCGGATGATTTGTCTATTGTTTGTGATCTCGCCATTTTGGTTAATATTAATGACCAACTATACGTAGTTTATCACTAATTTTATAAATACACTATTTTTAGTGATGTTTTGTTATGAATACGTCTATTGATTATGTTTATCTTGTTAATATGTTTCCAAATTTAAAGGTATTCAGACGTAATGTGTAAATTTAAGAGTTAGAAAGTTTTTTGTAACAAGCTATCTCATGATAGCTTGTAAATAAACGACGTTATATTTAAGTACATTCAGCGATATGTGCTCTTAATGTAATTTTGTATGTGATGCTTGTGTGGAATAAATGCTGATTATGTGTACGACTTGTTATTATTACCTGTAGTTATATAAAAAAATCATTTTTTTTTTAGATGAATATAAGAAAAATAGAAAGATTATTAGAATGAAGGTTTCTTTCTCAATTGATAAAGTTGACTTTAAAAATAAGTGTCATAAAATGTTGACGGTTTAAAGCTTAGTAAACATCTCCTATTTTTTTTTACCATTTTCCTGTAGCGGATGTAAAAAAAACAATATTTGAAAAAAAAAACACGTTTTTGTATAAATGGAAACCCTCTGCTAGACAACATAGTCTCATACTAAGAGCTATATTTTGGTTCTGTATGTAAATTCACGTTATTGGTTTCTTCCATTCCAAACACAACAACATTTCATTTATATTTTAACGACCGAGTATTGGAATCTGTGATCTCTTGCCATAAAAAATGTCGTCACATCTTCGGAGATTGATTTTAACCGTTGAAGTTATCTACCTACAGGAAATAGTTTACTAGTATCTAAAATGTGAAATTAAAAATATTATGACACAATTGTAAATATTTTAGGCATCAGACGGTTTAATACCCGTAATTAATTTAAGCTTGGAAGATTTCCTTTCACTTATAGTCGGCAAACAGTCGTTAAGATTTTATTGGATCTATACATATTGCTAAATTAGTATTTTTTTCATCTCAAAGTCTGTATTAATAGCCAACTTAGTTATTAATGACTATAACTCAATATATGCGAAGAGACGACCTCGCTTCCTCAAGGTTAGAAATGTTATACTGAAAGTCTTGGCAGGAATTTTCAGAAGTCATTTTGAAAGGTGTTTTTGTCAGAATCATCGCGCTTGGCAGACAAGATGGTGATTGTAACGTGACGTTAAATACTAAAAAATTAAAAATGGAATTTTTATTGACAAAAAGAATTTACAGTTTAGATTTGATGATATAGCTTAACAAAGGTTACTTATTTTTAAAATTTCTGTTTCCTATTACCGTCACACTAGGCTCAACCTGTGTCTTAAGGATTAAATACGGTAAAGATGAGTCATCAGATTGTTTAGCTTAACCGATAAAACTAAGGGATGCTTCTTTTAAACCTCAATTTAGACTTACTGTAGTTTTCTGCATTGCTTTTGAAGTATTTTTCACTACAAGAACAAAAATACGTCTACATGGGACTGTTGATATTAATTTATGTGATTGCATTACCTTTAATATGCAAAGCTTTTGTGGGATAGAGCGGCTCACAAAATGTTTATTCAATGATATGAAATAATATTCATAAAATGCATTCAGTTCCACATAGGTATAATGGTGGTTCGTACATATATAGTTGGTTTCTGAGACCCAAATCCCTGTATAAAATGTATTGTTATCTCTGTTTTGTAAAAGATAATGAGAGGGATGACGATATATTTTCTACACGGATTTGGGTCTCGGAAACCGACGATACGTCAGATACCTGTGTACATAATATAAATCCTCGGATGCGAGAACATGTTGTCTCCGCATTAGCATAAACTCTGAAATTAAGCCAAATTATTTCGTCTACAGTATTATGCGGTGAAAATAATAATTTGCATATAAATAAAGTTTTTAATAAGCTTGTTATTTTAGGTTGTTTCACGTCGTACTTTTGTCATTACACCAAACATTCTTGTTTTACGATTCTCCATGGTAATACATTATTAACGTTAATTGTATTCATAACTAGTTTTTGAGTTTATTCGTTACATACAAAAATGCAAATCTTTTTATAATATTAATATTAGTGTAGATGCGTACGAAGTTTTTAGTTTACCATTGAATATATATACATACTAGTTTCAATTAGAACTATTAGGCCCTACTCTAATACTTCTAGAAGGTCAAAATAGTAATATTGTGATTAGAAAGACAGTTTATAGACTTAAAATTACTGATGCTAACAAAGTTTAATACCAGTGCACTTAGTTGAACTTGGATATCCATAAGAGGAAATGAAAACAGCAAAGATTACGGTATTGGAGATCCCAGAAAAATTAGGTGAAAGGTAAACAATGTCATGGACCGATTAAAGTTAGCTGAAACATTTTCTTGTCACGTAATTTTTATTCCTAATATTCTATTTCGACTTAGACCTAACACGTTCGCTGTTCAGTTGTGATGCAATAAATCGAGAATATTTTACATATTCAGATTAAACGGGGTATTTTACCCTCATCATTTTTGATGTGAAGTATAATTTTAGCGTATAAACATTTTATATTTTAAGATTGAATAATTTTTAAATGCGTTAAGTAAACAATTTGTCTCATTTAAACATCCCTCACACAAGTTAAAAAAATAAATCATGTGATTGGCAAAAATTACAGAATATTCCTGCTGTGATAATCGCGGTGTGCTTTAATATATATAAATTTGAACAATTAATTCAATTTAATTGAAACATATCGATAACTAGTTTAGATATTGGAGCGAATTAACCAAAGGTATCTAATAATATACAATGTTAAATTCCACTAGCATTCTCGTATCTAAAATATTCTACGTAGAGAATGTTATTTAGCAGTTGTTCAGAACAGCTGGCCATGTTCCACCACAAGCGCTTCCTAAACATTCTCTCTGCTATTGCTTCAAAACTCTTTGATTTAAGCCGAATTACGTAGCACATATACAGTAATACTGATATTTTGTTACTATAATTAAGCTATTTTTTAGGTTCGTATGAGATGTATATTAAAAGATAAATAAAAACATAAAAAAATGATATTGATGGAAAACTGTCGTAATTAATGTAATTGGCGAAATTTGATTAATTTGACCATTTTTGTCTCAATTTTTCCACAAACTCCTTATTTAGTTTTTTCGGTTATATGTTCATAAAGATATACTAAGACTTTGAAGGATATAAAAGTGCGTATCACGTAATAAACGAGGATTAGTAAACTTTTATTGATCTTAAAAATAAAAAGGTTTTATTGATTCACTCCGGTTATAGCTACAGTGAAATATATCTGCTGATAAATCTGCTATGCTCTTTGCGAAATAAACCCACATGTTTTACTTTTTAATCCTTAAACGAAATCATTAAAAGGAGATATTTATACCGGGATAAATTTTTACAAGCCTTAGCTATCCACCAAAATTGTAGGAATAAATATCTGATGAAGTTAATTATTACAAAAAATACGTTGGTTATTATTACAAAGATGACATATACACACTCGTGACCACACAATCAAGTAAATGTTATCGTGGGAATTATCCTATGAATTTTTCTTTGTTATAATGTACAGAGACTGTAATTTTCTCTAACACTGGCCATTATGCTTTCGAAAACAGTAATTGGATGAGTTTTTGCTGCAAAATTTTTACCGCGGACTTTAAATTGGCTTATTTGTTTTCCTTTCAAACTGCCCGAGTTTATCGTTACCTTTTACGTGAATAAATTGCTTAAAAAATTAAAACACTGAAAGTCTCGGACAAAAAATAAAACTTTTGCTTTAAAAAGTCTGTTGTTTGAAAAACCGTCTGTATTTAGTAGTTATAAAATAAAGATTCGACATTCGTGTACAGTTATATATAAGGCGCAGGTTAGGCCAGATATAGATACATATACACATCACTGGGCCGGAGCTCCTAAATACTGGCTTCTTCCTTTTGACCGCGTACAACGATGTCGACTCGAATCGTCAACTACCGGGGTCTTACCGAGAGGCTTGACTCACTGGCTCTATGAAAAGGTGTTAGTTTCCTCACATTTTTTCCGTCTTTAACACGGGGAGTGTTCTGAAGAATTGTTTGCACCATCTCTGCCACAATCTCACTCGTATCGACATAGCGCCAATTTTCATCGTTACCACCTCGATGGTTGGCATTCCACAATGACGATGTTTTCGCGTAACTTCTTACCTCCCACAGCTGCGGATCTTCACGAAAAGAGCTTACAACACCCCTAAGCTTAACCGCATTTGCGGTTCGGCGATCTGCTGCTAGTTTGGCTTCTTCTATAAAACAATTAATAATACTTCGAAGCATAAAGTTTGTTGTAGACTTTGTTTTAATAATACTTTTTTCACCACCAAATGATCATAAAAAATCACTATTGCAAAAATGTACTGAAGAATTTTAACAACAACAGTAATCTTATTAAGTATAGTAAATCGGAATTGACTAATTTTTAATTTTGACAGTCCTATTATTAGGAGTAGGTTTTCTACTTATTATAACCCTGCATTCTTAGGAGCTGACAACGACGTGTATGAATCCACAATGGTCATCTATTTGTTTAAGGCCAACCACCTGCTTTATATAGCGACAACATTCACTCTTCATTAGGTACAAAATTACAAGGAGCATCGACGTCATTTGCATTTACAAGCAGGATTAAATTACAGAGGCACTGGTGACGCACTCCCAATTTGGGCTTTGGGTACATTGACTTTCAATTTATGCTAACTGTGACTGCTTAAACTGACATTGACTAATGTAAGTCACAATTACAATTTGAACTTTACTTGAAAATCTTTTCTTACTTTTTTATTTAACATGCCATTATTAAGTGCATGTAATTCATGACTGAGACAAAGCATTGTATTACTATATTGCCAAATGGTAATTTAACCTGAGACCTCTTTTTATTTATTTAATTTCGCGTACCTTATTTTATGCTAATTGGGTTTTACACCTAATTTTGAATTTAAAATATATGGGAAACCCAAATGTTTAAATCATTAACATCAACTAATATAGAAAACGGCTAAAAAAACTTACGTATTTTTGTCCGGTATCGGCACCGCTTAGTTTCAATAAAACATCATTAGAAAATATAAGAATGTTAATATACTTTACTATATAATTTTTTAAATCACATTATGTTACAAAAATTTAATAATTAAACAGTTTGGAATAATCTCGTTCATTAATGTTTTCTGTTATAAACTCCAAAGTATCTGTGACTCTTCGGAAGTATCTCTTAAATTACTACGTTTTCTTCCTGTCATAATACTTATGAAATCCTTATAAATAAATATGAAATACCTCACGCGAGTTCCGTGTTTCAATGACCTACTTTCGCAGTCAATAAACAAACGATTTTATGAAATAAACATTAATACGAAGCAAATGAAGGAATGCTCTTGTCTGTTGCTGGCATTTATGTTTTCGACTTGTATGTTTACAAAAGATTTGATGGAATTTGTACGTTCTTTATGTTATTTTAAACCGAAATGAGAAATGGAAGCTTTTTATAAGCTTCTTCCTACCTACCTTACAAATATTTTCTTAACACGTTAGTAATTTTAATAGGTTGTTTATTAGCGATATAGCAGTCTTCTCAACTTCTCGTCAAAGTCCCGTCAAAATTGGTTTAGGCGTTTCGGAGATGATGAGAATAATAACAAATATATGAAGTTCTACGTGTATTATATTGACATTGAGAAGTGAAACTGGGACAAAGTCAAACTATAATACACTGTTATAGCTTAAGTTGGGACTGCAACAAAGTTTAATACGTCTTGATACTTATTTTCTGAGGTTCTCACCACACAAGAGAGCTTGGAGCAATAAATCTCACTTCCGTGCAGTTGTGTTTGTCAGCACTAATAACTACCGAGCTTTATAACATCGAGAACAAAAATGTCATTTCATTTTAAAACATAATTTTTTTATATATGTCGTGTTTTGCACAAGGTTATTAACAATAAAACCTTAATAATATTTATGTATTAAAACTTTTGATTCGTTTATATTATTTCCTATATAATTTAATAAAAAAGTACCTCCTCTCAATGCGTGCGGTTTCTTAAATAACTGACTTTTGTATCGGGGCCTTAATCTAAATGTATAGCGAGAGCTTCATAAGGTGCTGGGAGAAGCTTTTCGTCATTTGCCCATTTACCGATACGACTATTAGAATCCACACACGTAGTCCACACACGGCACATAATGGTAACTTTGTGAGCTAAGTCTAAGTATTTAAGCAATTTTCAGACTCAGCTTTCACGGGATTCTCTTCCATAGTGACATCGACTAACATAACATATTTATGGTATCATTGCTAATAAAAAACAACAGGCTATTGTTAATTTAATTGTTTAAACAAGTTAAATATTAGAGGAGTTAAAACTACTAGACTTTTTGTACCATATAGTGTAATGTATATCAATAGTTAAATATACTTACTTAATTATACATAGACATAATGCATCTGAATACGTACGTTCGGTACAGATTAGAAACCATTACCTATATTGCATCAACGCAAGCCATATTCAAAGGAATGGTCCGTAATAGCTTTCAATTGACGTTCTGATTAAATTTCAATTACACCGTTCATGCAATGGGGCCCAAGCTGGCGTACAACTGCTATGTTTGTACACTATTACAGGTCTATAACTATATTTATTCTAGATACTATTCTATGTTTTATACGTAATGTAATAGAAAAATATACTATCTCATATCTTCTGTTTGAAGATATATTTTTCAGATATGCAATAGGCTTATAAAAACAAAAGTGTTTTTGTGATGCCGCATTGCTACAGAACGCTCAAGAGTTGGCAGACGATCCCAGCTATATGTATTAAACAATCAACTTGTTCTTCTGACAAAATTTATAGTTCCCAAGCGACACGTCAGTTTCCGACGCTATAATCGTTTTCATCTCAAACCTAAACTGAAAATGTTATTTATTTTTGTTGTTCCTCTTAAATGTGGTTATACATTTTTGATATCAAACATACTCGTATAACCACGCCCTCGCAGTAAATTGACATCCCTCGAAGTTCTTAAGTGTATATATACCATTCCTTACTTTACACTAGGAGCTGCTTACTACGTTATACTCATTATCAATTATAATTACAACCATCATCATCATCATCTCCCTAGTCTTAACAACTTTACTCTATTTACTTGGTTTCGACGACCGGCCGCCTATCTATCGGCAACCCTACTAGGAAGAGAAATTAAAATTATAGAGAAATTTAAGTTCATAAAGAGAAATATAAATCCATATTAGTTGTATCTATTTTCAAAATTTTACACGCTTGAATTAAATTTTGGAACTATTTTTTGATGTATTTTGAAGATTTAAAATGCTTAATTTTAAAAACCGACTTTTTTCCTCGATATTACATACAGACACTCTAATGTTTTTAATATGTGTAGATGACAATTTTCCTGCTTTTCAGGCTAAGTACTCTTACCGCGTATGGTTTAGGTAAATAAAAGTAATGCAGAGCAGGACAGTAAACAAGGCGAAGCAATTTCCTCGCGGGAAAAATAGCCAATTCCCCAGGCAATATCGTAAACTGCCACATAAAATTTCAACTATACTTCAAGCCCTAATTGTATAATTATCATAGCAATAACATAATTCTTTTTTTATATTTATTTTTACTGAACGTAATACGCAAAATTTTTCACGGTTATTGTATACTTACATTTGCATGTAAATTGAATTTAAAGATTGTTTATATGATGTGTACATTCACGGGCATTATTTTCAATATACTTAAGCCGTAACAGTGGAAATTATCAGCGATTAATTTTATTAGCCGACTTCAAAAAAAGGAGGTTATCAATTCGACTGTATTTTTTTTTTATGTGTGTTACCGCGACGCTCCGCCCCTGGTGGTCCGATTTTGATAAAAATTATTAATCGAAAGGAAGTGCTTACAGATGGGTCCTATTTTTTTGTTTTTTTTAAATAACTAGAAGTAGTAGATTTTGGATTTAGCTTCAAAATGTTTTGCGAAAATTAGGTACATTTTTGCTTTCAGTGCTTACGTAGGCTAAACTATAGGACCTACATAAAAAATGATGTACGGAAGAATTGTAGCTCTTTAAATGTGCTAAATAAAAGTCTGCGATAGCATATATCTATCTTTTATAGTTTTCTCACAATAACGTAAATCTTGTTAACCACTGATACTAATTGTGTGACAATTTAGTTAAGGAAGCTCCTTAGTGTAGATTAGGTGAGAATAAGCTATATCAAGGTACCGCTTAATTAACATCTGAGTGTACGACGGTAAGAACAGAATTTAATTCATAGCCTCAATCATATATGTATATGTAAATTCTCTTTCAAAATACACACAAGCGTAAAATCGTCAAATTGAACTGAAAATAAATTATTTGAACAATAAATGAAATCAATCCTTACTTTTTAAAAGTTAATATTGGGTTTTAATATTGGATTTTCTGATTCAATTTCATCTCAAATAGTTACAGAAATAAGATCAATTGCTTGTATCGAAATGGGACTTCACAAATTGTATTTTGTCTACTTCGTTGAAAATAGGAGAGTAGAAAAACTATTCTGTCTGCTGTGTTGACGTATATCCAGTACGAATAAGTTTTTCTCTCATTGTTATTTTGGAGATGAAAAAACTTACTTTGAAAAATGTGTTTTCTGAAACTTTAAATATTCTTTTTATCATAACTTAAATGGTACCCGTTTCAGGAACACTCACTCAATTTTGGATTTGTTTCATATTTTTTTATAATTTGAATCTCTTAAAAGTATATTTGTATGGTGATTGAGAAAATATAGGCAAGTGCTCTCATTTACATTTGTTAAATTATATTCAAATAAGCATTGCATGTTGAAAAACGACATTTTGAATGTGAATCTTCATATGTGTATGGCACAAAAATTCTTCACGAATGAGGTTAATGAAACTTAAACACGAACATTAAAAGCTTCCCGTATATCTAATATACCCAAGAATACACATACATATGTTGGTATATTCAGTTAAAGTCGAATCAATTTAAATCAAGTCTTATTTGTGATTATTAGTTGATTGATATACGTTTACCTCACTAATCATAGGTTTCTGAGACAGAAATCCTCGTTTCAAACTAATTTTGTACTGTCAAAAATAGTGACAGGAAAGGCGTTATGTTTTGTACAGAGATTTTGGTTTCAGATAAGAACGGTGAGATTCACTTTATTTACACTAGACAGTCGTTTAGTGTCGACTTATTCTACTAAGAGATAACTTAACGACACTGAGTGCGACACTTAATCCAGTATAATAAATACAGGATGTCTTTACACAAAAGCTTATTTATTTGTATAAATTACAAAGACTTGGTATGATTTTACTGAATCTTTTTCTACTAAGTTAAGAAAACCTAAGGTAAGAAATACCTTTAAAGTCACTGTAAATAAAATGCCGCCTAATTTCCTCTGCGCAGCCAACGGTGCCAGTCAATTAGCGTGAAGCAATTGAAAAAAATAAAATTGATTTAAAAGAACAGATTTTATCTCAACACCTACCTTTCTGAGTTGCTACTGTATTTCAGTGCTAAATCAATCTTTATTGCTGTTTCCTTTTACTCCCAACAGTCTGATGATAATGTTAATTAGTACCGTTGTCAACTTTTTTAGCCGACTTCAAAAATAAGGAGGTTATTTTATATCAAAAGGTGATAAACGAGCAACTAGTGTTAATAACTAATAACAGTAATATTGTGTTCTTTTTTATTCTAGTTGTATTTCTATTAGGTAATGATTGTCTTGATCTTAGATTAAACTCGGTTACGAAACTAAAAAAAAGAACAACTTACTAAAAAGTAAAGTCTCATTTATTAGTTATTCGAACAGTTATTAATTAAATGTTTTAACGGCATCGAGTTCGGCGGCGACTTTTTTCAAAGCAATTAAAAGTCTGTCACAAGCAAAAGCCGGTATCTTGAATTTAAAAACAATTTTTTTTTACTGTTGTAATGTTCTAATTTTTTATTACAAACTTGAAATTTTACATTTACTTTGTAGGCATCCAATGATTTTTATAGGCGTCGAATGGGCCAATCGGTGAAATACCTTGACCATACAGAAGACAGGCGTGAAGTGGAAGTAAAACACGCGGGCATATTATAGGTTACTCTTTCTTCTGCGCTGACGAAGTCGCGGTCAACCACTAGATGTAAATAAGAAGATTATTATATAAAACTCTTTGGATTCTATTTTTGAACCAATGTAAGCGTGAACCTTTCGAATATAAATTTTATTTAGGTCGAAAAGGGTAAGGTCGTATCGTATGGTAGTAACAAAAAGTCTATGAGAGTTGCAATCGTAAACGAAAATTGGCGAACGTTGAAGCAATTTCTCAATATTCGAGTACGTGATACTTCTGTTATTTAAATTTTAAAAGTATATTTAAAATATCAAAGTAATAACATTTTAGAAATTAAATTAAAAAGCGTAATTCCTTTTTATAATCTCACGATAGTCAGTGAGACTAAAAGTAAGGTTAATTTTTTTTAGAAAAAAATATATATTTTTCCTACGATATGATATAATTATTTATAATTTCGTAAGATCCTTATTGTAAATAATTAAGCTTCTTTAGAACATACGTTTCACGCTTACAAAATTTATTCCGTAAGCCCCGAAAAATATATTCATTGAAAGTTGGTATAAGGTAGGAATCAGAAAACCGTTTTCATTTACTCGCTTCGAGAACGGCCTTAGTTCTGTAATAGCTTTTACGATATCGTTACAAATACGTGACGGTCTTTTCGTGTAATTCTGTTCCATTTAAAGGGGAATTAACGTTATTTTCTCGATTCGTGAAAGCACGCTGTATATAATGTGATTTATAACAAAGTTTTGAGATATTTTGGTGAAATATTATAGTTACAGTAATTTGTTTTGCATAATAACCTAACCTTAATTTTTAATAGAGGAAATAGCGCCATCTATTGGCTGCGTTTCAAAAGAAATATTTTTTTTTAATTTTAACAAAATAAACTGAAATGTAATTTTATGTGTAACACTTTCTTATGTTAGAATATACTCGAAAACATAAAAAATGATTAAACAACGTAAAAAAGTTTTTTTAAGTGGGGTTCGAATTCGATTTTCACTAAAACAACATCACCCGATTGTCAGTCGGGTATTTAATACGCTACTAATTAGTAAAACCGTGTAAAATTCTTTTTTTTAGTTTAATTCATTTACTCAAATGTTTACCTTAAATAATGAATAGCAATTTGCAATAAGATAACAAATAGATTGATTATTTTTAAGAACTTTGCCTGAATTTTATTTCAATCCTAACCGAATAAATAAATGCCACAGCTTTACGGGTGCACAATTTGAAATCGTTTAGTTAAGCTTCCACGATGAATACGACATAAAAATCTCAATG
Organism: Papilio machaon; assembly: GCF_912999745.1. Taxonomy (NCBI): domain Eukaryota; kingdom Metazoa; phylum Arthropoda; class Insecta; order Lepidoptera; family Papilionidae; genus Papilio; species Papilio machaon. The sequence continues at coordinate 6,215,243 of NC_059987.1, forward strand.
ATCGTAAAACGAACTTTCCATCTTTAAATTACTGTTAGGTTTCAATTTAACGAGACGAGATTGAAAGTGAATTAAATGAAGTATTTTAAAGAGTGCAATGTCTTTGCACTTTTATATTTTGAATATACTAAACAACAGTGTATATCTGCGTTGTAATAAATTGTTTATTAGTAGAAGTTAGAAGCGCCATTACATGGGGTAATTAAACTGTATTTCTAATTTTAGCAATATGCTAGATGTTACATATAGTGGATATTTAGCCTTGATCAAAACTATTAATCGTTCGCGAAAATGTTACAAATTATTCACAGCTGTTTTTCGTGGTTTAATTCATTAAAATTTACACGTTTAAAAGTAAAGAAAAAATAAACTTTTTTCAGTCCGATTTTCAGTCCGACGATTTAAGTTATATTTATTTTGTCGGTGGTTTCAAGTAAATCCGTTTTAATTCTATCTTAAATCCTTATATCGCTGTTTAACCAGGAACCCGTACTTGAGCTTTTAATTGAATTAAGCACAAAATTCGTACTTTCCTTCCCATGTATAATTTCTCAATGATTTGTATATGTATAGCACTTCTGCTGTCTTGTTGTCTTATTACTATATTGAAGCCGATTTAAACAGTTGTATATTTTGAATATTAATTAATTTAAATATTTAAAGCTTTCTATAGTAAATTGTAATTTGAAGAGGCCAAAGACACTAAATAAATTAAGACAGATAATAAAAATAAATTGTTATTTGAAATGTCGCATAGTTACGAAGACTTCCTGTATACTTAGGCGAGTTTGTTTGCGTATGAGAATATGTATTTTGTTGACTTACCTGTCAAACTGTTTACATTATTTGTATATATGTAGTACAGGAGTTTGTTGTTGAAGTTAAAAGGAAAAATCACATGTTATTACTTTTTCCATAATTTATTTACGTTGTTACTCGAACTTGCAATGGAATTAAAACGTTTATGGTGGCTCCACATAAGTGCTGTGGAGATCCGCCAACAGATGTCAACGTGAATGTGGGGTTCGCGTGCAATCATATTCGTTCACGCCTTGTTTTCCGATCAAAATCGGTTTTTTGTCCCGCGTCAAAGGGTTCGCGCCCCTTTCGCACGGTGTTCATGGGTGTCATTTAAGGCCTCGTGCCAGTCTATTTATTAAATTTAGTATAAAAATTAATATATCATCCTCCATATTGATAATGTGGAGCCGCAATTATATTCGATTTTCTACTAAATTAATATTTACTAAATAAAAAAAATGGATAGTTTGAAGGAGAAAAAATATCTGGGTTCTTCAAATTCCAGTTATCATGAAAAAGTATTTTTAATTTATTCAGTAATATAGTTGTTCGTAAATGTCGAAGTGCCGGCTGGGAATTGCTAGCATTTTACTGCGCAAGTGCTGTTGAATTGCTATAAAAGAGGACCCGATGGCTATAAGAAGTTATTTAAAGTGACTTTTACGATCTTCTTGCCAATCCAGGACTACTTGAACACTATGATATAAATGTCATGGTGTAATTTGTAACTGAAAACTATTGTTTTTTTATTATACTTTCACAAAAAAAAAAAACTTGAAAATACAAGTCAAATGAATGAAAAGGGTTACTAAATTTTTATTGATTTTTAATTATACTCCATTGTCAATGATTCTTTAAAAAATAAATTGCTTTTGATTTTTTAGTAAAAAAGATCAGCCAGACATGTTGTGCAGTTACCTAAGAAATTTAATCAAATAAAATAATTCCAACTATTTTTCTATTTTCATTTGCAGTTAAGATAAAGTTCAGACTACGAAAAAGCTCTAATTCAATTCCTTATCAAAAATAGTTTAAGAAATGAGTTTAATCGCTTGTGTGAGAATGGGACTTAATAATTTGATTTGTCTTTCATCTTCTTTGTTGGAAATCGAAAATCTCTGCAGTTTTAGATTAGATGCCCCGAAATTATTTCTATGAAGTTTAAAATCAATCGTGTAATAAAACATCGTAGAATATCTCAGTTTTTATACTTCATAATATTTTTTCATTTAATTTAAGTTATTCTATGATAAACCTTGATTTGGTTTGTTTGTTTTTTTTTCATATATTTGTTATGTAGTTAACTAAACCCTATTACTAATGGTAAGTCTACTTTTCTAGGTCAATCGCCACATATATGAACAAGAATTTAGGTATTAAATGAAACATTATTTGTGATGGAAAATAAGTTTTAAATAAAACTAATTAATTATTTCTTTCGCAGTTAGTATTTTTTTTTAATGGTTATATTTTTATGTATTCAAAATTAAAACCTTGGTTCACTGCATAAATTCCCGGACAAGACAATGCCATTAGCATAATCCTTGCCAGCGATATCCAAAAGCTCGAGTTTCATCTAACTTTAGAGGTTTTTTAGATTTTAGCGAGTTTACAATCGGCGCATTTTTTTTGTAAATATTTTGTAAGTAACAAAAATATGTTGTTAGTTAGATTTAGCTTTTAATAAAAAATGGCATCACCAAAGTCTACGTTTATTAAGTATTCGTCTTTCTTACGAAATTTAGTCATTGTACACTAAATCGTATCTTACTAATATGTATTACAAAAATGCGAATGTTTTTTTTATTCCGCGCGGACGAAGTCGCGGAGGACAGCTATTTTTTTATAAATCAACAATGATTTTATTTATTAATTAATCATTATCATTAATCATCGAAAATATAAATATGACGCAGTGTTGCTTACGTCAATGAATTCTTAGACGTTTTTATTAAGAAAAAGCAACATAAACGACTCACATTGCTTTATTGTCCGAGGGCCATTCGTTCGCTGTAAAACCAGCCCATTGCCTACAGAATGTTTATTAAAATAAATATTACGATCGCATTATGAAAATCTTTTGAATTTTATAACTTTACAAACCGAGAGTATGCACTGACTAAAACATTTACGTAAAACATCTTCTCTTTGAAGAAACTGAGACTACAATATATTTATTGTGAATGTTTCCCACAGTGTAAACTCAAGCTCCGCTAACGTGTCTTTTAAGTTTAATCCTGTAACTTTATATTAATTTAATCTTTAAAAATGAAATAGTTCGATAATATTTATAGATTTAACTTTAAATCGTTCAATAACTTGGTACCAATTACGCTTAAATATTTTAAAACCTCGTTGATATGAAATAAACTGTACTGAAATATAGGTTAAGAGTACGTATACATTTCAAACCGCATTTAGTGTAATGATATAAGGATATTTGCAAACTTTAAGTGATGATTTGGTTATGCTATTGTAAATTTTAGAATATAATACTTTAAACTGTTTTTAATAGCGTTCAAAGAATTGTTCAAAACGTTAATCGGATAAGTTTTCTTTAGTGTTCCGGACAGATATTCAACTTATTGCACTAAAATACACCCTGCAAAGTTTAAAACTGCTAATAACTTGCTTTTCAGTAAAGGCAAAATTATTATTAAATAACACTAAAGTAATTTTTTTTTAATACCTACTGAGAGATGAACTTTTTAATCTCTCTTTTTAACTAACATTTTTTAATTATTTATTTGAATTTCGAATGTTACAAAAATTGCAGCCAAATTCTTACAAAAATTCATTTGCACAAAAATAAAGGGTTAGTAAAATAAAACATTTACGAACTTAATTAAATTAAATTTTATTTTAAAAGCAAAAAGTAGTGCTCTTGACCCTTTCGAGTCTGAATTTCATTTAGGTTTAGAAGGGTAAAATGGTATAGTTGTAGCAAACAAGTTGAGGGACTTGTAATAAAGGAAAATTGGCGAGCGTTGGGTCAATTGCCAAATAATCGAGCACGTGTTTTACTTTTGACGTTCCATAAGTTCTCTCTACCTTTTACAAATAGGCGGAAATATTTTTACATTTATAAAGAGAAACCGAAGAAAGCATGGCTAGATTTAGTGACAGAGATTTTTTCTCTAAATGTCAATGCATAGACAAATAAATTTTACATTTTGCTAGTAATATTCGCTTGACTGGACTATTCAAACTTTCCAATACTTAACGTACTGTCATGTGCACTCAACCGAATATAATAAAAGAAGACAATAAATTTTAAAAAGATTATTCTAAATGTTAATGCAATATTTATTGTAATGATTTCTCAGAGAACCTTTTTATCTACATTTATTTTTTGTAAAGACTAGAATCGTAAAATTATTTTTTGCTTGGTAAACCTTAAAGTTTGAACAACTTAAAGTAATTAGAATTATAAAATACAATCGACTAAAATATACTATTTCTATTTGATTTGAATTATTTTCGGTAGGAAAAATGAGATGTGACATATTTTCTAGTAACTTTATAAGTAAAAAGTGCTAATTTTCTATGTCCATCACCGAAACTATTGTAAAGGCAGCACAACTAAACCTACATAAGTGTTAATATAGAAACATATGTATTTATTCCGTTACACTTAACCTGGATGAGACAGGTCACCAAACATCGCATCGTTTTGTACACGAATGTGTGCAGGTCGTTTCTATTTGTTTTCTGAACGTAACCCTGTTTGTAAGCGATGTTAGTACTCGCTTGAATTAGACCGAGGGAACAATCTAATAAAAGTTGACGAATGTAAACGCAAATCAATCGAAGATGGAATATAAGTAGAGAGTATGTCGTAACATAAGAAAATTTACGAAGTAAACATTAGAAGAATTTATTATTTTAAATAGTTTATCTTAAACGCTTACTAATATTTAGTTATTGTAGCTAATTTTTGTGGGGAGAATTTAGTGTTTAACTGGATTTGTAATGTTCCACATATTTTTCTTCCGTAAGGAATTCTTGGCGAAATTAAATCCAGCCCTCGCTCGTAAGTCTCGCAGCAATTACAGTAATGTTGTACGGGAGCAGTCCGCCTTTACAACTTGTATCTAAGCTGACTAGACTTCGATATAAAAATTGCAAAGATAATTGCAATGAGTTTCATTTTGTAACTTTATTTCTCATATTTAAACTAGTATGATACTATTCGAAAAGTTTCGTTATTTTTTGATTTCTTTAGTTAACAAAGTGGGAAAGATTATTCTGTTAGACGTTAGAACTTTATTAGTAGCATTTAAAAATAATTTTGTAACTCCGATCATTTTAGATATTTTTCTTGTTAATAGTGAACGTTAAGTGATTTCAATTGCCTTTCAACTTTGGTACATTAAAATCTCATTTAAACACAATCAGTGAATTTCGAAGCCAGAACTTTTTATATCTTCCACGTTATCATGCAAATTAGCAAATTTATTTTTAAATTTCTTCAAGACTATATAGTTGAATAATTTACAGTAAAATATGTTTTGCTTTGTTTTCCGATGCAATTCTTCTTCCATCATTCCACTAGACATAAAAATATGTTTGAAGATGCTCGAAATCGAGGGAATTTTTTTTTATCTCGACCTTTCATGTTTTTCATTTGATTTATGGTGAGACTATCACATTTTATGGCCCGATTGCCGCGTCCAAAAATGTCCTAAATCATGAATTCTGATAGGGGTTGAAAAGGGATAGATATTCACTTTGTGACTCTAAAATATTTCTTCAACATTACAAAATGTTAGGGTACTTTCTTGTACATAGATTTTTAAACTTCATTACAACATTTATCATCTTTAATTCACACTAACTTCAGAAATCAGAATGAAAAAACAAAACTATTTCTGTTTTTCAAAACCTTTTCACGTCGATCTAATACGAGACGACGGAGGACCTCATTCTGCGGAAGGTATTGGTGTTTATTTATAAAAACATTGTATTAATAACTCAAGCTTGTTGTTTGTTATGTTTTAAGCAGAATTACGAGAACCAAATCTAATTGACCTTGTGTTTGGTTGCAGTGGTACCTATTTCAGTTTAAAAAAAAACAAACGTATTTAGTGACATAAAAGTTATCATTTCGTCAAGCTTGCCCAAAGAGTGCGGAATAAAAATCCAAATGATCGTAAAATGAAGCTTCTATTAAGCTTTTTTAAAAGACTGCGAGCTTTCAATTTAACGAGACCAGATTCAAACTGAATTTAAACGAATAATAATATTATATGCAGCGCTTTCGTTCTTCAGTATTCAATTTGATTAAAGTAAGCTGACAATAAATTTAAAAGCGTTTTTCTATGTAAATATATTTATTTATAACTAGTTCAGAGCTAATTCACAGCACGATATATGACATGTAATAATTTGAATGAATAACTACATAGTTAAAAAGATATTATTTTCTAGTCTCGCTTTAATATCAGTCATACTATCACTGACAATATGCATACTGTATATCGTGTAAATAGTGAATTTAGTTCAAAACAAGTTCATTAATAAGCCCATTACAATTTAATTCTGGTTCACTGAAATAATACCGTTTGAATTATGTGTACTGCAATTATGAATACAAATTGATTCGACTGTTCAATTTAAATCTGTTTTGAGTTAATATGATTAATAATTTATATATATATATAATGCGTTCTAATTGATTTATTTACCTCGATGCTATTTATAATTCTATTTGCAAAGCAACATTAGCTATACTATGTAATCTCAACGGTAACAAAATATTATAATGGCAATAATTACGCACAATTAATTACAACTTAATGTTTTTAATTAATATTTAATTTAAGTTATTCAGAAATTAATGTTATTCCTGAATTGGATAAATGTGCTGTATTTGAATTAAAAAAAATCTTGATTGGTTGGATTTAATTTCCTGGACGATACTGGTATCATCTACTGGTAATGGATGTCTAAGTTCGTTTCTTTTAGACAGACTCACAGATACAATTTCGAATTCGTTCTATACTTGTAGTGGGACTTTAAATTGAAATTAAAAAATCACTCGCAAACCATAATATCTAGTTGCGGGACGCAGCACTATGTCAGACAATGGATATCGTAATTGAATGTCGTTCAGTCATGCGGTGACATTCCAATTGAACTATTTTGATAATTAATGGCGATAGGTCAGCCCAGACTGCGAGGTTTTCATTATTTAGTGCCCACCTTTATTCGTTTTAATGAGAACGCCAATGGCCTCTTTTGAAAGCCCGCAATTGTAATCGAATTGAAAATAAATGAAGATTGTACAATGAAAATGTTTTTAATTATCTGTTTTTATAGAATTGTAGATTATCATCGTTGCCATCAGCTCACACAATTCCCTACCAAAGTGCTGAGCTTTACTCTAAATTAGAGACTTTTAGCTTAATTTAAATAGTTTTAAGATAGTATAAATGACGTCACATATTGAGAGCATTCCTCTTTGCAACAATCTATACTTTCATTTACCTTTTTTTTGAGTAAATTATAATTTTTAATTTTAAATCTCTCTTATTTTATGAACGCGAATGTTTCGATGGATGCATGGATGTTTGTTACAAGGTATACCCACTATGGCTGTATTGATTTAGAAGAAATCGATAGATGTAAAACACTCTCTGGAAGAACACTATTACTAACTATTAATTTTTAATTCCGCGCAGAGGTAGCTTAAGTTACATTGAAAAACAATAAAATCCCTTTACTTTTACTACGACGCTTCATCCGCAAAGATCATTTATTTCTACGTCCTTTTACAAATTGTTCGGATTAGCGTCGCTCGTTAATCACAAGGCGCTTTACTTCGATATTCTTTTGTAAAAAAATATTTCTGCTTACACTGTACGTTGTGTGGCCATATCTCATGAATCATGAATGAACATATAAAATTTCTTATTGTTGAAAACTTAATAGAAATGAATAAGAGTATTTTACAAATTATAAAAGAAAGAAAAAATTTTGTAGGTTAATTCTCAGATGGACTAACGCAACGACAGAATGTTTTAATATTAAAGAATAAAATGAAGATGTGGCGCGCGCGTTTTTGTGTTTACACGGTATGATATAAAAAATTGATTTTCTATAAGTTTATGAAAGGACTAACTAGCTATTATTATTCAAGATATACCAGCTGCCCCAAAGCACTAACGTTGAAATTGAACGCCGACTCCGACGCCGAGTCACCGGTGAGTTAATAAAAACGGATTACCCCTGGGAAATGCATGTCATCAACACTGTTGTTATATTTCATATTTTATTAATATCAATCGATTTTATAAAAAGCACAAGATCTCCAATTCTTTCTTTTAATAAATGAAATCGTATTGAAAAAGAATCTTGTAATTTGCTAACCCTAAAGTACTAACTCCACTAGTAGGTCTCTGTAGAAATGTTGTTAAGAACTTAGTATAGAAAATAGCCAATGAAATAGTCGTCTGTAGATAACGTAAAACGTAACATGTAATCGTATCTTTTCCCTTCACTAAAACAATAACGAAATGTTGATATTCCACAGTCATTTGCGATCTAAGAATGAGTGCGAATATTCCTTTTTATTGTAAAACTCATGTGTATTTATGCGAAAACATCCGCTTCTGAAACATATTTAATGTAAGTATAACATTATTAATATCAAGTTACATTATTAGTTCTATAGACCTTTAATGATAGTTTCAGATTATGGCGTAATTTATTTTTTTTATCGGATTTCGGAACAAAATTAGATGTGTATTTTTTTATATTCTTCTCATCTCAAAGTACTTTAAGATATAACAAATGCGAATCTAGTACTAGATTATAGAATAATTGAAAAATTTTCTTTACTCAATTTATAGGTTATAAAAATATTTAAGTATACACTGCCGGGGAACGTTGCGTTGAGGTGCACATTTGCATTTTTATAAGTTAGCCGTGACTGAGCACCGGTTTAATAACATAACAAGTTTACGTCGATAATTAAAGTCAGTTTTTGTGGTAGTTCATATAAAATATTCTTACAAAAATTTGACATGACTGAAAATAAATTATCTTTCCTAAGTTGCTTTTCTTTGTATTTTTTTCTATGTGCTTATGGTTTTATATACTCTTACTTAACAAAATATGTTACAAATAATGCTTTATTATAAAAAAATACGTTATTATACATTATGTAATAAAAAAATTGTTTTTTGGGAAAACAAAACATGTTTCTTTTGTGATCATTGTATATTGCTTTTATAACAACATACAACTCGTTCATGGTCGAAATATTAGACGAAGTTTATCTAAGGATGATGTGTTGACCGATAAATAAACATCTCAAGCCTACCACAGAGCATTAACTTTCCTTGGCAAAGAGCTACAATTACAGAGTTCACAGAAAAGAATAAAACAAAAAAATATTTTCCACATAACTCGGTGAAATATGAGAATATCTCGGAGTAATATCTAACAATGGTCAATATCTCGAAATCCTGGATTATAGTCTTACTAATATTATAAATGTGAAAGTTTGATGGATGGATGGATGTTTGTTAGTAGGAATTTCCGGAACGGATAAACGGATCTTGATGAAATTTGGCACAGATGTAGAACATTGTCTGGAAGAACACGTAGGCTACTTACTAAGTTTTTTTTCATTTCATTACAACACTCACGCTGTTCTAAAGATATCAACCATGTTATAATTTTTAAATTTATATCACAATTATGTTTATAATTCTTCTCATGTACAAATATTGGAAGTTATTTATGTAATTTCTACGAAATTTATATTATATTTATGATATTAGTACGATTTTCAAAGCGATAATTATAATCTTTACCATAATTATCGTAATATTAGTGGGCCTAGCATGAATATTTGCGACAAGCGCCTTCGATGCGTCATCGTCAATTATCTATTCTATCAAAATTAGTATAGTATGAGATTTCTTGGTGTACTGAATGCCCGATAGTGGCGCTACGTACATTTTAATACATATGTTGCCGATGAAGTAAGTTCTCACGAATATTCGTGCTAGGCTCTCGGGTCAAAGTTTTTATAATTACTAAAAAACGATAAAAAATACATTAGGAATTTTGATCTTATGTTAACCAGTCTGAGTAATCTAATCAGTTTAAGCGTGTAAAAATGATGAGTAAAACTTCATAATTGAAATATTTTAGGTGACAAACAAAAGACAATGACCTGTAGTTTAGCTCATTTAAAAATTGAATTAAAAGTTAACACGTTATTGTGTTAGTTCCGCCAAGTTATAAAACTATTATTTACAACAGTGAAAGTTTTATTAAAAATTATAGTTTTAGAGTAGATGCAAGATTCAAAGTTTTTTTTTTCTAGTATATGGTGACAAATGAGCAAACTGCCAACGGATATTCCTTGTTTAATTTGCTGTTATTCTCGTTTTCACTTTCTGCATTCTGAATGAGTCTTAAATACACGAAAAAAAAAATATTTGTAGAAAGATAACATTTGTGATTATTATTTTTACTGAATTTATACTATCATTATTTATATTCATGCAATAATTTTAGGTGTATTTGTTAATTCTTTTAGATTTTCGGCAGTTGACCGTAGAGCCGTTGTAGAGCAAATCGCTTCAGACGTCTCTTTGCAAACAACTTTTGATTAATGACGGACCCTCGTCACTGCGTTTTGTAAAGCGATACGAAGATAAATAGTTTCCGCTGAAGGATAGTGATAGTAAATTTTCCAAAGTATACTGATATTGACACAAGAGGAAGAGACTACACTTTCTTCTTTTCTAGTCAAGCAGAACCATATTTCTAAGAGTCAACCAAGACAAATACAAACAATCTTAACCTTTGTCATAAATATCGGTGTCATAATTTTAAAACCATACCAAATATTTCCATTCTACGCTGCTTTTATCGTCTTATATGTATATTGCCGGTATACTATTTAGTTGTACTATAATTATTTAATCTTTTTTTTTTTAGCAAATTCAGGAGGCCGCTTGCTCGTTTGGAGATTATAAACTTCTAATAAACATCCATCTATACATCTAAACTTTCGCATTGATATTTATTAAGATAAGATGTGTTTTTTAAATGAAAAGGTCTATAAGTTTTTAATAAAGCCACGTAAAACAAAACAAAAAAATTAAACGTACATAGAACAGGTTCCATTGAACAGTTTTCACCATAAGTTCGATTTTGCATATTTTTATTGGCACGTAGGGTAAGGCGGGAGATTGTGAAATGATTAATTGCTAATGGCACCACAAGAACGGGATACTTGGAACGAGACGTGTTACATAAAATGGTTTTGTTATATAAGAAAGCAACTCAAGCATACAAGAATTGTTCTAGTATAATACATATCTAATATAATGCCTTCAATGGAAGTGTCACATAGATGAGGTTGGTAGGAAGCTATCGATACTCTTAGGAAAGTTTTTTTACCTGAAGCAAATTGTAGATATAAAAACTTTATATATGATTTATTATGCACTTGTAGATTCTCTCATAAACTATGGTGTTGCTGTTTATGGTAGGACATTTAAGTCATATTTATTAGACATAGAAAACTTGCAAATTAGATTTTAAAAAAAACTAGTGAATAAAAATACGTTAGAATCGTGTAAAAAAGATTACAATCAATTGTTTACAATATGTAAAATTTTGCCTATAGAAAAGAAAGTTAAGTTAAGGATTATATTAGATAACTATTTCAGAGAAGAACATAAAATTAAAACAAACAATATATACAAAACCAAACGGGTGAGAGAGGGCCAATATGTTACAACTAGGGCAAGTAATTACTACGGTGAGAGAACAACCAAATATCTTGTTCCCAAATTGTACAATGCTATAGAATGGCTTAGAAATGACCCACATCAGGTGATAGCATCAAAAAATGTTGTAAAAAATAAGCTAAAAAAGTATTTTTTAGAAAATTAATTATACTAAATAGTAGGTTTAGTATAATATAATGATTGTCTGTCGCCATCAAACCGCTGTGCAGTTTGGCGACTTTTTATAATTTTTGTATAGTGTAATTTTTTTGTGAACAAATAAATAAAAAATTAAAAACAGAATGTTACTAATTATTTACAATATCTCCCATTTTTACCAAGTTTATATCACAACTATTAAATTCTTTTTTTTTTCGAAAAAATTACGAATCAATGTTCTTGCAAGTGTCGACATAAATATTTTACGTTTTCTCTTAAGTCCTAATATACTTTGATCCCAATGTAACCCAAGCTATTAATCATATCCCAGTTTTTCCTCGATCGGTCTAACTTTGCTGACAAAAAAAAGTTCATTCATATTAAGGAAATATTTTCTTAAGCTTTATTTTACAGGTCATGAAGTCGATCGCAAAAAAACTTCTTGCCTTGCCTTTATTAACACCACGTTTAATTATAAAAAAAAGTTGACTTTTAATGAAAATCTTAAAAACATTTCAGTATCATTACGATCCTAGTCTTCTGTAATAATCGTCACTATACGATTTCCTCAATGCCTTCCATAGTATTTTGTTCATTTCCTTTTCGTTCGGTTTTAAACGGTTCAATAGACATACAAAGTTTTACGTCCAAATATTTTATAAAAATTGATCCTTTTTTCCATATTTTCTTTATATAACAAGGTAACTAACGCAATATAGTCGTGTAAATTTCCAGCAGTGGCACTCGTGCGTGAGCTACAGGAAAATTCTCGGCGTGAGTTTATCCATTCACGTATGAAGCATGATTCTTACTTGCAGACTATTATTTTTTTTTCATCCAGAATTTCGAATATTACAGAGAACGTAGCTGGTATTCCTGAAGATAAAATGTTCTGAACATTTTACGACGCGTTTATAGCAAATAGGAAAGGAGAAAATGTTTCAGTAGTAAATAAAGAAATAATTCAAAGTTTTATGTTTCATTGAGATTTTTTTTTAATTATTGACATGTGTATATAGTAGTATTTTAAAAATAAGTCTTTAACTTCTGAAATATTAGATTATAAATATATAATAAGTGAAGAAATGTATATTCACAAGTAGCATTATGGTCCTTCAAGTAGCGAGCGTATTCTTAAAGGCCGGCAACGCATCTGTAATTCTTCTAGTGTTGTTCCCGCCGCTCGTTTACTCCTTCTCTTATAAAAAAAAGCAATTATAGTTGAAACAAATTATCCTAATTTGGGAAAGATTTATTAACGGACTTTGGACGAATTATAGGTTGATGACACTAATAATCGTTTTGGCAACTTGTTGTAATAAATTGAAGATTTTGACAGCAGGCTTAGAATTTAATCCAGCATCATTTACTTTTTTATTCTTTACTCCGTCCGCGCGGAATTAAAAAAACATTATAAGTAACCTATGTGTTCTTCCAGACTTTGATATACATATACATTTATGCCAAATTTCATCGAGATCCGTTTAGCCGTTCTTTCAACATTCCAAATTCAATATTTTTAATTTATGGTCCGTCCATATTCATTCCATAAAAAATATTTGAGTTATGAGTACTTTGTTGAAATTAAACTGATTTGGTATAGTGAAACAATTTAAGGCACTTTAGCGTCGTATTTCACGTGACGTTAAAGCGCCTCACCAATTGAGAGTTTTACGGTTGAGAACGTGACCGGCCATGCGTCGCCGCGTTTACCTTACAATTTAGTTAAGTCTAGCCGACGATATGTATTTAAGATATAACATTTCTTTTTGGCGCAGTATCGCACAGGATTTGCCTTTTTATAAGAACGATTATTTTACTAAATTATTATCGTTTTTATTTGAACTTAGAAAAGAAAGGACAGAATGTACAACTGGAACGTTATTTCCCTTGTATTAGTCAATTTATATCTAAGTCAAACTTGCTGGATTGCCTTTTTTACTTTAAAACATGTTATTAAACATGTATAAAAAATATTTCAAACATTTTTTAGATGTAATTAGACAATAATATCACAATAACAAAAATGATAAATACATTTTTGAAATGAAAAAAATAAATACTGGGAAAGCACCCCAAATAATACGGTAAAAGCTTTTGCCGTAGTACATAGTAAGTACCATGTAGCGCGTAGCACTCAGCGCGTAGCATCTTGTGCTTTCAGTTAGCGCGCGCGGTCCGTCAGAGTTGGCCGCAGTTGCCGCGCGCCTCGTATCCAAACGGGTCTGATGTTTGCTCGTTTAGTTCCGTATGAACATAACTACATCTTAAGTTCGTAAGAAACGGGATTCTTGTTCGTAAGAACGGGAAGTTATATACATCTTAAGTGTCAGTTTTGTATACGTCTCTCCAAATTTATAGCACGATAACCAAGGCAAGTGCATTTTATAGCAATTTTATGTCATTGTTTAAATTTTAGAAATCAAGATGGATTTTGATAAGAGATTATTGAGCTTTGATAACGAGAAAACACCTTAAGTTCGTGTAAAACTTTTAATTAAGAATCAAATTTATTGCAAGATATATGATTCCTACATAGAGTAGTGTTTAAGCAGTTAACTTGTTGTGTACCAAGTGAAGCATTGCACATTTACATTTCTAACGGAAAATTCCAACGCTCAAGAAATTTCTTCTACTACAGAAATGTTCGACGAAATGATTTACCTCTATATGGTTTTATATTTATTTTAAATGTCGATAAAACTATTAAATTCTTTGTATTTTTTGTATTTCTTTGTATTTGTATTTCTTCATATTTGTTTCGAAAAAAGTTTTACTATTCAAAAAAAGTTATAGTCATTATTTTCTTAGAATATGTCTATCCACCTATATAGTATATCTTTTTTTAAATAACATAACATGGTATCACAAAATATATAATCGGAAAATAAAAGTAAATAACCGCTACTTACCATTTATGTGGCAGTTACTCGTATCTCAGCTATTGTTGTCAAAGTGAACCGTAAAAGTCAAAGATGTCCGGCAGTTAAGTATAAACATTTATACATTAAATTTGGCAATACGAGAATATATTCTGTAGGACTTGTGCAAGACAACACTGAAGGTGCGGCAGTAGGCGCTAAAAGTGAGAGTCACCAAATCGCCAGAGAAAAGGCGCCAAGAAAAAGACTGCGTTTAAATTTTTTATATACAATATTGTGAAAAAGAAATCGTACTTTTCATATTGTTATTTATTTATAAATATGTAATCCGACTGTTTTCATAAATTTTATCTGTAAAAATCTTCTTTAATAATAATAATTTAAAAAGGTAAGAAAAATATAACATACAAGTTGATTTAAATAAATTTCAAGACTGTCTTATCAAGACTTTGTCAAGGAAAAGGTTGAATGGCTGCTCCTTTTTCTCTCGATTGTGATAACACACGACTTCATGAATGTGTAACGAGTGTCGACAGTCGCCATTCTCATCATATCAGTGTACTTGTAAGACACCGTGTTTTACGAATTCCTAGCATCATAAAGATAGTTTTTTAAGGAAGCTTTATCTTATCTTGCTTCTTACTAATATTATAAATGCGAATGTTTGGACGAATACATGAATGTTTGTTTGAAGGTATCTCCAGAAGGGCCGCATGGATCTCGATGATGTTTGGTATTTATAGATATAGAACACAATCTGGAAGAAAACATAGGCTACCTATGATCCAATAAATGTGTATGGTTCTTGTGGGATACGTTTGATTCACATATTTACTCGATAACTCTGCAACGGTTCAACACATTTTATTGAAATTAGGCCCAGATATAGAACAGAACATAGTATCGTGTAAGATATAAGATACTATTCAATTTTTTATAAATTCTGCGCAGATGAAATCGCAGGCAAAAGTTAATTCATAATATAGTACATATAACGCCGTTTTATTAGTAGATATGAAAATAATACACCATATATTACTATTCATCTTTTTATTTCATTCATTTTTTATATCATTAGGTGGCAAACGAGCACAGGGCCACCTGGATTCGCCACAACAGCGAGGCAACCGTTGCCCATAGACATCCGCAAATGCAGATGCTTTGCCTACCTTTAACTAACGGAGAAGGGGACGCACAGAAAGAGGATATTTCTTCTTCCTATGCGTCCCCTCTTCCACCGAATCCACTTCCCCTTCCCATCCTGGCATGAATTGGATGTTGCCGGCATTAGTGCTTTCGTCCAAATATGAACTGGGGGGTCTTCAAGAGTAAATAGACATTTCTTATGCTAGCGATAGCCATCTTTCGACCACAGCATCACATAACATCAACTGAGATCGTGGTCTAACGTTAGTTTCGTAATTATATATTATATAAAAATATAAATCGCCAGATGAAACGCTACGACGGATCACATTTAGGGAGACATAAAATATTACGTAATAATATTAAAGCAGCAAAGAGTTTTCGTCCGTGTGAAATAAATACCCAAGAAGCTTATAATGTATGGATGAATGTATGAATTAATTCGAAAATTAGATTTAAGACGAACGAAGAGATTTCGTGCCGATTCAAAATTACGAGGGTTTTCATAACTTTCATTCATTTAAAAATGAAGCACTTAAGAGACGCAAGATAATGTATTATAAAATGCTATGATATTTTAAATTTCAACAATCGCGAGATTAATTTTAAGAGAAAATTAGGAGTTTGTTTATGTTGTTGAGGAATTTTTTTTTGAACAGATTGACACGGACAACTTTAATTATGAATCTGATGAAGTACACAGGTAGAGTAGATCTAAGTAGAGGCAAAAAGTCTTGATTATGTCCTCTTTCACGCAATTCCTATCACTCCCTTAATTGGCGATTGAGATGATGGAAAATAGATCTACCTGGAGGTCGAAAACCTGGTGCACCGACCCTACGTAAGTGGGATAAGAACAGAAAGATGATTTCAATCTTTAACATAATATTTAAACTGTACATACATCATTAAATGTACACTTAAAGTGATGTCTAAAACCTATATGCTTTAAATAAGTGTAATAGTACCATCGTAAAGCTATTCCACGGAGGATACCAGACGCTGAATTGGATTAAATATAAAATTATATGACGCCCGTCGTCATCGGCAATATTCCCACCATTCGTGACATTATTGTTTGACCTACTTTATAACTGTGAGTTTCCACTGTTGAAATGCTTGTACAAAAACAAATTGTCACCTCTTTTATTTATTATCAAAATATGAATACAAAATGTTGCAAGGATTTCACGGGTAGACTTGCTCTTCCTTTTCTGTTATTGTCTGCAAATTCTGGTGTTTTGCAATAAAAATGTTTTATTTAGTTACATATACGCCCACCTATTTATTGTTCATAGAACAATAAATCATTCCAACGGCCACGTTCTTGGCATGGCATTTATACTTATTTCGACATATCTTTAGTATTTTCTGAAGCTACCTTTTGCGTCATCAAAATGATGGACTGGCTACGTGCCTTCAACCTTATTTCTTGTATTATGGTTCCATGAAAAAATAAATACAATCTCAAATTTAAATTCATTGTTGAAACAACACAGCCTATCAGACTATCTAAGTAAGTGCCATCAATTATATGTTTATTTTTTCTACTTATAAATACATATATTAATATACTCTAATCGACAAATACACAAATCTTTGAACTTAAGAAGGTCAAGTTCTAAGTTATTTGCTTTTTGGTGGATAAATTAATTTCTATCAAGAGAATTTCATTAACATATCAAATTGTGAGCCTCAGTGCTCGTTTGCCAAGTTTTATTATGATAATATTATTGTTTATTATTTTCTATCAGAATCCAAAAGGTCTTTGAAAAAATAAAGTGTGTAGAAATAAATCATAATGGAAAATAAACATCAGCAAATGTTAACACAAATGTAATACAAATCAAACAAAAATGAACACTGGGAAAATGATTATGGAAAAGAACTTATTAGCATTTTGGCACAAAGATTCTAAGAGATATCTCAAAGGAAAGTCGTTAAACTACAAAGAGTGGCTACGTGGGCGGAATTTTGGTTTTATTTTAAAATATCTTAGCTGAGAACGCGCAGAGAGATGGATTGTCATGATCCCGTGATTTATGTTACAGTTACTACCGTTAGATTTGGTTTTTGCAACATATAAGAGAACTATTAGAAAATAAAAATTAATGACAAAGCATAATGAACTCGCACAGACATAAGCTATCTTAACTTTCTAATTTTTTAATCTTGTTTACAACTTATATTCAAATGTTATAGACTAGTAGAATTCTACATACACTTTCTTGTGTTAAGTTTTGCTTCAAGTCTACAAAATCTATATAAATATTATTATATTATATATCATGTTTATTGCTGATGTTTACATAGTGGTAATCACTTTACAACTGCTGACCCGGTTGTACATTTTCCTTCTTCATGATCTCCGTGAGCCCAACAACATTGCTTCAGCGCTTGCTAAACTCCTGCTTGTTAATATTTGTAAACAATGTTGATAACATTATGTTGGTGGATTTTTTTCTATCTAGTATCGGATATTTGTAAAAAATACTAAAAACGTAGAATGAAAACTAGTAACTGTTTAAAAAAACAAACAGATTAACTGCTCCTCTATGCAGACAAGAAGAGAATTGGTATAGTATGTCGCAGGGCACTTTAAAATCATTCAAGGCTACTGGAATTCACAATGGAACGGATATTTGCCAAAATTACATAAATTGACCGAAGTTATTTAATGTGACTTCATTATGATGATAAAGTTAGGAAAGTTTAATGTTTTAATACATAAATTTAAGTGGCTTCTGTGTCAATTTGCGGCCTAAACAATTTCTCCCTCAGATAAGTCGGGACGAGCTGTTTTTGTTATCTCGTTTAATATGATTAAGGAAAAACTGGGATATGATTAATCACTTGGGGCGCGACCGACGAGATAAGCATCGTCCCGTAAAAACCTTAAGTAGCGAATAAGAACGCTTAATAGAGCTCGTCAGCGTGCCGTTTACAAATTTAATTAATATCCTATTAATTTTTATAATTACTTAATAGTTTTAAACACATTAAAAGTGGTAAGTTCATTTAGACTGATTGTATGAGCTGATTTGGGGCTATCTGTTGGGCTAATGGATTGACTCAATGAGATTTTTTTTCCCATTGGTTTTATCAGCCCAACAGGAAACACCCACTTATACTTACTTGAACCTTACTTATTTCTTTTTGCACTTTTCCTTTACGCATTAAATTCAATAAGGATAATTTGGTTGTCACCTTTGTCATATTATACATGATCACTACATATACTAAATAAACCGTGTAATCTGAGTGTACGTCGCTTGAATTTATAATACGAATTAGTGATAAAAACTTTTTAGTTTACTCTAGTTTATACAATCTATTTCATTTCGAGAATGTCAGCCAAGGTCAATTAGGTTCGTTCGCTGTCCCGACGGAAGTAACCACAAAATTGCCTCCAGTAGAAATTTATTTTATCCTATAAGCTCTCATTCCTAAGGGGAAACTTAAATGGAATAGGTTTTTCTTTCCTATCGGCTGTTATTTGTATCATATCAGAAAAATATTTATATCTCAGAAGTATTCCAAAAAAAATATTACGTTATTAAATAGTAATAAAACCTTAAAAGTAAAAATGACGAATTATAAACCTAGCCAATAGTTAAAGCCTAGCCATTATTCATTTCAATAGCCATATCACTATAGAATTTTACATTCAAGTTATAAAAACCTTAAAATTGATTGAAATTACACCTTTATTCCAATAAATAAACCGTATTTTGTACTTTAATTAAATCTCCGGCGGATGTAGCGCGTGTGTGCGCAAACCGGATACAGTTCTAATAAGAGGCTAAACAACAAATTGCAGCGACGCTTGCGAATCAAAAAGACCTCAAAGTGTGACGGAATTAACCAACACTTTCTAACTTTATTAGGTCAGTAGTTAAATATATTAGGCGTGTTAAAAATTGTAATTGTAAACATTGTATTTAGGCAGTTAGAATTTTAGACTCTATAAGTAGCTTCCTTAGCGATCACTTAACGCTTTTGAGTAAAAGAAAAATAATTCACTTCTAGAAGATTACTTCATACATTGCCTTATAGCCTCTTAAACTTTTGTAAATTTTCTTAGTGACGTCATACAGTTAACTGTCCCTTTTTGTGTCATATCTTTTTCAATGGCTATGTTCGTATCCTATCTGTTTTTATCACACCGCACATCCATCTGAACATTCACCGCGTACCCTTTTTTATCCATCCCTTTGGCTGACCAACATTCCGATCCGTATAGGTCGAGAACTCAGCATGTATTTCCAATATTTTTCTTTCGAATATCCGAGGAATTTATGGTATCCAGAGACCTTGCGAATATCATCTTACCATTATTCACATAAGAATAATCCGGAAATACTGGAACAAATCCCTTGATGTCAGCTCATTTAATGTTTGACTTTACGCATTTTTTAAATGAGTTTATAAGCTAAGATTATTTCTATTCGAGAAACATGTAATTTTTTGTCAAACTGGTATAAAACGTAAAATTATTATTAAACATTTGATCCAAGAAATATTTTACTTTCTGCTTCGTCACGTTTTTAAATATTGTTGTTTACAAAGAGATATGACGGGGCAATTTCGGTTACAATTCATTTGTTCGTTTGTTAAAGAGAAACGCGTGCCAATTATTTCTTTTTGCGATTCCCGTGTGATTAATTTACTTGTATTATTGAAATATGGCCTGTCTGCGCCACTATATCATTCGGTAAAAATAAAAAAACAAGTTTTTCTTTTATAAAAAACAAAAATAATGTAACCTATAACGAAAATATTATATCTTCATTTTTACAGATTATAAGGATAGATTCTTTGAGAATACAGAGAGAAAGTTTGAGGCTTTTTACAACGGACTAAATCCTTTAACAAGAATTTTATTACAAGCTAATTTATTCGAATCTTAGATACTTTCTAGATCTTAACTAACACTATCTTCCTAATTAACGAACATAATTATTAAGTTAATTAACGAAGACCTACTGAATGTTTGCAAACAATGATAAAACTTTGCCATTTAATACAAATAACTTTGAGGAAAATCTCATAACAAACGCTACCAACTTCGGGTGGAGTAATGTGGAGGAATTTTGTTAGCTAGTCTTGTGGTGATATGTTATTTTAGTTATAGCATCAAGATATTAGATGAAATCATGAGGATGTGGTAAAAGATGCTTATTTTATCAATTGGTTATGTTTGCATTCAACGGAAACATTTGGTTACAAACATCGAAGTTTGATTTTGTTGTCATAGAAGAACGTGATTATTTTAACTGATAATAGAAATGTTAGTATTAGTTTATTCATAAGGAATTATTATAGAGTTTTTCTTTTTAATGTTATTTTTAATAATTCTTTTTATTTAAATCTTCTTTTGATATTTGTCAATAAAATGTGAAAATATTATGAGTGGGGCACATTTAGAACGCTAGCAGTGGATCGTTAAAGAACAAATTTATAGCGATGGAAAGATTGATTGCACAAGATGTCAGAGACAACTTAATATTTTACGTTATGTAAAGGTATAAGAAAGTTTGCGAATTTATTAGCAATATCTAAGTTATAATTCGTGACGTGAAGAATTATAAAAAGAATCTGAAGAAATAGACTGACATTTTGCAAATGAGCTATTATTTTTATCCAATTTGACTTTAAGCTAACATTTACTCTTATAATGTGAATAAAATTGGTCCTTTATTTTAAACAAACTTTAAGATGATATCTGAACGTAAAATAACTCAAACTCAAAAACATTTATTTTTCATTTGTATGTATTTTTATGTGTTATCATTTTTCGTATATGGCGGAAGACTTAATCCCTTTTACAAATAGCAAGGATGCTCTTGACAAATTAAGCTACACACTGAATAAAATATTATTTCATATATATTTTGTTTTTATCTAATGAAATATGAAACATTTTTCAGTTGAAAGTTAAAGCTCGTAAGAGTACAGTAAGTGACTTCCCATAACAAGAAAGTGGCGGAAAATTAACGCTCGAGATTGCCAGCGCTGACGGCGCCTGTTAACCTTATAATGGTTGAAATACACTGCGCTACATACTCCCCTAGTTCTGCCTTTTGAACAACCTATTTTTTGAGTTACTTTTTATTAAATACCTATTCATAAGTTTTACTGAGAAAACAAATGGGTGGCAGTGGCTTTCGAACAACAACTTAATGCCAGTTAATTGATTATTTACAGAAAACATTTATTTTTCTCAATCTCACAAGTTGGAAGTAATTAAAAACTTCACTAACTAACATATTATAGTACTGGTGAGTGGTATCAATTAGTGTTAATATGTTAAATCATTGGAAACACTTGGAACATTTAGGTCACGTCTCGTGGTGGTAGTCAAAGCTAAACTTTAGAGACGCGTTAATCTACTAATGCGAGGATAACCAACTCATTGGAAAGTTTCTTAAGCCTAAATTGATTTGCTTGTTCCATAGATTACATTTACCGTTACCGATTTAATAGGAGATTAATTTTACTGTTAATAAGAAATTAGAAAAATTAGGTAAAACACTAAATGGGATACTAAGTGGAAAGAGAGAGTAATAAATTATCCCAAAAGAAATGGTAACTACATAATCTAACAATTTGACCTTAGAAATATTTACGTGACTAACAGATATTTATACATACTTGTATGCTTTCATCAGATGAAAGTCTTCTCTTTTCATTAATATTGCCAGTGCAAATCTTTTGGGAAAACCGCAATTGGAGCAGACAAAACCAACTAACATCCCTCGCTTCCTGCCATATTGACTTTATCCGATATTGAGTTAGTATTCGTTTATTCGTTAGACAGATTTTTTTCGATGTGAACGAAGTGTCAGAGAACAGCTAGTGTTAAATAAATTAACATATTTTCACTTCCACGTTAACTCAGTAAAAAGATGTTACGTGTGAAAGACGAGGTGTTTCGTTGAAAGAAAGTCGCCGGAAAATTTGAAGCGGCGCATCGACTCAAGACAGGGGGTGTTTCATTGCCCATTAATTTCATAACAACCTAAATATGCTAAAGAGTGTACTTTGTAGAATGAAAGTTTGCGAGGGGGTCTTGGTAGGTAATATCAACGTACGAGTGTCTAAAACGTATATATATATATATATATATATATGTTATTGAGCTGGATAACGCATCTCTAAACAGTAGTTTCAGCTGTAGAATCCCGCGCTTAACTTATTAATAACGGCCATTTTGTTCCGTACTTTTATTTATTATTTAAATAAATTCATTCTACGAAAACATCAAACGAATTTTAATTTTATGAAAGGTGTCAAAAGAATTATTTATGTGGCAGTGCGCGTTTTACTTCCGACATAAAGAAACTTTGAACTCACGCTTCGCTGTTCTTGGCATATTTTATAATGAAACATAATTAATAACTTATTAGGTATGTAAATTAGCATCATCTTTAGCAGTTTATAAACAATTATATTTATAATACATGCATTACACCCGAAGTCACGTAGGAAATTATCAACACTAGTCATGAAATTAGACGTGAAAATGTATATTAAAATGTATAGATATTTCTGGTATTTCTATTTTTATATTATGTAATTTTAAAAAAAAACATTCTTTTGTTTCAGATAAAACCTAACCTGCGAAAATAAAATTTATATTGTAAAATGTAAAATAGCTTAAACTCCTTAAAAATAACTACTTAAAAATAATGTATACTAATAAATTTCGATAGTAAAGTGGAAGTGTGTGTTACTTGGTTGTGCATCAGTGAAATGCTCGTATAAAATTTGTAAAGAAATTTTAAAACTGAACAAGATGTTGCCCGTACCACAAGACCGTATGTCAGGTCGCCGGAGCAGCTCCATAGTCAGTCGTACATTGTTGGGACGAAGAGCTTCAGTGTACGTAACCGGCAATCATCAGGATCCAGCGAAGGTAAAGTGTTTTAACTACATAAAACGCGATTGAACCAATGCCAAAAAAGGCAGAGGTCAGGGAGGAATTGCCGCGGCTTAAAAAGCGCTTTCCTAGAACATGATTGCTACGACCAGTATTTCAAGACTGCAATGGCAAAGTAGAAGGACCCTATTGCTTTTGTGACTTTGTAACTGCTAGTTTAGTTGAAGTTATAGATTGTCTCAACAGCGCTTTGCTTCGACAACCGCTCAGTGTCCACTCGTCAACTTCGGCCAGGTTACTTAGCTAATATTATATCGCTTGATAAATTATTTCACGTATAAAAGCAAATCGATTTTAACGACTTTTTTAACGATATGTCGCAAATAAAATACGATATTATGTTGACAATGTTATTTATGCCCGAAAATTTATGTGTTTGACAAGGTTAGGAAGAATGGTCTGTAATATTTTACGTGATCACCAATATTTTGCAGATATAAATACGTCAAAATTTTTTGTAGCCGTTTGTAACAATACACAACGTCTTCTAAAAACAATTGTAATCATAATTCAATAATTTCGATAAAATTCTAACAAAGTTGTGGGTTTTTTATAAATTACTCCATCTATTGGTGAATAAATATCAACAACTCACCACAGAATATGATACTTAAGAAGAAATTAGGTTATAAATTAAAACTAGCTGTCGCCCGCGACTCTGTCCGCGCGGCATTAAAAAAACCTTTATAAGTAGCTTATGTGTCCTTTCAGACTATGTTCTACAACCGTGCCAAATTTCATCAACATCCGTTGAGCCGTTCTGGAAATACCTTCAAAAACACATCCATCCATCCATTCATGAAAACATTCGTATTTATAATATAAGTAAGATTAAACTTTATTCTACATAAATAAGGAGCTAATTTCTACTCAGTTGCTTAATGTGCATTTCTTTTCATACTCACCATTTCTTTGAATCTGTCATCAGATACCGTCATTTATGTGTAAACGTGCTACGACAGATTGATAAATGTGTTACTCTACGCGACGGCTTCGAACATGATGCCGGATAATATATCTATTTTTTTGTCAAAAGAATCGTTACTGTGGGGTTCCACTGCCAACTTATGCAAACAAAAATAAATTATCATGAGTTTTCAACGCCGAAAGACTGACATGAAACATGAAGGGTAGATAAATCCTTTATATTTTACGTGATCACCAATATTTAGCAGATACTAGCTTTTACCCGCGACTCCGTCCGCGCGGAATAAAAAATAGAAAATGGGGTAAATATTATCCTATGTCCGTTTCCTGGTTCTAAGCTACCTGCCCACCAATTTTCAGTCAAATCGATTCAGCCGTTCTTGAGTTATAAATAGTGTAACTAACACGACTTTCTTTTATATATTATCAAAATTTTTACAGCTGTTTGTCGCAACTTCTTCTTCGACAATTGTAACAATATTTTTTACCATGTAAAAATTATTTCATAATATTATCGGTAGTTGGCATGGTTATGTATAGTAAATAAAAAACAAAAAATATTCACGTAAATAATTCGACGTAAAGATGTGTTTTCATTTGTCGAAATACGACAAGAACGTTATAAATCCTTATTCAATTTCAATATACTTACATCAAATCAGTATAACTGAAGAAACGCAGTAAAATCGTTCTAAAAGTAAATCTCAATGGAATTAAGTCTTCTTTATTTACGCATTTCTTTCGGAATCATTCGAATTTCAGTATTTCTTCTGTAGTAAAAATGAAATTGTGAACATTCTGGTGGATGTAAACCATTACACATTACCGAACTAACCTATGACTTAATGACATGGCTGTTAAAATTTTAACTCCTTTGATCCGTGATTAAAAAAGATTTAAGATTTTCCCAACCATTGTAAACGGTTTTATGCACCTTGCGTTGTGTTAAGTCTTGTTACTAGTAAACAATAACATAACTTCTTTGATTTCTGGGATATAAAAGTTTTTTTGCATTCATTCATTCACCAGTTCATTCACGATCCCGTTCATTCATTTTTAATTGATATAGTGTGAAAAGAAAGTACTGCGGTATGAATTCAACAGTATCCCTGCTTAAATATTTTGTAAATCCGCCTTTTAAATTATTCCAAATAATTTGTGCAATCTGGTTAAAAAGGAAAGTTAAATTTCTGTGAATTAAAAATACGATTGATTCAATTTTAATCATACGTATTTCGAGTTCTCAATTTACTGACCTACTTAAAATTATTTAATCCGATGAAATCTCTTCGCTTCGCACTTAATTTCCGTTTCGCGTTTCCTTTGTTCGTCCGTGGATTGTGTTTTCATACTCTGAAATGTCAAAGTTCAAGGATGAAAAGAAAATCAGTGTAACATGTCTTTTATCACTTACATTTCAGATCATCGACCAACGATTCATTTATTTTTATGGAGATTTCTAGTTTTTTTTTTTTTTTTAATAATATAGTTTTCGCTTCCGAATTTCTACATTCTAAGAAGTACAGCACATAGAGAAGAATAAATAAAAAAAAAAGTCGAGCATAACATTTCTTGCATATTAAAATACATTATTAAACTTTGAAATAAAATATTATTAACAAGGAAAATGTGTTTAAAAATTAAAATTTCCTAACTCAAATCGGTTTTAACGTGGTTTACTCAGAATTTAATTTAGAAGCAAAAAATATTAACATGCAGCTTAATACCGTAGTGTATCATAGAAAGTGTAGAGCAACTTTGCCGTTATTATTGCAACTTATATAGTGAATGAAAGGGGAGCGGATGTAAGGCGGACGGGTGGGGGAGGGGGACATCAAGTGCACCAGCAAATGGCCAGCGATATCTACTAAGAACATCAATTGTTATATCGACATTGTATCACATAGGTCAGCGCTTTAATCTAAGTGCATATAAAGCAATAAGTATACACATATATAACACATAAATAAACACAAACTGTCGCCCGCGATTCTGTTCGTTCGGAATTAATAAATAAAATTTAATAACTTATGTATTCTTCCAAGCTATGTTCTAATTCTATGCCGAATATCAGCGAGATCCATGCATCTGTTGTGGGGATACCTACTAACAAACATCCAAACATTTGCATTTTTATTATGAGTAAGATATATATGTGTCCTTCATTGGTTTCTAAAGGTCTTTCAGTCAGAAGTTTCTCTTTTGTCGATTTTCTGGAATTATCTACTCTACATTAAAAATGTTACGTATTTAGGCAGTGCCAACTTACAGTGATAGGTATATGTTATAATTTATCACGAATTTTGTCTTGTTTTCTCTCGAAAAAAATAAAAACTAAATTATTTTTATTAAATAACAATAATAAACAAATGTAATCAATGTTTATTTTATTTTAACTTCATTTATATTAAAGGAGTACCAAAATAGGAGAGTAATTAATTTAACTAAATTATGTTTACGCGAAGAATATATCTATAATAGACATGTCCTTATGTTTGGAATCGATTGGCGAACAGTGTACTTGAACAGTAAATTAATTAACGTTAAAGCCATACTTTGGCCGCGGGCACAATCAAAATTTACAATTGTTTGACGTTCAAGTCAACTCCGCCTCCGTTGGAAACATATATAACATTAATTATTGCACTATGTACTATTTTGTTGTTAAAATATCGAGTCTCAGAGAAGATTCTGTAATAAGTATTGAAATTTTACAAGGAAACTTTTATTAAAGAATTTGTTTCGCTAGTAAAACATCCACGTCATAAATATTTCAGCTAATTTCTAAGATTCTTTTGATTTTTAAAATAATTATTTTACATTTCTATTTACTCTTAAAGTCAAAACAATTTAATATAAACAATTTCGTAATTAAATCAGGGTGAAAATAACTTTTTCCTTATTATCGTTTAATTCATTTATACGTGAAGCGTGCAAAGCTTCAGTGTCAAGAAGTGGGCCGGGCTGAGTCGCGAGGGCAAACGAAAATCAATTACACACATCTGAGGAGCGTCTTCGTAAATCCAGTTAGCGCTACATTCCTTTATTCTATTAATCGGACTGCTGAAATGAGTTGGGTTATGTTTTTCTTAGCACAATTTATTTTTGTTGAAGCATCCTTTATCCAGATTTCTATTTGATTGTGTGTACGTTAGTATGTGTGTTATTAGGTATATTTCCGTTCTACGATGACCATCTGTAGCCTAAATAGTTTGGGCGATTTTTAGGAGTCTCTTCTTGTTATATGAGTAAAGTCAGTTGGGTTTCTTTTTTTTAACTAAATTAATTAAGCTAAAAATTGATCATATCCATTCATTCATATGTTATTTATTAAATACACATGACGAATATAAAGATACATAATATTTTTCCCAATTTATACAACATCAAAGTTGTTTACTTTATATAAATCAAAAACGGCTATTAATATATAAAATAGTGTACATAGCTCACGTATCGACAGTCAGCATTCACGATAGTGCCAACAAACAGAACGTGATATCGAAATTGACGGGTAATATAAAAATATCTTACGATAACAGACACTTATTACGACAAAAACACGATATCGTTCACGTAAATTTTACCGACCGATTATGAAATTCCGTCAGTTCATAATCTCACTATACAAATTAAAATTCAATAAATTGAGAACAAAATGGAACACTCACAATTTTACTTGGCATACCTTGACTTGACTATATCACCAGATTGTGAACTTAGATCTAGCTGAAGTTAAAGTTTACAATTAAAAAAATAAACCTAAATACCTATTTTTACTTGCTCTACCTTTTAATGTTGTTGACGTAACATGTACAAAAAGTCAATATTTTTATCATGTGATAGTCCGATAGTTGACCAATCTCTCACATCCTGTTTAGCGATGTTTAGAACATACTAAAGTATTGAACTTAACATGTAATAATTATGTTGCGATCAAGTAATTATCTAAGAGAATGCTCAAACTTTTATTATCCAATTGTTGGAACTAACTTTGAGTTAATATCCCGTAACGAAGAGTGTATTTTCAGTGTATCTGCAGCGAAACTTGCGTTTAAAAACAATTTACAACGAAAAACTACAGTTTGCAAACAAAAGCGCTTATTCTTTGAAAAAAGAAAGCTTATATCTAACTTTTATTTAAACGTTTGTTTGCAGTACAGAAAATACCCGAACACCTCTATGTTAACATAGATGCACTGATATATACATCTATGCTATGAAAATAAAAAAAATATATAAAAATAAAAAAATGTAATGTGTGGCGTAGCCTGCGAAGAGCAATCCATTTTCTTGCAACAGTGACATATTCACAACGAAAGCTTCTAAAACTTATCTTACTTGTACTAAGCTTGTGATAAAGCGGTAGAAACCCTTTTTGTTGATATAGATAATAAAAATAGTTTATAGACATCTGTCTAGAATACTCGATATAATTTTAATTGTTCCCAAAATTTCAAAGTTAAGCTTCGTATCTATTAAAAATACATAAACACGAAGATTAACAAACTAAATTTATTTTACGTTTCGTCATATAAAATTTTTATGCAAAAATTTTCGTCACGTGCATTCAAATATGTATCCTACGATTTACATAAATGTATATTCAACATTAATTGTCAAAGCTACGACATTATTTGAATATTTATAAATTGAAATGTTTTGGTTTTGCACAACAGCGTTTTATTAAGTTAACTTTAGTTTAATAACTATAATAAAAATAATGTTTAATTAATAAATATGTCAAAAAAATTCATTGACAATGGATTGGACTCAGTTACTTACTGAGCAGGATTTTAAAGTTATTAAAAGTTTTAATCGCCGCAAACAGCTGCGATTGAAAAGTTTATTGTGAGATACTATGAATTTTATATTACTTCCCTTGAAGACATTTAAGAAAAGTTCACAATTCTACTTAGAGATCTTTAAACTTTTTTATTAATTTTGTAAGTATAAAAAATAGGCTAATTACTGAGAAAAGTAATGCTTTAAAAACCAAGTTTTCTATGTATTTAACAGAGGTCTTATAAAATATAATCAGTAGTTTATAGGCGTAATAGAAGACACACTTATACTGTGGCTAATGCTTCGCGTTTCTGCGTTGGCTATACGAGTATATGACATTTTCTAGTATATGTTATGTAATATTTACCATTATTGCTGAAAGGCTTAACAAGCTGTAACTTTTCTTCCGAGATAAATGAAAACGTAATGAGATTAATCTGAGATTTTTTCCCTTATTATCGCTTAATTCATTTACCTCCTAAGCTTGCAAAGCGTCAAGAAGTGGGTTGAGTCGCAATTCTAAAGAAATAAAAATAAATGCGTATTTTGCAATGATTGTTTTTTTAAATACTTCGGAAATAAAAAACTGAATTTTATATTTCATTATTTACACGTTTCCATAAAATGCTACGTTTTTGTATGATAAAATACGCATTTATATTGACAACAACAATTTTTAATGTTTGATTAAAAATTTTTGACAAAATAAATAAAATTGTTGCGCTAATCTCTTTTGTTTTACTTCATGTTTCAGACTTCACCGGTTTAGATAATTGGGTACTTAGGAAACATTTAGCCTTAACCGCCTTTGTGATTTACAACGAAAGTAATGCCGGTATTACCCAAGATTGCCATAGTAGTTAAGTCAAAATAGGGACAATCTAACCTTAAACGTTAGAGTAAATTAAACACTATTCAAATATAGTTAAAATTCAAATTGTTACACCGATTACAACATTACACTCACTGTGGTATTCCACTGCCGGAACACACGTACAAATATTACTACCCTCCTCCATTATTTTTGAGAACCAAGTTAAATAAATATACGTTTCGGCAAAAGGAATCTCACTATTAAAGTGTACTTAATTATGGTTACACCGTAAATATTTTTATATTTTAAAAAGAGGCATAAATAGTAAGTGTAACATCTAAAAACAAAAATCATATTACTTTTACGATGTTAATATTTTTTGTAAATGCCAAAATCAACTTTTCGATCGCTCTTTTTTGTTAATTAATACTTTGAATAACATCCATAATCACAAAACTGACAACTTAGTTTTACAAATATACACAAGAATTTTTATTTTATTTCATAGCATCATTAATCCTGAATTGACGTGTATTGAACAGCATGTGAGCAAAATTATCGCACTGAGCCAACTGCAGTCTCGACAGTAACCGCTTATTGCACAACATCAACAATGTTAAATAGTGTAACGCTTGCTTGGATACACATTCAACATCGTAAAGTTGACCTTCGGTTTCCACTGCAGAAATATTTGTGAATTACATTATGCCATGCCATAGATTCTATTCTAGACAGACCTTATCCAAATCAATGTTGCCCTGTTCATAATTTGAAAGCAACCAATATTTTGTCCTATATTAGTTGTCTACAACTAAAAATGTTTTTATAGCCTTTCTTTAAGAGTGACTTTTTTGTGACTCGAATGAAAAATCGACATGAGTAGTTATCGTTATTCAGAAAGCATCCAAGTTTCGAGACATTCTGTCTTTAATGTTCAAAGAGTGGCTTCGAGCGCACTTTACTTTTTATGCTCTTACCGAAATACTTATTCAGAAGAAATACGGTTCTTACTTATTAGTTTCCTTGATTTAGTAAGGCCACATTCTTCATTTAGATAGGAAATTCAAATTGGTGAAATAATAGCAAAGTATTTTTAGTAAGCTGATAGTACCTTCTTTCACGTTTCTTGATGGACACGTTAATAAGACCAAAAAAGAGTGTAGATAGAATATGTGAAAGGGATTATGCATAATAAGAGACTGAATTGAGATATGACGGCTTATAAAAATGTATGCAAGAGTAATAGGTATGTTCTGTGCCAACCTTCTTTTGGAAAAAAAAAGTGCTGGTTGATGACGATAATTTATTTTAACTGCTAAAACAAATGAACAAAGAAATTTGTTTAACACGATTTGTAAATTAAACATAATAACAATAAAAACTAATGTAAAGTGTCGATAAGACAAGAGAGGCAATAACGCGTGCGATGAGTGGCGTGTGGCACTCGCCATGTTGCGATACAGCTATTGATTACATGTCAAAACCACAATATACTCAGCTGACACAACATTGCTGATATCTCATAACACGAGTAGTATGCGCTTATAAGTCAATGTGGATTATAAATCTCTGACTTAACATTATGTTGAAAATCTAGGCAAAGATTCAAGCTTTTTTATTACATATAAAAATTTCCTGCGACTTTGTCCGGACGGAATTAAAAGATTTATTAATAAATATGGCCTATGTTACTCACGGATAGTATAGCTTCCGAATAATGAAAGTATTTTTCAAATTGGTTCAGTAATTTCGGAGTCTATTTAAAGCAAACAAAATATATTATAGATGTTTTCAAAAACTTTTACTGTGATATTAAAACATGCTTTAACTAATAAGTTAGTTTTCTACTTGAGGGAAAATGACTTGGGTTGCTAGTCTATTGTAGCGGATTTAAAATCTAATTAGAATACAATATTTCTTAAGACATTTTTATGAAACACAGTAACTTTACACTTAAAGTCTGTCAACTGCAAAGGAAATTCAGAGCATGAAATTGAGTGCAACTTATAAAAAATTATTCAACATCTCAAATGATATAACATTGTAATTGAAACAATGGAAATGTATTGCCAAAGTTTCCAAGACTTAACAATGAAATCCACTATTTATAGTTATTTCACGCAAATGGCAAGTTTAAATGGAACCATTCAAAACTTGCGCTGGCTGAGCGCCTCAACGACCTTGTAAAGAATTCAACAAAAACAAACAGAGCGCATAAGACTAAAACAAAAAAAATGCTTTTCCAAAACTCTGTTGAAATGTTTTTATGTAGCCATATCTTTTGGAAAAGTGGACATTGCTTCATGACTGGATTCCATCTATACTTATTTTGGAAAGAATACATTTGTTATCTTTAACATTGAATTAAGCCATACAAGTAATGTATCATTACTACATTACATGTTACTTCATTAAAAACAACCAGTTAATTTTATATTTAATTACAAAATTTCATATTCTAGAAACCTTATAAACCTTATCGACATGCATCGGACGTAACTTACTCCAAAAATCTTATACAAATTTTGACGTTGACTATACAATGGCGCTTGTCGGAACGGAAAGAATCGCGCTCGGCCCACTGAATCGTGTCAGAAATATTTGGTTATTTGTCAAGTGTCAATCGTTTAGTAACTTTGCGAGATTATCGCATTTGGTCGTCTATTACTTCCCAAGCGTCACTTTTTCGTCACTAAAGATGCTCTCACAGCACATATTTTCGCAAGAAGATCAATCTAAATTGCCGATCGAATCAGCTTTGTTGCCCATTGGACTGGTAAAATCCTCTAAAGTCATGCCGTTACTAAACTCTACTTAATTTTTACCTGGTTGATAAATACGAGATTATTTTCGTTTTATTATCATTCGTGTACATAATTATTTTGCTATTAAAAGATAAAGTAATTCAATAAATTTTTAAATTAAAAATATATAAATATTTATAAATTTTTAAATTCAAGATTTACTTGTTAATTTTGGTAATTGTTAACTATAACATATAAAATGGGTATATAATATTTTACGTATTATATTATATATAACGCAAGAAATATGCAACATTTAAATGAGAGCATATCAAATTAAGATCATTGATTTTTCCAGTCATTTTCTTTTTGCATAAATAACAATTTAAGGACAATTAAAACTGGGGTTGGACATTGACTGATATATTAACCACTTAAAGCAACCGACTTTTTTCTTACTGAGATGTTCCCTACGGAAGCAATGAGGTCAACACGGACCTAAGTTACATGAAGATTTATTACATACTAGAATTATCGTGGATCTCTCCTAATGTATAAAAATGCGTTGATTTTACTAACGCATATTATTACTGTTAAATAATGATTACTAATCAGTTTTAAAATAAATTGTTAGTGTATTTAATTATAGGGGTTTAGTTTTCCGCAACACCACGACTGGGGAATATTTTGCGTGTGAGAAGCAGAATATGGATGCATTCCAGTCAGTCTCATCTATTTTACTTATATTACGT
Source organism: Papilio machaon (assembly GCF_912999745.1). Lineage (NCBI taxonomy): Eukaryota > Metazoa > Arthropoda > Insecta > Lepidoptera > Papilionidae > Papilio > Papilio machaon. The sequence continues at coordinate 6,248,952 of NC_059987.1, forward strand.
AGTCTACATTTAATTTTCATTACATCAAGTCGATGGTAAATCCAGTATAGAACTTCGTCATCATCAGCTCACTATACGTCCCTATTAGGGGCTCGAAGCATACCCTAAGTTAGGGATGACTTGGCCATAGTCAACCATGCTAGCCCATGCGGGTTAATTGACTTCACGTGTATCTTTTTAGCATCTAGATGTTTTTCTTCACCGTAAGAACGTCGGATAAATCTATATATGTAAATCTAAAATCGAAAAAAAAATTGGTACATGGGGATATTGGAACCAAGGACCTGCAAGTTTCAAGTTAAGTGCTTAATGCCTAAGTTACCGACGCACGTGTAGAATATATACTTAGTTAATTATACCATTTATAATTGTGCGTACCATCAGTTAAATGGCACACACGCCTATAAATTAGTTTTCATATATAAAACAATAGACGTAAGGATAAACTAAACGCTCGTAAATTAAGATAAAGTATGAGTCAGCTCTCCAGACTGTCTCAATGTGGAGGTTAATAAATTACAGAGCCATTAAAATAAATGCAAACCGCCGCACTTTGTATATGCTCTTGACACCGTTATTAATCACTATTAATAACCCTCGAAAAAACGTTTTCCACGACCAATTCTCAAGTGAACATTTTCAGAATTTAAAAGGATCCTGTTGGATTATCGACGTCACTGACGAACTAGCACTTATTGTGTCGATAGACATTCATTTTTATTAGAAACAGCGTAGGTATTAGTCAGAATAAAAAGTATAATATTTAATCCTAAATTATTGATATTTAACTATTTAGAATCACGTATTACCATTACACACAACAAAGGCTTTAATACAATAAAACAAAAGAATATCTAAGCCCTCTGCTGGTTAATTAAACCCTCAAGTTAACTTCTAGGGTATCCACGGGACTCTTACAATAATTTAGTGTGAACATAGTAGAGTTAGCAAAAATCACAAAGTAGACCGGCGTGAAGAAATTTACTTGACCAGGCTCAGGCCCACCCGTGGCTGTAGCGCCTCAGATAATGATGATGATGATAGTAGAG